>NW_025111150.1:0-1382589 GCF_015476425.1 Leptopilina heterotoma
AAAATCATACAAATTTATAAAAAAATGGGATAAAAAATCCTTTAAAAATCCATTCAAAAAAATTCTTTAAAAAAATCATATAAAAAACTCCTATACAAAAATTCACTTTATAATCCAAATATATAAATATCGTGAAAAATCCTGATAAAAATTAGCAAAAAATACAGAGAAAGTGTTAAAAAAAATATCGAAAAAAAGCTAAAAAATGTAGAAAAATATGAAGACGACTACTGAAAGAAGCCTAGAAAAGAATGAAGTAGAAAATGCAAATAAACAAAACAAATTTAATTTTGTACCATTTTTTCCTTAGTTTTCAATTAAATTTTTCCATTCTTTTTCGCTCAGGTTTTTTATTAATCTTCATGATTAATTAGAGAATATTGCTGATTACTAATGGAATGAATGCAGAAATAATTCAGAAAATATAAACAATAATATGCACGATAAATAAAATAAATTAATTTCTTTTATCATTTTCTCTTTACTTTTCTATTAAAATTCTGCGTCCTCTTTCGATGAATTTTTTAATTATTATTTATTAACAATTAGGGAAATATTGCTAACTATTAAATAAAATAAAACAGAAAGAATGCAGAATAAATTACAAAAAAGATACAGAAAAATGTAGTAAATAATGCAGTGAAAAATCCGTAAAAAATCCGTAAAAAAAATCCATAAAAAAATCCTTTAAAAAATCCTTTAAAAAATCCATAAAAAAATCCATAAAAAAATCCATAAAAAAATCCATAAAAAAATCCATAAAAAAATCCTTAAAAAAATCCATAAAAAAATACATAAAAAAATCCTTTAAAAAATCCATAAAAAAATCCATAAAAATATCCATAAAAAATCCTTTTAAAAAATCCATAAAAAAATCCATAAAAATATCCATAAAAATATCCTTAAAAAAATCCGTAAAAAATCAAAAAAAAAATCCATAAAAAAATTTGTAAAAAAATCCTTAAAAAATCCTTTAAAAAATCCATAAAAAAAATCCATAAAAAATCCATAAAAAATCCTTAAAAAAATCCTTAAAAAAATCCATAAAAAAATTTATAAAAAATTTATAAAAAATCCTTTAAAAAATCCATTAAAAAATTCTTTAAAAAATCCATAAAAAATCCTTTACAAAATTCTTTAAAAATCCAAATAAAAATCGTGAAAAAAAATCCTGATAAAAATTAGATAAAAATCCAGAAGAAAATGTTAAAACAATAGCGAAAAAAAGCTAAAAAATGTAGAAAAATATGAAGACGAATACTGAAAGAAGCCTAGAAAAGAATGAAGTAGAAAATGCAAATAAACAAAACAAATTTAATTTTGTACCATTTTTTCCTTTAGTTTTCAATTAAATTTTTCCATTCTTTTTCGCTCAGGTTTTTTATTAATCTTCATGATTAATTAGAGAAATATTGCTGATTACTAAATGGAATGAATGCAGAAATAATTCAGAAAATATAAACAATAATATGCACGATAAATAAAATAAATTAATTTCTTTTATCATTTTCTCTTTACTTTTCTATTAAAATTCTGCGTCCTCTTTCGATGAATTTTTTAATTATTATTTATTAACATTAGGGAAATATTGCTAACTATTAAATAAAATAAAACAGAAAGAATGCAGAATAACTTACAAAAAAAGATACAGAAAAATGTAGTAAATAATGCAGTGAAAAATCCTTAAAAAAATCCGTAAAAAAATCCATAAAAAATCCTTTAAAAAATCCTTTTAAAAAATCCATAAAAAATCCATAAAAAATCCATAAAAAAATCCATAAAAAAATCCATAAAAAATCCTTAAAAAATCCATAAAAAAATACAGTAAAAAAATCCTTAAAAAAATCCATAAAAAAATCCATAAAAAATATCCATAAAAAAATCCTTTAAAAAATCCATAAAAAAATCCATAAAAATATCCATAAAAATATCCTTAAAAAAATCCGTAAAAAAAATCAAAAAAAAAATCCATAAAAAAATTTGTAAAAAAAATCCTTAAAAAATCCTTTAAAAAATCCATAAAAAATCCATAAAAAAATCCATAAAAAAATCCTTAAAAAATCCTTAAAAAAATCCATAAAAAAATTTATAAAAAAATTTATAAAAAAATCCTTTAAAAATCCATTAAAAAATTCTTTAAAAAATCATAAAAAAAATCCTTTACAAAATTCTTTAAAAATCCAAATAAAAATCGTGAAAAAATCCTGATAAAAAATTAGATAAAAATCCAGAAGAAAATGTTAAAACAATAGCGAAAAAAAGCTAAAAAATGTAGAAAAATATGAAGACGAATACTGAAAGAAGCCTAGAAAAGAATGAAGTAGAAAATGCAAATAAACAAAACAAATTTAATTTTGTACCATTTTTTCCTTTAGTTTCAATTAAATTTTTCCATTCTTTTTCGCTCAGGTTTTTTATTAATCTTCATGATTAATTAGAGAAATATTGCTGATTACTAAATGGAATGAATGCAGAAATAATTCAGAAATATAAACAATAATATGCACGATAAATAAATAAATTAATTTCTTTTATCATTTTCTCTTTACTTTTCTATTAAAATTCTGCGTCCTCTTTCGATGAATTTTTAATTATTATTTATTAACAATTAGGAAAATATTGCTAACTATTAAATAAAAGTAAAACAGAAAGAATGCAGAATAAATTACAAAAAAGATACAGAAAAATGTAGTAAATAATGCAGTGAAAAATCCTTAAAAAAATCCGTAAAAAAATCCATAAAAAAATCCTTTAAAAAATCCTTTAAAAAATCCATAAAAAAATCCATAAAAAATCCATAAAAAAATCCTTAAAAAATCCATAAAAAAATCCATGAAAAAATCCTTAAAAAAATCCATAAAAAAATCCATAAAAAATCCTTAAAAAAATCCATAAAAATATCCATAAAAAAATCTATAAAAAAATCCTTAAAAAAATCCATAAAAAATCCTTAAAAAAATCCATTAAAAAATCCGTAAAAAAATCCTTAAAAAATCCATAAAAAAATCCATAAAAAAATCCTTAAAAAAATCCATAAAAAAATCCATAAAAATATCCATAAAAAAATCCTTTAAAAAATCCTTTAAAAAATTCATAAAAAAATCATTAAAAGATCCATAAAAAAATCCATAAAAAAATCCTTAAAAAAATCCATAAAAAAATCCATAAAAAAATCAATAAAAAAATCCATAAAAATATCCTTAAAAAAATCCATAAAAAAAATCCATAAAAAATCCATAAAAAAAATCCTTTAAAAAATCCTTTAAAAAAATCCATAAAAAAATCCATAAAAAAATCCATATAAAAAATCCATAAAAAATCCTTAAAAAAATCCATAAAAAAAATCCATAAAAAAATCCTTAAAAAAAATCCATAAAAAATCCATAAAAAAATCCATAAAAAAAATCCATAAAAAAATCCACAAAAAAATCCTTAAAAAAATCCATAAAAAAATCCATAAAAAAATCCTTCAAAAAATCCATGAAAAATCCTTCAAAAAATCCATTAAAAAATCCCAGTTAAAAAAATCCTTGAAAAAATCCTTAAAAAATCCTAAATCCTTAAAAAAATCCATAAAAAAATCCATAAAAAATCCATAAAAAATCCTTTAAAAAATCCATAAAAAATCCATAAAAATATCCATAAAAATATCCTTAAAAAAAATCCGTAAAAAAATCAAAAAAAAATCCATAAAAAATCCTTTAAAAAATCCATAAAAAAATCCATAAAAAAATCCATAAAAAAATCCTTAAAAAAATCCTTAAAAAAATCCATAAAAAAATTTATAAAAAAATCCTTTAAAAAATCCATTAAAAAATTCTTTAAAAAATCCATAAAAAAATCCTTTACAAAATTCTTTAAAAATCCAAATAAAAATCGTGAAAAAAATCCTGATAAAAATTAGATAAAAATCCAGAAGAAAATGTTAAAACAATAGCGAAAAAAGCTAAAAAATGTAGAAAAATATGAAGACGAATACTGAAAGAAGCCTAGAAAAGAATGAAGTAGAAATGCAAATAAACAAAACAAATTAATTTTGTACCATTTTTTCCTTTAGTTTTCAATTAAATTTTTCCATTCTTTTTCGCTCAGGTTTTTTATTAATCTTCATGATTAATTAGAGAAATATTGCTGATTACTAAATGGAATGAATGCAGAAATAATTCAGAAAATATAAACAATAATATGCACGATAAATAAAATAAATTAATTTCTTTTATCATTTTCTCTTTACTTTTCTATTAAAATTCTGCGTCCTCTTTCGATGAATTTTTTAATTATTATTTATTAACAATTAGGGAAATATTGCTAACTATTAAATAAAAATAAAACAGAAAGAATGCAGAATAAATTACAAAAAAAGATACAGAAAAATGTAGTAAATAATGCAGTGAAAAATCCTTAAAAAAATCCGTAAAAAAATCCATAAAAAAATCCTTTAAAAAATCCTTTAAAAAATTCATAAAAAAATCATTAAAAGATCCATAAAAAAATCCATAAAAAAATCCTTTAAAAAATCCATAAAAAAATCCATAAAAAAATCAATAAAAAAATCCATAAAAATATCCTTAAAAAAATCCATAAAAAAATCCTTTAAAAAATCCTTAAAAAAATCCATAAAAAAATCCATAAAAAAATCCATAAAAAAATCCATAAAAAATCCTTAAAAAAATCCATAAAAAAATCCATAAAAAAATCCTTAAAAAAATCCATAAAAAATCCATAAAAAAATCCATAAAAAAATCCATAAAAAAATCCACAAAAAAATCCTTAAAAAAATCCATAAAAAAATCCATAAAAAAATCCTTAAAAAAATCCATAAAAAAATCCTTCAAAAAATCCATTAAAAAATCCGTAAAAAAATCCTTGAAAAAATCCTTAAAAAAATCCTTTAAAAAATCCATAAAAAAATCCATAAAAAAATCCTTTAAAAAATCCATAAAAAAATCCATAAAAATATCCATAAAAATATCCTTAAAAAAATCCGTAAAAAAATCAAAAAAAAAATCCATAAAAAAATCCTTTAAAAAATCCATAAAAAAATCCATAAAAAAATCCATGAAAAAATCCTTAAAAAAATCCTTAAAAAAATCCATAAAAAAATTTATAAAAAAATTTATAAAAAAATCCTTTAAAAAATCCATTAAAAAATTCTTTAAAAAATCCATAAAAAAATCCTTTACAAAATTCTTTAAAAATCCAAATAAAAATCGTGAAAAAAATCCTGATAAAAATTAGATAAAAATCCAGAAGAAAATGTTAAAACAACAGCGAAAAAAAGCTAAAAAATGTAGAAAAATATGAAGACGATTACTGAAAGAAGCCTAGAAAAGAATGAAGTAGAAAATGCAAATAAACAAAACAAATTTAATTTTGTACCATTTTTTCCTTTAGTTTTCAATTAAATTTTTTTATTCTTTTTCGCTCAGGTTTTTTATTAATCTTCATGATTAATTAGAGAAATATTGCTGATTACTAAATGGAATGAATGCAGAAATAATTCAGAAAATATAAACAATAATATGCACGATAAATAAAATAAATTAATTTGTTTTATCATTTTCTGTTTACTTTTCTATTAAAATTCTGCGTCCTCTTTCGATGAATTTTTTAATTATTATTTATTAACAATTAGGGAAATATTGCTAACTATTAAATAAAAATAAAACAGAAAGAATGCAGAATAAATTACAAAAAAAGATACAGAAAAATGTAGTAAATAATGCAGTGAAAAATCCTTAAAAAAATCCGTAAAAAAATCCATAAAAAAATCCTTTAAAAAATCCTTTAAAAAATCCATAAAAAAATCCATAAAAAAATCCATAAAAAAATCCATAAAAAAATCCATAAAAAAATCTTTAAAAAAATCCATAAAAAAATCCTTAAAAAAATCCATAAAAAAATCCATAAAAATATCCATAAAAAAATCCTTTAAAAAATCCATAAAAAAATCCATAAAAATATCCATAAAAATATCCTTAAAAAAATCCGTAAAAAAATCAAAAAAAAAATCCATAAAAAAATCCGTAAAAAAATCCTTAAAAAAATCCTTTAAAAAATCCATAAAAAAATCCATAAAAAAATCCTTAAAAAAATCCTTAAAAAAATCCATAAAAAAATTTATAAAAAAATTTATAAAAAAATCCTTTAAAAAATCCATTAAAAAATTCTTTAAAAAATCCATAAAAAAATCCTTTACAAAATTCTTTAAAAATCCAAATAAAAATCGTGAAAAAAATCCTGATAAAAATTAGATAAAAATCCAGAAGAAAATGTTAAAACAATAGCGAAAAAAAGCTAAAAAATGTAGAAAAATATGAAGACGAATACTGAAAGAAGCCTAGAAAAGAATGAAGTAGAAAATGCAAATAAACAAAACAAATTTAATTTTGTACCATTTTTTCCTTTAGTTTTCAATTAAATTTTTCCATTCTTTTTCGCTCAGGTTTTTTATTAATCTTCATGATTAATTAGAGAAATATTGCTGATTACTAAATGGAATGAATGCAGAAATAATTCAGAAAATATAAACAATAATATGCACGATAAATAAAATAAATTAATTTCTTTTATCATTTTCTCTTTACTTTTCTATTAAAATTCTGCGTCCTCTTTCGATGAATTTTTTAATTATTATTTATTAACAATTAGGAAAATATTGCTAACTATTAAATAAAAATAAAACAGAAAGAATGCAGAATAAATTACAAAAAAGATACAGAAAAATGTAGTAAATAATGCAGTGAAAAATCCTTAAAAAAATCCGTAAAAAAATCCATAAAAAAATCCTTTAAAAAATCCTTTAAAAAATCCATAAAAAAATCCATAAAAAAATCCATAAAAAAATCCATAAAAAAATCCTTAAAAAAATCCATAAAAAAATCCATGAAAAAATCCTTAAAAAAATCCATAAAAAAATCCATAAAAAAATCCTTAAAAAAATCCATAAAAATATCCATAAAAAAATCCATAAAAAAATCCTTAAAAAAATCCATAAAAAAATCCTTAAAAAAATCCATTAAAAAATCCGTAAAAAAATCCTTAAAAAATCCATAAAAAAATCCATAAAAAAATCCTTTAAAAAATCCATAAAAAAATCCATAAAAATATCCATAAAAATATCCTTTAAAAAATCCATAAAAAAATCCATAAAAAAATCCTTAAAAAAATCCTTAAAAAAATCCATAAAAAAATTTATAAAAAAATTTATAAAAAAATCCTTTAAAAAATCCATTAAAAAATTCTTTAAAAAATCCATAAAAAAATCCTTTACAAAATTCTTTAAAAATCCAAATAAAAATCGTGAAAAAAATCCTGATAAAAATTAGATAAAAATCCAGAAGAAAATGTTAAAACAATAGCGAAAAAAAGCTAAAAAATGTAGAAAAATATGAAGACGAATACTGAAAGAAGCCTAGAAAAGAATGAAGTAGAAAATGCAAATAAACAAAACAAATTTAATTTTGTACCATTTTTTCCTTTAGTTTTCAATTAAATTTTTCCATTCTTTTTCGCTCAGGTTTTTTATTAATCTTCATGATTAATTAGAGAAATATTGCTGATTACTAAATGGAATGAATGCAGAAATAATTCAGAAAATATAAACAATAATATGCACGATAAATAAAATAAATTAATTTCTTTTATCATTTTCTCTTTACTTTTCTATTAAAATTCTGCGTCCTCTTTCGATGAATTTTTTAATTATTATTTATTAACAATTAGGAAAATATTGCTAACTATTAAATAAAAATAAAACAGAAAGAATGCAGAATAAATTACAAAAAAGATACAGAAAAATGTAGTAAATAATGCAGTGAAAAATCCTTAAAAAAATCCGTAAAAAAATCCATAAAAAAATCCTTTAAAAAATCCTTTAAAAAATCCATAAAAAAATCCATAAAAAAATCCATAAAAAAATCCATAAAAAAATCCTTAAAAAAATCCATAAAAAAATCCATGAAAAAATCCTTAAAAAAATCCATAAAAAAATCCATAAAAAAATCCTTAAAAAAATCCATAAAAATATCCATAAAAAAATCCATAAAAAAATCCTTAAAAAAATCCATAAAAAAATCCTTAAAAAAATCCATTAAAAAATCCGTAAAAAAATCCTTAAAAAATCCATAAAAAAATCCATAAAAAAATCCTTTAAAAAATCCATAAAAAAATCCATAAAAATATCCATAAAAATATCCTTAAAAAAATCCGTAAAAAAATCCAAAAAAAAATCCATAAAAAAATCCGTAAAAAAATCCAAAAAAAAATCCATAAAAAAATCCGTAAAAAAATCCTTAAAAAAATCCTTTAAAAAATCCATAAAAAAATCCATAAAAAAATCCTTTAAAAAATCCATTAAAAAATTCTTTAAAAAATCCATAAAAAAATCCTTTACAAAATTCTTTAAAAATCCAAATAAAAATCGTGAAAAAAATCCTGATAAAAATTAGATAAAAATCCAGAAGAAAGTGTTAAAACAATAGCGAAAAAAAGCTAAAAAATGTAGAAAAATATGAAGACGAATACTGAAAGAAGCCTAGAAAAGAATGAAGTAGAAAATGCAAATAAACAAAACAAATTTAATTTTGTACCATTTTTTCCTTTAGTTTTCAATTAAATTTTTCCATTCTTTTTCGCTCAGGTTTTTTATTAATCTTCATGATTAATTAGAGAAATATTGCTGATTACTAAATGGAATGAATGCAGAAATAATTCAGAAAATATAAACAATAATATGCACGATAAATAAAATAAATTAATTTCTTTTATCATTTTCTCTTTACTTTTCTATTAAAATTCTGCGTCCTCTTTCGATGAATTTTTTAATTATTATTTATTAACAATTAGGGAAATATTGCTAACTATTAAATAAAAATAAAACAGAAAGAATGCAGAAGAAATTACAAAAAAAGATACAGAAAAATGTAGTAAATAATGCAGTGAAAAATCCTTAAAAAAATCTTGAAAAAAATGGTGAAAAAAATCATGAAAAAGATAGAAATCCTTAAAAAAATCCATAAAAAAATCCATAAAAATATCCTTAAAAAAATCCGTAAAAAAATCCATAAAAAAATCCATAAAAAAATCCTCAAAAAAATCCATAAAAAAATCCATAAAAATATCCATAAAAATATCCTTAAAAAAATCCGTAAAAAAATCAAAAAAAAAATCCATAAAAAAATCCGTAAAAAAATCCTTAAAAAAATCCTTTAAAAAATCCATAAAAAATCCATAAAAAAATCCTTAAAAAAATCCTTAAAAAAATCCATAAAAAAATTTATAAAAAAATTTATAAAAAAATCCTTTAAAAAATCCATTAAAAAATTCTTTAAAAAATCCATAAAAAAATCCTTTACAAAATTCTTTAAAAATCCAAATAAAAATCGTGAAAAAAATCCTGATAAAAATTAGATAAAAATCCAGAAGAAAATGTTAAAACAATAGCGAAAAAAAGCTAAAAAATGTAGAAAAATATGAAGACGAATACTGAAAGAAGCCTAGAAAAGAATGAAGTAGAAAATGCAAATAAACAAAACAAATTTAATTTTGTACCATTTTTTCCTTTAGTTTTCAATTAAATTTTTCCATTCTTTTTCGCTCAGGTTTTTTATTAATCTTCATGATTAATTAGAGAAATATTGCTGATTACTAAATGGAATGAATGCAGAAATAATTCAGAAAATATAAACAATAATATGCACGATAAATAAAATAAATTAATTTCTTTTATCATTTTCTCTTTACTTTTCTATTAAAATTCTGCGTCCTCTTTCGATGAATTTTTTAATTATTATTTATTAACAATTAGGAAAATATTGCTAACTATTAAATAAAAATAAAACAGAAAGAATGCAGAATAAATTACAAAAAAGATACAGAAAAATGTAGTAAATAATGCAGTGAAAAATCCTTAAAAAAATCCGTAAAAAAATCCATAAAAAAATCCTTTAAAAAATCCTTTAAAAAATCCATAAAAAAATCCATAAAAAAATCCATAAAAAAATCCATAAAAAAATCCTTAAAAAAATCCATAAAAAAATCCATGAAAAAATCCTTAAAAAAATCCATAAAAAAATCCATAAAAAATCCTTAAAAAAATCCATAAAAATATCCATAAAAAATCCATAAAAAAATCCTTAAAAAAATCCATAAAAAAATCCTTAAAAAAATCCATTAAAAAATCCGTAAAAAAATCCTTAAAAAATCCATAAAAAAATCCATAAAAAAATCCTTTAAAAAATCCATAAAAAAATCCATAAAAATATCCATAAAAATATCCTTAAAAAAATCCGTAAAAAAATCCAAAAAAAAATCCATAAAAAAATCCGTAAAAAAATCCAAAAAAAAATCCATAAAAAAATCCGTAAAAAAATCCTTAAAAAAATCCTTTAAAAAATCCATAAAAAAATCCATAAAAAAATCCTTTAAAAAATCCATTAAAAAATTCTTTAAAAAATCCATAAAAAAATCCTTTACAAAATTCTTTAAAAATCCAAATAAAAATCGTGAAAAAAATCCTGATAAAAATTAGATAAAAATCCAGAAGAAAGTGTTAAAACAATAGCGAAAAAAAGCTAAAAAATGTAGAAAAATATGAAGACGAATACTGAAAGAAGCCTAGAAAAGAATGAAGTAGAAAATGCAAATAAACAAAACAAATTTAATTTTGTACCATTTTTT
This sequence comes from Leptopilina heterotoma, assembly GCF_015476425.1. Classification (NCBI taxonomy): domain Eukaryota; kingdom Metazoa; phylum Arthropoda; class Insecta; order Hymenoptera; family Figitidae; genus Leptopilina; species Leptopilina heterotoma. Next base: position 10,681 of record NW_025111150.1, read on the forward strand.
TCCTTTAGTTTTCAATTAAATTTTTCCATTCTTTTTCGCTCAGGTTTTTTATTAATCTTCATGATTAATTAGAGAAATATTGCTGATTACTAAATGGAATGAATGCAGAAATAATTCAGAAAATATAAACAATAATATGCACGATAAATAAAATAAATTAATTTCTTTTATCATTTTCTCTTTACTTTTCTATTAAAATTCTGCGTCCTCTTTCGATGAATTTTTTAATTATTATTTATTAACAATTAGGGAAATATTGCTAACTATTAAATAAAAATAAAACAGAAAGAATGCAGAAGAAATTACAAAAAAAGATACAGAAAAATGTAGTAAATAATGCAGTGAAAAATCCTTAAAAAAATCTTGAAAAAAATGGTGAAAAAAATCATGAAAAAGATAGAAATCCTTAAAAAAATCCATAAAAAAATCCATAAAAATATCCTTAAAAAAATCCGTAAAAAAATCCATAAAAAAATCCATAAAAAAATCCTCAAAAAAATCCGTAAAAAAATCCTTAAAAAAATCCTTAAAAAAATCCGTAAAAAAATCCATAAATAAATCCTCAAAAAAATCCGTAAAAAAATCCTTAAAAAAATCCATAAAAAAATCCATAAAAAAATCTATAAAAATATCCATAAAAAAATCCTTAAAAAAATCCGGAAAAAAATCCATAAAAAAATCCTTAAAAAAATCCTCAAAAAAATCCGTAAAAACATTCTTAAAAAAATCCATAAAAAAATCCATAAAGAAATCCTATAAAAAATCCTTTAAAAAATCCATAAAAAAATCCATAAAAAAATCCATAAAAAAATCCATAAAAAAATCCTTGAAAAAATCCTCAAAAAAATCCGTAAAAAAATCCTTAAAAAAATCCATAAAAAAATCCATAAAAAAATCCTTTAAAAAATCCTTTAAAAAATCCAAAAAAAATCCATAAAAAATCCTTTAAAAAATCCTTAAAAAAATCCTTTAAAAAATCCATAAAAAAATCCATAAAAAATCCTTAAAAAATTCAATGAAAAAATCCATAAAAAAATCCTTTAAAAAATCCTGAAAAAAATCCTGAAAAAAATCCGGAAAAAATCCTGAATAAAATCCGGAAAAAAATCCTGATAAAAATCCTGAAAAAAATCCTGATAAACAAAAGCTAAACAATTGCTAAAAAATGTAGAAAAATATGAAGACAATTCCAGAAAAAAGCCAAGAAAATAATGAAGAAGAAAATGCAAGAAAAATAAAGAAATTTAATTTTTTATAATTTTTTCCTTTATCTTTCAATTAAATTTCTCCATTTTCTTTCCCTCAAGTTCTTTTAATAATCTTGATTAATAATTAGAGAAATCTGATCAAAAGAGTAAAAAACTTTTAACACCTTTTCATTATTACGAATTGACTGATCATAACTTTAAACTTCTTTTATTAAATAATTAGAGAAATATTACTCATTATTTAATGGAAAGAATGCAGAAATAATCTAGAAAAAAATTAAACAATAATATGCACGATATATAAATTAATTTAATTTTTACATTCTCATCATATGAGAAAGTTTTAGTTTTGGTCGAAAATTGACTTTTACTAATTTTATGAAATCTTTACGTTTTGAGGTCCCCTGATCCCAAAAAACATGGTCCGGCGATTGTGTCTGTCTGTCTGTAGAACAAAAATTTTGTTCCCACGATAACTCTTGAAAAACTTATCCGATCGTTTTTAAATTTAACACACTTAAAGTTGGTGCAAAAATGAAAGCTAAGTTTGTAAACCAGCTATTTTCGTTAGAAACTACTTTTTTTTTTAAGTTTTTGGGTCAGTCAGCTTAGGGAGCTTTCACAAATGATGTCACGTTTTTGGGAGCAGGTGGGGTCTCTACTAAACGTGACACAATGTATTTTTGCAAGTGAAATTGCCTGAAATTGCTTGACAGGGTCAAAAAATTTAAAACTTTAAAAATATTTTAGCTGCTTCTGCAAATCATGTTTCTGCTAAGAGAGTTAGTATAATTAAAAATAACTTTACAATTTTAATCATCAAGACCAAAAATTAGAGTTGTTCAAAAAGCTTGAAGCCTGATCGAGCTTTTTCGAGCTTTTCATTTTTCGAGCCGAGCCGAGCTGTGTAAAAAGCTCGAATAGTTTCGAGTACTCGAATTCACTCTAGTGCTCAAATTTAATCGAGTCCTCGAATTTTTCGAGTTCTTCAATTAAATTTCTCCATTCTCTTTCTCTCAAGTTTTTTAATAATCTTCATTAATAATTAGAGAAATATTACTCATTATTAAATGGAAAGAATGCAGAAATAATCTAGAAAAAAATCAAACAATAATATGCAGGATAAATAAATTAATTTAATTTTTTTTATTATTTTCTCTTTACTTTTCTATTAAAATTCTGCATCCTCTTGCCGCGAATTTTTTATTATTATTTATTAACAATTAGGGAAATATTGCTGACTATCAAATAAAAAGAAAACAGAAAAAATGCGTTTTGTTATGTTTTTTTGTCCTAATTTAATATCCACAGAAAAAATATGTCTATATAGTGAAAGAGAAAAGAAAATGAAAGATTGATAGAGAAAGAGAGAAAGAAAGAGCAAAAGAGAGGGAGACAGACCACTAAAAAAAACCTGTTGAGAGTTAATAATTTTTCGACTTCTTTTTTCCTTTTCTCGAAAATAAGCTGAACGAATGGAAGGACAACGGGCGTTAATTAGACAAGGCGCACTTCCGGTTCAACTAAGTGCATACCTATCTTGTGTTAGCTACGGCTTCTTGCTTGAGCAGCCCTGTCGTATTGCGCGCACAGCAACAAGAATAAATGGAGGGAAAGGTAGTCTAAAACTTACAACTTCCGTCCGATACGGTTCTTACTTGATGACAATCACATCGTTTGCATTTGCTCCTATAAAAAATACTTTTCCTCGCAAATATATAAAACGAATCGCAAATACAAAGTGATTAATGACAACTTGCACCAATTTATTGCGTTGATTACCAGACTAATGCTCAACAATTCACTCTGTAATTTCTCCTGTTCTGTTTGTCAAATTAAGAAACGCAAACTGATTTTATCTTCTTGAATTTATTTCAACAATTTTCTTTTCTTTTTCCAAATTGAAATTAGAAATCCTATTAAAAGTTCTTAACATGATATATATCTTTCGAGCCTATACTTTTGATTCAGTTAACAAAACTAACTTTTGTAGAGTCTTTTGACTGAAACCATTCATTATTTTTGACTAAAGATTGTTCGATTACGGAACACCAGAGAGCACTAATTGTTATTATTTACTTTTTTGGCCGTTAACAGAAAAAATTCGTAATTGTGTAAAGTAAAAAAGTACGGATTAGGTGCTAAGAGATCAAAGTTATAGTGATTTTGGAAGCGTTTAGAGGAATTGCAACCTTAGACGCATTTCATATTTCTTGCTACTATTTCTGTGCTATACCATATCTGTATACTATAGTACAGAATTATGGTAGCACAGAAATGGTATTAGCAAGACAAAAATTGATCAAGGTAGCTGATGAATTCCAGGCCGAAGACTCTTAATTTCGAGTCGGTAGCAGCAATCGATCATGAAGCGATCAGATAAAAGGGAAGAATTGTATGGGAGCACTTTGATTGACTCTGGCGAAGCTGCAGATAAGTTCACCGCATGGGGTACTGGTAATTATCGGGACATCGACGTTCGAGAATCTTTAAAAAGTGCCGATATATGCGCTTCCTTTATTGAACGGTAGTGTCATTGAATATAGTGTAATAATTATATAGTGACTTTTATATCCACTGCTGTGATAAGCATCCTTTACCACCGCCGCTGAGAGTCAGTACTGATTGGGGAATGAGTAATTCATTTATGTGTATGCCTGTAGCACCTGATGCGGAGTGATTCTTTATTTCGAATGTTTATTAATTTATTTGTATTAATGATATTGAATATTAGTCATGTTTCGTGTGAATTGGTATACTGGATCTATTTTTGTTTTTATTAAAAATGAGTAGATAATAATTTGTTTTCTTCTTTCTGTTCCAGGTGAGTCGGTTATCTTTGATCAATATTTGGAATGTTCGTTCGTTACTCATTACCAGCAATTTCGGTGAGTAATTTATTGTGTATCTTTAAATTTACGAACTGATGTTCTGTTTAGAAAAATTTAGAACCAAATAGAATTATTAATCAAATCTGAAAATTCGGAACATCTTGTAGTTGCAGACGAAATAAGTCTGCAACTAAAAGATGTTCCGAATTTATTTAATTTACGTATAGTTTTAAAACTGTATCTTTTCGAAAATTATTAGCATTTCGATGCTAACTACAGGAAGCTCTTTAAATTACTCAGTTAAAAGTTAATCAATCAGTATTATCACTGAGTGCTTAAGAGTACATTAAGTTTAAACAGACGCTTTCCAATAGCAACTTTGTCAGAGATAAAGATCATCTTATTCATTATCATGATGATCATCATATGGTAACGATGATGATTGTTGTGTGGTCATCAAAGTTTGCAGTATTTGCTGCGCTCCAAATCAGTTCAATCAGAAACATTTGGCTTGACAAATAGAATCCTAATGATGATAGGTTATCTCATCGTCTCGTCTATACCGTGACGATCAATCAACATTTGACCAAGATGATGCCAACCTGATAAAATCTAAATTATCAAACAAAATATTCATCTGCGATCATTGAGTTCATTGACCTCGGAGAAACATCTTCAATTACCGTATTTAAAAGACTATATATCAAATACTGTACTCATTTTCTCTGGCATATTAGTGCTAGCTCGTATTAAAATGTTCAGAGAGAGTATCATTATATGCACGCATTGTTAACTTACAAGTATTAAATGGCAACTAATTGGTAATCAAATTGCTGCTAATATTGATTCGTATTGCTACCGATCGATACCAAATTGTATATCAATTAGAATTATTAATCATTGTTACCAAATTTGATCCTTTTCGAAATTTTTAGCACTAGTTTGTTACAATTCGATAATAGTTTTTGATATTTTTGCGGCGACAATTCGTTTTAATTTTTGATACTCTTGGCACCAATTTCTTTCAATTTGGTATCAGTTTTGGATAATTTCAGTAAATTTCACCAATTTGCTACTATCGCTTTTGGATATTTTTGGAACCAATTTCCTATCAATTTTTGATACCACCAAGAGAAGAGTGTCCACAGTAAGATAGAATGGTCTCACCCAGCGATTGCATTAAAGCACAACAACTCGTTCTTACAATCCATGGGCGTGGATTTCTGAACTAAGTATCCGACGACAGCGCACTGAGATCAGCTGACGATTGGTTGCTAGCAGCATGTAGAGGCGGAACTTGGTTTACCCACCGGGCGTTTCGCCTTGACGTTCTTTTTACACTCGAGTGAGAAACCCAGTGGGGGAACCATTCTGAGCTTCCATCCACTGGAGGAGCCACACTGGTTCACGCAACCGCGGCGAACACTCTGGAGAACGCGCAGCCGTACCTCCAGTTCTGCCCAGTATACACACTTGTTACGGTGCGTTCCGTTGTTCGGCTCGTCCTCTTTATTGCATTTTGCACACATTCACACATACATACACATACACGCATACGTATTCATACTCGTACACATATACAATCGTGTACAACAACACATGTGTGATACACAACATCAACTCATCCAGATGGCAAGTCGTTGAGGTCAAGTCGTCGTCTTCTTGTTTGTTCTTCTTAATTGACGTGAGTGAACATTTGGTGAACTTTGTGCAATCTCATCATGAGCAAATATTAACACTTTGTGTCTTGATCGTGTTTTGAGCCTAACGATTTTTTCGTGTACAAGTTGACGTTTTGATCATCTCGCCAGACGGCGACGAGTAAACCTGTCGACGCATCAAGGTAGGTTCTTTATACGTTTGGAATTTTTGACTCACGGTTTTTTTTAACGCGAACGTTTTTTTATTTTTATACATTCAGTTTCGGTTGTTTGTTCCTTTTCTTGTTGTTGTTAAATTTGGTGTTTATTTATCACCGATCTGATTGTTCGTGGAATTTGTATAGTGTAGTGTTTACTCAATTCTTTTTTTTTTTTTGCTTATCTGGTGTTTATTGTTAGCATCGATTTGATACTTCTTGAAATTTTGATTGTATACTCTTCATTCAACTTTTGTGTTTTTTATTTATACGTTTACGATTAGTTATAGATATTGTTCATTCAATTTTTGTTTGCTTATCCGGTGATTATTTCTTTGTCGTCGATTTGATTCTATTAAAATTTTTGTTCTGCTGAATTTTTAGCTACTTCTTTTTGGTCATTTGTTTACAATCAGTTAGTTTGTTCTTTGAAATTTTTGTCGTAAGGTTTATTCAATTTGTTTTGCTTCCTTTGATGTTGTTTGTTTATTTATTACTGATTTAATCGTTTCTGAAAATTTAGTTATAGTTGGTTCTTCAATTTTTGATTATAAACGTATAGTGAACTTCATTGACTAGTTCATTCAATTTGCTTTTGTTCTCTCGAGTTTATCTTTTTATCATCAAAGTTCGTGGAATTTTCAAAACAAATGCAATAAATAGTATACACCAAATTCTGAATAGTATACCATTAAGTATAGTGTTTGTAAATATAGATCAAGTATATTTGTTGATGTTGAATTTGTTTTGCTGCTATTATACTTATTAGTTAAACATCAATTAGGATTGTTCCTAGTTCCTACAACTCTTTTGTATTATTCACTAAATTATTTCTGGTATTTATCTTTTGTTCTTTATGATTACTGAATTTACCTTTAAGCTTAGTGACAAACAATTTTGTGTTCCGTAGGATTGAAATTTGTTATTGATTTGGATCATGAGAATGATGTCAAATGGAGACAAAAATTTTAATCAGTTGCATATAGTTTTGGTATCACTTGATATACTTTTAGCATAAATTTGATACTTTTGGCATAAATTTAATGATTTTAGTATCATTTTGATACTTTTAGCATAAATACAATACTTTTGGCATAAATTTGGTGCTTTTAGTATCATTTTGATACTTTCAGTATTAGTTTGATACTTCTGGCATCGGTTGGATATTTTCGGTACCAGTTGGACACTTTTGGTCTTTGATACCAATTTGACACTTCTGGAATCGGTTTGAAATCACAGTTCTTCTAAGGATATCAAATTGAGACAAAAAACGAATCAAACGCTTTTGATTCGTTTTTTTGTCTCAATTTGCTCTCCTTAAAAAACCTACGATACTTTGGGTTTATACTTTTAAATCAAAACAATAAACGAATTACACCGAAAAAAACATCATTAACAAAATAATCACTTTCATGAATCAGCGCAGAATTTCAAGTATACATAGTATACTTTTTCAATGAAAACCATAAATAAAAACACGAAGCGAACAAAATCATTTTGATAATGAGACATTTATTATCCGCGTTGATTTCAAACAAATAACACCAATTTCGTGCAAACAATGTTCAGCTCTCACGTGAAAGGAGAGAATGCGCTTATCGGCGGCTATTGTGTATTCCACTTGAGCATGTATATAATTTTTTCTTTTTTTTTTTGAATCGTCTATATAGTTTCGACGATTGGATGTGTGAATGTAGAGAAAGAACAATAATGGACGATCGTAAAACATTCACACAATGCTTGTGATGCGGATTGTTGCAGTGTGTGTATGTGTGTGTGGGTTAATGTGTCTTATCGGTGTTAACTTGGTATCCCGAACTCTCACGTGATTGGTCGATTTAAAACTATATAATAGCAAATTATTGTCGAATAACCTTTCATTTGCAATGGAGTTAAAGATCTTTATCTAGTTGTATGATGTATCATCTCAAATGTTAACGAACCTTGTTTTGAATGATGTATATGTTAATTTCGGAAATTATTCTTCTTTTATTCAATTTCGTTTATTTTGTATGTTAACATGGGATTATTTTTGGAATCCCTATATCGCTGAACTTAGAATTGAAAATTTTGGTCAAAATCTTGATTATCATTATGAATAATAAAATTATTCTCAGAAATTCAATTATTTACAAATTTTATAAAAATTTCTTAGCAATAATTCAATTATTTATTCATAAATAATAAAATTCATTCATTTCAGAATTTCAATTATTTTTAATACAATTTTAATTGAATTCTTCGAAAAATGTAATTATTCTTCCAATTCTTATTAAAATTCGTCAAAAAATTCAATTATTTAAGAATTTGTTGATAAAATTCATTATGCGAATTCAATTTTAAGAAACATTCAGTTATTCAATAAATTATTTATTTTTTGTATTTAATAATTGAATTCTTATCAAAATTTCAATTATCTTTATAAATAATAAAAAAGTCTTCTCCAAAATTCAATTATTTTTAAATTTTAATAAAATTCTTGGCAAAATTTCAATTACTTATTTTCAAAAATTTTACTCAATTCAATGGTTTTCAATATCTACTATTTTCATAATATTTTGCAAAATAATCCCATTACTTAAAAAAGTTTAGATAAAATTCTATGCAAACGTTCAATTATTTTCATAAATAATAAAAATTACACAGGAATTGAATTATTTACAAATTTTTTATAAATTTCTTCGCAATAATTGAATTATTTTCATAAATAAAAAAATTCTTTTTAAAATTTCATAAATAATAAAATTCTTTAAGGATTTCAATTATTTTCATAAATAATAAAACTCATCGCAGAATTTCAATTATTTTAAATAAAAAATTTTAATGAAATTTCTCGAAATATGTAATTATTTTTATAAATCTTATTAAAATTCGTTGAAAGAATTCAATTATTAAAAAATTTTTTGATAAAATTTTTTATGAGAATAAATTATTTATTTTTGTATTTAAATAGGAATTAAAAAATTTTTAAATTATTTGAAAAAAAAAATTTGATGAAATTCTTTGCAAACATTCAATTATTTTCATAAATAATAAAATTACTCTGAGAAATTCAATTATTTTTAAAAACATTAATAAAATTCTTATCATAATTCAATTATTTTTTATTAATAATAGAACTCATTGCAGGATTTTAGTTATTTTTAACATAATTTTAAATAAATTACTCGAATATTGCAATAATTTTTCAGAATTTTATTAAAATTGATTCAAAGAATTCAATTATTTGAAAATTTTTGATAAAATTCTTGATAAGAATTATTATTTATAATTATTGGATAAATTATTTATTTTTCTATTTAAATAATTGAATTCTAGTAGAATTTTATGATAAAAATGGATTTAAAAATAAATCTTAGTTTAAATTTTAGATAATAATTATGAATATTGGAAGGATTGTAGCATGAATTTTAAGAAATAAATAGGTTTTTAAATTTTAAAAAGGTTTTAAATTAAAATTTTTGAAAATTAAAATTTTTATACTTTTAACTAACAATTTAGAAGAATAAATTTTTTTGGAAAAGTTTCATTGAGTTTTTTTGTAATTATTTTAAGTCTTTATTTTCTAATATACAATTGAATAATTCCCTAATAATCGATGAAATTTAGTAAAACTGAATTCCTGATTGTAAATAAATGGAATTGAAAATTCACAAAAAACTTTTTCAAAAATTATTATAAATAATTGATTTAGAGGAGAATGGTAGTTGAAAATTCGAAAATAATAAAGATTAAATATTGATTAAATAATAATTATAATAATTATAATAATAATAAATAATAAAAATTTTAATTGCAGAAAATAATAATTGATTTAAATGATGAAAATAATTTTGAAGATGTTACAGTAACAATATTTATGAAAATAATTGAATTATTGCGAAGAAATTATTATAAAATTTATAAATAATTGAATTCCTGTGAAATTTTGATTAATTCTTAATTAACGTAGAGTGTTTTCAGGACCTTAATTTTTGTCAAATAAAATTGTTTATTTAATTTATGTTTATGTTTTTTTTTATGTTTTCATTTATGTTTATGTTTATTTAATTGTTTGGACCCAAGGCCACAATATAAACAATTTTATTTAATTCTTAATTGAAATTTTGCCAAAAATTTTATTTAAATTTTTGAAAATAATTGAATTTTGGAGAAGAATTTATTATTTATAATGATGATTGAGATTATGACGAGAATTTTTTTTAATTTTTGTAATTGAAATTATGCAAAGAATTTTATTACTTTAGAAAGTATTAATTGAATCTCTGATGCATAATCATTTACAACTTCTCAAAAATTTATTTTCTTAGTGTTTTGAACTAAAATTCTTTTATAAATCCATTAGTTATTGATGTTTTCGATTAATTTTACAATTATAGCAATTCGTAAATAAATAAAAAAGAACATTTTTTGGAGTATCTAATAAATTTTACAGTGAATCATAGAATATTCTTTAGGGTCATAAAAAAAAATCAAATATTTATCTGGAAATCAGGGAAAATTTGAGGGAAAAAGTAAAATAAAATTTTTGCGGCAACCCTGTAAGACTTTATTGAATTAAATTATTAAATTTAAAGAATCGTTTACAAAATGAAAAAATACTGAACACGCGGTGAAAAAATATACAAAGTATTCAGTTTCTTTCCTTCTCTTTTTTGTTCTCTTCAAGTGCAGGATGATAACATGCAAATGAGAGGCTGAGAGGAAGATTAGTGACCCTGTGGCTCTGCGGGTGGAATGAAAAAAAAAACCGTAATGCACTCTATATATGAGAAAGCATATCCTAAATAAGGTTAGGCACACATACACAAACACAATCCAATTATGGGCGGGTTGTTCTCGACCCCGAAAGTAAATTGCAAGCCACTATATGTGTGTATACATAATGCACGAGCGTGTAATTTATTGGAACCGACAATATTCTAATTAAACACTCCAATTAATAAGGAAGCAAATTTATACCTCTAGGAGAGAAGTTGATATCGCGCGCGTATATATAATACTTGTTAATAATGTTAAGTTGGGACAGTTTTATCGACACGGATAGACACACGAAAAGATAATGCCAAGTTATCGTCACTCGTTTCATTATAGGAGTTTCAAGTTCTACTTCTGACGTGCGAGTATACACGTAAGAATTTCATTAGCTTAATTACAAGGAAGTGTAATTGCGAGGCAAAAATCGATTTATCCGCACAGTCGGGCTTGCAATTAGAGCGTAACGCAAGAAAAGTTAAAAGTCCATTTGCCTCCTATCTCCTTTTGCGCCAATCCATTATAATTTCAATTTTTAAATGAGCCTAATTCGACTATATCACCGGCAGTTTTTTTTTCTTTTTTTCTTTTTTTTTTTTTTTGCTCCAACCAAATGTAATTTATGCGAGTCGAATAAAAATTAAGTTTCCTCAAGAAATGCATACGGACAAAAATTTTTTTAAACAAATTTCGCTAATTTTGTAACAAAAATTAGCAAAATGCCACTCGACCTGGAAAACCTGGAAATTTCAGGGAATTTTATAAACCTTGAAAAAAAAATTTATTCCTGAAATTTAATTTAACTTAAATATTTTTGAAATTATATTTTTGAATTAATTCAATTTTAAAAGAATTGCGTTTACAATTTTTAAAAGTAGAAGAACTTCGAAATATTTTGATTTGAAATTTTGTGAAATTTCAATTTTAAATGAATTTAATTAGAAATATTAAAAAACTTAGATTTAGAAAAAATTTTTGAAACTAAAATTCTTCTGAAATTAGTTAAATGTTTTAATATGTATTTAATTAGTTATTAAAAATAATGGATTTATAGAAGAATTTTAGTTAAAAACACTAAAACAAATTGAGCTTTAAAACAATTACAAAATGATTGCAGAAATTCAATTATTTTCAAAAGTAGTAAAATTCCTCTTAAAAATTTAATTATTTTCAAAAATTTCATTAAAATTCTTGGCAAAACTTTAATTATTTTCAAAAACTTTCCTCAATCCAACGACTTTTATTATCTACTACTTTAATAAAAATTCACAAAAGAATTCAAATACCTAGTTAAAAATTTTTTTAAATAAAATTCTACACAAACATTTCAGTATTTTCAGAAATAATAAAAATTACACAGAAATTGAATTATTTACAAATTTTTTTTATAAATTTCTTTGCAATAATTCATTCAATTTTATAAATAAAAAAATTCTTTAAAGATTTCAATTATTTTCATAAAAAATAAATCTCATCGCAGAATTTCAGTTAGTTTTTATACAATTTTAATCGAATTCCTCGAAAAATAAAATTATTTTATAATTATTTATTATTTTAATTATTATTTATTTAAAATTATTTATATTCGTTGGAAAAATTCAATTATTAAAAAAATTGTTGATAAAATTCTTCGCTAAGATTCAATTATTTTCATAAATAATAAAATTTTCACAGCAATTCAATTATTTAAAATACAATTTTTATAAAATTTTCCAAAAAGACGTCAATTATTTAAAAAAAAAAATGTTTATAAAATTCTTTCCAAGAATTCAATTATTTTCATAAATAATAAAATTATTCTAAAAAATTTAATTATTTTTAAAATGGTTAATAAAATTCTGAGGAGAATTCAATTATTTTTATTAATAATGGAGCTCAATGCTTAATTTTAATTATTTTAAATAAATAATTTTAATGTAATTCTTTGAAAAATGTAATTATTCTTAAACATCTTATTAAAATTTATCAAAGAAATTCAATTATTTTAAAAATCTTTGCTACAATTTATTTATTAGAATTTAAGTATTATTTTCAATACATTTTTAATTAAATTTCTTTAAAGAATTACATTATTTTCAAAAATTTTAATGAAATTCTTTGCGTATCAATTCAATTTTTTTCAAAATAATTTTTTAAATGAAATTCTTCGCAGAAATCCAATTATGTTAAAAAAATTTTTTAAATTCTCGTCATAATTTCAATTATCTTTATAAATAATCACATTTTTCTCCGAAATTTAATTATTTTCAAAACTTTTAATAAATTATTTCAAAATTTGTTGATAAAATTGTTTATGAAAATTCAATTTTAAGAAACATTCAATTGCTTAATAAAATATTTATTTTGATAGTTGAATAATTGAATTCTCGTAGAATTTTCTAATAAAATATTGATTTAAAAATGAATTTGAAATTAAAATCTTTGAAAATTTGAACTTTTCATACTTTTAATTAAGAATTTAAGTAAAATTAATTTTTCTCAAAAAATTTAATCGAATTTTTTTTTAATTATTTGAAGTTTTTAATTTCTAATATATTTAATTGAAGAATGTCAGAATAATCGAAATTTCGTAAAATTAAATTTCAAACAAAAGAATTTTAAAATTTACAAAGAAGTTTTTCAAAAATTATTTTAAAAATTGACTTAAAGAAGAATTTTAGTTGAAAATTCAAAAAATGAATAATCGTAATAATGAAAATAATTCTTGAAGAAGTTACAGTAACAAAGTAGCAAGCTTTAATTATTATAAAACATTTTCTGTCTTTCCGTCGGATAACAAATTTTTATCTCTGCGCTGAAAAATGAAGAAAACATTCAAGAAAATTTCTTAGTACATTGAAAAAAAATTTATTTGATGCAAATAACCGATTAATTGACTATTACCAATTAAATATTTATTCGAATTAAAAATAATAATTATTAGAGTGAAAAATTAATTTTTTTGTAGAAAAAACTAAAAAGAATTTTTTCCCAAGAACAAAATTTAAAAAATAAAAAAATAATAAAGATATATTGTCGTTCAGTTATACATTCGAAACTTTAGAGACATGATAATGGAAAAATTTATTTCAAATTTTCATATAAATGCTTTTTATACAGTACAGTGTAAATTGGAGGGATTATTGAAAAATTATCTTTAATGAATAAAAAGAGAAATCTTGTCTCTTTTTGTCCGCTTTCGATGTGCGAATATAATAAACAGTAATATTATATTGAATTGCGTCACATCCTTTTTTTAAGGGCCTTTTTGTATATATTTTGTGAGAATTAAACGCTCTAGAGAGTCGGAATCTCATTTATTTTAGTTGCGCGCAATTGATTTCCCAATAATTTCTCACCGCAAATTATTGATATTAAAAATTTGTAATTTTATCATGAAAATCGTTAAGTGGTCCCTAATTAGGAGACACTTTTTTCTATAATATTAAATTTCTGGGTACAATAAAAATTGCAGCAAAGAAAAAATTATGAGGAAAAATTTTCTTTTGCTCCAATTTGGCTAATTTAGTATAACTTTTCTAAATTAGTAATTTTCTCGTTTAAATAGTGACTTTTTTTTATTACTTGGTGAAGAAAAAATTGATAAAAAATTATTGTTATTTCTTTTCTGGTAACTATTTATTTTCGTCAAATTTGGAGAAATTTCTATTTAGAGAAATTTCAAACCTTCACATTTTTATTATTTAAAAAAGGAAATAATTTTCTATATTGAAGAATTGATTTTTAAGTAAATGTTTAATTTTAATTTTGAAGAAAATTTTCTTTTTTATTTTGAAAAATTTTGAAAAATATAAAAAAAGGAAAAAAATTTCGATCATTTGAACGTTTAAAACTTAAGGAAAATAAATTTCGCTATTTACTAACTTTTTATAAATTTTTTTGTTTAAATAATAATAAAAATATTTTTATGAACTGTTGAATGAATTTTTGGCAGAAAAGTCAGAGAAATGACAGGAAAAAAAATTTTTTGTCAGGGAAATTGAGAAAATTGAAACTTTTTTTACTTTTCTTCTAAACATTGCAACAAAATACCACATTTTTTAGTAATAAATGCAACTTATTTCGATTTTTACAATTGCAAAAAATAACTATAAATAAATCTTTCAAAAATTATTTTCGAAATTATTTTTCTATTTCAATATTCGAAATATGCAATTAAAAAGATTTTGAATAATTGAAATTTTTGTAAAATTTAATTGAAAATAATTAATTTTTTTCAAGTATTTTGTTAAAATTTTTGAAAATCAACTTTTTAAGAAGTTTAATTTTAATTGCAAATTTTTAAAATAATTGAATTATTAAAAATTTTAATGCAAAAACTTGAAATGTATATTTAAAAATGAAAATTGATGAAAATTAGCCTCTAATTTTTTTAAATTCAATATTTTCGGTTTTTTAGAAATTAAAACTTAATTAAAAATTACATATTTCCAAAAATTCAAATACATACAAAAAATAATAAAATAGTTTTTAATAAATAAATTAGTTTTTTAATTTTTTTCAATAATAATAAAATAGTTTAGAATTATTTTTTAACATTTTGTAGAAAAAAATCATGTTCTAAATTTTTAGTTAAAATTCATCAAAAAATTAATTTTTTTTTTTAAATTAGACAAAAATTCTTTAAAGAAATTCAATTATTTTCGAAACATTACATTAAAATGTTTTTAAAAACTAATTTTTAGAATTGTTTTATCATAATTATTTAATATTCAATTATCTTCGAACATAGTAAATAAAAATTGTTTAAATTTACTGTTTTAGATTTATTAACATTTTGGAGAAATTATGTTCATATTTATAACTAAAGTTCTTTAAAATTTGATTATTTTTTTTTATATTTTTCAAAAATTAAATTATTTTTAAAAGATTGTACCAAATTTTAATTGTTTGGAAATTTTTCAATTGTAAATTGAAAAACTATTTTCTTTCAAAAACTAGATTTTAAAATATTTTTGGAAAATTAATTGTAAGAATTTCTTTATTATAATTTTTTGAAAATATTCTTTAAAAATTTGTAAAAAGACAATTCCAATTGTTGTAAAAAAATTGCGTTTTTGTATTTAAATAATTGAACTCAGGAAGGATTAAAATTGTAATTTAATTATTAATTTATTATTATTATTTATTATTTATATTTATATTTATATTTATATTTATATTTATATTTATATTTATATTTATATTTTATATTTATATTATTATTATTAATTTAATTATTAAAATTCATAAATTTTATTCATTTACCGTAAATTTTCATATTTTTTTTAAATTTTTAGGTTAGGAAACGCAGGACAAAAAAGGGGCGCGCAGGCGCGTTAGCGGCTGCGCGAGTTTTTTTTTCCTGCGTCAATATTTTTTTTTCCTTTTTACGAATTTTTTTTTGTCAACTAAAAAAGAATTAAATAATAAAAAATTAATTTTCTCCATTGTCCTCTAATCGAACAATGTTACAGAAAAATAAAAATTCAAAAATTAATTGTAAATATTTTCTTAGGTTTATTTTTATTAAAAACCTCGCGTACAAAAAAATAGAATTACTTTTTTGTCTCTACAAAAAAAAAAAAAAAAAAAAAAAAAAAAATTTGCAACAATGTTTGAAGAAAAATAATTGCTCTGTGTATATTTAAAATTTTACACATTGAATAGTTATTGCAAATGTAATAACAAATGTGATAATAAGTGCGGAAAAAAATGAATTTTTCCGATACGTAATCTTTATTAATACTATTTCAATTTGTCATTGATAATTGACTCACTATATACTGTGATGGACGTAACATAAATTTAATTATAACAGCTAATTAAGATTAAACTTATAGAAAAAATATCCAAATGATTAAAAATCGTCTCGTTAATATTTTTTGGAATAAAAAAAATATCTAATAAATTCTACCTCAATAAACACATTGTAATAATTAATAATCAATTTATTGCTTTGTTTTTTATAAAATACAAAATTTACATATTTACATTTTACAATAGAAAATATTCTATACTTGGCATATAGACTTGTTTTTCCTTAATAGGATCTAGAGAATATTGTGTACAAGTATAAATAAACAATAAAGATAAGTAATGACTTAACGCTAATTACTGTTTATCAACTTTTGTCTCTTTTGTCGATGAATAAAGCAACAATTGCCGCTTTTATAATTGCAATAATTTGAAATTTTAATAAAATTAGAGGGAAAAAAAATTTATATACATATTCAGTTAATTAAGTTTTTAATTAACAGATCTCATTACTGTCAATTGCATCTAGCATTCAATTTAGATTTTAGTTTTTCAGTATAATTTTTTCTTTATATATAGTTACATTCCTGGATAATTTTATTCTACATTGTCGACTTTTAAACGTATATTTTGAGTGTATATACTTTTTTACGACTTTTAAAATTTTTATCATTCCAGTGTGGAATTTTAAATAGCTATAATGATTTTGTAATTCTATTGATATGGGATTATTTATAACTTTTATATTTAAATGACGCAATTCTTTTTCGAAACAAATTGTTTACAATAATAATTTTTGTCGCCAAGGAGATAAAATTATTTTTGTTTTTGTTATTATTTATTATTGCACAGAGAGAAAATTATGATTAAAAACGAGTTGAAAATGAAAAGATAATTTTATTCGAATTTTCTTTTTTTTTGTTTCAACTAACTAACTGGAAGTGTAAAATTACAAATTAAAATAATCTACAAAGTGTCTTCGTTATACATGTGAAGAATGTTTAAATATATATATATATATATATATATATATATGTGTGTGTATGAAAAAAATAAAAATAATAAAGTTTGTAAGATATTTTAATGAAAATTTTACGAGCAATGACAAATTCTAATCAGAAACCAATTATGTTGGCATTTTAAGTAGTTAGAGTATATTTATAGTCAGACAAAAGACTTTTAACACAATTTACATACTCGTCTACATTTTTGCATGACGAGATATTGCCTAGCGAGTGTTATTTCGAAATTAATAAATTTTAAAGGCCTTTCTTTAATTAGATATTGGCGAAATTCATAATTTACATTTTTTTTAAAGAGCTAACTCTACAACTTTGAATTAGTTGAAAATAAATAATGATAAAAATTAAAAAATTTAAGTTCAAATTAATTAAATTGGATTAACTTTTGTTTCGATTGTTTGTCGAAGAATTTCAATTGTCTTTATAAATAATAAAGTTCTTCTTTGAAATTCAATTATTTTTCCAAAATTGAAATAAAATTCTTGGCAAAATTGCAATTATTTTTAAAAATTTTCCTCAATTCAATGATTTTTAAATTTTTAATATTTACGATTTGAATAAAATTTCCTGAAGAATTCAATTATTTGAAAAAACTTTTAATAAAATTCTCCGCAAATATTTAATTATTTTCACAAATAAAAAAAATTTCCCAGCAATTCATTAATTTATAAATTTTTTCATAAATTTCTTCGCACTTAAATTATTTTCTAATAATTATATTATTTTCTTTCAATTCAATTATTTTCATAAATAATAAAATTCTTTTTAGGAATTCAATTATTTTTTTATAAATAATAAAACTAATCATAGAATTTTAATTATTTTTTATACAATTTTAAATAAAGTCTTTAAAAAACGCAATTGTTCTTAAAAATTTTATTAAAATTCTTCGTAAGAATTCAATTATTATTTTCATAAATAATAAATTAAATCACAGAATTTAAATTATTTTTAATACAATATTAATCGGTTTTCTTCGAAAATGTAAAAATTATATACAAATTTTTTAGAACAATTGCGTTCTTGAATTTATCTTGAATTTGAAATTTATAATACAATCTTGAATTTTCCTGAATTCTTGAATTATTTAAAAAAATATATAATTCTTAAAAATTTTCTAAAAATTCGTCGAAAGAATTTTAAGTAATTAAAAATTTGTTAATAAAATTCTTTATAAAAATTTAATTTTAAGAAACATTCAATTATTTAATTACTTATTTATATTTGTATTTAAAATTTTAAATAATAGAAAAATTCTTGAAGTATTTGAAAAAAATTTTGAATAAAATTCTTCGCAAACATTCAATTGTTTTCATAAGTATTAAAAAATTCACAGCAATTTAATTATTTTGAAATTTTTTATCAATTTCCTCTCAATAATTCAATTATTTTCATAAATAATAAAACTAATCACAAAATTTCAATTATTTTTAATACAATTTTAATCGAATTCCTTGAGAAATGTAAATATTAAAAATTTTATTATAATTCGTCGAAAAAATTCAATTATTTAAAAAATTGTTGACAAAATACTTTATAAAAATTCAGTTTTAAGAAACATTGAATTATTGAATAAATAATTTATTTTTGTATTTAAATTTTAAATAATTGAAAAATTCTTGAATTATTTGAAAAAAATATTGGATAAAATTCTTCGCTAACATTCAATTATTTTCATAAATATTAAAATTTTTCAAGCAATTTAAGTATTTAAAATATAATTTTCATAAATTTTTTCAAAAAAGTCATATATATTTGAAAAAAAAAATTTATTAACTTCTTCCCAAGAATTCAATTATTTTCATAAATAGAAAAATTATTCTAAAGAATTCAATTATTTTTAAAAACTTTAATAAAATTCTAAGAAAAATTTAATTATTTTCATTAGTCATGAAACTCATCGCAGGATTACAATTATTTCTAATACAATTTTAAATGAATTTCACGAATAATGCAATCATTTTTCAAAATGTTATTAAAATTCTTCGGATGAGTTTAATTATTTTCAAAATGATTGATAACATTCTTTAAAAGAATTATTCAAATATTTGATAAATTATTTATTTTTGTATTTAAATAATTGAGGAGCAATTTTTCAAAAGTTGATACATCCATTTTTCAAAAAAAATTGAGATAAACACATATTTAAAATATTAAAATCCTTAAAAATCGATTTATCACTGTTCAATTTAAGAAAAAAAATTTATTACCAAAGAATTTTCAATTTAAAAAATATTTTATTAAAATTTATTAAAAATAATTGAATTCCTGCAATAAATTATATTATTTATGAAAGTAATTTAAGATTTTTTGAGAAATTTTATTAAAAGTGTATTAGAAATAATTAAATTCTTGTAAAATATTATATAAAAATTTTTGGAAATAAATGAATCGTTTCAAAGAATTTAATGAAAATTTTTAAAAATAATTGAATTTTTGCGAAGAATTTATTAAAAAGAAAAAAGAAAATTGAATTCTGTCGAGGAATTGATAATTCAATTGAAAATAGTTTAATTCTTCTATAGAATCTTATTAAAATTTATGAAAAATAATTGAATTCTTTCGAGAAATTGAATTATAATTTTATTTAAAATATTAAAATAATTGAATTTCTGTGAAAAAATATTACCATTTTTTTTAAATAATTGAATTCGTGCATAGATTTTTTTTATTATTATTAAAATTTTTTAAAATAATTAAATTGTTTTAAAGAATTTGATTAAAGTCTTTAAAAACTATCAAAAAAATTACTATTATACCACAAAGTATCCTAACTTTATAGAAAAATTCGTTAAAGTATAAAGGAGTAAATTTTCTTCGTCTACTAATTAAAGTGCATACACGAAGAAGAAAAAAAATTGATCATCACAATTGCGAGAAACATTTGGATATTTAAATTAGAACTGAATCCTTTTGGCGAGGAGCACATCAGGACCCTCTGAATGCTTTTAGCTCTCCGAGTTGAAGAAGAACAAGTTATTTATTGTTACTATCTTGTTCAGCGAGCGTTCCAACCAAACGAGTGCTGGTGGGATGGGAAGCTCTCAATCCTTCTCTTATTAAAACCTGCCCTCCTTATCAGAAGTTATACTGTATATAGTGTACTGCACACACACACACACGGGTACAGTCTCTCGTATAAATCTTCACCGTCCTTGAAAAGACCACAACTGCCAGTACGTGTCCAAAATGAAGTAAATTTCGCTAAAAATTTAATTACTATTTTTATTACAATCAAAAAGTTTTTTTTTAAATAAATTTTTAATTAAATCAGTCCTGATATAAATTAGTCCGCAGAGGGGGGAAATATTGCTGGACTAATGTTAAAAGACTTGAATTTAAACATTGGACCAAGTGTTCTTCGTTCACTTTTTCTAATTTTGAATTTCGCGCCAATTTAATTCCGTAAATGTCCGCCTAGATGGCATGAAAACTCTCTCACAGTCAAAACACAATAAATTTTTTTTTTTTTTTCCAATAATTTTTTTTTCTTTTTTGTTTTTTTTTATCAAAATTGTTGCCTACAGTTTTTGTCTAAATTTGACATTCGTCAAAAAACTGCCACTGTTAACTTAAAAGTATCAACTTACAACGAATCGATACCAAAAATGTGGTTCAAATTAAAAATTGATCCAAATTTTTGGCATTACTTTGATCCCCTTTGGTATTAATTTGATACTTTCAAGAAAATTCTGACGATAATATAAAGTGGTCGGGATATAAAGTGTTAGTAAAAAAGGCCAACGAGTAAAGCCAACCAACAAAATTTAATATTCCTTTTGTACAACAAAAATTTGCGTACTATTCGTTATTACAATATACAGAGCTCGGATTGTGCGACTTTTTCGACTTTTTTCGACTTTTTTGTGAAAAAATGCGACTAATCGATTTTTTCGAGATTTTTTTTTAGTAAAATGCGAATGAAATTTGAAAAAAATTTTTAAATTTAAAGGAAAAAGTTTGAGACAAAAAAATGTTCTGTTACATTTATTTACAAATTTCTTTCAAATTTTTCGAAAACATCAATTACTTCATTTTTAAATAAATATTTAATTATTATTTTTTCATAGGAATTAAAATTATTCAAAAGATTAAAATTCAAACCTTTTTGAAATTAAACAATTTATAAAAAAATTGTTATAAAACATGAAGAAATCGATGACTTCGAGTCTTCGACTCGGAGCAATCGATGTCTTCATGTTTTTATAATAATTAAAGATGACCGAGTGATAAAATCTTTAATTTATATTCTAAGACTTTATAAAAAAAAAATTTTTTTTTATTATTTTTTATGGAAATAATTGAATTATTGGGAAGAAATTTATAAAACATTAGTAAGTAATTGAATTTTGCAGAAGAATGTTGATATTTACAAAGATAATTAAAATTTTGAAGAGAATTTAAAAAAAATTTTGTGAAAATAATTGAATTTCTGTGAAGAATTTTCTTACTTTTGAAGATAATTGAATTTTGCAAAAAATTTTATCAGAACTTTTGAAAATAATTAAATTTTCATGATGAATTTTATTATTTATGAAGATAAAAAAAATTTTAACGAGGAATTTAAAAAAAAATTGGAAAATAATTAAATTTCTGCGAAGAATTTGATTACTTTTGAAAATAATTGAATTTCTAGAATGAATTTTATTATTTATAAAGATAATTGAAAATTTGACAAGAATTTTATTAAAATTCTCTGCAAATAATTGAATTTCAGAAAAGAATTTTATTATTCACAAAGATAATTGAAAATTTGAATAGATTTTTTTAAAAAATGTTTAAAAGTAATTGAATTTTGCAGAAGAATTTTGATATTTATAAACATAATTGAAATTTTGAGGACAATTTAAAAAAAAAATTTGAAAATAATTAAATTTCTGCGAAGAATTTGATTACTTTTGAAAATAATTGAATTTCTAGAATGAATTTTATTATTTATAAAGATAATTAAAAATTTGACAAGAATTTTATTAAAATTCTCTGCAAATAATTGAATTTCAGAAAAGGATTTTATTACTTTTGAAAATAATTGAATTCCTGCGAATAATTTTATTAATTTTGGCAAATTATTGAATTTCTGCGTAAAATTTTGTTAAACGTTTTGAAAATAATTAAATTTCTAGGATGAATTTTATTATTTATAAAAATAATTGAAATTTTGACAAGAATTTTATTAAAATTCTTTGAAAATAATTGAATTTCAGAGAAGAATTTTATTATTCACAAAGATAATTGAAAATTTGAATAGATTTTTTTAAAAAATGTTTAAAAGTAATTGAATTTTGCAGAAGAATTTTGATATTTATAAACATAATTGAAATTTTGAGGTGAATTTTATCAAAATAAAATTTGAAAATAATTGAATTTCTGAAAAGAATTTTCTTATTTTTGAAGCTAATTGAATTTCGCAAAGAATTTTATTAGAACTTTTGAAAATAATTAAATTTTTATGATGAATTTTATTATTTATAAAGATAATTGAAATTTTGACAAGAATTTTATTAAAATTCTTTGCAAATAATTGAATTTCGGAGAAGAATTTTATTATTCACAAAGAGAATTGAAAATTTGAATAGATTTTTTTAAAAAATGTTTAAAAGTAATTGAATTTTGCAGAAGAATTTTGATATTTATAAACATAATTGAAATTTTGAGGAGAATTTAAAAAAAAAATTTGAAAATAATTGAATTTCTGAAAAGAATTTTCTTATTTTTGAAGATAATTGAATTTTGCAAAGAATTTTATTAGAACTTATGAAAAAAATTAAATTTTTATAATGAATTTTATTATTTATAAAGACAATTGAAATTTTGACAAGAATTTTATTAAAATTCTTTGCAAATAATTGAATTTCGGAGAAGAATTTTATTATTCACAAAGATAATTGAAAATTTGAATAGATTTTTTTAAAAAATGTTTAAAAGTAATTGAATTTTGCAGAAGAATTTTGATATTTATAAACATAATTGAAATTTTGAGGTGAATTTTATCAAAATAAAATTTGAAAATAATTGAATTTCTGAAAAGAATTTTCTTATTTTTGAAGCTAATTGAATTTTGCAAAGAATTTTATTAGAACTTTTGAAAATAATTAAATTTTTATGATGAATTTTATTATTTATAAAGATAATTGAAATTTTGACAAGAATTTTATTAAGATTCTTTGCAAATAATTGAATTTCGGAGAAGAATTTTATTATTCACAAAGATAATTGAAAATTTGAATAGATTTTTTTAAAAAATGTTTAAAAGTAATTGAATTTTGCAGAAGAATTTTGATATTTATAAACATAATTGAAATTTTGAGGAGAATTAAAAAAAAAAAAATTTGAAAATAATTGAATTTATGAAAAGAATTTTCTTATTTTTGAAGATAATTGAATTTTGCAAAGAATTTTATTTGAACTTTTGAAAATAATCAATTTTTTATGATGAATTTTATTATTTATAGAGATAATTGAAATTTTGACAAGAATTTTATTAAAATTCTTTGCAAATAATTGAATTTCGGAGAAGAATTTTATTGTTTATAAAAATAATTGACATTTTAAAGAGAATTTCTAAAAAATTGTTAAAAATACCTAATTAAAATTTTGCTATGAATTTTATTAAATTTTTAAAAATTTTATTCGTGATTGTTTGATATTAATGTATCTGTTGTTGAGAAATGTTATTTTTTTACAATTTTGACAATTTCGTGTTTCCTTTTTGTCGTTTTTTCTAAAATTTCATGCGACTTTTTTCCGACTTTTTTGGAAATTTTATGCGACTTTTCTTGACTTTTGTTGTAAATTTATGCGACTAAAGCGACTTTTTTTCGAGTCTTAAAGACGATCCGAGCCCTGTTCAATAATCATATTTTCCTGCTCGATTATACCTATGAGTAATGCGTGACTTTTTTTTTCTTCCTAAGTTCCTGCTCGCGTTTACGATTTTCATTCTCTTCCCCGCTTCTTTAAACTCGATGGTCTTTCTTGTCTTTTCTCAAAGCTGATATAGAGTGAGGAGCAGCGATGTTGTTGGGCCATTAGCGTAAATGGCCATATTATATATGTGTTCGCGCAAAGTTAGCCCTTCGACTACTTTATACTATATATATACGATATAATTCGCGCGTGTTTCGAACGCATTTCTCGCTGTCATTCATTTAACCTGGCACACGGAGCTCCATGAAGATCACTCCATTCTTCGAAAGCGTCTATGTTTCTATAACCGTTCTACGCGAAATGAGTCTCGTTCCTGGAAAAAGCAATGGGGAAATAATACTTTTCCCGCGAGCATAACCAATCGCATTTGAATCACATCGAGGTCAGTGACCATTGTCAATTTTATTTTATGTGTCAAGAGATCTTCATTTTCTCCTAACTTTATGTCGAATTATTCTTTTTGTTGCTGGGAGAATACAATTTGTTTCCTTTCCTCTGACGCTGGAGAACAATTTTTCTTTAATCTATAAAAAGATTTTTGCCACAAAAGATTTAATTTTGTTCTTTCCCAACTTTTCCCTAATTTCCAAACAAAATTTTAAAATTTTTCCTGAAACTAAACAATTTTCGGCTTCACTCTAAAAATTATAAGATACACAAAAAAATGTTCTCTTACATTTATTTAATTTAATTGTAAAATTATTCAAAACCATCAGTAACTTCTTTTTTAAATAAATATTTAATTATAATTTTTCCATAGGAATTAAAATTCTTCAAAAGATTCAAATTCGAACCTTTTTGAAATTTAATAACTTATAAGAATATTATTACAAAACATTGAACAAAATCGATCACTCGGAGTCTTCGATATTTTCATTTTTTATAATAAATAATTAAAGATGACCGAGTGATAAAATTATTATTTTATATTATAAGGATATTGTTACTGTTACTTCTTAAAAATTATTTTCGTCATTTCAATTAAATTATTATTTTATACAATTTTTAACTAAAATTCTTCTTTAAAGAAATTTGAAATTGAAATTATTTTCAATTCAATTCCTCTATAGAATTTAATTTTTTTTTAATTTTATTCGTCTACAAAATTTAATTTTCTTTTTAATTTTAGTAAATTCTGACCAACAAAATAATTGTGATTCAATTCCTCTAAAGAATTTAGTTATTTTTCATAATTTTTATAAAATTCTTTATAAAAATTAAATTATTTTCCATAGTTTTAATTAAATTCGTCGAGAACATTAGCAAAAAAGACAATTATTTTCATAAATAATTGATTCCTTTGCAGGAATTCAATTTTATAGTAAAATTTCTTGAAATAATTCAATTCCTTTTTGAATTTTATTAAATTTTTCGTAAGATTTTACTTAAAACTGTATAAATTAATTTTTTCATAACTATAAAACATGATCGAGTGATAAAATCATTATTTTATATTATAAGAATATTGTACTTCTTCACAATTATTTTCATCATTTCAATTCAATTATTTTCAAGAATTTTTAACTAAAATTCTTCTTTAAATCGCAATTGGTTTGAATAATTTTCGAAAAAGTTCTTTGACAATTTTCAAATTCATTTGCTTACAATATTCAATTTTACAAAATTTCAATTATTCGTAAATTCTTCAATTAAATATACATTAGAAAATAAAAAGTTCAAATAATATAAAAAAAATTCAATTAAACTTTTTCAAAATACAATTATTTCAAAAAAATCCACGCTATATATTGCTTTTAATATTTATAATTATTATCTAAAATTTTAACTGAAATTCATCTTTAAATCAATTTTTATTAGAAAATTCTACTAGAATTCAATTATTTAAATACAAAAATAAATAATTTATTGAATAATTAAATGTATAATATAAAAAAAATCCAATTAAACTTTTTCAAAAAAATTTATTTCAAAATTCAATTATTTCTAAAAATTCTATGCTTTAATCCTTTTAATATTAAATCATTATCTATAAAATCTTAACTGAAATTCATTTTTAAATCAATTTTTATCAGAAAATTCTACTGGAACTCAATTATTTAAATAAAAAAAATAATTTATTGAACAATTGTTTTCTCATAAAGAATTTTATCAACAAATTTTTAAATAATTGAATTCTTAAAATTCTTAAAAAATAATTGAATTGATAAAAGGAATTTTAATTAATAATTGAATCTCTGTAAAAATTTTATTATTATTTATGAAAATAATTGAATTATTTAGAAGAAATTTATAAAAAATTAATTAATAATTGAATTCCTGAGAAATTTTCATTATTTTATGAAAATAATTAAATGTTTGTGTAAAATATTATTAAAAATTTTTTAAATAATTGAATTCCTGGGAAATTTTCATTATTTTATGAAAATAATTAAACCTTTTCGTAGAATTGTATTAAAATTTTTTTAAATAATTTAATTCTTTTGGAAAATTTTATTAAAATAGTAAATATTAAAAATCATTGAATTGAGGAAAATTTTTGAAAACAATTGAATTTTGTGAAGAATTGTTTTAAAAAGTTTTGAAAATAATTGAATTCTTGTAATGAATTTTATTACATTTTTTTAAATAATTGAATTCCTGTGAAAAATGTTATTATTTAGTAAATAATTCTTGTGAAGGATTTTAATAAAATTTTTGTACATATATTTGAATTTTTTTCAAGAATTTTATATAGAAATGTTAAAAAATAGTTCAATTATTTTGACTAATTTAAGTAAAATAGAACTAAAAATAAAATTAAAATTAAAAATAATTGAAATTCCGCGATTAGGTATTTAATGAGTATAATTAAATTCCTCAAAAGAATTTTATTTTTTATGAAAATAATTAAATGTTTGCGTAGAATTTTATTAAAATTTTTGAAAATAATTGAATTCTTTTGGAGAATTTGATTCAATAATAGTAGATATATTAAAAATCATTGAATTGAGGAAAATGTTTTAAAATAATTGAAATTTTACCAAGTATTTTATTAAAATTTTTAAAACTTATTGCATTTCGGAGAAGAATTTTATTATTTCTAAAAATTATTAAAATTTTGACGAGAATTTTTAAAAAATTTTGAACCTAATTGAATTTCTGCGAAGAATTTTATTACATTTTGAAAATAATTGAATTTCTGCAATCATTTGTAAATTCTCCAAAATTCTTTAAATTATATTGTACAATTTATGAAATTTTCGTCCTTTTTCAATCAAATTACGGACTTTGCGGATCTTTAAAAAAAAAAACTGATTTTTACGAACTTGAAGAAAATTTACTGACCTTCACGGAATTTACGGACCTAGTTCATATGTGTTCGGATAAAATTGTAGGGGGTTAAGTAAAAAATCAAAGAGTGAAGTAAAAAGTTAAAAGAAAATAAAAATTAAGAAGTAAAGTAAAGAATTGAAAGTGAAGTAAAAATTAAGTAGTAAAAGAACTTTGAAGTAAAGAAAGTAATGTTTAAAATTCAAAGAAATATCAAGTATTTAGGGGAAAGTGTAGTTGTTAGAAATTATTTAAAAGTCGTTAACATGTTCGGTTTGCAGTGAGTGTCGATACGCATTTCCTACAATTGATTAAAGCGAAACCGAGAATAATTAATGTGCCAGCAGCGATTCGCTTTACGAGCCCCTACCATCTTTTCCTGTGTCTTATTTCGCTCCACCTTCGAGAAAGATATGGAGAAACCCATCGAGGGTAAAGAGTTCGTTATATATATTCAGTTCCTGGAAAACTTTTATTCCACTCTGTTTTAGGGTCTATTGAATTCTATTTATTCAATTTCGCTATTTCACCGTCAGGAAATTAAATTGCTTCTCACTACAACTTCCCGTCGTAATAAAAACAGATGACTAAAATTAATTTTCTTCTTTTTTTTTGTTACAAAAGAAAATTGAAAAGTTAATCAAGAAAACAATTATCCCCTTAAGAGTAGATGATAAATATCTTACAAATTGGATTTGTAGAATTATATTTGTTTTGTGATGGTGGTAAAAGAAGCAAAGAGAGAAAGAAAATAAAATGTGAAAAACGACAGGATGTCAAAACTATGAAGAGATCAGGTGATGGAATTCAAGGCCAGGGATAATGTTTGAGTGATGAGGTTGGGAAAGGAAGAAAGGTGGAGACAAAGTAGAGGAAAAGAAACGTTAGAAGGTTGTAAAAAAAATTTTTACAACTGGTCACCGCCCTGTTATTTGCGGGGGTGGTCTTCTTTGGGTTCCTGTTTCCTTCGAGAATAAGTTGGTGCCGCCGTTGCGCCGTGTATATAGGTAGTAACTACTAGCTATCGATAACTGCCACTTACCCAACTGCATCACTTCCGGTTTCGACCTACCGTTTACGATTTTACGGCCCACCAGTCACGTTCCCTCAAGAGAGAGAGAGAGAAAGAGAGGGAGTGGGACTTGTTGAAATTACCAATCGACTAATTGGCTCTTGCACTTTGACTCCCATGAGACATGAGACTCTCTCTTTCTCTCTTTCTCTCTTTCTCTCTTTAGGAAGTCAACCAAACAAATTGATCGTTTTATGAACTCTTCTATGCTGATTAGTAAAATATTTCTCTCCTATTGAACGTGTGCGGCCCTCACACATATGGTTATTAACTTGTTCCGGAAGCGTGCCGATAATTTTCATAGTAAATGGGTTTATTTTAGGGGTGCAAAATTACCGCAGGTGCGTGATTCATATTTAATAGGAAAGAATTGTTATTTTCTTATTTTTTACATAGAATTCGAAAAAAAAAATTTTTTATTGAAACTTTCACCTGGAATGACCCATATGTGAATTTTTGGCCATTTTCCAACCATTTAAAAAAAGAATTGAATTTTTTCCGATTTTTCTTTCAAATTCTCCAACAAAATATATATATATATATTTTTTTTTTGATAAAGTACAAAATACTTCGACTTTTGTAGCGTAAAAAATAACTAGTTATTTAAAAATGATTGCAGATTGCAAAAATTCAATTATTTTCAAAAAGTAATAAAATTATTGTCAGACATTCAATTTTGTTCAAAAATTTTTTAAAATTCTGGTCAAAATTTCAATTATCTTTATAAATAATAAAATTCCTCTCCAAAATTTAATTATTTCAAAAATTTTAATAAAATTCTTGTCAAAGTTTCAATTATTTTCAAAAAAAAAAAATTTCCTTAATTCAATGATTTTCAATATATCTACTTTTTTACAAAAATTTTCAAAAGAATTCAATTATATAAAAAAATTTTGATAAACTTCTACGAAAACATATAATTATTTTCAAAAATAATGAAAATTTTACAAAAATTCAATTATTTTCGTAAATATTAACATTCTTTGAAAGAATTCAATTATTTTTATAAACAGTGTAATTTTATGCAAAAATTCAATTATTTACAATAAAATTTCACGAAAGAATTGAATTATTTCGTAAAATTTTTAATAAATCCTTGGAAACATTTCAATTATTTTCATAAATAGTAAAATTTTTTACAAAAATTCAATTATTTTCATAAATATTAACATTCTTCGGAAGAATTCAATTATTTTTATAAACAATGTAATTTTATGCAAAAATTAAATTATTTCCAGTAAAATTTCACGAAAGAATTCAATGATTTTTTAAAATTTTTAATAAATCCTTGAACACATTTCAATTATTTTCATAAATAGAAAATTTTTTGGATAAAATTCAAGTATTTTCAATAAAATTTCACGAAAGAATTCAATTATTTCCTAAAATTTTTAATAAATCCTTGGAAACATTTCAATTATTTTTATAAATAGTAAATAACAATAATAATATTTTTCGAAAAATTTAATTATTTTCCAAAATTTTAATATTTTAGCTTCAAAACAATTCAATTTTTTTTAAAATTTTTAATAAAATTTTTCTCGTAAGAATCCAATTATTTTTAAAAATTTTAATAAATCCATCGAATCAATTCCAATTATTTTTTGCAAGTAAACCAAATTCATCATAAGAATTAAATTAGTTTTTATAAATAATAGAATTCTACTCAGTGGTTCAATTATTTTTATAAATAATAACATTCTTTGGAAGAATTGAATTAATTTTATAAATAGTGAAATTTTTTGCAAAAATTCAATTATTTTCAATAAAATTTCACGAAAGAATTCAATTATTTCCTACTCTCTAAATTTGAATCAGCGAAAAGTCGCTGATTCAAATTTAGAGAGTAAAATTTTAATAAATCCTTAGAAACATTTCAATTATTTTCATAAATAGTAAAATTCTTTGCTAAAATTCAATTATTTTTTATACAATTTTAATAAAATTTCATAAAGGAATTCAATTTATTTAAAAATTTTTAATAAAATTTTTCTCTTAAGAATCCAATTATTTTCTAAGATTTTAATATATATTCTTCTAAATAATTCATTTTTTTTTTAATTTTTAATAAAATTTTTCTCGTAAGAATCCAATTATTTTTTTAAATTTTAATAAATCCATCGAAACAATTCAATGAAATTTTACAAGTAGCAAAATTCATCGCAAGAATTAAATTAGTTTTTATAAATAAAAGAATTCTACTCAGGGGTTCAATTATTTTCATAAATAATAAAATTCTTTTTAGGAATTCAATTTTTTTTTATAAATAATAAAACTCATCGCCGAATTTTAATTATTTTTTTTCTACAATTTTAAATGAAGTCTTTAAAAAATGCTTCATTAAAAATATTCGTAAGAATTCAATTATTTTCCTAAATTACAAAATTTTACTTATGTTCTATTCGGGGATTTAATTTTTTTCATAAATAATAAAACTCATCACAGAATTTAATTTACTTTTAATACAAATTTTATCGAATTCCTCGCAAAATGTAATTATTCTTGAATATTTTATTAAAATTTGTCCAAATAATTCATTTATTTACAAAATTTGTTGATAAAATTCTTTATGAGAATTCAAGTTTAAAAAACATTCAATTATTGAATAAATTATTTATTTTCGTATTTATAAATAATTGAATTCTCGTAGAATTTTTCAATAAAAAATGATTTAAAAATAAATTTCAGTTAAAATATATTTATACCTATATTATAATATAAAATAATGATTTTATCACTCGGTCTTCTTAAATTATTATTATAAGTTATTGATTTTCGTAAGGATTGAATTTGAAATTTTTGAAAATCTTCATTCCTATGGAGAAATAATAATGATTAAGTATTTATTTAAAAATGAAGTTATTGATGTTTTCGAATAATTTTACAATTGGAGAAATTCGTAAATAAATTTAATAGAACATATTTTTAAGTATATCTAATAATTTGTAGAGTAAATCGCAGAATATTCTTTAGGGTCAGAGAAAATGTCAAAATCAGTCAGGAAAAAGTCTGGAAATCAGGGATATGTCAGGGAAGAAAAATTAAATTTTTGTTGCAATCCTGAATTAAATATTTTATTTAATAATAAACAATCATTTATTTGAATAAAGTAAATTTTTTCTATTGCACCAATTTTTCATAGGAATTAAAAAATTGAATATTTTTGTTACAAAATGTTTTATTGCAACAAGATAAAATAGGTTAATATTCAACACTTATTATTGGTTAATAAGCAAAATAAACACATTTTCCCTGAGTCTGGGTTGAAGGTTAATGTTTTCTCTCTCGGGAAAGAAAAATAGAAAAAATGATTATTAATGAAATAAAAGCGACGGATGTAAATTGTAAATGGTAGCGTTCAACTGATAATTAAATAGCTTGTAAATGCATGCAACAGCCACTTTTAGATCGCAAGGGAAATTATCAGTGATATGTGTGAAGATGAATATATTCATGTTGCGCGGAAGAGATTAGTAAATAGTTTATAGGAAGAATAAATTGTAGGCTTTGATATTTCGTTATTAGCCGTTTTCCAATCTGCTTGAATATACGTCTTTGATATATAAACACATATATACACACAATGACAAAAAAAAAAAAAAAAAAAAAAAATGTGTCAGAACACTTAACATTTCTCTTTTTCATGATTTAAACTAATAATTACGTTTGCTAATCTATACTTAAATAAATCAAAAAAATGCAGAATCTTCATTTCCGTTGTAGGAGAATTTTTCTTCAATTTTCACGGGAATTATGTCTCGAAAAAAAGGAATGATTTAAAATGAATCGGTTGATAGCGTTTTACTATTCTATCGACATCTAAATCGTATCAATTAAATTTTTTCCCATTGCGCTCGAAATCCAATTTAGATCTACGCCTCTCGGGTTTACTCTGGTAATTATCTGTATTTACTCGCCTATATTACGTGACTTTTTTTTTAAATTAATTAATTTTTTTTCTCATCTGTATATATATAGCGTCTAAGATTGATTTTCACTCGGAAATTGTGGTTCTTTTTTCATCTTGGAAATTGTGTTTTTTTTTTATTTACTTTGTTTGTAACGAAGATTGAGTTCATAATTAATTTATGAATGAGAATTTTGTGTAATTGAGCGTTGAAAAATGTTTCTTTTTGAATTATAAAGTTTAATATAAAGAATTGAAAAGTAAAGGATTTAAATCGTATTTTCAATTTCACGAGACAGAAATATGTTCAATTCGGCTTGGCACTTATCTACTAAAACCTACTATTTACTACTTTTTTTACAATTTGCTACTATTTTGATACTTTTTTTTTTAGATTTATGACACTATTAAAATTTAAAAGCTATTTTTTTCTTTATTTTTGGGGGAAATTTGCATCACTTTAAATTCGCTAATAGTTTAAATAAAAAAACTATAAAAAATAAAAATTGTAACAAAATTATTTCAAACGATTCAATTATTCTCAAAAACTTTTCGAAAATCAATGATTTTCAATATCTATACAATTTTAATAAAATTCTAAGAAAGATTTTTGATAAAGTTCTTCGCAAACATTTAATTTTTTTTATAAGTAATAAAATTTTCACAGGAATTGATTTATTTGAAATATTTCATAAAATTTTTCGAAGAAAATCAATTTAAAATCTTTTTATAAAATTCTACGGCAAGAATTCAATTATTTTCACAAGCAATAACATTTTTCACGAAAATTCAATTATTTATAAAAATTCAAATAAAATTCCAGGTAAGAATACAATTATTTTCGCATAAATAATAAAATACTTCTCAACAATACAATTACCTACTTTTAAAAACTTTAATAAAATTCTTCACAAGAATTCAATTATTTTCCCAAATAATAGAATTTTTCACTAGAATTCAATTATTTAAAAAGAATTCAGTAAAATTCTTCGCAATAATTCAATTATTTTGACAAATAATAAAATTCTTCTCACGAATTTAATTATTTTTTAAAAAATTGATAAATTCTTGAATTCTTTTTTTAATTCTTCACAATTATTCAATTATTTTCCCAAATAATAAAATTTTTCACGAGAATACAATTATTTAAAAAGAATTAAATAAAATTTTTCTCAAGAATTTAAATATTTTCATAAGTTATAAAATTCTTCTTAGTTAATCAACTATTTTTTAAAAAATTGATAATTCTTTGTTTAATTCTTCACAACAATTCAATTATTTTTCCAAATAATAAAATTTTTCATGAGAATTCAATTATTTAAAAAGAATTCAGTAAAATTCTTCACAAGAATTTAAATATTTTCATAAATAATAAAATTCTTCTAAGAAATTCAATTCATTTTTAAAGAATTGATAAATTCTTGAATTCTTTCTTTAATTCTTCACAATTATTCAATTATTTTTCCAAATAGAAAACTTTTTCACAAGAATTGAATTATTTAAAAAGAATTCATTAAAATTCTTCACAAGAATTTAAATATTTTCATAAATAATAAAATTCTTCTTAGTAATTCAATTATTTTTTAAAAAATTGATAATTCATTCTTTAATTCTTCACAATTATTCAATTATTTTTTCAAATAATAAAATTTTTCACGAGAATTCAATTATTTAAAAAGAATACAGTAAAAATCTTCACAAGAATTCAATTATTTTGATAAATAATAAAATTCTTCTCAGAAATTCAATTATTTTTTAAAAAATTAATAAATTCTTGAATTCTTTCTTTAATTCTTCACAATTATTCAAATTCAATTATTTTACCAAATAATAAAATTTTTCACGAGAATTCAATTATTTAAAAAGAATTCAGTAAAATTCTTCGCAAGAATTCAATTATTTCGATAAATAATAAAATTCTTCATAGTATTTAATCTATTTTTTAAAAAATTTATAAATTCTTTACAAGAATTAAATTTTGAGAGACATTCAATTATTCAATACCTATATATTATTTATTTTTGTATTTAAATTGTTGAATTTCAGTTAAACTTTCTAATAAGAATATTGATTTAAAAACGAATTTCAGTTGAAATTTTAGATAATATTTGAATATTAAAAGCGTTATAGTATTATTTTTTTAGAAGTAACTAAATTTTAAAAGATTATTAAATCGCAATCGTTAAAAATTTTAATTGTTGTAAAGCTGTATTAACATTTAAATTTTTACTTTGAAAAATTATTAATTTATTTTCTTAATTCCTGTGAACAATTTTGAATTAAATTTTATTAAATATCTAATTTTATTTGCTTACTTTTAAAAATTAATTTTAAATACAATTATATTTTTTAAGGATAAAAATTTAGAAAATAATTGTACTTTTCAAAAATTTAGAATTCAAGTTCTCAGTTGGATTAGTATAAAGAAATATTCTTAATTGAAACCAGGAAAGAGTCAGGGAAATACTGAATCAATTTTTTGTGAATCGACGAAAAGAATTTTTTTTATTCGTTAAAATTAATTTTTGATGGCTACTTTTTTACTACTTTTTAGGGTTCCGTACACCTACGGTGTATCGGCGGAACCCTATTGGTGAGACTCTGTTGTCCGTAGCCAAATCGTGTCCCCCCCCCCTAGCGGCTAAACTATTTGACCTAAAGAGCTCAAATTTGGTCCAGATATGTATTTTCACTCGTAGATTACAGGAAAAATATAGCGAATGTGATTGGACGTGATGGGCATAGCGTTGTCAAGGAAATAACAAGATTTTTGGCCAAAAATGCATAAAAAGTGACCATTCCCCCCCCCTTAACTTCTAAACTATTCGACATGGAGAGCTGAAATTTTGCATGCTGGTGTATTTTTACTCGAATATTACAGGAAAAATATAGAGAACTTGATATGTAATGATGGCCATAGCGTTGTCAAGGAAAAACTAAAAAATTTAAAAAAAAAAATTTGTTTTCCCTAACTTTTACATTATTTGACCTAATGAGCTGAAAATTGGTATCCTAGTGTATTATTACAGTCTGACGACAAAAAATTTATTTAAGAAACTTTTTGAAAAAAAATCAAAAAAAAATTTTTTTTAATTTTTGTTTTCAAAAAAAAAAATTTGTTTTAATTTTTTTTAGTTTAAACACGTGGCATTAAATATTTTAAGGAAGAGAGTGAAATTTGAAGCGAATAAATGAGAGATTGTTTTCTGACTTTAATTTCTTAACTAAAAATAAAAAAAAATTGGACAAGTGCGAGTTGTACTCGCACTGCAATGGCGGGTTCCGCACACAAATATTAAAACAATACTTGCAACATTGATCGGTAATTGATAGAATTAAAATAAACAATTATAAAAATATATTAAAATCATTTGATAAAAAAAAATAACTAAAAAAAATTAAAGTATTGTATATCTAATATTGTAAACAATAATAAGCAGAGGAACTATAATAAATTTTGAAAATTTTGTTCCTCTGCTTATTATTGTTTACAATATTAGATATATACAATACTTTAATTTTTTTAGTTATTTTTTTTATCAAATGATTTTAATATATTTTTATAATTGTTTATTTTAATTCTACCAATTACCGATCAATGTTGCAAGTATTGTTTTAATATTTGTGTGCGGAACCCGCCATTGCAGTGCGAGTACAACTCGCACTTGTCCAATTTTTTTTTCAGTATTAAAGCTACTTTTTGATACTTTTTTAAAAATTAATTATTGAGCGTGAAACTTGGATTCAGTGAACATTAGAAGAATAAGTGAAAAAGATAAGAAAATTAAATTTCGCAGAAAAAGGTGAATATAATGAAAGCCACTCAGGAATATACAAACATATTTAAGTATTTTGATTATGATGCAATATATTACAATTAGCAATTTACTAATCAAACATATTGCGAATAACGTTTCAGCGTGAGAGATATATAATTTTTTTTCTTTCCTCTTTTTCTTTTTTTTTTGTTGAGTAATGATAAGTGTTATCATCGTAAGTTTTCATTATGCGGCATTCGCTCATCGCTAATGTGTTTCGAATTACGATAATGTCATGAATATTTCACTTTTCTTAGAATCGGGATATCACCAGCAAAATTGTAAAGTACCTGTGCGCGCGATGTGCCAGTTTTACCGAAGGGGCTCCCTTATCTCTATTTATCTAAATGCCATGGTAAATTATGACCACACGAATGAAAACCCTCGTATAACTTAACTATTGCCATAATGTTAACATGTCTCTGTTAGTATAAGCACTTATATCATATATTGAATTTTCCTACGATATCGTACATGACTTTTTAATTGTCACGTTATATAGGCTTTACTTTACCCGAGCAGGCGATAACACACCATTGACAAAAATATATATATACGAAACAAGAGAAAAGAGAAATTGACGACAAAAATAATAACACTTTTACTTGTATATTTAATCTTTGATAATTTTAAATAATATCGTTTACAGTAAATATTCCAATCGGTATAAATTTTTTTTAACATTTCAATTTTCTTATTTCAAAACTGGTTTTTTTTAAATATTATCATCCCTGGAGTTCATAACTTAGGAATTTCTTAATTCTATTGTCAAATAATTGTCAAGTGAATAAAACTCTCTAAATTTGAATTAGTAAAAATGTTTACTAATTCGAATTAGTGACTGATTTTTTGCTTTTGAATTAGTAAATTTTACTAATAAATAGTAATTTCTACTAATTTATCAGTGAAATTTTCTAATTCAAAAGCAAAAAGTCAGTCACTAATTCAAATCAGTAAACATTTTTACTAATTCAAATTTAGAGAGAACTTTTGAGAATCGAAATCTTATACAGGGTTACCACAAAAATTTTCTCATTTCCAAATAAAATTTCGAGTTTTTCCCCCACTCTAAAGAATATTCTGATGATTCTCTCAAAAAATTATTAGATACTCAAAAAAAATCCTCTAATACATTTATTTGCGAATTTCTTTAATTGTAAAATTATTCGAAAACATCAATAACTAATTTTTTAAGTAAAATATATTTATCATTTAAATTTAATTATTATTTACAACAATTTTTAACTAAAATTTTTTTTTAAAATCACTTATTTTTAACAATTTTTGACAAATGCCTTTGAGAATTTTAATAATTCACTTGTTTAAAATTCAATTTTCTGAAATTTTGATAACTTAGAAATTCTTCAATTAAATATACAGTAGAAAATTAAAAACTTCAAATAACTACAACAAAATTTTTATTAAAATTTTTCAAAAAAAAAAAAAATGAATTTAACAGAATTATTAATTAAAAGTATAAAATATTCGCAGTTTTAAAGATTTCAGTTTAAAATATTTTTAAAATTTCATTATTTCTTAAAATTCAAGCTATAGTGCTTTTAATTTTCAAAATTTTACATATAATTTATTTTTAAATAAATTTTTATTAAAAAATTCTACGAGAATTCAATTATTTAAGTACAAAAATAAATAATTAATTGAATGATTCTTAAAACTTGAATTCTCATGAAGAATTTTATCAACAAAATTTTAAATAATTGAATTCTTTTGACGTACATTAATAAAATTTTTCAGAACAATTGCATTTTTCGAGGAATTAAATTAAAATTGTATTCAAAATAATTGAAATTCTACAATGCGTTTTATTGTTTATGAAAATAATTGAATCCCTGTAAAAGATTCTATTTTTTATGAGGATAGTTGAATTATTGCGAAGAAATTTATAAAAAAATTGGCAAATAATTAAATTTTTTAAAATTTTTGATCATTTTTGAATTTTTGCGAAGAATTTTATTACTTTTGAAAATAATTGAAAAATTTGAAATCCTTAATAGAATTTGATTATTTATGTAAATAATTGAAATATTGCGAAGAAATTTATAAAAATTTTGTAAATAATTTCCTGTGAAATTTTTATTATATTATAAAAATAATTGAATGTTGCGCAGAATTTTATAAAAATTTTTTTTAAATAATTGCATTCGTTAGGGAAATTTTTTTTTTTTTATTAAAATAATAGATGTTCATAATCATTAAATTGAGAAAAATTTTTGAAAATAATTGAATTTTGGTGAAGAATTTTTCTATTTTTAAAGATAATTGAAATCTTGCCAAGAATTTTAATAAAGAATAAACATTTTAAAAATAATTGAATTTTGCTATTTATTAAAATAATTGTAATCTTGCCAAGAATTTTAATAAAAGTTTTAAAAATAATTGAATTTTGGTGAAAAATTTTTCTATTCTTAAAGATAATTGAAATGTTACGAAAAATTTTAATAAAAATTTTGAAAATAATTGAATTTTGGTGAAGAATTTTGCTATTTATATAAGAATAATTGAAATATTACAGGAATGTTAATAAAAATTTTTAAAATAATTGAAATTATGACGAGAATTTAAAAAAATTGTTGAAAATAATTAAATTTCTGTGAAGAATTTTACCAAAATTATTTTTAAATAATTGAAATCTTTGGGGAAATTTTATTAAAATAGTAAATATTGAAAATTCATTGAATTGAAAAAAGTTTTTGAAAATAATTGAATTTCGGTGAAGAATTTTACTATTTATAAAGGTAATTGAAATCTTGCCAAGAATTTTAATAAAAATTTTGATAATAATTGAATTTTGCTATTTATAGAAATAATTGAAATATCCCCAAGAATTTTAATAAAAATTTTGAAAATAATTGGATTTTGGCAAAGTATTTTTCCATTTATAAAAATAATTGAAATCTTGCCAAGAATTTTAATAAAAATTTTGAAAATAATTGAATTTTGGTGAAGAATTTTTGCTATTTATAAAAATAATTGAAATCATGACGAAAGTTTAAAAAAAAATTTTTGTAAATAATTGAATTTCTGTGAAAAATTTTATTACTTTCGAAAATAATTGAATTTCTAAGAAAAATTTTATTATTTATGAAAATAAAATTCAAATTCGAATAAACCATTAAAAAAATCGTCGTTCATTTAATCCTTCAATACTTTAATAGGGACATTATTATAATAAAATTTTACATCACGTATTAAAATTTTTTCCTGTTCGTGAAATTTAGTGTAAATTGCAAAATAAAAAACTTTGTATTTCTTTAATCGAGGATAAATTAGTAGAAAAGTTTATTTTTTTCACATAATATAATTTTCTATAAAAAGAACCACGTCACTTGGTCTAATTGCGTAATTGGGAGCTTTATCATTTTAGAACTGTGACAGTTAATAATTAACCGGTTACTCATCAACTCCACATTGTTCGAACAGTTAAGTGACACAATAATTATGTGCAAATTTATTTCTCTCTTTGTGTATGTCGTTCACTTAACGATGCGATATATACGTTGATGTGTGCCGTCATTTATAGAATATATTTTATTTTATACTTCGTACCTAATTGTATATGCGCAGATTTTCGTCATTAAGCAAATTAACGCCTTTTTCATTGCTTTTCAAATTTTTCAATATTTTCTTTCGTAATATTTTACTTTCAAGTATTTACTTTAAGTAAAAAAATAAATTAGGTTATAAAAAAATAAATCAAGTTAAGAAAAAGTATAAATTACGGAAAAAGTAAGTTATGGAAAAATAAATTCTAAAAAAATTTACCTATAACAAAATTAAAAAAAAAAAAATTATAAAAAGTAAATTTTAAAAAAAGTGTGAAAAAATAAGTGTAGCTAAAAAATAAATTAAGTTATTTAAGAATATATACATTTTGTAATACGCTACTAATATTTTGTAAAAATAAATTTCAATTAGATAAGAAGTAAATGAATTTTTTTTTTTTTTTTGACGAAGGTCGGAAACGTGTTTTTAGATATGGAAAATTGCTTTTTAATGTAACGAATGGATTCATTTAGTTTCTGAAGAATTAATTAAGAAATTGTGAGAATTTACGTGTTATTTTTTCTCTAAAAAATTTTCTAGTGTTTTATAATTCTGATGGTCATTGATATATATAGGAAGGCAAATGTATAATGTAATTAGCTTACCGTTAATCATTATTTCATCCGTTTTCATTTATTGTTGCAAGTGTAATACGCTTTAACAATTAAATTACCACATTGCTAGATAATTTAATAATTATCCTACACCCATTAATTCTTACGCGATTCCAAAGATTATATCAACATGTATATATCATTGTTGCATTCGTGTTCAATGTTCTTTTAATTTTTCTTTGCAACATTTTATTCTCGAAGCAATTAATTTTCAATTTTTCTCAACTTGAAAATTTTAATTCTTTTTATTTAAATATTGTTAAAACTGGGATAAAAAAGAATGGCGCAGGGAAAAAAAGGCTCGCGCAGCCGCTTTGCGCCTGCGCGCGACTTTTTTTTCCCTGCGCCATTTTTTCTACCGGTGCGTAACATAACCTCAAAAAATTGACTTTAATTAATATTTACAAGTTTTTTTAAGTTAATTTCAAAACTATTTCTCTCGTAAAATAACAAGCTTCGTTTTTTTAAAATTTTCACTACTTTAAATATGCTAATACTAGAAATCAAAAAACTATTCTCAAAAATTATTTTCATATTTTATTATTTTCAATAAATATTCTAAATTCAATTATTTTCAATAAATATTACAAATTCAATTATTTTCAATATTTAGTATTTTCATAACATTTCTCAAAACAATTTAATTATTTAAAAAAAATTATAAAATTCGTCCAAAATTCAATTATTTTCATAAATAATATAATTTCCACAGGAATTCAATTAATTTAAAACAGCATTTTCAAATAAATTTTGAAAAAATCAATTATGTAACAAAATTTTTATACAATTCTCCACAATAATTCAATTACTTTCACTAATATTAACATTTTTCATAGAAATTCAATTTTTTAAAAAATTTTTTGATAAAATTTTATACAAGAATTCAATTATTTTCATAAATAATAAAACTCATCGAACAATTTCAATTATTTTTAATACTATTTTAAATATGAATTAATCGAAAAATTCAATTATTTAAAATATAATTTTCATAATATTTATTATATTTCGAAAAAATTAATTTTTTAAAACAATGTTTATAAAATTCTTGTGAAGAATTCAATTATTTTCGAAGTAACAAAATTTTTCACAGAAATTCAATTCTTTTTAAACATTTTAATAAAAATTTTCGCAATAATTCAATTATTTTCATAAATAATAAAATTCATCGCAGAATTTCAATTGTTTTTAATACAATTTTACAGGAATTGGTCCAAAAATATAATTATTCTTAAAAATTTAATTTCAATTCCTCGAAAAAAAAATTATTTAAAAATTTGTTTTTTTCAAATTCTTTTGAAGAATTCAATTATTAAAAAAAAATATTAGAATTTTTCACAGGAATTCAATTATTTTCAAATATTTTAATAAAATTCTTCGAAAGAATTCAATTATGTCGATTAATAACAAAATTATTCCCGAAAATTCAATTTTCTTGAGGCATTTTAATAAAATTCTTTTCAAAATTCAATTATTTTCAAAAGTAATAAAAATCTTCATACAAATTCAAATATTTTCAAAATTTTCATTAAGATTCATGGCAAGATTTAAATTATTTTTATAAATAGCAAAATTCTTCGCCAAAATTCAATTATATTCAGGAATTTTGATAAATTTCACTGCAAATTCAATTATTTTCATAAACAACAATATTTATCACAAAAATTCAATTATTATCAAAATTTTTCTTAAAACTCTTGTTAATATATCAATTATTTTTATAAATAGCAAAATTCTTCTCCAAAATTTAAATTTTTATTAAAATTCTTGGAAAGATTTCAATTATCTTTGTAAATATTGAATTTCTTCTCCAAAATTCAAATATTTCTTAACTTAATGATTTTCAATATCTACTGTTTTTATAAAATTTCCTAAATGAATTCAATTATTTGAAAAAAAAAAATTTTTGTTTTAGTAAAATTCTACGCAAATTTTCAATTATTTTTATAACATAATAAAAATTTCACAGGAATTTAATTGTTTCGAAATTTTTTATAAATTTCTTCGCAATATTTCAATTATTTCCATAAATAAAATGTTTTACAGGGATTCAATTATTTAAAAATCATTCAATTATTTATTAAATTATTTATTTTTGTATTTATATAATTGAATCCCAAAAATTCAATTTTCTTGGGGCATTTTAATAAAATTTTTTGCAAAATTCAATTATTTTCATAAATAATAAAAATGTTTTTTAGGATTTCAATTATTTTCATAAATAATTAAATGTTTTTTAGGAATTCAATTATTTCAAAAAAAAATTTTTTAAATTACCACATACACATTAAAATTGTCAAAAATTCTAATAGAATTCTTTGTAAAATTTAATTATTTTTAAAAACTTTTTGCAATTCAATGATTTTTCATATCTTTACTATTCTCATAAAATTTTCAAACTGAATTCAATTATTTAAAAAAAATTTTTGTAAATATCTTTGTAAGAATTCAATTTTTTTATGTGTAATAAAAATTTGTCAGGAATTTAATTATTTAAATTAGAATTCACATAAAAATAAATCGAAAGAAATCAATTATTTAAAATTCTTTTATAAAATTTTTCGCAAGAATTAAATTACTTTTATAAATATTTAAATTCTTTCATGAATAATAAAATTCGTTGGAGGAATTCAATTTATTAGCAGGATAAGAAAGAAGTAAATATTTTTTTATGAAAATCAGGAAAAAGTCGGAAAAATAAAATAAAGAATGGAATTCTTGTCAGTTTTGTGATGTGTCTAAAATGAGATTTTTTGGTCGTCAAGTTTAATTTTTCAATAACCAATTTTTTACTACTTTTTTTAAAAGTTTTTTTTATTTCTTTTTTAGTTTTTTTAGTTTGAATGCTACTTTTTTGAAATTAATTATTGAGTGCGAAGTTTGAAATATCTTAAAAAGTATATTAGGAATTAAATAATTTTTTATTCATTCTTTCTCCAGCAGTTCATAAAAATTCCGTTCGTTTAAATTTTGAAAATTTACATGAATTATTTATTAAATTAGACCAAGGTGTATTCTGCTTCCTCAGTGAATTAAAGTTTTTGTCTTGAAAACTAATTCAGAGTGACTTGTTGAGTTTTATTGTAGAGTTAATTTTTCTAGACACGTTTTTTCCCGAGTAACTTTTGTGTTTTTTCAGTCGCGTCGTCGATATATTTTGCCGTAAATGAAAGAGACGAGATATATAGTCGCGCAGGTGTTGGTAGTATTAATCTATTTTCGAAGGAACTAGAGATATAGTAGTTGATAGTTTCTGCAGGTGTAAAAATCTGCCTGAAGAAAGCATCTCATGCGCGAACAATCAATTTTTTGCCTCAACGAACCCATCAAGCTACTATAATATACCTCCATATTTATTTGTCGAACGTCCCTTCTTTCCAACGT
Source organism: Leptopilina heterotoma (assembly GCF_015476425.1). Lineage (NCBI taxonomy): Eukaryota > Metazoa > Arthropoda > Insecta > Hymenoptera > Figitidae > Leptopilina > Leptopilina heterotoma. The sequence goes on from NW_025111150.1 coordinate 54,647, forward strand.
CGCTTCAATGATTACTGTATTTTTCGATGCAGGTAACGGGATGTTTGCAGGATGCGGGAAAGGCGTCAACTCTTTTTGATGACAAAAATTTTCTATCGCGATAATTACTTGGGGCATCGTGTTAAATTACTGCCGATTACTACTATGTAACTACTAAACATAATACTGCTGCTTTATAATATAAACTGATAAAACAAATTTAATTTGAATCAAACATAATTGGACTGTAAAAATTAAATCTTATCTTTTTCACTACTTTTTTCAGTCCTAAAGCTACTTTTTGATACTTTTTTAAAATTAATTATCGAGTGCAAAGATTTAGTTTAAAAATATGATTATTAATATTTATATTATTAATATTTATAATAATTATAATTTCCTATCTTAGAATTGATTATTTATAGTATGTTTTCTCCTTTTTGTTCCAGGTGAGTCTCCTCTTTGATGAATATTTGGAAAATTTATTAGTCCCTACCATTATTTTCGGTGAGTAATTTATTGTATTTCAAAATTTACAAAAGCCACTAAGTAGAGAAATCTAGAGCTAAATAAAATTAGGGTTTGAGAACAAAGACATGTGTTCTAATATAAATAAAGGAAGATTTTTATATAAAGGAAGATATGTAGAAAGTTACAGGTTTCTAAATATCATCATCTTTAACTTAAAAAATAAAATATTTCTTTATGGAGTTTGGATTAACCGAAAAATAAAGTTCATACCACAAAATAGAATTTATATTTGATTCAAAAATAATTTTTTTCCCAGTGAGTGTATGCGCATATGCATCATATGATCTTGATTCTCGAAAATAGCATGACTGCGTGAAATTATAAGGATAATGATTGTAATTGTGACAAATAAATTCTAAGTAACAATTCATGGTCGGTTGACTAAAAGTTTTACTTGTCTGTTGAAAGAAAAAAAAAAAATTTCGCTAAGGTAGTTATTAGACCTGAATTAAATGAAGAAATCTTTTGTTCAACTATGTAATTTTGTTTTAAACGAAACCATTAAAGTAGACCGAGAAAATATTAATTGACAAGAATATTTTTGTTATTTTCCGCTTTTTCTCTATATTGTATATAAAATATAAAATTGAAAATGAAATAACGGTAGCTATATTGTATTCTTTTTTACCAAGAGAATAATAATAACTTTCTGATATCTTTATTCTTATTTTATACTTTATATTTTATTCTCTATTCTTTATATTTTATTCTCCTTAATCGTTATATTTTATTCTTTTTATTCTTTATATTTTATTCCTTTTATTATTCTTATTTTACTCTTTTTATTCTTCTTATTTTATTCTTGTATTATCTTAAAGAATATTGTGAAAAAAAAGCGAAGAAAATTTAAAATAATTGGCTATTTTAACCTAAATTAAAAATAATTAGTCCAATAATTAGGAGTTTGAAAAGGTTTTAGATTTTTTTGTTTTGTATAGGAGAAACGGAAGTGCTTGGAAAATTGATAGAAATGTAACTTTAGTTTTATTATTTATTGTAATAATTTACTTTTTGATGTTTAACGACTAAGTTGTGGTCTGGTGATTGTAACATTTGCGAAAAAAAATTCCCCGAGCTGCTTATAATTCCAATCTCTGCGGTAAAACTGTACAATTTTATGCTTCTGATTTATGTAATTCAATCTCGTGATTACAAATCTTTTCCGTTAAATAACGCCAAAGTAGTATTATTGTCGAATTTGTTTAAACTAATTTGATCCGGAAATTTAATTCTATTCTTCGTAATGGGCAATTTTACCGCGTGCGATGTTGGTGTTTCTCCTGAAAGTGCACCATTTCAACTGGGATTTTTCGATTTTTTTTCTGAAAATGATTTTCACATTTTTCCACTTGATAACTAATTTTAATCAAGTAGCAAAAAGTATCTTTTTAAACTAAAAAAAAAGTAGTTTAAAAAAACTGATTTCATACAAATTCTAATTTAAATAATTGAATTCCTGAGAAATTTTTATTATTCATGAAAAGAATTGAATTCTTACGAAAATTTTTACAAAAAAAATTTTTAATAATTAAATTGTTTGGAAATTTTATAAAAATAGTAAATATCGAAAATCAGTAAGTTGCGAAAAGTTTTTAAAAATAATTAAATTTTACAAAGTATTTTATTAAAATTTTTGAGAATAATTGAATGTCTGTGTGGCATTTTATTACATTTTTTTGAAAATAATTGAATTTCTAAAAAACATTTTATTATTTATGAAAATAATTGAATTTTTGCAAAAGATTTTAGTAGAATTTTTTAAAATAATTAAATTGACAAGAAAAAAAAATTATTATTTTTAAAAATAATTGAATTTTGCAAAGAATTTTATTTAATTCCTCAAAATAATTGAATTTTCAGGAATAATTTTGTTATTTATCTTTAATAATTGTTTTCTTTCGAACAATTATTTATATGTAAATAATTGAATTATTAGGAAGAATTTTATTAAAATCTAAAAGAATAATTGAATTGTTTCAAAAAAATTTTATTAAAATATTTAAAAATAATTGAATTGCTGTGAAAAACTCTAATATTTTTTTAAATAATTGAATTCTTCCAAAGAATTTGAAAAAAACATTTTTTTTAAATAATTGATTTTTTCGAGGAATTGAAATTGAATTTTTAAGAATAATTACATTTTTTTACCAATTCCTGTAAAATTGTTTTAAAAATAATTGAAATCCTGAGATGAATTTTATTATTTATAAAAATAATTGAGTATAATAAAAATCTTCTCAGAAATTCAATTATTTTTGAAAATTTTAATAAAATTCTTTGTAACAATTTAATTATTTTGATAAATAATAAAATTCTTCTCAGGAATTCAATTATTTTTGAAAATTTTAATAAAATTCTTGTAACTATTCAATTATTTTCATGAATAATAAAATTCATTACAGGAATTTTCAATTATTTTTAATACAATTTTTACAGAAATTGGTTAAAAAATGTAATTATTCTCAAAAATTTAATTTTAATTCCTCGAACAAATCAATTATTATTATTTCAGATTTTAATAGAATTCTCCCCAAGAATCCAATTATTTACATAAATAATTCTTCGAAAGAATTCAATTATGTCTATAATTAACAAAATTATTCCCGAAAATTCAACTTTCTTGAGTCATTTTAATAAAATTCTTTGCAAAATTTAATTACTTTCGTAAATAACAATATTCATCAGAAGAATTCAATTATTTTTAAAACTAATAAATTTTTTCTTCCAAATTCAATTACTTTTATAAATAATAAAATTCTTCTCAGGAATTCAATTATTTTTGAAAATTTTAATAAAATTCTTAGCAAGAATTCAATTCTTTGTAGGAATTCAATTATTTAAAAAAATGTTTTTTACAAATTCTTTGGAAGAATTCAATTATTTAAAAAAATATTAAAATTTTTCACAGGAAATCAATTATTTTCAAATATTTTAATAAAATTGTTCTAAAGAAATCAATTATTTTAAATATCAATTGAATATAAATAATAATTGAATTCGCGAGAACAATAGTTTATGAAAATAATTAAATTATTGTGAAAAATTTTATGAAAATGTTTAAAAAGAATTGAATTTCAGTGAAAATGTTTTTTATTTTCGAAAATAATTGAATACTTCTTAAGAATTTTATAAACATTGTTTTAAATAATTAATTTTTTCGAAATGTAATAAATATTATGAAAATTTTATATTATGTAATTTGAATTCTTGTGGAAAAACTTTATTTGTGAAAATAATTGAATTTTTCGATTATTTAAAATATTATTTAAAAGAATTGAAATTCTTCGATGAGTTTTATTAATAAAAATAATTGAATTCTTTCTTAGAATTTTATTAGAAATTTTTTTTAAATAATTGTATTTCCATGAAAAATGTTATTATTAGTGAAAGAAATTGAATTATTGTGAAGAATTTACGTAATTGAATTTTGGACGAATTTTATCAACTTTTTTTTTAAATAATTGAATTATTTTGCGAAATTTTATGAAAATACTAAATATGGAAATAATTGAATTTCGAATATTTTTCGAAAATAATTGAATTGTTTTAAAGAATTTGAGTATAATTTTTGAGAATAGTTTTTTGATTTTTATTATTAGCGAATTTAATGTTGCGGAAATTCTCAGAAAAAATAGAAGTAGTTGATAAGTGCAAAGCCTGTATTTTTTTTAGTTTATAAAATTTTAATAATTAAAATTTTTTTAAAAATTTTTAAAATTTACTTTAGTTTGTATTAAGTAATTAGATTTTGACGTTCGTTCGCATGCGCTTCTAGAGAGAGAAAGAAAAGGGGACGTTAAGAACATTTTATTGCAATTATCACGCAGGAGTTTAAAAGGAAAATTAATTTTCCCTTTGATTCCGTATTTATAATTCACCCGAGAATAATTTATGTGAGTTTAGTGACATGCTGTTGCGCTGATGCGCTGTTAACGCAAATATAAATGCAGATGAAATTATGCCCTCTAGGAAATATTATCGGAATGTTATGTGTGTTTGCGGAACATTATAAGTATAAAAAAAAATCTTGTTGCACTGCAATAAAACGAGAGATCTTGCTCGCGCGAAGCACTTTACAATATCACCTTGAATGATATATTAAATAGTAATGAGGTGGAGGCGCATCTGACGTTTGATATAACCGTTTTGGGCCAGCTGCAAAGATCACAGAAATGGAAAACATGCGGGTCATATCTTTATCGTAATACATGTGACGGCATACTTACTGAAATAACATTATTGGCTTGCGGAATATCGAATTAACCTGATGAGAAGCCCTCATTTCATCAATTAAATATATCCACTAATGGCTCTCGCACGCCATACACCTTGAGACATATTACTCCCAGAGTATATAAAGACGTTTATAAATTTCAATTTAACAAAAAGTTACATATCTGTCTAAAGTTAAGTGGAACTTTAGTTTCGTACATTATTTATTTACATTTTATTTTTCTTTTTTGTTATTTACATTTATTTTTATAAAATTTTGAATTCGTAAGAGAGGGAAAAAATTAAATGACGCAGGGGAAAAAAAGCTCGCGCATCCGCTAACGCGCATGCGCGCCCCTTTTTTTCCCTGCGTTTCCTAACCTGCAAATTTCGAGTTTCAATCACTTTACCCACAATAAATGAGTTTTCGAACAAATTTTTAATTTTTAAATTAATGTATACTGAAAATCATTAAATTCTTACAAAAAATTTTATCAAAAAAAAAAATTTAGAATAATTAAATCCCTTCGAAGAATTTTATTATTTATGAAAATAATTGAATTCTGGCGAACGATTTTATTAGAATTTTTAAAAATAATTGAATTTTCAAGAATGAAATTTATTACTTTTAAAAATAATTGAATTCTTGTGATGAATATTGTTATTTATGAAAATAATTGAATTTTGCAGAGAATTTTATTATAAAATGACTCAAGAAAATTGAATTTTCGGGAATAATTTTGTTAATTATCGACATAATTGAATTCTTCTGGAGAATTCTATTAAAATCTGAAAGAATAATTGAATTATTTCAAAAAAAATTTAATTAAAATTGCATTTAAAATAATTGACTTCTTTCGACCAATTTTATAAAAATATTTGTAAATAATTGAATATCGGCGAAGAATTTTATTATTTATAAAGATAATTGAAATCTTGCCAAGAATTTTAATACAAATTTTATAAATAATTGAATTTTGTCGAAGAATTTTGCTATTTATAAAAATAATTGAAATCTTGCCAAGAATTTAATAAAATTTTTGAAAATAATTGAATTTGTGTAAAGAATTTTATTACTTTTGAAAATAATTGAATTTCTGCAATCATTCGTAACTTATGAAAAAATTTGAATTATTGCGAAGAAATTTTTAAAATATATATAAAAGTAAATAATTAAACTGCAAAGAATTTTATTATTTATGTAAATAATTGAAATATTGCGAAGAAATTTTTTTAAATAATTTTCAAATGATTTCCTGTAAAATTTTTATTATATTATGAAAATAATTTAATAGTTGCTACGAATTTTATTAAAATTTTCAAAAATAATTGTATTCCTGAGAATAATTTTATTATTTAAGGAAATAATTGAATTCTTGCGAACGATTTTATTAGAATTTTTAAAACAATTGTATTTCCAAAAAGAAATTTATTACTTTGAAAAATAATTGAATTTTTGTAATGAATATTGTTATTTATGAAAATAATTGAATTTTGCAAAGAATTTCATTAAAATGCCTCAAGAAAGTTGAATTTTCGGGAGTAATTTCGTTATTTATTGACATAATTGAATTCTTTCGAAATTTTATTAAAAAATTAATTGAATTCATGTGAAAAATTCTAATATTTTTGTAAATAATTGAATTCTTCCAAAGAATTTAAAAAAAAACATTTTTTTAAATAATTGATTTTTTGAGAAATTGAAATTAAATTTTTAAAAATAGTTACATTTTTTTGATCAATTCATGTAAAATTGTAATAAAAATAATTAAAAATTCCTGCGATAAATTTTATTATTTATAAAAATAATTAAATTGTTGCGAAAAATTATTCTTGCAAAGAATTTTATCAAAAAAAAAAAAAAATTGAGCATAATTGAACCCCTTCGAACAATTTGATTATTTATGAAAATAATTGAATTCTTGTGAAGAATTTTATTAAAATTCTTAAAAATCCTAATTCCATTCTTTTGAAGAATTTCTTTGAATTTTTTTATAATGGAGTTTCTTTAATAATTTAAAATTTTAATTAAAAATTTTGCAATTAATTGAATTTTATGAATAATTTCTTTCAAATTTTTCAAATAATCGTGTTTCTTGCGAATTAAAATTAAACATTTAATTATTGAATTTTATTTAAAATTTTCAGAAAATAATTAAATTCTTCTCAGCATTTTATTACAATTTTCAAAAATAATTTAATTCGTTCAAGAAATTATATTAAAACAGAGATAATAATTAAATTTTTTCGAAGAATAGATATTATTAAAGGTATGGACAATAATTGAAGTCTTTCAAAAAACTTCTTCAATTTATTAAATAGAGTTTTTGTAAATAATTAAATTCTTCTAAAGAATTTCTTTATATATTTTTTTTAAATAATGTAGTTTTTTGAATAATTTTAATTGAAAAGTTAGAAAATAATTGGATTCTTTCGAGAAAAATGTTATTAAAAATTTTTTTAAAATTGAATTATTTTGAAGAATTTTACAATTTATAAAAACAATTTAAATTATTTCGAAGGATTTATTAAAATTTTTTAAAATAATTAAATTCTTTTGAAAATTTTCACAGTGATTTTAAAAAATAATTGAATTCTTTAGAGAAAAATTTTATCAAAAATTAAAAAAAAATTGAATTGTTTCGAAGAATTTATTCAAATTTTAGAAAATAATTGAATTCTTTTAAAAATTTTTACAGCGATTTTAGAAAATAATTGAATTTTTTAGAGAAAAATTTTATCAAAGATTAAAAAAAATTGAATTGTTTCGAAGAATTTATTCAAATTTTAGAAAATAATTGATTTCTTTTGAAAATTTTTACAGCTATTTAAAAAAAAAGAATTTTTTCATGAAATTTTATTGGAAATAATTGAATTTTTTCAAAGATTTTACTATTTAAAAAATAAATTGAATTGTTTCGAAGGATTAATTAAAATTTTAGAAAATAATTTAAAATTGAAAACAGCAATAAAAAATATTGTCGTTCCATTTGAACATTCAAAATTTTAAAAAGTTTTAATTTAAAAAAAATATAAAGTAAAAAATACTTTAAAATAGAAAAAAAATTAATTTTTTCAAACAAAAATTCATTTAAAAAAATGGTTTTTCACCCTAGTTGAAATTTGCAGCTCCTTTAGATAATTGCAATTAAAATTAATTACCAGCAGATAATGTGAAATCGCTGGCAAAAAATGCAAAGGTGTAACTTTATTTAAGTACTGAGCACTATAAAAGTTAGTAATTTTTGCAATGAAAAAAGAGAAAAAATAAAGAGAGAGAGAGAGAGGGGGGGGGGATTATTCGTGAATTGAAACCTGTTTTCGGGATCCAGGAAAAGACATATCTAAAGTTGATGTACCTCTCGATGGAAAATGAAATGCGCACTACGAGAATATAAACGAAAACCGCACGATGGAAAGAAAGTGAGATTTACTATTGTGCAACATGAGAAAAATTTTATCATTTCGTTTTGTGACTCACGCATAATTGCCCTTTGTTTGTGTTCCGACGATATTTTTCAGTGAGGCAACAATTTATAGACCTCTGATCCGCGGTAATTCCTTATCGTATATATATAGAATTTATATAAATTCTCATAAATGCACTTTGAGAAAGTGTCTTATAAGGTGTATTGAAATTAGAAAAAAATTTTCTCACTTTTTAAATTGGTGAAGGATTTTTTTCCCAGTTGCTCCTAATTTGTATATTATTATTTATTATTTTTTGTATTTTAATTTTTTTTATTATTAATATTATTTATTATTTTATTCTTTTTTTTAAATTACATAATTTTGTTTGTATGTAACAAATTTTGGAAAATTAAATAGTTTTGCATATCTTTTTTTTAAAAAGTAAACTCTCCTTTTATGACTCGACGGAATCTAAAAATATTTCTTTTTTGAACAGAAATAGATAAACTTTAATTAAAATTGAAATTTATGCCTAAACAGCTCTTCTAATCTACTCGATAGAAATTTAATTTTCATTCTCAAAAGTAAAAAAATAAAAACAGTTTTTTTTCTAAATAAGAGATTATTAAAAATGAAATTAATTTTTTATTTGGATTTATTTATATTCCGTCGAATCTGAGGTTGAATTGTTTATTCGTTCCAAAAAAGCAGGTGAATATCTATAAATATTTCTGTATAAATTTAAATACTGAACGAGAATTATTTTTTTATTTAGTTTGCTTTTCTGTTTTTTTAAATTTGAATTTGGCGCCATTACGCTTCCTTAAGTTCCCGTCCAGATGGCATGAAAACTCTCTCATAAATAAGATTATTTAAATATAAGTATCAATGACCTGTCGAGTTCTTCCTATTTACTTTTATTTACCAATGGTAAATAATTTTATAAGCATAAATAAAAAGGAAAAATAATAATTATTATTCAACTTATTGTTTTATATTTTAACTAAGACGACCAAGTGATAAATTCAAACATTCAATAATAACAATTGTTCGTGTAAAAAATTCTCAGATTATTCAAGAACCATTCGAGAATACTTCAGGAATCATAAAATAATTTATCTTGAAAACTGATAAAGAATAAATAATCGTTGATTGTTGGAGTGTTAGATAATGGACAGACATCGCCGTGGGAAGTCGCGCGTATATTTTAGAAGAAGAAAAAAAAGAAAAGGGTTGATTTGAAGAAGAATTTACGAAGCGGGATTGAAACGAGACAAGTAATTACGCAGCGAGTCTGGACGTTTTCTAAAGAGACAGGTGCTTGGGATATCTTTGCCTGACTTAACTGTGCGAGCAAGCTACCAGGCACGAGCGACGACACTTTCAATCCTTTGGAACTCTTCTACTAGGAGCGATGCATCCTTCCTCTTCTCGAATTTTTTATTCTGTTTCCTCTTCAACTTTCTTTCTCTCTTTCTTTCTTTATCGTGTGTCCTTGTCTCTTCTTCTTCTTCTTCTCTCGCATCCTCTACTGTCTGTGTTTATACGGTGCCACAAAAGATGATAGCAAAAAGATCGATATTACTCCGCGACAAATTGCTTGATGGCGTCGAGGTTGAATGGCACGCCATAAATTTCCATGTCGTAAAGCTCGCGAGACTGAAAGGTACGAGTTTAATATCAAGCACTCTCCTCACTGAACGTAGACATATTTTTAACCAACGGCTAATTTATTCAAGAAACTTTTCTTTGTATCTCCCTTTTCTTCTTTTTTTATTCTGTATATTCGTTTTATTACAGTCTCGTTCTTTTTTCGCCAATTAGAAGAGTACTTGTTTTTTTACATTTTTCATTGTTATGAATGAAGGAGAAAAAGTTGGAATTTCAACGAAGTACTTTTCTGCTTTTTTAAATTTACCTTTTTTTGTTTTGTTCCATTTGAATTTGGCGCCATTCTGTTTCTTTAAGTTGCCGTCAAGGTGGCATGAAAACTCTCTCATAAACGAGATGAATTGTTCAATGACCTAGGTCAGCTAGAAATAAGTATCAATGACTTAGGGAGTTAAAAGATTTTAATGCATACTTCAATAATTCCTCTTTGAATTAATATGTAGAAGCGCTAAAAATATTTATTCAGAATAATTTGTCTAAATTAAAGAGATTGCTTTTTATTTTGCAACCCAAGAGAGAGATAGAGGAATGCGACGATTGAATTTATTGAAGCGTAGGAAAGATTCAGCTGAGTAAATTTCGCAGAAGAAATAGTGGCTCTTCCGGTGTGGTATGGCGGAAATTTTTAAGACGAAAGAAACCGAGCGAATCGAATGATTTTGTGCTCCCCTATACTGATGATGGCATTCAGCGACTGAAGATGTTTTTTGTACACACTATTCGTAAAACAATGCCGAAGGGCATAGTTTTTAATTTAGCGAGGCCATTACGAAAAGTGATATGCACCATTCGAAAATAAACAGCCAGCACAAAGTGAGTTTATGTGATTTTTTTTTGGTGATGAGTAAGCTCAGAGTGAGAGAATGGAGGGTGGAAGGAGGAAAATTAGCCCCGTGGTGGCAGGTAGTAGTTATCTCGAGTGAGCTCCCAGTTAATGACAACCCCTGTGTTTAGTTCTATATAACCTATCCTATATTACGTATCAGCTGTCCACCATTCCACCATAATTCACACTACTTTGTCTTTCTTCCTTTCACTTTTCTCGACAAAAGTATCTTTTAGCTCGACTAAAAGGGAGTTTAGTAAAATTTATTATCACGGGTAGCATTTTTTCTTCGAAGTTTTTGTCCACTTTGGTTTGCTTCAAAGAAAATTATCCTTTAGGATATATATTTTGCTGAATCGTTCCAAAAAGCAGGTGACGAGCTAAAAATATTTCTCTATAAATTTAAATACTTTGGAATGATTTAATGATTTTTTCGGAAACGTTACCGGACAGTGACTTTCTGGACATTAGCAACTGATCCCATAGCGTCAAAGGACAAAAGTATTATATTTGATGATGAATAAATTACAAATACGACAAACTGGTCTTTAGAAGAAAGAAACTTTCTTAATTACTTCATAAAATACAATTGCAATTTTAATAAAGTAAATTTTGTCATAGTTAATTTTAAATACAGTTCAAAATTAACGCACATTCAAAAAAAAAATTCCTTTTTCTTAAAAATTATTTTTCGAATTCAGAAAGAAAATTAGTAATTTATTATAAAGCTATCATTATTAAATTAAAAAAAAGAAAGAAGATTTGTTTAAAAGAGAACACATGTTTCAAAATCAAGCAAACATTACCCGCATACACATATTCAATAATATTACTAGAAACTCTTTAAATCGAAAAATCCACTCGATTTTACAGCAAATCTCTTCTCAACGTGTATAATTAATTTATTTTGCAAGAAAGCAATTGCTTGATTTACCATTAATTACTTGAGTTCTTTTTTTAGAAAAACAAATTCCTAATTGCATTTTCCTTGAAACAATTATACGTGTATATATATAAATAAAAAAAGTCTTTTTTGTAAGTAAAAAAAACTCTTGGTGTGTGTATATAGAATGACGAAAAGAGAAACATAAAAGAGGATATTAACTGGCAATCTATGCAGACGTTTAATGAGGCAAATCCTTCATAAAAGTTATTTTGTATCATTTTATGAGACGACGACATTAATACTTATCATCCTACTTCAATGATAAATAGTTAAAGTCATTACTGCCTGAGAAAAACCTAGGAAACCAAGTCTTTTATAGCTTTTACTATTATAATTATTTCATTTTTCATTCTTGCGACTATGTTTATTTCATTATGCTGATACTACACCCTCATAATTTTTTGATTTGTTGCAGTATTAGCTATTAGGTTTGCAATCATGTCGCAAAGATTTTAATTCACACAAGTAATTATTTTAGTAATTAAATTAATTACTGAATAAATATTTGCTAATTAAATATTTATACTAACCAAATATTTTCCAATTTAATTATTATACAAACCAAATATTTGCTAATTAAATATTTATACTAACCAAATATTTGCTAATTAAATACTTATTATCAATCCTTAAAACAAATGGCGAATGTTTCTCAAAAGGAAAGTTTACTCTCCTAGAAGTTCTTCGAATAAATAAATTGAAATTGACTCGATTTGTTAAAAAAAGAAAAGGAAAGAAAGCAAAAAAGAAATTAATATTTACGATCCTTTTTGGACTTTAGTTCTACCAATTACAAGTTGAAACGCCTTGGGTCAGAGGAAGGTCAGGGTTCATCACTCAAAGTTGCCTCTGGACAGCTGAGACTCTCCCATTAGCGAGAACTCGTGTACCAGGATGTGTTTGTTTGCCTTTTTTGAAAAGAAAAAAAAATCGCTTAACCTGGACGCACGTATACATTCTCATAGCGCCCATAGGTCTATGAGGAAAGGGAAATGAAATTTTGTTACTAATTGAGTTTCAGCATGCGATAACATTTCTACTCTGTACAGGTGTTTCTATAGGGTGGATCAAGTTGTAAAAGTTACGCATGCATCAAAGTAGGTACCTAAATGTACTTGTAACATTATACTGTTAATTTCGCATTTTCCGTTATAGGTATACTTTAGAAGCTTACGTAATTAATCGAAAAATGCAATTTATTTTCATTACTCGGTTAATTGTTTTATTTCCTTTTTCAAATGACGAAACATTTTTTGGAGTGGTCTGACAATAATTTTATTTTATAATTATTTATTTTATTTTCTATCACAGGTTGTCTATCAGTGAGTGTCAGTGAGTCAAAGGACAAGGTTTTCATATTAGATGATGAATAAATTTTTCCCCCAATTCTGTTACTAATGGAAAATAATACTTCTACTTCGCGACAAAAAAAAATTGTTTCAGTCCCCCTCAAATGCAATTAATAAGTACACTTGTTATCGAGACTGTAACTTGTCGTTGTGGGGAGGAAAAAACAATAATCCACTCTGAACAAATTTTAAAAGACACACGTACTCAATCTGTTGGAGAAAAATTAATCACGAGAATTGTATCATGATCTCCGACGTGATTGCCGCGTGAGTAAAAAATGATGGGGGAAAAAAAGTTTGAAGTACAGACTCGTTGCTTCTGTTCATCGTCCACGGTATATAGAGGAGAAATACTCTCGGGTGTAACGCGATTAAGGGGAGAGTACGGGAGTTTTATAGTGTGTCCAACTATCCTTCTTTGACTGCTCGGACGTCTTCATCAAGGAGTATACCAATCAGGAGTGATACCGGTCGAGAAAAACAAGCCGATCTTCAACCGGGAGACTTGGGGCAAACTGAAGACATAATGTGCTCTCTCTCACTCTTCTTTTCTGTTTCTCTCTCTCTTTCGCTCTCCCTCTCTTTTTTCTACATTTATCACAGTTTTTCTAAGGATATCAAATTGAAACGAAAAACGAAGTAAAAGTGTTGCGAAGCAACTTTTTGCTTCGTTTTTTGTTTCAATTTGGTATCCTTAGTAGGAAGTCTTTTTGCGCATGCGTCTCTAGAGAGAGAAAGAAGAAGGGACGTTACGCACAATAGCTGTCTCTTTCTATTTGCCTGACGCTTCGTACTACGAATCGAAAGAGAAATAGAAGGAAAAGGAAAAAAGCAAGAGAAGTAATGAAGAAAGAAAGGAAGAGGAGAAAAGAAAAGAAAAAGGACAAGAAGTAAGAAAAGAAAGAAGAGGGAGAAAAATGAAAAATAGATATGAACGAAAGACGATAGAAAATGATGATGATGATGATGATGGAGGAAGCAGTAGTTAATAGCACCTGCAAGAGAGTTAACCTTGTATTAACCAGATCTGCTGGCCTTCGTCTTTGGTGAACAATTACCGCAAAACATGATGCTACTTGGAGTGGAGATAACGCGATTGAACCATCGGGAGTAAAAGAAAAAGATCCACTAACGTGTCGTCAGTGCTCGTCTGCAAACTCTTTAATTCATGAGCACGAGTTTCAACCGGTAATCACATCGAGGCATTTCTTTCGTAAGAGAGAGCCATCCGTTCCATACCTATAAGGCAGCGGATGAGGGTTTATCCGATTCCTCGAACTAAACCATTTAAGGTCAGACACCTGTGTGTACTAATATGGCACTCGGGGTGTGCTGCTCTGAGAGAAGTCTCTTTCTCTCTTTGCAACCAAAAAAAAAAATGTTGACGATACAAGTGTCGCTGGCAATGGTACATTAAGTGGTTTGACGATCTTTACCGACTGTCATCAGGTGATTCATTGCTGAAAAATCGTACGACAAACACAAGATGAGAAACATCTTTAGAGTCTCTTTCTGATTTTACGTCGTTTCTCAGATTGCTTCTCCCTCAAAAACATGTTCATTGTGTCACGAAAAAGAGGATGAACTCAGTTGACATAGATCTATGAGTTGCTGCTGATGTTGCTCCTGGTGAGATTCTTCTTTAGCAAGAAATGAAGACGCGACTTGAAAAGAATGTGCTTTAAAATGCGAGAGGAGGATATAGTTTATAGTTAACTAGTAGCGGAGTGAAGACGAGTTGTTACTGCGCGGCATATGTGGGATGCTGCGTGGAGATTTTTCCCTGACTGACTGACTGTTGACTGACTCGAAATTATATAATCGAGATTCTCTATGGCAGAAGTGTTGTGTTAATAGACCACACGCAGAAAGTCATTTACAGGAGGATGTGAGAATTGCAGCGGGGAAAATGTAATTAAATTCATTAGAGATCAGCTGGAGATAAAAAAGAATAACCACATATGTGGAATATACTTATATCTGTTATGGATCTTAATTAAATTTCCTCTTCCAATTTTTTTTTTGTTTTTGGTATCATTCGAAATCCGAATGATTAATTTTTGAATTAACGTTTTGAGTTAACGTCTCTTATTTAGTGGTTAGTTTTTTTCAAAAACAATTTTCTTTACTCTAAAATCATTATTATCTAGATTGTTTTATACCTGAGAAATTTGGGATATCCAAATTCGAAAACACACACATATTACACAATAACAATATAATTATAAAACATTCGTGACTTGAAATTTTTTGTTTTCGTGACTCTATTTAGTCAACATATTGCGTGATGGGTTTTAATTTCTAGGAAGACTATTTTGTGGACACCATAAAGAAGAGAGCAATCCATCGAGCGCGCGCATTCCGCTGTCTAATCCATTTAACATAAAGTTGCCGACGACGGATTTCTCTTGTTTCGTTTTGGAATCCTCGCGCGACGAGTCAATTCTCTGTAAACCAGATTCGAGTTTTCGATGGATGGTCCTGGGTAATCCGCGGGTGGGCTCCTTCCAACCGTGGAATGTCCTTTTGGTTTGTTATAAAAGGGGGCCCCGCGAGAACGCAGTAACGTTCAGGATCTCTTTCGGGAACCAGCATAGCGCGTTCCAATCTTGTATATACGAGGGATTGACTTTCTTTTTTTTTTTTGTCGAAAAAAAGTAGATAATTGTTTTGAATTTTGTCGGTTAAACACGAACGAGATCATTTCGCTTTTTTTTGGCCGATTTCTTCAAAATCATTTCAATTATCCTGAAGCATGATTTCAAAATTTCTTCTCGATAATTTCTTCTACTTTTTCTTGATTATGAAGAACAGGGTTGTCATAGGTCGGGAAAATTTGATTTTTCTAGTAGCTAATTTTGTTTACTTTGAAAAATAATTAGCAGCTGTCGTTGCTAAAAATTAGCTAAGCATATATTATAGCAAAGTCATTTCTCTTCATGCGAGGCACACTCACCCCTCGGCAATTAATTACAGAAAGTAAAAAATAAAAGAAAGTTTTAAAAAATGATAGAAAGCAAAACAAAGTTAGCAAAATAAAAGAATAAAAGAATAAAAGAATTCATCCACTGAATATTATTTATAAAAAAGGAGAAACTCGAAACGTTATTCCATTTAGCCTTGGCATTCCAATTCAGTTGATTTGAAAAGTTTTTAATTAAAATTTTGATAAATTGTTTATTTTTATTGTTGAAACTAGAATTTCGAGAAGAGTGTGTGTATGTGTTTGTGTGTGATAGTCACTAATGTAGTCAGGGATCTTAAAAGAAGAGAAAGAGAGAGATTAGCAGGCGTCAGGTCTGCATCCTTGGGGCTTGACGCCACATATCCGAAGGTGGTCCACAGGCCCCGAAGAGAGTGCTGGTATAAATCGGTGAATCACTTGAAGAACACGCTTCGCTGTTCATTTACTAACATACTAATGAGGCTCTTAGGATTGAAGAGCACCCACGTCGTTGGCACGCGCTCTCCAGGCGACATTCAGCCTCCACTGCGAGATGCTATCTAGTCTTTCTCTCTCGACTTTAGATCCTTATTCGTTGTGTCGGCAATAGTGGAGACCCTTATTTGTAATCTGAGGTGGCTACGTTCGCCACCTGAGATAAAGGCCTCATCTCCACAAAACTGAGGAATGACTAAGGACTCAGAAAATAAAGAAATGAATATCTAAATATTTCTCAAGAAAATGGTCTTTAAAATGTACTTCTTATCCTCACTTCCTCTTCCTCTTGTGTGGTACCCCTAAAAGCAACGTTCGGATTTTACTTTCGATCTTTTTGAACATAGTTGAAAACTATGTTTTCAACTATGTATAGTTTTCAACTATGTTCAAAAAGATCGAAAGTAAAATCCGAACGTTGCTTTTAGATCCTTCAGGTCCTAAATTCTTGGAAAATAACGAAAAAAAGAAGCCAAGAGAGAAATATTTTTGGAGAGACTTTAAACCTAACTTCCGCAAACAGACCAAAAATCTAGATCATCGATTATAGAATAACCTTATTACGCAAGAAACAAAGTAGTTCTAGGCACCACAGTGGAAAAAAAATTCCTTTTCATCTTCTGCTAATTTAATTTAATTTTTTTCCTATGGCAGAATGAAAAAAATGGTTTCAGTTCGAGAATAGTTTTCAAGAGTTAAATGTTGAGTGTGAAAGAGACCCAAACGGTTCTTGGTATGCTGAATCACGGGGAGAACTAAATTATGGTGTATTTTTTGCTCGATGTTAATGTGAATATCTTTAAAATTGTTTCTTGAAAGAGAAGAATAAAATAATGTTAAAGAACTTAACCTACTTTGTAGCAATAGTTGGCAAGTTTTCTTCTTCTTCTTCTTTTGCTAAAATTAAAAACAAATATTCTGTAGAATGGCGAAAGTATTAATTTTGAGTGGTTTTTGGCACGTCAAGTTAGGGGAGGTTCGAACCAACAAAAAATAAATTTAAAAAGTTATTCGAAGAAAGATGAATGAAAAAAAAATAGATTTGGAATACTCGGGAGTATTTTTACATTTGTATAACTGAAAAATGTTTGGGAGCATATTTGGAGTCTTCTCTCTATTATCAGCGAGTAAGAGTGGTTTGAAAGTTTCGGATTAATCGGAAGGAGAGACAAGGCAAGCACATTACTGAGGGTCTGATAGTGAAGGGATATAGCGCCATGCCACCCAAACCAGCAACGAAACTCCGAGAATTCGACACCGAGGAAACGAGCGGCGTCCCTTCAGTAAGAGAGAGAGTAATTGGTAGGCCTCTCCAATTCTGTGACGGGTTAATCCTCCCAGCTTCCAAGAAGCAGAAAACAAGTCGGGTTGAGATCAACTCGCGGAAATTGCAACTGCTGCGAGAAGTCATCCGAGCAAAAGAAGTTTAATTTACACTTTACCTACACACAATCGGACTCTTTCAATCAAAATTCAGGAAACACAATTAATTTCTTTCTTCTATATATATGTCGTCGTAAGTGGATATCAGAATAACTTTGGAAAAAATATTTTTCAGATTTCATTTTCTGTTTTTAGATTATGGATAGTATTTTCGATCATAGAAAAAAATTCGAATCTTGATCATTGGATTATTCAAAAATCAGTGGAAAAATAATTACTAGCCAAAAAATTTTTATAAAAATATTAATTGTTCATTTGGGGGATGAAAATAATTCATTTTGCTATTCTTATGCGTCGTTGTAAAATTATTTTTCGTTGGATCATGAAAATTTAATTGGTTGTTGCATTCTTTTATCTTATTGGTTAATAAAATCTGCGCGCGCACTGAACGATGCGCATAAACTTTCTGCGCATGTAACGAACCACCTTTACATGAAACTAACCTCCAATTTCTAAGTTAACCTCTTGGTGCTAAACATAAAATCGATGTTACTTTAAGAGAATTATTTCTAAACTGTTTTTGACTAATTCAATTATTATTCAAAAATTTATAAATTATTATTTAATATTGATTAATTTGATAAAAATAGAACATTAAGTAATAGAATTATTTAATAGACATTTTATTCGTATTCCATTTTTTTATATTATCTCTAATATAAAGTATTTTCTTTTTTGTTTCAGGTGAGTTAAACAACATGTTTTCTGACTATTTTATTTCGTAAGTAAAATACATATTTAAAAAAAAATATAAGTATTATATGAAAAATAATTTTCATTTTCTAAAATTTTAATAAAAATTCTTCAAAACAATTTAGTTCTTTTTAAAAATAATGTAATTCTAATCATGAATTTAATTATTTTCAAAAACTATTGAAATTTTGGAAATAAGTCAATTATTTTCAAAGATATTAATAACTCTATTTGTAAGAATTGAATTATTTTCAATACAATTTTTATAAAATTTTTCTAAAGAATTAAATTATTTATTCTTAGAATTTAATTAAAAATTTTTCTAAAGAATTAAATTATTTATTCTTAGAATTTAATTAAAATTTTTTTAAACAATTATATTCTTTAGAGAAAGTTTATTAAAATTCTAGTGAATTTAATTTTTATAGAAAAAAAAATCTTTAAAAATAATTGAATTATTCAGAAAACTTTACTAAAATTATGTTAATTTTAATAAAATTCTTCGAAAAAATTTAATTATTTTCAAAAATGATAATAAGATTCTTGTCAAGAATTCAATTATTTTTATAAATTATAAATTACTTCGCATGAATTCAATTATAATTAGTATGATTTTATTAAATTTCTCAAAAGAAGAATTTATAAAGAAAATTGAACTCTTTTAAAGAAATTTATTAAAAATTTTGAAAATAATTGAATTTTTGTGAGTAATTTTATTATTTATAACAATAATTGAATTTTTTATTGAAATGTTTTAAAATAATTATTGATTTTATATGAAGAATTTTATTAAAATTTTTAAAAGTAATTTAATTTTTGTGAATAATTTTATTATTTATGAAAATAATTGAATTTTTTGAAAATAATTGATTTTTTCTGAAGAATTTTATTATTTATGAAAATAATTGAATCCTTGCGAAGAATTTTATTAAAGTTTTTGAAAATAATTGAATTGTTTCAAAGAATTTTATTAAAAACTTTTCTAAAAAATTGAATTGTTCCAAAGAATTTTATTAAAATATTTGAAAATCAATAAATTCTTTTAAGAAAAAAAAATTTAATTCAATTTTATTAAAATTCAATTGAAAATAATCAAATTCCTCCGATGAATTTGATAACTTATAAAAATAATCCAATTTTTTGGACAAATTGTATTAAAATTTTTGATAATAATCGAATTGTATCGAAGAATTTTATAAAAAATTTTGAAATAATTCAATTCTTTAGTAAAATTTTATTAAAATTGCATAAAAAATAATTGAATTTTTTGGAAGGCTTTTTTTATTTATAAAATTAATTGAATCCTTGCGAAGAATTTTATTTAAATTTTTTAAAATAATTGAATAGTTTCAAAGAATTTTCATAAAAACTTTTAAAAATCAATGAATTCTTTAATGAAAAAAATTAAATCCAATTTTATTAAAATTCTATTAAAAATAATTAAATTCATCCGATGAATTTGATAACTTATGAAAATAATTCAATTTTTGAGACAAATTGTATTAAAAACTTTTTTTTACGAAGAGGAAAAAAATTTGCTTCCTAGCGAAGGGAGCATAAAAATAAAAAAATAAAACAAACTCTGTTAATAAAGTAAAAAAAATAAAAATAGAAAAAAATAAAATAATGAATCGAAATTATGTTAGCAAAGGTAGTTAGACATTTTTTCAAAGTACAACCGTTCGGTTCAATCATAAATTACAAAATAATTCTCATAAAAGATTTACAAAAAATAGGAATAGCAAATTTCTTATTAGTTTCTCCACTCGCCAATTGTTTTTCTAAAGCGGAAAGGAATTTTCGTAAATTGATTTATAACAAACCTTATAATCAAGTATTTATTTACCACAAGAATCAGATAAGAGGATAATTAATAAAAGATAAGAATACAATAATGAAAAATTATCTTCTTTAATTTTCAATTTCGAATGTGTGTTCTATCTCAATTTTTATAATTTACCGCCGGGTGTTATTACAATTATTTTTTTTTTTCGTTAAATTCTGAAATAATTGAATTTAACATTTTTTTCCCCTTCCCTCGGATGATGGCGAAGGTTAAATCAAGTATAATTTAAAATTACAGTTTTAGCTCCATTGTGTCAGCAAGTGCTCGCTATTCTCTTTGATATTGATCATCTTGGACGTTGTCTGGTTAAATTGCGTTTCGAAAATCCGTCGAGTGCATCGAAGCGACGCTCTTTTAAAGAGTCTACAAAAAAAAAAAAAAAAAAACAGAGTAGACGACTCGAACTTTTAAAGACATTTTTCTTCCACCACAAAGTAATTAGTTTAGTCAATAGCAAATAGACAGGATGTCGTCCATCATAGAATTACCCATAGAAAATAATCTCTTCGTTATCTCGGTTAATTTGGTAATTATTTCTCTTAACTAATTTATTGCTATGAATATTTTTCTCCTAAATAATTATTATTAATATTTCATAATAAAGATTTTCAAAACATTCAAATTCAAAACTTTTTAAAATTTAACAATTCTTCTAAAAATATTATTACAAAATAAGAAGAAGAACTCCGAGTCTTCGACTCGGAGTGATCCATTTCTTTATATTTTACAGTAATTAAAAACGAAAAAGTAATAAAATTATTATTTTATATTATAAAAATATTGTTACTGCAACTTATTCAAAATTTTTTTCATCATTTCAATTCAATTATTACTTTTTAGAACTTTTAACGAAAATTTTTCTTTATAAAATTATTTTTAATAATTTTTGAAAAAGTTCTTTGAGAATTTTCATATCCACTTGTTTGCAATTCTGTTTTACGAAATTTTGATTATTTTAAAATTCTTTAATTAAATATATATTAGAAAACAAAAACTTTAAATTATTTTCAAAAAAATTCAATAAAACTTTTTTAATAAAAATTAATTCTACATAATTGTTAGTTAAAAATATAAAAATACAAATTTTCAAAGATTTTAATTTAAAACAATTTCAAAATTCAATTAATTTCCACAAGATTCATGCTGTAATGATTTTAATATTAAATTATTATCTCAAATTTTAACTGTAATTCATTTTTAAATCAATTTTCATGAGAAAATTCTACGAGAATTTAATTATTTAAATACAGAAAAAATAATTTTATGAATAATCGAATGTTTCTGAAAATTGAATTCTCATAAAGAATTTTATCAACAAATTTTTAAATAATTCAATTTATTCGACGAATTTTAATAAATTTTTTAAAAAAGTGTATTTATCGAAGAATTTACTCAAAATTGTATTAAAAATAATTAAAATTCAATTAAATTAGGTTTGTACGAGAAATTTAATTATAATTATATTAAAATTTAAAAAGAGTTAAAAATTTTTCTAAAGAGTTTATCACATTTTTAAAAATAAATGAAGATTAAAAATGTATTGAAAATCATTACTAAATTCTAATAAACAAAATTTTGAACAATAAATTTTAATTAAATTTGTCGAAAAGTTTCTAAGAATTCAATTACTATTATAAATAATAAAATTTTTCCTTGTAATTCACAATTATTTTCATAAATATAGCAGAATTTTCACAGGAATTAAATTATTTAAAATACAATTTTATTGAAATTCTTCGTAAGAATTCAATTACTTTTAGAAATAAATTCTTTGTCTGATTTAAATTATATTTTCATAAAACTTTGAATAAAATTTCTCTAAAGAATTCAATTTTTTTTTAATAAAATTCAATTAAAATTGTATTAAAAATAATCGAAATTCTACAATGAATTTTATTGTTTATGAAAATAATTGAATTCCTGTAAAATTTTTATTATTTCTGCAAATAATTGAATTCTTGGTAAAAAATTTTATTATTTACTTATGTAATTTACGAATTACATTTTTTAAATAATTCTATCAAAATTGTATTAAAAAGAATTTTATTACTTATTTTTGAAAATAATTGAATCTCTAGGAAAAATGTATTATTTATGAAAAAAATTGAATTATTGTGAAGAAATCTAAAATTTTAACCGAAATACATTTTTAAATAATTTAATTTATTTTACGAATTTTAATAAAATTCTAAAAAAAGTGCATTTATCAAAGAATTTATTCAAAATTGTATTAAAATTCAATTAAATTAAATTTGGACGAGAAATTTAATTATAATTATACTGAAAATAATTTTAATTCTTCTAAAGAGTTTATCACAATTTTTAAAAATAAATGAATTCTATCAATGAATTTTATTAAAAATGTATTGAAAATAATTACTTAATTCTGATAAACAAAATTTTGAACAACAAATTTTAATTAAATTCGTCGAAAAGAATTCAATTGTTTTAAAAAATTTTAATAAAATTCGATTAGAATTGTATTAAAAATAATTGAAATTCTGCGATGAATTTTATTGTTTATGAAAATAATTGAATTCCTGTGAAATTTTTATTATTTATGAAAATAATTGAATGTTTGCGTGGAGTTTTATTAACATTTTTTCTAAATATTTGATTTTTTTGGAAAGTTTTTAAAACTAATTGAATTTTTGAAACGAAGTTTATTAAAATTTTTAAAAATAATTGAATTCTTCCCAAGAATCTTAGGTATAAAAATCTTTTTAAATAATTCGATTTTTCGAAAAATTTTATGAAAATTGTGTTTTAAATAATTGAATCCCTGTAAACAATTTTATTATTTATGAAAATAAATAAATAATTGAAAAGTATAAACTAATATTACAAACGAATTTATATTTTTTATTTTTGCGAATTAAAATTTAATTCAAGAGAATTACATTATACGGAATGTGTCATAGCATTAAATTTTTTAAATTTTATACTTAAAATACTTTCTTTTCAACTTTTAACGTTTAAAACACGTTCAAAACTTGTGGATAATTAAATTTTTCCTTTTTTGAAATTCGCTCCAATATAGTTCCTTAAATTGCCGCCTAGATGACATGAAAATTCTCTCATAAACGAAATGAAGTGAATAAGAGTACAAGATAATTATTATTATTAATATGGATAAAATTTCAACAAAAAATAAGGTGAGGGGGGCTAAGGAACAATTGAAATAAAATAATATTGAAATGATCTCGAAATAAAATTTCATTATTTTGACTATAATTGAAATAAGATTTTATTTTTATCAACGAAAGGCGTCGAAAATATATGACTCTTTCTGGTTTCATCAAAAGAGACATTAGAGAAAATTACCCTGCTCTTATTATATTTGTCTTGTGTATTTTTTTCACACTCTTTCCTGAATCACATACTATATATTATTCTTTTTTTTACTCACACAATGAGTATAACAATTTAGATAAATGATTTTGATAAAATCTGAAAATTATCGCACATATTGTTGATGGAATGATTCACGTTTCCCATTGATGAGAATGTACAAAAGTCTGGAATTTAGTATATGTTTACTATCTCAAGTCACGTATTTTATTATTATTATTATTATTATTACAAAGGCTTTGTTTAACAGTTAGTAATCAGTGAATACAAAATTAGATACGATCGCGATACATTCTTTTTTTTCATTATTTTTCAAGGCCGCCAACCTACCGCGAAATATAATTTCCAACTTTACAAAAAAATGCTAATCAATGTTTTTTTCTTCTTCAGAAACTGGATTAATTTTCTTTTATTTAATTTCTCAATTATAAAATTAATTAAATTTAATTTCTTCATTTTCTGATTTTATAATTTAATTTCTTAATTATTAATTTTAAGAATAAAAATTGATTGCTCTCTAAACTTGAATTGGTAAAATTGTTTAGAAATGTTAATCATAGTGACTGACTTTTTGCTTTTAAATTAGTAAAGTTGACTAATAAATAGTAATTTTTACTAATTTAGTAGTAAAGTTTACTAAATTAAAAGCAAAAAATCAGTTTTTGTCGGAGTGACTTTTTGCTTTTGAATTAGTAAATTTTACCAATAAATACTAATTTCTATTAGGTTATTAGTAAAATTTACTAATTGAAAAGGAAAAAGTCGGTCAATAATTTAAATTAGTAAACATTTTAACTAATTCAAATTTAAAGGAAAATTAATTTAAATGAAATTTAAACTTATAATTTGTTTAACTTGTTTTGTTTTCTTTTTACAATAATTTGACGCAAGGCTCAATAAATTATTGCAAACTGTTTATTAAATTTTTTTCAATCTTTTAAGCTGATAATCGAAATTATTTAATTATACAAAGAGAATTCAATTCGAAAATGGATGTACAATATTGAAATTGAATTTCTATAGACAGGCAATTTTGTTGTCCAATTAATGAAATTATTTTTCCGCACAATAATAATATTATAATGGAAAGTCGTCGTGAAATATGAAATTACATGGAAAATTGATAAGATGATGATGATGATGATGATGATGATGATGATGATGATGATGTATGGATGTGAAAAAAGTGATTTTTAATGCTTGATGAAAAATGGCATGGTGAATGTAAAATTATAAAGAATGTCAAGGGTGTCGCTTATAACCGATTCGTTGAAATTAACCGGGCAATGTCGCAGTCACGCCAGGCCAGGCCAGGATCAGGCTAATACACTTTAATTGTGACTCGCGCAATTGTTCGCTCGCCTGATGCGAGTTTCCCTCAACGTTTGGCGCACGCGGTTGTGACATCGAGTTAAGATAAGTGCAGTTACGGAAATTGAATAATAATTGCAGACAGCCGCCGCTTTGCCTCCAGGGAAAGAGAGAGAGAAAAAGTCTAATAACCCCCGTCAGGAATGACAGAAAGTACCCGATATCCTATCTCTTGATCTTCTTAATTAGAATTCTGTTCGAAAGGTGAAACAGTAAAACTAATAGTGCAACGACGTTTCGACTTCAATACCATCCGATTTGCACTTTATTTGTTTCGTACACATCTACTAAAACCTACTATATTTTCATACTTTTTTCTACATTGGTAACACTAAAAGATACTTTTTTTTTGTTTTTCTAAATAAATTATTTTTTAATAAAAAAAAAATTATTCTCAAAAATTTAAATAAAATTCTTAGAAGCAATTCAAAAAATTGAAATCAAATTCTTTTTCATTAATTTAAAGAAATCAAAAATTCATTTTTAAATGATTCAATTGTTTACAAAAAATTTTCGAAATTCATTTTCATTTTTAATATCTACTATTTTATTAAAAAAAAATTTTCAAAATAATATTATTATTATTCCAAAAAAAAATTTGTAGTATAAAATTCTTTCCAAATATTCAATTATTTTCATAAATTATCAAATTTTCACAGAAATTCAATTATTTAGAACAGAATTTTCATAAAATTTTTCGAAAAAAAATCAAAGAAATAAAATAAAAGAATATAATAATATAATAAAATCAAATAAAAAATATAAATTCGTTTGTAATATTATTTTATACTTCTAAATTATTTATTTTCATAAATAATAAAATTGTTTGCAGAGATTCAATTATTTAGAACACAATTTTCATCAAAATTTTTCGAAAAATTCAATTATTTTCAAAATTAACAAAATTCATCACAGAAGTTCAATTATTTTCAAAAAATCTTTAAAAAATTGCCAACATTTTAATTATCTTTATAAATCAATAACAAAATTCTTCGACAAAATTCAATTATTTTCAGGAATATTTTAATCAAATTCATTGCAAAATTCAATTATATTTTTAAAACTTTTAATAAAATTCATTGCAAAATGTATTGCAAAATGAATTTTCAAAAATCTTTCTTAATTCAATAATTTGTATATACCTATCTATTATTTAAATAAAATTTCTTAAAAGAATTCAATTATGTATAAACAATTTTGACAAAATTTTACAATAATATTCAATTATTTTCATAAATAATAAAAATTTCACAGGAATTCAATTATTTTCATAAACAATGAAATTCATCGTAGAAATTCAGTTATTTTTAATACAATTTTAATCAAATTTTATTAAAATTTTTTAAAACAATTGAATTCGTCAGTGAAGTTTTATTTAAAATTTTATGGAAATAATTTAAATCAGACAAAGGATTTACTACTTCTAAAAGTAATTGAATTCTTTCGAAGAATTTTAATAAATTTGTATTTTAAATAATTGAAATCCTGTGAAAATTTTGCTATAATTATGAAAATAATTGTGAATTGCAAGGAAAAATTTGATTATTTATGATAGTAATTGAATTCTTAGACATTTTTTCGACGAATTTAATTAAAATTTGATGTTCCAAATTTTGTTTATCAGAATTTAGTAATTATTTTCAATACATTTTTAATAAAATTCATTGAAAGGATTCATTTATTTTTAAAAATTGTGATAAACTCTTTAGAAGAATTTAAATTGTTTTTAGTACCTATAATTATAATTAAATTTCTCGTACAAACTTAATTTAATTGAATTTTAATTATTTTTAATACAAATTTTGAATAAATTCTTCGATAAATACACTTTTTTAAAAAATTTATTAAAATTCGTGAAATATATTGAATTTTTTAAAAATTTGTAAATAAAATTCTGTAAGAGAATTCAATTTTAAGAAACATTCAGTTATTTAATATATTATTTTTTTTTGTAATTATATAATTGATTTTTCGTTGAATTTTCAAACAAAAATTTATTTAAAAATGAATTACAATTAGAATTTGAGATAATAATTAAATATTAAAAATTTAAAATCATTATAACATGATTTTTATGGAAATAATTGAATTTTGTAATTGTTTCAAATTAAAATCTTTGAAAATTTGAATTTTTATAGTTTTAACTAAAACAATTATGTAGAATTAATTTTTTTGAAAAAGTTTGATTGAATTTTTTTAGAAATAATTTTAAGTTTTTGTTTTCTAATATATATTTAATTAAAGAATTTTAGAATAATCCAAATTTCGTAAAATTTAATTGTAAACAAATGGATAGGAAAATTCTCAAAGAACTTTTTCAAAAATTATTAAAAATAATTATAATTATAATTATTAATTATTAATTATAATTTATTTAAAGAAAAATTTTCGTTGACAGTTCTAAAAAGTAATAATTGAATTGAAAATAATGATGAAAAAAATGTTGAAAAAGTTGCAGTAACAATATTTTTATAATATAAAATAATGATTTTATTACTTTTTCGTTTTTAATTACTGTTACTGTTTTTTTTTACTGTTGTTGTTTTTTTTTACTGTCGAAGACTCGGAGTGATCATTTTCTTCTTGTTTTGTAGTAATATTCTTATAAGAATTGTTAAATTTTAAAAAGTTTTGAATTTGAATATTTTGAAAATCTTAATTATGAAACATTAATAATGATTAAATAATTATTAATGTTTCATAATTAAGATTTTCAAATTAATATTTATTATTTAATTAATATTTCAGATTAATGTTTCGAATAATTTTACAACTAAAAATTAAAATTTTTGTGGAACCTTCGAAATAAGCTTTATTATTTTGACAATTGAATTAAGATTTTATCAATGGACAACATTACTATTTTAATGATTTCTTGTATACAAAAACAAAAGAGTTATTTACAATCCATGTTCTCGAGACAATATGTTGAAATTTTTCTTTTTCTCCACTCGAAGAAAATAATTGCCATTTGATATTATTATGGAAAACGATATAAAAAAGAATAAATAGAATATTTCCGGTCCGCTGTATATGTATATGGAACGTCATCTTGATCTCCGGACGTAATGCAATTTTTCCATTGCGCAATTTCAACGTGCGGCTAATGCGATTAAAAAGGCATAATGATTACGATCAATTATTAACAATTACAAGGACGGCAAAAACGTAATTACCCGCCATTAATCAAGTCGCAACGTCGCTTATTGCTTGTAGGTTAAATTGTTAAACAGATCCTCAATTCTCCCGGGATCGATCATATTTCATATATATACATTTAATCTTTCTCGAATATGAAAAAAATTATTAATAATTTCATAAATAAAAGTGTAGCGCCTTTTTTTTAATTTTTAATTTTCAAAAAAAATCGAAATAAATCTATAATTATTTTTAAGTGATTTCTTCCGGGACTCATTAGGGGCATTATTGAATTTGCGCCTATAGGAGAAATGATAATAAATCATCATTTGAGAAAATATGAATCTTATAATAGAAGACAAAAAAAAGTTTCACGTGGTGTGTTGGCAATCAATCAAATATTTCATTCCCTCATTATAAATTCATTCTCATCAAAATGTATCTACTTTGCAATAAATTAAGATGCGTTTAATTACAAGTGCAATTGTATGTGTGTAAGACACTTGTGCAACACCTTAATTGTAGAACATTAACACAAATTTTCATATTCTTCTTCTTCTTCTTCTATTCTTTTTCTTCTTCATTTTTATAATTGAATTGAAATTTTTAATAATTAAATTTCCTGTTTGTTGTTAATCAGATAAATAGAATCAGATCTTGATTATAGCGGTTCGCGTTAATTTTCTTGCATAACAATCTTAAAAAGTGATCTTTTAACATTTTAATCTACTTAGCATAGGAGAAGTAATAAGTTAATAAGTTGATGATTTTCATATGCGAATAAAAATGTAACTACCGCATCGGGGGCCCTACTTATTGTGAGCAATCAACGTACCCTGAATATATATGCTCATCACATGGGAAAGCTATACTTACTCATTCCAGCTGCATTGTAATTTAGTAATTAATAGTGACATTGCGCGTAATTACCTGCCATGGATAATTGTAATTGTACTTAAGAATCAGCTTGTGTTCTTTTAACGAATAACAACAGCAGCAAAAAAAAAAAAAAAAAAAAAAAAATGGAAAAATAAGGAGAAGAAACAAAATTAACTCAACATCTCTACTTGAAGAGTGCGCGGCTTAGTTGTTCTTGGAATTACGACAAGGACGATGAGACCCCGACAAATCGACGACGAATGCCTTGTTCAACCGGTCGTCAACTACTCGTCCATAAACACATATACTGATCGATGAAATGAAAATTCTTCCTCTGTTTTAAAGACAAATATCCACCATATGGACTGACATACCTCCCGGTTTCTTCAACTATAATTGATTTCATTTTTATCGATACGTCACAGTCTTTGGTTATAATTCACCGATTGTGACAGTTCGTGATTGACTTTATACAAGATGTATGTTCTATTGATATGTCGCGATCTTACAGTGGAAATAAAGGGAAAAAAAGAATCTGATAATAGTTTGGATAAATTTCTCACAACAGTACTCGCGCAGGAATTGCAAGAGGACAAATTGTCGAGACAAATCAAGTCTAAGCCAAACTTTACCCATAGTTTAAAAATATGAAAAGAATAGTTTTTTTTCTTCATATAGTCCGCCATACTTTGCCCAAAGTTTGAAAATACGAAAAAATAGTCTGTTTTCTTCATAAGGTTCGCCAAACTTCGACCACAGTTTTAATGCTGAATTTCATAGCTTTTCCTTTCAGATTTTTTTCCATACAATCCAAATTTTTTGGTTTCAAGATCATCAAGATAAAGTCCTGAAAAAAGAGATAAAATAAGAGATGCAAAAGTTAAAATAAGAGATGAAAGAGTTGAAATAAGAGATAAAAGAGTTAAAATAAGAGATGAAAGAATTTTAAAATAAGAGCTGTAAGAGTTAAAATAAGAGATGAAAGAGAAGATCTCCCCCCTTAATATAAGATTACCTTCTTCTGACTGTAAAACTGCGGACAATAAAAATCGCACGTTTGCAATTAAAATAGATCAGGAGGAGAAATTTAATGAATCGTTCTTGAACCATTTAACAGCATCCAAGTGTTGCCTTGGAACGTATACATGCTTGTCTTTAAATTAAACCCGACATTGTACAGTAGCCAACAGGTTCAGCGGCACACGCAATTTAATCACAGCTCAGCGATCGGACTCTGGTCGTGGTTAACAATTTCTATGGGGGTCGCGTATGATCTGCTGGTCATCGAGTAAATCCAATCATGAATTTGCCGACGGCATTAATCGTGAGAAGATACTAAGCCACATTACATTTTTATTTCTTATACATTTATTTATTTTTTCAATTTTTATTCGATTTTTGATTTAAATAAATGAAGAATATCATATTGTTTATTTAATTAAATACAAAATCGAATAAAATGTAAAAAAAAATAAATAAAAGTTTAATGCGTGTTAGTTCTTTTTTGTTTAACTTATAAACTACGAAATTGACACGAATTCTAAGAAAACATTCAATTTTTTCTATTTCTAGCAATAATTTATTTTAAATAACTTAATTCTATTGAAGAACAGCCATAAAGTTATTATACTTATAAATCATTTAATGTAGTATTTTTATGAAAAATTTTAATTTCAATTCTGTTGAAGTTATTTTCAATTTTGAAAATTTTTAACGTAATTCTTTGAAGGAATTCACTTATCTTAAAAAATATCAAAATTTTTTACAAAAATTCATTTACTTTCAACAATTTTTTTAAAATTCTCATCAACATTTCAATTATTTTTATAAAAAGCAAAATTCTTCGCTGAAATTCAATTATATTCAAGAATTTTAATAAAATTCATTGCAAAATTCAATTATTTTCATAGATAACAATATTCATCACGAGAATTCAATTCCTTTTAAAATTATAATAAAATTCATGGAAGAAGTTCAATTATTTTCAAAAATCTAAAAAAAATGTCAACATTTCAATTATCTTTATAAATGAATAAGAAAATTCTTCGACAAAATTCAATTATTTTCAGGAATTTTAATAAAATTCATTGCAAAATTCAATTATTTTCAAAATTAATAAAATTCATCGCAGAAGTTCAATTATTTTCTAAAAATCTGAAAAAAAACTTGTCAACATTTAAATTATCTTTATAAATAAACAACAAATTTCAATTATTTTCAAGAATTTTTTTTTAGTTAAATGATTATCAATATTCTACTATAAACAAAAATTTTTATATAATTCTACACGAAAATTCAATTATTTTCAAAAAAAAAAAAAATAAAAATTTCACAGGAATTCAATTATTTAAAATAGAATTTGCATAAATTTTTTGGAAAAAATCAAATGCTTTAATATTTGGCATTAAATTTTATTTTTGTCCTACCTGCACGAAAAGTATGTCATTTCGGGCACTTAAAGTGGGCGCAAAGTAACTGATTCTCGCCCGGGGTCGGGGAAGCGGGCGCAAAAGTTCTTTTACGCCCGCTGACGTCACACAAGCCGGCGCAAAAGTACTTTTACGCCCGCTTTGCTCGTGCCCTCAATGCCATACTTTTCATGCAGTTAGGACAAAAAATTATGTTCGCAACATGGGCGCAAAGGTGATTACGACTTTGGCGAGATTTCGGGACCTCGGGGACACTTCATCTCGCCATCGTCCCAATCACCTATTTTGCGCCCTTGATACGATAATAACTATTTCATAAATAATAAAATCATTCGGAGAAAGTATATTATTTTCATAAATCACAATATTCATCACAAGAATTCAATGTTTCTAAAAGTAATAAAATTCAATTATTTTCAAAAATTTATAAAAAATTCATTGCAAAATGAAAAAAAATCAATTTTGACAAAATTTTACAATATATTCAATTATTTTTTCAAAATAATGAACATTTCACAGGAATTCAATTATTAAAAATATAATTTCCATAAATTTTGAAGTTTAAAACTTTTTTTTATAAAATTCTTTGTAATAATTCAATTATTTTCATAAATAATAAAACTCATTGCAGAATTTCAATTATTTTTAAAACAATTTTCACCGAATTCCTTAAAAAATGTAAATATTCTTAAAAATTTAATTAAAATTTGTCGAAAGAATTCAATTATTTAAAAATTTATTCATAAAATAGTTTATGAGAATTCAATTTTAAGAATCATTCAATTATTCAATAAATTGTTTATTTTTGTATTTAAATAATTGAATTCTCATAGAATTTTTTAATAAAAAATTCATTTAAAAAATAATTTTAGTTAAAGTTTTAAATAATAATTGAATTTTGGAGAAGTTGCTAATAATTGCAATTTTTAGAAATAATTGAATTTTGTAAAGGTTTCAAATTAAAATCTTTGAAAATCTGAATTTTTCATATTTTTAATTAAAAATTCTCAAGGAACTAATTTTTTTCTAAAAGCTTAATCGAAATTTTTTAAAATTATTTTAACTTTTTATTTTCTAATATTTTTAGTTGAAAAATTTCCAAATAATCGAAATTTTTGGTAAAATTGTATTGTAAACAAATAGAATTGAAAATTTTCACAGTACTTTTTCAAAAATTATTAAAAATAATTGATTTAAAGAAGAATTTTTTTTTTAAAACTGTAGAAAATAATAATTGAATTGATATGATGAAAATAATTTTTTAAGAAATTACTGTAACAATATTTTTATAATATAATATAATGATTTTATCACTCAGTTACTTTTAATTATTATAAGTTGTTGAATTTAAAAAAGGTTTGAATTTGAATGTTTTGAAGAATTTTAATTTCTACAGAAAAATAATAATGATTAATTATTTATTTAAAAAGGAAGTTATTGATGTTTTCGAATAATTTCACTTTTGAAGAAATTTGTTAATAAATGTAATAGAACATTTTTTTGAGTATCTAATAATTTTTAGAGTGAAACAGAATGTTCTTTAGGGTTAGGGAAAAAGTGAAAATCTGTCAGGAAAAAGTTTGGAAATTAGGAAAAAGTCAGGGAAAAACAAAATTAAATGTTTGTGGCAAACCTGACGTAAGAAAAATAAATAAAATATGGGCTAACAAAAAATAATCATAAAGAAAACCGTGGTCATCCAAAATTAAAAAATAATATTTATTGGAGTCAATTAAATGGTATTCAAGCCATTAATTTCAGTATTTGAAACAAATATGAATTGAACCATTTAATTGACCCCAATAAATATTATTCGATTCAAGAAAATATTTAATTGATAATAGTCAATGAATCGGTTATTTGAATCAAATAAATAAATAAATATTTTTTTCCAGTGTATTTATTGATAAATGTAATATAGAAAAGTTTTATTAGAAATATGTTTATATAGGTGTACATAAGTGCAGTTTCGTTCAATGAACGCGTGCATTGAGACGCACTGCTCACAAAGATGCAAAGTGGAAATCGATGATAGCGATCTGTAAACGATCATTAACAGATCCTGAAAAAGTTGTGTCGAGAGAACGATAAATCACGCCTGGCCCCAGCATATATTATGTGGCATTACAAATACATATCCAATTTGCTCGCAACCTATGCAATTATAACGCTATATATATGTTTGAATGAGATCGTGTGTATATAATAAAGCAGCGCAGAAAATATATTTAACCGATATAATAAATTAGCCATTCTCTTGAGTGTCGTTTGCTGTCGGTTGTTGTTTTTAATAACATACATATATACGATTGCGAATTACGTGCTGCTGATTAATTTGCCTTTGCTCTACGCCTTCTTGTCTCTCCACACACGGGAAAAAACATATTCTCATTGTAGAAACCTGATTTAATTAAATTTAACTTAATTTAAACCTGATTTCTGACAAAGGACCCCAAACAGAATTTTGGCTCAATCCGTAACTTTGGGATTATGTAGTTCCAAGTTATTCGAAG
Organism: Leptopilina heterotoma; assembly: GCF_015476425.1. Lineage (NCBI taxonomy): Eukaryota > Metazoa > Arthropoda > Insecta > Hymenoptera > Figitidae > Leptopilina > Leptopilina heterotoma. Next base: position 88,674 of record NW_025111150.1, read on the forward strand.
CAAGAAGTTCAAAAAACCAAAATTTTAATTTCCAACCAATATTTACTAAACACAACGCGGAGGCAAAAGTAATGAATTCTGCTTTGTCTTTTTGAACCGTTGCGTTGTTTGCCTAAAAATCAAAATTAACGAAAACAGAACAATTTTTGAAACCAGGTTCTTTTCTTTCTGTTTTATTTTATTGTAGTGCTATCGAGTAGATATAACATGCTCCAATTAATTTCTCCCTCTATCATTCACCGATGACGATTCCGTGTAAACCTATTGATCACAAAGGTACATATTATCGTGAAAAAACACATAAAGCATAATACCGACAAATCTATTTACCAAAGCATGATAATATCTCAATCCAGTGTCAACATGCGGACACTCTATCTGAGCAATAAATATCGAGCTGATCCTCCAGAATTGACTTTCGATTATTATCACTAGCAAAGATTATCATGTAAAAACCACATGTGGGTGCGTATATATATTCTCTTCATCAAATTGCGTTCTCAAGGGGGGCAATAATCTCTATACTCGCAAACATAGCCCGAAGCTTTATATCTTGCAGATGAAAAGAGCAGAGAAAGGTTAAGTTGTTTTGTTTCACACTTCATCTTCTTCTTCTTCTTCTTCCTCCTCTGCGAAGCCATATACTCGATTGCCTCATTATCGCCAGGGAAAGTATACGCAACTAATTATCTCCTGAAAGCAATTAACTCCAGGTTTTATTCCTGATGAAAAAGATGACGAATCTATTTCCAATCTTGAAAATTGTAGCTTTAATTTCTTTTTTCCTTCTGGTTTTTTTTCTTAAATTGATTTTCTATATTCGAAGCTTGACATAAGGAAAATCAATGGTGTAAACTTGATTTGAAAAATTCTTTGAGACACTATGACTTTATAAAACAAACTCTAGAAAGTTGTTTTTAGTACTTTTCAATTTAACGGTTTTAGAAGTTAAGTTTATAAGTAACTCTCGATTATCTATTAATTTCTCTAGTCCGAAAAATGACTAATCACTTCCTTAATCTTTTGTAATTATTAAATTATAGCTTGCGGAGAGAAATGGTTTAAAAATAGTGGATTTTTTTCAATGAAGAACAAACGATCGTGGAACATTTGCCTCTACTGTCTGAAGTTAGAATAAAAAAAAAATTCTTTTTTTCGCTAATGTGAAATAATGAAAAGAAATTTTTGCGAACTTTAGATTCTGAATTTTAGTATTCTGAAAAATTTTCATATCTAAACCTGGAAATTTTTAAAGGTTTAAAAAAAGGGTTAAAAATCAAAGTAGGTAATGTCAGAGGGGAAAAAAGTAGTGACGCAGGGGAAAAAAGGCTTGCGCATGCGCGCACCTTTTTCCCCTGCGTCACTTAACCTAAAAACTTGTTCTAATCACTTTTCGCACAATAAATGAGATTTCGAGCATTTTTTTACATAAAAATTATAATATATTATAATATATATAATAAATCAAAAAATTACAACTGTAATTCTTACAAAATTCAATAATTTTTTTTGGTGAAATTTTCAATTAAAGTTATTTTAAACTTTAATCATTTTTAAGAAAACAATAAATTAATAATATTTTTTTTTCAAATAAAAATTTAAATATTATTACAGTATTACAACAATGAAAATTTTCAAAAATTTCAAACACTAGAAAAACAAAGTTTAAATTTTAACTTGATTTTGGGGTAAATATTCGCTGCAACAAATTTTCACCTAAGTGAGGGCGCCACTTTCTATGTGAATTAGCATTGGTTAAAATTCCCCGCAACAAAATTTATACCACCTTTTTTTCTGTGAAATTAGAATCTATTGAAATTCAATTATTTTTAAAAATTCATGCTATAACGCTTCTAATATTCAATTATTGTCTAAATTTATAACCGAAATTTGTTTTCAAACCAATTTTCATTAGAAATTTCTACGAGAATTCAATTATTTAAATGCAAAAATAAATAATTTATTCAATAATTGAATGTTTCTTAAAATTGAATTCTCATAAAGAATTTTATCTACAAATTTTTAAATAATTGAATTCTTTTGATGAATTTTAATAAAATTTTTGAGAATAATTATATTAAAAAATTTTATTAAAATTCGCCAAAACCTACATTTTTAAAATAATTTTATCAAAATTGTATTAAAAAGAAATTTATAAACTTTTGAAAATAAATGAATCCCTGTAAAAAATGTATTCTTTATGAAAATAATTGAATTATTGTGAAGAATTTTATAAAAAAGAATTGTAAATATCGGAATTCGTGTGAAATTTTTATTATTTATGAAAATTAAATTAAACTTTTTCAAAAAAATTAATTCTAAAAGATTGTTAGTTAAAAGTATAGAAAATTTAAATTTTCAAAGATTTTAATTTGAAACAATTTTAAAATTCAATTATTTCCACAAAATTTATGCTATAATGATTTTAATATTCAATTATTAACTAAAATTTAACTGTAATTAAATTTTAAATCAATTTTTATGAGAAAATTCTAGGAAAATTTTAAAAATTTATTAATTAATTAAAAATAATTAAAATTCAATTAAATTAAGTTTGTACGAGAAATTTACTTATAATTATACTAAAAATAATTTAATTCTTAGTTTATCACAACATTTTAAAAATAAACGAATTCTATTAATAAATTTGATTACAAATTTGAAAATTTTTTAAATAATTAAATTTCTTAAAAGAATGATATTATCAATAAAAATAATTGAAATTCTGCGATTAATTTTATTGTTCTGAAAATAATTGAATTCCTGGTTAAAATTTTTATTATTTACGAAATAATAATTCAATTATTGCTAAGAAATTTATAAAACATTTGTAAATATTAAAATTCCTGTTAATTTTTTATTCTCTATGAAAATAATTAATTGATTGTGTAGAATTTTATATAACAATATTTTTTTAAATAATTGAATTTTTTTGAAAAGTTTTATTAAAATAGTGGATATTTGAAAATCATTAAATTTAAAAAAAATTGTAAAAATAATTGAAATTTTGCGTTGAATTTTATTAAATATTTTGAAAATAATTAAATACGAAGAAGAATTTTATTATTTATAAAAATAATTGAAATTTTGACACAGAATTATTTAATTTTTGCACGTAATTGAATTTTTGACAAGATTTTTATTACTTTGGAGAATAATTGAATTTCTCCAATCATTTGTAATCTTTTGAACGTTGAAAATGAAGGAAATATTTTTTTTGGTTTATTATTAAAAGTGACAAGATGGAAATGAAAAATACTGTAATTGATAATTTCTGTAATTTCTTTAATTATGAAAACAAAGATTTTGTATAATAAAAATCAAATTGAAAGAACTAACATAAGAATATAATCGTTCATTTGAGAGTTTAAAATTTTAGAGACATTAAATTCTATTTTTAATTTAAATTTATTTCGCTTTGAGCAACAGAGAAAAAAAGACTCAAAACGACGAGAATTTGTCGTTTTGAGAAAAAGCGTTAAAAGCGTTACAATCAATAGTATGGGAATGAATATTACAATATTTTATCGAAATCACTCTATTTACCGAAATACGAAAAATATTTTCTCGTAATTGTGCCATTAGCGGACATTTATAATTGTCGCGCAGTATTTTATACTGAGAAATCGCTCATAATTCACGAGTCGCAATGAAGGCACTTCGTTTACGAATTAATTACATGTCTCTTATGTAATTGGATTTATCGTTTCGTTGAGCGTGTTTATCCAGGACTCATGAGAAATCAACTCCATTAGCGCTCTAATTGAACGTTGCGCGCGTTGACAGTAGATTTGTAATTAACGTATGCCGATCAATTCCTCAAATGACAATCTTCCTCTCTCTCTCTCTCTCTCTCACTTTTCTCTCAATGAAAAGAAATAAATATAAAAGTGGAACGCTGCGTTGCTTTTGTATCATTCAACATCTCCAAAGAAATGTACTCATTACTTTTAATTTATGTAGAAAAATTCCAGAAGCCCGATTGATTATTTTTCCCTCTTTGATGTGTGGCAATTATGCCTCGCGATTTCTAAAAAAGAATTTTACACACACTGTCTTTTTTTTAACCCTCTTAACTTTGTACCATTAATTAGTTTCTCTTGGATTAAATGAACTCATTAACATGACTTAGAACGTGATGGAGACTGAATGAATTTAAATTATCTACTTTTACTTTATATAAAATTATTTTCGTTTTCTTAATTGAGAAGTAAATTTAAATTCCCACAAAATGAAAATACTTTACAATTGCAACGTGTTTGCGAAAAGCTAAAAGCTAAAATCTTCGTTTCTTAAAATTCGTTGCGTATAAGGACAATTTTTCAGAATCGTGTTTCTTTGGAATAATAAAGAAAAAAAGCAGAAGGGAAAAAAAAATGAGAGGGTGAAAAAAACGATTTTCTTCAAAAGAAGTGCGGCAAGAGAGCGAGATTCTTCATTGGGTAATCAACTATAATTAGATTAATCGTTTTTCAGAAAAAGCAAAGAAGGGATATAAGAATTTCTCGCGTTTAAGAGCACCAAGTCCCGCGATCATGGCTTCCAAGGTTAATGTGATATTTTTAATCGGATCGATTTATTGGAAATGAGATTATAATGCAGGTAGCCGTGATCTAATACGATCAGTTGCAAGGGAAACGTAAATGCACTTTTCTACATATATTTTTTCTTCATAATATATATACTTGAAACACAAGACACGGTGGTGCATTGTATATAATATAATGAAGATAGTTGCTGGTTTTTTTTTTGTTTTTATTTTGTTTTTATTGTTTTTTTGCCGATATAAAGACTTAGGGTACTTAGGTAGCTTTCTATATATATTATAATGGCATTAATGGGTCTCGATTGGTTGGTTCGTTCGTTCGCTTCGTTATTAACTGAAAATTACCGAAACCAAAATCTAATTCGCGTAAACACTGTAATTTAAGAGCGAAACGACTCACCGTGCCATCCCTATATACATTCTCGGGAGAGACTTTTCAGTCTGGAAATCAAGTTTCTTGCACGTGAGCGCAAGTGCCTTAAAAGCGCCTTTTAAGGTGTTCAAGTTTATTGTCCCATGTGTATTAAACCACGGGGCGTTGCGTTGTTGTTCTATGATTATGTATTTCTCTGTGTGAGATAGAATTATGACAATTTTTCTTCCAGTTATCAATTGCGCAATTGATATTGAGCGCAAAAAATAAATTTTTTGAGAAGTTTATTTCTGTTCAAATATATTGAGAAGAAAGAATTTGGGAAAAGAATTAATAAAAAAAAATTAAATTAATTTTAAATAATTGATTACGTCATGTTTATTATCAAATAAAATTTAAATTTTGCCAAATAATTTCTATTTAAATAAATTAAAATTGTATTCGTTTCACATACTAAAATTATTATTTCAAATACAATTTAATTGGCTTAAATTAAATAAATAAAAAACACTAAACAAAAATTAAATTGAATCTACTATTTTAATAAAATTTTGCAAAAGAATCTAATTATTTAAAAAATTGTTATAAATTTCATTCCCATAATTCAATTATTTGCATACATAATACAATTTTTTACAAGGATTCAATTATTTACAATAACACAATTTTCATAACATTTTTCGAAAAAAATCAATTATTTAAAAAGAATTTTCATAAAATTCGTCGCAAGAATTCAATTATTTTTATAAATAATAATATTCGTTGTGAAAATTCAATTATTTTCATGACTGTTATAAAAATCATGGCAGGATTTCAATTATTTTTAATACAATTCAAAATAAATTACTCGAAAACTTTAAGTATTCTTTAAAATTTTATTAAAATTCTTCAAAACAATTTAATTATTTAAAAAAAATTTGTTATAATTTGTTTATTAGAATTTAATAATTATTTTCAATAAATTTTTAATAAAATTTCTTAATAGAATTTAATTATTTTTCAAAAGTTTAAAAATAATGGATTTATCGAAGAATTTTAGTTAACCCCTTCACAGTCGAGTGAAAATAAAGTTTTTGTGCCATAAGTGTTCAAAAAAAATTTTTTTTTTAAAAATCATGATATTGTCATATTATATGTTTTTGAGGTCACTGATTCAAAATCCGTGGTCGAAAAGCCAAAATTCAAAATGGCGGCTTCAAAATATCCACCAAAAAAAATTAAAAAGTTAACGAATTCGTTAACTTAAAAATTTTTTTTTAGCTTTTTTAAAGCAGCCATTTTAAATTTTGAATTTTTGACCACGGATTTGGAATCAGCGACCTAGAAAACCCCCGAGTAGGCATTTTAAGGTATTTTTAGACAGATTCGTTAACTTAAAAATTTTTTTTGGGCGCCATTTTGAAGCCGCCATTTTGAATTTTGAATTTTCGACAACGGATTTGGATTCAGCGACCCCGAAAACCCCCGAGTAAGGATTTTTAGCCATATTCGTTAACTTTTAAATGTCTTTTTTTTCGATGGCCCTATAGAGCCCATGGACATACAGGGCACGACATTTTTATGGCTCTATAGAGCCCACTGACAGTGAAGGGGTTAAAAAGACAAAAGAAAATTGAATTTTTCAAAAGTTACAATTGATTGCAGAAATTTAATTATGTTCAAAATTTTTTTAAAAATTGTAATTATCTTTATAAATAATAAAAAGCTTCTACGAAATTCAATTATTAACAAAAATTTTAATAAAATTATGGACAAAATTTCAATTATTTTCAAAAATTTTCCTCAATTCAATGATTTTCAATATCCACTTTTTGTAATATAATTTTTTAAAGAAATTCAATTATTTAAAAATAAAATAAAATTCTATGCAATTATCGAAATCGAGTTCCACGTCTGTGGAGTTTCAAAAAAAAAGTCAATGTTTTGATTTTGAGAACAATAATTTTGATTTTTTTGTTTCTTTGTATTAACTCCTCAAAAGTAATCAATAGAAAAATTTTCAGAAAATGTGACTTTAAATATTTTATAAATGAACCTAGAGATAATAATTGAATTGAAATTAAATTGATTGCAAAAATTCAATTATGTTAAAAAATTTTTAAAAAATAGTCGTCAAAATTTCAATTATTTATATAAATAATAAAAAGCTTCTCCGAAATTAAATTATTTTCAAAAATTTTAATGAAGTTTCTTGCAAAAATTCAATTATTTTCATGACTATTAAAAATCACTATTTAGTAAATTATTTATTTTTCTATTAAACTAGTTGGAATTTTCTAATAAAAATTAATTTAAATAATTGAATTTTTATGAAAAATTTTTGACAATAATTGAATAGTAAAAGTATTACAGAGTGAATTTTTAGAGATAATTAAATTTTGAAATTCATACTTTTAACTAAAAATTCTGTAGAATTAATTTTTTTTGAAAAGTTTAATTATTATATAAAATTTGAAGAAATTGATTACTCCGAGTCGAAGACTCGGAATGATCCATTTCTTCATGTTTTATAATAATAATATTCTTATCAGTTGTTGAATTTCAATAAGAGTTGAATTTGAATGTTTTGAAGAATTTCAATTTAATTTCAATTCAATAATGACTAAATATTTATTTTGTAAAAAGTTTAAACTTGAAGAACAAATTTTAATTTTACGAACATAATTGAAATTTAATATAAATTTGTTTCAAAATACAAGAAAAAAATTTTAAAATATAAATAACAAAATTTTATTTTCTATTTTCTCCATTTTCATTTCACTTCTAAATATTGAATATTTTATATCGTGAATAACCAGAACCATTTTCCTTACTTCATATATATTCATTTATGAGCATTGATTAAACACTTTTCATTAGTGTGGGCTAAAAGTGTAATAGACGATCGATAACAATTTGTCCGTTGGAAGGAAAAAGAAAAATAGTTATAAAGAAAAAAAAAATTGTGATTTGCATTCTTGAATTTAAAAACTTGCCTGCTCCATTCAAGTGTCATGTTCTATTACTTTACACTCACACTTCTTCTTTTATTTTCACACTAAAAAAAGAAAATAAATTCACTCTTAAACGGTTCTTGTATACGAATGCAAAATCTTTATTTTTTTTTTTTGGGGGAAAAAATGAACCTGCAAATATGAGAACCGTATAATTATATAAACGAGTCGAGTAAATACTCTCGCCATGAAATCGAAAATATCGCGATAAGGAAAATTTGCATTAGAAACTCGTTTGGACTTATAACAAGTTAATTTTCTGGCACTTCGACATGTTAAAGATAAGAATCTTCTACAAGAGTTTATTCTTTCTCGGTGTATGTGCTTTTTTTAAATACACCATTTTTTTTTTTTGGCGAGAAGAGAGAAAAAAATCAGTTTTGAAAATCACTTCCCGTTCCGCGAGGAGGAAGTTTGTTTTTAGTTTCTAATTGTTATATTTTATTTTTGTTTTAGAATTAAAATAATTAATTCCAGAATTAAAAATTAGTTTTCAAAATTTTATGCTAAATCGGGAATTTTTTCACCAAATTAAAAAAAGTTTTATTATTTTAATTTGTTTTTAAAAAATTGGTTTTTATTTCAATTTTTATAGATATTTATACTGTTCTCTATAAATTTGAATTAGTTAAAAATAAATAATTTGATAGTAAAAACTCAATCACTGATTTAAATAAGTTAGTAAATAAATTAAAAATATATTATCGAATTAATAGAAATTTTGTGAAATTCAACTGAAAATAATTAAATTTGTTAAAGAATTTCATTGGAAACTTTTTAACAAATATAATTTTCAAAGTATTTTAATTTAATAATTGATAAATAATTGAATTTTATAAAGAGTCACATTCTAATGTATTCATGTTTCTTAGTGCGAAGATTAATAATTAAAATTTTTATTAGTTAATTTAAAAAAAGATACACACTTACAATTTTTTCATAAAATTGAATTTTCGAAAAGTTTTAAGAAAATTCTGAAAAGTAAGATTTTTGAAATTTTTCAATTCTATTGCTTCAAGATAATTGAATTTTTATAAACAAATAATTGAAAATTTTTGAAATAATTGAAATTTCTTTACATATTCTATTCAAAATAATTAAATTATTTTAAAGAATTTTATTTAAATTTTTCGAAAATAATCAAGGGAAGTTAGTCACCGTAATTATAATTTTATTTTTAAAAAATTCTTAGCAAAATAAATTCAATTATTTTCATAAATAGTAAAACTAATTGCACAATTTTAATTATTTTTAATACAATTTGAATCGAATTTTTCAAAAAATGTAATTATTCTTCAAATTTTATTAAAATTCGTCAAAAGAATTCAATTATTTCTAGAAACTGTAAAAAAAATTCTTCTCAAGAATTCAATTATTTCTATAAATATCAAAATTCTTCAGATTTACTAAATTCTTTTGAATATTATTTAAAAAAAAAAATTCTTTAGAAGAATTCAATTATTTTCATAAATTTCCATAAAATTCTTGACAAAATTTCAATTATTTTCAAAAATTTTAATAAAATTCTTGACAAAATTTCAATTATTTTCAAAAAAAATTCCGTCAATTCAATTATTTTCAAAAGTAATAAAACTCTTCGAAAAAATTCAATTATGTTCAAAAATTTAATAAAATTTTCGTCAAAATTTCAATTATCTTTATAAATAATAAAATTCTCTTCCGAAATTCAATTATTTTTAAAAATTTTAATAATATTCTTGGCAAATTTTCAATTATTTTCAAAAATTTTAATAAAATTTTTGGCAAAATTACAATTAGTTTTAAAAAAAATTCCCTCAATTCAATTATTTTCAGAAGTAATAAAACTCTTCACAAAATTTCAATTATTTTCAAAAATTTTAATAAAATTCTTAGCAAAATTTCAAAAATTTTTTTATTTTTGTTAAAATTGCAATTATCTTTATAAATATTTAAATAATAAAATTCTCTTCCGAAATTCAATTATTTTTAAAAATTTTAGTAAAATTCTTGACAAAATTTCAATTATTTTCAAAAATTTTAATAAAATTCTTGGCAAAATTTCAATTATTTTCAAAAATTCTCGTCAAAATCTCACTTATCTTTATAAATAATAAAATTCTTCTCCGAAATTCAATTATTTTTAAAAATTTTAATAAAATTCTTGACAAATTTTTAATTATTTTCAAAAATTTTATTAAAATTCTTGGCAAAATTTCAAAAATTTTTAAAAATTTTCGTTAAAATTTCAATTATCTTTATAAATAATAAAATTCTCTTCTGAAATTCAATTATTTTTAAAAATTTTAATAAAATTCTTGACAAATTTTGAATTATTTTCAAAAATTTTAATAAAATTCTTGGCAAAATTACAATTAGTTTCAAAAAAAATTCCCTCAATTCAATTATTTTCAGAAGGAATAAAACTCTTCACAAAATTTCAATTATTTTCAAAAATTTTAATAAAATTCTTGGCAAAATTTCAATTAGTTTCCTTTCTTAATAACATTGTCTGGAATAGTGTACTTAATGTTGACGATATGGATGATGCTGTTGACATATTTTATAATATAATATATGAGGCGTTTGATAATTTTGTACCTTTAAAATTCATAAGTTCGAAAATATTGCCACCATGGTTTACACAAGAATTAAAAGACTTGGTTCTACAAAAAAAGAAACTACATAATATTTATAAAAGAGAAAGAAATAATTGTAACTATTTAGCATTTTCTAAGATAAGATCAGATTGTAAAGCATTATCAAGGTCATGTTATAATAATTTTATCTCATACACTGAAAACTCAATAGTTGATAACCCGAAATATTTTTGGAAATTCATAAAGTTGAATAAACAATGTCATACTTTGCCAGACATTATGTATTTAAAAGATGAAAATAGTGAATCTTCTGTCGAAATTGCTAATCTTTTTGCAAAATATTTCCAATCAGTTTATAATACTACTACATTGCAAACTAATAATGTTACATTTGAAAAACATAGTGAGGTGAATCTTAATTCTATTCAGATATCGAGAAATGACATTTTTGTTAAAATAAGAGATTTGGATGTAAGTAAAGGAGCCGGCCCAGATAAAATCCCACCATCAATAATTCGCTCATGTGGTTTCGCGTTTGTTGAACCACTTTTTATATTGTTTAACAAATCATTAGAGTCAAATAAATTTCCTAATGAATGGAAAAAGGGATTTATATCTCCGGTATTTAAGGATGGTAATAAAAATAATATTGAAAACTACAGGCCAATAACTTTACTTAATTCAATATCAAAAATATTTGAAGGTCTTATTTGTGAGTCATTGTATCTTGCGGTTTCTAATATAATAATTGACGAGCAACATGGGTTTGTTCGTGGTCGATCTACAATCACTAACCTCAGTATTTTCACAAATTTTTTGGAAATTAATTTAGAAAATGGGCATCAGGTAGATGCAATATACGCTGATTTTACAAAGGCCTTCGATAAAGTTAATCATATTATACTTATTGAGAAATTGCGTAGAATGGGATTGTCTTCAAATATAATTTTATTTTTGGAAAGTTATTTATCAGGAAGATTTCAAATGGTTAAGTTTAAAAATGAGTATTCAGAAGCATTTTTAGCAGTTTCTGGTGTTCCTCAGGGCTCGAATCTTGGACCGCTCTTGTTTGTTCTTTATATCAATGACATTAAAATTATTTTTAAAAATTCTCATTTTTTACTTTACGCTGACGATCTTAAACTTTATAATGTTGTTGGTTCAAGTCCACAAAATATTCAAGCTGATTTTGACCGAGTGATTCAATGGTGTGACAGTAATCAAATGTCTATAAATGTAAAAAAAAGTTATGTCATTTCATTTTCAAAGAAAAGTACTCTGATTTATTGTTACACTGTTGGTCAAGAAGAATTGACAAGGGTTACTTGTATTCGGGACTTAGGATTGCTTTTTTGCAGTGACCTTTCATTTAATAGACATACATCTGAAGTAATTTCAAAAGCCTTAAGAGCTCTTGGTTTCATAATTAGAAACGCATCAATGTTTCATAATATTAATACACTAAGAATTCTTTACTTCTCTTTGGTAAGATCACTGCTGGAGTATGCTTCTGTAATATGGGTGCCTTTTTACGATTTTAACATAATTAGAATTGAAAGAATTCAAAATAGATTTCTTCGCTTTGTAGCGAGACAACTTCATGTTCAATTTGATAGATACTCCCATGACTACAGTACATTAAGATTATCATTTAATACTCCACTAATTGCATCCAGATTTCTTTTTAATGATTTGACTTTATTTTATAAGATTATAAATGGTGTAATTAATTGTTCAAATTTATTATCATTATTTAATATGTCTGTCCCTATAAGGGCAACTAGAAATTATACACTGTTTTTGGAATCCTTTCATCGAACAAACTACGGATATCACTCTTTTGTAACAAGATTAAGTAGAGAGGCTAATTCGATGTCAAATATTGTTGACTTTTTTGATAGTAACTTCTTAAGATTCACCTCTTCATTGCGTAGGTTTATTTTCGACTTTTAAATTAAAACTACCTAGTGTTGATTACATACAGATAATATTGTACAATATAAGTTGCGGTTGCAACTTTTAGATTGTAAGAGTACTATGTACGAAAGGGCTTGTCCCGTATATTTGTTAAATAAATAAATAAATAAATAAAAAAATTCCCTCAATTCAATTATTTTCAGAAGTAATAAAACTCTTCACAAAATTTCAATTATTTTCAAAAATTTTAATAAAATTCTTAGCAAAATTTCAAAAATTTTTTTATTTTTGTTAAAATTGCAATTATCTTTATAAATAATAAAATTCTCTTCCGAAATTCAATTATTTTTAAAAATTTTAGTAAAATTCTTGACAAAATTTCAATTATTTTCAAAAATTTTAATAAAATTCTTGGCAAAATTTCAATTATTTTCAAAAATTCTCGTCAAAATCTCACTTATCTTTATAAATAATAAAATTCTTCTCCGAAATTCAATTATTTTTAAAAATTTTAATAAAATTCTTGACAAATTTTTAATTATTTTCAAAAATTTTATTAAAATTCTTGGCAAAATTTCAAAAATTTTTAAAAATTTTCGTTAAAATTTCAATTATCTTTATAAATAATAAAATTCTCTTCTGAAATTTAATTATTTTTAAAAATTTTAATAAAATTCTTGACAAATTTTGAATTATTTTCAAAAATTTTAATAAAATTCTTGGCAAAATTACAATTAGTTTCAAAAAAAATTCCCTCAATTCAATTATTTTCAGAAGGAATAAAACTGTTCGCAAAAATTCAATTATATTTAGAAATTTTTTAAAATTCTCGTCAAAATTTTAATTATTTTCAAAAATTTTAATAAAATTTCTTGGCAAAATTTCAATTATTTTTAAAAATTCTCGTTAAAATATCAATTATTTTTATAAATAATAAAATTCTCTTCCAAAATTATATTATTTTTAAAAATTTTAATAAAATTCTTGAAAAATTTTCAATTATTTTCAAAGAAATTCCCTCAATTTAATTATTTTAAAAAGTAATAAATTTTCTCACAGAAATTCAATTATGTTTAAAAATTTTTTAAATTCTCCTCAAAATTTCAATTATCTTTATAACAAATGAAATTGTTCTCCAAAAATAAAATTATTTTCAAATATTTTTATAAAATTCTACGCAAACATTTAATTCTTTTTATAAATATTAACATTCTTTGGAAGAGGATTCAATTACTTTTATAAATAGTAAAATTCAATTAGAATCAATATATTTTAATAAAATTGAATTAATCAAATTTTCAATTATAATTACGAACAGACAAGATTATTTTAAAAATACTATTTTTATGCAATAACTGTGTTAAAATTCGATAAATTCCTTTTAATATTAAATTAAAATCCGCTTTTAAAGAAAATCCCAGTAAATAAAATGTTTATATTTAATAAGTCTCGGTACGCCACACGCACACGCACACGCATACACACAAGAGACTCTCGCGAGGAAATTGCGATTTATAGACATGCAAATTAACTCGCGGTGTAATAAACTAATTAGTCGACTCATTGCAGTCGCTTTATTTCTAGTGTGTAAATCTGTGTAGTCGTGTGAATGGGGATAAATAAAAGCACTTGGCGAATATTTCTTATAGAGATATATATTACGTATAACCCACGGCGCTATATAATATGTGTAGGTACTCGCTTTCGAATCATACTTGCAAATTCAAGTTAATAGACGCATCAATGCATCCTGTGACAAGAACCGGTGATGTTCGCTTTCGATCCGATAGCTCCGCAGTAATTATGAATTATCAACGATCCCTTTTGTTATGAACTGAACTCGGCGCGGCGCGGAGCGGCGGTAGATATCGCTCGATATAAAGTGAATTATTTACCTTCCGGATACACTGGTAACGTTTACACGGCGGATACGAAATGCTGCGCTTATCTTCACTCTTATGAGTTTGATCGAACCATGTTTAATATACATGTATGGTGGACATGTGGAGGAAATGATAGATGGGAAATATGATAGGCGTGTAAAATCGATTCATTCGACTTTTATTATCGTGTTTCGTGTATACGCTTTTCAAATATTTTTGTTTCATTTTTTTCTTTCAAATTATTATTTACAGTAGTTGACAATAATTATTAGACTGATTTCTCCCCCCCCCCCCCTACATTTCTCACTTTTCTTTATTTCAATTTAATTTCATTTTCATTAAAAATAATTATTTCCAGTGTTGACAATTTCCGTTTCACTAATTTGTTTGTCGACTTTTCTCATTTCTCTTTATTACTTTAATTTTAAAAATAACTGTATTACAAATGTTCAAAAACTTAAAAAAAATTCTCGTCAAATTTTCAATTATCTTTATAAATACACGCAGAAAAAGAATTTTACTTATTTAGTTGAAAATAAAATTGAAATATAAAATAGTTATTTACTTATTTATTATACAGAATTCGAAAAAAATTGTTTTAATAAAAAAAAAAATTTGAATGAAAATTTCACGGAGAATTTGAATCATTAATTCGATTAGTAAGAATATGTTCAGGATGTCTACTGAAAATATGACTTAAAATTCCAGGACATTTTAAGGTTATTCCAGAACAGATTTCTTATTTTTCCAGGACATTTATATGTGTAACAGGGTTGACACAAGTCAGGGAAGTCAAAGGAATTCAGGAAAAAGTCAGGGATTTTTACTAAAAGTACTGGAAAAAATTAAACTTTTAGAATTTATAAGAAAATTCTGAATTTTTGGTGTCCTTTTTGTTTGCCTTATAAACTATGAAATTGTCAAGAATTTTAATACAAACCCTTTAATTTTTTCTATTTTTGAACTTCGCATAAATTCAATTATGTTTAAAATTTTTTAAAATTCTCGTCAAAATTTTAATTATTTTTATAAATAATAAAATTCTTCTCCGAAATTCAATTATTTTCTAAAAAAATTTAATAAAATTCTTAACAAAATTTCAATTATTTTCAAATATTTTCCTAATTTCAATTATTTTTTATATCTATTATTTTAATAAAATTTTCCAAATGAATTCTATTATTTAAACAAAATTTTAATAAAAATTTCACAGGAATTCAATTACTTAACAATTTCTTTTATAAATTTATTCGCATCAATTCAATTATTTCGAATTTTTTAATGAAGTTTCTCGAAAGAATTCAAATATATAAAGAGAATTGAAAAAAATAGTCTGAGAAATTCAATTATTTCGAAAAATTTAAATAAAGATCTTTTAAGAATTCTATTATTTAAAAAAATGTTGACAAAATTCTTTACAAGATAAAGTTTATTAAATTGCAATTTTAATAAAATTTTCCTATACAATTCAATTGTTTTCAATACAGTTCTTCTCAAGAATTCAATTATTTTCACAAATAAATGTTTTTTGGGAATTCAATAATTTAAAAGAATTTGAATAAAATTCTTTGCTAGAAATCAATTATTTTCTTTCTTGAGAATTCAATTATTTTAAAAATTTTTAATAAAATGTTTATTTTGAAAAATTATAATAAAATCGGTCATAGAATACAATTATTTTCGTGAAAAATAAAATTCTTCTAAGCAATTCAATTATTTAAGAAATTTTAATAAAATTCTTTCCAAGAATTCAATTTTTTTCAAAAATAATCATTTTCACAGGAATTCAATTATTTAAAAATTTTTTTTTTAATTCTTTGTCAGATTTTAATTATTTTAAGTTTTTTAATAAAATTTAATTATTTTTAAAAAGTTTTTAAAAATTCTGAAAAATTAAATTATTTAAAAAAATTTGAATAAAATTATTCACAAGAAATTAATTATTTTCATAAATAATATTTTTCTCTGGAATTCAATTATTTTTATAAAAAAAAAAAAATTCTTCACAGGAATTCAATTCTTTAAAAAGATTTTTAATAAAATTCGTTGCAAGAATTCAATTATTCTCATAAATAACAAAACTTATCGCAGAATTTCAATTATTTTTGTAAAATTTTAAATAAAATGATAGAAAATTGCATTTATTCTTACAATTTTTTTTTTAAATTCACCGAAAGAATTCAATTGTTATTAAAAATTTTGATAAAATTCTTTCATAAAAATTCGATTATAAAAAATATGCAATTACTGAATAAATTATTTATTTTTGTATTTAAATAATTGAATTCTCGGGAAAGTTTCTAATAAAAATTGATTAAAAAATGAGTTTCACTTAAAATTTTAAATTATAATTGAACATTAAAAACATTATAGCGTGAATTTTTAGAAATAATTGAATTTTGAAAAAAGTTAAAATTAAAATCTTTGAAAATTTGAATTTATAGTTATAATATTCTTATGAAATTCTCATAAGTTATTGAATTTGAGAATCTTAATTTCTATAGGAAAATAATACTGATTAAATATTTATTTAAAAAAGAAGTTATTAATGTTCTTCGGGGTCAGGGAAAAAGTGAAAATTTTGTCTGGAAATCAGGGAAAAACAAAATTAAAATTTTGTGGCAACTCTGTGTAATATTATTTCATATTACGATTAACGTAATTTAAATTAACCTATTTGAACAAAAATATTTATTTTTATTATAAAAAGAGTTGAAAATCATTATTGTCGATACCAGTTTCTTTAATCAAATGACAAATTAAAATTATTTTTTGATGGATCAAAAAAATTATTTTTTTTAAATTTTAGTAAAATTTTTAAATTATTGAATATTGAAAAGCAAAATATGGAAAATTGAAGGACAAAAGTTCAAAATCCAGGACATTTAAGGACATTTCAGGATATTTTTTTCAAATTCCAGGACTTCATTTCGTAATTGTTTTGAATTTCTTAATTTTTACTAGTTATACTAATTACTGAAGCAAAAAGTCGAACAAAATTTTACCACCAAACAGTTATTTGAAAGAAATAAAAATTTAGAGAGTGCATAAAATAAATTTTGCAAAAAAAAAGAAAAAAACACTTTTCTCTCAATCACCTTTCACGCAATTAGTTTGTAATCATCGATAGTATTGAAATGTTAATTCCCGGCATGACCGCAGATGTACAACATCGGTCAATTAAATCGACGTTCAGGTTTCGAGGCGCCTTTGCCCTATAGGCAAGCATTAGCAACTTGCAATAATACAGGTACACACTTAAGGGGGGAGATAAGCATGATTGTGTAAGATGAGATGCCCGAACTAAAAATTTTGCAGTGTGGAGTGTGCGTGTATACATATATATGGAACATAAACCATTCCTTTCACCGACCTTGCCGCATTAATGATTCGAAGCGAGAGACTGGCCCACACCTCGGCACGTTCGATGCTGCCATAGTGCCATGCCGCAGTGATCATGTAACAGGCGAGATTCGCTTGTAACGATTCGAATCATTCTCACCGTTTCAGTGATCGATGCTTCATAGAGATTCTAAAGATCCCTGAAAATCGTTACAAGCACGCGACGACTCTCTCTCTTTCTTTATATACACGTGTAGTTACGTGTCTTTTAGGATATACAATTCACGCTGTAACGGGGCAAAATAATGTCACGTAAATTGAGAAATTTGTTCGAATCAATCAAACTTGAGGAAAGTTAATTTATATCTCGAGGCTGGCAATTTTTTTTTACATTCGTTCTAGAATTGGAAATTTAATTCCTTTTTTTTTGTTAATTGTATTAAGTTTCTAGTTTCGATCTATTAATTTCTATTAATTGCATTTATGTTAATGGAGTTTTTATGGTTTTTAGTCTTGTATCTCTTTCGATTTTAATCTGACAATCAGTGTAATTAATTTACGGTCAATTTTACAAATTTTAATTTTATATCCATTAATCAAAGTTCTATTAATCTTTGACCGTTGATCTACATTTAGAAACAACGACTATTAACCGATATTTATAACAATATTTTATTTTTTTTTTTAAACAATCATTTTTCAGTATTAATTATTCGAAACATGGATTAGTTTACATTCTTTTATTTTGTATTGATCAATTTTAATTTTATTCTATTTTTTTACTTCAATTTTATTTTCAATTAAATTTTCAATTATTTAATTTCAATTTTGTTTTAATTATAAAATTAATTATAAAATAAGTATTTTATAATTATAATTATACTTTAAATACATTTTTATTACAATAACATTATATTTTAAATACATTTTATTGTAATATAAAAATGTATTTAAAGTATAATTTTAATTTCAAGTGGAAAAAGTTTCCACTTATTTAGACACTTGCAGTAGAAAATTGATAATTAGTCAGATAAGTATATAAATTTTAATTTTATTCTATTTTTTTATTTCAGTTTTATTTTCAATCAAATTTTCAATTAATTAATTTCAATTTTGTTTTAATTATAAAATAAATATTTTATAATTAAAATTATACTTTAAATACATTTTTATTACAATAAAAATGTATTTAAAGTAGAATTTCAATTTTAAGGGGAAAAAGTTTCCACTTATTTTGACACTTTCAGTAGAAAATTGATAATTAGTGAGACAAGTAGATAAATTTTAATTTTATTCTACTTTTTTACTTCAATTTTATTTTCAATTAAATTTTCAATTAATTAATTTCAATTTTGTTTTAATTATAAAATAAATATTTTATAATTAAAATTATACTTTAAATACATTTTTATTACAATAAAATTGAAATTTAAATATAAATTTCAATTTTAAGTGGAAAAAATTCTCATTCATTTAGACACTTTCAGTAGAAAATTGATATTTAGTCAGACAAGTAGAAAAAATTGAGTATAGCTTTTACTTTTATAATTTTTTCTACTTTTTATTGTATTTTTATTATTTCACTGTATATTTCTATTTTTTGCTCTTTCTTTTGTTAAATTTAAAATTGTCGACCTTATTTTAGTAAAAAACGAGTACTATCTTTGTAAAATTAAAGAAAAAAAAATTTTCCAAATTTTGATTTTGAGAAAAAATTTTGATTTCATTGTTTTTTATTATTAATTTCTCAAAAATAATCCGTAGAAATATTTTCAGAAAAAGCTTAGAATATTTTATAAATGAACCTATTATAATAATTGAGTGAAAATTAAATTAAAAATAGTGAAAATTTTCCTTTTATATTTAAATTTTATTTACAACTAAACAGTTTTAATGTTATTTTTATCTTTTAATTTCAATTTTATTGTAGTAAAATTTATAAAAATGCATAATTTATAAACTTATAGTGTAATTTTAATTCCAAGACAAAAAAGTTTTCACTTTAGACACTTTCAGTAGAAAAAGAATTTTTAGTCAGACAAATTCTACACGAAAAAAATTGAGAATATCTTTTACTTCTTATTATTTCTTTCTACTTTTTATTTTATTTTACTCTTCATTTTTACTATTTTTTATTTGTCGTTCTTTAAATTTGAAATCTTCGACCTCGTTTTAATTGAAAACAATTACCATGTCTGTGGAGTTTATTTTTCGAAAAAAATTCCAAATTTTGATTTTGAGAACAAAAGTTTTGATTTTATTGTTTTTTTTTATTAAGTTTTCAAGAATTATCCATAGAAAAAATTCAGAGAAAGCTGAAAATTTGGAAAATAATTGAACTTTAGAAAAATTGAGAATTGAAGTTATTACTAAAGATAAGAAGAAATTAGAAAAATGAATTGGAAATCAGGAAAAAGTCAGGGAAATATAGAATCAAATTCTTGTTAATCGTCTCATTTATAGAAGTACTAAATTTAAGTAAATTTTGACTAATTCAAAAACTAAAGGTCAGTCTGATAATTTAGTTAAAATTTTTACCAATTCAGATTCAGTGGATAAACTTGACTTAAATGAAATAATTTCCCACCTAATTGTCTAATAGTTTATTGCATAATATGATCTGCGATAAATTTACGAATTAAGATCTTGAAAAAAAAACAACTAATATCTGAATTAATACCAAAAAAAGAAACTTAATCTCCAATGTTAAGGACTTTTATATGTCATTTCAATAATTTGAATAATGGTAATTAAATTCTTGATTAGCGGAATATTAATGTATTGACCGGTCAGTCAACTAAAGGTCTAAAACCTGAATTACTGTCAGATTATTTAAATTGCTAATCGATAAGCAACTTAATTAATTCAACTCTTTTTATTATGCACAATTTAAATTTGTATCAATGTCAATAAAATTCAAATGTTAATTTATCAAAACTATAATTTTTTCTTTGTTTTCCCTTTCGTATAAGGTAAAAAGAGACTATAAAAAAAATTTTCTTTAAGCTTTCTAGTTTATATGGTGTATGATTAAATTAATTTTTTAACTAAAGTATTTAATTTGACATTATTATAAAGTTGTCGAAATTTTATCTTGATAAAAAAATGACTTAATTATTGGTTATAAAAATACAAAGTGTTGAAGGAGAGGACACTTGGAGGTGTGCTCTTTATAAAGTATAATATAAAAACTAGGCGGAAATGGAACCGCAAATCCTTCCTGCGTGTTGGCCTAATTAGCGATAATTTAGCGCTGAAAATAAAATTACTCCAACATGACAGAGATTGTGACTCAGCGTGAAGTTTCTGACACTATAACTCTTCACCGTGAACGAGAAATAAAAAAAAAATTAGTTTGCTTTCACGTTGCAAAGTGTGACTTTGTATATAAGTGACTCAAGCTTTACGGGAGTCACAAAGAGCATTATTTTCAAATCTTTATTAAATTTGCGTTTTTTAATATAATACTGTCGATCAAGTTTGATTTTTAGTGTTTTCTAAATCTGAATTAATCAGGATTTTTTACTATAATTTATTAGCAGTGTCGATTGGACTCATAAACTATGAAATTACCACGAATTTAAAAAAAAACCCTTCAATTTTTTCTATTTTGTAACAATAATTTTTTTTAATAATTTAATTCTATTGAAGAACTGCCATAAAGTTTTAACTTATAAATCATTTAATGAAGTATTTTTTTAAAAAATTTTAATTTCAATTCTAGTGAACTTAGTTTCAATTTTAAAAATTGAATTCATTCCAGAAAAATTTAATTATTTTCAAAAATTTATTAAAAATTCTCGTCAACATTTCAATTATCTTTATAAACAGCAAAATTCTTCGCCGAAATTCAATTCTATTCAGGAATTTTAAATAAAATTCATTGCAAAATTCAATTATTTTCATAAATAACAAGAATTCAATTATTGTCAAAAGTAATATAATTCAATTATTTTCAAAAATTTTAATATTATTCATGGCAAAATTTCAATTATTTTCCTAAATTTTTCTTAATTGAATGATTTTCAATATTCTACTATTTTAATAAAATGAACTGAAAAATTCAATTATTTTCAAAAATAAGAAAATTCTTCTCTAAAAATCAATTATTTTCAAAAAATCTAAAAAAATGTTCACATTTCAATTATCTTTATAAATGAATAACAAAATTCTTCGACGAAATTCAATTATTTTCAGTAATTTTAATAAAATTCATTGCAAATATTAAATTATTTTCATAAATAGTAGTATTCATCACAAGAATTCAATTACTTTCAAAGGTAATAAAATTCATGGAAAAATTTCAATTATTTTCAAAAAAATTTCTTAATTCAAACATTTTCAATATTCTACTATTTTAATAAAATTTCTCTAAAAAATTCAATTATTAAACAAATTTTTTTTTTAAATTCTACACGAACATTCAATTATTTTCCAAAAAAATAAAAATTTCACAGAAATTCAATTATTTAAAATGGAATTTGCATAAATCAAATGTTTTAAAATTTGTCAATAAATTCTTCGCAGTAATTCAATTATTTTCATAAATTTTAAAATTCCTTACAGACATTTAATTTGCATATCTATTATTTTAATAAAATTTTCCAAAAGAATTCAATTATTTAAAAACAATTTTCACAAAATTCTACAAGAATATTCAATGTTTTTCTAAAATAATGAAAATTTCACAGGAATTCAATTATTAAAAATGAATTTCATAAATTTTGTCGAAAAAAGTGAATTGTTTGAAACTTTTTTTAATAAATTTTTCTCAATAATTCAATTATTTTAATAAATAATAAAACTCATTGCAGAATTTTAATTATTTTTAATTTAATTTTAATTAAATTCTTCGATAAATGTAATTATTCTTGAAAATTTGATTAAAATTCGCCGAAGGAATTCAATTGTTTAAAGATTTGTTAATCAAATTCTTTATGAGAATACAATTTTAAGAAACATTGAATTATTTAA
This sequence comes from Leptopilina heterotoma, assembly GCF_015476425.1. Taxonomy (NCBI): domain Eukaryota; kingdom Metazoa; phylum Arthropoda; class Insecta; order Hymenoptera; family Figitidae; genus Leptopilina; species Leptopilina heterotoma. The sequence goes on from NW_025111150.1 coordinate 111,281, forward strand.
TAAATTATCTATGTTTGTAATTAAATCATTGAATTCTCGTAGAATTTTCTAATAAAAATTGATTTATAAATTAATTTCAGTTGGAATTTTTCATAATAATTGAATTTTAGAATAAGTTAATAATAATTGAAATTTTTAGAAATAATTGAATTTTGTAAAGGGTTTCAAATTAAAATCGTTGAAAATCTTAATTTTTTATACTTTAAAATAAAAATTTTATGAATCTAATTTTTTTTTAAAAAGCTTAATCGAAATTTTTAAAAATAATATCAAGTTTTTATTTTCTAATGTAAATTTAATTGAAAAATTTCCAAATAATCGAATTTTCGTAAAATTGAATTGTAAACAAGTGGATTTGAAAATTCTTAAAGAACTTTTTCAAAAATTATTAATAATAATTAATTAACAGAAGAATTTTAGTTAAAAATTGTAGAAAATAATCATTGAATTGAAATAATAAAATTAATTTTAATAATGAAGTTATAGTAACAGTATTCTTATAATAGAAAATATAATTGGTTTATCACTCGATAATGTTTTATAATAATATTCTTATAAATTATTGAATTTCAAAAAGTTTGAATTTGAAATTTTGAAAATCTCAATTCCCATGGAAAAATAATATTAAATATTCATTTAAAAATAAAGTTATTAATGTTTCCGAAAAATTTTGAAATTTAATTAAATAAATGGAATAGAACATTTTTTGAGTATCTAATAATTTTTAGAGTGAATCAGGGAAATCAAAATTAAATGTTTGTTGCAACCCTGATTTAAAATGCTTTAGTATATTTGAATGTAAAAAAAACAATTTTACTAATAAATATTCATTTCTACTAATTTATTAGTAAACTTGACTAATTCGAATGTAAAAAGTCAGTCACTAATTCCAATTAGTTTACATTTTTACTAATTCAAATTTAGAGAGTAAGTTTAATTTTCAGTTGAAATAACATTGAGATTCTATGCACTGTAAAAAAAAGGGAGTTAAATTTTAACTCCCCAGGGGATTCTATAAAGGTCGCGCACTCATTTGGGAGTTAAAGCGAAGGGAGTTGGATAAAGGGAGTTAAAATTTATAATTTACACAGTAAAAATAAGAATCAATTCCAAAAGGGAGTTATGTAATTAAATAATTATCTCCATTTTGGAGTTGATTTTTAACTCGAAAAATTTTACTCCCAACTGCAGTGACTGTCAACTCCCTAAATTTTTTACAGTTTAATAAGAAGTAAAGTTTTGTTTATTTATTATTATTACATTTAATTAAAGTTTGTTAATTAGGTGTTGTTTGTGGTTTGTTTAGATAATACGGCACGTGGTAGCAGCGAGGCTGTCTCACAGACGAGTCCTGCGAGCAGTACGAGCAGCTCCAGCGTGAGTCAGGCGAGCCAACAAGTGTCCCAGGTGAGCCAAACTCACCAGCAATCGGCCCAGAGTCATCACCATCATCAGGACATTCAAATGGGCATCTCCACTGACGATGTGAGGCCCGAAGACGATGGTCTGCATCCAAGGGCGGCTCCAACGAGTCCCGAGAGTGAAGCCGAGGTCGATGACTTTGCACCCAAGAGAAAACAGCGCCGATATCGAACGACATTTACCAGCTTTCAGTTGGAGGAACTCGAGAAGGCCTTCTCCAGGACACATTATCCCGATGTTTTCACCAGGTGAGATTTTTTTCCCCACTTTTATATTTGGACAATCGCTACTTCGTTTTTAAATTTAGTAAAAAAAAAATATTGAATTGGACTCCAACCTTACACCAAAAAGATTGAATCGATGTTGTTTACAATCCGTAAAGTGTAAATGCTTGCATTTCATTGGTTTAAAGATTTTAGTCAATCCAATCAAATGACAGTATTCACACTTTCTGTGATTGAAACCGTATAATTTTCAATCTTTGGATGTAAAGTTGGAATCTGATTTTTAACAGTGTGTAACTAAAAATCAGTAATGAAATTCGTGACTAAAAAAATTGTTGGACTTTTGTTTTCTGTTTATATGAGAAAAAAGGGGGAAAAAAGAGAAAAAAAATCAAGATGAATTACACATTACACACCTACTCGATTGGCGGCGCGTAACTATAGGTAATTTGGTTCAGGTTAATAATGTAAACTCGAGGGCTTGCACATCGAACACGGAACGAAATTTACATACCGTGACTCTCGGGACTGAATAAGCAAATGTTTCTCAAACGCGTATTTATGCATATAGGAAACCGATGATCGATGAACTGTAATGTACTGTTAAATACTTTCGGAAAATACATAACGTATATAACCTTCTCGAACCCATCAGCAAGAGTTAGAGAAATAATGGTGTGCAGTGGTGTTATAGAAAATCCAAGAAAAGTGCCTCAGTGAGTAGACGCTTTGGAAACCATAGCAATCTAGGAAATTGCTTTGAAAATTTCTATCCTGTGCAGTATTGGTGTCTCTCTTTCTTTTTCTCTTTTTCTTCTCTCTCTCTCACTCTCTCTCTCTCTCTCTTTCTTTTTCTTCTTTTCATTTCTCTCTCACTCTCACTCTTTCTTTAACCTCTTTTTCTCTCTATTTCTCTCTCTCTGTAAATGTCCGTGCATAGGTTGAGGTAATCATGGTATAATATCAACCATTTTCCTTGCGTCACTATATTATTCCTTTTAAATAAAGTAGTTAAGGCCTTTCATGGCAAGACCTATTCTCACTAATATATGAGCTTCGAAACTGCCAAGGACTCTTTCTAACTGCTTGATAGATGTATTCATTTTCTTCTATGCATTCTTTTGCAGTTTCTCAGTAATGCCACTTTCCACATCTCTTTCCATGAAATTCGATTTTAAACTTTACCAATCGCTTTTCGTCATTTTCTTTTAGAGAGAAAAAAAAACGCTAAATAATCAAATTGGTGATCATCGTTTTCCATTTCTTCGAATTTTTTTAATTTATAATTTATAATCATCAATGTTTACACAAGAGCAAACATTATCAATATGAAATTATTTCTTACAACCAGTAAATAAAACCTCTGTATTTCTCTATTATAATCATTATTATTTTTCCTTAGAAATTAAAAATTTTCAAAAATTCAAAAATTAAAACTTTTTGAAATTTTCATGAACTTTTCGAACAAATTACAACCTTTTTAAGTGAACGGGTAATAAAAGTAAATGTTTGTACATAAGGAGAAAACTATAGTCAAAACGAATAGAATGTTAATTTTTGGAAATTGAACTAAATTTGAAATTTATTATAGCTTTTAGAAAAACTGGTCTTGGGGGCAATAAAAAGCCAGGGACAAAAATCCATTGAATATTATGTGAAATTCATTTGTTTTCTACACTGTAAAAAATTTACGGAGTTGACGGTCACTGGAGTTGGGAGTGAAATTTTTCGAGTTAAAAATCAACTCCAAAAGGGAGTAAATTATTAAATTAACTCCCTTTTGGATTTTCTTCTTATTTTAACTCCCTTCATTCAACTCCCTTCGCTGTAACTCCCAAATGGGTGCGACTTTTATAGAATTCCCTGGCAAGTTGAAATTTAACTCCCTTTTTTTGCAGTGCACTTAAATTAACCTTCTAATTTTACAAAATTTTTGCGTGTTTACTTAATAAAATTAATTAAACTACATTTTTACTATTTTTTATTTTTCGTTCTTTCTTATGTTCGATTCGAAATCTTCGACCTTGTTATAGTAGAAAACGAGTACCATGTCTGTGGAATTTATTTTAAAAATAAAAATTCCAAATTTGGATTTTGAGAACAAAAATTTTGATTTCATTGTTTTTTTAATTTCTCAAGAATCGACAAGAGAAAAATTTTCAGGAATTGCTTAAAATATTTCATAAATGATCCTAAAAAATAATAATTTTCTAGAATTTTTAACAAAAATTCTTAATGATTATTTTATTTTTAATAATTTTTGAAAAAGTTGTTTGAAAATTTTCAAATCCACTTGTCTATAATTCAATTTTACAAAACTTCGATTATTTGGAATAATTGTTCATTTGTATATTAGAAAATAGAAACTTGAAATAATTTCAAAAAGCATTCAATTAAACCTTTTTCAAAAAAATTAAGTTTACGGAATTTTTAATTGAAACTATGAAAAATTAAAAATTTTAGAGATATTAATTTGAAACCTTTTCATAATTCAATTATTTCTAAAAATCCACGCAATAAAATGCTTTTAATATTTAATTTCAATTTAATTTCAATTTAATATTCTTGAAATATTGAATTCTCATGAAGAATTTTATCAACAAATTTTTAAATAATTCACTACTTTCGTCAAATTTTAATAAAAATTTTAAAAATAATTTATTTTTTGGAGGAATTCGATTAAAATTGTATTAAAAATAATTTTAATTCTGCAATGAGTTTTATTATTTATGAAAGTAATTGAATTATTACGAAGAATTTTATAAAATGTTTCAAACAATTAAATTTTTTCGACAAAATGTATGCAAATTCTATTTTTAATAATTGAATTCCTGTAAAAATTTTCATTATTTTAGAAAATAATTGAATATTCTTGTAGAATTTTGTCAAAATTGTTTTTTAAATAATTGAATTCTTTTGGGAAATTTTATTAAAATGGTAGAATATTGAAAATCATTGAATTTAGAAGAAATTTTGAAAGTAATTGAAATTATGCCATAAATTTTATTAAAATTTTCGAAAATAATTGAATTTAATTACTTTTGAAAATAATTGAATTCTTGTGATGAATTTTATTAATTTTGAAAATAATTGAATTCTTATTTTTAGAGAAATTCGATTAAAATTGTATTAAAAATAATTTAAATTCTGTGATGAATTTTATTATTCATGAAAATAATTGAATTCCTAAAAAAAATGTTATTTTTGAAGAAAATAATTGAATTATTGCAAAGAAATATTAAAAAAATTTGTAAATAATTGAATTTCTGTCAAATTTTTATTACTTTTGCAAATAGTTATATGTTTGTATAGAATTTTATTAACAGTTTTTGAAAATAATTGAAATTTTGCCGAGAATTTTAATAAAACTTTTAAAAATAATTGAATTTTGGAGAAGAATTTGATTTTTTATGATAGTTGCTCAAGAATTAAGTTATTTAAAAAGAAAGTATTGTCAAAAATAGAAAAAGTTGAAGATTTTGTATTAGAATTCTTGGTACCTAAGAAGCAAAAATTTTAGGTTATGTTTATAATTTTTGGAATGAAAATATTTCAAAGTAGATCAACTGTCAATGTTAACCACTGGTACTTAAGTCTTTTTTTGCATCTAAAATAATTAATAATATCTGATTTTAGTTTTAAAGAATTAAACAAAAACTTTCAATTACAGTAAAATTAAGGCAAACATAACTTTAAAATGATTAACTTCTTAGGTACCTTTCTTCGCAGCGCGGCACAATTATCTATTTCCCCTAAAGAAAAACTGTGAACTATTTTTTTCCATCTGAGAAAATTTCTCTTTAGCTTTTCGTATATATTTCAAATACAATTAAATATTTAATAATATTTAAATTGAAAGTGAAAAAAAAAATGTTGATTAAAATTTCATAAAAAATATTCATTGGAATGAGAATTTATGATGGCTCTCTTTTTATGTACAATCATATACGATTCCTAAAATAATGATTCGTAATAAAATTCTCCTCACAAAACTGATAATACGGACGTGATTTATAACTCAATACGAAATAAGATTCGAACTTTTCTTAAATAATAAACTCCAAAATTTACAAGCTTCAGCACTTTGATAAAAACTCATAAATATCGGGAAAGGCCACAAAATTGAATTAATTTTTTTTTTTTTTTACATTCTCATTTTTTCTAAATGTTGACTTTAGAGAATATTTTTGTGTCTGCTTTGAAGGATGAACGAGAAGGCGTTTCAATACAGGAAATTGTCGTCTCTCTCGACTCGCTCGATCGCTTTCTCTTCCTCTCTCCCCCTTCTCCCACTTATAAAACGATATATTTTCCTTCTCCTCTCTCTGTCTCTCTTTCTATTTCTCTTGCTCGAACGTGCCTAGTGGTATTAATTTTGCACTAATTGGATTTTATGGTCGCTTAGGTTTATTGGCTTGTCGACTATGCGAACCTTGCTAGAACGTTGCATATTCATTAGAAACTGACTTGTAAGCAATGGGTGTGTGCGTGTGATCAACCGTGTCAGTGCCTCTAAAAAGGCTACACTGTATTTGGTAGCACATTTATCATTCATATTTTTCTCAAAGGTGTTACTATTATTTATTTATAGCAACGTTTTCTTATTTTTAACATTCCCTGGGGGGCATTAATCAAGTATTATGTGGGATAATTGTGTTTTTTTGGAATGGTTTTCGAAAATACGGAAATGTAGTTGAAAATACGAAACTTTTCGATACGAAAAAAATGGTGTAGAACTAGAAATTAGAATTAAAATTAGAGCTAGTTTACGAAAATCTTCTATTACTACAAATATACACAAACGAATTGTTTATTGTCAAAAACTTTCAAATTGGATATATTTCTCGAAGAAAAAACCTCGGCGGTCACCCATCCGGATATTAACCGCGCTCAAAATTGCTTAACCTCAGTGATCGTGAATCGAAGCGTCCTGCCATCCCAGCTATATACCAGCTTTTTAAAATAAATTTCAATTAACTATTTTTTTGTAAAGAAAGAACAAATAGTTAATTTAAAAACCAAATTAACACTTTTCAGGACACTATTTTAGGACCCAAATGGGAAATACTTAAAAAGAGAAATAAAAGTAGTGACAGCCATAATTGTAGGTATATATTGAATGGCAATAGGTTTGTTTTTAAGGTGAACAAGTAATACAAATTAAGTGGTCAATAATATGTTCAAGTACAAACAACTTAAGTGAATAATCGAAGCGAAAAGTCTTGAAATGGTTGAGGAAGAAGTTAGTTGAGTCGTTGAGCACTCTGTTCAGAGCCACTAAAAAAACCAATGGCGATATAGCATATATATGAAACGGTCGTAACATCGCCTCAGAATTGGCCGACGCGCCGCGGTAGCTCAAGCCACGAGTCTTATCTAAATTAGATCTTAAGAGCCCGTAAAGTAAATGACTACGATCTGCGTATATACTTATATTTTGCATACCGACACAGCGGGTGCTCTCTCTCTCTCTCTGGTTTTTCTTCATGTCCAGTGAATTATTACACTGAATAGACGATCGTCGTCGACAGATCGTCACTAGTGAAAGAAATTTCACTCTAAATTTGAATATAAGTGAAAATTTCACTTAATTTTTTTCCATTCACTATTATAATTATCATTCCTTTCCATGTGTATTATCAGGGTTGCCACAGGTCAGGGAAATCAGGGAAAGTAGAATTAGTCTGAGAAATCAGGGAAAAGTAAGGGATTTTTATTAAAAGTGCTGAAAAAAATTAAATGTTTAGAATTTATAAGAAAATTCTGAAGTTTTGTGTCTTTTTATTGTTTGACTCATAAACTATGAAATTACCATGAATTCTAGAAAAAACCTTAAATTTTTTCTATTTCTGACAATAATTTATTTTAAATAACTTAATTCTATTGAAGAACTGCCATAAAGTTATTACTTATAAATCATTTAATAATCACTCTTTGAAAGAATTCAACTATCTTAATAAATGTCAAATTTCTTTCCAGAAATTCAATTATTTTCAAAAATATTTAAAAAATTCTCATTCAACATTTCAATTATCTTTATAAATAGCAAAATTCTTCGCCGAAATTCAATTATATTCAGGAATTTTAATAAAATTCATTGCAAAATTCAATTATTTTCATAAATAACAATACTCATCACAAAAGTTCAATTATTTTCAAAAAATCTAACAAAAGATTGTCGTCAATATTTCAATTATCTTTACGAATGAATAACAAAATTCTTCGACAAAATTCAATTATTTTCAGTAATTTTAATAAAATTCATTGCAAAATTCAATTATTTTTATAAATTTTAACATTCCTTTCAGAGATTTTATTATTTTCATAAATATTTAAAAAATTCTCTTCAACATTTCAATTATCTTTATAAATAGGAAAATTCTTCGCCGAAATTCAATTATATTCAGGAACTTTAATAAAATTCATTGCAAAATTCAATTATTTTCATAAATAACAATGTTCATAACAAGAATTCAATTATTTTCAAAATTAATAAAATTCATTGAAGAGTTCAATTATTATTTAATTTTTATTCAATTAATTATTTTCAAAAATAATAAAAATTTAACGGGGAAACAATTATTTACAAATGTTTTTCAATTTCTTCTCAAAATTCAATTATTATCTTCAAAAATAAGAAAATTCTTCTTCAAAATTCAATTATTTCAAAAATTTTGATAAAATTCATGGTACAATTTCAATTTTTTTCAAAAAATCTAAAAAATGGCCATATTTCAATTATCTTTATAAATGAATAACAAAATTCTTCGACAAAATTCAATTATTTTTAGGAATTTTAATGAAATTCATTCCAAAATTCAATTATTCTCATAAATACTAGTATTCATCACAAAAAGTCAGTTATTTTCAAAAGTAAGAAGATTCAATCATTTTCAAAAATTTTCCTCAATTATTCAATGATTTTCAATATCTATTATTTTAATACTATTTTCCAAAAAAATTCAGTTATTTTAAAAAAATGTTAATAAAATTCTACGCAAACTTTTAATTATTTTCAAACATAATAATTTAACAGGAATTAGATTATTTACAAATCTTTTGTAAATTTCTTTGCAAAATTCAATTATTATTTTCAAAAATAAGAAAATTCTCCAAAATTCAATTATTTTCAAAATATTTTATAAAATTCTTGGAAAAACTTGAATTATTTTCAAAAATTTTCCTGAATTGATTTTCAATATTCTACTATTTTAATAAAATTTCTCTAAAGAATTTAATTATTAAACAATTTTTTTTTTAATTCTACACGAACATTCAATTATTTTCCCAAAAAAATAAAAATTTTCCAGGAATTCAATGATTTAAAATAGAATTTGCATAACTTTTTTCAAAAAAATCAAAAGTTTTAAAATTTAGCATTAAATTCTTTGCAGTAATTCAATTATTTTCATAAATTTTACAATTCCTTTCAGGAATTTAATTATTTTCATAAATAATAAAATCATTTGGAGGAAGTCAATTATTTTCATAAATGACAATGTTTATCACAATAATTCAATTATTTTCATAAGAATAAAAATCACAGGAATTCAATTGTTAAAAATGAATTTGCATAAATTTTATCGCAAAAAGTTAATTGTTTAAAACTTTTTTTATAAAATTCTTCGTAATAATTCAATTATTTTCAATAATAATAAAACTCATTGCAGAATTTCAATTATTTTTAATACCATTTCATTAGAATTTCTTTAAAAATGTAATTATCCTTAAAATTTTTAATAAAATTCGTCGAAAGAATTCAATTATTTTAAAATTTATTCATAAAATTCTTTATGAGAGTTCAATTTTAAGAAACATTCAATTATTCAATAAATTGTTTATTTTTGTATTTGAATAATTGAATTCTCATAGAATTTTTTATAAAAAATTGATTTAAAAATTAATTTTAGTTACAGTTTTAGATAATATAATTGAATTTTAGAGAAGTTACTAATAATTGCAATTTTTAGAAATAATTAAATTTTGTAACTAGGTTTCAAATTAAAATCTTTAAATTTCTGAATTTTTCATATTTTTAATTAAAAATTCTATAAAACTAATTTTTTCCAAAAAGCATAATCGAAATTTTTCAAAATTATTTTAAGTTTTTATTTTCTAATATATATTTATTTGAAAAATTTCCGAATAAACGAAATTATTATAATTATTATTATAATCACCTTTAATTATTATAACTTTTTGAATTCCAAAAGGTTTGAATTTAAAATTTTGAAAATCTTAATTGCAATGGAAAAATAATATTAATGAAATATTTATTTAAAAATGAAGTTATTGATGTTTTCGAATAATTTTACAATTTAAAATATTCGCAAATAAGTAATAGAACATTTTTTGGAGTATATAATAATTTTTAGAGTGGATCAGAATATTCTTTAGGGTAAGGGAAAGAGTCAAAATCTGTCAGGAAAAAATCGGGGAAAAATAAAATTAATTATTTGTGGCAATCCTGATAGAAGATTTTTGTGTTAAGTAAATGTTCTATTTGTCTCGAAATTTACAGCCTAGGGGACGTGAGAGGGAAAAAAGTAGTGACGCCGGGGAAAAAAGGATCGCGCAGGCGCAGTGCGGCTGCGCGAGCTTTTTTTCCCCGGCGTCACTACTTTTTTTCCCTCTCACAATCACTTGGTCTACAAACTAAGAGGAAGAACCGCTTCATATAATTCGTAATAATAAATAAAATTATAAAATTAATTAATAGAAAAAAATAGTAATATGATATTCGTCTATAATAATTTACCTTGAAGTAAATCGAAAAAAGGAACGCGTTAAAGTTTAATTTAATTCCAGCCACTGGCCACAAAGATGAGGAGATAATATAAGGAAAGCAAGGCACTTATACGGAATCTCTCGTCTTATTTTTGGGCATATGTCTGTTATATGTGTTTGCGAAAAGCGAGGCGAAAAGTCACGAGAGAAGACGGTAGCTGGTAGCGCTTAATGCGTGCGTAATGTGCGCTTAATACGCGTACGGCGTGGAGAGCCAATTACGAATTGGTTACGCTGCCGTCAATTGGATGAGGGTTGTACCTCTCTTCGTATTATCCAAATGCAACGGATAAGGAGAACACGAGAATCCTCACTCTCTCTTTCCTTCCTTCCATGAGCGATTCTCAAAACTAATCGTTTTGCACGAGAATAATTTGCTACTGTTTCAACTTTTTTAAATTACACAAAACCCGTTCAGTGTGCGCAAAAAAAAAAAAAAAAAAAATTGTATACTGTTACTAATAAAATTCTCACGTTTTATATACAAAACCTCGATAACGGACCTCGACGGACACCGTAAAATTTATATAATTAAATAAAAATCCCCCCCCCCCTCCGCACTATTTTATAGGGCAGACAAAAAATGAATTCTAAAAACAAATTCTTCTGGATGCAACAAAATTCGTCTATCAAAATAAATTTTTCTTAATATTAACAACAGGGTGTCTACTGGTCCTTGAAGTCCTGGAATTCCTGGAAATGTCCTGGAATTTGAAAAAATGTCCTGAAATGTCCTGGATTTTGAACTTTTGTCCTTGAATTTTCTATATTGTTTCCTCATAAAGAAAGAATTGTATTTTGCTTTTGAAATTTTACTCAAATTTAAAAAAATAATTTTTTTGATCCATCAAAAAATAATTTCAATTTGTCATTTGATTATAAAGAAACTGATATCTACAATATTGATTTTTAACTCTTTTTATAATAAAATAAATATTTTTGTTCAAGTATAGGTTAATTTAAATTATTTTAATCGTAATATGAAATAATATTACACAGGGTTGACACAAAATTTTAATTTTCCCTGATTTCCAGACAAAATTTTTATTTTTCCCCTGACCCCGAAGAACATTAATAACTTCTTTTTTAAATAAATATTTAATCATTATTATTTTCCTATAGGAATTAAGATTCTCAAATTCAATAACTTATGAGAATTTCATAAGAATATTATAACTATAAATTCAAATTTTCAAAGATTTTAATTTTAACTTTTTTTAAAATTCAATTATTTCTAAAAATTCACGCTATAATGTTTTTAATATTCAATTATAATTTAAAATTTTAAATGAAACTCATTTTTTAATCAATTTTTATTAGAAACTTTCCTGAGAATTCAATTATTTAAATACAAAAATAAATAATTTATTCAGTAATTGCATATTTTTTAAAATTGAATTTTTATGAAGAATTTTATCGAAATTTTTAATAAGAATTGAATTCTTTCGGTGAATTTAAAAAAAAATTGTAAGAATAAATGCAATTTTCTATAATTTTATTTAAAATTTTATAAAAATAAATTAAATAATTGAAATTCTGCGATAAGTTTTGTTATTTATGAAAATAATTGAATTCTTGCAACGAATTTTATTAAAAATCTTTTTAAAGAATTGAATTCCTGTGAAGAATTTTATTTGTGAAAATAATTGTATTCCGGAGAAAAATATTAATTAAATTAAATTCCATATAGAAATTTCATTAAAAAATTGAAAATAATTGAAATCTGACAAAGAATTAAAAAAAAATTTTTTTTTTTTGAATAATTAAATTCCTGTGAAAATGTTTATTTTTGAAAAAATTGAATTCTTGATAAGAATTTTATTAAAATTTCTTAAATAATTGAATTGTTTAGAAGAATTTTATTTTTTACGAAAATAATTGAATTGTTTCGAAGAGTTTTACAAACATTTTTGTGACAATAAGTGTATTTCTAGAAAAAATGTTGTATTTTACGAAAAGAATTGTATTCTATGACCGATTTTATTATAATTTTTCAAATTTATAAAATATTTTATTAAAAATTTTTAAAATAATTGAATTTTCAAGAAAGAAAATAATTGATTTCTAGCGAAGAATTTTATTCAAATTCTTTTAAATTATTGAATTCCCAAAAAACATTTATTTGGGAAAATAATTGAATTCTTGAGAAGAACTGTATTGAACACAATTGAATTGTATAGGAAAATTTTATTAAAATTGCAATTTAATAAACTTTATTTTGTAAAGAATTTTGTCAACATTTTTTTAAATAATAGAATTCTTAAAAGATCTTTATTTAAATTTTTCGAAATAATTGAATTTCTGAGACTATTTTTTTTCAATTCTCTTTGTATATTTGAATTCTTTTGAGAAACTTCATTAAAAAATTTGAAATAATTGAATTGATGCGAAGAAATTTATAAAAGAAATTGATAAGTACTTGAATTCCTGTTAAATTTTTATTAAAATTTTGTTTAAATAATAGAATTCTTTTGTAAAAGTTTATTAAAATAGTAGATATCAAAAATAATTGAAATGAGGAAAATGCATTTTAATTTTGAAAATTATTGAAATTTTGCCAAGAATTTTATTAAATTTTTTGAAAATAATTGAATTTTTGAGAAGAATTTTATTATTTACAAAAATAATTGAATTTTGCAATGGATTTTTAAAAATTTTTGAACATAATTGAATTTATGGGAAGTTATTTAAAAAGAAATTATTTTTAAAAATAGAAAAAATTGAAGTGATTTTATTAGAATTCTTTTCAATTTCATAGTTTATAAGGTAAACAAAAAAGACACCAAAATTCAGAATTTTTCTATTAAATTCTAAAAATTAAATTTTTTTCAGTACTTTTAATAAAAATCCCTGAATTTTCCCTGAATTCCTTGACTTCTCTGAGTTGTGTCAACCCTGTTACACATATAAATGTCCTGGAAAAATAAGAAATCTGTCCTGGAATGTCCTGAAAATGTCCTGGAATTTTAAGTTATGTTCAGTAGACACCCTGAACAAATGAGCCTCCGGAAAGTATAACCACACATAAAATTCTGACGCCCATTGAATTAGCATGGCGGTAAGAATTTTATGTGTGGTTATACTTTCCGGAGGCTCAAATTTAAGTCAACAATTTAAAAATTAAGAAAAGTTTTTAGTCGTCAAAAAGAGATTTCTTTTGATAAGAAAATCTTTTTTTTTTAATGAAAGGCGAAGAAATTGTTTTACGACATCTACGTAACGTGCGCTTTTTGAATCAGATTCTTGGTAAAGCATCTGAAAGGTTAGTAAATTCAGGAGGAGGATGGAAAGGGAGCGACACGGGGACGAGTTTAATAAGGATGATTGTTTCCAGGTACGGGGCTTCGGCTTCCTCTCTCGCTCTCTTTGCCTCGGAGTCTACTTTTGCAGTCATTAATTGAACAACCGACGCCGAATAATTCTTAGCTCTCTTTCAACTTTTAATGCGTGCTCATCCCCCCTTAAAACTTTCTTCTGATATCATTTTGATGTATTAACGAACTCTGCGGATTAGAGCCTTCTTCAAGTCGGAGCTTTGTTCTTAATCTAAAAAATGTCCTCTCCCATGCCATTCGCCGAATGGCATCGATCAAAAGATACTTTTAATTATTTCCGAATATGATTATATCAATATATAAATGGTTCATTGATTACAAATTTAGCATTCGTAGAATGTTTTTTTGAAAACATACTTTTTTAAATATTTTTTAATAACATACGCTTTTTAATTTATTACAAAATATATTTTAAAAGAGAGAATGAAGGAATTGAAAAGAGAATGAGAATTTGAAAATCTTGTTCTTGCAGAAGAACAAAAGTTAACAACTGAGAAGAAAAGTTTTCTCTTCCCCTAATAAACTGGTTGCAAACCATGAATGTCCTTCAAGTTTTTATTTATTTACTGCGCGGTGATATTTATTTGCGATCATTTCATTTTATCCAGTGAAGATAAATACTTTGTTTTATTTATTTGATGGCGTTATTAACACAAGTAATTAACTACTCCGTTGAATAAATAATCTTTAAAGGCTGACTGCGGGTTAATGGCTCCAGACTGTTGCACTTACCCTACTCAGATAACAACCACGAGTAATTAAATAGTCTACTTTATGGCACGTTTCCTTTCTCAGATCAACAGCATTATTAAACTGAAATTTTCCCTAAAAATTCGAATAATGACAAAATTAGATAATTAAAGAAAGGAAGGAAGGAAGGAAGGAAATAATGTTTTCCTACTATCTTATATCTTTTTATCGTAATTTTTAATCCTTTCAGAATCGTGAAATCTCGCAAAATTCTCCGAGAACGAAAAGTAGAAAAAAAGTAAAAGAAACGAAAGTAAAAAAAGAGAAAAGAAACTTTCAAGGAGGAAGAAGGTAAATGACAACTTTTGCCAGAAAAAAAAGTTAACTAGGTATTTCCAAAAGGAAAAGAGAAATCGAATTTACAAATCTACATGCGTTAATTGAAATGTTTCCTAATTTTCCAATATGTAGCGTTTTAAATCTCGTTATATATATAAAAGATCTAGTAAACCAGAGTTCGTTAGATATGGATAGGAGTCAATTATTTCAGACGTTTAATTGAAAGTATATATATATATATATTCCGATTGGGAATTAAAGAGCCTATAACGACTTTTGTTTCTTTTCAATAAGTAATCGACCACTATCTTTAATTAAAACCGATTGGTATGCCAGGAAAGCCGATATCTCCGTCGGTACAATTTGCATAACTCAAACATAAATTAAGGTCTCCGCCAATCAGCGCGTAATTCCTTAAAGGAAATTAATGAACTTATAAAACTCGACTTTAGAAACTACGGCAAGATAACGGAAATTTCGCAATTTACATTTAATTCGCGTAAATCGCGAGAAATATCGTCATTCTACACAGGAGACGTTTTTTTGTAAAAAGGAGACAATTTTTTTTTATTTTTAAATCCTTATTTGATTGGCTCTATATTTACCAGGAAGAAAAAATATAACACTATTACTGAGACGCTTTATAAGAATATCAAAACAGGACAACAAAAAAAAACAACAAAAAAACAAAAAAATGAGAGACAGTGCTTTGCAATGTTGTTTCGATTAAGAATTCACTGGTGAATTGGATTAAAGCTGTAAAGCGAGTCTTCATAATTGAAAACGTTATATTAATCCTTGCGATAATTGCTGTCCAACCATTTCAAGGTCATTAACGGCCAAGATACATATAAAACGATTTTGCTCTGATTGTGTGTATTCAAAGTATATCTGACCGAGTAGCTATGAAATAGTCTCTATAAGTCTCGACAAGTGAATTCTCACTTTTTAATTTTTTATAGAGATTTTTTTATAGAGATATCTATGGGGGATATTAAAAATTACGAAAGTAAAATCGAAAAAAACCCTTACGGGTTTTTTTCGATTTTACTTTCGTAATTTTTATTTATTTTAAGTCGAAGACTCGAAGTGATCGATTTCTTCATATTTTATACTAATCAAAGGTGACCGAGTGATAAAATAATTATTTTATGTTATAAAAATATTGTTACAGTAACTTCTTTAAAATTATTTTCATCATTTCCATTCAATTATTATTTTCTACAATTTTAAAATAAAATTCTTCTTTAAATTAATAATTAATAATTTTTCTGACAGATTTTCAATTCCATTTTTTTACCATATCAAAAATTTCCTTTATTCGGAAATTTTTCAAATAAATAATATATTTGAAAATAAAAACTTAAAATCATTTTAAAAAATTTCGATTTAGCTTTTTGGAAAAAATTAGTTTTATAGAATTTTTAATTAATAATATAAAAAATTTAGATTTTCAAAGATTTTAATTTGAAACCTTTATAAAGTTCACTTATTTCTAAAAATTTTATCTATTAGTAAACTTCTCCAAAATTCAATTATTTTCTAAAACTGTAAGTAAAATTAATATTTAAATTAATTTTTATTAGAAAATTCTATATGGGAATTCAATTATTTAAATACAAGAATAAACAATTTATTGAATAATTGAATGTTTCTTAACATTGAATTCTCATGAAGAATTTTATCAATAAATTTTTAAATAATTAAATTCTTTCGACGAATTATAATAAAATTTTCAAGAATACTTACATTTTTCGAGGAATTCAATGAAAATTGTATATAAAATAATAACACTTATTTACAATTGAAATATTACCAAGAATTTTCTAAAAAAAAGTTCTGTTTTTAATAATTAAATTCCTGTGAAATTTTCATTATTTTAGGAAATAATTGAATATTATTTTTGTAGTATTTTGTCAAAATTGTTATTAAATAGTTGAATTCTCTTGGGAAATTTTTTAAAAATAATAGATATACAAATTATTGAATTGAGAAAATTTTTTGAAAATTCATTTTGCAATGAATTTTATTAAAATTTTTAGAAATAATCTAATTTTATTACTTTTGAAAATAATTGAATTCTTGTGGTAAATAATTATATATGTAATAATTTATGTAAATAATTAAATCCCTGAAAGGAATTTTAAAACTTATAAAAATAATTGAATTACTCTGGTGAATTTAATGCCAAATATTAAATATTTTGAGAAATTTTATTAAAATAGTAGAATATTAAAAATCATTGAATTAAGAAAAATTTTTGAAAATAATTGAAATTTTACCATTAATTTTATTAAAATTTTGGAAAATCATTGAATTTTTGTTATGAATATTGTTATTTTTTAAGAGTAATTGAATTTTGCAATGAATTTTATTAAAATTCCTGAAAATAATTGAATTTTGTTATTCATTTATATGGATAATTGAAATATTGACGAAATTTTTTTTTAGATTTTTTGAAAATAACTGAACGTTTGCAATGAATTTTGGTAATTTTAAAAATAATTGAATTCTTGTGAAGAATATTATAATTTATAAAAATAATTAACTTCCTCCGAATTACTTTACTATTTATAAAAATATTTACATCTCTGAAAAGAATTTTGAAATTTACGAAAGTAATTGAATTACTGCGGAGAATTGAATGCCAAATATTAAAACATTTTTTTTTTTTTTTTGAAAAAATTTATGCAAATTCTATTTTAAATAATTGAATTCCTGTGAAATTTTAATTTTTTTGGAAAATAATTGAATGTTCGTGTAGAATTTTATTAACATTTTTGTTTAATAATTGAATAATTTTGGGAAATTTTATTAAAATAGAATATTGAAAATAATTGAAATAAATAATATTTTTGAAAATAATTGAATTTTTTCCATGAATTTTATTAAAATTTTTGAAAATAATTGAATTTTATTAAAATTCCTGAAAATAATTGAATTCTATATTTGAAATCCTGAAAATAATTAAATTTTGTCGTTGAATTTTGTTATTTATCTATAAAGATAATTGAAAATTGAAATATTAACGAAAATTTTTTTTTAGTTTTTTTTTGAAAATAATTGAACATCTGCAATGAATTTTTGTAATTTTGAAAATAATTGTTGTGACGAATATTGTTATTTTTGAAAATAATTGAATTTCTGTAAAAAATTTTGATATTTATTAAGAAAGTCGAATTCTTTCAAAGAAGGACGTTAAAATTTTTTTAAATTGGAACTAATTTCTACAGAATTGAAATTACAATTTTTCAAAAAAATACTTTAGTAAATGCTTGATAAGTAATAACTTTATGTTAGTTCTTCAGTAGAATTAAGTTATTTGAAATAAATTATTGGCAGAAATAGAAAAAATTGAAGGTTTTGTATTTAAATTCGTGACAATTTCATAGTTTACGAGTCAAACAAAAAAGACACAAAAATTCAGAATTTTCCTATAAATTCTAAACATTTAATTTTTTCCAGAACTTTTAATAAAAAACCCTGACTTTGCCCTGATTTTCCTGACCATCTCTACTTTTCCTGATTTTTCCCTGAATTCCCTGACCTGTGGCAAACCATGTCTATATTTAGTTGAAATAAAACATTTCATTTTCTCTAAAAACGATCGGACAGAAAAAAATTATTCAGACTAGTAAAAGTTCCCATTGTCTCCTTTTGAAATCCAAAAGAAAACTGTAGCGTTTCGTATAATGGTATAAGCGTCGATTGTGGTGACTGTTTAAATGTATATGTGTTAAACAATAATAATTAGGATTGCGCCACAAGGTACAATCACAGCCGCGACTCGCTGACTGGCCATTCTCGACCTCGGAGGTTAATTAGATAATGTAATTGTCCGGTAATTACATGAATTGCCCGCGCGCCTAGCCTCTGGCTCACACGATTCCAAAGCGCACACGCTACTCACGCCCGCCCCCTTCTTTCTCCTCCACTGTCCTTCCCACGTTTTTTTTTCTTTTTATTATTATTTCACCTTTAATTTATTATTATTCTCTACATTTATTAATATTCAATCCATACCAAATTCAATTACCATTCACAATTGAATCATTTATATTTAAAATTGCTACAACAATGTGTTGTACACAACAATCTATTTAATACATATATAATACCAACGCTGAAAAGGCAATAAAAATTCATATATATAAATTCCCCTGCAGACTGGATTATGAATAGTATGAAAAATATAATTAAACCAATAATTGAATTGAGTAATTAAGAGCCTTGGAGAATTTAATTTAAAAACAACAGGATGTTATTGTTTGTACGATCGTGTATTATATTATAGTCTCGACCTCTTTTTTTTTCGAGATCATATCAGAAAGAGTTTACCTCTCGTAATTGATCAAACGAATAGTTGCAACAAAAAAAAAAAAAAAAAAAAAAAAAAAAAACAAGAAGAATAAATGAGATACGACTGAAGAGAAGCTGAATGTTAATCCACTTAGCGACCGACCTTTTATATACAAGCAATTATCACTGGGATTGTGAAATGACAGATGACCGTGTTACTTACTCATATTATAGATGCGCGCAGAAAGGGCTGCGAAGATCGATTAACAGTATATAGACGATCAATGATTAAAAAGTTAATCGAAATGTAAATCGATGATTAAGTGATTAATTGCCAGGTATTCATCTCGCTATTTTATTATTTTAGAGAGACGACGCTCTCTCGGTAGATGGTTATTAACTAAAAATAATTATATGCAAATATAATTCATAATTTGTGAGTATGAATTTTGTTTTTTTATTTTTCTATTTTCTTTTATTATTTTTTTAGTAAATTATTAACTTAATGAGAGTTATTAATTTTAAATTATCATTTGATTATCAATTTAAATTATCTGTGGATTTTTTTTTATTTATTTTCTATACAGCCGTATCTAAGTAACCGACTAATGATTTGTTAGTTAATTATTAATTCAATATTAACCATCGCATCGATTATTACTTCATTAATTTATTTATCGCTAATTAGAAATAGGCGAGTGATTATCGATCGGACAATTAAAAATTGGATGTAATATTCACTGATTCTTATCAAATTTTTTTCTTTTTTAACTTTTCGATTTTTTTTTTTTTTTTTTTTTTTTTTTTTTTTTTAATCGAAAAGTTAAAAAAGAAAAATAGAAAGATAAAAGAGAAAAAGTAAAAAATAGAACGGAAGTAGAAAGAAAAATAGGAAGATAAAAGGAAACAAGAAAATAATAGAACGGAAGTAGAAAGAAAAATAGGAAGATAAAAGAAAAAAAGAAAAAATAGAAATGAAGTAGAAAGAAAAAAATAGAAAAAGAAAAACAGAAATTAGTTGTTTTTTTAAAGAAAAAAAAATTAATGGAGAAATGATAATTTGAAGTAAATGTAAATTTATAATGTTAAAAATGTAATTATTTAGAGATTTAATTTGAACAGTGAAAGTTAACCACATTATTATAGAAGTCACTTCTATATTGAAAATAACAATTTACTGCTTACAAAAATAATAATTTATTTGCGATCAATTAATTGAATAAACAAGATAAAATACTTATTTCTTGAATTACCAATGTGATAATTAATGCTGAAGTGAACATAATTCAATGTCATATTCAACAAGAATAAAGGTTCGAAAGTCGTGGTTATATTGCACACGAAATAAATTAATTGCCTTATTACATTTCAGCAATAATTCAACAACAGATAAAGAGGCATAAATCTTGGAAAATTTTATTATTTTACACAAAAATTATTTTAAAAAGTTATTGTTTAATTTTTTACTATTTCTTTTTTTTATTACCAACTTTAAAAAATAATGGAATTTAAAAAATTTTTTTGTTGAAAACAATAAAAAAAACTTGAATTTTGCAGAAAATGTAAATAATTACAGAAATTCAATTATTTTCAAAAGTAATAAAATTTCAATTATTTTCAAAAATTCAAATAAAATTCATGGCAAAATTTCAATTATTTTCGAAAATTTTTTTAATTCAATGATTTTTAATATTCTTGTATTTTAATAAAATTTCCCGAAAGAATTGAATTATTAAACAAAATTTTTTATAAAATTCTACAGGAACATTCAATTATTATTTTCTAAAATAATGAAAATTTTACAAGAATCTAATTATTTTCAAAATTCATAAAATTCATGACAGACGTTCAATTATTTTCAAAAAATCTAAAAAAATGTTCACATTTCAATTATCTTTATAAATGAATAACAAAATTCTTCGACGAAATTCAATTATTTTCAGGAATTTTAATAAAATTCATTGCAAAATTCAATTATTTTTGTAAATAAAAATATTCATGACAAGAATTCAATTATTTTCAAAATTAATAAAATTTATCGCAAAAGTTCATTTATTTTTGAAAAATCTACAAAAAATTATCGTTAACATTTCAATTATCTTTGTAAATAAATAACAAAATTTTTCAATAAAATTCAATTATAATCAGGAATTTTAATAAAATTCATTGCAAAATTCAATTATTTTCATAAATAACAATATTCATCACAAGAATTCAATTATTTTCAAAAATATTAATAAAATTCTTGTCAAAATTTCAATTATTTTTAAAAAATTTTCTTAATTAAATTATTTCCAAAAAAAAAAAAAAAATTTAACAGGAATTCAATTATTTTGAATTTTTTCAAAAAAATCAAATGTTTTCAAATTTGG
Source organism: Leptopilina heterotoma (assembly GCF_015476425.1). Lineage (NCBI taxonomy): Eukaryota > Metazoa > Arthropoda > Insecta > Hymenoptera > Figitidae > Leptopilina > Leptopilina heterotoma. The sequence continues at coordinate 132,749 of NW_025111150.1, forward strand.
CATTAAATTATTCGCAGTAATTCAATTATTTTTATAAATTTTAAAATTTCTTTAAGGGATTTAATTATTTTCATAAATAATAAAAGCATTCGGAGGAAGTTAATTATTTTCATAAATGACAATATTCATCACAAGAATTCAATTATTTTCAAAAGTAATAAAATTTAATTATTTTCAAAAATTTTTCCTAATTTAATAATTTGTATATCTATTATTTTAATAAAATTTCCCAAAAAAATTCAATTATTTAAAAACAATTTTGACAAAATTCTACAAGAATATTCAATTATTTTCTAGAATAATAAAAATTTTACAGGAATTTAATTATATTAAAAATGAATAAAAATGAATAACATTTCCCAAAAAGAATTCAATTATTTTCATAAATAATAAAATTTTTTTCAAGGAATTCAATGATTTTCATAAAAAATGATTAAAAATTCTAGAAAATAATAATTGAATTGAAATGATTAAGAAACAGAAATGATGCAAATTATTTCCTTATGAAAATTGAGAATTTTCTACAAAAATATTAAGAAATGCGGCAATATCAAAGCACAAAGAATTAAAGAAATGAATTTGGAATGATATTGTTTTTATTGTGGGGATAAATTAATTTATTATTTTATTTGCTGTGAATTAATTTATACCCAAAAGTGAATAATTCTTATAAATCAATAAAAAAATTACAACCCCAAACAACGATTAAAATATAAATACACACATTCATTTATTAAATCAGTGAAGGTATAAAAAAATTTTCTTTTTTAAATATTCAGCAACTCCGTCATTAAAAGAGAGCCGTTCCGTTTTATTTGTCAATTAAACTTGGACTCCAGATGGTTTTGAAAATCACAGGGGAATTTCAATGATGAGTGCGTGCTCGCACAAAAGTGCAATTACGTTGATTAGAGATCTTCACAGCGTGTCTAAAGGCACTCAAGAAATTCAAAGATTAAACTCAAAAATTACAGATGCTGAAAATGAATCGATGATTCGACCTATTAAAAAAAAATAATGAAATTCATTTAATATCAAACGAGAATTAATTTCTCATCTGCCTCTTAATACTATTTCTGAATCCTTATTTCACTATTTTGACATTTTCCAAAAATTGTTTTGCGATTTTTTTAACGTTTAACTGAATTATTTTTTTAGTACATTGGGTGCGATTTTGTAGTTTGACTTTCACTCTCGATTCGACTTTTACATTGACATTGACTTTGACTTTTATTTTCACTTTGACTTTCACTTTTAAAATTAATTTGACTTTGACTTTGAATTTAACTTTCAGAGTTAATTTGACTTTGACTTTCTAATTAAATTTCACTTTGACTTTCTAATTAAATTTCACTTTGACTTTGACTTTCAAAGTTAATTTGACTTTGACTTTGACTTTGACTTTGAATTTAACTTTCAGAGTTAATTTGACTTTGACTTTCTAATTAAATTTCACTTTGACTTTGACTTTCAAAGTTAATTTGACTTTAACTTTGACTTTGAATTTTAAAGATAATTTCACTTTGACTTTGAGTTTGACTTTCAGAGTTAATTTGACTTTGACTTTCTAAGTTAATTTCACTTTGACTTTGAATTTTAAAGTTATTTTCACATTTACTTTGAATTTGACTTTCAGAGTTAATTTGACTTTGACTTTCTAAGATAATTTCACTTTGACTTTGAATTAGACTTTCAGAGTTAATTTGACTTTGACTTTCTAAGTTAATTTCACTTTGACTTTGAATTTTAAAGATAATTTCACTTTGACTTTGATTTTGACTTTCAGAGTTAATTTGACTTTGACTTTCTAAGTTAATTTCACTTTGACTTTGAATTTTAAAGTTATTTTCACTTTTACTTTGAATTTGACTTTCAGAGTTAATTTGACTTTGACTTTCTAAGATAATTTCACTTTGACTTTGAATTAGACTTTCAGAGTTAATTTGACTTTGACTTTCTAAGTTAATTTCACTTTGACTTTGAATTTCAAAGATAATTTTACTTTGACTTTGAATTTCAAAGTTAATTTCACTTTGACTTTGAATTTTAAAGTTATTTTCACTCTTACTTTGCATTTGACTTTCAGAGTTAATTTGACTTTGACTTTCTAAGTTAATGTCACTTTGACTTATAAAGTTAATTTCTCTTTTACTTTGACTTAAAAAGTTAATTTGACTTTAAAATTAAATTTGACTTTCTAAGTTAATTTCACTTTGACTTTAAAAGTTAACTTGACTTTTAAAATTAAATTTGACTTTAAAAGTTAATTTGACTTTAACTTTGACTTTCACTTTAACTTTCAAAGTTAATTTGACTTTGACTTTTACTTTCAAAGTTAATTTTAAAGCGATTTTGACTTTGACTCGCCTTTCGCATTTGACTTTCAAATTCGAAGTCAAAGTTAAAGTCAAAGTCAAAGTCAAAGTGAAAATAAAAATTATGAATGAGAATAAAAAAGGAAAACTACCGTTTTGCAAAATAAATGCAAATACATAGTTTTCGCTTTTCTCCATAAAGAAAGTACGAGAGGTTGATTACGACTCCGATAATCGCTACCCTGTTGAAAGTGGTGGAAGCGGCGGATAATCCGTACCTGTTTTCCTGAACGCGCTTGTCTCAATGAAGTAGGTACATTGTAAAGCTAAACCTCTCACGATAATGCCACGCTTCTGCACATACGTTCTTTTAGCAACCTGGCAATTTTACCTTTTTTACCTTTCCCTTTTTTCAGCGACCGCTCTCGATCCCCCACTCCCTCCTCTATATTCCAACTATATGGCATCTAACTCCCTGGATTTAATAAGATCACGAAATTTTGTGGTTAGACGGCTGTCCCTAATTGCCCTGTGCCGTTCCCCCTACACACACATACACACATACACAAACTACTCTTTTCTCTGTGTTATTTTCAATTCGCGCATTCGTTCCTCTCCTCGGCGATACGCGATGTCCTTGTGCGAAAAAGTGCTTTCTCATACGGGATCAAATTGTTCCCTCTCACTCACTCACTCACTCACTCACTCACTCACTCACTCCTTTTTTCGAAATAATTTATTTTTTACTTTTCTGATAATAAATTTTTGAATTTATATTCTAATTATGTATTTTAAATTTATTATTACAATTACAATAATTTTCAAAAATATAAAAAAAAATCTCCAAGAATTTAAATAATAAAATTCTTTTCCGTTTAATTATTTTCTAAAATTTTAATAAAATTCTTGGAAAAATTTTAAATAATTTTCAAAAATTTTCCTCAATTCACTGATTTTTGATATCTACTAGTTCAATAAAAATTTTCCAAAAGAATTCAATTATCTAAAAAAATTTTCATAAAATTCTGCTCAAACATTTAATTATTATCGTAAATAATAAAAATTTCACAGGAATTCAATTGAAAATTTTTTTATAAATTTCTTCGCCATAATTCAATTATTTTCATAAATTATCTTTATAAATAATAAAATTCTTCTTCGAAATTCAAATATATTTTCATCAATTTTTAATAAAATTCTTGGCCTAATTTTATTTTATTTATTTATTTTTTTAATTTTCCTTAATTCAATGATTTTCAATATATCTACTATTTTAATATAAATTATTTATTAATTATTTACATATTTTTTATAAATAATTTCTTCGCAATAATTCAAATATTGTCATAAATAAAATAATAAAATTCTTCTCTGAAATTCAATTATCTTCAAAAACTTTAATAAAATTCTTGGCCAAATTTTAATTATTTTCAAAAATTTTTCTTCATTTAATGATTTTTAAATTCAACTATTTTAATAAAAATTTCCATAAGAATTCAATTTGTTTATACATTTTTTTTATAAATTTCTTCGCCATAATTCAATTATTTTCATAAATTATCTTTATAAATAATAAAATTCTTCTTCGAAATTCAAATATATTTTCATCAATTTTTAATAAAATTCTTGGCCTAATTTTATTTTATTTATTTATTTTTTTAATTTTCCTTAATTCAATGATTTTCAATATATCTACTATTTTAATATAAATTATTTATTAATTATTTACATATTTTTTATAAATAATTTCTTCGCAATAATTCAAATATTGTCATAAATAATAAAATTCTTCTCTGAAATTCAATTATCTTCAAAAACTTTAATAAAATTCTTGGCCAAATTTTAATTATTTTCAAAAATTTTTCTTCATTTAATGATTTTTAAATTCAACTATTTTAATAAAAATTTCCATAAGAATTCAATTTGTTTATACATTTTTTTTATAAATTTCTTCGCAATAATTCAATTATTTTTATAAGTATTAAATAATAAAACTCATCACGCAGAGTTTCAATTCTTTTTAATACAATTTTAATCAAATCCCTTAACAAATATAATTATTCTTAAAAAATTTTACGCAAACATTTTATTATTTTCATAAATAATAAAAATTTCACAGGAATTCAATTATTTACAAATTTTTTATAAATTTCTTCGCAAACATTCAATTATTTTCTTAAAGAATGAAATTCTTTTTAGAGATTTAATTATTTTTATAAATAATAAGTAAAACTCGTCGAAGAATTTCAATTATTTTTAATTAAATTTTAATCAAATTCCTCGAAAAATGTAAATATCAAAAAATTTATTAAAATTCGTCGAAAGAATTCAATTGAATTCAATTATTTAAAAATTTGTTGATAATATTGTTTCTGATAATTCAATTATCCAAAAAATTGTTTCTTTTTTATTTAAATAATTGAATTCTCGTTGGGAATTTTCTAATAAAAATTAATTTGAAAATTAATTTCTGTTAAGATTTTAGATAATTGAATATTAAAAGCATTATATATCATGAATTTTAAGAAATAATTCAATTTTAAAAAGTTTTAAAATTAAAATCTCTCAAAACTTGAATTTTTTAAACGTTTAACTATAATAATTCGGTAAAATTAATGGTTTTGAAAAAGAATAATTAAATTTTTTTTAAATCATTTGAATAAATGAAAATTAAAATCTGTGAAAGTGAAAATGGAAGTGACAATGAATGTAAAAATGAAAGTAAAAATGAAAGTGAAAATAAAATTACCTACATAATATTCATCACTGAAATTCATCAGTTTCGTCCAATCAGTCAATTACTTAAAAAATAACCGAAAATTCAGTTAAATTTTAGCAAATTTTGAATTGAAATTTCACTGATTAGTTAATTCATTTTAAATTTGAGAGTTCATTAAGTGAAAAAAAAATCAGTAGAATTCTACTGATCCAAATTCAAAGTGTTCGTCAATTTTCACTTCTTGAGATTTGAAAAAAGCATAAAACAGAACAAACAAAGAAAAAAGTTTCAAAAATAAAAAAATAAACTTTAAAATAAAAAATTTTGAAAAAGATAAATTTTTAAATACGATAAAATTTAAAAAAAATTAAAAAACTAAATTTTTTTTTTTTTCTTTTTATTATTTTTTTTTTTTGTAAAGACGATAAAACAGAAGAAACAGAAAACATTTTAAATATGAAAAGAATAAAGAGAATAAAACTTAAAAAAAAATAGAAAGAAATTTAAATTAAATTTTATAGAATTAAAAAATTAATGACCAAATGATTATTGTATATTTTCGACTCTGATGTATTCTTCAAATATATATATATAAAGAGAGAAAAAACAATAATTATTAAGCAAAAAGGGTTCACACTTTATAACACGAGAACCTTTTGTTTTTTTGTACACAATGTTTCATCTTATTTGCAATTCGTTTCGCGTTCTTGGAGCGAAAAATCATTTTCGTACATACAATTAAAGAAGTTAAGTGTAATTTTTTATTATCCTGTTTTATGCAACTCAGCATTAAAATGTAGAGGGAAGTTTTTAAAAACAAAACCGACGAGCGACGAGCGACGAGAGCGGGAGAGAGAGATAAAAATTTTTGAGGGATTTAATATAATGGCGCATCCGGGGTATATAGAGAGGAGGAGGAGGAGGAGGGATTATTTTTGCGAGAACAGGATGTAATCCATTAGTGCGCGTAAATGTTACGGCCTTGAGGGTCCTTGGTCCTTTGTCCGACTAATGATACATTTCTTTTTTTTCTCTGTTTGCAGAGAGGAACTTGCCATGAAGATTGGTTTGACGGAGGCTCGCATTCAGGTGAGTTGATCAAAAGATAATTATCAAATATTGATCCATTTTTGTTTGTTCTCATTTCACAAATTTCAAAAGTTCCGAAAGTTCAAAAAATTAACTAATTATTTTTGAACCGAATCAAATTTATTTCAAACAAATAAAAAGTCTAGTTGGCTTTGAGTCGAATAATAATTAATCTTATTAATTAACAGGATTGCCACGAACATTTAATTTTGCTTTTCCCTGATTTCCAAACTTTTGTCTGTACTTTTTCCCTTTTTATAATTTTTTCCCTGACCCCTATTTTTCCCTGACCAAAAATTTCGAATATTCGGAAATTTTTCAAATAAATACATATTAAAAATAAAATCTTCAAATAATTTAAAAATATTTTGATTAAGCTTTTTGAAAAAAAAAATTGGTTCCATAGAATTTTTAATCAAAAATAAGAAAAATTCAGATTTTCAAAGATTTTAGTTTGAAACATTTACTAAATTCAATTATTTCTAAAAATTGCAATTATTAACTTCTCTAAAATTGAATTATTATCCAAAACTAACTAAAATTAATTTTTAAATTAATTTTTATTAGAAAATTCTATGAGAATTCAATTATTTAAATACAAATATAAACAATTTATTAAATAATTGAATGTTTCTTAAAATTGAATTCTCATAAAGAATTTTATTAACAAATTTTTAAATAATTGAATTCTTTCGGTGAGTTTTAATAAAATTTTTAAGGCTAATCACATTTTTCGAGGAATTCGATGGAAATTGTATTAAAAATAATTGAAATTCTGCAATGAGTTTTAGTATTTATGAAAATAATTGAATTATTACGAAGAATTTTGTAAGAATGTTCAAACAATTGACTTTTTGGTTTTTTCGACAAAATTTATGCAAATTGACTTTTAATAAATTATTAAAATAACACATATACAAATTATTGAATTAAGAAACATTTTTGAAAATTTATTTTGTAGTGAATTTTATTAAAATTTATAAAAATAATTGAATTTTGTTGTTAAATATTGTTATTCTTTTATAAAGATAATTGAAATGTTGACATTTTTTTTTAGATTTTCTGAAAATAATTGAACTTTTGCGATGAATTTTATTCATTTTGAAAAAAATTGAATTCTTGTGATGAATTTAATGCCAAATATTAAAACATTTATTTTTTTCGAAAAAATTTATGCAAATTGTATTTTAAATAATTGAATTCCTTTAAAATTTTTATTTTTTTAGAAAACAATTGAGTGTTTGTGTAGAATTTTATCAAAATTTTTGTTTAATAAATGAATTCTTTCGAGAAATTTTATTAAAATAGTAGAATATTGAAAATCATCTAATTTAGAAAAATTTTTGAAAATAATTGAAATTTTTTCATAAATTTTATTAAAATTTTTGAAAATAATTGAAATTTTTTTATAAATTATATTAAATTTTTTGAAAATAATTGAATTTTATTAATTTTTGAAAATAATTGAATTCTTGCGATGAATATTGTTATTTATGAAAATTAGTTGAATTTTGTAATGAATTTTATTAAAATTTATGAAAATAATTGAATTTTGTTGTTAAATTTTGTTATTCATTTATAAAGATAATTGAAATGTTGACATTTTTTTTAGATTTTCTGAAAATAATTGAACTTTTGCAATGAATTTTATTCATTTTGAAAATAATTAAATTTTTGTGATGAATTTAATTCCAAATTTCAAAACATTTGATTTTTTAGAAAAAATTTATGCAAATTGTATTTTAAATAATTGAATTCCTTTAAAATTTTTATTTTTTTAGAAAACAATTGAGTGTTTGTGTAGAATTTTATCAAAATTTTTGTTTAATAATTGAATTATTTTGAGAAATTTTATTCAAATAGTAGAATATTGAAAATCATTTAAATAAGAAAAATTTTTTTAAATAATTGAAATTTCTTCTTCTTAAATTTTATTAAAATTTTTGAATTTTATTACTTTTGAAAATAATTGAATTCTTGCGATGAGTACTACTATTTATGAAAATAATTGAATTTTGCAATGCATTTTATTAAAATTCCTGAAAATAATTGAATTCTTGTAATGAATACTACTATTTTTGATAATAATTGAATTTTGTAACGAATTTTATTAAAATTTCTGAAAATAGTTGAATTTTGACAAATAATTTTGCTATTTATAAAGATAATTGAAATGTTGACATTTTTTTTAGATTTTTGAAAATAATTGAACCTGTGCGATGAATTTTATTAATTTAAAAAATAATTGAATTCTTGTGATGAATATTGTTCTTTAGGAAAATAATTGAATTTTGCAATGAATTTTTTGGAAATTCTTGAATATAATTGAATTTCTGGAAAGAATTTTGATATTTATTAAGATAGTTAAATTCTTTAAAAGAATTGCGTTAGTAATTTTTCAAATTGAAACTAATTTCAACAGAATTGAAATAAAAAATTTTCAAAAAATACTTTATTAAATGATTTATAAGTTCTTTTAATAAAAATTCCTGACTTTTCCGTTTTCCCTGATTTCCCTGACCAATTCTACTTTGCCTGATTTTCCCATGAGTTTCCTGATTTCCCTGACCTGTGGCAACCCTGATTAATAAAATTAGGAAAAATAAATTTGGGAAAAATAATAATTGTTTTTTAATACCTATTTTTTTATTATTATTTTTGAAATAGTAAAATTGAACTTCTTCCATAATTCTGTTAAGTGAAATAAACTTTTTCACCTGAGTTTCTAATTTCTATACACTATCGGTAGTTGGGTAAAAATACGAATATTCCCTTTACGTAAAAAATATGATAAGTCTCTCTCTCATCACACACAAATCGTCTGAAGAATTCCAAGTTGCATTATAAGATATAAACGAAGAAAAGTGGACTTAATGATGCAGCTATTTTTGCACAAGTCTAATAAAACTACGTATTTTACTCTATGATTACGAATTGATTCATTACACATACCGAAGTCTAATAACCGAGTTGAGTTCATATCACAGAGTAATCTTTAATAACACACATTACTAAATATGTCTTGCTCATTAATGACTATATTTTTTTTACCTTCTTTTGTTGAAAAATACACAAACTCACATTTTGTATAAAGTATATTTCTGCTGAATCATTAATGCAAATTTTCCCATATGTATTTACATTGCCAATTGAAAACTCATTATACATTTGATAATCCAAACAAAGTAAATCAATCTGAACGCGGTGATTTAATGACTCCGAAAGGATGGAAACGTATAGAGTAGCGGGAACATATTAACAGGTTATGAAATAAATATCGTAAGGCTGATGAATCTTCGGAAAAAAAGAGATTGTAAAATTTATGTGTTAGGTATAGTTATTGTTTTTAAATTAGTAATTATTTTTGTGTTTTTGTTGGATGATTTTTATGATTTTAATAAGATTCTTGGCAAAGTTTCAATTATTTTCAAAAATTTCTCTCTAAATCTGAATCAGCGATAAGTATGCCACTATTTCAATTAGCGTATATGCGCTGTGAATTAGTGAAATTTCACTAAATACATTGTAAACAAATGTATTTATTAAAGGATTTCGTCAAAAATTATTAAAAATAATTAATTGAAAAAAGAAATCAAATCAAGGCAAAGGCAAAAATTTTCTTTTTTCAAAGAAAGTAAATTTTACCAAGTGTTATTATTTTTTTTATAGCACCTATTTGTTTCTGTACCTTTTCTTATGAAGAACATAAAAATTAAACTGTTACCAATAAAATGTTTGAAGTGAAGTTTCTTAATTGACAATATTAGAATTTCTAAAAGAAAAATTTCCAAAGAAACAATTTGTGTTATTTTCGTTATGTGAAAAATGTGAAAGACGGTGATCCATTGATCATAAACGCTCTGTGAACTTGACCGACGTGATTGATATTACGACGCGACGGGATAATAATTCCGCCTGCAAAAGACATTCCTGACGCTCTCCCGGTGAAGAGAAATGGCTTAATGTGTAGCTCAATGTAGTTTATCAAGTTACTTGCAGAAAGTGTGCCTAGATGCGTAAACGATATCGGCGTGTCGGTAGCTCTCGAGCCAACTAACTCCACGAGCAGAGAGCGTTTGTTGCGTGAACAGCTGGCTAATTTGCTCAATTAGTTTAATTTATTCCCGGTATTTATTCACTCCTTCTCGCTTCTTCCTTCGCCTCTCATTTCTCTCTGTAGACTTTTTCGCGACCCCCTCTCCTTCATCTCGATCCCCCTTGATTCCCCTCGAGAAGAAGACGATACCGCGAAGGTTTCATTATACTTGCAAACGGTCACAGTCTTCGATCCTGTCATCGATCTTGAGGTGTTGAGACGTGAGAATGAGGAGAATGACCGGGAATGAATCGAGGAAGTTCATAGAAAAATCCTCAACTTGCAGAAGCATTCGCTATCTAACGGTCTTCACACGGTATACTTTGAGAATTGTGTCTATACTCAACTACCAACAATGACACGTAGTTATACTGAAAAATCTACGGTTAATTGTTTCAGAGGAATAATTATATTATTTCATTGATTTCTTGTTTTTTCTTCTTTTTTTTTTTTTTTTTGTTATATCAATGGGTTTTACTTCATGGAAAAATTATGAATTGCCGTGGGAAAAAGGATTGGAGAAGAGTTTTTCTAAATTTACTACAATTAATTTAGATCAATTTGGATAAAAATAATAATTAACATAATTAATATTTATTTATTACTTATAATTATACTTTGTTCTGGAAGAATTTAATTTTTGAAAATTTGCCTGAAAGTCCAGAATTTTTTAAGAACTTTTCTGAAAATGCTTTTCCCAATGTCAATTTTCTCAAATGTTGAATTTCTGAAAATAAACAAAAATTGAGAAAATTCAATTTATTTCAATTTGTTTCCAACATTCTAATCACATTCAATTTTTTAAAATTTCTTTTCAAATTTAAAAAAAAATTCAATTTTTTAAATTTGTTTCTACATTTCTAAAAAAAAAATTTTTCGAATAAAATTCAATTATTTAAAATTTGTTTTCAAATTTCTAAAACAATTCAATTTTTTGAATTTGTTTCTAAATTTCTAAAAAAATTCAATTCTTTAAAATTTGTTTTCAAATTTCTAAAAAAATTAAATTTTTTCAAATTTATTTCCAAATTTTGAAATTTGGCCATATGGGTTAAATATATAAATAAATAAAATTCAATCTGAAATAAATTTATTTTCTTATGAAATTCAATTTTTTAAAATTTGTTTTCAAGTTGCTAATATAAATTTCCACAATTTTCTGTAACAATAACAATAACAAGTTAGGTACATTAAATAAATAACTCAATTTTTAAAAATTTGTTTACAAATTTGTAAAATTAATCAAAATCAATCAATCATTTCAATTTAAAAAAATTTCTTTCTAATAAAATTCAATTTCTAATAAAAATTGGTCCCAAGAAAATTCAATTTTGATAAATTTGTTTTCAAATTTTTTAAAAAAATTCAATTTTTAAAACATAGTTTCGAATAAAATTTAATTTTTCAAAATTTATTTTAAAATTTCTAATAAAATTCAAATTTTTAAGATTTGTTTAAAAAATTTCTATAAAAATTTAATTTTTTTAAAGTTTGTATCCAAATTTTTAATAAAATTGAATTTTTTAAAAATTTGTTTCCAAATTTCTAATAAAATTCAAATTTTTTTTAATTTGCATCCAAATTTCTAATAAAATTCAATTTTTCAAAATTTTATTCAAAATTTCTAATAAAATTCAAGTTTTTTTAAAATTTTATTCAAAATTTCTAATAAAATTCAATTTCAAATAATTTTTTTCTAATGAAATTTAAATTTTTTAATTTTGTTTTTACATTGATATTAAAATCGATTTTTAATTTGTTTATAAATTTCTAATAAAATTCAACTTTTAAAAATTTGTTTCGAATAAAATTCAATTTTTAACAATTTTTTTAATGACATTCTATTTTTAAAACTTCATTTCTAATGAAATTTAATTTTAAGAAATTTTTTTTTAATGAAATTCAATTTTTAATAAGAATTCTATCTAATAAAATTTAATTTCTAACAATCTTTTGTTGAATAAAGATCAATTTCTGAAATTTTTCTCTTATAATAAAATTCAGTTTGTAAAGTTTTTTTTTATAAAAATACTCTTTTCAAATCAAAAATTATCAAAAAATATTTTCAAAATCAAATTTTTTTGAGTTTTTTAACAAAATAATTTCATTAGAAAAAATTTTTTTTTTGAAAATTTCTATAAAAATACTTTTTTTAAATTAAAGATTGATTTCTTGTTTTTTCTTCTTTTTTTTTTTTTGTTATATCAATGGGTTTTACTTCATGGAAAAATTATGAATTGCCGTGGGAAAAAGGATTGGAGAAGAGTTTTTCTAAATTTACTACAATTAATTTAGATCAATTTGGATGAAAATAATAATTAACATAATTAATATTTATTTATTACTTATAATTGTACTTTGTTCTGGAAGAATTTAATCTTTGAAAATTTGCCTGAAAGTCCAGAATTTTTTAAGAACTTTTCTGAAAATGCTTTTCCCAATGTCAATTTTCTCAAATGTTGAATTTCTGAAAATAAACAAAAATTGATAAAATTCAATTTATTTAAATTTGTTTCCAACATTCTAATCAAATTCAATTTTTTAAAATTTCTTTTCAAATTTAAAAAAAAAATTCAATTTTTTGAATTTGTTTCTACATTTCTAAAAAAAATTCAATTTAAAAAAAATTTTTTTCGAATAAAATTAAATTATTTAAAATTTGTTTTCAAATTTCTAAAACAATTCAATTTTTTGAATTTGTTTCTAAATTTCTAAAAAAATTCAATTCTTTAAAATTTGTTTTCAAATTTCTGAAAAAATTAAATTTTTTAAAATTTATTTCTAAATTTTGAAATTTAGCCATATGGGTTGAATATATAAATAAATAAAATTCAATCTGAAATAAATTTTTTTTCTTATGAAATTCAATTTTTTAAAATTTGTTTTCAAGTTGCTAATATAAATTTACACAATTTTCTGTAACAATAACAATAACAAGTTAGGTACATTAAATAAATAACTCAATTTTTAAAAATTTGTTTACAAATTTTTAAAAATAATCAAAATCAATCAATCATTTCAATTTAAAAAAATTTCTTTCTAATAAAATTCAATTTTTAATAAAAATTGGTCCCAATAAAATTCAATTTTGATAAATTTGTTTTCAAATTTTTTTAAAAAATTCAATTTTTAAAAAATTGTTTCGAATAAAATTTAATTTTTCAAAATTTATTTTAAAATTTCTAAAAAAATTCAAATTTTTAAGATTTGTTTAAAAGATTTCTATAAAAATTGAATTTTTTTAAAGTTTTATCCAAATTTTTAATAAAATTGAATTTTTTAAAAATTTGTTTCCAAATTTCTAATAAAATTCAAATTTTTTTTAATTTGCATCCAAATTTCTAATAAAATTCAATTTTTAAAAATTTTATTCAAAATTTCTAATAAAATTCAATTTTTTTTAAATTTTATTCAAAATTTCTAATAAAATTCAATTTTTAAAAATTTTATTCAAAATTTCTAATAAAATTCAATTTCAAATAATTTTTTTCTAATGAAATTCAAATTTTTTAATTTTGTTTTTAAATTGATATTAAAATCAATTTTTAATTTGTTTATAAATTTCTAATAAAATTCAACTTTGAAAAATTTGTTTCGAATAAAATTCAATTTTTAACAATTTTTTTAATGAAATTCTATTTTTAAAACTTCATTTCTAATGAAATTTAATTTTAAGAAATTTGTTTTTTAATGAAATTCAATGTTTAATAAGAATTCTATCTAATAAAATTTAATGTCTAACAATCTTTTGTTGAATAAAGATCAATTTCTAAAATTTTTCTCTTATAATAAAATTCAGTTTGTAAAGTTTTTTTTATAAAAATACTCTTTTCAAATCAAAAATTATCAAAAAATATTTTCAAAATCAAATTTTTTTCGAGTTTTTTAACAAAATAATTTCATTAAAAAAAATGTTTTTTTGAATATTTTTATAAAAATACTTTTTTTAAATTAAAGATTGGCACAAAATATTTTTAAAATCAAAGTTTTTCCAATTTTTTTAGCCAAATGATTTCATTAAAAAAAAATTGTTTTTCTTGAAAAAGTTTTTTAAGCTATGAATTTTTATCAAGATTTCTAAGAATGAAATTTCTCACGCGAAAAACAACAATTTTTGTTAACAAATTTTTCTTTTTAAAATATTTGATCAGTAGAACATTGGGAAAATTTTTTTAGAAAAAAATAATTAAAGAAAAGAAGAAGAACAATAAAGAATAAATGAAATAAAATAAGAAAATTGAAAAAATGATTAAAAAATATAGAGGAAATAATTTTTTTGTAGAAATGACCATCCTAAATAGAAAAAAAAAGAATGTAATACCTCTTAGGAATTTAATTTCAGAAAAAACAATTTCATCATTTACCACACTTTTAATTACTGAATAGAATTAATAAACTTTCTCAATTACCTTTTAAAACGAAAATAAGAAAAAAATGTCTTAATTGCAATTCTTGGATATTAAATAGTTCAGTAGATAAAATTAATTCTTCAAGTATCTGTTGACTAATGCCAGGGACAGGAAATGCCGATGATATGAGGAAATCACAATTTCCTGCCAAGGGAAACGATTTCTCATCGTTTTATATATATATATATCTATATTTCTACTCGTGGTAATTTATTTGCGATAAATGAATATATAAATATGTATAGTGCATGCATATATATACGTATATATAAAAGTGTTAAAAACATTAAGAGAGTCATTCTCAAAATCAAGGTTCTTTGCTTTTATCTCTTTTAATAAAAGAGAACCTCTCAGAAATTAAAAGTTTGCACCTTGTGATTTCATTATGACCGACTTCTTTACAAATAAGATTTATCTTTCTTTTATAATTACATAAAAGAGTCATTAGTTGCACTCTCCTGAAACCATTGTTTCGTTTCTACAGCACATAAAGTGAATGAATTGAAGTATTATTCAAATAATTAAGAAAAAAAAACTGTTAGATTTCTCATGTGTAATTGCTAATCACATTAGTTACGTTTGCTACTTGTGTACATCATTTACTTAACATGAATTTTTTTCATAGTTTCAAATATAGAAATTTTATGAGAGGAAAATAAAATTTATCTTCTTTCGGAATTTTTTCTTTATTTTTCGACAAACTTTTTTGTACGATGGAATATTTCAACTTATTTTTATTTTCTATTTCTGCTTTATTGTTTTTACCAGATTTTTAAGATTTTTTTTCGGTTTCAATTTGACGGATTTTTAGTCAGGTTTTATTTTTACTTTTCGTGATTATCATTGTCACTTTCACTTTGACAGAAAATCCTTTTCACTTTCATGTTTATTTTATAGTCCCGAGAACGTTCAAATGAACAAAATTTTGAATTTATTTTTACATTTTTCGAGGAATTCGATTAAAATTGTATTAAAAAAGTAATTGAAATTCTATTATGAATTTTATTATTTATGAAAATGATTGAATTTAAAAAAAAATTTTTTTATTTAAGAAAATAATAAATTGAATCTCTGTAAGAAATTTTATTATTTATGAAAATAATTGAATTATTGCGGAGAAATATTTAAAAAATTTGTAAATAATTGAATTTCTGTCAAATTTTTATTATTTTTAAAAATAATTAAATGTTTGCGTAGAATTTAATTAACATTCTTTAAAAATAATTAAATTCCTTTGGAAAATTTTATTAAAATAGTAGATATTGATGAAAATCGTAGAATTGAGGAAAATTTTTGAAAATAATTGAAATTTTGCCAAGAATTTTATTAAAATTCTCAAAAATAATTTAATTCCTGTGAAAAATTGGCAGAAATTCAATTATTTTTAAAAAATTTTATAATAAAATTCTTGGCATAAATAAAAAATAACAAAATTCTTTGCAATTATTCAATTACATTTAGAAATTTTATGAAAATTTTTCGCAAAAAATTTAAATATTTTGGTTATATATAATAAAAATCTTCGCAGAAATTCAATTATTTTTTGAAAAATCGTAATAAAATTCTTAACAATTTCTCAATTATTTTCGTAAATGAAAATTTGCGCAAAAATTCAAATATTTTGAAAAGTTTTTGATAAAACTTTTTCGTTGGAATTCAATAATTTTTAATACAATTTAAAAAAAAATTTTCGTCAAGATTCAATTATTTAAAAAATTTTTATGAAATTCTTCAAAAGAATTAAATTATTCTTAAGAATTTTTTGAAACAAGGTTCTTTTAAGATTCTAGCGACTTTTTCACTTTGAAAGATTCTGAAGAAGTTTAGTTTAGAAAAATTTCAATTTTCATCCAATAAGAAAATAAAAAATACGTGTTTCTTTATTTTTTATATACAATTCAAAAACAAAAATTTTCCAAAGAATAAAAAATTTTTAATGAAAATTTCTCCTGGAATGACCCATTTATTATAAGTTATTTATTATTTGGGGCATTCCAGGAGAAATTTTCATTAAAAATTTTTTTTTCTTTGGAACCATTTTTTTCGAGTTGTACATAAAAAATAAGAAAAGTCGTATTTTACAAGTTTCTCATTGAATGAGAAGTATTGGAGAACATCGTATTTCAAAAGTCGTTGGCCGCTGAAGAAGGTAAATTTAAAAAAATTGTTCAAAAGAAAAAATTTTTTTTACTGAAAATTTCTTTTGGAATGACCTATTTATTATAAAAAAAATTTGTTATCAATAAAAATAAAATTTATTCTAAATTCTCTAAATTTGAATCGGTAAAAATGTATACTAATCTAAAGTAGTGAATGACTTTTTGATTTTGAATTAGTAAATTTTATTTTTAAATAAGAATAAAAAAATATTTAAAAAATAAGAAAAGAACAATAGTTAAGGGTCATTCCAAGGAGAAATTTCCATTAAAATTTTTTCTTTTTTTAAACAATTTTTTTCCAGTTGTTTAGTAAACATTTTTACTATTTCAAATTCAGGGAGAATAGAAAAATAAATAAAAAAAAGAGAAGAAAAATCAAATATAATTTATTATTAAATATTCGTTATCAATAAAAATGGAAATAATAAAAAAAAATAAAAGAGGAGAAAAAATAATCAAATGGAAAAAAATAAAAATAAACAGAAATAGAAAAAAATACAATAAAAATAAGGCGAGAGAAATTAATAATTTTTGCGGTGTGAGAGAAGGAAGTGCGAAAAAAAACATCTTTGTTAAAATGAAGTGTCTCTATAACCCTCCCCCCCCCCCATAGCCGGGGCGCGTTATCGTTTCAACAAGTTTCCGATGAAAGGAAGCGCGTGTAAGAAGCGAGTTTTGATATTTCCCTTCACGGTACATGAATTATTATCAAACCCTAACTGATTGGTCTTATACTGGGAATTGTGTGCGATTGATTCACCACAATTGCATTGCACGATCCAACGGCTCTCGATCATCTCCTCATCTCTGTCTCCACTCTCTATATAATCTTCTCGTTTTCTTTCAAATCATTGCTCGATCCTTACCACCTATTAACACCCCCCCTTGCCCCTTCTTTATTTTTCCTTACCCCCCATCTTCTATATATAAATATACATTTCTATAAGCGCAAATTGTAAACGGATAAATGTCTAATTTTACTATGATTACCTTTTTTCCACAAATTTTCTCCTCCTTTTTTCCCCCTCATAGCTAAGCAGTAATTGAGCTGTGTATTAAGACTACTGTAAAATTGCATTCTTGTAAAATTTTTTTTTGGTATTTTTTATTCTAAGTTCTATTCATATTTTTTAATTATTGTAAATTTTATTAATTGCGGAAGAGGAAGGCGTAATTTTTTCGAATTTTTATTCTAATGAATACAAATTAATTGTTAATTAATTTTTTTTTATTAAGTCGTCCTTAATTAATAAATAATAATCTTCCAATTAAAGTTTTTTTGCGGATATCAAATTGAGACAAAATGGATCAAAATTGTTGGGATGCAACAATTTTGATTTTGATCCGTTTTGTCTCAATTTGATATTCGCAGAAAATTAATAAAATTGAATCCCTGCGTGGAAATTTTATTCTTTATGAAAATAATTGAATTTTTGATGAATTTTATCAATTTTGTTGCTTTTAAATAATTGAATTTATTCTTTTGCGAAATTTTACGAAAATAGTAGATATTAAAAATAATTGAATTTCGAATATTTTTTGAAAATAATTGAATCGTTTTAAAGAATTTGATTATAATTTTTGAGAATACCCAGGCGAGAACTGACGCTGGATTCAGGCTTTACGGAACCTTCGTTGAGGCTTGGTCAACATTGATCAAGCCTTGGTGAGACGGCGGAACGAAGGTTGCTTCTAGCTATAATGTAACACTTATTTAAGACTGACGCTCCAGTCTTTGTTGTAGATTGGCGTTCAATGTTCAATCAATGCTGCGGAACCCTAATGCAGGACTGAAACAAGGCTGCTTCCACTGTTCCCAAATTTACGCGTCTCTCGCGCTCATTCAATATAATATGGATATATGAATTGTATATAATAATAATAATAATAATAGTAATAATTATAATTATAATAGTAATGAATATTATTGTTATTATTTTTATTCATATTATATGCGTTTGTTAATTTAATGGCATTAAGTTACTATTATAATAATTATATTATTATCATATAAATAATATATTACTAACAATAAATGTCATTTGAAATAGTAATATTAAAAAAATAATTTTAGTAAAAGAAAACTATTTTTCTGTTAATCGGTACATTTTTTTCTCGATTTTTCAGCAGACTTTTTAATATTATTTACAAACATATTCACATTTTTTATTCACAACACAACACACAATTTTATTATTAGATATAACGCTTAAAACAAAGAATGAAAAATATTCGCTCGCATGTGGGATCGAACTCACGCACCCCGCCCCTAACGCATACCGGAAGTCCTAAACGCACGCATTTAAACCGCTCGGCCACAGAAGGCTGGAAGGCACCTCGCCTAATCTACTATTTCAATGCCAGCGCCGTATATTCTGTATATACGGCGCGTCACTCAATATTTGTTCAGCATGGGACACCAATGTTCGTCCCATGCTCGATTAAAGACTCGGTCAATCTTGATAGAATATTCACTTTCTTTATTACCGTGTGCACTGAACAATATTAAATATCAATATTTATAAATTATTTATTATTAAAATATTTTTTATGATAATTATATAAGTTAAATTATATATATTATTTTTTTTCTTGTACAGTGTCAAATTATTATTTCAAAGTTTAAGAGTTTCGTTTATCTGAAAAATTATTAGTGAAAAAAATGTTCATTAGGTAGTAATAAATATTTATGCTTAGTAGTTTTACACTAGGATTAACTGTTTAGTAAATATTATCAAAAAACTATTTTTTGTCAAACGCGCGCGACTAAACACAAATAACCTTGAAACTCCAGCATTACCAACTTAACACATACGTTAAACTCTTGAGTTGGCAATGCTAAAGTCTCAAGGTTATTTGTGTTTAATCGCACGCGTTTGACAAAAAATAGTTTTTTATCCCACATGCACAAAAATGGCGCTTTTAGATAGCTGACGACAGGGAGTAAAGTCACTCATTTGTTCGACCATATGAAAATGGCGTCCATTTTCTCCCAAGAGGCAAACATAACAGCTGATCCCATGCGTTATTTTTGCCCTTGGGAGAAAACGGCCGCCACTTTCATATAAGTCGAACAAGTGAATGACTTTTACTCCCTGTCGTCTGCTATCTGAAATCGACACTTTTGTGCATTAGGAATAAAAAATATCGTAAGTAACACGGGAATAAAGGCAGCCAATTTGTTTACGGTGATTTTTGTGACACTCGTTTCGGTCTCGGGGCGCCTACGGCGCCCTCGACTTCCACTCGTGTCACAAAAATCACCGTAAACAAATGGCTGCCTTTATGCCCTTGTTGCTTAATAATATAGTATTTTGATAATACATATTTACTAAACAGTTAATCCTAGTGTAAAACTACTAGGCATAAATATTTATTACACCCTACACGGAGAAACTTTTAATACCACTAATTCTTAAAACTGGTGAGACATTTTAGTATGTTAGGTTAGATTCAAGGGAAAAACGACATAGGTTATAGAAATTGCTATTGAGACTATCAAAAACACTCATTCAGTATATATTTTACAGTTCTTCATAAGGAAACTAACGAAAATTAGTATGTTGTTTTAGAAAGAAAATAATAATTTTTGCAAAGTTGGGAAAGCCATGAATTAAAAAGAAACACAACAAATTAATTGTCTATAGATACTCATAGAGACGATAGTGATACTTGGATCTGATGGTAGATGGCATTAGTGAATGTCACTGTAACTGTAGGTAAATATATTTAACACGACGTAAGAACCTAACCTATATTAATAACGCACACACGCACACGCAAGTAAAGACACGACGATTGGTCACGGAAACCGAAAGATCGCACGATTCGTTAGAAGTACACAGCTGAATCGTCCTTATATATTAAACGAGTGGAAAAATATGTACCTTCGAGAGAGAGCATTTTTTTAAATAACTTTCTAATCAAATTATGTAAATAAGTAAAAGTCGTGGAAAAAATTATGTTATATTGAGGAACAGTTCTTGAATTTAATTTGGCATGAGGAGACATTCACGTTTATTAATAAAAGGTTTTTTCTTTCATACACGTGTGAATTTCAACTTCTTCTTCTTTAGAATTTCAACTTCGAAAACATTAGGGTTAGTTCGCGACGTCAGGTGATGGACTCGGTGATGCTCGGGCGAAATCGGTTAAGTCCGCCCGCAGTCCTTCCAAAATTGGTATGTTACGTTAGAATGTCTGTTATATATTCTATCTATATGTGGAAAAAAGGTTAGAATTACCGTATTATTTCACAAACAAAAACTAGCATTTTATTCTTTTCTAAAGAAAAATAAGACTATTTCTAATGCAGATAGTAATTTTTGTACACCGAAGGTTGCTTAATATATAACGAATTTATCATATTTTCGTATTAATGTTGAAATTATTAGCACAACGCACGAAAAATCCTCACATTCTAACGTACTTTTAGAATAAACATAACCAAATATATTTAATATTATAAGAAAAAGTTTCTCCGTGTAATGAACATTTTTTTCACTAAATATTTTTCAGACAAACGAAACTCTTGAACTTTGAAAACAATTATTTGACACTGTGCAAGAAAAAAATAATAATGTATAATTTAACTTTATTTATATAAATCTTATATAATTAATAATAATAATAATAATAATAATAATAATAATAATAATAATAATAATAATAATAATCATTATTATTAATAAGTTAATAATTAATATAAATATTATACACTAAATAAATATTAATATTTATTTACCAATTGATATCTTGATAATAATAATTAATAATAATTTTTAAATAGTATACAAAATTATCATAAAAAATATTTTAATATTAATTAATTTATAAATATTTATATTTAATATTTTTAAGTGCACACGTCATTAAATAAACTGTCAAGATTGATTCAGGCTTGAATAAAGATCAGATGTTTGAGCTTCAATCACGAAGATTGACCGAGTCTTGAATCGAGCATGGAACGAACATTGGTGTCCAATGCTGAATCAACATTGAGTGACAGTGGTATAAAGACTGCTTCAACACTGGGTTACCCAGGCTGGGCGTTCAAGGCTCAATAAATCTTCAATCCATCGTCAGCATTGGTCTTTCGCGCCTGGGTAGTTTTTTTCATTTCTTGTATTAGCGATTTTAAAGTAGTGAAAAATTTTCAAAAAAAAAAAAATAAAAATAGTAGCTTTTAGTGTCTGAAATCTAAAAAAGTACCCAAATACTAGCAAAACGTAAAAAAAGTAGTAAATAGTAGGTTTTAGTAGATGAACACGAAGCCTGTTAATATACTGATTAAAAAATCTTTTCCATTGATTCAAATTTTTAGACTTCACTTTTAGCACATTATTATTTCCGAAAGAAGGTAAAATTTGACAAGATTATCAACACCGTGAAATAAAATTAAATTGTAATATGATTTAGATTGATATTTGCGCGCGTGTTTCTAACAAAAGCGTTTTTCGCCATTTCAAATGAAAGGAGAGGAGTGGAGAGGAGTGGAGAAAAAAACAAAAATTCCTCGTTGTCCCAATCCTCGAAGAATACGTGTCGTTCGTTCCACCTAGAACAGCGGTCTCGAAGTGCACGCGATATGTCGTGCTTCCCGGAACCCCACTCGAACGAACTCGTTTTGAAGTCGATTGTCGAGAAACCGACAAACGAGATTCGCGAGTCACAGACCACCGTGGCCGAATTTTTTTCTTCCCCTCTCTCTCCCTCTCATGATCATCAAAAAAAACATTTCCGAGTGATTTCAAGAATGCGAAATAGTCATTCTCAGGAGGAAACACTTCCGCGAAAATTCACCCTCTTTTCTCACCCCTAAAATCCATCCCGCCTCACGACACTCAAAAACTCGCCTCTCGCTCTCTTGGAATTTAAAAATAACGAAATTAAACGATCTCAATTCCTTTTTAAGAATTTTAAACTGATGACTAAATTTTTTTTTTTTTTTTTTTTTTTTTGAGGAAAAAACGTAATCAGGAATGTTTTTGAAAAAAATTTTTAGGTGAATTTAAATTAAATTAATGTTTATTATTATTAACTAGCGCGCGAAATTCGGTTCTCCGTTTACTATTATTATTATTACTTTGCAAAATGCAAAAATTTTATATTTTCAAATAAAACATCGTTTTTTGAATAATTTCAGATTCGAAATTAAAAAAATCTCTTACTAAGTACAAGAATTTATTTTTGTTTATTATTTACAAAATTTTTTTAATTTTTATCAAATTTCTCGAAAGAATTCAATTATTATCTAAAATTTAAATCAAATTCTCCGAAAGAATTTAATTATCTTTATAAATTGTAAAATTCTTCGCAAGAATTCAATTATTTTTTAATAATCAATTTTAATAAAATTTCACAAAAAGATTCAATTATTTTCAAAGATTTTTTAATGAAATTTTAAAAAAAAAATAATTTAATTCTGGCGAAGAATTTTACAATTTATGAAAATAATTGAATTGTTTCGGAGAATTATAACTAAATTTTTTTAGGAAGAATTCAATTATTTTTTAATCAATTTTAGTAAAATTTCACAAAAGGATTCAATTATTTTTAAACATTTTTAAATGAAATTTTTTAAAAGAATTCAATTATTTTCAATATTTTATAATACAATTTTTCGAACGAGTTCAATTTTTTTTTTTAAAAAGTCATAAAATTTTTCTAAAAAATTCAATTATTTTCAATAGTTTTGATAAAATTTTTTATAAAATTCAATTAAATTTCAAAATTTACAATTAAACTTTTTTTTTAAAAAGAATTGCAATATTTTCTAAAAATTTAAATAATTTCTTTCAAGACAATTCAATGATTTTAAAAAATTTTAATAACATTTTTGACAAGAATTAAATTAATTTCAAAAATTTAAATTCTATAAGACTAATTATTTTCAAAGCAATTTTAATAAAATTTCTCAACTATTTTGAAAAATTTTGTTAAAATCCTACAAAGAAATTCAATTATTATCTAAAATTTGAACTGAAATTAAAATTCAAAGCAATTCTTCTCCAAAAAATCTACGAGAATTCAATTATTTAAATAGAAAAATTAAAAATTTATTGAATAATTCAATATTTTTCAAAATTGAAATCTTGTAAAGAACTTTATCAACATTTTTTAAAATAATTGAATTTTTTCGAAGGATTTTAATATAATTTTTAAGAATAATATTTCATTTTTGAAAAGAATTTATATTGAAAATTGTATTTAAAAATAATTGAAATTTTAATATTCTGTAATTCAATTTCTGTGAATCTTTTATTATTTAAGAAAATAATAGAATGCTTGTAAAGAAAATTTTATAACAATTTTTTTTATACTTCAATTCTTTTGGGAAATTTTTTTTTTAAACAGTAGACATCGTGCAATAATTGAATTACGAATAATAAAATAATTGAATCGTTGGAAAGAATTTTATTAAAATTTATTCAAGTGTTACTAAAAATTATAATAAAATTTTTGGAAGTATTTTTTTGTATTCCAACTATTAGCGAATTTAAAATTAATTCAAATTGTCAAGCATTTTTGTGTCACAAATAAAAAAAAAGTGTCCAAATAGTACCGAATCGTAAAAAAATTTAGTAAATAGTTGGTTTTAGTAGATTTTTTTTACAAAAAAAAATATTATTTGTCGTAAAAGATATATTTTTTCTTTTTCGTAAAAAATATTACGTTTCTTTTTGATTTTAACCTTTTGTGAACTTCTCTTACGTTAATTTGAAATGCCTGCGAATTAAAGAGGAACGAGTTTCAAATGAAAATAACGAACACAATTTTCCAAATGGGAAAAAATAGTTGAGTAATTTAATAAAATGTAATTTATTACTCTAATTAAAATTAAATTAGTCATTTAAAAAAAATGAGACCTAATTGCTAATTCTCACAATTTTAATTGGCTGAATTTTTTTTAATTTTTTTTTTTTGGTCCTATAAGAGAATTTATCGTGATACTATATGGGAGTAATGCTTTTATTGCACATACATGCATATTCGCAGAAAGTGTTTTATGTATTTGGCATATATACGCGCGAGTCTTTTTCCTACTTTATAAATTCCTTTTTTGGCCGATTAATCCAGCCCAGTAAGGACACGAACTCGACAAAAGGAGCGGGTGTTGGCGTGGCAAGAAGAAATTAAGGAAGGGAATACAGTTCTCTGTAGCAGGAAGGCACGAACCGTGAATGTCCTTGCCAAGCAGGTGCACCATGGTTCCTACAATATTTCAGATCGAATGAGAGAGATTAGAGTAAAATTTACTTTTTTTTTCTTCTTCTTCTTCTGCCATCAAAACAATCACACAGAAATCAAGAAAATGATTGTATTTTAATTTACTTACGAGAAAGAAATTATTTGTGCTTTATTTTTTTCTGATTTGGTTAGAATCAAATTTGATGATTATTATCAGAGTTTTTCTGCGGATATCAAATTGAGACAAAACGGATCAAAATTATTGCATTCAATTATTTTCATAAATAATAAAATTTCCACAGGAATTCAATTATTTAAGAGACAATTTTCATTAAATTTTTTGGCAAAAATTAAATATTTAAAAAGATTTTTGTACAATTCTTCGCAAAAATTCAATTATTTAAATAAAATTTAATAATGTTCTTGGCAGAATTCACTTATTTTTATAAATAATATAAAATTCTTCTCAGGAATTCTATTATTTTAAAAAATTATAATAAAATTCTTCGTAGAAATTTGATTAATTTAAAAAATTAGGAGAAATTCAATTTTTTTAATATCTACTATTTCAATAAATAGTATTTTTTATTATTATTTTTAACTATTATTTTCATAAATAATAAAAGTTACACAGGAATTCAATTACTAAATTAAAATTTCAATTATTTTCAATACAATTTTAAATAAATTCTTTGAAAAATGAAATATTATTCTTAAAAATGTTTTAAATATCCTTCACAAAAATTCAATTATTTCAAGAAATGTTGATAAAGTTCTTTACAAGAATTCAATTTTAAAAAATTATTATTATTATTATTTATTATTCAATAAATTTTTAATTTTTGTATTTAAAAAATTGAATTCTCTCGTAGAATTTTCTGAGAAGAATTGCTTTGAAATTGAATTTCAGTTAAAATTATACAGAATAACTGAATTCCTTTGAAGGATTTCAAGAAAACTTTTCAAAATAATTAGATTTTTTAAAAGAATTTTACTATGATTTTTAAAAATAATTTCATTCCTACAAAGAATTTTACAATTTATAAAAATAATTTAATAGTGTTTCGAAGAATTTTATCAAAATTTTATGAAATAATTGAATTCTTTCGAAAAATTTCATTAAAATCTTTGAATATAATTAAATTGTTTTGTGAAATTTTATTAAAATTCATTAAAAAAGAATTGAATTTTTGCGAAGAATTTTACAATTTATAAAAATGTTTGAATTGTTTTGGAGAATTTTATCGAAATTTTAGGAAATAATTGAATTCTTTCGAAAAATTTCATTAAAAATATTTGAAAATAATTGAATCCTTTTGTGAAATTTTTTTAAAATTGATTAAAAAATAATTGAATTTCTGCGAAGAATTTTACAATTTATAAAAATAATTGAATTGTTTCGGAGAATTTAATCTAATTTAATTCTAATTCTAATTCTAATTCTAATTCTTTCTTTTGAATTATTTAAAACATTTTAATAACATTTTTTGCAATGATTCAATTATTTTCATAAATGATAAAATTCGTCTCAGGAATTCAATTATTTATGAAAATTTTATTTAAATTCTTAACAAGAATTCAATTATTTTAAAAAATTTTTGTAAAATTCTTAGCAACTATTCAACTATTTTCATAAATAATAAAATTCATCGTATGATTTCAATTATTCTTTTAGATTTTCTTTAAGTATTAAAGAAAGAAAGAATTATTAAGAAGAATTAAATTATTAAGAATTAAATTAAAGAATTAAATTATTTCCATAAATAAATACGAAACAATTCAATTATGTCGATAAGTAACAAAATTATTCCCAAAAATTAAATTATTTTGAGGCATATTAATAAAATTTTTTGCAAAATTCAATTAATTTTAAAAGTAATAAATTTCTTATAGGAAATTCGATTATTTTAAAAAATTCCGATAAAATCGTTCTCAAGAACTCAATTATTTTCATAAATAATAAAATGCTTGTTAGGAATTCAATTATTTTCAAATAATTTAATAAAATAACACACAAATATTCAATTTTTGTCAATAATTTTAATAGAATTCTTTCTAAGATTTAATTATTTTTAAAAGCTTTTCGCAATTCAATGATTTTCAATATCTACTATTTTCATAAAATTTCCAAACATAATTAATTATTTTAAAAAAATTTTGTAATAATCTTTGTATGAATTCAATTCTTTTCATGAATAATAAAAATTTCTGAAGAATTCAATGATTTACAAAATTTTCTTTCACATTAATTCAATTAATTTTATAAATAATAAAATTCTTAGCAAAATTTCAATTATGTTTAATTAATTCAATGGTTTGCAGTATCTTCTATTTTAATAAAATTTTCCAAAAAAATTCAATTATTTAAAAAAAAATTTTAGTAAAATTCTTCGCAAACATTTAATTATTTTTATAAATAATAAAAATTTTACAAGGATTCAATTATTTAAATTATAATTTACATAAAATTCGTCGAAAGAAATCAATTATTTAGAAAATTTTTTAAAATTCTTCGCAAGAATTAAATTATTTTCATAAATATTTAAATTCTTTAATGAATAATAAAATTCGTTTCAGGAATTCAGTTTATTTGCAGAATAAAAAAGAAGTTAATATTTTTTATGAAAATTAGAAAAAAAGTCAGGAAAATAGAACATTGAATGGAATTTTTGTCAGTTTTGTGAAGTATCTAAAACGAGTTTTTTTGGTCGTTAAGTTTAATTTGTCGATAGCTACTTTTTTACTACTTTTTTTAGTTTGAAAGATACTTTTTGAAAATTAATTATCGAGTGCAAAGTCTTTTGTATTAATCAAAAGAGAACGCAACATCATTTCATTTGAACATTTTAGAACATTAATAACACGATAACTTTAAAAAAATATTTCCAGGAAAGAATTTCTTAATTCACCTTAATTCACGAGCATGATAAAAATCACCCCTCGATAAAAATATTTTCCTTCAAGCAAACACTGTTCATATTTTCGTTATATGGCGGACGACACGTCGTAAAATTTGAATTCGTCTTTTATTTCCCTCATAATCTTAGGCTCTCGCTCCTTTAATAATTTTCTGCTTTCAATTTCGCGAAGGGCCATAAACAGACATGTTGTATCGCGAAATGGACATATTTCCGCATACGGGGTTCTCCACATACGTGAGAGTGGGTCCTATACACATAAGGCCCCCAATGAGTTCATGGGGTTCAATCCAAGTTGGGAGAGAGAGAGAAAAAGAGAGGAGGACCCCCCACAGTGAACAGGATTGCCCCCAGCGGGGTGCTAAACATCGTCAGTTTAAAACAAAACGCACCGACTCTGCGGAACCTAGTCATTTCGTGTTTAATCGTACCGCATTAATTAAACGGGCGCCGCTCTTCCACCCGCATTAAACCTTCGATTTGTTCACAAAAATTCCAACGGATTTTCGTTCGTTCTTTCGTTGGCAGCTAATAAGATAAACCCTTTATTTATTTTTCATCTCTCGTCAAAAAGATGAAAGCATAAATTATATCTTTTAATTTGTTAAGCACCACCGCCTCGGGTTTCTCTTAATTAAATTTGCGGTGGTCTTCAGCATCCGAAACACACCAAATGTTGCGGGATCTTTCTTTTTTGATTTGATTATTCTTCTTTTTTTTGTTATTATTGCCAAAGGACTTTTGGAAGTCTTTGCTTATTTAAACAGTAAGTTTAAATTATTTCCTCAAAAAAAAAAAAAATGTATTTGTGGCACGCTCCAAAATACCTAAGTAGTAAAAAATGTTCGGTTGCAATATATTGCAGCATCTGCAGGGCTCGAAGCAGTGAAAGTATTTAAAAATATACGGACTTTACGGACCAAAAATGAAAAATTACGAACCAATTACTAACAAAATACTCTCTAAATTTGAATTAGTAAAAATGTTTACTAACTCGAATTGGTGACTGACTTTTTGGTTTTGAATTAGTAAATTTTACTAATAACAATAGTAATTTCTACTAATTTATTAGTAAATTTTACTAATAAATAGTAATTTCTAATAATTTATTAGTAAATTTTACTAATTCAAAAGCAAACAGTCAATCACTAATCACAATTCATAAACATTTTTACTAATTCATATTAAGAGAGTAAATAAATAAGAGAACATTTTACTTAAACTATAAATTAAAATTTTTCCTAACAATAAAACATGAAAAAATCGACCACTCCGAGTCTTTGACTCGGAGTGATCGATTTCTTCATGTTTTATAATAATTAAAAATGGCCCAGTGTTAAATCATTATTTTATATTATAAGAATATTGTACTTCTTCAAAATTATATGCATCATTTCAATTCAATTATTATTTTCAAAAATTATTAACTAAAATTCTTCAATTAAATATATATTGCAAAATAGAAACTTCAAATAATATAAAAAAATCCGCAATTAAACTTTCTCAAAAAAAATTAATTTCAAAATTCAATTATTTCTAAAAATTTACGCTATATTGTTTTTAATATTCAATTATTATCTAAAATTTTAACTGAAATTCATTTTTAAATAAATTTTTATTAGAAAATCATACGAGAATTCAATTATTTAAATACAAATAAAATGCAAATAAATAATTTATTGAATAATAGAATTTTTCTCAAAATTTAAATCTCATAAAGAATTTTATAAACAAATTTTTTAACAATTCAATTATTTTGACGAATTTTAATGAATTTTTTAAGAATAATTACAGTTTTCGAGAAATTCGATTAAAATTATTGTAATAAAAATAATTGAAATTCTGTGATAAATTTTATTATTTGTGAAAATAATTTTATCCCTAAGAAGAATTTAAAAGTTTTTTATTATAATTGAATTTCTGCGAAAACTGTTATTATTTTTGAAAATAATTGAATTTCTGCAATAATTTTTAACTTCTCCAAAACTCAATTTTTTTTTAGTATTTTTAACTAAAATTCTTTTATAAATCCATTATTTTTAATAATTTTTGAAAAAGTTCTATAAGAATTTTCAAATTCAATGGTTTATAATTCAAATTTATAAAATTTCAATTATTCGGAAATTCTTGAATTAAATATATACCTGCATATTAGAAAATAAAAACTTTAAATAATTTTTAAAAAACCCGCAATTAAACTTATTTAAAAACATTAATTCCACAGAATTGTTAGTTAAAAATTTGAAAGATTCAAATTTTCAAAGATTTTAATTCGAAACCTTTTCAAAATTCAATTATTTCTAAAAAAAAATCACGCAATAATGCTTTTGAAATTCAATTATAATCTAAAATTTTAACTATGAAATCTATTTTTAAATCAATTTTTAATAGAAAATTCTACAAGAATTCAATTATTTAAATACAAAATTAAATAATTTATTAAATAATTGAATTCTTGTGAAATTTTTATTATTTTATGAAAATAATTAAATGTTTTTGTAGATTTTTATCGAATTTTTTTTTTAAATAATTGAATTCTTTTGTGAAATTTGATTAAAATAGTAGAAATTGAAAATCATTGAATTGAGGAAAATTTTTGAAAATAATTGAATTTCGAAAAAGAATTTTATTATTTATAACGATAATTGAAATTTTGACGAGAATTTTTAAAAAATTTTTGAATATAATTGAATTTTTATGAAGAATTTAATTACTTTTGTAAATAATTGAATTTCTGCAATCGATTTTATTATCTATGAAAATAATTGAATGTTTGAAAAGAATTTTATTATTTTCAAGAATAATTGAATTTTGTAAAAATTTTAATATTCTTGAAAATAAATGAATTATTGAGAAGAAATTTATAAAAAAAAAATTTTTTAAATTGATTTCCTGTGAAATTTTTATTATTTTATGAAAATAATTAAATGTTTTTTTGTAGATTTTTATCGAAATTTTTTTGTAAATAATTGGATTCTTTTGGAAAATTTGATTAAAATAGAAATTTAAAATCATTGAATTGAGGAAAATTTTTGAAAATAATTGAAATCTTGACAAGCTTTGTATTAAAATTTTTGATAATAATTGAATTTTGGAGACAAATTTAATTATTTATACCTAAAAATAATTGAAATTTTGACGAGAATTTAAAAAAAATTTTGAAAATAATTGAATTTCTACGAAGAATTTTATTACTTTTGAAAATAATTGAATTTCTTAGTTCGAGTCCTGCATCTGCATCAAATAAAGTATTTTTCGATTGTAAATTGTCTGAAATTTAAATTTTGATTTGCAATCAATTAAATATTTTGAATCATTTTAAAGTAGAAAAATAGGTGCACATAATTTTTGAACTCGCACTTGTCCGACTTTTTCATTATTTCAAAATCCACAATAAGACTTAATAGTAAATATTTTATATTTTATTTTTTTCAGTTGAGAAATGAAGTCACTATTTCATCTCCTCTCACCTGAACCCCCCCCCCCCCCCCCGATTTGAAACAAATTAGACCCAATTCAAAAAGAATTAAAATGTTTAAAACCAATTTTCTTTATAATTAAATTTTCCCTTTGTCATTTATACAAAAAAAGCCAAGTGTATCCAAACTTAATTTAAAATCCATTCATAAATGAACAACAAAAACTTCTTGTCTCAATCAGTCGATATAAGCGCTCTTGAATAGAAATCGAGCGATGAGTTCATTTATATTGCGACGAATAGAAAGAGAGAGGACCGTGTTTTGTATTTTCATTTAAAAAAAAAAAAAAAAAAAAAAAAAAAAAAAAAAAAAAAAAAGAGGTACAAGAGAAAGAAAAGAATTGAAAATCAGGAGCAAGACGAGCAGTAACGAATTATAGCCAAACAATGATAGCTACTAGGCGGAACCTTTTGGTGATCTCACCGTGTCCTCGGTTCTAGATCTTCGCGATGATAGAATTCATGTTGATCGAAACGCGCAAAGTCATCGACGATCATGAACCTTCTTTTCTCTTCATCGTTCATGTTATACACTCGCCGGCGTTCCTTTGACTCACAAATTCGTTTCATAAATTACAAGACGATTTTTTCTCTCATACTTTATATCGAATATTTAGACCTGATATTAACACCATTATTATTTATCCAGAGGGTTTTTGTTGTCTTATATGTGAACAGGGTTGACACAGAAATTTAATTTTTGTTTTTCCCTGACTTTTCCCTGATTTCCAGATTAAATTTTTACTTTTTTCCTGATCCTAAACAATATTCTCATTCACTCTAAAAATTATTAGCTACTCAAAAAAATGTTCTTCTATTACATTTATTAATTTAATTGTAAAATTATTCAAAAACATGAATAATTCTTAAATAAATATTTAATTATTATTTTTCTGTAAAAATTAAATTTTTTCAAAACATTCAAATTTAGACCTTTTTATTATTCAACAAACTTATAAAAATATTTATTATAAAACATGAACATAATTAAAAGTGACCCAGTGATAAAATCATTCTTTTAAATTATAAGAGTATTGTTACTGCGAAACTTCTTTAAAAATATTAAAGGAGAAAGAAGCAATTTAACTGCCGAATGATAAATTCACTTTCTATAATTCTTTAAAAATACTTTCATCATTTCAATTAAATTAATATTTTTCTATAATTTTCAACTAAAATTCTTCTTTACATCAATTATTTTTAATACTTTTTGAAAAAGTTCTTTGAAAATTTTCAATTTCATTTGTTTACAATTCAATTTTACCAAAAATTTCGATTATATACGGAAATCCTTCAATTAAAAATATATTAGAAAATAAAAACTTCAAAGAAAATTCAAACAGAATTCAATTAAACTTTTTCAAAAAAATTAATTCTTTGAGAATTTTCAAATCCATTTGTTTCCAATTCAATTTTACGAAATTTCGATTATTCGAAAATTCTTCAATAAAAACTATATTAGAAAATAAAAATTTCAAAGAAAATTCAAAAAAAATTTAATTAAACATTTTTAAAAAATTAATTCTACAGAATTGTTAGTTAAGAGTATGAAAAATCGAAATTTTCAAAAAATTTAATTTGAAAATTTGAATACTTCTCGAAGTTCAATTATTTCTAAAAATTAAAGCTATAATGCTTTTACAATTCAATTATTATCTAAAATTTTAACTGAAATTCATTTTTAAATTCATTTTTTATTAGAAAATTCTACGAATATTCAATTATTTAAATAAAAAAATTAAATAATTTATTGAATAATTGAATGTTTCTTAAATTTGAATTCTTATAACGAATTTTATCAGCAATTTTTTAAATAATTGAATTCTTTTGACGAATTTCAATAAAATTATTAAAAATAAATACAATTTTCGAGGAATTCAATTAAAATTGAATTAAAATTAAGATTGAATTAAAAGTAATTGAAATTCTGCGATGAGTTTTATTATTTATAAAAAAAATTGAATTTCTTAAAAGAAATTTATTTTTTATGAAAAAAATTGAATCCCTGCAAAAAAAATTTTATTATTTACGAAATAATGGAATTATTGCGAAGAAATTTAGAAAACTTTGTAAATAATTGAATTCTTGTGAAATTTTTATTATTTATGAAAATAATTGAATATTTTGAGTAAAATTTTATCAACAATTTTTTAAAACATTGAATTTTTTTTGACGAATTTTAATAGAATTATTAAAAATAAGTACAATTTTCGAGGAAATCATATAAAATTGAATTAAAAATAATTGAAATTGTGCGATGAGTTTTATTATTTATAAAAAGGATTGAATTTCTTAAAAGAATGTTATTATTTATAGGAGAAATTGAATCCCTGCAAAAAATTTTATTATTTACGAAAATAATGGAATTATTGCGAAGAAATTTGGAAAAAATTTGTAAATAATTGAATTTTTGTGAAATTTTTATTATTTATGAAAATAATTAAATATTTGAGTAAAATTTAATCAAATTTTTTTTTTAAATAATTGTATTCTTTTGGAAAATTTTTATAAAATAGTAGATATGGAAGCAAAATGATTTAATTGAGGAACATTTCTGAAAATAATTGAAATTTTGTCAAAAATGTTATTAAAAATTTTTTAAGTAATTGAAATTCGGAGAAGAA
Source organism: Leptopilina heterotoma (assembly GCF_015476425.1). Lineage (NCBI taxonomy): Eukaryota > Metazoa > Arthropoda > Insecta > Hymenoptera > Figitidae > Leptopilina > Leptopilina heterotoma. The sequence goes on from NW_025111150.1 coordinate 166,746, forward strand.
TTTTATTATTTATAAAAATAATTGAAATTTTGACGAGAAGTTTTTTGAATGTTTGAATATTTGAATTCTTGAAAAGGAATTATATTATTAATGAAAGTATTTTAATTTCTGCGAAGATTTTTATGAACATTCTTTCAAATAATTGAATTCCCTTGAAAAATTTCATTATTTGCGATAATAATTGAATTCTTGCAAAAGAATTTTATAAAAAAAAATTTTAAATAATTAATTTTTTACAAAAATTTTATGAAAATTGTGTTTTGAGTAATTGAATTTTTGCAATAATAATTGAATTTTTTCGAAGAATATTAATGAAATTTGAAAGAATAATAATGTTTGTGGTATTCAATTAAAATTGTATTAAAAATAATTGAAATTTGACAATGAATTGTATTATTTATATAAATAATTGAAATTCTGCAAAGAATTTTATTATTTTTAAAAATAATTGAAATTCCTCAAAGAATTTGATTATATTTTTAAAAATAATTGAAATTCTGTAAAGAATTTTATTGTTTTTATAAATAATTGAATTTCTGTAAAGAATTTTATTATGTTTTGAAAAATAATTCAATTCCTTGAAATAATTTTATTAATTATGAAAATAATTGAATCTCTCCCTGTAAAAAATGTTATTATTTTTAAAAATAATTGAAATTTTGCCAAGAATTATACTAAAATTTACGACAATAATTAAATTTTATTATTTGTAAAGAAAATTGAAATTTTGACGAGAATTCCTTAAAATTTTTGAACAAAATTGAATTTCTGGGAAGAATTTGATTATTTTTGAAAATAATTGAATTTCTGCAATTATTTCTAACTCTTCCAATTTCAATTTCCCTGACTTTTTCCCTGATCCGCAGCAATCCTAATAAATTATGTATTCTTCACTCACGGAAAAAAGAAAAAAAAAAAGTTTCCAATACTATGGAAAATAGTTTTTGAAAGTAAACACTGTTTTTTCTCTCTTCTCTCCCTGAAAACAATTCTCTGCTAAAATAAGAAGCTTCTTAGAAAGTATTTAACGACTCCGCTTCCTTGAGAGTCTAGAGAAAGAGTCTGAGTCTTCGAATTTTATAAATGAGAAAAATTTGCACCTCAATTCTCTAGTTGGGATATTGTGATTTATGCCGCGAGAGAAATGTGAAAAATCGTAAAAGTAAAATCAAATTGAACTTGGTAGAGAGTGCGCGCGATTGGTCAAGGGGAAATTCTCAAAAGATGTTCATATACACGCTTCATTGGTTTCCAAGAAGGTACCAAATGTTTGGAAACAAGCAGGTGCTTTAAGAGAATGATTGGATAAGTTGAATTGTTGTTGACGTACCTACACTCCTATTGTTTTCATAGCGTCTCGTCACGAGATCCGTTTAGCAACAAAATCGTGCTCGGGGACATGATATCAAAACGAAATATACAAATGTTTGTTGTTTTTATTTGTATTTATATGTCGAAGCACGCCAACTAAAAATCGACCCAACAATCAAGAACTACTCTCTATGTATACATATATACTCTTTTGTTTCAAATCTCTTTAAGTAGGAAGGAAAAAAAATTAATGAAAAGGGGAGCAACTTGAAGTTATCGAGCGCAGATGACTTCAAAAACTGTCGGGGAGAAAAAGAAAAAGAGAGAGAGAAGAACTTCCGTTGAACTGATTAGAGCTCGCTTGCTTCTTCGGGGAATCTTCGCGAAGGAATGTGCGGGAATAGTGGACGCATCACGAACAGTTTGTTTGCGATTGCTCCCTCGATTCTTTTCGTGATGCCAAAGTGCACGTTTCGTAATAGCAGTGACCCGAGCTCTCTCTCTCTCTTTCATTCTTCTCAATGACTCTCTTTTTTTTCCAAAGCCATTCAATGTGCACTTGATACCTTTCCCTTCACAATGTGCCTCGCGCGCGATTACTCTACAAACTTCCCGGAAGATAAAATTACACAAAACTTGTTGTTGAATTGTTCCACTGCACGACCATTTTCTAATCCTTACGTAAGCTATTCACATTCTCCACAACCTACATTTTCTCCGCGCAGACACAATTCAAGACTATTAACCGCCTCATCACAGATAACACACAGTATAATTATAGATTCGAAAATGAATAGACACGATTTTTGAACTGTAATTTTGTGAAGACTCGAAAAACCGCAAATATGATACATTTTACAGATGTAGATGGCATTGAATGGAGACCAGGATACTGCAAAGTATATTCTTCTACTTCTTCTTCTTCTTCTTTCTTCCTCCCCCATAAATGTAGGGTGATTCTTCCGATTTTTGGGAAATATACTCTTCTCTCAAGAAGAAGTGGGCCATCGGAATCGCGCGTCGTAACGGTTTACGAGGAGAAATATTCTGTTATTTGCTAAAATACCGACTACACGCTTTTGTGAAAGAGCATCAAAAACCCGCAGCGAGTTTTGTCCATTCAAGATAATGATACGCTACGCAGAAGCAAAAAAAAAAAAAGAAATGAAAAATGGAGGAAGAGAATACGTCGTCACACTAACCAGAATTCATACAAAACTCCCCGTGGGTTCTTGAATTATATTTCCAAGGATCATAACCTATTCTTTCCTGACCCGGAATTCAGACACCGCGGCAGTTTTCTTGAAAAAATATTAAAGCGCACTATTCATGAGTATGGTCCAACGATAAATGTACCGATTCGTGTACCTACAATTTACAATTAGCCGCAGTCTTTTAATGATATAGTAGTCTGTGTGGACTTGTATACTTTTCGCCAGGAACGGAAGCAGACGATTAGAGATTTTCTTGCTTATTAATCATTCTTCTATGCGGTGGTATAAAGGGAGGGATGCTCTAAACAGTCAAGTCGCTAATATTTAGTAGAAAAATGTATAACAAAATTGAGATTGTTTACCATAATTGACATTTAATCAACTTGATGGTCAGTGGTCGCAATCTTATACCAAGTGAACAATTTTTTATCACTTTTTGACTCCCCCTCCCCCCTTCGTGGACAATCGTGAGCTCTTCACAAACTCCCTCCCATAATTGTCCTCGTAAATATTTTTTTGGTTAAAAAATAATATTCTTGGTAGGATATGAAAACTTACAACCATAAAGAAAGTTTTTTTATTTTAAAATGATTGATAAATGGATATTTTATAAAATAAAAAAATACAATAAGAAAATATTTACATCTCAAAAAAATCTTTAAAGTTTTATACTATCAAAAATAATTTTTTTGAAAACAAATCTTTTTAAAATGAAATAAAACATTGGCACGAAATTTAAAAGTAGGATAAATAAAATATAAGGGATAAAATTATAGTTTTACTCTATTTAAGTGGACCCCCTCCCCCACCCGAACATTCGTGGATACAAAATGTTATTTCGTTTATTAAAAACACTAATTTCTAACTAAATCTAAATTTAGAAATTACAAGCAAAAGTTTGTAAATTTTAGAATTCATAAGAAAATTCTGAATTTTTGTGTCTTTTGTTTACCTCATAAACTATTAATTGAATTTTAAAAGAGTTGCATATACAATTTTCATAAATAAATGAAATTGTATATCATAAATTTTGTTTAAAATTCATGACAAAATTCCAATTATTTTCAAAAATTTTTAATTCTTTTCATGGAATTGAATTAAAATTGTATTGAATATTATTTAATTCATATAAAGAATGGTATCAAAATCCTTAAAAAAAATTGAATTCTTAAGAATAATTGAATTCTTTCAAAGAATTTCATTAAATTTTTAAAAATAATTGAATCTTATCGAGAAATTTTTTTAAAATTGTATTAAAAAGAATTGTATTCCTATGAAAAAGTTTTATGAAAACATTTTAAAATATTTGAATTTCAGCGCAAATTATGATTTACAAAAATAATTGAGTATTTGCCAAGAATTTTATTAAGATTTTTCAAAATAATTAAATTTCTGCAGTAATTTTTATTATTTAACAAAAATATTTAAATTATTGTGAAAAATTTGATTAAAATTTCCGAAAGTAATTGAAAATCTGCAAAGAATTTTGTTATTTTTCATTTATGATAAGAATTTTATTATAATATTTTTGAAAATAATTGCATTTCTGCGAAATTTTCCACTGGAATTTAATTATTTTTGAAAATTTTAATAAAATTCTTTGCAAGAATTCAATTATTTTCAAAAGAAATAAAATTCTTCGCAAAAATTTAATTATGATCACAAATTTTTTTTAAATTCTCGTCAAAATTCAATTATTATTTTCAAAAATTTTAATAAAATTCTTGCCCAAATTTCAATTTTTTTCAATAATTATCCTGAATTAAATATGATTTTCAATATCTATTATTTTAATAAATTTTTTCAAAAGAATATTGAATTATTTTTAAAAAATGTTGATAAAATTCTACGCAATCATTTAATTGTTTTCAGAAATAATAAAAATTTCACAGGAATTCAATTATTTATAAAGTTTTTTTTCGCAATAATTGAATTATTTCCATAAATAATAAAATTCATCAAAGATTTTCAATTATGTTAAAAAATTTTAAAAAATTCTTGTCAAAATTTCATTTATCTATCTAAATAATAAAATTCTTTTCCGAAATTCAATTATTTTTAAAAGATTTTTTAAAAATTCTTATCAGAATTTCAATTATTTTTAATACAATTTTAAATAAATTTCTCGAAAAATGTTATTATTCTTAAAAATGTATGAAATCCGTCGAAAGAATTAAATTAATTTAAAATTTGTTGATTAGATTCTTTATGAAAATTCAATGTTAAGAAACATTCAATTATTTAATAAATTATTTTTTTTTTTTGTATTTCAATAATTGAATTCTTGCAGAATTTTGTAATAAAAATTAATTTAAAATGAATTTCAGTTTAATAATTGAATATTAAAAGCATTGTAGCGTTAATTTTTAGAAATAATTGAATTTTGAGAAGATTTCAAATTGAAATCTTTGAAAATTTCGGTTTTTCATACTTTTAACTAGGTAAAAATTCTGTAAAATTAATTTTATTGATAGAGTTTATTTGAATTTTCTTTGAATTTTTTATTTTCAAATATATTTTTAATTGAAGAGTTCCAAATAATTGGAATTTCGTAGAATTGAGTTGTAAACAAATTGATTTGAAAATCCTCAAAGAACTTTTTCAAAAATTATTAAAAATAATTGATTTAAAGAAGAATTTTAGATTGAATTTATTGAATTGAATTGAATTCTAGATTGAATCGAAAGGAATGGAAATAATATTGAGAAAGTTGCAGTAAAAATATTCTTATAATATAAAATAATGATTTTATCACTCGGTCATTTTTAATTATTATTATAAGTTATTGAATTTCAAATGAATTGAATTTGAAATTTTTGAAAATTTTAATTCCTACGGAAAAATAATTATGATTCAATATTTATTTAAAAAAGAAGTTATTGATGTTTTCGAATAATTTTCCAATTTCCAAACTGAATAATAATTCGCATCAGTTTGTCTGGTTTCTTGGGAAGAAACTTTTTTTTTACAGCTTAGCAATTCTTCATGGTAGCAAATTGTCAATTCTGTTAAATAACAATTTATCAGTCTTTTAGGTGGTGGAATGTCAATCTGTTTGTCCCATATTATAAATTTACAGTTTTTCTGCGGATATCAAATTGAGACAAAAAACGAAGAAAAATTGTTGCATCGCAACAATTTTGCTTCGTTTTTTGTCTCAATTTGATATCTGCAGTTAAACTGTGAAAATACAAATTTTGTGTTTGTCTAGTAGTCAAATTTTTTTAAATCTCAATTTCTTTTAAGCTTTTTTGTAATTAAAAGACCATCGGGATACTTGAACAGTTTAATCCCTCTATGATTAAATTAACACCAAAAAGAATTAAAATAATCCTTTTTGGTGTTATTTTTGACTATGAATAAAATTTTATTTTAAATCAAACACCATGTCAACGATTTGTCAAAATTCGACCAGGGGCAATAGTTAGTAAGTAACTAACTTACTAACTAACAAATTTACTAACTAAAGAGCTAACTAACTAACTTTCTAACTATGCAGCTTACTAACTTGAAACTTACTATAACCAATTAATTTATACTAATTAACTTACTAATTGACTAGCTAACTAACTTACAAACTTAATTACTTACTAACTTACTAACTTTATAACTAACTTACAAACTTAATTACTAAGTTAATTTAATTTGCAACGCTTTTTAATACCTCACAATTTACTGTGTTATTTTTATACGAATACAAAACTTCAAAAGAGGAGAAACATTCATCAGTCACAAAAACAATCATCTTATCATAACACTCTTCGGCACATCATCTTTCCAGCACTTCTAATCATCCATTTGCTTTCACAACCGCACACAAGAGAGAAGTGAAGAGAATTAAAGAAGTGAAGTGAAGAGAAGAAAATAGATTCGTCAGCTAACCCCAAAAAAAACCTTTGTTTCCAGGTATGGTTCCAAAATCGCCGAGCAAAATGGCGGAAGCAGGAGAAGGTGGGCCCTCAAGGTCACCCGTACAACCCCTATCTGGGAGCCGGCGGACCTCCGCCATCGGCAGTGGTGGCGCCAACATTGCCGAATCCATTCGCCCACCTCGGCTCGTTCGCGCTCCGGAAGCCCTTCGACACCTTCCGCTATCCACCTCTAAGTCATGGACCAGTTCTTCCCGGTGGCTATCCGCCGCACCCCTATCACAGGGCAGCTCCACCTCCCCTCCTGCCGCCGGGAATGCCACTTCCCTACACATCGGCGGCCTCCTTCCAAAGTCTCCTCGCCAACATTTCGGCCGCGCAACGACCCAAGTTGGTGCGCACATCGCCACCCCCACCGCCACCACCGGCGCCGGCGATCACTCTGCCGCATCCCCCGGCGCCACCGGCACCACCCCCGCCGCCCACGTCCACTTCGCCGCAGGGCTCGCCGACTGGCAGTGTCTCCGGCGCGCCCGACATCGATCGCAGGACCAATAGCATCGCATCGCTCAGACTCAAGGCGAGGGAGTATGAACTGCATCTGGAAATGCTGCGCAAAAATGGAGATCTCATCAGCTGAAATAGCATTATTTTCATTTCGCTGTGAACAACTGATAAGTGGACCTACCTTCCTTCGCGGGATCGAAGGCTTTCTTTTCTTTGCAAGGGGCGAGGGGTTTTGGAATTTTTTCTTCTTTTTTGAATTGTTATAATGATCTGCTCTCTAAATTTGAATCTGTTAAGAACTTAAAAATAACGAATTTAGAAGCAAAAAGTCAGACACTAAGGACCAGTTTCACAAATACCGATTAAAAGTTAATCAATGATGAAATCCTCAATCAACCAATCATAAGCCGTTAAACTGGCTTTAAGCATTGATTAACTTTAAATTGAGGTTGGTAGAATTATTCCTAATTCAAGTAGTAATATTTCTACTGACAAGTAGTTAAAGATAACTGATGTTTCAGTAAATTTTTTTTCACTGATTCAATTAGTCAAGTTTAACTAAGTTTTACGTTATTTTTTTTTGACTGAAAATGAGTTATTTGTTTACTGAAAATGAGTTATTTTTTTATAACTATTTTTCACTGAAAATCAGTTATTTCGAACTGATTTAGAAGCAAAAAGTCAGTCACTGATTGTCAGTTAAAACCATGATTTTTCACCGATTCAAATTAAATGAGTGATGGTCCAATTGACAATTTCACGATCTGACCATCAAATCGTGATTGACCTACAGATCAAGTTCTACTATTTGACTTTCATTTTCACTTCCATTGTAAAAAAAATTTATTTTTACTTTCATGAATTTTTATTTTTACTTTTACTTCTACTTGGATAGATTTTTACTTTCACTTTCATTTTAGTTCTGACAGACCTTCGGATGATTCGACTTTTTTTCGACAATTTTCAGAAAAGTCTTTTTTCGACTTTTTTCAACTTGTTTTCCAGAAAGTGCAATTCATTATAAAACTGAAGTTCGCAACGTTTTTAAAAACGAATTAATTTCCAAGTTAAATTCATCTCTACTTTTTCTTTGTTCGTAAATATTTGAGAAAATAATTTTTTCCCAAAGAACAAAATTACATTATTTTTTTAATTTTTGTTCTCAAGAACTTTGCGCACTTCAGCCTTATGACTTTTTCGACTTTTCTTTCAAATATTGCAAAAAAAAAAAATACTATTTTTGGTACAAAATAAATTTTATTCCAATTTTTTACAGTGTAAAAAATCACTATAATCAAATATTTCAAAATTTAGTTTTTCATTCATTTTTCTGTAAAATAATTACATTTTCTAAATATATAATTACAATTTTTTTTAAATACTTGAAGTTTTCTAAAATTTTATTTCAAAAAATAATTCACTGATTTTTGAGGATTTCATTCAAATTTTTGAAAATAAAATTTGAAAAAATTTCAATTACAAATCTTTTATTCTGAAAAATTATAGTAAAAAAACAAAATGAAAATTTGTTTAAAAAAAATTATATTGTGAAATTATTTTAGAAAAAGTAATTCTTTGATTTTTTATTATCATTTTTTAAATTTCTATTATTTTAATATTTTCAATTTCGAATTTCCAAAAATACAAAATATTTACAAAAAGAAAATTACATAAATATTTGTTTAAAAAAATAATTTTTTAGATTTTTTGCTAAAATTTTAGAAGAAATCAATTATTTTCAAAATTTTTTACTAATTTTTATCAACTATTTTACTTATTCACATCAAAAAATCTATTTATTTTTTTAAATTGACCAAACATTATTTTAAGAACTTAAATGATTTTTTAAAAATAACATAATTATCTACAAAAAATTAAATTAAACTTTAGAAAAAATATGCTTTATTATAGAGTTATTAAAATTTTGGAAAAATCATGTATTTTCATATTTGCATTTAAAATTCTTGAAAAACTTGATTATTTTTCATATATTTTTCAAAAATTCTTTAAATCATTCGATTATTGTCAAAAAAAATTATTAAATTTCAATTGTTTGGAAATTTTTCTATTATAATTATATTTGCAATTAAAATTCTTGAAAAACTTGATTATTTTTAATATTTTTCAAAAATTCTTTAAAACATCCAATTATTGTAAAACAAAATTATTAAATTTCAATTATTTGGAAATTTTTCAATTATAATTATATTTGTAATTAAAATTCATCAAAAACTTGATTGTTTTCAATATTTTTCAAACATTCTTTTAAAAAATTCAATTATTGTAAAGAAAAAGGTTAAATTTTAATTATTTATAAATTTTTCAATTACAATTAAGTTGGAAAAAGCCAGTTATAATTCAAAAATTATTTAAAAATCATGAGGCTTTGCAGTTGACAATTATTATAAAAAATTGAACTTTTGTATTTAAATAATTGATTTCTCGAAGAATTTTTGGTATAATTATTAAAAACAATTGCTTCAAAGAAGAAGGTTAGATAAAAATTGTTGTATATAAATAATGTAATTTTAGATAAATTGCAATCTTCATTTTTTAGAAATACTGATTTTTCAGAATGTTTAAATTTAAAGTTGAAATTTTGAAAATTATTGAAATTTCTGTAAAAAAATTAATAACAAATATTTAAATTTTTTTATTTAACAAAATTATTTAATTTGTTGATTAATTGAATTTAAAAATGAGGGAAAGATTAGGGAAATACAAAAGCAAATTTTTCATGTCAACACAGAAAAAAATAAACGACTTTTTTCGCTTTTTTCAATCTTTAATTCATTTTCGCATTGACAAGTTTTTATTTTTCCTTTATATCAAAATGAAAATGAAAATGAAAGTAATAGTGAAAATAAAAATTCATCAAGTTGAAGGTAATGATAAAAGTAAAAGTAAAAATAAAATTCTTATAAATTATCAAAAATTAGTGTCAAAAATATCTTACGAGCAGCAAATTTTCATTTTTTTAAAATAATTTCTCATAAATTAAAGAAAGAATAGAAAAATCGGAAAATTCGAAAAAAGAGTTATGAATCAAAGAATTTCGACATATTGTTGATTGAATCTCTGTTGACACTACTCAGTTCGCTAATAAGGAAGTTTCTCAATTCTCGAACTTCGTGAGACTCTTCATATTGGTTTCTTGAGTAGATGTTGCTTTTTAGCGACGACGACGACGACAACGAAGATGCAACTAACTCTCATCCAAGGATCCGCATTCCTGATTACATTCTCGATTTTCGAATGTTCCGTTATTCTAAGAACGTCTCTTCAAAGAAAATTTCTTCAACTATCTCTCACATGTATCTAATGTATATCTGTTAATATCCTTTTGTTTTCACAATTTTTCAAAATCGAAAACGAAAGCAGATGAATGCAGAACTTCCCCACTGTTAATAATGGATATTAAATATCCACTGTATTTTTTTACTGAACAAAATTCTCCTCTTATTTCTTCTAAAGAAATTTATTATACTTCAAAAATTTTAACTTAAAAAATAAAGCGGATGAAAAAATCTTCTGAGTCACTATGATTATTTAATAATTAAATAATAAATAATTTAATAATAAACGAATAGAATTAATCGTTTATTCGAATCAAACAAATTTTTTTTCAACGCATAAAAAAAAGAGAAAAAAATTGTTTAAAAATTGAAAAAAAAATTCTATGAAGAAAAAAGACACTTTTTTCGAGCATGAAAATTTTTTTCAAGGCAATAAAAAAAAAATCCAAACAAAATAACATCATAATATAAAAAAAAACTGTTTAAAAATTAAAAAAAGATTATAAAAAGAAAAAAAATGGGCCACTTTTTTTCGGGGATGAAAAATTGTGAAATGAAACAAAGAGGAATAAATTTTTTCTAAACATTTCCTTATAAGTATATAAGAGAAGGAGGAATGGTGCAATAGTCGTGTAAAATGTAAGCGCACGGGATGTAATAAAGTAGGCAATGCATATTCCTCATCCTGCGGTTCTAGTGAGTAAATCTAAAGAGTCTTTTGTTATGACATATATGTTATATTGATATCTCTTCTGTATATAAGCAGAAAAATAGCCTCTGTGCCTTATCAGCTAAATGAAAAATTAGATACAAAAAAAAAAAAAAAAATCAAAGTTTCTCTAATTTTACCCATAATGAAAAATACAAAACAAAAATACGACAATCGGTATCGTTACCAAGCACCGATCAATTTTTCACCTGTGATTCGTGTTGATGTTCAAAAATTATATCCGTCCGTAATATTAAAAAAAAGGAAAATGAAAAAATATTTATCATTTTTGAAAAATTTTCTTTCTTCACTCGGAAATAAATCAGGATTATTTCTTTGCCTTGAAAATTTGAAATATTATTAATTATTAATTATTAATTATTAATTATTAATTATTAATTATTAATTATTAATTATTAATTATTAATTATTAATTATTAATTATTAATTATTAACTATTAATTATTAATTATTAATTATTAATTATTAATTATTAATTATTAATTATTAATTATTAATTATTAATTATTAATTATTAATTATTAATTATTAATTATTAATTATTAATTATTAATTATTAATTATTAATTATTAATTATTAATTATTAATTATTAATTATTAATTATTAATTATTAATTATTAATTATTAATTATTAATTATTAATTATTAATTATTAATTATTAATTATTAATTATTAATTATTAATTATTAATTATTAATTATTAATTATTAATTATTAATATTATTATACAGTTTTTCTGCGGATATCAAATTGAGACAAAAAATGTATCAAAATAGTTGCAAAGCAACTATTTTGATACATTTTTTGTCTTAATTTGATATCCGCAAAAAAATTTGCACGAATAAAAAAATTGAATTTATTATTTACCGATTATAAAAATAATACTGATTTAATTTCCCCTGACAAGAAAGAAATAATAATAATAATCGAAAAGTGCAAAAAACTGTGAATAGAATAAATAATTCTTTTTCGCAAATTAATTTAGAAAAAAAAAATTGGAGCATAAGAGAAAGAGGTACTTAATAAAAAATTGTGATGAATCTATAAAGCTTTGCTTTTAATTTTGTAATTGAATTATTACAACGATTACGACAGAGCATATATGTTTAATTTTTAACTACGCGTTATACATCAAGACAAAGGTATTTATACGTATTATAAAATAAATATTAAATATACTATATTATATTGTTATTAAGATTTTACAAACAATTTTTGTAAATAGTTTTTTTTTTTTTGAAAATATGTGCATTTCTAGATAAACGCCTTTTTATCTAATTCACCATTTTCTCTTATAAAAATAGAGAGAAAAAATTTTTTTTTCTGAGCGAATTTTACCGATTCACATTTTGATATATATTTTAGATAATTTATAAAAAAAAAGAATTCACTCTCTAAATCTGAAAATTTCTAATCTCTGCAAAATTCAAATTTAAAGAGTAGATAAAAAAAGAAATAATGAACGAATCGAGAAAATGTGTATAGTAAAAAAACTTTATCGATTTTCTCAATAATAATTTTTAAGAACACTCACGAAAATTGTATAGATATTTTTTAGAAATTGCGTCTAGATATCGAAATTTTTTCACAAATGAACCAAATAGCTTCTATTAATTATTACGAGATAGTGGATTAAGAGCTAATTTTAATTTTATTTGCGCAAAATGTGTTGTAAGTGTATGTACACAAAAGAAAATTTAATTCAAGAAGCAAAATTGAATTTTTTTCCTATTGATTTTTAGATATCATTATGTATAATAATAATTTTTCTTTGCGAAAATCGCTCAGGTGTAATGATAGAGAAAAATTTTTTTTAGTAAATCGCACAACAATATACATTTGAAAAATGTTGTAGAAAGCGTATCGACATTTAAGAGAGAGACTTGCGGCATTTAGATAATATTTTTACCAATTATAATTTCATACCTCAAAAAATGACGCCAATTTCCTTTTCCTAATTTTCCCTAAAAATACAACAACAAAAAAATAATAATGTGCGTCATTTTTTTTTATTGTTTCTTTACTTTTTTTGCAAAAATAAATAAAAAAAAAAATATGAACGAAATGTATTTTTGTACTTTTTTTGCAAATTCCCGAATTTCTTAAATTGAAATTAAATTAATGTTTAACGTTCGAATTGAATATATTATTTTAATTATATTTAAGAAAAAAATAACATTTATGACAAAATTGATTTATTAAAAACAATAAATTTAAGAAAAAATATCAACAAAAAAAAATGATATTAAATTAATTTTTCATTGACTCACTGTGTCATTTTGACTGAGATTAAAAATTAATTCACATTTAATTAATTAAAAATTCTTAAATTCAATTTTTATTATTGATTACGAAATGCTTTTCAAATTGAAAAAATTTATTCACTAAATTATAAACTAAAATGTTTAAAACATTTTAATGGTAAAATTATAATTGTTATAATTATAATGTTTAATTTAAATATATAAATAAATTTAAATAATGTATAATTTATTATAATAATTAATAATGAATAATCAATTAATATTAATAAATAATTAATTATCATTATTATTTAACTACCAATAGATTAACTCATTCTACGTGAATATTATTAAAAGAATACAATTAATCATTAATTAAAATTTAAACTATCCGATTTATATTTTTTATCATTTATTTTCATTATTAAATTAAAAAAAAAATTAAACAAGAAATTATTTAACATTAACAATTAATTAACATAGGAAAGCAAACATTGAGATTATTAAATAGAAAATATGACATTTTTTAAATAAATTTCTAAAAAATCAGACTTCTTTTAAAAATTGTGTTTAAAAAATAAAAAATTATTAACATTTTAAAAAAAAGTTAAAGAAGAAATTATTTAACAATTAACATTAACAATTAATTAACATGGGAAAGCAAACATTGAGATTATTAAATATAGAAATTATAACAATTTTTTTTATTTATTTCTAAAAAATCAGAATACTTTTAAAAATTGTGTTTAAAAAATAAAAAATTATGAACATTTTTAACATTTAAAAAAAAATTTTTATTTTGGTAAATATTTTTTGATTTTTTTTTAGAAATAAATAAAAAAATTCTGCATAATTTCGATTTGTCAAATAAATTTTTCCTAACAACACTTTTGGTTTTTTATAGAAAAAAAATAAAAAAAAAATAGATTTTTATTTTCAACCGCATTTTTGTATTATTAATTATTATTATTATAAAACTAATTATTTTCTAAAAAAAATTTTTTGTTCAATTTCTCGCTGATTTCAAAATTTGGCTTGGCAAAGAAAAAAAAATAAATAAATAAAACTAAGAATTTTTAAAATTTATTAAATATTTTTTTGAACTGAAATAAAAATTTATTTGCTTCATTTAACCAATTACTCAAATATAATTTAATTGAAAGAAGTAAAAATATAATTTGATTCAAGTAAAGGAAATTAAATAACAAATAATAGGTAAATAATACAATAATCCTAATAATAAGAATAAATATTAAATTTTGTATTAAATATAATTCTATGAAATTATTTAACTTTATTAATTAAATTATTTAAATGAATTATATTTAATAATATTATATACCCAAAAATAACATTCTTGCCATTTGGAAAAAGTATTTTAAGAAAATATCGTCATTTAATTCCGTTTAATTTGCAATTTAGACGAATTATAAAGTTTCAAGTGGATCAGCTGTTTTGTTTGCCCGCCGCCATTTTGTTTCTCGTAATTCTTAGAAGTGACGGAATACAAAGGGAGAAAAAGTTTCTAAATTTAAACTTTGAATTTGACAAAAAAATGTTGAAACTTTTGGTATTTGGAAGTTTTGATTTTTGGAACAAAAAATTATTGGAAGTTCAGGCATTTGAAACGAAGAATTATTGGAATTTCTTTTTACTGGAACTTTTTTTTTAACTTTCGTCCTCCAACTAATTATTTTCCCACTTATTTTTTTATTTTTACTTCTATGAAAACTTTCTCAATGGTTTTTTTTTGCATCTTCTCTTTTTCCTTCTTTTCTGAATACGAGATAAAATTATCAGGACACAAGGAAAAGTTTAATTAAACTAATCGGAGGAAATTTATTATATTAAAATCTCGGGACATGCTTAAATAGAAGATAAAATCTGATTTGCCGTAATTTCATTCAGAATTAGATTTGAATTTAATTTATTAAAAAAAAAGTAATAGATAAAAAAAAAAAATGTTGAAGCGCGTTTATTGCGCGCAGGTAGAAAAAAGGAATCGTTTCCAAGTCTTTTTGGATGCTGAAAGGATAGCGGGTAATTCATGTCTGGGCACGCCCCTGGTTTGAGAGCGCGACGGGGCTATTTAAATATTTTATAGTTTAATGGGCTTCAGCCATTAATGCCCGTAAAGCTAATTAACGGAGCTGAGCGGACACGCTTCGAGAGTGTTAATCGACGCCTGATCGAGTGTCGATAAATCAGTCGTGCGAATTTTCATCCGCACGTCCAAAGAGATATCGGGGCCAATGTGCTCGTCATTGGCAAACCGCCACACTGCATAACTGTGATCTCCAAAAAATTACCGCCGAATCGATATATGGGTATCGTATTACAAGAAGAATTACCCGAAAGTGTTATCTTTAAGGAAAAAAGAAGAGGGGGGAAATATTTATTTATGCCACCATTCATTATATTCAACCCACTTAATTTGCTTAAAGCGCGACATCAAAACACTCGTAAATTATCGCGGTTTTTTGAGAGAGAGAGAGAGAGAGAGAGAGAGAGAGAGAGAGAGGAAAAAATTTGCACAGTGTTGAATCGCTGATCAATATCATTCATCTTTATTAAAATTCCTCCCTTTTGCGGTATTTTTTTTTTAATTTATTTTTTTATTTCGAAAAACAATAATATGGTATTAAAAAAGGAATTTTAAATTCGATATAAGAATTATATGTTATAAATTTTTTTAATGATTGAGAATATAATTTATACAATTTGGATAACTGGTGAATATTATGGACAACAAGGTTTTCCAGGAAATTTTACAAAACTAAGTATACGCAGGATAATTTATTCTTTTTTTTCGCTACTAATTTGCACTACTTTAAATTCCGTTAATAATTGACATAAAAAAAATAATTCCCAACAATTATAATATATTTCTTAGAAACAATTCAAAAAATTTAAGAAAATTTATAAAAACAATTCAAAAAATTAAAAAAAATAATGAAATAATGAAATTTCGCAAAATAATTTAATTATTATTTAAAGAAAATTTTTATAAAATTCTTTGCAAACATTCAATTATTTTCAAAAGCAATCAAATTTTTACAGGAATTCAATTATTTAAAACACAATTTTCATAAAATTTTTCGAAAAAACTCAAGTCGTTTAAAAAATTTTTAAATTCTTCGTAAGAATTCGGATTATTTAAAAATTTTTTTATAAAATTCATTCCAAGAATTCAATTATTTTCAAAAATAATAAAATTTTCACAGGAATTCAATTATTTAAAACACAATTTTAATAAAATTTTTCGAAAAAACTCAAGTCTTTAAAAATATTTTTAAAATTCTTCGTAAGAATTCAATTATTTTGAAAAATTTTTATAAAATTCTTTGCAAGAATTCAATTACTTTCAAAAATAATAAAGTTTTTACAGGAATTTAATTATCTAGAATACAATTTTCATAAAACATTTTTAAAGAAATCAAATATTTAAAGAAATTTTTATAAAATTCTTCACAAGATTTTAATTGAGGGTCTCTGGATACCCTCAATTATTTTAAAAATTTCTATTAAAATTCGTCAAAGGAATTCAAGTATTTAAAGAAAATTTTTATAAAATTCTTTGCAAACATTCAATTATTTTCAAAAATAATAAAATTTCCACAGGAATTCAATTATTTAAAACACAATTATCATAAAATTTTTCGAAAAAGTCAATTATTTGAAAAGATTTTAATAAAATTCTTCACTAGAATTAAATTATTTCAAAACAAAATGTAATAAAGTTCTTCATCACAACAATTTAATTATTTTTAAAAATTTCAATAAAATTCGTTACAAGAATTCAATTATTATCGTAAATAATAAAATGTATCTCAGGATTTCTATTATTTCTAATAAAATTTTAAATGAATTCCTCTAAAAATTTCAATTATTCTTCAAAATTTTATTAAAATTCTTCAAAAAATGCAATTATTTAAAAAAAATTGATACAATTTGTTTATTAGAATTTAATAATTATTTTCCATACAATTTTTATTAAATTACTTAAAAGAATTGAACTATTTTAAAAATTTTTTATGAAATTCTTCATCACAATTCAATTATTTTAAAAAATTGTTAATAAAATGTTTTGTAGAAATTTAATTAATTTCAAAAATTTTTCAAAATTCAATTATTTTCAATATTTGCTATTTCAGTAAAAAATTTCTCAAAAGAATTAAATAATTTCAAAAAAATTTTAATGAAATTTGTTGCATGAATTCAATTATTTTCATAATTATAAAATTCTTCGGAAAAATTCAATTACTTTTTATTGCAATTTGAATAGAATTTCTTGATGGAATTTAATTATTTTTAAAAAGTTAAATAAAATTTATTGATAGAATTCACTTATATTTTAAAATTGTGATAAACTCTTTAGAAGAATTCATTTATTTTCAGTACAAATTTCATTAAATTTCTCTTATAAGAACTTCAATTTCTTCAAAACAATTGAATTTGTATTTTTACAAATTAATTTAATTTAATTTCAATTATTTTGAATACAATTTGAAATAAATTCTATGAAAATTGCAATTCTTTCGTAAAATTTTATTAAAATTTTATGAAAGAATTCAATTATTTTGAAAAATGTTCGATAATATTTTTTGTAAGAATTGAATTTCAAGAAATATTCAATTTTAAATTTTAAATATTCGATAATATTTAAAAATGTTCGATAATATTTTTTGTAAGAATTGAATTTCAAGAAATATTCAATTATTCAATAAATTATTTTTGTATTTAAATAATTGAATTCTCGTAGAAGTTTCTCATAAAAATTGATTTAAAATTGAATTTTAGTTAAAATTTGAGATAATAATTGAGTATTAAAAGCGTTATAGTGTAAATTTTTAGAAATAATTCAATTTCAAATATTTTTTAAATTGAGAAGTCTTTGTAAATTTTAATTGTTGTAAAATTGTAACAATATTTAAATTTTTGTTTTGAAATAAAATTAATAAAGTTTTGAATAATTTTATTTACAAATTTCAAAACAAAAACTGTTTGAATTTTGTAAGAATTACAGTTGTAATTTTTAGAAATATTTAAATTTCAAAAACGCCTTACAATATAAATCATTTTAAATATTTTAATTTGTGTTGAAAATCACGTAGATATTTAAATATTTCTTTAAAAAAAATATTCTATTTTTTAATCTAATTATTTAGTTTAGAAATTATGAAAAAATTGAGTCGTCAAATTTAATTTTTCTATAGTTATAGCTTGTTGACTACTTTTTTCTGTCTTAAAGCTACATTTCGCTACTTTTTTAAAACCAATTATCGAGTACGAAGCCTGTGTACAAATTATGTGATTTTCAAATTTTTCGGTCCGCCATATTAGATCCGCCATTTTGGATTTTGTAAATCTGACATCATAAGATTTGTAATCAGCCACTCCAAAACTTAATTATAATCAGAAACAAAGAAAATTTCATTTTCAATCGAAAAAATATGTCAAGGCAGATGATTTCTTTAAATTGGGGGAAAAAATTTACTGGCACAATTAATTTCAGCCATATCTTAAAATAAAATTTAATTTTTATTCTAAAGAAAACCGGAAAAAACTGTTCAAAAAACTTAGTTTATAAAAATTTAATAAAATTTATAATTCATTGGATAAGTTGTATTATTTTTCAAAACTAAAAAAAGTGGATTGAAGAATTACAAAAATCTCACAGCTTAGATTACAATTTTCTTCGTATATGCAATAAAATTTGCCTAATAAACTTTGTCAAAAATTTACGGTAAAATTATACATACATTTACCATAATCTAGAATGTAAATTAAAAATTTCCTCTTTCTCCTTTATCTCTGCGTTTATCAGATTATGTAATATCTCCAAAAGGTGTTTAATTGCAGGTAAAATTTTGTTTTTGATTAAAAGATGGTATAGAATTATTAAAAAAAAAAAAGA
This sequence comes from Leptopilina heterotoma, assembly GCF_015476425.1. Taxonomy (NCBI): domain Eukaryota; kingdom Metazoa; phylum Arthropoda; class Insecta; order Hymenoptera; family Figitidae; genus Leptopilina; species Leptopilina heterotoma. The sequence continues at coordinate 185,836 of NW_025111150.1, forward strand.
AAAGAGAAAAAAATTGGTAATTTAAAGTTTGTATTTTAAGGACATACGTACGCATAGCTGTATAATTAAATTTGCATAAGGAGATTAAAAATTGCCAAAATGAGTTTGCAATAGAGACGGAGTGCGTGTGGAAGGAGGCACTTTACTTTTTCATGAAGAGAAATGTCCATGTATCGTGTCTCATCGCCAATATTAGTACCTCAGAGGATCATCGGGTGATTGACTCGCAGACCACGTATACATATAAGGAGTCCAAAAATTCATCGACGCTGGCAAATTACTGCGGTGTAAACAAATCAACGGTTCCCAGGAGCCCGAAGCTGATCGTCGCGTTCACCGGTTAGTTAGTAACCGGTCATTAACGACATTTTACACGGGTTCTAGCCACTTAATAACTGTCTACATCAAAATGAATTTACCGATCGTAGAACTCATTCTGCTCTCGCCGCACGTGAATACTCGCGAATTGTCAATTCATTTTCGCGCGCAAAAAAAAATATTTGGAAACTATTTCTTTTTATCGATTTAGTGAATTTTCATTCCTATTATATACACTGAAAAAAAAAATTTATTTGATTCAAATAACCGATTGCTTGACTATTATCAATTAAATATTTAATTGAATCAAATAGTTTATATTTGAGTCAATTAAAAGGTTCAGTTCATGTTTGCTTCAAAAACTAAAATTATTGCTTCAAATATTATTTAATTGACTCCCATAAATATTATTTGATTCAAGTAAATATTTAATTGAAATATCTAATCAATTAATCGGTTATTTAAATCAAATAAATTTTTTTTCAGTGTACTATTATTTTTAAAAATAGTTATTTTAGTCCAATTATGTTTGGAATTTTAAATAAAAAATTCTCTACAAAAATGTAATTGTTTTTAAAAATTTCAATAAATTTCTTCGTAGGAATTCAATTTATTTTAAAAAGTAAAAAAATTGTTCACAGGTATTCAATTATTCAAGAATATTCTCATAACATTCGTTACAACAATTCAATTATTTTCATACTCTCTAAATCTGAATTAGTAGTTTTCTACTAATGAAATAGTGCGGATTCGATTACCAATTGAATTAGTAACTGTTTTTACTAATTTTTAGTAGTTATAATTTAATAAAGTTTTTTTTAATTCTTTGGCAGAATTCAATTATTTACAAAAATATTATAACTTTTCTCAAGAATTCAATTAATAACCTACATAAATAAATCTACGAAAGAATTCAATTATGTCGATAGATAACAAAATTATTCAATTATTTTAAGGCATATTAATAAAATCTTTTGCAAAATTCAATTATTTTCAATAATAACGATATTCATCACAAGAATTCAATTATTTTTAAAATTATTAATTTTCTTTTTGTGAATTCAATTATTTTTAAAAATTATAATAAAATCGTTCGCAAGAATTCAATTATATTCATGAATAACAATATTTATCACAAGAATTCAATTATTTTCATAAACAATAAAATGCTTTTTAGAAATTCAATTATTTTCAAAAAAAAAAATTAATTTAACTACTTTTTTTAGTTTGAAAGCTACTTTTTGCTACTTTTTTAAAATTAATTATCGAGTGCGAAGTCTGAATATTGTTCTTGACAATTGTTTTTTGATAAACCAAAAGCGAAAAAATTTTCCCATGCTTTTCAGGGCTCGGATTGTGCGACTTTTTCGACTTTTCTAAGGAAATGTGACTTTTTTCGACTATTTTGTGAAAAATTGCGACTAATCGACTTTTTCGAGATTTTTTTAGTAAAATGCGACTGAAGTTTAAAAAATTTTTTAAATTTAAAGCAAGAAGTTTAAGTAAAAAAATGCCCGGTTACATTTATTTACAAATTTCTTTCAAATTCTTCAAAAGATTCAAATTCAAACCTTTTTGAAATTAAACAACTTATAAAAAATTGTTATAAAACATGAAGAAATCGATCACTCCGAGTCTTCGACTCGGAGCAATCGATGTCTTCATGTTTTATAATATTTCAAAATGACCGAGTGATAAAATCATTATTTTATATTATAAAACTTTATAAAAAAAAAAAATTTTTTAATTATTTTTTATGAAAATAATTGAACTATTGGGAATAAATTTATAAAACATTAGTAAGTAAATGAATTTTGCAGAAGAATTTTGATATATTTACAAAAATAATTGAAATTTTGAGAAGACTTTAAAAAAAAAATTTGAAAATAATTTAATTTCTGCCAAGAATTTTCTTACTTTTGAAAATAATTGAATTTTGCAAAGAATTTTATCAGAACTTTTGAAAATAATTAAATTTCCAGTATGAATTTTATTATTTATGAAGATAATTAAAATTTTGACAAGAAATTTAAAAAAAAATTGAAAATAATAGAATTTGTAGGATGAATTTTATTACTTATAAAGATAATTGAAATTTTAAAGATAAATTTAATAAAAATTGAAAATAATTAAATTTCCAGTATGAATTTTATTATTTATGAAGATAATTAAAATTTTGACGAGAATTTTCTTACTTTTGAAAATAATTAAATTTTGCAAAGAATTTTATCAGAGCTTTTGAAAATAATTAAATTTCCAGTATGAATTTTATTATTTATAAAGATAATTAAAATTTTGATGAGAAAATTAAAAGAAATTGAAAATAATTGAATTTCTAAGATAAATTTATTATTTATAAAGATAATTGAAATTTTGACAAGAATTTTTGCAAATAATTGAATTTCAGAGAAGAATTTTATTATTTATAAAGATAGTTGAAATTTTGAACAGATTTTTTTAAAAATGTTTAAAAGTAATTGAATTTTGCAGAATTTTGATATTTATAAAGATAATTGAAATTTTGAGAAGAATTTAAAAAAATTTTTTTGAAAATAATTGAATTTCTGCAAAGAATTTTCTTACTTTTGAAAATAATTGAATTTTGCAAAGAATTGTATCAGAACTTTTGAAAATAATAAAATTTCCATGATGAATTTTATTATATATATAAAGTTTTGACGAAAAAATAAAAAAAAATGTTTAATACAATTGAATTTCTGTGAAGAATTTTATTGAAATTCTTTTTTAAATAATTGAATTTCGGAAAAGAATTTTATTATTTATAAAAATAATTGACATTTTAAAGAGAATTTTTTTAAAAACATGTTAAAAATTCCTAATTAAAATTTTGCTATGAATTTTATTCAATTTTTTAAAAATTTTATTCCGGATTGTTCGATATTAATGTATCTGTTGTCGAGAAATGTGATTTTTTTTTGCAATTTTGTCAATTTCGTGTTTTGCTTTTGTCGTTTTTTCTAAGATTTCATGCGACTTTTTTCCGACTTTTTTGGAAATTTTATGCGACTTTTCGTGACTTTTGTTGAAAATTTATGCGACTAAAGCGAATTTTCTTGAGTATTAAAGACGATCCGAGCCCTGGCTTTTATATGGGATTAAAACTGCAAATACCAACTGTTTTAATAAATATTTGATAAGTGAAATATGCAATACTTAATATATTAGACATAAAAAACAGTATTTTTAATAATTCCAATTCATTATTCTCAAAAAATATTTTTAAAAATAATTATTTAATTACGTACAAAAAATTTTATGAGCATGGAGATCGTGACAACAGCGCATTTTACGTCAGTTTCAATGTTATTTCTACAAAACGGGACAGTCGGTTTACTCAATTATTTTTTTAAATTATTCCAAAAGTATTAAACTTTAAAAGAGTATCACTTTTAAAAAAGTTTAACATTTTTACACAAGTTATTATCAAAATAGTGCACTTCACATAACACTCTCCATAAGAACCCATATAAAAACATGTAATTTCAACAATTAAATTCTCAAAAACGGGACAGTAAAAAATTTTTTAAAAAAATTGTTCTATAATTTAGACATTCTTAACAACGAGTTTTTATAAATTTCAAAAAATTCTTAACATTTTTATTTGAGTCACCATCCTCCTTAAAGCGTCAAACATACACTCGATTATATTCATTTACTACAACAACAAAAAAACTTTTAACATTATTTCAGAACTTATTAACACTTTGAAGAGAAAGAAAATTGTGCCTGAAGACTAACCACAGCGTGATTGTTTTCTTTTTTCGAAATTCAGAAGCCGGTGTGAAGAGAATATAAACTTCATGATTTCGTCAAGTACATACGAAAGTAACTTTGTTCATGGAGCAAAAAAAAGAAAATAAAACACGAGTGTGTATTTGTATGAAAACACGTGGTTATGTGAAACAATTGGTATAAGAGAAAGAAGAAGAAGAAGAGGGACGGGAACGATGGAGGAGAGGAGACAGAGGGCCGGCGTGACGGTCTAATTGAGGCCTTCTTGATTGCATTTACACCGCTGCTCGGCCTCCCGTATATATCTCCTCAGCATCCAAGTAAGTATATCCACTGCAAAATTTTAACCCCTTCCAGTGGCGTAATCAAAAAGGGATGCCCTAACGATCTTTTCTCCCAACATTTTTCGCATCATCGCGAAAGGAACTCCTCTCTATTTAAGACAATATTATACTCAAACAGGTTATAATTTCTTGGAATAATATTATAATTTGTTATTAGAAAAATCTTTTTATCTTCTAATCCTCTGAAGATACTCTTCTTTTTGATACCTGAAAGGGTATCTTTTTTTTCTTTTTTTTCTGAAAGGGAGGAGGAAAAAGCGGATTTGGAGGAAAATATTTTTATTATTAGCTTTATAATTTTTATTAGTATTAAGATTATTGTTATCATTAACAATTTAATTAGTTGCCGTATTTAATTAAAAAATTCTGTAATGAATCCCAATGGATCAGTGATATGTACTTATACTCTGTTCATTTTGTCTCGTTTACGAGAGAACTTTCATGCCATCTGGGCGGCAACTCAATGAATTTTAATGGCGCGAAATTCAAATTAATTATTAATGCTACTTATACTCTCGTTTAAATTTAATAAAACACAAGAGTGAATTGTGAAAGTAAATTTAAAAATTATTCGAAAAAATCAAAAACTTTTTTACTAAATAAATAGTCAATCATCATTATTTTTCTATAGGATCATTATTTTATATTAAAAGATATTATTACTGTATAACTTCTTCAAAATTATGTTTATCATTTCCATTCAATTACTATTTTCTAGAATTCTTGCGAACAATTTTATTATAATTTTTAAAAATAATTGAATTCGCAAAAAGAAAATTAATAATTTTAAAAATAATTGAATTCTTGTGATGAATATCGTTATTTTTGAAAATAATTGAATTTTGCAAACAAAATTTTAATATGCCTCAAAATAATGGAATTTTTGAGAATAATTTTTTTATTTATCGACATAATTGAATTCTTTCGTAGATTTATTTATGTACCTAAATAATTGAATTCTTGGGAGGAATTTTATTAAAACCTAAAAAAATAATTGAATTATTTTTAAAAAAGTTAATTAAAATTGTATTTAAAATAATTGATTTCTTTCGAACAATTTTATTCAAATATTTGAAAATAATTGAATTCCTGAAAAAAATCTAAAATTTTTGTAAATAATTGAATTCTGACAAAAAATTTTTAAAAAAAACTTTATTAAATTATCGATTTTTCGAGGAATTGAAATTAAATTTTTAAGAAGAATTATATTTTTTTTAGTAATTCCTGTAAAATTGGATTAAAAATAATTGAAATTTTGCGATGAATTTGATTATTATTTACGAAAATAATTGAATAGTTGCAAAAAATTTTATTACAATTTTAAAAAAATAATTGAATTCTTCAGAAGAATTTTATTATTTATGAAAAAAATTGCATTCTTGTGATCGATTTTAATAGAATTTTTTAAAATAATCGATTTTCTAAGAAGAAATTTACTAATTTTTAAAAAATAATTGAACTCTTCTAATGAATATAGTTATTTATGAATATAATTGAATTTTGCAAAGAAGTTATAATATGCCTCAAAATAATTGAATTTTCGAAAACAATTTTGTTATTTATCGATATAATTGAATTCTTTCGTACATTTATTTATGTAAATAATTGAATTCTTGGGAAGAATTTTATTAAAATCTAAATGAATAATTGAATTATTTAAAACAAAATATTTAAAATTGTATTCAAAATAATTGATTTCTTTCAAACAATTTTATTAAAATATTTAAAAATAATTGAATTCCTGTGAAAAGTTCTAATAATTTTGTAAATAATTGAATTCTTGCAAAGAATTTTAAAAAAACATTTTTTTAAATAATTGATTTTTTCGAGGAATTGTGATTAAATTTTTAAGAATAATTACATTTTTTGAGTAATGCCTGTAGAATTGTATTAAAAATAATTGAAATCCTGCGATGAATTTGATTATTTACGAAAATAATTGAATAGTTGCTAAGAATTTTATTAAAATTTTCAAAAATAATTGAATTCCTGAGAAGAATTCTACTGTTTATAAAAAAATAACTAAATAATTGCGAAAAATTTTATTAAAATGTTTCAAAAGAATAGAATTACTACTGTTAAAAATATTTTCATTTTTGAAAATAATTGAATTTTGCGTTTAATTAATTTAAAACAGTCGGTATTAAAAATAATTGAAATTCTTTAATGAGTTTTATTATTTATGAACATAATTGAATTCTTGCTTAGAATTCTATCAAAAATTTTTTTAAATAATTGAATATCCATGAAAATTTTTATTATTTATGAAAATAATTGAATTTTATATCAATTTGATCAATTTTTCTTTTATTTTGTTGTTAAGTAATTTAATTCTTTTGCGTAATTTTATGAAAATACTAGATATTGAAAATAATTGAATTTTGAATATTTTTCGTAAATAATTGAATCGTTTTAAAGCAAAACGTAAAATAAGTATAGTAAATAGTAGGTTTTAGTAGATTAATGCGAAGACTGATGATTTTACTCTCCTTTTTGCAGTGTACGTGAAAATAATACATTTTGTGTCAAGGGGGTAAAGTTGTCGATTTCTGACCAAGTATAAAGTTTGTCCACTCGGTCAGGAATTGTCAACTTTAGGCCCGTGTGATACAAGATGTTTTTTCTTCAATTGTACAACTAGCATAGAGATTAAAAATAGTGAACGCGAGTCAGAATAAATTTTATAAAAGCGTCAGACCGATAGAAAAAGTCAGGTAGTGTTCCTAACGTCCCCTCTTCTTTCTCTCTCTAGAGACGCATGCGCAACAAGGACAGTTTCTATCAAAAAGCGTCAGCGCGCATGCGTATGGAGACAAAGACAAAAAAGAGGACGTTAGCCACACTGGAATACAAAAACTTACCAAACAGTTCTTCAAGAAAAATTTCCATCCGCTCATAAATTCATAATTCGAGTCCATCAGAGACATTTTAAATAAAGATTAATTGCGTAATCGAAAAATTCATGAAGAGTGAAAAATCCCTGCTTTTAGTGTCACTATGAGAGTAAGATGCAATCAATCGCCGATAAATAATGATGGATCGAATCTAACGAGCAAAATTCAATTTTCGATACTCGTTATTCATGACACGGGCATATGATTTTGAAAAAAGGGTGAAGAGGGGGGCAAAAGCGAGACGTGAATGTTATAGAGAAGAAGAAGAGGAAGACTCTTGATTCGCGGCACTGGCAATCTGCATTCATCGCGATGATAGGTGCGCGCCGAGTTAGTTACCTGGAGAAACCCGTAATTAAGGATTGTTAACCGGATAAAGTTTACGCGTGCTACGAAAGTATATGAGAAAAAGAAGATATATATTTTTTCAAGAAGAAGAAGAAGATCTTGCTTCAAGGTGAACCTTTGACGTTGACCTGTGTGCGGGGAGATTCTTCTTATCGATCTCACAGCATCAGCAACCGGATTGCGGACTCAATATGATCGTTTCGTATTAAAGGACCACCTGTAGAGGTGATAAATTCTGTGGAAAATACCTTTTTCGAAGGTTTGAGTTCGTGGTAGCATTGGTTGGTATCATTATTTTTTTTAATGCTACCACTACCAAGAGAATAAGTGACTTCTCTTGGTAGTGGTAGCATTAAAAAAAATTTGTACTGTTGTACCATTTTCCTGGTAGGATTAATAATTTTCTGCTATGGTACTGAAAAGTGAACTCATTTTTATTGCCGTTCATTTTTAGCGAAATAAAAATTTGGATCAAAATGAGTACATAGACTGACAACTTTTTGTTCGAAATGATCCTAATATAACTGATTACAGGGTTGACACAGGTCAGGGAAATCAGAGAATTTAGGGGAAAATCAGGGAAAGTAGAATTGATCAGAGAAATCAGGGAAAAGTCAGGGAATTTTATTAAAAGTACTGGAAAAAATTAAATGTTTAGAATTTATAAGAAAATTCTGAATTTTTGTTTCTTTTTTGTTTGACTCATAAGTTATGAAATTACCACGAATTGTAAAAAAAAATATTCAATTTTTCTATTTCTGGCAATAATTTATTTTAACTAAATTTATTTATAACTAAATTCCATTGAAGAACTATCATAAAGTTATTACTTATAAATCATTTAATAAAGTATTTTGTTGAAAAATTTTCATTTCAATTCAGTTGAAATTAGTTTCAATTTCAATAATTTTTAACGCAATACTGTGACAGAATTCAACTATCTTAATAAATATCAAAATTCTTTCCAGAAATTCAATTATTTTCAAAAATTTTTTTTAAATTCTCGTCAATATTTCAATTATTTTTAAAAATAGACAAATTCTTCGACGAAATTCAATTATATTAAAGAATTTTAATAAAATTCATTGCAAAAATTCAATTATTTTCATAAATAACAATGTTCATAACAAGAATTCAATTACTTTCAAAATTAATGGAATTCATCGCAAAAGTTCAATTAATTTAAAAGAATCTAAAAAAAATTGTCAACATTTCAATTATCTTTATAAATAGCAAAATTCTTCGCCGAAATTCAATTATATTCATAAATTTTAAACAAATTCATTGCAAAATTCAATTATTTTTATAAATAACAAAATTTATTGCAAGAATTCAATTATTTTCAAAAGTAATAAAATTGAATCATTTTTAAAAATTATAATAAAATTCATGGCAAATTTTCAATTATTTTAAAAAATTTTTTAAAAGTTCTCGTCAATATTTCAATTATCTTTATAAATAAATAACAAAATTCTTCGACAAAATTCAATTATTTTCATAGATTTTAATAAAATTTATTGCAAAATTCAATTATTTTCATAAATAAAAATATTCGTCACAAGAATTCAATTAACTTCAAAATTAATCAAATTCTTCGCAGGAATTCAATTACTTTCACAAAATCATAAAAAATTGTCAACAAATTCCATTATTTTCAGGAATTTTAATAAAATTAATTGCAAAAATTCAATAAATTTGCAAAAACTTTTCTTAATTCAATGAGTTTCAATATTCTACTATTTTAATAAAATTTTAAAATTCTTTTCAGGGATTTATTTATCATAAATAACAATAATCATCACAAGAATTCAATTATTTTCAAAAGTAAAAAAATCCAATTATTTTCAAAAATTTTAATAAAATTAAAATTCATTGCAACAAGTATTTTCAAACATTTTTCTTAATTCAATAATTTGTATATATATTATTTTAATAAAATTTCACCAAAGAATTAAATTATTTAAAAGCAATTTTAATAGAATTTCAATTACTTTTTAATAAAATTTTAATCTAATTCTTCGAAAAATGTAATTATTCTTAAAAATGTCGAAAGAATTGAATTTTTTTAAAAATTTGTTGATAAAATTATGTATGAGATTTCAATTTTAAAAAATATTTAATTATTCCAGAAATTATCTGTTTTTATTTAAATAATTGAATTCTCGTAGAATTTTCTAATAAAAATTGATTTAAAAATTAATTTGAGTAAAAGTTTTAGACGAGTTTTAGATAATAATTGAATTTTGAAGAAGTTACTAATAATTGCAATTTTTAGAAATAATTGAATTTTGTAAAAGTTTCAAATTAAAATCTTTGAAAATTTGAATTTTTCATACATTTAATTAAAAATTGTAAGGAACTAATTTTTTTCAAAAAGCTTTTAATCGAAATTTTTAAAAATTATTTCAAGTTTTTATTTTCAAATGTACACGGAGAGAAATTTATAGTAGTGGGTAACATAATTGTGGTTAGGGTGACCATCTTTAATGCTACGTATACAGACAGCTATCTAGATAGTCACCGTTACCATCAATATCATCAGGAGTAACATCTTGGTAGTACGGGGTAGCATAACTATATTTTTTTTAGCATCTGGGATGGTTGGGAGTAGCATAATGATAGTATCGTGTAACATCATCTTTTTAACATCAAAATCTGACTATCCATTTCTCTCAGTGTATATTTAATTGATGAATTTCCAAATAATTAAAATTTCACGTAAAATTGAATTGTAAACAAATGAATTTGAAAATTTTTAACAGAACTTTGTTAAAAATTAATAAAAATAATTGATTTAAAAAATAATTTTATTTAAAAATTGTAGAAAATAATAATTGAATTGAAATGATGAAAATAATTTTGAAGGAGTTGCAGTAACAATATTCTTATATTATAATATAAAATAATGATTTTATCACTTGGTCATCTATAATTATTATAAAATATGAAGAAATCGATTGCTCCGAGTCTTCGACTCGGAGTGATCTATTTTTTCATGTTTTTACAATAATTTTTTTATCAATTATTGAATTTCAAAATGTTTGAATTTGAAATTTTTGAAAATCATAATTCCTATATGGAAAAATAATAATAATTAAATATTCATTAAAAAAAGCAGTTATTGGTGTTTTTGAATAATTTTACAATTAAGGAAATTTGTAAATAAATGTAATAGAACATTTTTTTGAATTTCTAATCATTTTTAGAGTGAATCAGAATATTCTTTAGGGTCAGGGAAAAAGTCAAAATTAGTCAGGAAAAATTCTAGAAATCAGAGAAAAGTTAGAGAAAAACAAAATTTCTTTTCACTTTTCTTGCAGATTCACGAGCAGATTGAATAAAGAGGCGAATTTTTGATATAAAAAGTGTACCTGCAATAAATTTATTAAATTGCTACGTGTTCAGAAATTTTTCTAAAGGGAATTAAAGAAAAATATCGTCGCGTAATAATTTGTCCACCTGCGCTCTCTCCAGTGACAATCTCATTTGATCTCACCTTCGTTATCGGCGCCGATCTGCAGGCGTCGAACATCGACTCGTTTTGTACCCAAGTTAGCGAACGATGACAAGATTCCTGCGCGATAAGAGATTGCATCAATCATTGGGAAAACGAGCCCTCCGCACATGGAACACACATATATTATTAATAATTTTTCGTCTCTCGACACATATGCCATTTAGCAAAAAACAAAAAACAAAAAAAAAATAAATAAAAATGCAAAAATATACGGGCTCTCATCTTGATCGCAACTCGAAATTAATGGAATTAAATCTTTACGCAAAGAGCAAAATCTAAATTGTAATGAAAATTTAATTTAGTTTATAGTTTGTAAAAAATTATTACTTACCAGTTTTATTGGTTCAAGAATTTTATCATTTTACGACAAATGAATTAAAATTATTTTCTTTATTATTAGTATTGTTATCATCATCATCATTGTTATTTTTATTTTTATTATAACTATCATTATTTTTATTATTACTATTATTATTATTTCAATTATTATTTGTTAGTATAATTATTATTGTTATCATATCAACAATATAATTAGTTACCGTATTTGATTAAAAATGAGAGAAATGAATCTCAACGGATCGTCCACTTCGTCTCGTTTATGAGAGAGTTTTCATGCCATCTGAACGGGAACTTCAGGAAACAAAATAGCGCCAAATTCAAATATAATAAAACCAAAAATAATAATCAAGCAAAAAAAAACTCCTAGTCAAATATATAAATATATAAAACATTATTTATAAATAATTATTATTCTCTCTAATGTTGAGATTATTTATAAAATGATTTTTTAATAACTTTATTGAATTGTTGTTAAATTGTTAAATCCCTTTGAATTTGAATTTTTTTATTATATTAAATTAGAATTTTTTTTTTTTTTTTTAATTTCAAATGAATTTGAAAGAAAAAGAAAAAATTATCTGATAACACTTTGCGAAGTGTTGAAAAACATAACCAATGAGAGGCGGATGACAGAGGCTAAATAATGTTAAATTTCTGACCGTGAGTTGAATGCGTGTATAAAAAGCCACGAGACCCGCGGATTTTCTCACAGAGGGTGCAAACCACAAGCAATATTGTAACCACATCACAGTACTGAGTCGGCATTCATTTAGACACTTTATCCCGAGAAATCTACTCTTATAAATTAAAAATTCATAAACATTCTGATGTGCAAATGTTTCCTTTTGGAAAAGAAGAAAAATCTCTTTCGTTGATTCATTGAAATTTTCTATAAAACCGCATTATCGAAAGAAGTTTAAAATAGTTTTTTAATTTTATTCTTACTTTAGAATTTATTGTTCAACATTTTTCTATTTTTAATTTTATTCGTCCCTACTAGATTGCGTAGGGCTCAGTTCCTTCTAGAACTCTGGTGATTTTCAGATGATTGGAATTCTTAAATTTGAAGGAATTAAATTTTTCATGACTATTGGACAATCGATAGATCAATATCAGACAATTGATAGAATTTTCATACTTTTGAAAATAATAGAATTCTTAAGATGAATACTACTATTTATGAAAATAATTAAATTTTTCAATGAATTTTATTAAAATTCCTGAAAATAATTGAATTTCTCAATGAATTTTAATAAAATTCCTGAAAATAATTGAATTTTTTCAAAAAATGTTGTTATTCATCTATAAAGGTAAGTGAAATTTTGACAATTTTTTAAAAAAATTTTGAAAATAATTGAACTTCTGCGATGAATTTTTTAATTTTGAAAGTAATTGAATTTTTGTGATCAATATTATTATTTATGAAAATAATTGAATTTTGTTAAAATTCATAAATATAATTGAATTTCGTCGAAGAATTTTGCCATTTATAAAGATAATTGAAATGTTGAAGAGAATTTTTTAAAAATTTTTGAAAATAATTGAATTTTTGGAAAGGATTTTAATAGGTACTTTTTACGATAGTTGAAAACTTTTAAAGAATTGTCTTACAAATTTTTAACATTTAAACTAACTTCAACAGAATTAAAAGAAAACCATTTAAAGAATTGCCTTACATATTTTTAAAATTGAAACTAGCTTCAACAGAATTGTAATTAAAATTATTGCAGAAAAATACTTCATTAAATGCTTTATAAGTAATAACTTTATAGTTCTTCAATAGAATTAAGTTATTTAAAATAAATTATTGTCAGAAATAGTAAAAATTGAAGGTTTTTTTAGACTTCGTGGTAATTTGATAATTTGAGTTAAACAAAAAAGACACAAAAATTCAAAATTTTCTTATAAATTCTAAATATTTAATTTTCTCCAGTACTTTTAATAAAAATTCCTGACTTTTCCCTGATTTCCCGAGAATTTCTCGGTTCAATTACTGGGAACTTTTTCAAGTGGAAAGAATTCAATTTAAACTTCTTTTTATGACAATTTTGATCTTCTGCTATTTGGCGGCTGTGGTTACTTTTATTTAAAAGTGCTTAAAAGTGACAATAAAATTTTCCATCTTTTAAGATGTTGTTCAGCAACATCCCAGCAACAATCTAGAAAGTTTCCAGTCAATAAAAATTAATAAATTTGAACAGAATTCAATTTAAACTTCTTTTTATGACAATTTTGATCTTCTGCTAGTTGGCGGCTGTGGTTACTTTTATTTAAAAGTGCTTAAAAATCACAATAAAAATTTCTATTTTGCAGGATGTCGTTTAGCAACATCCCAGCAACAATCTAGAAAGTTTCCAGTCAATTGAAATTATTAAAATTGAACAGAATTCAATTTAAACTTCTTTTTTGACAATTTTGATCTTCTGCTATTTGGCGGCTGTGGTTACTTTTATTTAAAAGTGCTTAAAATTCACAATAAAATTTTCTATTTTGCAGGATGTTGTTCAGCAACATCTCTGCAAGAATCTAGAAAGTTTCGAGTTAATAAAATTTATTAAAATTAAACAGAATTCAATTTAAACTTCTTTTTTGACAATTTTGATCTTCTGCTATTTGGCGGTTGTGGTTACTTTTATTTAAAAGCGCTTAAAAGTAACAATAAAATTTTCCATTCTTCAAGATGTTGTTTAGCAACATCCCAGCAACAATCTAGAATATTTCCAGGCCATAAAATTTATTAAAATTGAACAGAATTCAGTTTAAACTTCTTTTTTGACAATTTTGATCTTCTGCAAGTTGGCGGCTGTGGTTACTTTTATTTAAAAGTGCTTAAAAGTCACAATAAAATTTTCTATTTTGCAGAATGTTGTTCAGCAACATCCCAGCAACAATCTAGAAAGTTTCCAGTCAATTAAAAGTCAATTTAGTAAAAATTTAATTTAATTAATTAATTTTTTTAAATTTAATTAATTAAGTTTTTTATTTTTAATTTAATTTTCAATTTAATTTTCTTTAGTCAATTTTTTTAAGGCCTTTTTTGAACCTCTTTTTTATAAATTTTTTTAAGACACGGGAATAAAGTAAACAAAATGTGGTTTCGAGGGATTTATTTGTTAACTTTTTAGGTTTTTTTGTTTTAAGTTTTTTAGACGTCCTTGCTTCATTAATTATTATTAATTTTTATTTTATTCGCGGATACAAAATTTCACCTGGAATAGCATAATAATTTTCTCTAGAATAACGAAAGTTTTAACTGAATTAAATGAAATTTGAAGTTCATTGGAAGCTTTCCTTAAGATTCCAAACAAACCAATTTCTTCTAATACTTTTATAGGATAAGCTTATCGAAAGATAAGCCATGTGGGTGGTATTTATAAAGCACGTGTGGACCTGCAATTTTTTTCAACGAAATTATTTATTATCATGTTGATTAGACACAAGTGGCGAAGAGGTAAAAGAAATGCCCTTCGGAGTGTATTTGAAATTATTCCCAAATGAGATAGTGATAACTACTAAGCATTAGTCAATGACAATCAGTTCGGATTCAAACATAAACAATTAGACTTAATTTTAAGAAGCCTCGAGCCAACAATGATTGAATTACCAAAGCTTTCTGATTCAATGACGTGTGCCTTATCGTCTGATAAATGAAGTGAGAGAGCGTAGGCTTCAAAATTAAAGAGTGAAGCCTATATGTATGCTACACTCATAACAATGCCTTTCACTCTCGTTCGATTTGTTATTTTTATTAATATAAAAATCTTTTTAACTCTCGGTTGTCTTAATGATTAAAAATGTTGCCATGAGCGATCGCAACGAGTCAATGTTGTTATTTTCATACTGAAAATAGTATTAACAGGCTTCGCACTGGATAATTAATTTGATTCTGTATTTCCCTGTCTTTTTTCTGATTTCATAAAAAAAAATTAATTTTTCTTATCCTGATAACTTTAAAATTAAAAAAGTCTTAGTACAACAAAAAAAAAAATCCTAAATATATTGACAAGTATAAACAATTTATAGTTATTGTAGAATTTCTCTCTGACTGAACAGAAAGTGCGGAGAAATTGGCAATAAAAGAATGTTCTAAATTCATTGAAAGGCACAAGGATGAAAATTCCATTTGGCAAGGGGTGTAAATATAACATTTACGAGCGCGGAATGCTATTCGCTTTGGAGGCTTATTAACTCCTTATTTATTTCCTTATTTTTTTAAAAAAAAGGTGCGTTTAAACGCAAACTCTCAACTCGGAACAGGGAAGTAATGATATAATTTTAACCGAAATGTCCGGCGCTATTTGCATTTAGGCATTTTAGTAATAACGAACGCCCACAATGGTCATCCCAAGGGCTCTGATTCACAAAATGACGCTGACCTCGCCTTTTAAATTAACTCCTTGCACCCCGTTGGGCGCCAAGCATTGCATAGTGTCATTATATACACGTATTATCCCACTCTTTTCATTTTTATTTATTTATTTTATTAATGTAGATAAAAATAAAAAAAAAACTTAGGTATATTAAACATTTCAAAACATTGCAAATTATTTTCTGATAAGTGACACTATATTATTCTAATAGAAATTAAATTCTAAATAATAAATTTCAAACATGAATCAATAAAAAAAAATAAATTAATTCCCTAAGGTTCAAAACTATATATTTTATTTCTACTTTTACAATTTGCTTAAATTCAAAATTTCGCGCCAATTATGTTTTCTTAAGCTCCCATCCAGATGGCATGACAACTCTCTCGTAAATGAGATGAAGTATTTTTTAAAAAATTTTAATTTCAATTCTGTTGACTTTAGTTTCAATTTTAAAGATTTTTAACACAATTCTTTGAAAAAATTCAACTAACTTAGTAAATATCCAGAAGTTCAATTATTTTCGAAAAATCTAAAAAAAAAATTGTCAATATTTCAATTATCTTTATAAATGAATAACAAAATTCTTCGACAAAATTCAATTATTTTCAGAAATTTTAATAAAATTCATTGAAAAATTTAATTATTTCCATAAATAGTAGTAATCATCACAAGAATTCAATTATTTTCGAAAGTAATAAAATTCAATTATTTTTAAAAATTATAATAAAGTTGATGGTAAAATTTCAATTTTTTTGAATAATTTTTCTTAATTCCAATGTCTTTCAATATTCTACTATTTTTAAAAAATTTCCCAAAAGAATTTAATTTTCAAAAATTTTTTTTTAAATTCTCGTCAACATTTCAATTATTTTTAAAAATAGCTAAATTCTTCGCCGATATTCAATTATATTCAGGAATTTTAATCAAATTCATTGCAAAATTCAATTATTTTCATAAATAACAATATTCTTCATAAGAATTCAATTACTTTCAAAATTAATAAAATTCTTATCAGAAGTTGAATTTATTTCAAAAAATCTAAAAAAAATTGTCGTTAACACTTCAATTATCTTTATAAATAAATAACAAAATTCTATTCTTTAAACAAATGTAATAAAATTTATTGTAAGAATTCAATTATTTTCATAAATATAATAATATTCATCACAAGAATTCAATTATTTTCAAAAATAATAAAATTCAATTATTTAAAAAATTTTAATAAAATTCTTGTTAAAATTTCAATTATTTTCAAAATATTAATTCAATTATTTTCAATTTTCTACTATTTCAATAAAATTTCCCAAAGGAATTCAATTTTTTTCTAAAATAATGAAAATTTTATAGTAATTCAATAAATTATTGAAAATAGAATTTGTACAAATTTTGTCATAAGAAGGCAATTGTTTGTTTGCTTTTATAAAATTCTTCATAAAAATTCAATTATTTTCAAAAATAATAATACTTATTACAGAATTTAAATTATTTTTAATCCAATTTTCATCGAATTCCTCAAAAAATGTAATTATTCTTGAAAATTTTATTAAAATTCGCCGAAATAATTTCATTACTAAGATTTGTTTATAAAATTCTTTATGAGAAGTCAATTTTAAGAAACGTTCAATTATTCAATAAATTGTTTATTTTTGTATTATTTAAATAATTGAATTCTCATAGAATTTTCAAATAATAATTTATTTAAAAATTAATTTCAGTTCCAGTTTTAGATAATAATTAAATTTTTGGACAAGTTACTAATATATGCAGTTTTTTTTTTTTTTTAGAAATAATTGAATTTTGTAAAGGTTTCAAATAAAAATCTTTGAAAATCTGCATTTTTCATATTTTTAATTAAAAATTCGATGGATCCAAGTTTTTATTTTCTAATATACATTTATTTGAAAAATTTCCGAATAATTGAAATTTTTGCTAAAATTGAATTGCAAAACAAATGGAATTGAAAATTTTCAAAGAACTTTTTTTCAAAAATTATTAAAAATAATTGATTTAAAGAAGAATTTTATTTAAAAATTGTAGAAAATAATAATTGAATTGAAAAGATGAAAATAATTTTGAATAAGTTACTGTAACAATATTTTTATAATATAAAATAATGATTTGCTCACTCGGTCGTTTTTAATTATTATATATATAAAACATGAAGATATCGGTCACTCCGAGTCATCGACTCGGAGTAAACGATTTCTTTATGTTTTATAATAATATTTTTATCAGAATTTCAAAAAGTTTTGAATTTAAAATTTTTTAAAATTCTAATTCCTATCCAAAGTAATAATCATTAAATATTCATTTAAATAATAATTTTAAAAAATTAATTAATTATACAATTAAAAAAATTCGTAAATAAATGTAATAGAACATTTTTTTGAATATTTAAAAATTTTTAGAGTGAATCAGAATATTCTTTAAGGTCAGGGAAAAAGTGAACGTCAGTCAGGAAAATTCTGGAAATCAGGGAAAAGTCAGGGAAAAAGAAAATTAAATTTTTCTGGCAAAACCCTGTTTAACTAAAATTTACTTCAACGGAAATAGTAAAAATTTTCCTAAATTCTAGAAAGGTGATTTTTACTATAAAAAAGTATAGCAACAGTTACTTTATTCCTTTTCTCTCCACACATTATAATGCCCCCCCTTCTCCAATTACGGCAAGTGTTTTTATGGAGTAAAAAAATTAAAAATGAAAAGCGAAAAATAAATATAATATAATGTGTGCATTATTTTCATATGAGAGAAATTAAGATGAAAGATAATTTACGAGTTTTATTTATATACACACACACACATATATACAAATATAAATATATATATATATATATATATATAGAAGCGTAAGTTTTCGCGAGCGGTTGAATAGGGCGTTCTCGGCATTCCTTTGTAAATTAACTTAGCGGACAGAGGAGTAGTCGGGGCATCAGACCGGCGTCTCCGCCAAATATTCATTTAAAAAGGTAAATGCAATTTTGCGTTTTACGTGATTGAGATAATGCACTCCGATTAACGACCTCTCCTCGTCTCCACGGCTGTTGCCCATTCTCCACCCCGTTCTTCTGTTTCTCTCCCGTCTAACTCGACTTTTCGCAGACTTCCTCTATATATAACGGGCTCGCATCCACAGTAGCCAATTTGGGCCCTCAACCCTTATTGCGAACTCGCCGCTAAGTATAAACCCTACACTATAAGATTTCGCCTCTCTAAAGTCAATTTCCAATAAGTGCTGATGCACACACAAGATGAAAAGAGTCTGTTTCTTCCCCTCCTCTAATTTCGACTCTATTTTTCTTTATTCATTTCAAAAAAAAATTTTAATTTTTCTAACAACAAAATTTTCTGAAATATTTTTGTCAATTAATTAATTTGGTTAATTACACAGTAAAACGTGAGGTGTTAAAATAACACCAGAATAGATAAAAATAATCTGCAACACTTTAATCCCTCTAGGATTACACAGAAAAAAATATGTGTTAAATTTGTTGCGTGTAGTTTTTAGGTGATGTTTTAACACAATTTTGGTGTTATTTTAACCCCATTTAAAATGTATATTAATTTAACACCCTGTAGTGTTAATTTAACATATTCCAATGTTATTTTAACACCAATGAAGTGTTAAAATTACACACTGTCGGTTAAAAATGTTGCGTGTAGTTTTAACACTACTTTTAGTGTTATAATAACACTTCTTTTTTCCTGTGTAAAATGTAAATTAACACCAAGAAGGATTAAAATAATCTATTTTGATGTTATTTTTAACTATGAATGAAATTTTACTTTAAATAAAACACCAAAGTCAATGATTTGTAAAAACTCAATGAATTTAGATTCTCCATAGTAAGTTAGTAAGTTAGTTACTAACTTACAAACTAACTTAGTAACATAGTTACTAAATTCAATTGTGTTCAAAAATTTTTTTAAATTCTCGTCAAAATTTCAATTCTCTTTATAAATAATAAAATTCTTCTCTGATATTCAATTATTTTACAAAATTTTAATCAAATTCTTGTCAAAATTTCAATTATTTTCAAAAGTTTTCTAAAATTCAATGATTTTCAATATCTACTATTTCAAAAAAATTTTCCAAAAGAATTCCATTATTAAAAAAAATTTAAATAAAATTCTACGCAAACATTTAATTATTTTCATAAAAAAATAAAAATTTCACATCAGGAATTCAATTATTTACAAATTTTTTGATAAATTTCTTCGCAATAATTCAATTATTTTCATAAATAATAACATTTTTACAGGAATTCAATTATTTTTATAAATAATAAAATTCTTTTAGGAATTCAATTATTTTCATAAATAATAACACTCATTGCATAATTTCAATTATTTTTAATGCAATTTTAATCGAATTCCTCGAAAAATGTAATTATTCTTAAAAATTTTATTAAAATTCGTTCAAAGAATTTAATGATTTAAAAAATTTGTTGATATAATTTTTTATGAGAATTTTATTTCAAGAAACATGAAATTAATAAATTACTAATTTTTGTATTTAAATAATTGAATTCTCGTAAAATTTACTAATAAAAAAGGGTTTTAAAAATGAATTTTAGTTAAAATTTTAGATTATAATTAAATATTAAAAGCATTCTAACGTGGATTTTTAGAAATAATTAAATTTTGAAAAAGTTTCAAACTAAAATCATTGAAATTCTTAATTTTTCTTATTTTTGAAAAAAAATTCTGTAGAATTAATTCTTTTTAAAAGTTTAATAGCATTTTTATTGAAGTTATTTTAAATTTTTATTTTTCAATATATATATTTAATTGCAGAATTTCCGAATAATTGAAATTTTGTAAAATTGAATTGTAAACGAATGAATTTGAAAATTCTCAACGAACTTTTTTAAAATATATTAAAAATAATGGATTTATTGAAGAATTTTAGTTAAAAACACTATAAAAAAATTTTATTTTAGAGAAGTTACAAATTATTGCAGAAATTCAATTATATTCAAGAGTAATAAAATTCTTCTTAAGGATTCAATTATTTTTACTAATAATAAAACTCAACGCAGCGTTTTAATTATTTTTCATGCAATTATAATTGAATTCCTTGAAAAAAGTAATTATGTTCATGCAAGTTTTAATAAAATTAGACAAAAGAATTCAATTATTTAAAAATTTGCCAATAAAATTTTTTATGAAAATTGAATTTTGAGAAACATTCAATTATTCAATAAATTATTTACTTTTGCATTTAAATAATTAAATTCGTGTAGAATTTTCTAATAAAAATTGATTTTCATTTCATAAAAATGAATTTCAGTTAAAATTTTAGATTATATAATTGAATATTAAAAGCAGTATAGCGTGAATTTTTAGAAATAATTGAATTTTGAAATTAATTTTTTTGAAAAAGTTTAATTGAATTTTTTTTATATTATTTCAAGTTTTTATTTTTCAATATGCATTTAATTAAAGAATTTAGGAATAATTGAAATTTCGTGAAATTGAATATTGTAAACAAATGGATTTGAAAATTGCCAAAGAACTTTTTCAAAAATTATTAAAAATAATAGATATAAAGTAAAATTGTAGTTAAAAATTTTTGAAAATAATAATTGAATGAATTTAAAAGATATTCCAGAATTAAAATTAAATTAAATTAAAAAAAAAATGGAAAACTTATAAATAATTATAAATAAATAATTTCTTACAAATGATTATTTACGAATAATTATTTATAAAAACTTACTAGAAAATAATTATTTTTAATGATAATTACAAATAAATATAAATAATTACTTGTAAACAATTATTTACAAATTACCTATAAATAATATTACTCATAAATAATTATTTACAAATAATTACTTATAAATAATTACTCGCATAAATAATTACCTCGACAAATATAATTACATACAAATAATTGCTTATAAGTAATTACATATAGATAATTACTTTTTGAATATAATTATATTTAAAAATAATGATAAAATATATATTGAGAAAAAAATCATTTTCCCATAGCGGAGAATTAAATTAATAACTGATTAACCGATAAATAAATTATTTTTCAAAATGTGCGGATTTGGAGGTAAACGAGAAATTGAAATCTGCCGTAATAATTCATTGGGAAATTAAGCTGTCTGTATCATTAAATTGTAACTCTAATGCGCAAAGATATACTGGCGGAACATTTACAGTAAATGTGTAGCTATTTTATCCACGATAGAAACGGCGTGAAATGCGTCAAAAGTTTATCTTCGGACTCGGATATCTAAATATATAATTTTATTATCACTCAACGGTATATTTATAAGAATTTTCTCAATTTCTTTTTTTTTTTGTTTCTTTTTTTTGGTGCAATAAGTAATAACCAGTAAAGCGAATCGCGATGTACAGGTGAAGATCTCTAATTCTCTAACTGTCATTAACCAGTCGAGCCGGTTGGTTATTTCATTTTGACATGAAATACCAGGAGAAATGTTAATCCTCGGACATGAGCATATGAGTTTAGTTTAAGATATCGGGTTTGTGTTTACAATTTTCTTTTACCTTTTTTTCGTCTTTTTTTAAATTTTAATGAAATTAGCTAAAAAGATTCATTTTTACAATATTTTCACGAAAAATTTTTGCTTTACAGTTTTCTATTAAAAGTATCAAATTAATACTAAATTTGATCAAATTGATGCCAGAAATTTGGATCAATTTTTTATTTGATCTATATTTTTGGTATCAATTCGTTAAGATATTCAAAAATTTGAAAATCAATAACATATAAAAATATTCAATATTCATATAAAAATATTCATATAAAAATATCACTCCGAGTCTTCGACTCGGAGCAATCGATATCTTCATGTTTTATAATAATTGAAATTTGCTACTTTGTTACTGTAACATCTTCAAAAATTATTTTCATCATTACGATTATTAATTTCTAGAATTTCCAACTAAAATTCTTCCTTAGGTCAATTTTTTTTAATAATTTTTGAAAAAGTTCTTTGTAAATTTTCAAATTCCTTTGTTTACAATTTAATTTTACGAAATTTCGATTATTCTGACATTCTTTAATTAAATATATATTAGAAAATAAAAACTTCAAATAATTAAAAAAAATTACATTGAACTTTTTGAGAAAAATTAATTCTACAGAATTCTTAATTAAAAGTATTAAAAGTTCAAATTTTCAAAGATTTTAATTTGAAATCAATTTTTAAATCAATATTTATTAGAAAATTCTATGCGAGAAATCCATTATTTATCGACAAGAATAAATATTTTATTAAACAATTCAAAGCTGTTTCTTAAAATTAAATTTTCATAAAGAATTTTATCAACAAATTTTTAAATAATTGAATTGTTCAGACGAACTTTAATAGAATTTTTAAGAATAATTACATTTTTCGTAGTATTCAATTCAAGTTGTATAAAAAATAATTGAAATTATGCGATGAGTTTTATTATTTATGAAAATAATTGAATTTGTAAAAAGAAATTTATTATTTATGAAAATAATTGAATAATTCAATCATTATTTTTTTATAGAAATTAAGATATTCAAAATTTTTTAATTCAATAACATAGGTATAATAATTAAAACTTGCTACTTTGTTCTTTTTTCTTTTTTTCCTTCAAAAATTATTTTCATCATGACGATTAATCATTTCTAAAATTTTCAACAAAAATTCTTCTTTAAGTCAATTTTTGTTTTAATAATTTTTGAAAAAGTTCTTTGTGAATTTTCAAATTCCTTTGTTTACAATTTAATTTTACGAAATTTCGATTATTCTGACATTCTTCAATTAAATATATGAGAAATTAAAAACTTCGAATAATTAAAGAAAAATTCCATTAAACTTTCTGAGAAAAATTAATTCTACATAATTCTTAATTAAAAGTATGAAAAGTTCAAATTTTCAAAGATTTTAATTTGAAATTCTTTTTTAAATCAATTTTTATTAGAAAATTCTATGAGAATTCAAAAATTTAACTATAAAAATAATTATTTTATTAAACAATTGCATGTTTCTTAAAATTGAATTTTCATAAAGAATTTTATCAACAAATTTTTAAATAATTGAATTCACTTGAGAAATTTTAATAACATTTTTATTAAAAATTGAAATCCTGCGAAGAATTTTATTATTTAGGAAAATAATTGAATTGTTGCAAAGAATCTTATTAAAATTTTCAAATAAATTGAATTCCTGAGGAGAATTTTATTATTTATGAAAATAATTAAATTTTTCGATTAATTAATTTAAAATAGTATTAAATAAATGATTGAAATTCTTCAATGAGTTTTATTCTTTATCAAAATAATTGTATTCTTGCTTAGAATTAAACCAAAAATTTTTCTAAAAAATTGAATTTCCACGAAAAATATTATTATTAGTGAAAGTAATTGAATTATTGTGAAGAATTGTATAAAAATTTTGTTAAATAATTGATTTTTTCGAAATTTTTTTGAAAATGCTATTCTAAATTAATTGAAATCATGTGGAAATTTTATTATTGATGAAAATATTTGAATTTTGGATGAATTTTATAAATTTTTTTTTTAAATAATTGAATTCTTTATCGAAATTTCATGAAAATACTAGATATTGAAAATAATTGAATTTCGAAATATATTCTGAAAATAATAGAATCTTTTTAATGAATTCGATTATAAGTTTTGGGAATAGTTTTTTGATTTCTAGTATTAGCGAATTTAAAATAATGGAAATTCTAAAAAAAAGAGAAACAGTAGCTTTCAGTGACTCAAATCTAAAAAAAAGTAGCCAAATAACAAATAGTAGCTTAACGTAAAATAGTAGTAAAAAGTAATTTTTAGTAGATAAGTGCGAAGCCTGATTATTACTTAAACATTCATTATTAATTTATTTTGTTAATTAACTATTAATTGAAATCATTAATGAGATTAATTATAAATCAACATAAATGTTGAGTGAAACAATTAATACAAAACAAGTACGTTTGCGATTTAATATATAAAATAATAATAAATTTGCAATTAATGAAAAAGAATGCAGTACATAATAGATTTATCACTAAACGATAAAATAAATGCGATTAAATTTATAGCAAGGCGTCAATAATCCTCAAGTTTAATTAGCACAGTAATTAAATTACATGGCAACTATACAAAAGAATAAACATTCATTTAATATAATCATTGCTAATTGCCTATTACTGTTTTTTCAAGGATATTCAAACGCGCTTGTCAGTTTGTAACAAAAAAAAAAGAAAAGAGAACTAAATTAGCAATGCAAATCCAATTGATTCGCGCGCATTCGAAAAATGTATAACTTTTGAAACAAAACTTGTTCAACCTTCGCAAAATGTTTAATTAGTCTCTTTATGCATTCGAGCTGTGAGGAGAGAATTTTTCGCATCTCTATCGTTTGTGTTTTAACAGAAAAAAAAGAGAAGAAGATTCCTCCACTAGGGCTGTCAGCAAACTTTTGAAATATCGTCCTATCCCAACTATAGCATCCAATAATTAGTTTACTCCTCATTAGGAGGAGGAGGGACCTTCAGGGGTCAGTGGATCCTCAAAAAAAAAAAAAAAAAAAAAAAAAACCCGATGAGAAGGGGCAAAAGTGTATATATAAAAAAATAAAGCATGTTAAAAGTCAAATCCTAATTAACTCAACGTTTTGTTCAGTTAGTAAATTTCTTGGCTCGGTAATTTTTAGACACGCCCAATTAAATTGTCTCTTTAAAAATTATTATCCGAGTTTGGAAATTGTAACATGGAGAAATATATATGTATTTTCTTTTTCAACTAAAAGTATTTCTAATTTAATGAAGTATAAAACATTTTCTGCAAATCTTTTCATAAAAAAAAAGAATGAATTTTATTTTAAAACTAAAGAAAATCTATCGCAAATATGAAAAAAAAGAATATGATTTCATAATCAATGAACAAAATTTTTTATAAAAGCAGAATTTC
This sequence comes from Leptopilina heterotoma, assembly GCF_015476425.1. Lineage (NCBI taxonomy): Eukaryota > Metazoa > Arthropoda > Insecta > Hymenoptera > Figitidae > Leptopilina > Leptopilina heterotoma. Next base: position 211,653 of record NW_025111150.1, read on the forward strand.
ATTTCATAAATAAAAAAGAAGATAAAAAATAATTTTAGAAAAAGAAACAATTTTTTTTTATATCAAAAGTGAAAATGTGAAATATTGCAGATCAATTTACAAATGGTTGTGCGGAATAATTAAATGAGGACACTGAAAGATCACTTGAAAAATGATATGATCCCAGGGCTAAATATTACTGACGTCGAAACAAATTATTCATTACATGACATGATACCGGGAGCAAGTTTATATATTATAAAAAAAAATGGGGGAAAAAAAGTAAAATCAAAAAAGAAAAAAAAAAGTCATCGCCTTACGTTCTGCAGCACGCGGTTATCTTGGATCTCGAAACTATACAAGAGGATCAAGGTACCATAGGAGGCATGATGTGCGGGAGCCCTCTCTGTTAATCATCGCGTAATTATCGTTCCAATTATCAGATACTGAGATACCCACGAGAGAGCAACTCATGGACCCATCGGGTATCTCTTAACTTCACTTGTATCCGATTACCTCTCTTTATAATTTTTCCTTAATCCAATTGGAAAAATTTATTCTCTTCTAATCTTCTTTCGCTGCTAATCTATTACATATTATTCGGCTAGAAATAAATCTTTCAAAAAATAGTTACAGATAATTATAAATATAAATTTATTTATAACTTATATCTAGTTATTTGCAAGTAACTATTTACTAATAATTATTAATAATTATTATTTACTAGTAATTATTAATAATTATTATTTACTAGTAATTATAGAACACACAGTTTTTTTGAAAGTATCAAGTTGATACTATAGTGTATCAATCTAAAATAAAATTTTAAATTAATTTTTTATTGGATCCACATTAGTATCAATTTAATTATTTAATATTTTCAAGAAAACTAGTAAATAGTAAATGAATAGTAAATAATTTCTGGTAAATAGTCACTTATGAATACTAGTACAGGGTTGCCAAGCAACCTGGAAACCGGAAAAATCTGGAAATGTTAGGAAATTTTATAAACCTTGAAAAAACTTGAAAAAGTCAGGGAATTTTGATCGAAATCCTGAAAAATTGTTGTTTTCTAAAGTTGTTGTATTTATTCTTAAAATCTAACTTCACTTAAATATTTCAAAATTAATTCAATTTTAAAAGAATTCCATTTACAATTTCCACAGGTAAATGAACTTCAAAAGATTTTGATTTGAAATTTTGTAAAATTTCAATTTTAAATGAGTTTAATTAAAAATATTAAAAAACTTAGATTTAAACAAAAATTTTTAAACTAAAATTCTTCTGAAATTAGTTAAATTTTTTAAAATATATATTTCATTGATTATTAAAAAAAATGGATTTATAGAAGAATTTTAGTTAAAAACAATAAAACAAATTGAATTTTGAAGCAATTACAAATGATTGGAGAAATTCAATTATTTTCAAAAGTACTAAATTTCCTCTAAGAAATTCAATTACTTTCAAAAATTTTAATTATTTTCAAAAACTTTCCTTAATTCAAAGATTTTTAATATCTACTATCTACTTTAATAAAAATTCCCAAAAGAATTCAATTACCTACCTAGTTAAAAAAAAAATTTTAATAAAATTCTACGCAAACATTTCATTATTTTCATAAATAATAAAAATTTCACAGGAATTCAATTATTTACAAATTTTTTTTATAAATTTCTTCGCAATAATTCAATTATTTTCATAAATATAATAACATTTTTTACAAGGATTCAATTATTTTCATAAATAATAAAACTCAATGCTGACTTTCAATTATTTTAATTAAAAAATTGTAATGGAATTCCTCGAAAAATGTTATTATTCTTAAACATTTTTTTTTAAATTTATCAAAGAAATTCAATTAGGTACTTCAAAAACCTTTGCTACAATTGACTTATTTAGAATTTAAGTATTCTTTTCAATTATTTTTAATACAATTTCACAGGAATTGCTGAAAAAATATAATTATTCTTAAACATTTTATTTTCAATTCCTAAAGAAAATCAATTATATTTTTAAAAAATGGTTTTTTTTAAATTCTTTGGAAGAATTCAATTATTTAGAAAAATATTAGAATTTTTTACTGCGTATTCAATTATTTTCAATTATTTTAATAAAATCTTCCCAAGAATTCAATTATTTACATTAATAATTCTTCGAATCAGTTCAATTATTAAAGATAAATAACAAAATTATTCCCGAAAATTCAATTATTTTGAGGCATTTTAATAAAATTCTTTGCAAAATTCAATTATTTTCATAAATAACAATATTCATTAAAGGAATTCAATTATTTTTAAAAGTAATAAATTTTTTCATAGAAATTCAATTATTTTTAAAAATTCTAATAAAATCTTTCATAAGAATTCAATTATTTTCATAAATAATAAAATGCTTTTAGGAACTCAATTATTTCCAAAAGAAAATTAAATAAAATGCCACACAGACATTCAATTATTCTCAAGAATTTTAATAGAATTCTTTGTAAAATTTAATTATTCCAAAAAACTTTTTTCAATTGATATTGAAATGACTTTCAATATCTACTATTTTCATAAAATTTACAAACAGAATTCAATTAATTAAAAAAAATTTTTCGTAAAACTCTTCGTAAGAATTCAATTCTTTTCATGAATAATAAAAATTTCTCAGGAATTCAATTATTTCAATTAGAATTTGCATAAAATTAGTCGAAAGAAATCATTTATTTAAAAATTTTTATAAAATTCTTCGCAAGAATTAAATTATTTTTATAAATATTTAAATTCTTTGATGAATAATAAAATTCGTTGCAGGAATTCAATTTATTAGCAGCAGAAGAAAGAAGTAAATATTTTTGATGAAAATTAGAAAAAAGTCAGGAAAATAAAATATAGAATGGAATTGTTGTCAGTTTTGTGAAGTTTCTCAAATGAGATTTTTTGGTCGTCAAGTTTAATTTTTCGATAGTTACCTTTTTACTACTTTTTTAAAATTAATTATCGAGTGCGAAGTCTGAATAATTTATAATCAATGATTAAGTAATAATTAATAATCAACAATTAATTAATAATAATTAAACGTCTACATTTTATGTAGGGGAACATAGTCTAGGTCGGCCACCTTTTTGACTTTTGTTTATAACTTTTTTTTAAAAATGAATTTGGACAATTGAAGTATATGGTTGGAAAGTCCTGTTTAATAGGAACATTTTTTCTGTACAAAGTAAATTGACAGGTTTAAAAATGAAAAAGTTATAAAGATTTAAAAAAAAAAAAATTTGTAGTCCAGGTTAGCCATTACAGTCAAGGTCGGCCATGTTTAAAATTCAAAGGGCATTAATCGTTAAAAAATAAAATAACATGTTTGGAGTTACGGAAAATTGATTCTTTATTGTTTACAGTTTGTAACTTAATGAAATAACAAAATAATAACAATAAACAATATAAAAAAATAAATATAAATAAAAAAAAGTTTTGCACTAAAATATTAATAAAATTAAATAAAAATATTAATAAGATGATCAATTATATTATGAGTTATACAGAATTGCAGTTTTTGCAAATGAAGTAGCTCGTCCTCAACTTTGCGCATTTTAAACACATAGTGGCCGACCTTGACAGTAAGTAACATTACCGAATTGTTGTAAAAAAAAAGAAATACGTTTCGGGATTCGATTTTTTACTTTGTTTTCCTTTCAACCATGAGTCCCACAAATTTTCTGCATACTTGCCTTGACGATTCAATTTGTTTTTTATCTTTTATTAATGGTTTTTCACATTATGCACAAAACTTTTTTTGAGCTTTTTTTGTACCGACGTCACAGAAAACACAATTTTCGATTTTCCGAAAATGTAATTGAACAAAAAGTTAGGTTTCACTAAGACAAGCTTCGACAAAAATGCGCGTAGGTGGCGCTAGTGAACTTGACAAAAAAACGCGAGTGGCCTACCTAGACAGTAGGCCAACCTTGACTACATTCCCCTACCTAAATAAAAATACTGATTAAATATTAACCAAGCATCTTTGATTCTTTAATAAGAAATAAGAAAATAGAATTTCTATAACATTTTACTAATTATTCGATAATTTGTTTAAACATTTTCCAATTTTTGTTTTTTGATAATTAATTTTTGTTGTTTAAAAATATATGCTAACTATAATCTTTAAAAAAGATAAATCGGAAGGGAATTTATGAAAGCGTCGCGACGTATTTCGAAAGGATGCTGAGGATATGGTATAGAATGCTCAAAATGAGAGGAACCGGCTCGATAAGCCGAACTGGATGCACGGCTCCAATAGGTCGGCCTAGAAGGAATAAACAATATTATGAATTTAAAGTGCACAGCTTGGCGCCACTATAACCCTACATTATCAAATTACAGAACTTTGGGTCAAAAACTATGAGACAAGGATGTGTCATAAAGTCCAAACTTAACGGGTAGGGATGCTGTACGGTTGATTTTTTCACAATGCCAAATTTTATGCCAACACTTCAACTATATATACGATACGTAGACAAGTCTCAAATATTTTTAACCCCTTTGTCTTCAATATCTAATTTCGAAAGATGAATATTCATTTTTCAATGGTTTCATTTTTTGGTAAAATTTAATAAGCGACTAAATCTACTTTTTCTGCTTCTTTGGCTTTAATTTATCTTTTGATTCCCGTGGAAAATTAAATTTATAAGTATTTATTTTAAATGTATGTTTTAGAAAAATTATTCTAGTTTTCAATTGTTCTACATAAGAAAAATTGCAGTTGAGGAAAAAATACGGAATAGTTAAAAAAAATGTTCATTAAAATCCTCAAATGTTTGGAATACTCGAAACGTTTCGAAGATTTAAAGGCATTATGTTCACATTAAGAGTTGCAGAATATTTTACATATTTTCAAACATTTTTCCTATAAAAAAGAGGGAATATTTATACAAGAAGTATATTTAAAGTGTCCATATTATAAATACACTGAGATTTGTGGAGTCGAGAGGAATTCTTTGATATCTATTTTACAGCTTCTAGTAGTAGATAAACAACATTCTTCCGTTTCTTTTCATGTTGCCTTCAAGTTGTCTTTTAATTTTCCTTCAATTCGATTTATTATCAGTTAACATTATTTGAATCTTTTTTTTTATATTTTTTTTCTCGACTGATAGAACTTTAATTTCTCTTTCCTCTTTTTTTGAGAGTTGATAGGAAATTCCAGGCCAAAGTTGTGTCTCGCGCTCGACATTGAGGTTGATTCCCTCTCGACACGCCCCGAAATGACAGCGGCCAAGCCTGGATTCCTAATTTAATTAAGAAAAGGCAGGTATAATTGAAGCTTGTTTATTATATATAGAATTCTGAAAGTCGAAGTCATAAGTCAAATTCTCCTTCGCAATAAAATTTTCTCTGTATATTAACTTTTTTAATGACGTTATTTTATGTAGTATGCTACTAATAATAGTCCTTTAGCATATATATATGGAGATAATAATACCTCTCCAATTATAAAATATTTCACAAATTAAATTATGAAAATATTTAGACCACAGCAGTGCTGCCAGATAGATTGGAAGATTTTTCTTCACGTCTGAAGAAAGTTAAAACAATCTGCTATTTTTGAAGAATTTGAAGAAATATTGTAAACACTTGAAGATTTTTTAAAAATTTTGCACAGGCTTTGTATATATCAAAAAATAATTAAAATATTTATATACATTTAAATAATATAAATAAACCATTTTTTAAAGATAAATTGTAATTTTTGTTCTTTACATACTTATGATTATAATAAAAAATGTAATAATTATTAATTATCATAAATGTTACTGTTCCATTTATTATTTTGCAAATTAAAAAATTTTATATTTTCAAATATAAACATTAAATTTTGAATATATTCAAATTCAAAATTTAAAAAATTCAACTTTTAACTACGTAATTAAATATTATTGTTTATTATTTTCAAAAATCATAATAAAATATTCTTTGAAAGAATTCAATTATTTCTATAAACAGTAAAATTCATCGTAGGAACTCAATTTTCAATGTTGAAAAATTCTGAATTTTTTGTGCTTTTATGGAAAATGGTGATAACTTTTTTAAATTTTATTTTACGGAAAAGTGTCTAAAGGAAAAGTTGCTTGTTTTTGTACAAGATTTTAGGCAAAAAACAGAAAAACAGATTTTACTAATAATTTGCAAAGATACCAAAGTTTGAAAATTCCAATGTTAAAAAATTCTGAATTTTTTGTGCTTTTATGGAAAGTGGTGATAACTTCTCTAAATTTTATTTTACGAAAAAGTGTCTAAAGGAAAAGTTGCTTGTTTTTGTACAAAATTTAAGGAAAAAAACAGAAAAACAGATTTTACTAATAATTTACAAAGATACCAAAGTTTGAAAATTTCAATGTTAAAAAATTCTGAATTTTTTGTGCTTTAGGAGAAATGGTGATAACTTTTTTAAATTTTATTTTACGAAAAAGTGTCTAAAGGAAAAGTTGCTTGTTTTTGTACAAAATTTAAGAGAAAAAACAGAAAAACGAATTTTAATTAAAATTTACAAAAATACCAAAGTTTGAAAATTTCAATGTTAAAAATTCTGCATTTTTTGTGCTTTTATAAAACATTGACAGAATACTACTGTGCATGTGTAACATTGATGGAACACTACTGCGCTCGCGTATATGTGTTTACAATGAATATAAAATATATACGATGAATAAATGTTAAAGTCGAGAGACCGAACGATGAAATACAGAGTTACACGAACGACGAACGACAAAACAATTACGAATATTTTAATATTATAGGAGATTATAGGAGAAGATTATTTACATTTTTAATTTTTTAATAATTAAATTGAGAGACTATGAAAAAAATTTGTGTTTTAAAGAATTGTAACAACATTTTTTTAGTTATTTCAATCTTCGCAGGAATTCAATTATTTTAAAAATAATTTTATTAAAATTTTACGAAAAGATTCAATTATTTAAAAAAATTTTTTTTTTAATTTTTAATAAAATTATTGTTAAGAATTAAATTATTTTTAATAATTTCAATAAATTTCCTTGAAAGAATTTGATTTTTTTTATAAATAATAATATTTTTGCGAGAATTCAATATTATTTTTAATACAATTATTATATTTAATTTTTCTCGAAAGAATTCAATTATTTGAAAAAAATTTTGATAAAATTCTTCAAATGACTTTAATTATTTTCAAATTTTTGGATAAAAACTTTGCAAGAATTTGGTAATTTTCAGTGCATTAATTTTAAAAATTCAAAACATTGAAAAAGAAAATTTATTAAGAAAGTTGAGAGTCAAACAAAAACTAACTGTAAACTGCGAACATATTTAAACACAACAATATTAATTTATTTCATTAAAATTGTTTGTGCAATTTAATTTTATTTATCATGTTTTAGAAAAAATTATAATCAAAATTTGAAGAATTTTTTTTAATTAGTTTAAAGATTTCTGAAGATAAATAGGAAAAGTTTGATGATTTGTCGTTTTAATCATCTGGCAGTACTGTTTTTTAGTCGTAAAGCTACTTATTGCTACTTTTTTTTAAAATTATTTATCGAGTGCATTGTGTGAATATAATTAATAATAATAATAATACTTGTCAATTGATCTAAAAAGAACAATTAAATTATTAAGATATTTTCCGATGAGTTTGTAATTTGCTGCTTGAGCAAAGCGAAAGCAGCAAATTTCAAACTCATCGGAAAATATCTTCTTTTCTTAGTTTCGCTTCAGTTTTTTCAGCAAAACTAAAAAATAACATTTTAAATTTCATTCCCGACATAAAAATATTAATATATTTACATAACAATATCGAAATATTAATTTCCCGAGTGGATTTCAATTAGGACTGAAAAGCAAAAGATGAAGCGTTTACACATATTTTTCTTGTCTTTCGTTTTCTTTCTTTTTTTTTTCTTTAAAGATGCGAGAATATGAACTCGCAGTTGTAATTTTTTGAGACACTTGGAGAGTCGAGTTATAAGGACATGATTTGTGATCCTTGTTGGAAGCTGTGGGGATTTTAGCTGCGAGGAACCAGCTGATCGACGTCATTGGCAGAGAGTCTCCATCAAGGAATCTTATTCTGGTATAATATTCCCATCTTTTATCCTTTAACGACCCAACGGCAGTAAGTGTTTCCCGCTCTTTATGATTTCGTTCCAATTTATTACGAAACGAAAGTTTCTTCTCCGGCCAGCGCAGCGCGCGGCCCTCCAACATCATCCCGTATTCATAAGACATATACGCTCTTCTCTTCTTTTTTAAACGTTGTTGTTGGGTACATAGCCGTGAAAAGACCTTATTCTTTTCACCATTTAGTTTTTTGACCGCGTCGATGAATTTAAGTTCATTGCAATGAATTACGACCGTTATCCGAAAATTCACCGTGGTCATAAATGAGGAACTGATGCCGATATTTAATTTTCTGATATGGCATATAAAACTCGTTGATTCCTTTTTTCTCTCTCTCTTTCTTTCTTATAAACACTATTTTTTTTAATAACAACAAAACTGCTTTTCAGGTTTCATTAACTTTCGGGCATAAAAGAATTTCAATTTAATTCTGAATGTCAAGGAACAAAATTCGAGAAATAATTCGAGGAAATCAAATAATATTTACTTGAGTTTTTATTTCCTTTTTATTGCAATCTAAAAATTCTTTTAATATTCTATTACACTCACTATAGAATTTTTAACCATAATAAGTTAAACCTGGAAAAATATAATTAATAAGGAAACCTGGAAAACTTGGTAATGTCAGGAAATTTTATAAACCTTGAAAATCCTAAAATTTAATTTCATCCTGAGAATAAAATCTGAAAACAATCTGAAATAAAAATCCTGTAAAATTGTTGTTTTCTAAAAAATTCTAAAAAATTCTAAAAAATTCTAAAAAATTATTGTTTTCTATCTAATTTCACTTAAATATTTCAAAATTAATTCAATTTTAAAAAAATTGCGTTTACAATTTCCACAGGTAAATGAACTTCAAAAGATTTTGATTTGAAATTTTGTAAAAATTCAATTTTAAATGAGTTTAATTAATAATATTAAAAAAACTTACATTTAAAAAAATTTTTAAACTAAAATATTTCTGAAATTAGTTAAATTTTTTAAAATATATATTTCATTGATTATTATAAATAATGGATTTATAGAAGAATTTTAGTTAAAAACACTAAAAAAAAATTTAATTTTGAAGCAATTACAAATGATTGTAGAAATTCAATAATTTTCAAAAATTCTAATAAAATTCTTGGCAAAATTTTAATTATTTTCAAAAACTTACCTCAATTCAACGATTTTTAATATCTACTGCTTTAATAAAAATTCACAAAAGAATTCAAATATCTAGTTAAAAAAAATTTTTTTTAAATTCTACGCAAACATTTCATTATTTTTAAAAATAATAAAAATTTCACAGGAATTCAATTATTTACAAGTTATTTTCATAAATTATTAGTATTCTATTATTTTCATAAATAATAACATATTTTACAGAGATTCAATTATTTTCATAAATAATAAAACTGAATGCTGAATTTCAATTATTCTTCGCAGAAATCCAATTATGTTAAAAAATTTACAAAAATTCTTGTAAAAATTTCAATTTTCTTTATAAATAATAAAATTTTTTTCCGGAATTCAATTATTTTTAAAGAATCGTTAACAAAAATTCAATTATTTTCATAAATAATAAAATGCTTTTTAGGAATTCAATTATTTAAAAAAAAATTAATAAAATACCACACAGACATTCAGAATCAGGAGTTTAATAAAATTAATTGCTAAATTCAATTATTATTTTCATAAATAACAATATTCATCACAAGAATTCAATTATTTTAAAAATTTATAAAGTTCATCGCAAAAGTTCAATTATTTTCAGAGAATATAAAAAAAATTGTCAACATTTCAATTATCTTTATAAATGAATAACAAAATTTATCAAAAAAATTCAATTATTTTCAAATAACAATCAATTATTTAAAAAAAAGTTTTTTTAAATTCTTTGGAAGAATTCAATTATTAAGAAAAATATTAGAATTTTCCACAGGAATTCAATTATTTTCAAATATTTTAATAAAATTGTTCGAAAGATATCAATTATTTACATAAATAATTCTTCTAAAAAATTCAATTATGTCGATAAATAACAAAATGAATCCCGAAAATTCAATTATTTTGAGGCATTTTAATAAAATTCTTTGCAAAATTTAAATATTTTCATAAATAACAATATTCATCACAATTTCAATTATTCTTAAAAGTAATAAATTTATTCTTGGAAATTCAATTATTTTCATAAATTCTTATAAAATCTTTTGCAAGAATTCAATTATTTTCAAAAAAAAATTTAATAAAATGCCACAGAAACATTCAATTATTCTAAAAAATTTTAATAGAATTGTTTGTAAATTTCAAATTATTTTCAAAAACTTTCCTCAATTTAATAATTTTTAATATCTACTTATTTAATAAAAATTCACAAAAGAATTCAATTACCTAATTAAAAAAAATTTCACAGGAATTCAGTTATTTACAAATTATATTCATGAATTTTTAGTATTCAATTATTTTCATAATTAATAACATTTTTTTACAGGGATTCAATTATTTTCAATTATTTTTATAAATAATAAAATTTTTCTGCGAAATTCAATTATTTTCAAAAATTGTAATAAAATTCTTTGCAGGATTTCAATTATTTTTAATACAATTTTCAGCAGATTCCTCAAAAAAAAGGAAATTATTTTTAAAAATTTTATTAAAATTTGTCAAGAGAATTCAATTATTTAAAAATTTGTTAATAAAATTCTTTTCGAATTGTTTCTAGTTCTTATTATTTTAAAAGGAGAAATGAAATACAAAATCGTAAGCAACGGACAAAAGTCTATTTTCTCAATATTTGGTTGCGAAATAAAATTATCAATATTATTGCGAAAATATAAATTTTGCAATTTGTACATTGAGATAGATGAAAATAATATACTATATGAAAAAAATATTCGACTTATATATAGTAGAGACGGAAAAAAAACAAAAAACAATGAAATCGTACACATATTATAATGAATAGAGAAGACTTTTTAGAAGACATAGAAACGAGTAGGCTTTTCGATTCGCGCAAGAGAGAAATAAGTTGTAAAATATATTGCTCAAGAAATCATTAGAATTGAAGAATTTAATGACTATTAATATAAACACACATACACAGTGAGAAGGAGAAAGAGAAAGATTACACACACTGCCATATAAAATGTAATCGATAAAATGTAATCTTCTTATATGTCTTGTCGAGTCAGGCGCAGGATGTCAAGGAGGAACATAAAAGTTTCACTGCACAGATCGTAAATCCCTGCATACGACTCAGCGGCCATCGAATGTGCGAAAATCTTTTAATGCTCCCCCGCTATTTAAATATGTCAATTAAAATTTGTACCTCCCTGCAAAATAATTTTCGATATCTTCTCTTTTTTTTGGAATATTCAATTGAAATACTGACGCGAATTAAGGGAGTAATTATTTTTAATTATGCAAACCGTACTCATTGCAATGACGATATATGACACTAATTATGTGAATAATTACGTTTATCCACATCGTATTTTTTTTTTTTATTCATTTTCCATTCCTCACTGATGATTAATTATTAATTGATGTATTAGGAGGCATTTCATGTTTGGACGCAAGATGAAAGTTGTACAATGTTTTAAAACAAAAAGATCAATTAAATTATTAAGATGTTTTCCGTTAAGTTTGTAACTTATAATCAAGGTTGCCACGCTTTTACTGTTTTCAAATTCTCTGACTTTTCCAGGTTAAAAAACGGAATTTTTCCAGATTTTTAAAATGAAAATTATTCGAAAACATCAATAACTTCATTTTTAAATAAATATTTAATCATTATTTTTTATAGAAATTAAGATATTCAAAATTATTTAATTCAATAACATAATTAAAACCTGCTACTTTGTTACTGTAACTTCTTCAAAAATTATTTTCATCATGACGATTATTCATTTCTAGAATTTTCAACTAAAATTCTTCCTTAAGTCAATTGTTTTCAATCATTTTTGAAAAAGTTCTTTGTGAATTTTCAAATTCTTCTGTTTACAATTTAATTTTACGAAATTTCGATTATTCTGACATTCTTCAATTAAATATATTAGAAATTAAAAACTTTAAATAATTAAAAAAAATTCCATTAAACTTTTTGAAAAAACTTTATTCTACAGAATTCTTAATTAAAAGTATAGGCATGAAAAGTTCAAACTTTCAAAGATTTTAATTTGAAATCAATTTTTAATTCAATATTTATTAGAAAATTCTATGCGAGAATTCCATTATTTAGCGACAAAAATAAATATTTTATTAAACAATTCAAAGCTGGTTCTTAAAATTAAATTTTCATAAAGAATTTTATCAACAAATTTTTAAATAATTGAATTGTTTAGACGAACTTTAATAGAATTTTTAAGAATAATTACATTTTTCTAAGCATTCAATTCAAATTGTATAAAAAATAATTGAAATTATGCAATGAGTTTTATTATTTATGAAAATAATTGAATTTGTAAAAAGAAATTTATTATTTATAAAAATAATTGAATTCGTGTAAAAAAATTTATTATTTAGAAAAATAATTGAATTATTGCCAAGAAATTTATAAAAAAAATTGTTAATTGCATTCCTTTGAAATTGTTACTAGTTTTGAAAATAATTGAATTTTTGCGTAGAATTATATCAACATTTTTTTTAAATAATTGAAATATTTTAAAAAATTGTTTAAAATAAAAGGTATTGAAACACAGTAAAACATGAAGTGTTAAAATAACACCAGAATGGATTAAAATAATCTGCAACAGTTAAATCCCTCTAGGATTAAATTAACACCAGAAAGGATTAAAATAATCTATTTTGGTGTTATTTTTAATTGTGAATGAAATTTTACTTTAAATAAAACACCAAAGTCAACGATTTGTAAAAATTCAACGAATTCAGCTTCTCTTGGGAGAATAGTAAGTTAGTAATTTAGTTATTAACTTAGTTACTAACTTACTAACTAACTTAGTAACATAGTTACTAAATTCAATTGTGTTCAAAAATTTAAAAAAATTCTCGTCAAAATTTCAATTCTCTTTATAAATAATAAAATTATTCTCTGATATTCAATTATTTTACAAAATTTTAATCAAATTCTTGTCAAAATTTCAATTATTTTCAAAAGTTTTCTAAAATTCAATGATTTTCAATATCTACTATTTCAATAAAATTTTCCAACAGAATTCCATTATTAAAAAAAATTTGAATAAAATTCTACGCAAACATTCAATTATTTTCATAAATATTAAAAAATTTTACAGGAATTCAATTATTTACAAATTTTTTTATAAATTTCTTCGCAATATTTCAATTATTTTCATAAATAATAACATTTTTACAGGGATTCAATTATTTTTATAAATAATAAAATTCTTTTAGGAATTCAATTATTTTCATAAATAATAAAACTCATTGCATAATTTCAATTATTTTTAATGCAATTTTAATCGAATTCCTCGAAAAATGTAATTATTTTTAAAAATTTTATTAAAATTCGTCCAAAAAATTTAATGATTTAAAAAATTTGTTGATAACATTTTTTATAAGAATTTAATTTCAAGAAACATGAAATTAATAAATTATTTATTTTTGTATTTAAATAATTGAATTCTCGTAGAATTTACTAATAAAAATGGTTTTAAAAAAGAATTTCAGTTAAAATTTTAAATTATAATTAAATATTAAAAGCATTCTAACGTGGATTTTTAGAAATAATTAAATTTTGAAAAAGTTTCAAATTAAAATCATTGAAATTCTTAATTTTTCATATTTTTGACAAACCATTCTGTAGAATTAATTCTTTTTAAAAGTTTAATAGGATTTTTATTGAAATTATTTCAAGTTTTTATTTTTCAACATAATATTTAATTGCAGAATTTCAGAAGAATTGAAATTTTGTAAAATTGAATTGTAAACGAATGAATTTGAAAATTCTCAACGAACTTTTTTAAAAATTATTAAAAATAATGGATTTATTGAAGAATTTTAGTTAAAAAAACAGCAGAAAAAAATTTTATTTTAGAGAAGTTACAAATTATTGCAGAAATTCAATTATTTTCAAGAGTAATAAAATTTTTCTGAAAAATTCAATTATTTTTACTAATAATAAAACTGATCGCAGCGTTTCAATTATTTTTCATACAATTATAAATATAATTGATTTCCTTGAAAAAAGTAATTATGTTGGCATGCAAGTTTTAATAAAATTCGACAAAAGAATTCAATTATTTAAAAATTTGCCAATAAAATTTTTTATGAAAATTGAATTTTGAGAAACATTCAATTATTCAATAAATTATTTACTTTTGCATTTAAATAATTAAATTCTTGTAGAATTTTCTAATAAAAATTGATTTTCATTTCAAAAAAATGAATTTCAGTTAAAATTTTAGATTGTAATTGAATATTAAAAGCAATATAGCGTGAATTTTGAGAAATAATTGAATTTTGAAATTAATTTTTTTGAAAAAGTTTAATTGAATTTTCTTTTATATTAGTTGAAGTTTTTATTTTCTAATATGCATTTAATTAAAGAATTTAGGAATAATTGAAATTTTGTGATATTGAATATTGTAAACAAATGGTTTTGAAAATTGCCAAAGAACTTTTTCGAAAATTATTAAAAATAATAGATACGAAGTAAAATTGTAGTTAAAATTTTTTGAAAATATTAATTGAATTGAAATAATGAAAATAATTTTGAAGAAGTATAATATTCTTATAATATAAAATAATGATTTTATTACTTGGTCATCTTTAATTATTATAAAATATGAAGAAATCGATGACTCCGAGTAGAAGACTCGGTGTTATCGATATCTTCATGTTTTATAGTTATAAAAAAATTTAATAAACTAAAATTTCATTCATTGTAAAAAATAACACCAAAATCGATTATTTTAATCTTTTTTGGTGTTAATTTAATCTGCAACACTTTTTAATACCTCACGATTTACTGTGAAATTATAGAATTGAGGAAGTTTTTTGGAAATAATTGAACTTCTGCGATGAATTTAATTAATTTTAAAAATAATTGAATTCTTCTGTAATGAATATTGTTATTTATAAAAATAATTGGAATTTCTGGAATTCTAAATCATTTTACTTTTATGAAAATAATTCGAATTAAAAAATTTGAATTTCTATTTTTAAATTCTATTTTTAAAATATTGCTAATTTTATTTAAAAAATTAAGCAAGAAGTTAGCGCTCGAATTGTTGCTGGTTACAATTTCAAATAAATAAAGTACTTGACATTAATTAAAAAAAAGAAATTTCAAACTAATTGAATGAAATTATCGTCTTGGCAATTCGCCTAATGTAATTTAAAATCGCCATTCCCTCCTACCAGCAGGACCAAAATGTATACATTTTGTATAATAACAATAAATACGGTGAGTGCGGGGTGGAAATATATATTCTCGGTAACAGGTGGCTGACGGGAAGACCACCCCGTTCACCAATAACTTGATCGCTTAGTTTCGTTCTCGAAGAACTTGTTGGCGGTGAGTTTGTTAACGAATGGGCTTCTGGTTCCTGTCTGTCCCATGGATTGGGATTACCTTGTGCATTACCTTCGGGTTGTCATCGAGTCGTTACTAGCAGGAAACCAGACTAGTTGATGCATTTTGCTATATATAGAAAGTCTTTTCTCTCTCTCATTTCTAATGGTCGCAAATAGCCTGTAAAATTGTTACAAAAGAAACGCATTTAATAACTAGGTAATCAACTTGCCATGTGCGCCAACAGGATGCACATAAGTCTGACTCTTTTTTTTCTTTCTCTACTGTCATTTCCGTCACGCTTCCTTCAATACAATTCTTGAGAAATCGGCTTTTTACCCCTTTAGTGAAGAAACAATTTCTTTATTAATTCTCCTTAATAGAACCGAATAACAGACTTCGCACTCGATAATTAATTTTTAAAAAGTATCAAAAAGTTTGTAGCTTTCAAACTAAAAAAAGTTGTAAAAAAATAGCTTATCGATAAATTAAACTTGACGACCAAAAAAAACTCGTTTTAGGAACTTCACAAAACTGACAAAAATTCCATTATATATATTTCATTTCTCTGACTTTTTCCTAATTTTTATAAAAAATATTTACTTCTTTCTTATGCTGCTAATAAATTTAATTCCTGCAAAGAATTTTATAAAAATGCCTCAAAATAATTGAATTTTCGTGAAAAATTTTGTTATTTATCGAAATAATTGAATTCTTTCGAAGAATTATTTATGTAAATAATTGAATTCTTGGGAAGACTTTTATTAAAATCTAAAAAAATAATTGAACTATTTTTAAAAACTTTAAATTAAAATTGTATTTAAAATAATTGAGATCTTTCGAACAATTTTATTAAAATATTTGAAAATAATTGAATTTCTGTGGAAAAATCTTATATTTTTGTCAATAATTGAATTCTTCCAAAGAATTAAAAAAAAATATTATTTTTAATAATTGATTTTTTTGAGGAATTGAAATTAAATTTTTAAGAATAATTACATTTTTTAAGCAACTGCTGTCGAAAAATCTGTATTAAAAATAATTGAAATTCTGCGATGAATTTTATTTTTTATGAAAATAATTGTATTCCTAAAAAGCATTTTATTATTTATGAAAATAATTGAATTCTTGCGAACGATTTTATTAGGATTTTTTTAAATAATAGAATTTCCAAGAAGAAATTTATTACTTTTAAAAATAATTGGATTCTTGTGATGATTATTGTTATTTATGAAAATAAATATTTGCAATTCTTTGCAATTTTGCAAAGAATTTTATTAAAAAGCCTCAAAATAATTGAATTTGTGGGAATAAATTAAAAAATTTATTGACATAATTGAATTATTTCAAAGAATTATTCATGTAAAAAATTGAATTCTTGGGAAGATTTTTATTAAAATCTAAAAAAATAGTTGAACTATTTTAAAAAAATTTGAATTAAAATTGTATTTAAAATAATTGACGCATCTTTCGAACAATTTTATTAAAATATTTGAAAATAATTGAATTGCTGTGGAAAATTCTTATATTTTTGTCAGTATTTAAGTTCTTCCAAAGAATTTAAAAAAACCATTTTTTTAAATAATTGATTTTTTTGAGGAATTAAAATTAAATTTTCCAGAATAATTACATTTTTTAAGCAACTGCTGTCAAAAAATCTGTATTTAAAAATAATTGTAATTCTGCGATGAATTTTATTATTTATGAAAATATTTGAATTCTTAGGAATGATTTTATTAGAATTTTGTTTAAATAATTGAATTTCCAAGAAGAAATTTACTACTTTCGAAAGTAATTGAATTCTTGTGATGAATATTGTTATTTATGAAAATAATTTAATTTTGCAAAGAATTTTATTAAAAAGCCTCAAAATAATTGAATTTTCGTGAAAAATTTTGTCATTTATCTTTAATAATTGAATTCTTTCAAAGAATTATTTATGTAAAAATTGAATTCTTGGGAAGATTTTTATTAAAATCTAAAAAAATAATTAAATTATTTCAAAAATTAAAGATTTTTAAAAAAATTTTTGAAAATTATTGAATTCCTAAAGAGCATTTTATTATTTATGAAAATAATTGAATTCTTGCGAACGATTTTATCAGAATTTTTTAAAATAATTGAAATTCTGTAAAGTATTTTATTATTTAAGAAAATAATTGAATTCTTGCAACAAATTTTATTATATTTTTTTAAATAATCGAATTCTTTTGAGAAATTTTATTAAAATAGTAGATTTTAAAAATATTTGATTTTCATCAAAGAATTTCATTATTTGTGAAATATAATTGAATTTTTTGCAAACAATTTTTGAATATATTTACATTATTTGAGGAATTTATTTAAAATAGTATTTAGAAATAATTGAAATCCTATGAAAAATTTTATTATTTATGAAAATAATTGAATTCTTGCAATGAATTTTATTACATTTTTTTAAATAATTGAATTCATGTGAAAAATTTTACGACTTTCAAAAATAATTTAATTCTTGCGAAGGATTTTATTAGGATTTTTGTAAATAATTTAATTTTTTGGGTTAATGCTGAATTTGCATCATTTCTATTTCTTACTTAGGTACAATAATTGTTTTAATAAAATTCAAAGTCTTTTAAAAATAAAGGAAAAAAATGTTTATAAATTCTATTTCTCAATTACAAATTTAAATTGAAATTGAAAATTTATGAAGTTGTAGATAATAAAGAAAAATATTTTACTTACAAAAATTTCTCGTTACATTTACACTGAAAAAATTTATTTGATTCAAATAATCGATTAATTGAATATTATCAATTAAATATTTATTTGTATCAAATAGTTTTTATGGCAATTAAATGGTTCAATTCATATTTGCTTCAAATACTGAAATTATTGTTTCAAATACCATTTAATTTAATTCAAAAAATATTATTTGATTCAAGAAAATATTTAATTGATAATAGTCAATTATAATCGGTTATTTGAATTAAATAAATTTATTTTAGTGTATTTAGGAATTTCTTTAATTGTAGAATTAAAATTATTCGAAAACATCAGTGGTAAAGTTAATTTTTTACTTCTTTTTCAAAAATTAATTATCATCGAGCGCAAAGCAAAGCCTGTGTATGTGAATTTAATTTAAAGTATAAAATATTTGACAAGCATTTCTTAAAAGTTTCTCTTTGCATATCTTATCGACATTTAGGATGATGTGTTTTAAAAATTGACAATAACCCTTTACATACATTCTGAGTCTGAAATTATACGCGCAGGCATCGCATCGCGTCAGTAGCAAAAGAAAATTGACGTTTCGTTTCTTCGAAGCTCCTGTATGGACACACAGGTCTCAGAGAGAATGAACATCGCGAGAATATAAGCAACTCTGCGGACAATAACATGGGGACATGTTATTTATGTGTTTGGTGAAGCGACACGGCGTGTGGGTGTTGAAGCCCGGTGAGCACCACGGGAGTCTGCCGCATGAGTGCCGTGTGTGTGCTCAAGAGACTACATCGAGAAACAAGCCAACAAATTCGACAAAACTTGAACCCTGCCCTTTACAAATTTGCAAGTATATGCACAGACTGTGTATATAAAATTCATATACGTATATGAATTTTATCTTGTTTACACCAATGTGTGTACCAAGAATGCGACCATTATTTTTAGTTCCGAACGCGAGACACAACACAAATTCCACATACCGAAAGAAAAAAATCGTATATCAATTATAAAAATCACTTTTGTAATTTATTTGCGGATATCAAATTGAGACAAAAAAGGTATCGAAACGTCTTGAAGTTTTGATACCTTTTTTTGTCTCAATTTGATATCCGCAAATAAACTATGTTATGTCGAAACGTTTTCAATTCTCAGAAAATATTTTCGTGAATTTGGAATGATTTTTTTTGACGTTTAAATTAAATTTAGAAATTAGATGAAAATGTCACCTTGACACAATTTTTCGTAAAACATGAAAAGTATTTTTATTTTTTTTTCTAATTGAACATTTTAGTACAATTGGAAATTATATATGACAATAACTAGTTCAAGGTAAAGGATTCTATTCCACGAGAAAGGCGCACGTTCTACTTGCCGAGGCACTAATCGTTTTCGACATAATGTATATACTTTGCTGAAGAGGAGATATTTTTCTGCGGGCATCCACTTGTAAAAGGGTGAATTTTCAAGTATTGCAATTTTTCCCTTCTCAGCTGTGTATTTATATAAGTTATTTTCTAATTCAATACCTGTGTATTTAGTTGCACTGACTATTACTTACTAAAATAATAATTCCAGTATTATAATAAATTTATTATTCCTTTATTGTAATAAATTTATTATTATTTTATTATTATAATAAAATGTATTATAATACATTTCATACATACTCATTAGAGAGTTTACTAATTACAAATTTCCACTCTTAAAATCATAGAGATAAGAATAGCATCAGGTCAGTTTTTTTGAAAAAACATCCGTAAAGTACGTAATTTAATTGAAAAAGAACGAAAAGTTTGTAAATTACACGATATAATTTGGTGAATTTCAGAAAAATTACAAATGAATACAGAAATTCAATTATTTTCAAAGGTAATAAAATTCATTGCAAAAATTCAATTATGTTCAAAATTTTTTTTTTAATTTTCGTAGAAATTTCAATTATCATGAGAAATGATAAAATTCTTTTTCGAAATTCAATTATTTTCAAGAATTTTTTTTCATTTCTAATCAACGTTTCAATTATATTTAGGAATTTTAATAAAATTCCTTGCAAAATTCAATTATTTTTATAAATACGGGCGGGTGGGAACGCTGGCTATCAAAAATTTATTAAAAAAATTTTCAATTGTCACATTTAAAGGAGCAATAATTTTTGACCAATTTTTTGTTTCTTGGTCGTAAATTAAAGAGGGATTAACGCTTCTTTTTATTGGACCAATAAGAATTTCTTTAAAAAATTTTTGATTGTCAGCGTCCCCACCCGCCCGTATCAGAAAAATAAAAATTGGAAAAAAATCGAAAAAAATTCATAACTCGAAAAATTTTACACAAAATTTTTACTTCTTGGTCACAAATTAAAGGGGGATTATTGCTCCTTACAATGTAACAAATAAAAATTTTTTTAATTAATTTTTGATAGCCAGCGTTCCCACCCGCCCGTATCAGAAAAACGAAAATTGGAAAAAAATCGAAAAAAAATTCATAACTCGAACAATTTTAGACCAAATTTTTATTTCTTGGTCACAAATTAAAGAAGGATTATTGCTCCTTACAATGTGACAATTAAAAATTTTTTAAATTAATTTTTGATAGCCAGCGTTCCCACCCGCCCGTATCAGAAAAACGAAAATTGGATAGAAAATCGAAAAAAGTTCATAACTCGAACAATTTTAGACCAAATTTTTATTTCTTGGTCACAAATTAAAGAAGGATTATTGCTCTTTAAAATGTGACAAATAAAAGTTTTTTAAATTAATTTTTGTTAGCCAGCATTCCCACCCGCCCGTATCAGAAAAACGAAAATTGGAAAAAAAATCGAAATAAAATTCATAACTCGAACAATTTTAGACCAAATTTTTATTTCTTGCTCACAAATTAAAGGGGGAATATTGCTCCTTAAAATGTGACAATTGAAAATTTTATAAATAAATTTTTGATAGCCAGCGTCCCCACCCGCCCGTAGCAGAAGAACGAAAATTAAAAAAAAATCGGAAAAAAATTCATAACTCGAATAATTTTTGACCAATTCTTTGTTTCTTGGTCGCAAACTAAAGAGGGATTAATGGTCCTTAAAATGTGACAATTGAAACTTTTTAAAATTTCAGTTCAGATTTTAGGTAACAATTGAATATTAATAGCAATAAAGCGTAAATTTTTAGAAATAATTGAATTTTGAAATGAATTTTTTTGAAAAAGTTCAATTGAATTTTTTTATATTATTTTAAGTTTTTATTTTCTAATATTTATTGAATTGCAGAATTTAGGAATAATTAAAATTTCGTAAATGAAAAAAAAATACTTTCTCCTCTATGATGAAGTAATAATTGAATTGATAATGATTTTATCCCTCGATCATCTTTAATTATTATAAAACATGAGGAAATCGATCACATATTTTCATGTTTTATAGTTATAAAAATTTAATTTACAGTTTGAAGTGAAAATGGTAAATGGTCCGTAATTTTTAATTTTTGTTCCGTAAAGCTTGTATTTTCAAATACTTTCACAAATTCGAGCCCTGCTGGTGTCGTTCAGGCGCATGCGTCTCTAGACAGAGGGGACGTTACGTATACTCTGTCTCTTTCTATCGCTCTGACGCCTCCGCCTATCGTCCTTTATTTTTCAATCTCTATGAATATTTTATTCATTTACTATTTTTTAATCGGAAAAAGTTTTTAGGGGGAATTCGCCGAAACGGAAATGCCATTTCTCCAGGTGCATATTCAAGAAATAAAAATAAAAATTTAATTGAGAACGTCAAAACACACAAAGCGAGCGCACAAAGTGTTTAAAACTCGGAAATACAAAATCTTCACAATCAGTGTGCTGTGTAGGTGCGGGAAAAATTATTACCCCATAAATAGAAGCATGATTTCATTTTAAAAATACAATAAATTTCACGCATCTTTTAACAATAAAGTGTGAAATTAAAATCGCAAAAAAGAAATGATGGCAAAGAGAATGAAAAAGAGGAGAAAGAGGAGAGAAGGAGGAGAGAAGGAGAGGGTTAAATACATGAATCGCGCAAAGCAGAGGGGCGTGTTTTGTTGCATTTGAATGTGAATGACAGTCGTGCATCAGACACGGTTATAGTCTCATAGAGAGACACGACTCATCGTAATGCAAAATAACCCCCACCCCCCTCTCTCCTCCTTTCTCTCGTTTATTCACAATCATAATCTCAGGAAATTATTAGCCCATTGAGACCTCCTGCCATCATAGCTGGCGCACTCGTCCGTTTTTCATTCATGGATTCTCTCTCTCTTTCTCTCTGATTCCCGTGCGCGCGTTTTTACCGGGACGATTCAACTCCCCAGGGAGTACAAATTGGTTATACCATGCCAAAACTTTAAGAATCGATTGAAAAAGTCACCTTTTGATAAATACAAATTGGATTTAGCACACGAGCCGAGATTTGCATAACTAGTCGTAGAAGGTGGCTTTTTAAAAGGTCTTCATCTCATATCCCCTTCCCCCTCAAGGTATATAACAAAAATATACCGCAAAATTATTCCGCGCATCAAATATGAGAGAAAAGAAAAAATAATAAATAAAGAAACGTTCCTTTAGAAATGGTCAATTTTTGCGTTTATCAAATTTATTAGTAGATTTATTATTATTGTCCCAAGTGACACGGAGTTTTTTTAAGAAGACATAATTAAATTTCTATATAAAGAGAGAGGGACGAGATCTTTTTCGGCACGAATATTATTTATTAATCTGTTTTATTAATTTTAGGTACATATTATCGAAAGTCTTATTTTGCTTCAATTAAAAACAGATTATTTATTACTATTATTATCATAAAATATTTATTTATTGATCTTTATTGATTCTCTTTTTCGGTTGTGTTGCGAAATTTGATGATTTTTAGTCATCATGTAGTATTATAGATGTGATTAAATTTTAATTTCGCTGTTATCGAGCGATAAATTATGCGATTTTGTAAAATTAAATTAAAAAAATGTTTAGATGCATGAAATTAGAGAAATTGTTTTGAAATGAATGTTTTTACTGAAATTTCCAGTATAAATTTCTATTAAAAACCGAATTTTATGAATTTGAATAGTTTTTGCAAATATCATACATTTTCGGTTTAATATAGTGTTACAGTAAACTTACATTTTATTTAAAAATTTTTTATAAAAAATTTAAATATTTAATTATTTTAAAAATTTCTAATAAAATTCTTTGCAGGAATAATATCTTTTATTTTAATAAAAGTTCTTGAAATAATTCAATTATTTCAAAAAAATTTCTAAAGCAATTACTTTTAATAATTTTGATTTTGTTTAGAAGAATTTGATTATTTCAAATTGTAATTAAATTCCTTAAATGAATTCAATTATTTTTGAAATTTTTAATAAAAAGTTCCCTTAAAAAAATCAATTATTTTTAATAACTTTGATCAAATATTAATTTATTAGCATTTAATTATTTTCAAATAAAATTTTATATAAAAAAATATAAAATAATACATAATAAAATTTTTGAAAATAATTACATTTTTCAAAGAATTTCCTTAAAATTGTATTAAAAATAATTAAAATCCTGCACGAAGAATTTTATTATTTATGGAAAAAATTGAATTCTTGCAACGAATTTTATTGCATTTTTTTAAATAATTGAATTCTTTTGAGAAATTTTATTAAAATAGTAGATATTGAAAATTCCTTTCAGGGATTTCATTATTTTCATAAATAATAAAATCATTCGGAGGGAAGTCAATTATTTTCATAAATGTCAATATTCATCACAAGAAATCAATTATTTTCAAAAGTAATAAAATTCAATTATTTCAAAAAAAAATAAATAAATAAAATTCATTGCAAAATGAATTTTCAAAAAAATTTCTTAATTCAATAATTCGTATTATTTATTATTTTAATAAGATTTCCTAAAAGAATTAAATTATTTAAAAACAATTTTGACAAAATTCTATACAAGAATATTCAATTATTTTCTAAAATAATGAAAATTTCAAAGGAATTCAATTATTAAAAATAAATTTTCATAGATATTGTCGAAAAAAATAAATTGTTTAAAACTTTTTTATAAAATTCTTCGTAATAATTCAATTATTTTCCTAAATAATCTCGAAAAATGCACTTATTTTTCAAAAATTTTATTAAAATTCTTCAAAAAAATTCAATTATTTTCCAAAATTTTGATAAAATTTTTTTATAATAAATTACTTATTTTTGTATTTAAATTTCAAATAATTGAGTTTTATAGCGTGAATCATTTTATAGAAATAATTAGATTTCAAAAGATTTTAAATTGATGTAAAACTCTAATAATATTTTAATAATTATTTTAGAAAAATTTTTGAATAATTTTATTTATAAACTATGAAAATAAATTCTCTTTTGAAAAATTGTAGCTAAAATTTTTTTAGGTCGTAAAATTCTAGTAAATAATCTAAAAATATTTAATTAAATTTTCAAATTATAATACGAAATTTTATCCAATTGGATTGAAATAAATTTTATTTTTTTTTACTTACATTACTAAAATTATTTTTAAATATAAACTTAAACTTTTGAAGAATTCTAACTAAAAATTTGGAAAATAATTGAATTTTAGAAAAATTTAGAATTGAAATTATTACCAGGATAAGAAGAAAAGTGAATATTTTTTATGGAAATCAGGAAAAAGTCAGAGAAATACAGAATTAAAATCTTGTTAATCGATGGAAATTCAGTCAATTGAAGTTTAGTTAAATAATAAAAATATAGAATTAAATTTCAAAAACCTAACGAATACAATATGCGATTTAAAATTTATAAAAAATTCGATCATAAAGATTTTTTTTAAATTCGAATCACTCGTGATTTGAACTAAAGGACATTCGCGCAGGAAATATTTATCCGCGCGTTTCGACTATAATATATATATACTTAACTATATATATTTATTGAAAAGAGTTGCCGACATAATTAATTAATACTGAATAACATTTAAAGTGATTGGAAATTCAAGTTTTGAATATAAAAATAGACTTGTAATCACTTCTTCGTGTATATTACAAGAAACAGAATCAAATCAATGAATTTTTTAATATCACAGCAGGAGTCGAGACTTCCCGCAGTGACGCACGAGCCAGTCGACTATTACCAGATACTCCCAGGCAAAATGAACACGGAAAAAAAATAATAAATTTCAAAAGCTTCTTGTTTAGAATTCCTGACACGACCTTATGGGCTCTTATGCTTTTACGACTTTTAATAATTCTCTGAAAATTTTATTTATATCCCCCCCGATTTCAAATCAGTCGAAGTTCAAAGGGGAAATAGTAAAAAAAAAGTGTTTTTTTAACTGTAAAATATTTGCAAAAATTTTTGATTTCATACTCATTATAAATTTTAGTTTTTTAAAAATTCATCTTGTTTCATTTAGAAAAAAAGTAACCTCTTCAAAATTATTTTCATTATTTTAATTCAATTATTATTTTCTACAATTTTTAAATAAAATTTTACTTTAAATGAATTATTTTTAATAATTTTTGGAAAAGTTCTTTGAAAATTTCCAATTCGATTTCTAATTCGATTAGGCTTTTTGAAAAAATCATGTAGTTACATAGAATTTTTAATTAATAATATGAAAAATTTAGATTTTCAAAGATTTTAATTTGAAACCTTTACAAAATTGAATTATTTCTAAAAATTGCAATTATAACTAATTTCACCAAAATTCAATTATTATCTAAAACTGTAAATGAAATTATTTTTTAAATCAATTTTTATTAGAAAATTCTATGAGAATTCTATTATTCAAATAAAAAAAAACAATTTATTAAATAATTGAATTCTCATAAAGAATTTTATCGATAAATTTTAAAATAATTGAATTCCTGTGAAATTTTCATTATTTATGAAAATAATTAAATTTTGCAATGAATTTTATTCAAATTCCTGATAATACTTGGATTTTGACGAAGAATTTTGTTATTCATTTATAAAGATAATTGAAATGTTGGCAAATTTTTTTTTCTGATTTTTTGAAAATAATTGAACTTCTGCAATGAATTTTATTAATTTTGAAAATAATTGAATATTAAAAATCATTGAATTAAGAAAAAATTTTGAAAATAATTTAAATTTTGCCATAAATTTTCTTAAAATTTTTGAAAATAATTGAATTTTATTACTTTTGAAAACAATTGAATTCTTGTAGTGAATATTGTTATTTATGAAAATAATTGAATTTTGCAATGAATTTTATTAAAATTTTTAAAAGTAATTGAATTTTCTTACTTTTGAAAATAATTGAATTCTTGTGATGAATATTGTCAATTATGAAAATAATTGACTTTCTCCGAAAGATTTTATTATTTATGAAAATAATTAAATCTCTGAAAGGAATTTTAAAATTTATGAAAATAATTGAATTACTGCGAATAATTTAATGCCAAATTTTAAAACGTTTAATTTTTTCGAAAAAATTCATACAAATTCTATTTAAAATAATTGAATTCCTGTGGAATTTTTATTTTTTGGAAAATAATTGAATGCTCGTGTTGAATTTTATCAAAATTTTTGTTTAATAATCGAATTTTTTTGGTAAATTTTATTAAAATAGTAGAATATTGAAAATCATCGAATTAAGAAAAATTTTGGAAAATAATTGAAATTTTTCCATGAATTTTATTAAAATTTATAAAAAAAATTTAATTCTTGTGATGGGTACTATACTATTTATGAAAATAATTGAATTTTGCAATGAATTTTATTAAAATTCCCGAAAATAATTGAATTTTGTCGAAGAATTTTGTTATTCATTTATAAAGATATTTAAAATGTTGACGACAATTTTTTTCAGATCTTTTTAAAATAATTGAAGTTCTGCTATGAATTTAATTAATTTTGAAAATAATTTAATCCTTGTTATAAATATTTGTTATTTATGAAAATAATTGAATTTTGCAATGAATTTTATTAAAATTCCTGAAAATAATTGAATTTTGACGAAGAATTTTGCTATTTCTAAATATAATTGAAATGTTGACGAGAAATTTTGAAAAAAAATTTGAAAATAATTGAATTTCTGGAAAAATTTTTGATATTTATTAAGATAGTTGGATTCTTTCAAAGAATTGCGTTAAACAATATTAAAATTGAAACTAATTTCAACAGAAATGAAATTAAAATTCTTTTAAAATAAAAATTCATTAAATGATTAATAAATAATAACTTTATGGCAGTTCTTCAGTAAAATTAAGTTATTTGAAATAAATTATTGTCAAAAATAGAAAAAATTGAAGGTTTTGTATTAGAATTCGTGTTAATTTTATAGTTTATAATTCAAACAAAAAAGATACAAAAATTTAGAATTTTTTTAAAATTCTAAATATTTAAATTTTTTCCAGTATTTTTAATAAAAATTCCTGACTTTTCCCTGCTTTCCCTGACATTTCCCTGACCTATGGTAACCCTGAGAGTGTTCACCTAGTGCGAAAAACATTTTCTTTTCGCTCTTGGTTCACAATCTATTTAAACTCCTGTTTTCTTCCGCAAAACTATGGAAAGTGACATTTCTAAAAAATTTTCCATTTTTATTAAAGTTATTTTTCCCATAACGGAATATGTAATAATTAAAGGTAAAAGAAAATATTTTCGATAATCGAACTTCAAAAATCGTAAACAGACATATATGAAATCCAATGAATTACGGGATTTTTGAAAAGGCACGAAATTCGAGAAAGAGAGTGAGAGAGAGAGAGAGATATGCTACCGGATGGAAGATCGGAAAAGAAGAATATAAGGATTCAGGAGAGTAAATGACAGAGTCCAGTCAGCCGCCTCGAGCCATGGATTATTATTTTGATTAATTTCTCCCGTCATTCGGTAGCCAAGTTCGCCGCCGCCGGGCCCTTCTTGGAACGCGGATCGCATCTCCTATCAGCCGAACGAGCTTTATATGTACAGACATCCTTCCGAACACGTCCCTCGTTCGTTGATGCTAATTTCGTAAAAGGAAAGATTACATTTCTAAATTGGTAGTGCTAATGTGGCAAAGAAACATATACCTTCTTTACATTTCCATAAATGTAAACTTATAATTTTATATTTATAAAGAAAACAATCATTTTCTTTGTCTCTTCTCGCATCAGCACTATGCGTGTTTAATTCATAACACACAATTCCAGTTACAATTAACAAATAATTCCATTTCTTTTTGTAATTTTATTATTTTACTCTTTTTTTTATTTCAGTGAATCGGGAATTTTTTTTATTAATTTTACATTATTGTTATTTATAATATTATTCATTTTCTAACCGAAACGAAACAATTAACAAATACGGACCAATTACTGACAAAAATATAACCAGTTCGAATCAAAATTGATTATTTCTAATAATTTTCAAAAAAGTTCTTTGACAATTTTCAAATCCATTTGTTTATGGTATTCACTTTTACGAAATCATTTTCAAAAATATTAATTTCAAAATTCAATTATTTTTAAAAATTCACGCTATATTGCTATTATTATTCAATTATTATTATCTAAAATTTTAACTTAAGTTTATTTATAATCAATTTTTATTAGAAAATTCTACTAGAATTCAATTATTTAAATACAAAAAAAATGATTTATTGAATAAATTGAATGTTTCATAAAATTAAATTCTGGTAAAGAAGTTTATCAACAAATTTTTAAATAATTCAATTCTATCAACGAAAATTAATAAAATTTTTTTAAATAATTACATTTTTCGAAACATTTGATTAAATTCATTTTTAAATTCATTTTTATTAAAAAATTCCACTAGAATTCAATTACTTTAATGCAAAAAGAAATAATTTATTGAATAATTGAATCTTTCTTAAAATTCAATTATCATAAAGAATTTTATCAAAAACATTTTTAAATAATTGAATTCCTTCGACGAATTTTAATAAAATTTTACATTTTTCGAGGAATTCGATGAAAATTGTATTAAAAGTAATTGAGATGCTGCAATGAGTTTTATTATTTATGAAAGTAATTGAATTACTGCGAATAATTTAATGCCGAATTTTGAAACGTTTGATTTTTCGAAAAAATTTATGCAAATTCTATTCTAAATAATTGAATTCGTGTAAAATTTGTATTGTTTTGGAAAACAATTCAATGTTCGTATAGAATATTATCAAAATTTTTGTTTAATAATTGAATTTTTTTGGGGAATTTTATTAAAATAATAGAATATTGAAAATCATTGAATTAAGAAAAAGTTTTGAAAATAATTAATTGAATTTTATTACTTTTGAAAACAATTGACTTCTTTTGATGAATACTACTATTTATGAAAATAAATAAATTTTCCAATGAATTTTATTAAAATTCCTGAAAATAATTGAATTTTGTCTAAAAATTATTCAATAAAGAAAAATTTTTGAAAATAATTGAAATTTTGACATGAATTTTATTGAAATTTTTTAAATTATCTAATTGAATTTTATTACTTATGAAAATAATTGAATTTTGTCGAAGAATTTTGTTATTCATTTATAAAGATAATTGAAATGTTGACGAAATGTTGAAATGTTGTTCTGCATTGAATTTTATTAATTTCGAAACTAATTGAATACTTGTGATGAATTTAATGCCAAATTTTAAAACATTTGATTTTTTAGGAAAAATCCATGCAAATTGTATTTTAAATAATTGAATTTCTTTGAAATTTTTATTTTTTGGGAAAATAATTGAATGTTTGTGTAGAATTTTATCAAAATTTTTATTTAATAATTGAATTCTTTTGGGAAATTTTATTAAAATAGTAAATTATTGAAAATCATGTAATCAAGAAAAATTTTTTAAATTTTGCCATGAATGTTACTAAAAGTTTTGAAAACAATTTAATTTTATTTCTTTGGAAAATAATTGAACTTCTGCGATGAATTTTATTAATTTTGAAAATGATTGAACTTCTGCGATGAATTTTATTAATTCTGAAAATAATTGAATTCTTGTGATAAATTTTATTAATTTTAAAAACAATTGACTTCTTTTGATGAATACTACTATTTATGAAAATAAATAAATTTTGCAATGAATTTTATTAAAATTCCTGAAAATAATTGAATTTTGTCTAAAAATTATTTACATAAAGAAAAATTTTTGAAAATAATTGAAATTTTGACATGAATTTTATTGAAATTTTTTAAATTATCTAATTGAATTTTATTACTTATGAAAATAATTGAATTTTGTCGAAGAATTTTGTTATTCATTTATAAAGATAATTGAAATGTTGACAGGAATTTTTTTTAGATTTTTTGAAAATAATAGAATTTCTACAATGAATTTTATTAATTTTGAAAATAAATGAATTTTTCCGATGAAAAATTCAAATTTTCAAAGATTTTAATCTTTAAAACTTTTTTAAAATTCAATTATTAAAAAAAAATTACGCTCTAATGCTTTTAATATTCATTTATAATTTCTCTAAAATTATATCGTTCAGTTTATTAAGTTTTTATCCGTTTTGAATCAAATTACGGACTTTACGAAGCTATTGTCAAAAAAACGGACTTTTCCGAACTTCAAACAAAGTTACGGACTTTTATGGAATTTATGAACCTAGTTCGAGCCCTGCAACCATATGATTCGTGTACTGCATTCGCTTCATATCGCTTGTGAGAGAACTTTCATGCCATCTAGGCGGCAATTCAAAGAATTCGTATTGGCGCGAAATTCAAAAAACTTGAAAGAAAAATGAATAATATAATAATATATAATCCTTCTGGTAGCATCCTCTAGAGGAAAAGTTGTAGAAAAGTGAGAGAAATCCTCTCGAACGGAGAATATATTTTTTTTTTTGTTTTCAAATTGAAGGAACGAAAAAAGAGAGAAAGAGAGAGGGCCTTGCATATTGGAGTCCGGTCCCTTCGTGAAAACTCGTTTCTTTCGACGCCCGACGCAATCTCGCGTGTAGGAATTAATAGATTAGCGAAGGGCACGTCTCCTCTTAATTCCATCCCATTACGGGTTCGGTTCGTGGCGCGAGGCGGGTCTGACCGATTATGGGAGATAGCCGAAATCACCATGGACCACGGAATTAGACTGAATTACCGTTCTGCTCGCAGCTCCAATATACAAAAGAAACTGAAGCTTCTTCTTCTTCTCTCTTTCTGCAATAACACCCTGATCGCTATATGCTCAAAATAAGCCAAAAAAATTACCACAATTCTCGAACGAGATTCATTACTCGTAGCACGGTAGGCTTTATCCATCTTCTTCTCATGAAGAATTCTCCTTGAAAGAAAAACCAAAAACGAAATAATGTCATTTGATACAATTATTCCCTTCCACCGGTTCAAATTAATTTTTCCTCTGTACTAGAAAGTCCTTTTCTTTGTCTTTTTTTCTCTCTTTTTGTTGATGATTATTAAGTAATAAACCTCATGTAAAATATAAAAAAAATGTTTAAACGTTGACACTTTTAATTAGACAGAAAGTATGTATAAATTGTGAAAGAACAAGCTTAATAAAGCAGCAAAATGTGGCGTTCGTACCCGAAAAACGTGCGGCGTGAGTCATTGTGGAATGCAAACGGGTTCGAGACTGTAGACAGACTCTTATCTCGGTCCAAGAGGGAACATTTGTCCTGCGTCAGCTTATCACTGCTACTTATTCCAGTCACCCCGGGTTGCAATAAGTAAATACATCCATCTTCGGGTTTCGTGGTGAGAGGGTCCAGGAGACATTTCCTCTGACGACGACGACGACGACGCGCAGTCAATATATGATAACAGGACCGCCCGTCTCGTATTTACCATACTCGAAACAAATTTCTCCATTTTTTTCTCTTTATTTTCGCATTTATTTCCCCAAAAATAATTATATACTAATAAGTCTTCTAATTTGTTCGTTCTTCGTTCTCATTTATCTCTCTAAATTCATGTTTTATAGTTATGAAAAATTAAATTTATTGTTTGAAGTAAAATGTTTTCTTATTTTTGTCAGTACGGTCCGTAAATGGTCCGTAATTTTTCATTTTTGGTCCATAAAATCCGTATTTTTAAATAAAATGCAACAATATGCAACAGATAAAGATGCGACAATAAAATACTGTATAGTATACACCAGAATACAATAGTACACAACAAAAAACAATAGAATACGGGAGTTCACAAAAGACCACCGCAGAGAATACAATATAGTTTACAACAAAACACAACAGAATACAATGAAATACAACACCAAAAAGCAGATAACCTCCACTAATCGGCGCTTAAAATTTATTTACATAAACGAAATGGAATTTTGAGTGGAAATATAATTTGATATCTATTTATGAGAGTGAATCCGTCGCTGGTGCTCATTACGATGATTGGCAGATTCAATTAACGAGGAAGCTGACTCCTCCGCGGTTGGTTAGCCCCGGCTTAACCTCGACTAAATATTATTAATAATAATCAGCTCATTACTGGCTCCATTAATTATCTGGTTATGCGAGCTCAACAGCGAACCAGATTCGACCGGGTCAAGCAAGTCGAGATCCTCCTGGAATCACTTTGGCCCACCCTTGATCTCATATATTTACACACAAGAGAGAGAGAGAGAGAGAGAGAGAGAGAGAGAGAGAGAGAGAGCCCTACAAGCGAATAATTTGTTGCGTCCAACATGATTGCACATCATCGAACCCGCAAGCCATTACTCTTCCTTGGAAAAATTTCGCAACAAGTGTTCGCCTGTGTGTGTACACTATTTCTTATATAAAGACTCATCTCTCATATAACGAGATAATATTCTTAAATCAACCATGAATTATCAGTTATTCGCCTCTGATGGTTCTGCTGGTTCAATGTCATCTTTTGGTTTATTCTTCTTCCTCTGGGAGAAACGGTATTTATTCTTT
The DNA here is from genome assembly GCF_015476425.1 of Leptopilina heterotoma. NCBI lineage: Eukaryota > Metazoa > Arthropoda > Insecta > Hymenoptera > Figitidae > Leptopilina > Leptopilina heterotoma. The sequence continues at coordinate 244,787 of NW_025111150.1, forward strand.
GGAATTTCAATTTGAATGTTGGTTTTTCTTATTAATAGATATTACGTTTCTTAAATTAAATTAAGGGCATCCGGGAAAGTCTTGAAATATCCTAAAAAAGTGGTTTCTGTATTCTGTATTCTGTATTCCACTGTATTCTATTCTACTCTCTTAATTTGAATCAGTTAAAAATCATGGTTTTAACTAACAATCAGTGAATGACTCTTTGCTTCCGAGTCAGTTAGAAATAACAGATTTTCAATAAAAAAAATAACTGATTTTCAGAAAAAAAACTGAAAAATTAGTTAAGCAGGAATTTTTTTATAACTATAAAACATGAAGATATCGATAACTCAGAGTCTTCGACTCGGAGTTATCGATATCTTCATATTTTATAATAATTAAAGATGACCAAGTAATAAAATCATTATTTTATATTATAAGAATATTATACTTCTTCAAAATTATTTTCATTATTTCAATTCAAATATTATTTTCAAAAAATTTTAACTACAATTTTACTTTATATCAATTATTTGTAATAATTTTCGAAAAAGTTCTTTGTCAATTTGCAAATCCATTTGTTTACAATATTCAATATCACGAAATTTCAATTATTCCTAAATTCTTTAATTAAATGCATATTAGAAAATAAAACCTTCAAATGATATTAAAAGAAAATTCAATTAAACTTTTTTAAAAAAAATTAATTTCAAACTTCAATTATTTCTAAAAATTCACGCTATATATTGCTCTTAATATTCAATTATAATCTTAAATTTTAACTCAAATTCATTTTTATGAAATGAAAATCAATTTTTATTGGAAAATTCTACAAGAATTTAATTATTTAAATGCAAAAGTAAATAATTTATTGAATAATTGAATATGTTTCTCAAAATTCAATTCTCATAAAGAATTTTATTAACAAATTTTTAAATAATTGAATTCTCTTGTCGAATTTTATTAAAACTTGCAGGAACATAATTACTTTTTTCAAGGAATTCAATAATTATAATTGTACGAAAAATAATTGAAACGCATCGATGAGTTTTATTATTAGTAAAAATAATTGAATCCTTAAGAAGAATTTTATTACTCTTGAATATAATTGAATTTCAGCAATAATTTGTAACTTCTCTAAAAATAAATTTTTTTCTAGTGTTTTTAACTAAAATTCTTATGTAAATCCATTATTTTTAATAAGTTTTAAAAAAGTTCTTCGAGAATTTTCAAATTCATTCGTTTACAATTCAATTTTACAAAATTTCAATTCTTCGGAAATTCTGCAATTAAATATTATATTGAAAAATAAAAACTTGAAATAATTTCAATAAAAATCCTATTAAACTTTTAAAAAGAATTAATTCTACAGAATTTTTTTGTCAAAAATATGAAAAATTAAGAATTTCAATGATTTTAATTTAAAACTTTTTCAAAATTTAATTATTTCTAAAAATCCACGTTATAATGCTTTTAATATTTAATTATAATTGAAAATTTTAACTGAAATTCATTTTTAAAACCATTTTCATTAGTAAATTCTACGAGAATTCAATTATTTAAATACAAAAATAAATAATTTAGTAATTTCATTTTTCTTGAAATTAAATTCTCATAAAAAATGTTATCAACAAATTTTTTAAATCATTCAATTCTTTGGACGAATTTTAATAAAATTTTTAAGAATAATTACATTTTTCGAGGAATTCGATTAAAATTGCATTAAAAATAATTGAAATTCTGCAATTAGTTTTATTATTTATGAAAATAATTGAATTCTTAAAAGAATCTTATTATTTATAAAAATAATTGAATCCATGTAAAAATGTTATTATTTTTGAAAATAATTGAATTATTGCGAAGAAATTTATAAAAAAAATTTTAAATAATTGAATTCCTGCAAAAAAATTTTATTATTTATGAAAATAATTGAATGTTTGCGTAGAATTTTATTCAAATTTTTTTTAATAATGGAATTCTTTTGGAAAATTTCATTGAAATAGTAGATATTGAAAATCTTTAAAATGAGGAATATTTTTGAAAAAAATTAAAATTTAGACAAGAAGATTAAAATTTTTGTAAAATAATTGAATATTAGAGAAGAATTTTATTATTTATAAAGAGAATTGAAATTTTGACGAGAATTTTTTTAAATTTTTGAACACAATTGAATTTAGTTACTATGTTACTAAGTTAATTAGTAAGTTAGTTACTAACTTACTAACTTACTATTCTCCCTGGAGAAGCTAAATTCGTTGAATTTTTACAAATCGTTGACTTTGGTGTTTTATTTAAAGTAAAATTTCATTCATAGTTAAAAATAACACCAAAATAGATTATTTTAATCCTTCTGGTGTTAATTTAATCCTAGAGGGATTAAACTGTTGCAGATTATTTTAAACCATTCTGGTGTTATTTTGACACCTCACGTTTTACTGTGTATTCTATTCTACTCTATTAATTTGAATCAGTTAAAAATCATGGTTTTCACTGACAATAAATGACTGACTTTTTGCTTCTGATGAGTCAGTTAGAAATAACAGATTTTCAGTAAAAAAAATAGCTGATTATCAGTAAAGAAACTGAAAAATTAGTTAAACAGGACTAATTGAATCAGTCAAAAAAAATGTACTGAAACATCAATTATCTTTAACTAATTGTCAGTGGAAATATCACTATTTGAATTAGTGACTGACTTTTTGTTTCTAAATCAGTTATTTTTAAGTTCTTAACAACATGTGACTGTTACAGAAATCAATGTTAATTTTTTCGACCACTTTTCTCCTAAAATATTAAATAAATTAAGCTAGTTTTTTGTGAATAACTCTAAAATATAATAAAGAAGAGCAGTGATGTGAAAAAGTTTTAATAATTCTAAAATAAATTATAAAAAAATACTTTGAAATCGGAAAAGACGAGAAATTGATTAAAAGTGATTTTGAGAACTGATAATTTTAAAGTTATTTTTTAATAAATAATTTTAAAAATATTAAAACTTTTGCACATCACTGCCCTTCTTTATAATATTTTAGAGTTATTCACAAAAAACTAGCTTAATTTATTTAATATTTTAAGAGAAAAGTGGTCGAAAAAATTAACATTGATTTCTGTAACAGTCACATGCTGTTAACAGATTCAAATTGAGAGAGTATTGCATTCAATTATTTTGTATTCATTCATATTGTGATATGAACACCAAGAAAGTGAAGACCAATGGTGAAGAATATCGTTTGTGGCCGACAGTCGTAAAACACTGTTTGATGACGAAGACAGGAAGGAAATCATCAAGTTTCAAAGATGGAGAGAAATTTATGTCGTGGCGCCAGAATATGTTTGAGGTCCCTGGTCCACGTCTACTTTTATCGATGTTAACAGTCTCCTCTCGGACTCTTCTAGCCATAGAGGAACGTTGAAGGTGAAAAGGTGCCACTAAGTCATGATAACTTTGAATCTTTATGACGTACTCGATAGGTCTTTACAAACTAAATAAAACAGATAGTCTAATGGAGGATGTAAATCAAAACGAGGAGTTTTATATCCACACGGAAGACGTTTCATTATATTCTCCCCGCGAAAGGAGGAACTGTTTTCAATAAATTCAAATTACAATAAAATAACAAATCGATCAATTTAATCATTCGGAAAAATCGAATTTCTCATGGTCAAATCATTCAATATATATCGAATTAAGTAAATTCTATATAGAATTTTTCTCTTACACGTCTTGACGGATTCTGATAAAATTTTGTAGGTGTATTACGGTCACGAATACCAAAAATCAGACAGAAGGATTTTCAAAAATATCTAAAAAAAAATTTTTTTCAACAATTTTTTAATTTTTGGATTTTTTAAAATAACTTTTTTCTATATTAAAATTTTTATTAATCTTGTTCAAATTGTATTCCTGACATAAAAACAAATCGATTCATGTATATAAAGTATATATTTTATCAATATTTATAGAATTAATAAAAATTTTAGATTTTCATAAACAATTGAAATTTTGTATTTTTTGAAATTTTATCTTAACACTTTAAAAAAATTATTCTATAATAAAAAAAATTGAGTAATTAATATTTATTTAGGGTACTTTACCCGGTAGAAACTTTCTATTAAAACTATTATGAAAATGACCATAACGTTCAACGTTTTTTACATAGAGAGTTAAAAATTGGCACACATGTATTTTTACGCGTAAATCACACGAGAAATATAGCTAATGATAATTAAAAATAATTTTGTCCGATTCTCGTAAAAAAGACATGTAGAAAATAAAAAAATATATATATTATAGGAAAAATATTTTTTTTAGTAGTACCAGGTCCACCCGTACGAAAACAGACAATCAAAATTTGGTAAAATCGAAAATAAAAATTTATTTCTTCCAAATTTAATTAATCTAATCTTCTAAAAATTACCAGAGTTCTAGTAGGGACTAAACTCTACACAATCCTAAAGAATAGAGAATCTTATTTCAATTTTTTAGTAGTAGCACCCTCACCCGAACGCCATCAGACAATCAAAATTTGGTGAAAACGAAAATAAAAATTTATTTCTTCCAAATTTAATTAATCTAATCATCTAAAAATTACCAGAGTTCTAGTAGGGACTGAACTCTACACAATCCTAAAGAATAGAGAATCTTATTTCAATTTTTTAGTAGTAGCAGGTCCACCCGAACGCCATCAGACAATTGAAATTTGGTAAAAACGAAAATAAAAATTTATTTCTTCCAAATTTAATTAATCTAATCTTCTAAAAATTACCAGAGTTCTAGTAGGGACTAAACTCTACATAATCCTGAAGAATAGAGAATTTTATTTCAATTTTTTAGTAGTAGCACCCTCACCCGAACGCCATCAGACAATCAAAATTTGGTAAAATCGAAAATAAAAATTTATTTCTTCCAAATTTAATTAATCTAATCTTCTAAAAATTACCTGAGTTCTAGTAGGGACTAAACTCTACACAATCCTGAAGAATAGAGAATTTTATTTCAATTTTTTAGTAGTAGCAGGTCCACCCGAACGCCATCAGACAATTGAAATTTGGTAAAAACGAAAATAAAAATTTATTTCTTCAAAATTTAATTAATCTAATCATCTAAAAATTACCAGAGTTCTAGTAGGGACTAAACTCTACACAATCCTGAAGAATAGAGAATTTTATTTCAATTTTTTAGTAGTTGCAGGTCCACACGAACGTAATCAGACAATTGAAATTTTGTAAAAACGAAGATCAAAATTTATTTCTTCCAAATTTAATTAATCTAATCATCTAGAAATTACCAGAGTTCTAGTAGGGACTGAACTCTACACAATCCTGAAGAATAGAGAATTTTATTTCAATTTTTTAGTAGTAGCACCCTCACCCGAACGCCATCAGACATACAAAATTTGGTAAAAACGAAAATAAAAATTTATTTCTTCCAAATTTAATTAATCTAATCATCTAAAAATTACCAGAGTTCTAGTAGGGACTGAACTCTACACAATCCTGAAGAATAAAGAATTTTATTTTAATTTTTTAGTAGTAGCAGGTCCACCCGAACGCCATCAGATAATCAAAATTTGGTAAAATCAAAAATAAAAATTTATTTCTTCCAAATTTAATTAATCTAATCTTCTAAAAATTACCAGAGTTCTAGTAGGGACTAAACTCTACACAATCCTGAAGAATAGAGAATTTTATTTTAATTTTTTAGTAGTAGCAGGTCCACCCAAACGCCATCAGACAATCAAAATTTGGTAAAATCGAAAATAAAAATTTATTTCTTCCAAATTTAATTAATCTAATCTTCTAAAAATTACCAGAGTTCTAGTAGGGACTAAACTCTACACAATCCTGAAGAATAGAGAATTTTATTTTAATTTTTTAGTAGTAGCAGGTCCACCCGAACGCCATCAGACAATTGAAATTTGGTAAAAACGAAAATAAAAATTTATTTCTTCCAAATTTAATTAATCTAATCTTCTAAAAATTACCTGAGTTCTAGTAGGGACTAAACTCTACACAATCCTGAAGAATAGAGAATTTTATTTCAATTTTTTAGTAGTAGCAGGTCCACCCGAACGCCATCAGACAATTGAAATTTGGTAAAAACGAAAATAAAAATTTATTTCTTCCAAATTTAATTAATCTAATCATCTAAAAATTACCAGAGTTCTAGTAGGGACTGAAATCTACACAATCCTGAAGAAAAGAGAATTTTATTTTAATTTTTTAGTAGTAGCAGGTCCACCCAAACGCCATCAGACAATCAAAATTTGGTAAAATCGAAAATAAAAATTTATTTCTTCCAAATTTAATTAATCTAATCTTCTAAAAATTACCAGAGTTCTAGTAGGGACTGAACTCTACACAATCCTGAAGAATAGAGAATTTTATTTCAATTTTTTAGTAGTAGCACCCTCACCCGAACGCCATCAGACAATCAAAATTTGGTGAAAACGAAAATAAAAATTTATTTCTTCCAAATTTAATTAATCTAATCTTCTAAAAATTACCAGAGTTCTAGTAGGGACTAAACTCTACACAATCCTGAAGAATAGAGAATTTTATTTCAATTTTTTTGTAGTAGCACCCTCACCCGAACGCCATCAGACAATCAAAATTTGGTAAAAAACAAATTAAAAATTTATTTTTTCCAAATTTAATTAATCTAATCTTCTAAAAATTACCAGAGTTCTAGTAGGGACTAAACTCTACACAATCCTAAAGAATAGAGAATCTTATTTCAATTCTTTAGTAGTAGCAGGTCCACCCGAACGCCATCAGACAATCAAAATTTGGTAAAAAACAAATTAAAAATTTATTTCTTCCAAATTTAAGTAATCTAATCATCTAAAAAATAACAGAGTTTTAGTAGGGACTGAACTCTACACAATCCTGAAGAATAGAGAATTTTATTTCAATTTTTTAGTAGTAGCAGGTCCACCCGAACGCCATCAGATAATCAAAATTTGGTAAAATCGAAAATAAAAATTTATTTCTTCCAAATTTAATTAATCTAATCTTCTAAAAATTACCAGAGTTCTAGTAGGGACTAAACTCTACACAATCCTAAAGAATAGAGAATCTTATTTCAATTCTTTAGTAGTAGCAGGTCCACCCGAACGCCATCAGACAATCAAAATTTGGTAAAAAACAAATTAAAAATTTATTTCTTCCAAATTTAAGTAATCTAATCATCTAAAAAATAACAGAGTTTTAGTAGGGACTGAACTCTACACAATCCTGAAGAATAGAGAATTTTATTTTAATTTTTTAGTAGTAGCAGGTCCACCCAAACGCCATCAGACAATCAAAATTTGGTAAAAAACAAATTAAAAATTTATTTCTTCCAAATTTAATTAATCTAATCTTCTAAAAATTACCAGAGTTCTAGTAGGGACTAAACTCTACACAATCCTGAAGAATAGAGAATTTTATTTCCATTTTTTAGTAGTAGCAGGTCCACCCGAACGCCATCAGACAATTGAAATTTGGTAGAAACGAAAATAAAAATTTATTTCTTCCAAATTTAATTAATCTAATCATCTAAAAATTACCAGCGTTCTAGTAGGGACTGAAATCTACACAATCCTGAAGAATAGAGAATTTTATTTTAATTTTTTAGTAGTAGCACCCTCACCCGAACGCCATCAGACAATCAAAATTTGGTGAAAAACAAATTAAAAATTTATTTCTTCCAAATTTAATTAATCTAATCATCTAAAAATTGCCAGAGTTCTAGTAGGGACTAAACTCTACACAATCCTGAAGAATAGAGAATTTTATTTTAATTTTTTAGTAGTAGCAGGTCCACCCGAACGCCATCAGATAATCAAAATTTGGTAAAATCGAAAATAAAAATTTATTTCTTTCAAATTTAATTAATCTAATCATCTAAAAATTACCAGCGTTCTAGTAGGGACTGAACTCTACACAATCCTGAAGAATAGAGAATTTTATTTCAATTTTTTAGTAGTAGCAGGTCCACCCGAACGCCATCAGACAATCAAAATTTGGTAAAATCGAAAATAAAAATTTATTTCTTCCAAATTTAATTAATCTAATCTTCTAAAAATTACCAGAGTTCTAGTAGGGACTAAACTCTACACAATCCTGAAGAATAGAGAATTTTATTTCAATTTTTTAGTAGTAGCACCCTCACCCGAACGCCATCAGACAATCAAAATTTGGTAAAAAACCAATTAAAAATTTATTTCTTACAAATTTAATTAATCTAATCATCTAAAATTACCAGAGTTCTAGTAGGGACTAAACTCTACACAATCCTGAAGAATAGAGAATTTTATTTCAATTTTTTAGTAGTAGCAGGTCCACCCAAACGCCATCAGACAATCAAAATTTGGTAAAATCGAAAATAAAAATTTATTTCTTCCAAATTTAATTAATCTAATCTTCTAAAAATTACCTGAGTTCTAGTAGGGACTAAACTCTACACAATCCTGAAGAATAGAGAATTTTATTTCAATTTTTTAGTAGTAGCAGGTCCACCCGAACGCCATCAGACAATTGAAATTTGGTAAAAACGAAAATAAAAATTTATTTCTTCCAAATTTAATTAATCTAATCATCTAAAAATTACCAGAGTTCTAGTAGGGACTAAACTCTACACAATCCTGAAGAATAGAGAATTTTATTTCAATTTTTTAGTAGTTGCAGGTCCACACGAACGTAATCAGACAATTGAAATTTTGTAAAAACGAAGATCAAAATTTATTTCTTCCAAATTTAATTAATCTAATCATCTAGAAATTACCAGAGTTCTAGTAGGGACTGAACTCTACACAATCCTGAAGAATAGAGAATTTTATTTCAATTTTTTAGTAGTAGCACCCTCACCCGAACGCCATCAGACAATCAAAATTTGGTAAAAACGAAAATAAAAATTTATTTCTTCCAAATTTAATTAATCTAATCATCTAAAAATTACCAGAGTTCTAGTAGGGACTGAACTCTACACAATCCTGAAGAATAAAGAATTTTATTTTAATTTTTTAGTAGTAGCAGGTCCATCCGAACGCCATCAGATAATCAAAATTTGGTAAAATCAAAAATAAAAATTTATTTCTTCCAAATTTAATTAATCTAATCATCTAAAAATTACCAGAGTTCTAGTAGGGACTGAAATCTACACAATCCTGAAGAATAGAGAATTTTATTTTAATTTTTTAGTAGTAGCAGGTCCACCCGAACGCCATCAGATAATCAAAATTTGGTAAAATCAAAAATAAAAATTTATTTCTTCCAAATTTAATTAATCTAATCATCTAAAAATTACCAGAGTTCTAGTAGGGACTGAAATCTACACAATCCTGAAGAATAGAGAATTTTATTTTAATTTTTTAGTAGTAGCAGGTCCACCCAAACGCCATCAGACAATCAAAATTTGGTAAAATCGAAAATAAAAATTTATTTCTTCCAAATTTAATTAATCTAATCTTCTAAAAATTACCAGAGTTCTAGTAGGGACTGAACTCTACACAATCCTGAAGAATAGAGAATTTTATTTCAATTTTTTAGTAGTAGCACCCTCACCCGAACGCCATCAGACAATCAAAATTTGGTAAAAAACAAATTAAAAATTTATTTCTTCCAAATTTAATTAATCTAATCATCTAAAAAATAACAGAGTTTTAGTCGGGACTGAACTCTACACAATCCTGAAGAATAGAGAATTTTATTTCAATTTTTTTGTAGTAGCACCCTCACCCGAACGCCATCAGACAATCAAAATTTGGTAAAAAACAAATTAAAAATTTATTTCTTCCAAATTTAATTAATCTAATCTTCTAAAAATTACCAGAGTTCTAGTAGGGACTAAACTCTACACAATCCTGAAGAATAGAGAATTTTATTTCAATTTTTTAGTAGTTGCAGGTCCACACGAACGTAATCAGACAATTGAAATTTTGTAAAAACGAAGATCAAAATTTATTTCTTACAAATTTAATTAATCTAATCATCTAGAAATTACCAGAGTTCTAGTAGGGACTGAACTCTACACAATCCTGAAGAATAGAGAATTTTATTTCAATTTTTTAGTAGTAGCACCCTCACCCGAACGCCATCAGACAATCAAAATTTGGTAAAAACGAAAATAAAAATTTATTTCTTCCAAATTTAATTAATCTAATCATCTAAAAATTACCAGAGTTCTAGTAGGGACTGAACTCTACACAATCCTGAAGAATAGAGAATTTTATTTCAATTTTTTTGTAGTAGCACCCTCACCCGAACGCCATCAGACAATCAAAATTTGGTAAAAAACAAATTAAAAATTTATTTCTTCCAAATTTAATTAATCTAATCTTCTAAAAATTACCAGAGTTCTAGTAGGGACTAAACTCTACACAATCCTGAAGAATAGAGAATTTTATTTCAATTTTTTAGTAGTTGCAGGTCCACACGAACGTAATCAGACAATTGAAATTTTGTAAAAACGAAGATCAAAATTTATTTCTTACAAATTTAATTAATCTAATCATCTAGAAATTACCAGAGTTCTAGTAGGGACTGAACTCTACACAATCCTGAAGAATAGAGAATTTTATTTCAATTTTTTAGTAGTAGCACCCTCACCCGAACGCCATCAGACAATTGAAATTTGGTAAAAACGAAAATAAAAATTTATTTCTTCCAAATTTAATTAATCTAATCTTTTAAAAATTACCAGAGTTCTAGTAGGGACTGAACTCTACACAATCCTGAAGAATAGAGAATTTTATTTCAATTTTTTAGTAGTAGCACCCTCACCCGAACGCCATCAGACAATTGAAATTTGGTAAAAACGAAAATAAAAATTTATTTCTTCCAAATTTAATTAATCTAATCTTTTAAAAATTACCAGAGTTCTAGTAGGGACTATACTCTACACAATCCTAAAGAATAGAGAATTTTATTTTAATTTTTTAGTAGTAGCAGGTCCACCCGAACGCCATCAGACAATCAAAATTTGGTAAAAAACAAATTAAAAATTTATTTCTTCCAAATTTAATTAATCTAATCATCTAAAAAATAACAGAGTTTTAGTAGGGACTGAACTCTACACAATCCTGAAGAATACAGAATTTTATTTCAATTTTTTAGTAGTAGCAGGTCCACCCGAACGCCATCAGATAATCAAAATTTGGTAAAATCGAAAATAAAAATTTATTTCTTCCAAATTTAATTAATCTAATCTTTTAAAAATTACCAGAGTTCTAGTAGGGACTATACTCTACACAATCCTAAAGAATAGAGAATTTTATTTCAATTTTTTAGTAGTAGCACCCTCACCCGAACGCCATCAGACAATCAAAATTTGGTAAAAAACAAATTAAAAATATATTTCTTCCAAATTTAATTAATCTAATCATCTAAAAATTACCAGAGTTCTAGTAGGGACTAAACTCTACACAATCCTGAAGAATACAGAATTTTATTTCAATTTTTTAGTAGTAGCACCCTCACCCGAACGCCATCAGACAATCAAAATTTGGTAAAAAACAAATTAAAAATTTATTTTTTCCAAATTTAATTAATCTAATCATCTAAAAATTACCAGAGTTCTAGTAGGGACTGAACTCTACACAATCCTGAACAATAGAGAATTTTATTTCAATTTTTTAGTAGTAGCACCCTCACCCGAACGCCATCAGACAATTGAAATTTGGTAAAAAACAAATTAAAAATATATTTCTTCCAAATTTAATTAATCTAATCATCTAAAAATTACCAGAGTTCTAGTAGGGACTAAACTCTACACAATCCTGAAGAATAGAGAATTTTATTTCAATTTTTTAGTAGTAGCAGGTCCACCCGAACGCCATCAGACAATCAAAATTTGGTAAAATCGAAAATAAAAATTTATTTCTGTTACCGGTCACCGTGTGAAGGGAAGGGACCGGGCAAAGAACGGATTGATATTTCGTATCGGGAGAAAATGAATAACGCCTCGGCGTTCGATACTTATGTAGCACCTTCGTAGTGCGACAGTGACGTCAGAGTAGCTGGGCCTTAGGGGAAGGCAGTTTCTCCGTAGCCGGCGTTAAACAGTGACGTCAGCGATATATCGATCTCTCGATGTTCGATAATCGAGAATCGATCTCTCGAAGTTCGATAATCGATAATCGACTGGGCACCTCGAGATTTAAAGGCTCAGAAGCAGACCGAATTTAGGGGTTAGCTTTTCTGTCAAAACAAATGCGTCAAGTCGATGTGGAATTTAGACACACAAACGTGAACAAACTTGAAGGTTAGAATGGTTTGTTTACATTTCTGGTGTTGGAAATGTGCATTTACACAGAATTAATTAATAAATCTGTAAATGGATGTTGGTTAATGGTTCACTTATGAGAGAAGTTCAAAATTAAGTAAAGTCTGAAAGTTAATAATTAACTGTTATTAATCATAAAATTCAGGAAAAGTTTACAAATAAAGTTGTGTACTGTAGTGGGAAGGGAGAGAGTTACACAATAGTCATACTGCTGTCGTCTTGAGAAATTGCCTCCTGCACAGAGCTCAGAACAGGAAAAATTCCCGCAAAGTTCTGTCAAAGGTGGTAGTTTTTCTCAGTGACGTCAGACCCATTAACCCCAAAAGCCATCGTCCCGTTCGACCACCTCACGCATTAAGCAGAGCAAGGAATTTCTTCCCGTAGTGCTATAATCAGTGTGGTAGTAAATTGGGGTTAAATAGCTTGTGGGTGTAAGGGTTTCGTCGAGAGTTTGCCTCCTGCACAGAGCTCAGAACAGGAAAAAAATTCCCGCAAAGCACTGTCAAAAGTGGCAACTCTCAGTGACGTATGATTGTGGGTAACTCTCGTACGGGGTGAAGTGAGTACTATAGTACCGACTCACGCGCAAAATCAGGAAATAAATCCCGTATTGCCAGTGTGTACAGTAATAGTGCAAGAGCTGGTGTAGTAGTGTAGGTAAAAGAAAAAGAGACAACAGTTTAAGTTGGTCTTTAAAATTTTATTTAAAGTTTTATTTAGGAGGAGACTACGGAAGTAGTTCCGTTACAAGGGTTGGCGGCGAAGTGACTCCCTGACTGGGCATTTTCGTCGCCTTTTATACCCAATAACTCTATGCATAAAAAATCTGCCTCTCGGAAGGGGAAGATTTTTTATACATGTAAGAGGGATAACAAGAGACGAACTTGCTATAGTCAGTTTACATATAACTAACTTAATATTAAAATATAAAATAAACTTAATTACACTTAAAAATCTAATTTTACATTCATTTTACCCTAATTGAGGCATAATAATGCATATAATTTGCATAACGTTGTATAATTATATTATAAATAAAAGAATATATTTATCTCTTTATTTAATTTAATATTGATTTATTAATTATTTAATTAATACTAATTTATTTATTAATTAAACAATTAAACAATAATCGAAATTATTACTCAAGATAATATAAACGTATTACTAATAAAATTATTATTTTTAAACATTAAAAGAATTATTTCTCAAAGCCAAAAAATAATTAACATTAACTTGTTAATAAAAGTGAACAACAATTCAATAAAACATAACAATGTTGATAATATTAACAGTATTAATAATACCAACACTCATATAATAATAATTATAATAATAGGAATAATAATATTTATACTTAATCAGTCAAATATTGTTAAACTAATTCATAGTAAAACAATATAAGTATAAGTATAAATGATTAATAAATCATTATTACAGTATATCCTGTTAATTTCAAAATTGTTGAAACGAATTTTAACTCGAAGCATATATATATATATATATATATATATATATATATATATATATATATATATATATATAGATATAGATATAGTGGCTGCTGGGCCCTTTGAATCTTTGCTGGGGAGGAATGCGAAAGAGGAAAAGCGGAAACGTGGAGTAGAGAGAGACAGAGATAGAAAAGACAGAGAAAGGCGCGCGGTCAGGGAAATCGACGAGTAAGGCCCAGCTAGACTAATTTTTTCTACATGTCGATGTCGAAAAAGTCAACCCAAGGGAAGATACCACATTTTCACGAAGTTGAGACCTTCAAAAAGAAGGGTTCTCAACTTGTGCAGTGGTGTTTTTCTTTCGCGGAATTTTCACATACATGTGACCGGTATCATTTCTTCCAAATTTAATTAATCCAATCTTTTAAAAATTACCAGAGTTCTAGTAGGGACTAAACTCTACACAATCCTGAAGAATACAGAATTTTATTTCAATTTTTTAGTAGTAGCAGGTCCACCCGAACGCCATCAGATAATCAAAATTTGGTAAAATCGAAAATAAAAATTTATTTCTTCCAAATTTAATTAATCTAATCTTTTAAAAATTACCAGAGTTCTAGTAGGGACTATACTCTACACAATCCTAAAGAATAGAGAATTTTATTTCAATTTTTTAGTAGTAGCAGGTCCACCCGAACGCCATCAGACAATCAAAATTTGGTAAAAAACAAATTAAAAATTTATTTCTTCCAAATTTAATTAATCTAATCATCTAAAAAATAACAGAGTTTTAGTAGGGACTGAACTCTACACAATCCTGAAGAATACAGAATTTTATTTCAATTTTTTAGTAGTAGCACCCTCACCCGAACGCCATCAGACAATCAAAATTTGGTAAAAAACAAATTAAAAATTTATTTCTTTTAAATTTAATTAATCTAATCATCTAGAAATTACCAGAGTTCTAGTAGGGACTGAACTCTACACAATCCTGAAGAATAGAGAATTTTATTTCAATTTTTTAGTAGTAGCACCCTCACCCGAACGCCATCAGACAATTGAAATTTGGTAAAAAACAAATTAAAAATATATTTCTTCCAAATTTAATTAATCTAATCATCTAAAAATTACCAGAGTTCTAGTAGGGACTGAAATCTACACAATCCTGAAGAATAGAGAATTTTATTTCAATTTTTTAGTAGTAGCACCCTCACCCGAACGCCATCAGACAATTGAAATTTGGTAAAAAACAAATTAAAAATATATTTCTTCCAAATTTAATTAATCTAATCATCTAAAAATTACCAGAGTTCTAGTAGGGACTGAAATCTACACAATCCTGAAGAATAGAGAATTTTATTTCAATTTTTTAGTAGTAGCACCCTCACCCGAACGCCATCAGACAATCAAAATTTGGTAAAAAACAAATTAAAAATTTATTTCTTCCAAATTTAATTAATCTAATCATCTAAAAATTACCAGAGTTCTAGTAGGGACTGAACTCTACACAATCCTGAAGAATAGAGAATTTTATTTCAATTTTTTAGTAGTAGCACCCTCACCCGAACGCCATCAGACAATTGAAATTTGTTAAAAAACAAATTAAAAATATATTTCTTTTAAATTTAATTAATCTAATCATCTAGAAATTACCAGAGTTCTAGTAGGGACTGAACTCTACACAATCCTGAAGAATAGAGAATTTTATTTCAATTTTTTAGTAGTAGCAGGTCCACCCAAACGCCATCAGACAATCAAAATTTGGTAAAATCGAAAATAAAAATTTATTTCTTCCAAATTTAATTAATCTAATCTTCTAAAAATTACCAGAGTTCTAGTAGGGACTGAACTCTACACAATCCTGAAGAATAGAGAATTTTATTTCAATTTTTTAGTAGTAGCACCCTCACCCGAACGCCATCAGACAATCAAAATTTGGTAAAAAACAAATTAAAAATTTATTTCTTTCAAATTTAATTAATCTAATCATCTAAAAATTACCAGAGTTCTAGTAGGGACTGAACTCTACACAATCCTGAAGAATAGAGAATTTTATTTCAATTTTTTAGTAGTAGCAGGTCCACCCAAACGCCATCAGACAATCAAAATTTGGTAAAATCGAAAATAAAAATTTATTTCTTCCAAATTTAATTAATCTAATCTTCTAAAAATTACCAGAGTTCTAGTAGGGACTGAACTCTACACAATCCTGAAGAATAGAGAATTTTATTTCAATTTTTTAGTAGTAGCACCCTCACCCGAACGCCATCAGACAATCAAAATTTATTAAAAACGTAAAAAAATTATTTGATTCAAATAACCGATTAATTGACTATTATTAATATTAATTAAATATTTAATTGAATCAAATAATATTTATTACAGTCAATTAAATGGTATTTAAATCAATAATTTCAGTATTTGAAGCAAATATGAATTGAACCATTTAATTGACTCCAATAAATATTATTTGATTCAAGTAAATATTTAATTGATAATAGTCAATTGATCGGTTATTATTTGAATCAATTATTTTTTTTTCAGTAGAAAGCTAAGTCATTTAGTAGAAAGCTACTAAAAATTAGTAAAAACTGATACTAATACAATTGGTAAACGAATCCACACTATTTTATTAGTAGAAAACTACTAATTCAGATTTAGAGATGAGTAGAGTCACTGAAAATCAGTCAAACTCCACTGAATCAGTTTCAGAAAGCAAGAACTCTGCTCCCGAAGCAAAGAATAAGAATTAAAAAGCGAGTAGAGTAAAAATGTTTGAGAGGGAGGAGAAATAGGATGCAAAATTTGATTTACGCGCCGCGGCTCTCTTGGGTCCTTCTGGAACAATGTTGTTGAATGCGTGGTCGCTAATGGCCGCCGCCGGTGCCTTAATTATAACCAAATACGGGCCAATCAGCCCCCGGGCAACATTCAGAGAGATCGCTCGTTCAAGTTACATTTCCACTTGGTTTCATTTTTGTTTCTTCTTTTTTTTTTATTTTTTATTTTCAAAAAAAAAAAAAAAAAAAAAAGCTTTTGCCTCCACGATGGCTGGGCTTCTCTTCGTCGTTTCAACTCCGAAACGCGAAGTACCGCGCGTTTGCTGACCAAAGGCTCGTTAGTGCGCGCCCGTAAATCAAACCGCAGGGGTGCGTACGTCTCGATGGAAGCCTTCGTTCGCGCCGCTCGCGGTAAACGTTCCAAATATCTCATGGATAATGAGTTTGTTAAATCGATTAACGCAGTATGTATATCAAATTGTATTTGGTTTTTAACATTTTACGCAAATAATAACCTGTTCCTTTCACTTTTTCTTTCAAAGTCAAATTTTCTATTTTACATTTTGAAAAAATGTCTTCGATTCTAATTTCTGACCCCACAGCTTCTAAACTTGCAGGAACATTTTGACAATATTGCCTTAATATTGTGAAACTTACAGCAATATTCAAAGTTGCCACAAACATTTAATTCTGTTTCTCCCTGACTTCTCCCTGATTTCCAGAATTTTTCCTGACTGATTTTGACTTTTTTTCTGACCCTAAAGAAAATTCTGTTTCACTCTAAAAATTATCAAATACTCAAAAAAATGTTCTATTACTTATTTGCGAATTTCTTTATAATTGTAAAATTATTCGAAAACATCAATAACTTCATTTTCAAATAAATATTTAATCACTATAATTATTCCATGGGAATTATGATTTTAAAAATTTCAAATTCAAACCTTTTGAAATCCAATAACTTATAAGAATATTATTATAAAACATGAAGAAATCGATCACTCTGAGTCTTCGGAGTGATCACCTTTAATAATAATTAAAGGTGACCGAGTGATAAAATCATTTCTTTATATTATACAAATATTGTTAGAGTAACTTTTTGAAAATTATTTTCATCATTTCTATTCAATTATTATTTCCTACAATTTTTAAATAAAATTCTAAGCTATAAATCAATTATTTTTAATAACTTTTAAAAAAGTTCTTTGAAAATTTTCAATTCCATTTGTTTTGCATTTCAAATTTACCAAAAATTTCGATTATTCAGAAATGTTACAAATATATATGAATTAGAAAATAAAAACTTAAAATAATTTTAACAAATTTTCGATTCAGCTTGTTGAAAAAAATTAGTTCCATAGAATTTTTAATTAAAAATATGAACTAATTTAGATTTTCAAAAATTCCAAATTGAAACCTTTATAAAATTCAATTATTTCTAAAAATTCTAAAACTTTTGCAAAATTCAATTATTATTTAAAACTGTAACTGCGAAATTAATTTTTAGAAATTAGAAAAAAAATAAAAATAATTTATTGAAAAATTGAATGTTTCTTAAAATTTAATTCTCATAAAGAATTTTATCAACAACTTTTTAAATAATAAATTGAATTCGTTCGACGTATTTAAAAAAAATTTCAAGAATAATTCCATTTTTCGAGGAATTTGATGAAAATTGTATTAAAAATAATTGAAATTCTGCATGAGTTTTATTATTTATAAAAGTAATTGAATTATTACGAAGAATTTTATAGATAATGTTTTAAACAATTGACTTTTTTTGACAAAATTTATGCAAATTCTATTTTTAATAATTGAATTCCTGTGAAATTTTTATTATTTTAGAAAAAAATTGAATATTCTTGTAGAATTTTTTAAAAATTGTTTTTAAATAATTGGATTCTTTTGGGAAATTTTATTAAAATAGTAAAATATTGAAAATCATTGATTTAAGAACAATTTTTGACAATAATTGAAATTTTTCCATGAATTTTATAAAAATTTTTGAAAATAATTGAATTCTTGTGATGAATAACACTGTTTATGAAAATAATTGAATTTTGCATAAATTTTTATAAAATTCCTAAAAATAATGGAATTTTGACGAAGAATTATACAATAAAGAAAATTTTTTTAAAATAATTGAAATTTTGACATGAATGTTATTGAAATTTTTTAAAGAATTGAATTTTATTACTTTTGAAAATAATTGAATTTTGAAATGAATTTTATTAAAATTCCTGAGAATAATTGAATTTTGTCAAATAATTTTGATTTTTATTTATAAAGATAATTGAAATGTTGACGACAATTTTTTTAAAGATTTTTTGAAAATAATTAAACTTCTGCGACGAATTTTATTAATTTTGATAATAATTGAATTCTTTTGATAAATATTGTTAATTATAAAAATATTTGAATTTCGCAATAAATTTTAAAAAATCCCTGAAAATAATTGAATTTTATTAAAGAATTTTGTTATTCATTTATAAAAATAATTGAAATGTTAACGACATTTAAAATTTTTGATAATAATTGAATTTTATTACTTTTGGAAATAATTGAATTCTTCTGATGAATATCGTCATTTATAAAAAAAATAATTGAATTCTTCCGAATGATTTTATTATTTATGAAAATAATTAAATCCCTGAAAGGAATTTAAAAATTTTGGAAAATAATTGAATTACTGCGAATAATTTAATGCCAAATTTTAAAACGTTTGATTTTTTCAAAAAAATTTATGCAAATTCTATTCTAAATAATTGACTTCTTGTGAAATTTTTATTTTTTTGGAAAATAAGTTAATGTTTGTGTAGAATTTTAAAAAAATTTTTGTTTAATAATTAAATTTTTTTAGAAATTTTATTAAAATAATAGAATATTGAAAATCATTGAATTAAGAACAATTTTTGACAATAATTGAAATTTTTCCATGAATTTTATTAAAATTTTTGAAAATAATTGAATTCTCGTGATGAATAATACTGTTTATGAAAATAATTGAATTTTACAATAATTTTATTAAAATTCCTGAAAATAATTGAATTTTGTCGAAGAATTTTTTTATTCATTTATAAAGATAATTGAAATGTTGACGACAATTTTTTTTAGATTTTTTGAAAATAATTAAACTTTTGAGATGAATTTTATTAATTTTGAAAATAATTTAATTCTTGCAAAGAATTTTGTTATTTATAAAAATAATTGAATTTTGCAATGAATTGTATTAAAATTCCTGAATAGAATTGAATTTTGGAGAAGAATTTTACTATTTATAAAGATAATTGAAATGTTGAGAATTTTTAAAAATTTCTTGAAAATTTCTGGTAAGAATTTTGATATTTATTAAGATAGTTGAATTCTTTCAAAGAATTGCGTTAAAAATGTTTAAAAATTAAAATTGAATCTAATTTCAACAGAATTGAAATTAAAATTAAAAAAAAATACTTCATTAAAGATATCAAATTCAGACAAAAAACGCATTAAAATTGTTGCTAAGCAACGTTTTGAATAATTTTTTTTCTGTCTCAATTTCATGCTTTTAAAAAAACTGTAAAATATTTGATTCAAGTAAATATTTATTTGGTAACAAACAATTTATTTGTATAGTACTTTATTTGAATCAAATAAATTTTGTTCTCCAGTGCAGTGTTAAAAAACACTAAATACATTTTCTCATATATAATATGTTCAAAAGTAAAAAATTGTCCATTGAAAGAGAGAAAGAGAGGAAGAGAGGAATATGAACGTGTTACCGAACATGGTAACAATGTTCCTTCTCGTCTCGTATAATTGGCGCTATTGGGGGCTCAGTGGGGGCACCACACAGTGAGGCCAGGGGCACCCGCCATGGGATGAAGAGATTTACAATGTTCCCGGCCGTAAAATAATCAATAAAATCTGTACAAAGTAAAGAAACGGACGTGCGGCGGTGATTTAGTGCGGAGCGCCGCTCTCCATCCCCTTCAGCTTCAGCAATTGTGTGCCCAGAGTCGTCCTTATAATTTTTTGACCCTGGTGCCACTTTTGCACATATATCCCACAAATGCAACGTATTCAAAAAATATATTCTTCAATTCCCTATTTCGCAAAAATATTTACATGACTATCGTTTATTGTAAGGAGAAACATTTATGCGACTTACTTTTTGCTAATTTGTCTGTATATGCTAATTAATCAGCTTAGGTAAAAAAGAATAATTTTCTCACGCGAAATCATACTCTTCTTTTTGCTCTTCAATTTTCTGGGAAAGGGGCGTGGACAAGGACTCTTGAAAAATTAATGAACGTCCAAAGTTTAAATCTCGTTGGACGATGATCGATGGAATATGTTACTTCTTTTTTTCTTCTTCATCTTCTTCTTCTTCTTTTAGGAACGAGGAAAAAAGACAATTTCTTTTTACTCTTACTTTCGTTTTCTACTTTTTTTACTTTCTTAGTTTCCCTTTAAATGAAGTATACACGAAAAGGGTAAGTTTCCTAATTGCTACTGCGCTTTCTCGTAGAGAAATTAAAAATACTTTGGAATACTAAAGATGTTCATTTACAATCATTTTGGGTAAATAAAAAATATATATTTGGGGTATAAAAATTTATTTGGGGTTCGAAACTAATTTGAAGATTTAAATAAACTATTATTTACATTTACCCCAAGAATTTCAGGGTTGAGAAAAAAATTTTAATTTTGTTTCTCCTGACCCTAAAGAATATTCTAATTCACTCTATAAAAATGATGAGATACTCAAAAAAAATGTTCTATTTCATTTATTTACGAATTTCTTTAATTGTAAAATCATTCGAAAACATAAATAATTTTATTTAAAATAACTATTTAATTATTAATATTATTTTTCCATAAGAATCAATACTTTCAAAAATTTCAAATTCAAACCTTTTTGAAATTCAACAACTTATATTATTCTTATATCCTTATTCATGTTTTATAATAATCAAAGATGAAACCATTTCAAAATTCAATTATTTATCAAAATTGATGTTATAATAATTTTAATATTCAATTATTGTCTAAAATTTTAACTAAATTTAATTTTTAAATTAATTATTATTAGAAAATTCTGCGAGAATTCAATTATTTAAATACAAAAATAAATAATTTATTGAATAACTTGAATTCTTTCGACGAATTTAAATAAAATTTTTAAGAATAATTACATTTTTCAAGAAATTTGATTAAAATTGTATTAAAATAATTGAAATTTTAAGATGAGTAATTATTTGTAACAATTATTAGTGCAATTATTAGTAACTTCTCCAAAATTCAATTATTATCTAAGACTGTAACTGAAATTAATTTTTAAATAAATTTTTATTAGAAAATTCTTTGAGAATTCAATTATTTCAATACAAAACAATTTATTGAATAATTGAATGTTTCTTAAAATTGAATTCTGATAAAGAATTTTATTAATAAATTTTTAAATAATTGAATTCTTTCAACTTATTTTAAAAAAAATTTTAAGAATAATTATATTGTTCAAGGAATTCGATAAAAATTGTATTACAAATAATTGAAATTCTGTGATGAATTTTATTAATTTTGAAAATAATTGAATTATTACGAAGAATTTTAAAAAATGTTCCAAACAATTGACTTTTTTCGACAAAATTTATGCAAATTCTATTTTTAATAATTGAATTCTTGTATAAAATTTTCATTATTTTATAGAAAACAATTAAATATTCTTGTAGAATTTTGTCAAATTTGTTTTAAAAAATAATTGAATTCTTTTGGGAAAATGAATTAAAATAGTAAAATATTGAAAATCATTGAATTGAGAAAAATTTTTGAAAATAATTGAATTTTATTGCTTTTGAAAACAATTGAATTCTTGTCATGAATACTACTATTTAGAAAAATAATTGAATTTTGCAATAAATTTTATTAAAATTTCTGAAAATAATTAAATTTTGTCGAAGAATTTTGTAAACAAATTTATAAAAATCTATAAAGATAATTGAAATTGTTGATGACAATTTTTTTTAGATTTTTTGAAAATAATTGAACTTTTGCGATGAATTTTATTAATTTTGAAAGTAATTGAATTCTTGTAAAGTATATTGTTAAATTTATGAAAATAATTGAAGTTTGCGATGAATTTTATTAAAATTCCTAAAAATAATTGAATTTTGTCGAAAAATTTTGTTATTCATTTATAAAGAGAATTGAAATGTTAACGAAAATTTTTTTTAGATTTTTTGAAAATAATTGAACTCTTGCGATGAATTTTATTAATTTTGAAAATAATTGAAATCTTGTGATGAATATTGTTATTTATGAAAATCATTGAATTTTGCAATTCATTTTGTAAATATTTGAATTCCTCTGTAATTTTTATTATTTATGAAAATAATTAAATCTTTGCGTAGAATTTTATCAAATTTTTTTTTTAAATAATTGAATTACTTGGGTAAATTTTATTAAAATGGTAGATATTGAAAATCATTGTTTATGAAAACTAATAAATGTTTGCGTAGAATTTTATCAACATTTAATTAAGGAAAATTTATGGAAATAATTGAAATTTTGCCAAGAATTTCATTGAAATTTTTGTAAATAATTGAATTTTTGCAAAGAATTTTATTATTTATAAAAATAATTGGAATTTTGACGAGAATGTTTTTTAAATTTTTTAACGTAATTGAATTTCCGTGAAGAATTTTATATCTTTTGAAAATAATTGAATTTCTGCAATCATTTGTATAACTTCTCAAAAATTCAATTTTTTGGTGTTTTTAACTAAAATTCTTCTATAAATTCATTATTTTTAATAGCAACCTCGATTATTAAATATTTAATTATTTAAGATCGAATATTGCTTCGCGCATTAATTGACACATTTTTACTAAATTGCGCTCTAATTACTGTCAGCAACAGAACTGCTCTAAATTCGTCACTTTCACGTTATATTCGTGTCTTATTTAAAAATTGAATAATAATTAATTATTCTTATTTTTCGCATCTTATTTTTTTTTTCATAAGAACAAAAAATGAAAGAATTAAAATTTAATTTGAAAAAGGAGCCAAAAAAGATGGGGAATAAATTTATTGAAGAGTTTATCTTTTATAATACAAGCAAGCGAAGCGCACGCCTTCTTTAAGTGTATAAGAAGCGATAAACTATATAAATATATGAAGAAGGTGCGCAATTCTCGCAAAACAATATAACCAACAATGTGAGTTCGATTCGAACAAATGTTAGATCAAATAAGCGAATTGATTTAGAGCCTATTGTAAAAACTAAAGTTGCGCGCACGCTACGAGAGTTCTTTAGATGAGCGCTCCACTCAGGAGGATGAACGTAAATTTATCGATTTTGTGCGGATAATAAAGTTATCATCGAAAAGCAATAATATTAAATGATTTATAGCACTCAACGAACAATCCAATCTTATTGGGAATATATTTTTTTCATTTAATTTTATTTATATATAGGAATTCCAAACAATTTTCGTATTTTATTATTATTATATTTTATTTATCATTATTTATTTTTTTATTTCCTCTTTTGCTTCAAGTACTGAAATTATTTGGTAAAAAAAATGTAATTAATTTTAAAAAATCTTATTTAACTCAAGTATAGAAAATATTTATTTGATAATAGACAATTGATTATTTGACTCAACTAATTTTTTTTATTGTATGAAAACTGAAATTCCTTTGCCAATTTTTAGATTTAGTTTTAAGGTAAGTATTTATATAGTTTTGAGGGGAAAAAAATTTCTCAATATATAGTGACAATATCCGACTTTGGTCAGACAAGTGAAAATAGAAAATAAGTAGGAATCGTATAAGTGGAAAACGTCAATTTCGGTCAGACACTCAAAATAAAGATTAAAACTACAATTTCAAAATACTTTCGAAAAAAATTAAACCAAATAAAAATCTGTAAAAAGAAATTAAATCGAAGTTAATAAAAATGTTATTTAAGAATAAAAAATGCAAACAATAATAATAATAATAATAATAATAAATTTTAATAATAATGATAACAGTGTATTAATGTATTGGCATAATAATTATTAACAATTAATGATAATATTAATTCTTATTATTATTAATAATAATTAATAGTTAATAACTAGTAGTTAATAATTAATAATAATAATAATAATAATAATAATAATAATAATAATAATAGTAATAATAAAATAAAAAATTAATTTTGAATTGATTTCTAGAACGATATGTTGAATAATTCCGAAAAACGAGTTTTGTGAATGAAATAAAATTATGAAGAGTAGCGGAATAAATTTGCGCTAATTGATTCAAAGCAAGGAGAAAAAAAAACAAGCGAATCAAGAATTCTGTTGGAGAAAGGAAAGCGACTGCCTTTGCAAAGGGGAGTATATAAAGTCGCGTGAAGCGGATTGGTCGTTTCTCGGTATAATAATTAAACAACATGGCGTTCCATTCACTTAGTTCGCCTTCATTCCACAGCGCCAGTAACTGGATTCACTTGGATAAATTTGCGGGAAATAGAAGAAAAAAAAATCCTACCTTGAAGAGGAATTTTCATTGGAAATAATAATCATTTATATAAACCCAAAGAAATTCTCTATATTTTTAAAAGAGGAAAATTATTATTTTTATTTTTTTTTTTGCTTTAGATGAAAACTTTTGATATAATATGGTTTTAAGACAATTGCGGAGAAATGAAGAAATTGAATTTAGCGTCGACGCTAAGCATAAAGAAAATTTCTTTGTGAAATAAAAAAAATAGAAACAATTTTATCAAAGATTTTGCGTTTAAAGTGGAATTTATTTTCAAAATCCATTTTCAAAAACAATTTTCAAATGAATATTTACAATAAATGGAAATTTTTTGAATCTCGAAAACAGGAAAATTAAAATTAAAAAAAAAACCCCAGAAAAAAAGTAAAAACCCCCAGAAAAATAATTGTTTTGACATTCAGAGTCGACGCTAATTTCAGAGACTTGAGAATTTCTAATTTTTCACGTTTTCTCAAATTGTCGAATTTTCTACTCGAAAAGTAAAAAAAAATTTGATTTTATTCCCAAACAGCGGATTTTAATTTCACATAGAAACGAAAAAATGTAAAAGAAATTGTCTGACTATAAATGTACTTTTTCACTTAAAATCGATTTTCTCTACTTGAAAAAAACTTGTCTAGCGAAAATGACTTTTTCAACTACAAAGAAAAGTAAACATTTTTTTTGAGCAAATATAGTCTTCATTTTGTTGAAAAAAAATCCGTCTGACGATAACTGTACTTTTTCTACTTAAAACAGGTATTTACTTTTTTTGGTTATTTTACTTTCAATTTTAACTAAATTTAGGTATATTTATAATATGAACATAATCAATACTTTATTAATTAAGTAATTTATTAAGACTACAAAAATTAATTATTTTCAAGTGAAAAAGGTAAATTTATAGTCAGACATTTTTTCTGCTCTATTCTAAAAGTTTATTCGTCTGATAATAAGTGTCCTTTTCTACTGAATATTTTTTTGATAAAAAAGGAAAAAACAATCTTTAAAAAGAAAATCTACACTAAAAATAAAAAATTGTCTGACGATAACTGCACTTTTTCTACTTAAAGTCAACTTGAACTAGCGAATAACATTGACCTCGGAAAAACGTCTTTTTCCACTTATTATGAGTAGAAATATTGATTATTTGACTAAAATCCTGCTGATTTCTAATAACAAACGATTGTCTGACAATGACTACTTTTACTACTTAAAAAAATTATTAACAAAATATTCAGTATTAAAATTTTGTCAGACTTATATAGTTTTTCTACTTGAAAGAAAAAATTTGTCTCACAATAAGACAAGAATAAACTTTGATAAAAATATTTTCCTAGGAAAAATGTCTGACTATAAATTTACCTTTTTCACTTAAAAATAATTTTTACTATTAAAAAAAATTTGTTTCCTAAAATACCTTTTCTATTAAAGGAGAAGTAAATATTGCTTCTAGGTTAATTATTTCCGAAAATAATAATAATCTACAATAATGCTCTACATATTCACAAAAATTATTTTGTCTGACAATACGCGTCCTTTTCCACTAAGAAGTAATTTTAATTATAAAGCAAGATTTAATTTAATTACTTATATTATTGATTTACAACTGTTTTTATAGAAAAACTGTTGTATTCACAAAAATTATTTGTCTGATAATAACTGTCCTTTTCTACTTAAAAGTAATTTTAATTATTAAGCAAAATTGAGTTCAATTATTTATAATATTTACAACTGTTTTTATTGAAAAACTATTGTATTCACAAAAATCACTTGTCTGTCAATAAGTGTCCTTTTCTACTTAAAAGTAATTTTCAAATATTAAGAAAAATTGAATTTAATTATTTATATTATTTACTTACAACTGTTTTTATAGAAAAACTGTTGTATTCACAAAAATTATTTGTCTGATAATAACTGTCCTTTTCTACTTAAAAGTAATTTTAATTATTAAGCAAAATTGAGTTCAATTATTTATAATATTTACAACTGTTTTTATTGAAAAACTGTTGTGTTCACAAAAATTACTTGTCTGACAATAAGTGTCCTTTTCTACTTAAAAGTAATTTTCAAATATTAAGCAAAATTGAATTTAATTATTTATATTATTTATTTACAACTGTTTTTATAGAAAAACTGTTGTGTTCACAAAAATTACTTGTCTGACAATAAGTGTCCTTTTCTACTTAAAAGTAATTTTCAAATATTAAGCAAAATTGAATTTAATTATTTATAATATTTACAACTGTTTTTATTGAAAAACTGTTGTGTTCACAAAAATTACTTGTCTGACAATAAGTGTCCTTTTCTACTTAAAATTAATTTTCAAATATTAAGCAAAATTGAATTTAATTATTTATATTATTTATTTACAACTGTTTTTATAGAAAAACTGTTGTGTTCACAAAAATTACTTGTCTGACAATAAGTGTCCTTTTCTACTTAAAAGTAATTTTCAAATATTAAGAAAAATTGAATTTAATTATTTATATTATTTATTTACAACTGTTTTTATAGAAAAACTGTTGTATTCACAAAAATTATTTGTCTGATAATAACTGTCCTTTTCTACTTAAAAGTAATTTTCAAATATTAAGCAAAATTGAATTTAATTATTTATATTATTTATTTACAACTGTTTTTATAGAAAAACTGCGTTGTATTTACAAAAATAAGCTGTCTGACAATAAGTATCCTTTTCTACTGGAAAGATATTTTAATTATTAGTAATAATAATTATTAGTAGTTATTCATTAAAATTTTAAATACATTTAAATTTGAAAAGAATAATTTTATTAATTATTTATTTATTGTTTAAATAAAAATGTACCAAAATGGTTTGGCTGACAATAAATTTTCCTTTTCCACTTAAATAAAATTTCAATTTTTCAAAAATGTTTAGTTGATAAAAACTATAATTTTCCTACAAAAAAAAAAGTTTTAATATAATAAAGATGAAGAGGCCTTTATCTACTGAAATATTTTGTCTGTCAGTGACTATTCTTTATCTACTTAAAAAATCATGTTTCCCTTGGCAAAACTAATTATATCCCCTTAAAATATTTTCTCTGTCAGCAATCGTTTTTCTCTTTTTAAAATTTAAATTTCAACTTTTAGTATGAAAACTTTATCTAAAGACATAATATTTGTCCGACCTAATCGTATGTTTGTTCTACTTAAAAATATAGATTTTAATCATTTTAAAACAAATTAAATTTTTTTAGAAATTTTTTTTAATATAATTAAAATCTTATTTTAAGTAGAACAAGCATACGATTAGGTCAGACAAAAATGATGTCTTCAGATAAAGTTTCCATACCAAAAGTATACTTGTTCTATACTTAAAAATAGATTTTAATGATATTAAAAAAAATTTTCACCAATTTAATTTGTTTTGAAATAATTAAAATCTATTTTTAAGTAGAGCAAGCATACAATTAAATCGGCCAAAAATATTCAGCTTTTAGATAAAAAATTCCATCTGAAATTTGTTTCTTTGGATTTCTAATAAATATTTTCTTAATGTTTACTGCTTTTATAATTTATTAATCTGGCCGTAAGTCTAATTTTGAATTTGTAGTAGAAAATTACTAATAAAATGACGAAAAGTTATCCACCAAATGATTTAGTAATATTTTCACTAGCAATTAGTGAAATTTTACTATTTGTTAGTAGAAATTTATACTAATTCAGGAAAGAGAGTGAAACTAACACCCACTTAATTTTTAAAGTTATATTTTTTTTTGTTCAAATCCAAAATAAAATTTTGAAAAATTAAGCAGTTTCAGCTTCATAATTCATAATTTAGAGGAAATGAGAATTAAATTGATATTATTTTTTGTATTTTAACGATATAGTTAATAAAACAACTTGCAAAAAAGAATTGTAAATTTGAAACAAGGGTTTTTCAAATCAGAGCGGATTTCAGGGATCGGAATAAAACAAATGAAGATTTAGTATCCGAAACCGGTTCTAAATTGGTACCCTCTTGTTTCAATTTGCAATTTTGTTTTTTTTTCGTGATATTTGCTATAAATTAATAAGCTGTAATAAAATTTCTGTTATACGTGTAATTTTTTTTACAATGTAATATTTTACAATGTAAAAATGTTTTTCTAAAATATGCTTACATGCTTTTTAGATATTTTTATACGTAATATGCTTTTTAGAATTAATAATATACAATTTTCGTTCTCTAACAGAATGTCTACGAGTTTCTTTAAATTTTTTGAAAATAATATTATTTTTAATAATTTTAATTAAAAATTTGGAAAATAATTTAATTTAACAAAGAATTTTTTTAATTTCTTAAAATAATCTTGTCTGTTCATAACTATAATTGAAAATTTGATTAATTCAATTTTATTACAATTTTGAGAATTTTTAAAGAATTTTAAAGATAATTGAATGTTTGTGAAGAATTTTATTACTTTTGAAAAAAATTGAATTATTTTTTAGAATTTTATGGAAATTTATGAGAATAATTAAATTCTTGTGTAGATTTTTTTTTTAAAAATAATATTCAAAAGAATTTAGTAAATCTGAAGAATTTTGATATTTATGCGGAAATAATTGAATTCTTTCGACGAATTTTAATGAAATTTTGAAAAATAATCACATTTTTCGAGGAATTTGATTAAAATTGTATTAAAAAGTAATTGAAATTCTGCAATGAGTTTTACTATTTATAAAAATAATTGAAGATATATTGCTAAGAAATTTTTTAAAAATAAAATTATAATTACGGTGACAAACTTCCCTTGATTATTTTTGAAAAATTTAAATAAAATTCTTTAAAAGAATTCAATTATTTTTAATAGAATGTAAAGAAATTTCAATTATTTCAAAAATTTCCAATTATTTGTTTATAAAAATGCAATTATCTTGAAACAATAGAATTGAAAAATTTCAAAAATCTTATTTTGCAGAATTTTCAAAAAAAAAACTTTGCAAAAATTCAATTTAAAAATTCAATTAAAAAATTTTAAGAAAAACTCTGAGTTGACGACTTTTGTACTAATTATTCGGATTTGAGTAATAAATAAGAGAGTAATAATTAACAGTCCCGTTTTTCAAAAATTATTCCCCTTTACTCTATACATTCTTCAACAAACAATAATCTCTTTTAAATTCGTTCAACGAATATTCCTTTTAATAACTATTGTTCAAGTATATAAACAGTAATTATTAAAAGACATTCGCTTTTATTATATTTCCTCTTTTTTCCCCCGATTATTCTTTGACCCTCAATTCTCATCGCTGAATTATTATATTGCTGGCGCAAAAGCAAAAGAATATTATACCGCTGTTCTGGCAGAGAGTACGAAGGTAAAAATTGATTACTTTGACGGCACTTCCCTTATACCTACTTGAAAACATTCCGAGAAGAGGAATAATGGTCAAAGTGTCGAAGCCTCGTCTTGAAAAAAACATCTTAATTAAGGAGTCGCAAGTCCGAAAATGAAACAAAAGAATCTCTTTTTTTTCTTGGAATATCATCGCGGTATATATTCTTCTTATTCACTCTTCGAGACATTTATGTTTTCTTTGAATAACTACAACAAAAGAAATATCTCAATATTTTTCTATGTACATTGTTAAAAAGAAAGAAGTTTGGTAATTTGGCAAAATAATGTTTATTTTTACATTTTTGAAAATTATTAATCGTCGGAATATGAATCCTTGTATAGACTACTGAATGTTGGATTGTCAAATGTTGTAGTCGCTTGCTTGTACAGCGGATTGTCTTGCTGAAAAAATTGGTCAAATTATTTTACTAATTAATAATTATTATTTTTTCTAAATTACTTAAATAATGAATCAAACAAATTTATATAAAATTAAATTTCTATTAAATACCTGACTCCATTTTTCTTGCGTTCGCTCGTTCTCGAATTTCGCGAATTCCCTCTTATCATGAATTTCTGTCAATACTTTCCAAACAACAAGAACTAGCAGTCCAAGAATTACGGTAGTTATAATAACTCCGATTGCAACTCCTATAAAAAATTTTTATCATAATTCTTTTTTCTTTTGTTAAACTCAAATTAAGTTGTCTATTTAAATTTGTTTTATTTATTCCATAATATATATTTATAGCTAATTATTATTATTTTTTTTTAAATTCAATATTTTTAATAAAAAATTGAAACTAAATTGAAAAAGTAATAAAATTTACAAAAGAAATTATTTACCCATTGCGTTTACTGGTTCAGGGCATTCTTTGCTTTTGCGGGCAGTGATTTCGTAAGCTTTTATATCATCCCCAGTGCTCTCTCGATGGGATTTGTATTTGAAGGCAAAAGTACAATCACCATCTCCAGGAACTTTGCAAATTTGCGATCCAGTTTCTTTCTCAGTGGCCTCGTCTTGCAGCTCTTTTACCTGGAAGAAAAAAAGAATTTATATAAATGTTTCTTTACCAAAATTATATTTATTTCTCAAAAAAAAAAAAAAATTCTTTTAATTTCTGATACATTTTTTTCTTACAACGGCAATATGGTGTGGACACGATTCACATCCATTTTCGGCAGCAAGTGGACCCGAATTATGCACAAAACATTCGACACAGTCCTTGAATTCTTCGCACAATTTCTCCGGACAGGTCTAAGAAGAATAAAAGTAAAAATTTATTATAAATAAAAAACAAAAAAAACAAAAACAAATCAAAATTGCAGGCTTCGTACTCATCTACTAAAACCTACTATATTTACTACTTTTTTTATGTTATGCTACTATTTGGGAACTTTTTTTTAGATTTCAGCCACTAAAAGCTACTATTTCTGTTTTTTTTTATTTTTTTTTAGAGAATTTCCACTACTTTAAATTCGCTAATAATAGAAATCAAAAAACTATTCTCAAAAATTATAATCAAATTCTTTAAAACGATTCAATTATTTTCAAAAAATATTCGAAATACTTTCACTAATAGTAACATTTTTCATAGAAATTCAATTTTTAAAAAAAATTTTTGATAAAATTCTAAGCAAGAATTTAATTACTTTCATAAATAATAAAACTCATCGAAGAATTTCAATTATCTTTAATACTATTTTAAATTATTTAATCGAAGAATTCAATTATTTTCACATATAAAGTTTTCACAAGAATTAAATTATTTAAAATAAAAATTTTCATAATATTTATTATATTTCGAAAAAATTAATTATTTAAATCAATGTTTATGAAATTCTTATGAAGAATTCAATTATTTTAAAAAATAACAAAAATTTTCGCAATAATTCAATTATTTTCATAAATAACAAAATTCTTTTCAGGAATTCAATTATTTTTGAAAATTTTAATCAAATTCTTAGCAACTATCCAATTATTTTTAAAAATATGAAAATTCATTGCAGAATTTCAATTATTTTTAATACAATTTTATAGGAATTGCTCAAAAAATATAATTATTCTTAAAAATTTAATTTCAATTCCTCGAAAGAACCAATAATTTAAAAAAAAAGGTTTTTTAAAATTCTTTGGAAGAATTCAATTCGGATCTTTACAAAAATATTAGAATTTTTTATAGAAATTCAATTATTTTCAAATATTTTAATAAAATTGTTCGAATAAAATAAATTAATTTAAATGCAATTTTAATTAAATTTTATTGCAAGAATTCAATTATCTCTTAGATTTTTATAAAATTCTTCCCAAGAATTCAATAATTTACATAAATAATTCTTCCCAAGAATTCAATTATTTTTAAAAAAATTTAATAACAATTTATTGCAAGAATTAAATTATTCTCTTAAATAATAAAATTCTTCACAGGATTTCAATTATTTAAAAAAATGTAATAAAAATTCTTTGCAAAATTCAATTATTTTGAAAAATAACGAAAATTTTCACAGAAATTCAATTCTTTTTAAACATTTTAATAAAATTTTTAGCAATAATTCAATTATTTTTATAAATATTAAAATTCTTCTCAGGAATTCAATTATTTTTGAAAATTTTACTAAAATTCTTAGCAACTATTCAATTATTTTCTTAAATAATAAAATTCATTGAAGGATTTCAATTATTTTTAATACAATTTTTCAGGAATTGATCAAAAAATGTAATTATTCTTAAAAATTTAATTTCAATTTTTTGAAAGAAGTAATAATTTAAAAAAATGTTTTTTTTAAATTCTTTGGAAGAATTCAATTATTTACAAAAATATTACAATTTTTCACAGGAATTCAATTATTTTCAAATATTTTAATAAAATTGTTCGAAAGAAATCAATTATATCAAATACATTTTTATTTAAATTTTTTTGAAATAATTCAATTGTTCTTTTAAAGTTTAATAAAATTATTTCCAAAAATTCAATTATTTACATAAATAATAGTCCGAAAGAATTCAATTATGTCGATAAATAACAAAATTATTCCCGACAATTCAATTATTTTGAGGCATTTTAATAAAATTCTTTGCAAAATTCAATTATTTTCATAAATAACAATATTCATTACAAGAATTCAATTATTTACAAAAATATTACAATTTTTCACAGGAATTCAATTATTTTCAAAAATTCTAATAAAATCGTTTGCAAGAATTCAATTATTGTCATAAAATTTACAAACAGAATTCAATTATTTAAAAATTCTTTGTAAATTCTTCGTAAGAATTCAATTTTTTTCATGAATAATAAAAATTTCTTAAGAATTCAATATTATTTAAATTAGAAATTGCATAAAATTAGTCGAAAAAAATCAATTATTTAAAAATGTTTATAAAATTCTTCGCAAGAATTCAATTATTTTTATAAATATTTGAATTCTTTCATGAATAATAAAATTCGTTGCAGGAATTGAATTTATTCGCAGGATAAGAAAGAAGTAAATATTTTTGATGAAAACTAGAAAAAAGGCAGAAAAATAAAAAATATGTATCGAATGAAATTTTTGTCAGTTTTGTGAAGTGTCTAAAACGTGTTTTTCTTTATCGTCGTTTCATTTTTCGAAAGCTACTTTTTTTAGTTTTAAAGCTACTTTTTGCTGCTTTTTTAAAATTAATTATCGAGTGCAAAGTTTGAACTTGTTGCGATGCAAATATTTTTTTTATTTGTTTTTTGTCTCAATTTGATATTCTTAAGAAAACTGCGAACAATATATTTAAATTTGAATTTGCAAAAAATACAAACCGGACAATCTTCGCAAAATTGGCCCGAGTAACGAATATTTCCCTTCTGATGACAATGACACTTTCCACAAACGCAATCACCATGACCACTGCAAATTTCGTTTGTTTCCTCCGTCGGCTTACACGTTCTATTAGTTTCCTTGCAATCGCAAGTATCACCAGTCCAACCTGGAAAGCAATTGCACGTGCCGCATTCACACTTACCTCGTCCACCGCAAACCTGATGAAGATGAATCTTGATATTAGAATAAAGCAAAAATTTCGCTTAAAAATTCTAGGTGTTAATACTTATTTTTCCCATGAGGCAAATTTACTACAGTTATTTTCCCATTTTCTTTTAAAATGAAGCAAAGGAAAACAAAAATCATACGCACAGCAATCTTCTCTCAACAAATATATATATAAATAATGTTTAGAAGGCGCAATTTCATATTTAAAATTAAAACCCTAATAAATCGAAAATAAATTGATGCTGTGTTTTCATTTCTATATAAGTATTTATATTTTTAATATATGTAAAATGAAAAAATAGATTAAATAATAAAGTGAATAAGAAAATAATTTAGAATTGCGCCACAGGTCATCTAATATTTAATTAGTTATTAAAAATAATGAATTTATAGAAGAATTTTAGTTAAAACAGTAAAAAAATTGAATTTTAGAGAAGTTAAAAATTATTGCAGAAATTTAACTATGTTCAAAAATTTTGAAAACTTCTAGTCAAAATTTCAATTATCTTTATAAATAATAAAATCCTTCTGCGAAATTCAATTATTAATTACTGCAATTGTCCTCTTACCAATTTTGCACTGTTTCGTTTACAGGAGAAATTATCACACTCGCAATATTTTCCATAGAAAAATTCCCTCGAATTAGCACGTTTTGCACAGTCACAAACTCCACACTTGCACGTTCCACGTCCACTGCAAATTTTCTCCTCTCCATTTGGACTGCAGTCATCTTTCACCGGCTCATTATCGTGCATATTTCCCTTACACTCGCAAAATTTACCATAAAATCCAGGATTACAGTAACAAGTGCCACAAATTAATGTGCCATTTCCTTTGCAACTTGAACTCTCCGGTATATTATTCTATTGACAATAGAAAATAATTTGTAATTCCTAATGAAGCAAAAAAAAAAAAAAAATCGAAGAATGAAATAAAATTCTTAGTCTTGAAAAACTTCATACCGAATGATCGTCTCTATCGCAGGGACAGTCACAAATTATTTGCAAGTCAATAGTGAGACTCTCGTCAAGACCCGTGGGTCGTATTTGAATATTTTGTTGCCATTCGTCTGGATTCTCGGGACAATTTAACGCCTGTTTGTTGGAAAAAATTTTTGTCAAATTAAATGACTATTTTCTCCCAATTGCCCTTAAATTAGGGGAGAGTCTCCAGTTGTGAGACGGGTTTCATTTTTGACCCGTAAATTGTAAACGGGTAAACGAAATTGATAATAAAATACACTGTTCGAAAGGTAACAGAAATACGCAACTTTTATTAAAAGAAAGTATAGTGTTTCGATGAACTCAAAAAATTTTACGATACATTTTCCGAGCACATCGCTTTTTTCAAAAAAAAAAAATGTCTCCAGTTGTGAGACACTCATTAAAAATTGCTAAAATTTAATAAGTTTGACACAAAAAGTTATGTTTAGTATAAATAATTAAATATATTAATAATATATATTATTATATACTAAATAATAATATTTATTCGCCAAAATATGTCTATCAAATAAACATCATTTAATAGCTTCAACAAGAGCATTAAAATTGATTTCTTCTGAATCAATTGACTTTTTTCCACTTGACATGCCCAAAAATACTAGAAAAAGAAATCAAAACAACATTTAAATAGTATGCCTGCAAAGTCGTATTTTTTATGCTGCCCAGATGGGTGTTGACACCGTCTCACAACTGGTGATATGCTGTGTCTCACACCCAGAAATTGGCGCTATTTTGAAAAAGGAAAATTAAATTATTTTCAACCGTAGATTGGAACAATGCAATATTGCATCACAAAATATAAGGAAAACACTAAAAGAAAATGCATTAAATTTACCTTTTCGAATTAATTAACTTGGAAAAAAAGTACTTTGTATTTATTGAAAAAACGCTTTTTAGTCGATTATCACACACAGTGTTGGTATTTAACAAAAACAGTTTATATATCCGCTTCGGCGTACACGAAAAAGTTGGCTCATATAAAAAGAAATGTTTTTATATAAACCAATCGGCTTTTTAATATTGCATGTTAAAAAAAATTGACTGTCTCACAACTGGAGGTGTCTCACAACTAGAGACTCTCCCCTATATATTAATATAATTTCGAAAAAAGGAGAATAATTTTTAATTAATTTAGTAATTAATTAATAAAATATTAAAGGTAGTCACCTTTAGAATTATTTCAAATTCGACGACATTACCGACACGAAGTCCCTCGCATACACGACTTTCCTTCAAGTCATCAGATTTTTCCAAACATCTCGAAAAGTACTTTATGTCAACTGCTTTTGTTGCATTGTCCGACATTGTCACAGAACTTACCAATTTCTATTTTTTACGAATAATATTAAACATTAATTTATATAAGTAAAATTAAAACTACAATTTTTATTATCAGGGTTACCATCAGGCTTTTCCTCATTTCAAATTCCCTGACTTTCTCTAAAATTATTTTTAATTCAATTCAAAAAGTACGAAAAGTTAAAGTTTTCAAAGATTTTAATTTG
The DNA here is from genome assembly GCF_015476425.1 of Leptopilina heterotoma. Lineage (NCBI taxonomy): Eukaryota > Metazoa > Arthropoda > Insecta > Hymenoptera > Figitidae > Leptopilina > Leptopilina heterotoma. The sequence continues at coordinate 281,659 of NW_025111150.1, forward strand.
AAATCTTTTCAAAATTCAATTATTTATCAAAATTTACGCTATTAGCTTTCAACATTCAATCGTAATGTAAAATTTTAACTGAAATTAATTTTTAAATCAATATTTACTAAAAAAAAATCCACGAGAATTCAATTATTGAAATACAAAAATGAATAATTTATTGAATATTTGAATATTTTGTAAAATTGAACTCTCAGAAAGAATTTTCTCAACAAATTTTTAAATATTTTATTTCTCTTGACAAATCTTAATAAAATTTTTAAAAATAAGTTAATTTTTCGTAAATTTGATTAAAATTATAATTAAAATAATTGAATTTCTCCAAAGAATTTTTTAAGAGTTTTTGAAAATAATTGAAATTTTGCCAAGAAAGTTATTAAAATTTTTGAAAATAATTGAATTCCGGAGAAAAATATATAAAAGATTATTGAAATTTTGACGAGAATTTTTGTAAATTATTTTATTCTTGGGACGAATTTTATTAAAATGTCTTTTTAAATAATTGAATTCTTTTATGAAATTTTATTGAAATAGTAGACATTGAAAATCATTGAATTTTGACAAATTTTTGAAATTATTTAAATTTCTACGAAGAATTTTATTGAAATTATTTTGAAAAAAGATTGAATTACTACAAAGAATTTAATTAAAATTTTTGAAAATAATTTAATTTTTTCAAGAAATTTAATTGAAACTTTATAGAAAATAATACTTAAATTCTAACAAATAAATTGTAACAAAAGGTTTTTAAAATAATTGAATTTCTTTGATGAATTTTAATAAAATTTTTAACAATAATTTAATTTTTCGAGGAATTCCATTAAAATTGTATTAAAAATAATTGAAAGTCTGCGACGTGTTTTATTATTTATGGAAATAATTGAATTCCTATAAAAAATTTTATTATTTAAGAAAATAATTAAATGTTTGCGTAGAATTTTATTAAAAAATTTTTTAAATAATTGAATTCTTTTGGACAATTTTATTAAAGTAGTAGATTTATTAAAAATCATTGAATTGAGGAAAGTTTTTTAAAATAATTGAAATTTCGCCATAAATTTTATTAAAATTGTTGAAAATAATTGAATTTCTAAGAAGAATTGCTTTAAAATTCAATTTCTTTTAGTGTTTTTAATTTAAATTCTTCTGTAAATCCATTATTTTTAATAATCAATTAAAAATATATATTAAAAAATTTAAATAATTTCAGAAGAATTGGAATAATTAAAATTTCTCAAAAATCTACGTTCCTTAAGACGATTTCCAATTAAATTCATTGAAAATTGAAATTTTACAAAATTTCAAATTAAAATCTTTTGAAATTCATTTGTACTTAGGATTAAGATTTAGGACTTAAGATTAAGACTTAGGATTGACTTCAATTAATTTTTAGATAATTATGTAAGATTAGATTTCAAGAATAAACTTCAGAAAATAACAATTTTCCAGTATTTTGATAAAAATTCCCAGACTTTCCCAGGTTGTTTCAAGGTTTATAAAATTCCCTGACATTTCCAGGTTTTCCAGGTTGCGTGACAACCCTGATTATAGTTTTCTATGTAATAAACAGCAATGAATGTGACGTTTTTAAATTTATTTATTTTATTTATTTAATGAGATCAAGCTCCTTTTAATTGTAAAAAATTTGTAAGGAATAAAATGGCGGTTTAATTTCCCCACTTGAGAACGTCAAGGTCGCCGCTAGGTGTCAGTCTGGTTTTGCCAACTGAACTGCCATCTAACGGTGACCTTGGCGTTCGCAGGTGGAGAGTGTAGCATCTCCATATTGTATCCAAGATATTCTATAATTAAAACAATTAAACAATAAAACAAACTTACCTCATATTCATTACTAATTAATGCAACAACATTTGTTGAATCATTTTCCAAAAGACCGATTGACGAACCAAAAATACTTTTCGACAGAAGATAATAAGTAATATTTTCATCAGGTGGCACTGCAAATATGATGTTTATGTTATTTTCTTGTGCCACTTTATTTATCTGAAAATGCCACATAGAATTATTATTTATATTAAATTTCTCTTTATTCAAAAATTGTTCAAATTTCGTAAAGAAAGGAATTCAATTTCTAAGTAGAAAAACCTCGATGTGGTCAGACATTTTTTTTTACTAAATGTACACCCATAAAAAAGATATATTTGACTTAAAGTACACAATAGTATGACAACAAGTAAATAGTAAACAATTCGAGCATAAATTCCATAAATAAATTAATTTAATAAATTATGATTAAATTTCGAAAATAACTAACATCTTTCTTGAAGATCTAAAAGTAAAAATTGAAAAGTAGCAGCCTCTCACCTGCGCAATTGATGGATAATCTTGAAGCAACGAATAAGTGTAATATCCATCTTCGTCCAAGTGACAAAGCCCATCATTTGGTTCTACGATGCCTGCAAGCTGATAAATTACAGTGAATATTTTCACCGTATTTAAAACTATGAATTATCTGTTAAAGTGTATCATTACATTACAATATTTATGCGCTTATAACTATGAATAATAAGTTGAAAATTCTATTACTTTGCCATCGCCAGCAATATGATATTTATCATCTGTGGAAAAAACCATAAGATGTCGGGCTTTAGGCCTCCAACCAATGTCCTTCGTGCAGACCATTGCTTGCAGCATTGCATCTAATCCGCCCTCGGGTGCGTCCATATTTCCCGATATCGACGCCTGCTTCACGCGTGTCTTTTAATAATTAAACAAAAAAAAGTCATTCAATTAATCAGTTAACTGAACAATTAACTAATTTATCAAATCAGTCACTTAGGGGTGGTGCACAAACCTCGTCACGTTATTTTGGATCTTCGTGACATTTTTTACCACGCAGACTAAAATTGTTTTTATACATGGGACCAATTTACATACTCTTTACATGGACAAAATATAAAAAATCAAATTTTTCATTATTTATAGAGATGTTATCAAAAATAGTATAGAAAAAAGTCGAGTACCTTAAATAGTGATACATCCTCAGTTAAGAACAATTGATTTCGATATCCGTAAGGAACAGTACATGAATTTGAAACCGATATAAAATTGCATGGAATGACTAATCTAAACAAAATATTTTCTAGATTACCAAATTTATAGATTAATTTAATTAAACTGATTGCTGAAGATTATTATTTATAATTAAATTAAATTTCATTAAATTTAATGTTTACTATAATTTAATAGTATTTCTAAATTTAAATTAACTTTACCTTTCGGGTTGAGTGTTTGTCATCGGCAAGGCAACTTTATCCACGAAACTTCCAAAGCCAAGACGAAAATTTGACGTCAATTTTCTCATCGCATCTGCCAATTGAAATCCGAGTTCGGAGAGTTGATCCCTTTTATTTTCCATTGAGGCTGATAGGTCCATTAGATAATAGAGATCAACCGGATAGTCTTGCGCTAAACTGTATTTTAAGGTTACACGTTTCTCTTCTCCTAAAATGTTTACAAACAAAATTTTCCTCTCTGATTATTATAAAGCTGTTATTATTTTAGAACTAGACGTATCAAAATTCAATTGCTGCATTCAAATTTATATTATAAATAATTATAAATTATTTAACTATTATTTTATAATTATTTTTCAATTTTACCATTATTTTACTAATATTTTATTATTAATTTTGTTAATATTTTGCAATATTTTGAAAAAAATATTGTTTTGTTTCGAGAAAAAATAAAATTGTCAATATCCGAACGTAACCTGTTCTAAGACGAACACGAATTTTTTGCGGTTGTACTTGAACTGGTTCACTTCCTTTATTTGACAAAAGCGGACGATCTTCAATAATTTTCAATTTCGAATAATCATCCACCACCTCTGACTTCTTTGCGCACCATAATTCGCCTTCTTTTTTGTATCTCTCTCTAGTCACACATCGAACTATCGGTTGGATTGTCTAAAAAAAACAGAATTTCAAAACTAAACATTAATAATAAGTAGGTTAAATATTATTTGCAATAATTATCAATTAATTAGAAAATTTTAAATTACCGTTAGAGAACACCAAACACAATTTGTTGTACGTAAACAACTCGTACAATTTTGTTGTGCCGCACAAAAACTGTCATCACTGGTTTCACCACAAAATACAATGACTAAATTTATAAAAATAATGAAGAACTGTATTATCATAGTTTTATTTTCGGTAAATTTTTATTTTTATGAGGCAAAAAAAATGTTAAATTGTTCTTGTGAGACTGAAATGATACTGAGACATCCCGAGGAAGTGAGTGTGCGATAAGACGATATATTATTCATCGACCGCTTTGTTTTCGTTTTCAATTTATAATTGTATCATTCATTCATTTCACGCTTTTTTCTATTTCACAAACTTGTATAGTATTTTTATTAATAGTTAGAAAAAATTTTTTTAACCGTTTTTAATTAACGATGCAGAAAATGTTTTATTTAAAATAACCATTTCATCATTACGATCATTACCTATTATTTTTCTATAGAAAACAAGATTTAATTTTTATAACTGCAATATTTTTAAATTTAAATTGCGTATAGAATCAGTAAAATTTTCTTTTGTCATAACCTAAAAGTAAATTTAACTGCTTATAATTAATCCTAAATAATAAATAAATGTCTTCCTTGAATATCCATTTGAAGTATACGAAAATGTGACAAATTCGTCATCGCAGGTTTTGTAGAAAAAAATCTATAGTTCAAAGGAACTAGTTTTCCAATAGACTGAGCCGAGTTCAAGGCACTTCTTCCGGGCCGAAATGAGGATTAATTAGGCACGCGAAAAAACAACTCTCTCGAGACTGTATTTACTTTTCTGAAGAGTTTCTCATTATTACATGGCGTAAAATATATTGTTTTGTATTCTCCTCGACACCAACTCAGGCCACAAATGCAATCACCTCGACCACGGCATATCTTCAAGTTCTCACCTGGAGGTATGCAGGTGCCTGGTGTGGTTTTCTTAGCAATCGCGCAAAGTCTGACTATATACCCTATTCTGACCAGCAATTCCATCTTTTGCACACGCAATTTTCTCGTTCAGAACACATTTTAAACGACAAGTTTAGGCGCCAATGAAGAAAGCGTGTAAATAATAAGCTGCTTTTGCTGCGAGTAAGTATAAAACATATTTCTCGATTTGTGCGCGTTTATTCTTCCTCCTTTGCACTATTATAATACAGCAAGAGTTTTGCTTTATTATAATAAAGAGAAGGACTTCTTGACAGACGTCTCGAGGAGGAGGAGGAGGAAATAATTCCAAGATGTGTATAATGTGTTAATCTCCTATACTCTGGTGTGGAAACATACTGAATTTTAACCACGTGAATATTATACAGAAATAAACAAGTTTTCCGGAATAATTCTTTTCGAACATAATATTTATAGTTTTTTAATTATTTTTTTAGGTAAGTAAACAAACATTCGAGTAGTAGAATAGTACAGAAAAATTTAAAGTCCAAAAAAGTGGTCGGTGGCGCCATCTAGATACGGTCCGGAGAAGTACCAATCTACTGCCCTACAGACACTTCAGTGTTCTACCTTACCGACTTATTTTTCTACAAAAATACGATTCGTGACAAAACCAATTTAAATTTAAATTTTCATGTCAATAAAAGTGAGATTCATTTTCAAGTATTAATTAGAGAGAAAAATTGAAATTATGATCAAGAAAGTCTCGTTCTTATCAACATAACCTCACTTCCGTTTTAATTAACTCAATTAGGGGGCGCTGACTCCGTCCTTCTTCGCGATTCTTCCTTCACGAAAACGTGTTGTTCACGTTAGGAAAGAAGAGATAGGTACGAGGCATTGAGCCATTTATTTTTTACCATTTATCAATATATTTTTGGTAAAAGGTTAGTGTTAACAAGTTGTTCACATAATTTTTGCATTTTCCGTAAACTATTTCCTGTGCTTTTGGGCAAATAATAGAAAATTGCTCCAACTTACGTAACTGAACCGGTCCGCCCTTGAAAATTTATATATTTTTAATACCATCCCCTAAGAGAAAGAAAATTATTTTTATCAACAAAAAAAGGGGAATTCCCCCTTGTGTGTGAAAGTATGTGAAAAGTGTTGCTTTGCAAGTAAATTAAAATATAAATTTTTTTTTCTATTTTTGAGGTTAAAAAAATGGTGAGTTTATTTGTTTTTCCCTCTCAATATTAATGTGTGCCAAGGTTGTTAATTTAAAATAGTTCAATGATAAGTGTGAGAAATGTTAAGATTTAAGTGTTAATTCTTTATCTACTTTTATTTATCATATGTGCATATACGTAAATCTGACGTTTCCATGACAACTTTTTTTTGCTTGTCAATTTTGTGAATTTTTAACTCCAAATTTTGAAAATTGACCATTTTGGAGCAATGTTTTTTTGACGGAATGTCAATCTATTGAAATAGAATGATTACCATTGAAAGTAATTTAAATTAATGTACAAGAAAAAAATCGTTTCTTTAAATTGTGTGCAAAATTGTATCAGAACATGGAACTTTCGAGAATCGTATTACTGTAGAGGAGAAAATTAAGTAAATACCCATGGAATAATTTTTTACTTTCAGTGTAAGAATTTTAAAAATTTCATTTTTTGTATTTAGATTATAAAAATCTTTGAATATTGTTTAATTTTGTAAGAATGTAAATTCATTGTAAACTATTAATATATCAGTGTAGAGATTTGCACTTTGCTCGTCAATAATTAATAGATAGTGAAGAATTTTGCTACGAGCTAATGAACTCTAGAAGCGTATATACTTTTGCACTATTCGCCAAATATTATGAATCATTGAGGCGCCATTCCGGAGATATTTTATATTTATATTAAATTGCACGAGGCGCATTTTATTCGTAGTAAATATGCTATTTATATTCTTTATAATTTAAATTTCGCCAAGTAAACAAATCCGAATCGAAACCTGTTTGTTTATTTTGCGCTTAGTGAATTATTTTCAAATCTGTTAACAAAATAAGGACAAAGATTAATAAATAATATATTTATTTTATTATATTTCTTATTTTACTTTATTATTTAATTTATTATATTATTTACTTCACTTTAATATTTATTTTATTTTATTATTTAATGTTGAGATAATTTTTTGTAGAAAGCCATATAATTTAAATAATAAAGATCTTAAACTTTTTTATTATTTAGTTTACTTTCTTATTTATTTTATTTTTTGTTTTTTAAAGAAATAAATAAAATTTAAAAAAAATGTATTAGTATAAAATTTATTAATAAGAGAATTTAAACGAATACGTCGACAATTTTCAGATACATTTCTTATTATATTATTATCATGAAAATTAATTGATTGCTCCATTTAATAATCGGAATAATTGCAATTATTAAAAATTTTCAAGGAATTTATTAAACGACAATTTATCTAATCTGAACTTTCATTCATTTTATTGTCTCAACCTAAAAGTTGTTTTTAAGTTAAAATTTTTGCTTGCATTTATCATTTACACTATGTACCGTGTTTCTATAAATAAAATGACAATCTAAATGTCAAACAATTTTCTTATGTGACTTATGTCATAGAATTCATTGAAAAAATTTCGATTTTAGACGCAATAATAGTGACGAAAAAAATTGTTCACTTAGTTAGCAATTTAAATTGTTTATTAATAGTCTACTTTTCATATTTTCTTATTCGATAATTTTTTTGTTTTTTCAATAAGATTTTACATTATTTCCATGTTCGTAAAATTTTGAACGTTCAAATAAATGACTATTTTGTTTAAATATTAATTAAATTAATTTTCTTTTATTAAAATTTAATTATACTTATATGAATCTTTAATTATAATTATATGAAACTTTAATTATATTTAAATAAATGAAAAAGAAATATTAAAAAATATTTTTTGTTTAAAAAATTATTTTGTATATTTATAGAAAATAATTCATAACTAATTGAATATTTAATTTACGTTATTTTTCATTTCAGTATAACAAATTTGGAAAATATCAAAGCAAAAGAAAATTTTTCATTCATTTGAACGTAAAAAAGTTAAGGAAAAATTTTTGAGCATTTTTAAAATTTTTAAATAAACTGTGGTTTATAAAAGCAAATGATTCTAGAATTGAAAATTAATTGCTAGACTCTGTATACTCGTGAAAGCATAACAATGCCTTTGTCTTAATTTGTGATATATAATTTTGTACTTTGTACATGGAGACATTTAATTTTAAAGACATCACAATCTATTCCTATGGCACATGCGCTTTCCCCAGGAACATTTACGTCGATAAGTAATCTTCTGCAACCTTTAATGCATGCGATTTTATTCATATGCACTTTGGATTAATTTCCCAGTTGAAATTTGTTACAAATGTGATAACAAGTTTTTTTTCTCGCTTAAAACTTTGATGTAAACACAGTGAATCTGGTAAAATTAATTTCTCATTATTTATGGTGTAGAAAAAAATGTAACATTTTACCGAAGCTTTTCCAAAATGTTTCGCATTTTGATATATTTTCTATGTTGGATAAAATTTTGGAATTTTCTGAATTATAGGTTCTGAAGGTTCAAATGAACGAAATTTATTTATTTCTTCTTTAGATTGAATATTTATTACAATTTTGAGTCCCTAGCAAAAAAAATTAATTTTTAAAGTTTCTAGATGTAGAATTTTAAATTTCAATTATTATTCCCTGCGGAAATTAATAAAAAATATTTTTAGTAACAAATATTTCGTTTATTTGAACGTTCAAAACTTGTGGATCGTGAAAAAATTTCTTCAGTCTAGGGTTTTAATTACAAGAAATTTTCTAAAATTAAAAAAATGAGTCATTTTACTTTTTATCTTTACGTATAATTTTTAATTTTTTTTTTAAATTAATGTAAGTGTGAAAAAAATGAAACAATTTAATGTTATTTATTTAAATTTAAAATGTTAGATTTATTTAACAATTTACATATTGTTGCTATTTTTATTATTTTTACTTTTTTAAAGCTAATTTGTTTATTCTATTTATTTTTATTTGTTATTTTTATTTGTTATTTTTATTTGTTAATTTTATTTTTTAATTTTATTTCTTAATTTCCTATACGAAAATTTATTTTCAAACAATAGATCCGTAAGTTAACAATCACCAGCGTATCAAGACAAGAATTTTTTTTTTGAAAGAAATATTTTAAAATACTACTGATATAAAAAATTCTAATCTTATTATTTTTTTCTCACTAATTGAAAAGAAAACAACGAAGGGGATTTTTATCCTAACTTTTTAATGTAAAGTTCACAACTTACACCTATCGGATAATTTTTTTCTGATATTTTCCTCTCAGTAAAGTAAATGCGTAAACGTTCAATTAAAAAATTCACTTCGTGCGTCATTAGATTTGCAAACTTCGGTGCGCATCTGAATGATCTCTGGAATTTAAAAAACCCTTTATGATTCATTTAATTATCTTTTTTATAAACCGGAAAAATTCATTAGCAGTCGAAAAAATTAATCGTAATTGTTTCAACTGATAACGTCAAAATTTAAAGATTAAAATTTTTTGTTTATTTTTTTGATATTTAAATTATTTTATTATTATTTTTCATTGCTGAAATTCACAACGTTTATAGTCAACGTTTTAGAAGTAAAAATATTTTTCTATTTAAATTTTTTTATATATTTTTGTATAAAAAATGTTTTGATTAAGAGGAAAAATATTTTTCTATTTAAATTTTTAGACATTTTCGTATAAAAAATGTTTTGATTCAGGAGGAAAAATATTTTTCTATTTAAATTTTTAGACATTTTCGTATAAAAAATGTTTTGATTCAGAAGAAGAAATATTTTTCTATTTAAATTTTTATACATTTTTGGATATAAAATGTTTTGATTTAGGAGAAAAAATATTTTTCTATTTAAATTTTAATACATTTTTGTGTAAAAAATGTTTTGATTCAAAAGAAAAAATATCTTTCTATTTAAATTTTTAGACATTTTCGTATAAAAAATATTTTGATTCATAAGAAAAAATTTCTATTCAACTTTTTTAAATTTTTGTTTAAAAAATAATTGTCGATCAATAATTTGAATAGGAAAGATTTGTAAACAAAAAATTCTATTGTTCTCGTCATGAAAAATATTTTTTTCACGTTGCCCAAGTTCACAACGTTTATAATCAACAATTTCAGAAGAAAAATATTTTTCTAAGAAAATTTTTATAAATTTTTGTATAGAAAATATTACGTTTAGTTTTCTTGTCACTAATTTACAAAAGAAATATTTGTGAACAATTAATTTTATTAATTTTTTTTTTCTTTTAATCGTTGATAATAAACGTGAACTTCACCGATTTTTTCTTTCAATCATTGATCATAAATGTTCAGAATTTTACAAAAAAAAAAAAAATGGAAGTAAAAATTGAAACTAAAATAAAAATAAACTGCAAGAGTAAAAAGTGGGGAAGAAAAATTTTTATGTATTCAAAATTTTGACGGAAATAGAAAATCGAAAATTGCTGCTACAAAGTTCATTCAATTCAAAACGTATTTGTTTATTACTAGAATGATTGTGTAAAACTTTTTCCTACCCCACTCGGTGGCAAATAGCCAAAGAACACTGAATTAGCTTGACCCTGCAGCGAAGCGCCTCTAAAGTTTAGTGTATAAGAATATCTCGTGTGAGGATAACAAACTCATCCAATTCCGGTAATGTTAATTTTAAAAATTTTTGTTTTTTTTCTAAAAATTAAAAATATAAACGAGGAGATAAGAGACTTTTATTAAAATTTAGAAAATTCGAAATATTTTTGAATTTTTTCGAAATTTTTTTTCCTTGTTTACAAATTTGTAATTATTAAAAGTTAAAACAAATTTTTTTTTGGGGTATGTTATGAAAAATATGAAAAAGGGAAAGTGTAATTTCAACATTTGCAGAAAGAAGTATTTAATTTAAATTGCAAATATATTCTTTGACATTATGTAAACGAGAATCATATGATTTCATTTCAAGTTTCATATTTTTACGCAATATTTAATAATTACCAAAAAAAAAAAAATGTAATTATTATTACGGAAAATGCAAAAAAACCTTTAAATATAATTCAAAATTTCTGAACGTTCAAAAGAAGGAAACATTTTTTTCGCTGTAAAATATTTTTAAAAATTACAGATTGTATTAAAAATAAAACATTTAATAAACTATTATGTAACTTTATGCATTAATTTTTAATAATTGTTTTCTATTGGAAAATTATCTTTTTTATAAATTAATTTTTAATAATTAACTGAATAATAATGAATTAAATTAATTAACTAAATATTAATTACTTAAATTAAAATATTAATTACCTAAATTAAATTTGAATTTGAGGAGGAAATAAATAAGATTCGTTCATTTGCACGTTCCGAACTTTTGGGACATTTAGTTCTTTCAAATTTCAAATTATATTTGATTTTATAGTTTTGTTTTATTATAAATTATAAATATTAATTATATTATAAATTATTTATATTGTTAATTAATTGCTTTTAGAATTTAAATTAATTCAAATCAATTATTCAAAACTACAAAAAACTCTAAATATTTTGCTCTTACAATTTTCAAATTTATTCCAATTTTGATGAATTTAAATTAATTCAAATATTGAAGCACAGAAAATGCAAAAGACTTTAAATATTTAATTACATCAATTTTCAAATTTTTTCCTATATTTCTATACATTTATTAAATTTTTCTAATTAATAGAAATTTATTATTCTAATTGATAAAAAAATTATTGTTTTCTCTTTATTTATTAATTACTATATAGTTGATATTTATTAAGAAAGTAAAATTGCGTGTTTATCTTTTAAAAACAGTAAAGTTTTTGACAACACCAACGTCACTTATTTATCTGATTATTTCCAATTATTCAGTCGCAGAAAACTTGTTTGCTTTTTTCGATTATTAATACCAATTTTACTCCCGAGACTATAGAACAAAACTACAATCTCATCTTATTTTTTATTCATTGTTCTAATTTATTTATTGTCTTTTTTTTTGTTTTTAGGGTGCAACCTGGCGTCGTAGAGCTTAGGTGCCGACATGCATCTAACGCAACCGTTTCTTTATTCTCTTAAACTGACATTAAGTCAGGTATGTATTTCAAAAAGTGGACTTTTTTCTAAAAAAGTTTTTTATTATTTTTTCTATTTTCCTTCTTATTTTCTTTTTCTTTTTTATATTTTACTTTTTATTCTATTTTAATTGTTTCTATTTTCTTTTTATATTTTCTATTTTATTTTTTACTCTATTATAATTTTTTCTATTTTCTTTTTATATTTTCTATTCTATTTTTTATGTATTTTAATTTTTTCTATTTGCTTTTTATATTTTCTATTTTAGTTTTTACTCTATTTTAATTTTTTCTATTTTCCTTTTTCTATTTTCTTTTCATTTCTATTTTCCTTTTATTTTATTTTTTTCTATTATATTTTTTATTTTGTTTTTATTTTTTTATTTTCTCAAATTTCTGAATAAAACTTTGTATAAAATGTACGACAGTGAATTTTACGTTTATGTTCAACAATTGAAGGAAAGAATATTTTTCAAGTCGAAAACAATAAAATTTGTTTACAAATTTTTCGTTTAAAAATTATTGATCAAGAAACCCGAAAAAAAGTCTCCAAACAAAATGTGGAAAAATATTTTTTCTTCTAAATCATTGACCTTAACTTTGAGAACTTCGCCCAAGTTGAAATATTTTTTTTAGAAAGAATCACATTGGAGAAGTTCACAACGTTTATAATCAACGATTTTAAAAAAACTGTTTTTTATTCAATATTTTGTCTCAAAAATTGTTTACAAAGTAAAAAATTCGTTAACAACAATTTAATAGAGACAAATTTGTTTTCGAATAATATTATTGTTTTCTGAATAAAAAATCTTTTTTTCTTCCAATCGTTAATGATAAACGTGAACTTCATCCACGTAAAATATCTTTTTTCATGTTCCTAAAGTTCTGAATGTTCAAATGAACGAAATTTATTTATTTCTTCTTCAAATTAAAATTTTAATACGTATTTTGTGTCATGTATCGAAAAAATCAATTATTATGTTTCTAAATGTTAAATTAATTTTTTAAATTTGTATTAAAATCAATAATTTATAAAAATATTTCGTTCATTTGAACGTTCAAAAATTTGTAAATCAGCTTTTTTCGTAAAAAATAATTCAAAATTATAAATTGCAAAAAAATATTATTCTACTGAACAATTATTACCTAAATAAAATAAATATAAATAAAAAAATAAAAATTTACCGTAATTAAAAAAATTTTTCAGAACGCAGCGTCTACAATCTATCGTAAATCGTGGATGGATCGTGGAAGTGTTGCATCTGCTTTCATTTTGGCTACAGCAGGTCTGTCATTAAGCATGTTTTCATTGAAGCAAATGCAATCAACACAACAGCTCCGACATCTTCGACGATATGAATGACCCGAGGATTTTTGCAGGACGTTTTCGAAAGAAACAATTAATCATTTCCGAAAACAAACGTCAGTGTCCTGAAAAAAAAGAGAAAATTAAAAAGTAAACGTGTGAAGATCGAAGGGGAATCGACAAAGTTAAAAGAAAAGAAGAAACAAATAAGCAAAAAGAAAAAAGTGTTAGATTATTATTAATTATTATTTACATTAATTTGCGCAAATTTTACTGCCACCGTGTATAGAATCACACTAATCACATTTATTTTATTTTATGTATAAAATAATTAGCAATTAGCCGTAATGCACAAGGTGTGTAATACAGCAAACTTCAGTTATATCGAATTTAGCACGTGGTTTAGACCGTTAATAAAATGTAAATTAGGCAAATTATGTAGACTGATTTAATTTAGAATCATTAAACAAAAAAAAAAATTGATGATTGATCGATTTAATGCTGTAAAAAAATTGAAATTTGTTACCTCTGCATGTTATCACGATGAATCGAAATATATTTGACAATGTATTCATATGAAATTTAAAGAAAAAAAATTTTTATCCAGTATTAAAATGAATATTGCTACAAAAAAAAATGTTTTTTCAAATATTTATCTATTCTCATCCATTTCTATAAAGTATCAATATTTTTTCAATAATTTCAATGATTCCCTGTAAATGATCATCGGATTTTACAGTTAATAATTAATATCATAAAAAAAATAGGAAATGTAGTTGATTTGTTGTATATTCAAAAAGCCAAAAAGAAGTGCTGAAAATTTTAGAGAAAAAAAATGTATAAATTACAATTTTTTAACATATAATAATTCTAATAAAAACAATTTTTTTGGACTTAACATATACATTTATTTATAACTATTATACAGTCTCACACGCATGAATTTTTTTTTTACGTCTTGACTCTTCTTTCATGCTATCTAATCTTTCGTACTCTCATTCCTTTTCTCGCTTATACTGTCCCATAATTATAATATTCTGAATTACACCGCGATCGGCGGGCTGCTCGATTCATATTTTTTTTTTGTTGAATATTTTACTTATTTTGTTGGTGGTAAATTGAAAAAATTTAAAGAAGGCGACATTATTAAAAATTATTTTCAAAAAATTATTAGTATACAGCTTCTTTGTGAGGAAGCGAAAAAAATATTAAAAACCATTATAAAACTATCAAAAATCATTAAAAATTTATAAAAATCATTATTAATAATTTACTTTCGAAAATTCATTTTCAAAAAAAAATTTTACATTGATATTTTTAACTATATCAAGAAAATATTTTAAATATTCCATAAAATTATTTTTATACGAATTTTTTTAAGAGGAATTCAATGGTCAGAAAATATTTTGACCCCTTTTGAATTTTTATTTTTGCTAAAGAGTAAAAATTAGATTTTGAAATCCATGCGTAACTTTGTAGAAAATATATTTTTGTATCCACAAAAAAATTGACGAATGGAAATTTATTTTAACTATTTTTGAAGTATTTAAAAAAGTATTTTTAGAATAAAAATGCTAAGAATACTATTTTTATTCACTGTTTTATTTTAAAATTAATTTCTTTATGTTTTTTAATAATTTTTTTATCCAAAAAGTAAAAAATCTTTTTAATAAAAATTTTTTTTAAATAATAAGTTTTAAAAAAATTAACAAAAGAAACTTTTTGTTTTGAAACTGCTTTTTGGATAAAAATACAAAAATACTATTGTCATTGAATTTTTTATTTGATAATTCATTTTTTTCTAATTAATTTCAAATTTAAAAATGCTTCAATAATAGTAAAAATCAAAATTTTTCTTCTGTAATTTTTTATGGATATAAAAACATATTTTCTACAAAATTACGCATAGATTTTAAAATCTATTAATTTTTAGGAGAAACAAAAATTCAAAAGGTCAAAATATTTTCTTCTCTACAAGAATTTTGCTAAATAAAAATTTAAATGGGTACTTTTTATTTGTTCTTTAATTAAAATCCTTTTAATTTCAATTTCAAACCTTCAAAAATTTAATTATTTCTAAAAATTACAATTGCAACTCTTCCAAAATTTTGTTATTTTCTAGAATTGTAAATTAGTAATCTTATTAATTTAATTGTATGAAAATTCTACTCTAAATCAATTATTTTTAATAATTTTCTGTAAGATTTCTGTAAGAACTCAATTCTTTAAATAAAAAAAAATTTCAACTTTTCTTTATAAAAATTGCAAACTTTATGGTTTTTTTCAAATTATAATAAAAATATTTTTTAAATCAGTTTTTTTTCTAAACGTTTTTAAATAATTGTCGAGAGAAAATAGATTTTTGAATTATGTGTGAACAATTGGAAATTTTACGAAACATTGAAAATTAGTAACTTCTTTAAAATGATTATTTTAAAAGAATTTTTCAAAAACAAGAAATATTATCAAGTTTATAAAAAATTGTAATTAAAAAATAATTTAATTTTTAATTTTAATTAAAATTTTCTCCAAAACTTTTATGATAAGTCTATAAAAAGTCGATTTTAGTTAAATTAAAAATTTCAGTTATATTTTTTTTAAACATAAATAAATTTTCAAAAAATTATGATAAAATAATTCTGAGAATTAGTTTCATAAAAGAATTATAATGTAATTTTTCGAATATAATTGAATTCATTAAAAGCATTTTAGGACAATTTAAAGAACTATAATCAATTTTTTTGGAAGAATTTTAAAAGTTTGAAACTGATTGTTTTCTCGAAAAGTTTTTCAATTTCTTCTTCAAACGATTTTTTACAAAATGTAATTTACTTTTTTGAAGATATAATTAAATTTTCGAATGAAAATAATTTTAAGGAATATTTAAAAGATTTCCTAGTTAAAAATATCGATGTCCTCCTCTAAAGAATGTGCGAATCTAGAGATATTTTACAATTCTTTCCAAACAGTAAAAAAAATATCATTAAATTTCTAAACTTTCTGTTTCTGTACACAATTTTTTTGTAATTTCAAAAAATTTTGTAATTGCCTTCACAAAAATTAATGATCGCAATACTAATACAAAGCTTTGGCAAGTTAACGCACTGGAACCTTTGGTTCAAAATAAAAATATATTTTCCATTTCGAGAAAATTGTCTAATTTCTTTCTTTCTTTTTTTTCGAGTTCTCTACGCAGTGCACCGAATCTTAGGTGATTAAACATTTTTTTTTTAGTACAATATACGTAAGAAGGTTGCTTATTAAGAGCAGTACAAGTATTTTATCACAGTGTGGCATTATTTTTTGTAAAAAATCGAGGCCTACAGTGGTAGATTAAAAAAGATCGGCTCGACCAGTACAACAATAATATATCGGTATTGCTCCATTGCGAGCAACAGTATTCTAATGGCAGTTTGCCTGAAGGTAAGCTACTGCTAATTAATATTTGACAGAGCGATGCGTCAATTCCATAAGATCATTTTTTTCTGTTTTTACTTTTTTATTTCAAATCATTCAAACACAGTCGAATTCGAGCTGCCCGACGATTTTTGAGATGGATTTTCACGAGCGATTGACTTTTTTCAAAAAAATTACATCTTTAGTAAAAAAAGAAAAAATTACTTTCAAAAGAAAAAAAAATGTATTCCGAGAGTTTCTCGTGCAAGCCCAACCCGCAGCTACTCTAAAGTTTTTTTTTAGCAAAGTTTTCTTTATCTAATCCTACGAAAACGCCCTGCCTAGCAAAATTGATAACTTCTTGTACAATCAAAATTGATAAAAAAAATTTTAATTTGTACAAAAAGACAAAAAATTTTTCTTTTATCAAAATATCACCATTCACTACTCGCTTACTGACTTGTGAATATGATAAAAATTATTGCAATTATAAAAAAACAAACAAACGTTGTTTATATTAAAAAAAAACACAGACGGAGTCAGTGAATTCCAATTCGCTGATGAAAATTTGTATAATTGGCAAGTTTCAATTACGTAAAATCGTTTTTATACAAATTCTCTTCTCGGTGAAAATAATTCCTCTCTTCTCTTTCTCTCTCTCTCTCTCTCTCTCTCTCTCTCTCTCTCTCTCTCTCTCTCTCTCTCTCTCTCTCTCTCTCTCTCTCTCTCTCTCTCTCTCTCTCTCTCTCTCTCTCTCTCTCTCTCTCTCTCTCTCTCTCTCTCTCTCTCTCAAGTTCTTTTTCACAAAATTTAAAATTTTCGGGAATTATTTTTACATAATTTTCTTATATTACATACAAGAGTTTTTTTTCACACAGTTTTTTTTTCTCATCAAACAAGCAATTTAAAAAAAAACACGAGACTGAATTCGGCAACTTTTTTAAAAACGAAATGGTTCATTTATTTTTTTTTAAGAAACTAATTGTTTTTTCCTTTTTAACAATTGTTCGAAAAAACTACTCGAAAAACATAAATTTGAAGCAAAAATAAAAACTTTGTGTTATTTTCTGTTTAAAAAAAAGTTGCGGACTTGAATCTCGATAGAAATATATCGATTATCAAATAATAAAAACGTATACATTTTGTTTTCGTTACTAATATTAAATTCATAACAATTAAACCGATTTACATTATGCTTAACATTAAATACTGCTCTCGGATTTGTTACTCTTTTTTTTTCTTTCGTTTTATCCAATATATAATAAATGTTAATAAAATATATCATTTCAATTTTTTATATTAATAAATTTTCACCTCTCTTTCTTTCTCTCTCTTTTTTTCGAAATCATCCAAGAGTAGTATTCATAAATTGCTTCGTTTTTCTCTGGCGACACTTTAAATTTTTGTGCATAAATCGAGCCTGTAAATCGTTCGCGTACTCGAGAATCTCAGATAATATAACGAAACTAGAAGACAAGATAAAACTTTGTAAAAGCTATAAATCAACGTCTGTTAATCTCGCATTAAAGAATCGTAACTACTCGTGCTACGGGAAATATCCAAAAAGTATAATCACTCTCTGGAATTTTATTTTCTTTTTCTTCCTGTGTTATTAAAAATTGTATTATTATGCAGAAAATGAAAACACAATTATCGTAATTCGCAGGTAGTATCACTTTATCGATAAATTTCTATGGACTTAAAAAATTGTGTTTCATTAGCAAAATATTCCTGTTTCGGATTTTTTTTCTTTGTTCCGTTTTCCTCGTATGACAAATGAGCTATAAAGTATATTCATAAAATCTATGCATTGGCGACCGTTGCTCCATGAAACTAAAACAAAAAAAAAATAAAAACAAAAGGCACACAAAGTTTCAATCACCGAAAATTCGATCTCAAATTTCTCCCCCCAAAAAAAACTCTTTTCTCTCTCTCTCTTTCTCTCTTCATAAATACTCGAATAGAATTTTGTACGCTTAGTGTACCAAAGTTATTCGATTAAATATTTAAAATTGTAATCTTAATTTGTTTTACTTCGTAAAATGACGAAATTAATATTTAAAATGACATCCAATGATATATAATAATAAATTTTTTTTTAATAAAATAGAAATCTCTAACACTTTTTTTTTTTTATAAATAAGAATTTACTCTTCAAGGGCTTCTCAAGTTATTAAAATTTTCCTTCCTCATTCTCTTTAAATATATCGATGGCAACTAATGTATAATTTTTTTTCTTTTTTTCATTAAATACTTATAAAAATTATCTGCTTAAAAAATACCGAAAAAATCTTTCAAGCTGAAAATCACAATTTTCCAAAGCTATTCGTACCTTTAATTATTCTCTCTTTTTTTTCCTTTTGGACAATGCTATTTTATAAAACAAAAATTCCATATAATCTTATTATTAAAATTTTTAACTTGATATTCTTTGAAACACTTCCATTTGTTTCGTCTTGAATTTTCTGAGACACGCAAATTAATCAGTGGTAAATTGAAAATCTCTTTTCCTATTTTAAAAAGAAGATTTAACAGAAAAGTCGATTTACTTCAATTAGTAAATTGAACGAAAAAAAAATCTAAAAATCAGTATAAAAATTAGAAATCCAAGAGCGAAAGAAGTTCGTTTCAAATGTTTTTTTAAAATTAAAACCGATAAAATCCTTTCTTTTTAGCCTCTGACATTCTAAATCGATATCCTATATGCAACGTCTTAATATGATCGTCGATATATTTTATATAATATATAACTTTTTGCTTTCTTATATGCCGATAGTAAATAAGATATTCGATTAGTTCGTCTGTTGCTTGTAGCATTCGTATCGATAGCAAAAAGTAATATTCTCATACACTTAGTAAGAATAGCTATTAGTGAAGATAAGACACCATAATACGTAGCAATATTTCATTGTCTTCCAAAAAATTGGAGAACTTGTTTGTGTTTCCCTTAGCTTATTCTTGTCATTTGAATGCGCAATAAATGTCTTTCACGCAAACGAATCTTCTTTTTTCTCTTCAATATTCAATTTTTTGTTTTTCTAAAAACAAAGAAGTTCGTTTTTTATTTCTTTTTTTTATAAACGAGTAAATACTCTTGAATTTTATTAGCATATATAATAATTGCTTTAATTCGTTAAGATTGACTGACGTACGTTTGTACCGTCTTTTGTAAAAATATACGATATCACGCTTTCAGTAAATTGGAAATTATTATTTAAATAAGAAACACTTGACTTTATCATTACATTAAAATTTTTTTTTACTTTTATTTATTTTCTTATTTATTTATTTTTTAATAAACAGGGAGCACAGAACCAATCCAAAGATTAAAAGATTTTACGAATTAAATTGAGAGTCAACTGAAATTTTAATTAATTTTAATTAATATCTAATAGTTATTATTTTTCGATAGGAATTAAGATTTTCAAAAATGTAGAATTCAAACGTTTTTTAAATTCAAAAACTTATAAGAATGTTTTATAATAAAATAAAAATGACCGAGTGACAAAATCGATTAAGAAAATAATAAGAAAATTTGTTATTGTAACTTCTTTAAAATTATTTTCATCATTTCAATTCAATTACTATTTTCTAGACTTTTTAACTAAAATTCTTCTTTAAATGAATTATTTTTAATAATTTTTTAAAAAGTTCTTTGATAATTTTTAAATTAATTTGTTTACAATTCAATTTTACGAAATTTAATTGATTATTCGGAAATTCTGCAATAATTGAAGAATTTCGAATTATATATTGTAGGTATATTAGAAAATAAAAATTAAAAACTTAAAATTATTTCAACAAAACTTCAATTAAACTTTTTCAAAAATATTAATTCTACAAAATTGTTAGTTTAAAGTATGAAAAATTTAGATTTTCAAAGATTTTATTTTGAATCCTTTTCAAAATTCAATTATTTCTAAACATTCATGCTGCAATGCTTTTAATTTTCAATTATATAAACTAAACTTTGGACTAAAATTCATTTTTAAATCAAGTTTTATTAGAACATTCTATAAAAATTCAATTATTTAAATAAAAAATAAATAATTTATTAAATAATTGAATGTTTCTGAAAATTTAAATCTTATAAAGAATTTTATCAACAAATTTTTGAATAATTGAATTCCTGTGGAATTTTCATTATTTATGGAAATAATTAAATTTTTGAGTAGAATTTTATTAAATTTTTCGAAAATAATTAGATTTTGGAGAAGAATTTTATTATTTATAAAGATAATTGAAATTTTGACCACAATTTTTTTTAAAAATTTTTGAATATAATTGAATTTCTGCGGCGAATTTTATTATCTATGAAAATAATTATATTTCTAAAGAAGAATTTTATTATTTATAAAAATAATTGAATTCCTGCGAAGAATTTTGTTATTTGTGAAAATAATTTTCGAAGAAATTTTTAAAAAATTTGTAAATAATAGAATTTCTGTGAAATTTTTATTATTTACGAAAATAATTAAATGTTGTGAAGAATTTTATTAAAATTTTTTTAAATAATTGAATTCTTTTGAAAAATTTTATTAAAATTTTGAAAATAACTCAATTTTTGCCAAGAATTTTGTTACAATTTTTGGAAATAATTGAATTTCGGAGAACAATTTTATTACTTATAAAGATAATTGAAATTTGACTAGAATTTAAAAAAAAAATTTTTAAATATTATTTAATTTCTTTAATCATTTGTAACTTCTCCAAAATTCAATTTTTTTTTAGTGTTTTTAACTAAAATTCCTCTATAAATCCATTATTTTTAATAAGTAATTAAAAATATATTAAAACATTTACCTAGTTTCAGAAGAATTTGAATTATTAAAATTTTTCAAAAATCTAGAAGTAATAAAATTTCTAATAAAATTCATTCAAAATTGAAATTTGATGAAATTTCAACTTAAAACCTTTCGAAATTTATCTATTTATGAAAATTGTAAACGCAAATTTGTTAAAATTAAAAAATATTTGAAAGATTTACAAAAAGGTGAAAAGGTGACACGGTCTGCGATCCCTGAATAATATTAGTTTCACTATTATAAAAATTCTATTAGATATTTCTGAATATCTATTTATTTTTTATCATAATTAGAATGTGACGAGCGAGGAAAAAACTTTTAAAAAATTCAAGTGTTTCGTATATTGATAATAATTCCTATCGAAACGGAAGAAAATTAATTAAATTTTGTAAAGATATTATGGTCTATCTACATAAACATTGATACAGTACCATTTTGTAACGTTCCCTTTGCGTGACCCGTCAAATTTCGACGTTGCGCCGTACGTCGATAATGCGGTTGATATATCGTGTATACGTAAAATTCTAATTTTCGTCGTAATCTGATATATTTAACATGCATTATATTATATGATTTAAAAATTTATCAGCTCATCGTTTCAAATCACCCTGACTGACGTTGTGTTCTATGATATAAAATGTGAGTGAGTGATAAATGCATTATTACGCGACACAAAAAAAAAAGAAATTCGGATTTAAAATTTAAAACAAAAAACTGTAAAAAACTCGACATATCGAGTTTGGATAAAATTTTTAAAAATGAAACATGTAGAAAAGAAAATGAATTATTTTTAAAGGAGTAGTGATCAGTTATTGCTGTTTCGTATTTTTTTCTTTTTTGAGTATCTCAAAATACGAACCTGAGTACCTGTTAATTAACGAGGACTGTTTTATTTATTTATTTTTTTGCCATGGCAGAGGAAATCGACCAATGAGCTAGAGATCGTTTCGTCACTCAGAAATAATGTGTTACACGCACTTATTCTGAGAAATTTAAAGGATACTTAAGACATCGAGGAACAGGGTAAACGAGGAGAGCCCATTTGCGTGAGTACCCTGTCAAGCCACTGAAGCGGTCCGTTTAAATGCAGCTCGATCCAGCAAGGCGTTGAAGTCACGGTTTGTCGACGATACTCAGCACCCCAACCCTTCACGAAACTCATTCTGATCGTGCACATTCGAGTTAGTTGATAAACAGCTTCGAAACCCTGGGAAACTGATTGCGAAAGTAGAGCAGCAAACTCTTGATTATTGAAGATTTTCAGATTACAGCCTGCAAATGAGTGGAAAAAGAAACAGTGTAACTAATTCGGAGAATTATGTTCAATCTTGATCTATTTTTCTAAACGTTAAATACACGTAAGAGTCGAGATGAAAAAAAGAAAATAAAAGACGCAAGCTTCGCACTTGAAAATTAATTTTAAAAAAATAGTAAAATAGCTTTGAAAAAAGTAGTAAAAAAGTAGCTATCGAAAAATTTAATTCAAAAACTAGAAAATCTCCTTTTAGTCAATTCACAAGAATTTGATTCTGTATTTCCCTTATTTTTTCCCGATTTCCGTAAAAAATATTAACTTTTCTTTTTATCCTGATCTTCAATTCTAAATTCTTTAAAAATTCAATTATTTTCTAAATTTTTAGTAAGACATCTTCAAAGATACTTTTATGCTTAAAAATAATTTTTAAAAGTAAATAAATAAAATTCTCTAAAATACAAAATTTATTTCAATTAAATTTGACAAAATTTCCTATTAATTGGAAATTTAATCTAATATTTTTAAATTATTTACGAAAATGTAACTATTCAAAAAAAATTTTAGTTACAATTCTTCAAAAGACAAATTTATTCATAGTTTCTAAATTAAATTATTCAAAAGAATCTTGAATAATTTTTGTTAAATGAATATTTAAATACGTTTATTAATTTTTCACAGAAATTAACATTTTAAATAATTTCACACTAATAAAAAATTTGAAATTTAACTTTTGTTAAAAATTAGGTACATTTGTTATTCTTCCGAAATTCAATATTTTTTACTATTTTTAAATCAAATTATTCAATTAATAAATTATTAGAAAAATAATAAATTGATTTAAAAGAAACATTTTAATATTATTGGAATTTCACAACAATATAAATTTTCAAAGATTTTAATTTATAAATCTCTTGAAATTTAATTATTTCTATAAAAATTCATGCTATAACGCTTCAAATATTCAATTATTACCTAAAATTATCATAAAAATTCTTTTTTAAATTAATTCTATTAAAAATAATTAAAATCCGGCGAAAAATTTTATTATTTATGAAGATAATTGAATTCTTGCAACAAATTTCATTATATTTTTTTAAACTGAATTCCTGTGAAAAATTCTATTACTTTTTAAAATAATTGAATTCTTGAGAAGAATTTTATTAAAAAAGTTTTTGATAATAATTGTCTTTTGAAGCATTTTTATCAAAAATTTTGAATTCTTTCGAGGAATTTAATTACAATTGTATTGAATATAATTAAATTCTTATGCAGAATTTTATAAAAATTATTGAAAATAATTGAATTTTTAAGAATTTTATTAAAATTTAAAAAATAATTGAATGCTTAATAATGTTAAATTTAATGAAATTCTTGAAAAGAATTATATTAAAATTTATAAGTATATAATTGAATTATTTCGAATAATACAATTGAATTCCTGTTATAAAATTTATAATTTATGAAAATAATCAAATTTATGAGGGAAATTTAATAAAAATTGTATTGAAAATAATTTAATTCTTATAATCAAATTTTATAAAAAATTTTGAAAATTAAATAATTAAATATTTGAGAAGAATTTTAGAAAAAAAAATTTAATATAATTGAATTTTTTCGATTAATTTTATTAAAATTGTATTAAAATTAAAAATAATTGAATTCTTTTAAGAAACTTTATTAAAATTGAACTGGAAATAATTGAGTTTTGTAGAGGAAATTTATTAAAATTAGTATTGAAAATAATTGAATTCCTTCGTAGAATTTTATTATTTACAAAAATAATTGAATTAAAAATAAAATTCTTTAATTTTATCAAAATTGCGAAAAATAATTGAATTTTTTGTTAGGAATTGTAATAAAATTTTTAAGAATAAATGCACTTTTCGAGGAATTGATATTTAAAATTGCATTAAAAATAATTTTTTTTAAATAATTGAATTAATTCGAGAACTTTTTATTAAAATAGAAGATATAAAAAATAATTATAAATTTCAGTCAAGAATTCTATTATTTCTGAAGACAATTAAATTCTTTCGAAGAATTTTATTAAATTTTTTTAAATTGTTTCTAAGAATTTTGTTAGAATAATTTCTTTGAGAATAATTTTTTATTCCAATTATCAGTAAATTTAAAGTAGTACAAATTTTCAAGAAGAAAAAAAAGAGAAAAGTAGCCTATAGTGTCACGAATCTAATAAAAAAAGTATCCAAATAGTAGCAAATCGTAAAAAAAGTAATAAACAGTAGCTAGGTTTAAGAAGATAAGTGCGAAGCCTGAAGATAAAATAAAAATTGTGAGAGAATATTCTTTGTAATGATAGAAAAATTGGTACCAGGTGGTATTTTGCAGACAGTAGCTGGATGCCAGCCATAACGTTGATTGCAATTGGGACTTTGAACGAAGATACTTGAATCTGAGAGGCATTCGGCGAAAACTTCTCCGCCGATGTAATATAATCTGACACCTTTACCGATGTGTCGTCTAGTTTGTTCAACGACCGTGTTGCGGTTAACATTTGACAACAGACCCAAGCAAAATCTTTCAGAATTACTTGGATCCGTGAAACCGTCTACAGTTATACTTGGTTGAGAAGCATGAAACGTTTCACCTACTCTTGTATTTAATTCGTAATAGCTTATGGAACACCTGCAAAAAATAATTAATGTAATTAAATAATTAACCAATTTTTTTTAGTAATGTAATCAAGGTTGCCACTAAAATTCGATTTTGTTTTCCCAATTTCGATTTTTTCTCTAAAATCTACCAAAACAAAAGCTTCTCATTTTTTATGAGAATGTAAAAATCTAAAAATTAAAGAGGACTTCAATAACAAAAAAAAAAATCATTTTCAGAAGCAAAAATTTGATTAAAAACTGAAAGAGTCTAGAAGTTAATAACTTCTGAGTCAAATAAGAGAACATTTCACTTAAAACTATAAATTAAATTTTTTAATTAAAGTTGGTCCAGAGATAGAATCATTATTTTATATTATATAAAAATATTTTACTTCTTCAAAATTATTTTCATAATTTCAATTTAATTATTATTTTCAAGAATTTCTAACGAAAATTTTTCTTCTTTTAAACAGTTTTACGAAATTTCAATTATTCGTAAATTCTTCAATTAAATATATAATAAAAAATAAAAAATTGAAATAATATAAAAAAAATTCAATTAAACTATTTCAAAAAAATTAATTTCAAAATTCAATTATTTCAAAAAATTCACGCTATATTGCATTTAATATTCAATTATTATCTAAAATTTTAACAGAAATTCAATTTTTATTCAATTTTTTTTTTAGAAAATTCTACAAGAATTCAATTTAAATACAAAAATAAATAATTTATTGAATAATTGAATGTTTCTTAAAATTCAATTCTTTTAAAAAATATTAAATTAACAAATTTTTAAGAATAACAATATTTTTCAAAAATTCTATATTAAAATTGTATTAAAAATAATTGAAATTCTGCGATGAGTTTTATTATTTGTGAAAATAACTGAATCCCTAAGAAGAATTCCAATATTTTTGAACAATATTTCATTTTTACGAAGAATATCATTACTCTTGAAAATAATTTAATTTCTGCAATAATTTGTAACATTTCAAAAATTAAAATTTTTTTGAGTGTTTTTAACTAAATTTTTCTATAAATCCATTATTTTTATTAATTTTTGAAAAAGTTTTTTGAGAATTTTCAAATTCATATTTGTCTACAATTCAATATTACGAAATTTCCATTATTCGGAAAGTCTTCTATTAAATATTTAAAAAATATAAAAACTTGACATAATTTTAAAAAAAATTCAATTTAACTTTCTCAAAAAAATTAATTTTACATAACTGTTAGTTAAAAATATGAAAAATTCAGATTTTCAAAAGATTTTACTTTGAAACCTTTTCAAAATTCAATTATTTCTAAAAATTCACGCTGTAATGATTTTAATATTCAATTATTATCTAAAATTTAAACTGAAATTCATTTTTAAATTAATTTTTATGAGAAAATTCTACTAGAATTCAATTATTTAAACACAAAAAACAATAATTTATTGAATAATTGAATGTTTCTTAGAATTGAATTATCATAAAAAGAATTTTATCAACAAATTTGTAAATAATTAAATTTTTTTGACGAATTTTGATCAAATTTTTAAGAATAATTACATTTTTCAAGGAATTTGATTAAAATTGTATTAAAAATAATTGAAATTCTGCAATGAGTTTTATTATTTATGAAAATAATTGAATGATTGTGAAGAAATTTATAAAAAATTTGTAAATAATTGAATTCTTGTGAAATTTTTATTATTTTATGAAAATAATTAAAGGTTTGTCTAGAATTTCAAAGAAAAATTTAATTATTTCTAAAGATAATTGAAATTTTGATGAGAATTTAAACAAAAATTGTAACATAATTGAATTTCTGCAATGAATTTTATTACTCTTGTAAATAATTGAATTCTTTTGGAAAATTTTATTATTTTATGAAAATAAATAAAGGTTTGTGTAGAATTTCGAAGCAAAATTTAATTATTTCTAAAGATAATTGAAATTTTGATGAGAATTTAAAAAAATTTTTTAACATAATTGAATTTTTGCGATGAATTTTATTACTTTTGTAAATAATTGAATTACTGGAAAGCTTTTATTATTTTTTAATTAAATGTTTGCGTAGAATTTTACTAATATTTTTGTAAATAATTGAATTTTTGCGAAAAATTTTATTATTGTTGAAAATAATTGAGTTCTTTTTGCAATCATTTGTAATTTCTCTGAAATTCTCTCCCTGACAGAAATAAGAAAAAAGTAAAGTGTTGTTTTAAAATTTATTGTGATTATAAAGAGTTTGTAAAGTGAAAAAAAATTCCAAAAACCTTCAAGGTTTTTGAATTTTTTAAAAATAATTTTTCGTCACGAAAAAAAAAGATTTTTTGCAATAATTCTAGAAGTTTCATATTTCTCCAATTACTTTTTATAAAATTCTCTAGTTTTTCTGGCTGATTTCATTTTTTCTATTTTTTTTCTAATTTCCCTGACCTGTGGCAACCGTGAAAATACAAAATTTGTGATTATTAATAAAGATAAATTTCTCGTTTTTTTTTTTGCGTACCAAAAAGCAGGTTCACAATACATCACTGGTTGGGCATCGACGGGACTAGGTGATAAACGTGACAGAGACATGTTATCATTGTGATCCATATTATCGCCATCTTCACTTATGTAACCTGGAGGCGGCGTGTCTGCTGGAGGATCCATCGAGCCTGGAGCAGGGTGAGGCGAACCCTGAACACTTCCCAGACTGCCAACACTCGCCGGACTTGTCGCCTGCATGCTCTATACAAAACATTATCAAAATTTTCATTATTATCGAATCTCCTGATAAATAATAATATTTTCAGGATTTTCTTCTATTTCAAAATAAAATAATTAAAATTTTTGAAAACAAAAGAAAATTCCTATTATAGTTTATCTATATTATTCTTTTTTTTCTTTTTAATACAATTCGTTTTAAATTATACAAAATTCTCGAAATTACAAAGAGAATTTAATTTCATGAAATTAGATAAAATATACTTTATGTAAATTGTAAAGGGAAGTTTATATCTCGTTACATAAATTTTGCATAATTATAAATTTATATATATATAATTAGATACTGTGGAGATTATGTTGAAGATGTTATGAAGATAATTCACTCATAAATAAAATATTCCAGAGGTGGATTCGATTTCACAATGATTGTAGTGAAATACCGTTTGAATAGAAAATGTTTAATTGAATATTTAATATTTAATTCGACGGTATTTTTTATTTAATAAAAATGACATTATATCGATTTGGATCGTCACAAGTTAAAAAATTATTTCTTTCATTATTATAGGCCTCGGATCGACTTTACAGAGCACAGAAAAATCGTTTCTGTCGATTAAAAATAGAAAAATGGTCGAAAAAATCCTTTAATTTTTTTTAACCGAATTTAATTCGGCTTTGTCACAAAAATTTTATTCTATATTTGCTAGACCTTTCATTAATTTCTAAATTCAATTATTCAAAACTTGAATAATTTTGTTAAATAAATTTTTAAACCCTACTTCTTTACTTTCCACGGGAAATAAAATTTTAAATATTTCAATTTCAAATTTTCAGAATTTAAAAAAAATGTGTAATTTGAAACTTTTTTAAAATTCAATTATTTAAAAAAATTAACACTCTAATGCTTTTAATTTTTATTTATTATGAAGAATTTTAACCGAAATTAATTTTTAAATTAATTTTCAATTTTTATTAAAAAATTCTACGAGAATTCAATTATTTAAAAATTTAAATACAAAAATAAATAATCTATTGAATATTTCTTAAAATTTAATTTTTACGAAAAATTTTAATAACAACTTGACAATATTTTCATTTTTTTTAAGAAATTTAATTAAAATTTTACTGAAATTTATTATTTTAAAGAATTTTATAACAATTTTTTTTTTATATTTTTGAAAATAATTAAAAACTTTTTGAAGAATTTTATTAAAATTTTTAAAAATAATTGAATTCCTGAGAAGAATTGAAATAATAATTTATGTAAAAAATTGAATTCATGCGAAGAATTTTATTAAATTTTGTTTAAGTAATTGAAATTTTGACAAGAATTTTATTAAAATTTTTACAATAATTTAATTCTTGAAAAGAATTATCTATTTATAAAGATAATTTAATTCTTGACGAGAATTTTTAAAAAATTTTGAAAATAATTTAATTTCTGCAAAGTATTTTATTATTTTTCAAAAGAATTGAATTCTTGTGATGAATTTTGATATTTATCAAAATAATTGAATTTCGGAAAAGAATTTTAGTAAAATTCATTAAAATAATTGAATTTTGGAAAAGAATTTTAGTAAAATTCAGTAAAATAATTGATTTTATGAGAAGAATTTTTTGTTTATCAAGATTAATTAAATTCTTTTGCAGAATTACTTAAAAATTTTTGAAAATAATTCATTTTCTCCGACGAATTAAAAGTTATTTATGAAAATATTTGTATTATTGCAAGGAATTTTATTATTTTATTGAATAATTGAATGTTTCTTAAAATTTAATTCTTTTGTTCAAGTTTTAATAAAATTTTTAACATTAATTGCATTTGTCAAGGAATTTATTTAAAATTGTATTAAAAGTATTTTAAATTCTGTGATGAAAATAATTCGAATTCCTAAATGAAAATTTTATTATTTATGAAAATAATTAAATGTTTTCGTAGAATTATATCAAAAATTTGTTTCAATAATTAAATCTTTTAATAAAATTTATGAAAATAGTGAATATTGAAAATTATTCAATTTCAATTATGATAAATTTTTGAAAATAATTGAAATTTTGCAAAGAATTTTATTTAAATTTTTGAAAATAATTGTATTTTTGACAAAAAATTTTGCTAATTGTAAAGATAATTGAATTTTTGACGAGGTATTCGTTAAAATTTTTTAAAATAATTGAACTTCTTCGAAGAATTTTATTACTTTTGAAAATAATTGAATTCTTGCGATGAATATTGTAATTTATGAAAATAATTGAATTTTGCAAAGAATTTTATTTAAATTCCTAAAAATAATTGAAGTTTTGTGAAGAATTTTGTTATTTATTAAGATAATTACGTTAAAACTTTTGAAATAATTAAATAATATTAAAAAATTCATTTTTGTTAGAAATAGAAAATTTCTTGAAGGTTTTATATTAGAATTCGTGGTAGTTTCATAGTTTATGAGGCAAACACAAAAAAGACACCAAGAGTTTAGAATTTTCTTATGAAATCTAAAAATTAAATTTTTTCCAGTACTTTTAATAAAAATCCCTGGACTTTTTCCTGATTTCCCTGATCTGTGGCAACCCTGGTATTCCATTCAACTCGAGTCTTACATCTTTCGTTAATAAACGAAATAGAAGAGAAGAAATTTATTCTTTGAAAAAATCAAATTTCAGAAAAGTTACGTCGATTGTAACCAAAGAATTCTTCTCTGTCGAATTTTTATTTTTATCCCAAAATTGTAAAATTTCAATTTTGGAATAAAATTTCTCCCATCAATTTTTGCGCAGAAAGGAAAAATCTGCTAATCAGAGAACAAGACGATTAGAAAAAGTACCTGCATTCCTTGGTATGGATTATTTGGTTGCTGCTGTTGTGGGGATTGAGGGATTCCCTGCTGATTGTGGTGCTGATGATTTAGTGTTGCGTGAAAGCTTGTATTCTCCGGCACACTCACGCTTAGCTCTTCAAGAGAGGTATTATAGAGAACAGATTCCTCCCCGGAAAGATTATGCCTTGGGACCAAAATGGCTGGTAAAACTGTAATAACATAAATTACAAAATTAACACCAAGTTTCTTGTTTTACTCCTTATCTTACTATCAAGCACGCTCCTCTCGCGTGTTATTTCTTTTTCTCAACTGCATATCAATAATTCATGTGTATTTGAAAACAGAAAAAAAAATATAAAAGTATCAAATGAGAAAATGAGAATGATAATTAGAATAAAATTGTGAAAAATTCTAACGTGAATGGAAATACTTCACCTTAATCTAAGACATGATTTATAATAATTGAATTAAATCATGTAAAATGTGTCTGTGTGTTTTTTTTCTTCTTCTTCTCGAAGAAAATAAACAAATGAATTGTAATGATTCACAACAATGTCCATAACTGGTTTATAAATACGTGCAATATTACCAAGAGCTTCATGTTAAATGCATTCGTTCTGACAGAATGCTTCGACCACATAGGCAAAGTGGAACACGCCGTTTCAAAATGCAACTTATACATTGAGCTCTCAGTAAAGTGGGACTTAGGCAACGAAGGTCAAGGATTTATTTTTCTTTGCATTGCTCTCATATCGCTCGCTCTCTCTCTCTTTCTCTCTCTCTCAATCGTGCTAAGTCGTCATGTGAAGACGACTTGATATCAGCTCTTGTGTACCTGGCGTTTGAATACGCTGATAATGATAAGGGTTCACGCAGACTTCGTCTCTCTTTTGCGTAAAGGCGTATTCGCAGTGTTCGATGGCCCTGAGCTCGTGATGCGACTGTAAATCCGGCCAACGCCACAGACGACAATAAATCACGTGTGGTAAACCTTTGCCTCGCACACCCTGAACACCGTTGTCACCGACGCCACCTGGGCTTGGCCTGCAAAAAAAGAAAATTCAATTTCCTTAGTATATATTTAAATGAGCAAAAATTAAATTTTATTAATTATTCAAATTCATTATTTTCCTAAAATATTCAGGTCGGTGAAGTTTACAACGTTTATAGTCAACGATTGAAGAAAACAAATTTTTTTATACCGAAAATAGTAAAATTCTTCTCTTTACAAATTTTTCTGTTTAAAATAGTTAAATAAATAAATAAATAAAATAGTTGAACAAAAAACTTTTTTAACAAATTTTTCAAGTAAAAATTTAGTTTAAAAAATATTTTTTCCTCTAAATCGTTGATTCTAAACGTTTTGAACTTCACTAAAATAAATTCTCAACGTTCAAATAACCGAAATTTTTTTTCGAATTTCAATATTTTTCAAAATTTTAACACCAGGCCTTGCATCGACTTTACGATTCAAAAAAAAAATTGTTTTATTCGATTGAAAGTACAAGAATAGTCGGAAAGAATATTATAAAACATGAAAAAATCGATCACTCCGAGTCTTCGACTCGGAGTAATCAATTTCTTCATGTTTTATAATAATTAAAAATGACTGAGTGATAAAATCATTATTTTAATATCTTATATATTGTTATATCGTAAGGTCTGTGAAGCTGGCCGAACCACTTTTATAAAAATGAATTTAAATTATACCATTAATTAGTGCTCAATTAGTGCTATTTTTGTACCATATTGCCGAATTTAGTGCTCAATGTTTATTTAAAAAAAACAATGGTTCTGCTGAGTGAACGTTCCGCTGGCCGGACCATAACGAAAAACGCTTTAAAAACGCCAACAGAATATTTATAAATAGCCTATTATTTAGTGCTCAATTAGTGCTCAAAGATTAACAAAATAAAAAATTTTTTTATTAATTATTTATTTAAAAAAAAAAAAATTTTTTGAATGAGTGAGTAATCCGTTAGCCAGACCATAACGAAAAACGCAATAAAAACACCAACAAAATATTTATCGATAGCCTATTATTTAGTGCTCAATTAGTGCTCAAAGATTAACAAAATAAAAAATTTTTTAATTAATTATTTATTTAAAAAAAATTTTTTTTCGATTGAGTGACTAATCCGCCAACCGCACCATTACGACAGACACGTCAAAAATCACAACAAAATATTTATCAATACCCTAAAATTTAGTGCTCAATTAGTGCTTAAATATTAACACAATAAAAAATTGTTTATTAATTATTTATTTATAAAAAACATTTCTTCGAAAGAGTGAACACGTTAAAAATGTTTTAAATTCGTTTTATAATTCGTTTTCTTAGCCTATAATTTAGTGCTCAAATAGTGTTCGCAGATTAAGAAAATAAAAAATTTTTTTTATTAATTATTTATTTAAAAGAAAAACTTATTCAAATGAGTGAGCGAACCGCTATCCGCACCATTACGAAAAACACATTAAAAACGCCAACAAAATAGTTATCAATAGCATATTATTTAGTGCTCAATTAGTGCTGAAAGATTAACACAATTCAAAATTTGTTTATTAATTATTTATTTAAAAAACTAACTTATTAGCTTATTACTAACTCAGCGATCCGCTGGCCGGACCATAACGAAAAACACGTTAAAAACGCCAACAGAATATTTACAATTAGCCTATTATTTAGTGCTCAATTAGTGCTCAAAGATTAACACAATTCAAAATTTGTTTATTAATTATTTATTTATAAAAAACATTTCTTCAATAGTTCTAGAGTTCCTGATAGTTTTTAGAAATAGTTCCGGCAATTAAATAGTAAAAAATAAGTTTTTTCATAATAGGGGGCCAACTTCACGCAGTCCCTCACTATTGAAAAAGTGGATTTATAATTAGAGTTTTGAGTTGTTCTAATAGAGTTCTAGAGTTCCCTTCCTTTTCAAAAAATCTAAAATGTTACGTTACAAGAGTTCTAATCAGATTTCTGTGAGCCCCCAATACTGTTCGATAAAATAACTATAATAGGTAACAATTTTCTTAAGACCCAAAAACTACTGAATTACAAGACCTTAAAGTTTCAAAAAAATTCATTTTTTTGTTAAATTTAGAGTTCTAAGAGTTCTGATGAGAGTTCTGCGAGCCCCCAATAGTGTTCGATAAAAAACCCTGAAACCAATTTTTTCAAAACCTAAAAACTATTAAACTACAAGACTTTTATGTTTCAAAAGAAATTTGGTTTTTTTAAATTGAAAGTTCTATGAGTTCTAATCAGAGTTTTGTGAACCCCCAATAGTGTTTGATAAAAAACCCTAATAAGAATTTTTTCAAAACCTAAAAACTACTGAACTACAAGACATTGAAGATTCAAAAAAATTTTTTTTTTTTAAATTAAGAGTTCTTGTAGTTCTGATCAGAGTTCTGTGAGCCACCCATGGAGTTCGAGAAAAAACCCTAATAACAATTTTCTCAAAACCCAAAAACTACTGAATTACAAGACTTTAAGGTTTGAAATTAATTTGTTTTTGAATAATTGAATAAGTTCAAACACTTAGTCATGTAAAGTTGGCACTACTTTTTAAAAAAATTAAAATTTTAACAAGAGTTCTGGGCACTTTAGCAATAGTTCTCGAGTTCTATAACGATTATTATTTAAATAGTTCTGATGATTGACAAAAAAAGCGACAATGAAAAAACTTGGTGTTAACTTTGCATAGAACTATTATTTATGCAAAAAAGAGTTTTGTTCTCATATTCTGAAAGAGAATAAAGAGTTCTACAGTTCTCTACCAAAAGAACAAGAGTTCTGCAAAATTTCGAAAGTTATTAACAAATTAACCCCTTGGCTATCAACGAGATTTCCACTGTTCGGGCCAAAAGTTTGTTGAAAAAATTTTTAATGGATTTTTATGAAACTTGGTACCTTAAGGTTTCTAGGGTCGCTGATTATAATATATAATAATATATTATATAATATTATCTCTCTATATTACAAAAAGATATCGCCGCCGCTGTTTCAAGATTTTTTGACCTACAGGTCGAGAGTTGACCTGTAGTTTTCCCCTAAAAATTTAGGTCAATTTTGAGGACTGTTTTGACCTAGACGTCAACATTTGACAAACAATTTTCGCTACCCTCAAAATGTAGGTCAATTTTGAGGGCAGTTTTGACCTACGCATCAAAATTTGACAAAGAATTCCCGCTACCCTAAAAATTTAGGTCAAGTTTGAGGGCAGTTTTGACCTAGACGTCAAAATTTGTCAAACAATTTCCGCGCGCAGACTTAATGATGAGGTGAAGTTTGCCATCTGACCTAACAATGTAAGGTAATTTTATAATTGTGTTTGCTCTTACACCTATCATTTTGAACAAATTTTGACGTTTCATTTTTTACTCTCTCATTTAGTTACGTCATAATCTATGTGTAATTTGACTTTTATTTAACTACAACTTAAAGGGTTAATCTGACATCAGTATGATAATTTTTGGTAAAATCAAATGTCAATAAATACCCTGACATTAGCTGATGAATTTAATTTTTATAGTTTATTAAAATTTTTATATATTTTTTTACTTTTATTTTTTTATACAGGGGAGGATGGGGCAAGGATAGTAAGTTTTTGCTTATGCTCAAAAATCGAGTAATTCATGGTATATTCGCATTTTAACACCAAAAGATGATAGTAAAAATTGGAAGTCAATCTGTCAACATTTGCGAAGTTAGGAGTTTATTTTTGAAAATAGTCTATTTTGCTAAAATGTCAACGTTATGTTTATCATATTGTTTTCTATATTAGAGTTTCAGAATATTTATTTACGTAAGTGTTTTTCGGAGTGGAATTTCCTGCTGAACACGAATATTGTATTTATTTTCAAATTAATTCACGTCGTTCCTTAAAATTTAAAAAAAACTGAAATATGCGCTCAAGGGGCAAGGATAGTTATAGAGATAATACGGCACGGTAAAATCCTGTTAATGCCATTGCAAATTTTAAAAAAGTGTTTAATTGTTCTTTTTAGGTTGATATACATAATGGTGCGTAATTATATATGTAAAACAAAGCTTATTGACCAAGCAATTGGTAGTTGTCTGAAGATTTGGGGTTCACAAAACTCTGATTAGAACTCATAGAACTTTCAATTTAAAAAAACCAAATTTCTTTTGAAACATAAAAGTCTTGTAGTTTAATAGTTTTTAGGTTTTGAAAAAATTGGTTTCAGGGTTTTTTATCGAACACTATTGGGGGCTCGCAGAACTCTCATCAGAACTCTTAGAACTCTAAATTTAACAAAAAAATGAATTTTTTTGAAACTTTAAAGTCTTGTAATTCAGTAGTTTTTGGGTCTTAAGAAAATTGTTACCTATTATAGTTATTTTATCGAACAGTATTGGGGGCTCACAGAAATCTGATTAGAACTCATAGAACTTTCAATTGAAAAAAAAAAAATTTCTTTTAAAACATAAAAGTCTTGTAGTTTTGTAGTTTTTAGGTTTTGAAAAAATTGTTATAAGAGTTTTTTATTGATCTAGATGGGGGGCTAACGGAACTCTAATTAGAACTCTTGTAACGTAACATTTTAGATTTTTTGAAAAATTCTCGTGTTTTCAATTATTTGTTTATGACTTCGGATTATCAGAACTATTCAGTCATGTAAAGTTGGCACTACTTTTTTGAAAAATCAAAAATTTTACAAGAGTTCTAGGCACTTTGGTAATAGTTCTAGAGTTCTCTAACGATTATTTAAATAGTTCTGATGATTAACAATAAAAAAAGCGACAATGAAAAATCATAGTTCTAACTTTGCATAGCACTATGATTTTTGCAAAAAAGAGTTCTGACCTAATATTCTGAAAGAGAATAAAGAGTTCTAGAGTTCTTTACTAAAAAAACAAGAGTTCTGCAAAATTTCAAAAGTTATTAACAAATTAAAAAAACATATGAAAATAATATTTTGCAAGTTCTGAATAGAGTTCTGGCATCGTTGCGAAGAGTTCTATAAGTATGTCTAATGACATTTTGTTCTAAATCCAAAATCAAAAAAGTTACGGGACTATGAAGTTTTTTAAAATTTTCAAAATTTAAAATTCAGAGTTCTGAGAGTTTTGTAAAGAGTTCTGGCATCGTCATAAAGAGTTGTATAAGTATTTCTAGTGACATTTTGTTTTAAATCCAAAATCAAAAAAGTTACAGGACTTAACTGTTTGAGGAAAGTGCAACATGATTGTCCCAAAATTATTAAACATTAAATCCTCAGAATTCTGAATTTTTAATTTTTTTAATTTCTTGAAATCTTCAAAGTCCTGTAACTTTTTTGATTTTGGATTTAAAACAAAATGTCACAAGAAATTCTTATACAACTCTTTATGACGATGCCAGAACTCTTTACAAAACTCTCAGAACTCTGAATTTTAAATTTTGAAAATTTTAGAAAACTTCATAGTCCCGTAACTTTTTTGATTTTGGATTTAGAACAAAATGTCATTAGACATACTTATAGAACTCTTCGCAACGATGCCAGAACTCTATTCAGAACTTGCAAAATATTATTTTCATATCTTTTTTTAATTTGTTAATAACTTTTGAAATTTTGCAGAACTCTTGTTTTTTTAGTAAAGAACTCTAGAACTCTTTATTCTCTTTCAGAATATTAGGTCAGAACTCTTTTTTGCAAAAATCATTGTGCTATGCAAAGTTAGCACTATGATTTTTCATTGTCGCTTTTTTTATTGTTAATTATCAGAACTATTTAAATAATCGTTAGAGAACTCTAGAACTATTGCAAAAGTGCTCAGAACTCTTGTAAAATTTTTGATTTTTCAAAAAAGTAGTGCCAACTTAACATGGCTCAACTATTCGAATAAAATGTAGGGAACTCTAGAACTCTATTAGAACAACTCAAAACTCTAATTATAAATCCACTTTTTCAATAGTGAGGGACTGCGTGAAGTTGGCCCCCTATTATGAAAAAACTTATTTTTTACTATTTAATTGCCGGAACTATTTCTAAAAACTATCAGGAACTCTAGAACTATTGAAGAAATGTTTTTTATAAATAAATAATTAATAAACAAATTTTGAATTGTGTTAATCTTTGAGCACTAATTGAGCACTAAATAATAGGCTAATTGTAAATATTCTGTTGGCGTTTTTAACGTGTTTTTCGTTATGGTCCGGCCAGCGGATCGCTGAGTTAGTAATAAGCTAATAAGTTAGTTTTTTAAATAAATAATTAATAAACAAATTTTGAATTGTGTTAATCTTTCAGCACTAATTGAGCACTAAATAATATGCTATTGATAACTATTTTGTTGGCGTTTTTAATGTGTTTTTCGTAATGGTGCGGATAGCGGTTCGCTCACTCATTTGAATAAGTTTTTCTTTTAAATAAATAATTAATAAAAAAAATTTTTTATTTTCTTAATCTGCGAACACTATTTGAGCACTAAATTATAGGCTAAGAAAACGAATTATAAAACGAATTTAAAACATTTTTAACGTGTTCACTCTTTCGAAGAAATGTTTTTTATAAATAAATAATTAATAAACAATTTTTTATTGTGTTAATATTTAAGCACTAATTGAGCACTAAATTTTAGGGTATTGATAAATATTTTGTTGTGATTTTTGACGTGTCTGTCGTAATGGTGCGGTTGGCGGATTAGTCACTCAATCGAAAAAAAATTTTTTTTAAATAAATAATTAATTAAAAAATTTTTTATTTTGTTAATCTTTGAGCACTAATTGAGCACTAAATAATAGGCTATCGATAAATATTTTGTTGGTGTTTTTATTGCGTTTTTCGTTATGGTCTGGCTAACGGATTACTCACTCATTCAAAAAATTTTTTTTTTTTAAATAAATAATTAATAAAAAAATTTTTTATTTTGTTAATCTTTGAGCACTAATTGAGCACTAAATAATAGGCTATTTATAAATATTCTGTTGGCGTTTTTAAAGCGTTTTTCGTTATGGTCCGGCCAGCGGAACGTTCACTCAGCAGAACCATTGTTTTTTTTAAATAAACATTGAGCACTAAATTCGGCAATATGGTACAAAAATAGCACTAATTGAGCACTAATTAATGGTATAATTTAAATTCATTTTTATAAAAGTGGTTCGGCCAGCTTCACAGACCTTATATCGTAACTTCTTCAAAATTATTTTCATCATTTCAATTCAATTATTATTTTCTAGAATTTTTAACTGAAATTCTTGTTTAAAACAATTATTTTTAATAATTTTTGTAAAAGTTATTTAAGAATTTTCAAATCCATTTTTGTACAAATGAATTTTACGAAATTTCCATTATTCGTAAATTTTCCAATTAAATATATATTTGAAAATAAAAACTTTAAATTAATTCGAAAAAAAATTCAATTAAAATATTCAAAACAAATTAATCCTACAGAAATGTTAATAAAAAGTATGAAAAATTGAGATTTTCAAAGATTTTAATTTGAAAACCTTTTCAAAATAAAATTATTCCTAAAATTTCACGCAATAATGATTTTAATATTCAATTATTATTGAAAATTTCAACTAAAATTCATTTTTAAATCAATTTTTCTTAGAAAATTCAACGAGAATTCAATTATTTAAATACAAAAATAAATAATTCATAAAATTTTTAAGAATAATTACATTTTTCGATAAATTCAATTAAAATGGTATTAAAAATAATTGAATTCCTAACAATAATTTAATATTTATAAAAATAATGAAATTATTGGGAATAAATTTATAAAAAATTTTGTAAATAAAATTGAAGTCCTGTAAAAAAAAGAAATTCTATTTTCTATATTCTATTTAATTTCAAATTGTACAAAACTTTTTCCATTTTAATCCTTTGCAAGTTCAATTATTTTAAACAATTTGAAATTTAAACCCCTGTGAAATTTAATTATTTTTAAAAATTACAATTTAAAACTAGTTGAATTCAATTATTTATAAAAATTTTAATTCAAAGCCCTTCCAAATTCAATTATTTTTAAAATTTTCTATTATAATTATTTTAAAATTTTCAAATTAAAAACCCTTTGAAAAATTCAATTTAAAACTTTTAAATTCAATTATTTATAAAAAATTTAAAAGTAAAAATCCTTTAAAATTCAATTATCTTTAAAAAATTCAATTTAAAACTTTTAAATTCAATTATTTATAAAAAATTTAAAAGTAAAAATCCTTTAAAATTCAATTATCTTTAAAAAAATCAATTTAAAACTTTTAAATGCAATTATTTATAAAAATTTTAATTCAAAACCCTTTCAAATTCAATTATTTATAAAAATTTCAATTTCAATTATTTTGAAAAATTTCAAATTCAAAATCCTTTAAAATTCAATTATCTTTAAAAAATTCAATTTAAATCTTTTAAATTCAATTATTTATAAAATTTTCCATTTTACTTTTTTTTTTAAATTTTAAATTAAAAACCCTTTGAAATTCAATTATCTTTAAAAAAAATTCAATTTAAAACTGTTTTAAATTCAATTATTTATAAAAATTTTAATTCAAAATCCTTTAAAATTCAATTATTTATAAAAAATTTTAATTTTAATCGTGTTAAAATTAAATTATTTTAAAAGATTTTGAATTAAAAACGCTTTGAAATTCAACTATCTTTAAAAAAATTCAATTTAAAACTGTTTTAAATTCAATTATTTATAAAAATTTTAATTCAAACCCCTTTCAAATTCAACTATTTATAACAATTTCCACTTTAATCCTGTGGAAGTTCAATTATTTTAAACAATTTGAAATTTAAACCCCTCTGAAATTAAATTTTTTGTTTTTAAAATTACAATTTAAAACTTTTAAATTCAATTATTTAAAATAAATTGTTAATTAAAAACCCTTTGAAATTCAATTATATCTTTAAAAATTTTAATTTAAAACTTTTTGAAATTCAATTATTTATAAAAATTATTTTATTTCTTTTGAAATTCAATTATTAAAAAAAAAAAAGGAAAACCGCTTGCAACACTTATTTAAACATTTACTTAATTAAGAATCAATTTTTCAGTACAAAAAATATTTTTTTTATAAAAAAATGGAAATTAAAAGAAATGGAAAAATATCGCCGTTCATTTTAACGTACGAAGCTTAAGGAACTTAAGTAATTATTAAAATATAAAAAATCTTCATGGAGTTAGAGTTCATGGTTATACACTGAAAAAAAAATTTATTTTATGCAAATATCCGATTACTTGACTATTATCAATTAAATATTTACTTTGTATCAAATAATTTTTTATTTTAGTCAATTAAGTTGTATTTAAACCAATAATTTCACTATATTTAAAGCAAATATCATTTAATTGAATCAAATAAAAATTATTAGATTCAAAGTAAATATTTATTCGCTAATAGTCAAGCAGTCAGTTATTTGCATCAAATAAATTTTTTTTTTCAGTGTAGAGTTTTATTTTATGAATGAGTGTATATTATTCTTTCAGTCATTAATAAATCAAAATTCACTTGATTTTATTAAGTGAATATTTGTGAATAGTTTATTGTTTCCCATGTAGTTTCTTTCACATGGTATTTTTTCCGTAGGTAGCAATTTCTTTTACTCACACATTGTATAGTACTTAAACTAATTAGTATCCAAATATCAAGACAAATAATGGTTCATTACATAATTTGTCCTTTCACAATAAAGATTAATTAAAGCGTAATTTATTTCGTAATCTAACGATGTAACACGTCCCAAATAGAATTAGAAAATATTTTCTTATTTCTTTAAATCACATTAGAGTTTAACGAAAATCGAAAAAAGTTGCATTCTATACCCAAAAAGTGGAATTTATTTTAAATATTTGAAAGAAAAATCGAAAAAGTGTCTCAAAAAGTTATACAATCCGAGGGCTGTATATCGAATAACAGTATAAAAAAATAATACCGAAGCAAATAATAATAATAATAATAATAAATTCTATATAAAAATTACTAACTAAATAGAAATATATTTCTATATACCAAGAAAGGAAAGTAAATTAAACGCTTCAATAAATTCAGTAAACGATTTAAAATCCCATCACGAGAAACATTATTGTTCATGTTTCGAAGATCCCTACGGAATATTGACTTAAAGGTAAAGTGATAATTCTTTTTTTTTCATCTCCTGGTTCGCAGTATAGTAAATGCGACTCCTATACAGTAAATTCAAAGAACCCATCTTTCTTTTCTTGAAGAGTCTTCAACATCTCTCGTAATACTACGACTAATGGAATAGCAGTAGCTCAACATCAGTTCAGTTAAGAGAAAGTGCACAAAAGAAATGATCTCATCTTCGTCGTGTAAAAGAGATGCTGTCCTGTCTTGAGTGCCGTTATACAATCACGTTACATTTCATTTTTGCTCGAAACCTGTAGTAATTTAGCGAATTTTCCATTTAACGAAAAGCAATAATTTCCTTTATATATACACTCGGAAATTATATATCGTTTAAAATTAATTAAATAACCAATATAATATTGAAGAGGAGAAAACTTTTTTCCTCCTCCTCCTCCTCCTTTTTTTAAATTATAAAAGTTAATTTCTGCTATTTATAAATACATATACAAGCAGAGAGTTGACTTTATAAATATTGAATGTGTACTTTGAAAAAAGGAGTACAGGCCTCGGACTGAATTTAGAAGTGAAAAATATTATCAAAAGTGTCGTAAAATGTTCGCAATAGTTGCAAATAGTCGCAAATTGTTTATTTAAAATTTATTTAACATAATAAGTATGTTTTATTTATTTAATAAATATTATTTAAACACAAAAGTGTTCAAATAAAAAAACGTTATAAAAATACAATTTAAATTATTCTTACAATAACGTTTTCTGCATTTTATTAATTATAAAAAAATTTTTGAGAAATAAAATGGTAGTTTAATTTCTCCACTTGAGAACGCCAAGGTCACCACCAGGTGGCGTAGAATCTGATTTTATCAATTGAACTGCCATCTAGCGGTGACCTTGGAGTTCTCAGATGGAGTGAAGCACCTTCATATTGAATTTCAAGGCGTTCGTAATTCTATAAATATTTATACTCAAATTTAAAGAGTTTGTCAATTAATATAAACGAAATTTAATTTTTAATTTACTCTCCTTTTCGATATTATTATCCTCTCCAATTATTTTAGAGTCTTAGAATTAATTTCTTCACTAAAGAAATTGATTTTTAAAATCTCGCTTTAAAACATATAAAATAGTACCATTGGTGCTTTTTGTAACGAAATAAGTGACATTAGAACGTTTCGCACTCGATAATTAATTTTAAAAAAGTAGCTTTATAAGACTTAAAAATTAAATTTGACGATTAAAAATTATTTTAGTCGATT
This sequence comes from Leptopilina heterotoma, assembly GCF_015476425.1. Taxonomy (NCBI): domain Eukaryota; kingdom Metazoa; phylum Arthropoda; class Insecta; order Hymenoptera; family Figitidae; genus Leptopilina; species Leptopilina heterotoma. The sequence continues at coordinate 324,953 of NW_025111150.1, forward strand.
CACAAAAATTACAAAGATTCTGTATTTTCCTGCCTTTTTCCTGATTTCCATAAAAAATTATCAACTTTTTTTCAAATCCTGGTAATAACTTTAATTCTAAATTTTTCTAGAATTCAATTATTTTCCAAAATTATTAGTTAAAATTCTTGAAAGATACTATGTTATATTTAACAATAATACTTTTAAAGTAAAAATACGAAATTCTTTAAAATATAAGATTTCTTTCAAATAAATTTGACAAAATTTACAATGAATTGGAAATTTATTAAATTTACTAGTTTATTGAATTTATTTCAAATTTTTACAGGAATTTAACAATTTTTAAAAAATATTAACTACAATTTTCCAAAAGGTTAATTTTTTATAATTTCTAAATAAAATTATTCAAAATTTGAATACTTTCTGTTAAATAAATATTTAAAATTGCTTGTATTTAAAATAATTGAAATTCGTTTGCAACGAATTTTATTATTATTTTATTTTAATCAATTGAATTCCATTGGAAGAATTTATTATTGATAAAAAAATTGAATTTATGGGGAAGAATTTTATTGGGATTTTTGTAAATAATTAAATTTCTTGCTAAGAATTCTATTATTTCTTAAAATAATTGAATTTCTGAAAAAAATTTATTAGCATTTTTAAAAATAATTAAATTCTTTCAAAGGGTTTGATTAAAATATTTTAATTAATTGAATTTTTGCGAATACTTTTATTAATTTCTTAAAAATAATTGAATTCTTTTCAGAAATTTTATTAAAATTGTAGATATTGAAATTAATTAAATTTTAGCGAAGACTTTCATTATTTGTGATAATAATTGATTTATAGAGAAAAATTTTCTTAAAATTTTTGAAAATAATTGAATCGTTTTTATGGGATATTATTAAAATATTTTAAATAATTGAATTCTTGCAACGAATATTATTACAATTAATAAATAAATTAATTAATTAATTAAATAATTTAATTTTAAATAATTGAATTCCGGTGGAAGAATTTATTATTTGTAAAAAAAATTAGATTCTTGGGAAGAATTTTATTGTGATTTTTGAAAATAATTGAATTCTTCCAAAAAATGTTATTATTATTTTTGAAAATAATTACATTGTTTCAAAAGGATTTTATTAAAATATTTTAAATAATTGAATTTTTGAGAATAATTTTATTAATTCTTTTTTTTAATAATTGAATTCTTCGGAGAAATTTTATTAAAATCGTCGATGTTGAAAAAATATAATTGAATTTTAGCGAAGAATTTCATTATTTGTTATCTCGTTTGTGCTAATAATTGATTTCTGGAGAAAATTTTTTTTTTAATTTTTGAAAATAATTGAAAAGTTTCTACACTGTAAAAAAAGGGAGGGCTCGGTGAAACTAGCGACCCGCCGGCCGCCAGCCAACAGAAAAATCCAAAGGCGCCGACACACATAGTAGCGCGGTGACCCTATACGGTTTAATCAACGCAAAAACAACGTACGCTAGCTATTACAGTTTATAGAAAAAAATGCAATAGTCACATTTTAAACAGCAATAATCTCCCTTTAATTTGTGACCAAGAAATAAAAATTTGGTCTAAAATTGTTCGAGTTATGAATTTTTTTTGAACTTTTTTTCCAAATTTTCGTTTTTCTGATGCGGGCGGGTGGGGACGCTGGCTATCAAAAATTTTTTAAACATATTCTTCTTGGTCCAATGACAAGAAGCATTAATCCCTCTTTATTTTGCGACCAAGAAACAGGAATTTGGTCGAAGATTGATCGAGTTATGAATTTTTTTTGAATTTTTTTTGAATTTTCTTTTTTCTGATGCGGGCGGGTGGGGACGCTGGCTATCAAAAATTTTTTAAACATATTCTTATTGGTCCAATGACAAGAAGCATTAATCCTTTTTGAATTTGCGACCAAGAAACAGAAATTTGGTCGAAGATTGATCGAGTTATGAATTTTTATGAAACTTTTTTTTCAATTTTCGTTTTTCTGGTACGGGCGGGTGGGGACGCTGGCTATCAAAATTTTTTTAAACATATTCCTATTGGTTCTGTGACAAAAAGCATTAATCCCTTTTTAATTTGCGACAAAGAAACAAGAATTTGGTCGAAAATTGATCGAGTTATGAATTTTTTTTGACATATTTCGATATTTTCGTTTTTCTGATGCGGGCGGGTGGGGACGCTGGCTATCAAAAATTTTTTAAACATATTCTTCTTGGTCCAATGACAAGAAGCATTAATCCCTCTTTATTTTGCGACCAAGAAACAGGAATTTGGTCGAAGATTGATCGAGTTATGAATTTTTTTTTGACATATTTCGATATTTTCGTTTTTCTGATACGGGCGGGTGGGGACGCTAGCTATTAAAAATTTTTTAAACATATTCTTATTGATCCACTGACAAGAAGCATTAAACCTTCTTTAATTTGCGACCAAGAAACAGGAATTTGGTCGAAGATTGATCGAGTTATGAATTTTTTTTTAACTTTTTTTTCAATTTTCGTTTTTCTGATACGGGCGGGTGGGGACGCTGGCTATCAAAAATTTTTTAAACATATTCTTATTGGTTCTGTGACAAAAAGCATTAATCCCTCTTTAATTTGCGACCAAGAAACAAGAATTTGGTCGAAGATTGATCGAGTTATGAATTTTTATGAAACTTTTTTTTCAATTTTCGTTTTTCTGATACGGGCGGGTGGGGACACTGGCTATCAAAAATTTTTTAAACATATTCTTATTGGTCCAATGACAAGAAGCATTAAACCTTCTTTAATTTGCGACCAAGAAACAGGAATTTGGTCGAAGATTGATCGAGTTATAAATTTTTTTTGACATATTTCGATATTTTCGTTTTTCTGATACGGGCGGGTGGGGACGCTGGCTATCAAAAATTTTTTAAACATATTCTTATTGGTTCTGTGACAAAAAGCATTAATCCCTCTTTAATTTGCGACCAAGAAACAAGAATTTGGTCGAAGATTGATCGAGTTATGAATTTTTATGAAACTTTTTTTTCAATTTTCGTTTTTCTGATACGGGCGGGTGGGGACACTGGCTATCAAAAATTTTTTAAACATATTCTTATTGGTCCAATGACAAGAAGCATTAAACCTTCTTTAATTTGCGACCAAGAAACAGGAATTTGGTCGAAGATTGATCGAGTTATGAATTTTTTTTGACATATTTCGATATTTTCGTTTTTCTGATACGGGCGGGTGGGGACACTGGCTATCAAAAATTTTTTAAACATATTCTTATTGGTCCAATGACAAGAAGCATTAAACCTTCTTTAATTTGCGACCAAGAAACAGAAATTTGGTCGAAGATTGATCGAGTTATGAATTTTTATGAAACTTTTTTTTCAATTTTCGTTTTTCTAGTACGGGCGGGTGGGGACGCTGGCTATCAAAATTTTTTTAAACATATTCCTATTGGTTCTGTGACAAAAAGCATTAATCCCTTTTTAATTTGCGACCAAGAAACAAGAATTTGGTCGAAAATTGATCGAGTTATGAATTTTTTTTGACATATTTCGATATTTTCGTTTTTCTGATGCGGGCGGGTGGGGACGCTGGCTATCAAAAATTTTTTAAACATATTCTTATTGGTCCAATGACAAGAAGCATTAATCCCTCTTTATTTTGCGACCAAGAAACAGGAATTTGGTCGAAGATTGATCGAGTTATAAATTTTTTTTGACATATTTCGATATTTTCGTTTTTCTGATACGGGCGGGTGGGGACGCTGGCTATCAAAAATTTTTTAAACATATTCTTATTGGTCCAATGACAAGAAGCATTAATCCCTCTTTATTTTGCGACCAAGAAACAGGAATTTGGTCGAAGATTGATCGAGTTATAAATTTTTTTTGACATATTTCGATATTTTCGTTTTTCTGATACGGGCGGGTGGCGACGCTGGCTATCAAAAATTTTTTAAACATATTCTTACTTGTCCAATGACAAGAAGCATTAATCCTTCTTTAATTTGCGACCAAGAAACAGGAATTTGGTCGAAGATTGATCGAGTTATGAATTTTTTTTGAATTTTTTTTGAATTTTCTTTTTTCTGATGCGGGCGGGTGGGGACGCTGGCTATCAAAAATTTTTTAAACATATTCTTACTTGTCCAATGACAAGAAGCATTAATCCTTCTTTAATTTGCGACCAAGAAACAGGAATTTGGTCGAAGATTGATCGAGTTATGAATTTTTTTTGAATTTTTTTTGAATTTTCTTTTTTCTGATGCGGGCGGGTGGGGACGCTGGCTATCAAAAATTTTTTAAACATATTCTTATTGGTCCAATGACAAGAAGCATTAATCCCTCTTTATTTTGCGACCATGAAACAAGAATTTGGTCGAATATTGATCGAGTTATGAATTTTTTTTGACATATTTCGATATTTTCGTTTTTCTGATACGGGCGGGTGGGGACGCTGGCTATCAAAAATTTTTAAACATATTCTTATTTGTCCAATGACAAGAAGCATTAATCCTTCTTTAATTTGCGACCAAGAAACAGGAATTTGGTCGAATATTGATCGAGTTATGAATTTTTTTTGACATATTTCGATATTTTCGTTTTTCTGATACGGGCGGGTGGGGACGCTGGCTATCAAAAATTTTGTAAACATATTCTTATTGGTCCAATGACAAGAAGCATTAATCCTTCTTTAATTTGCGACCAAGAAACAGGAATTTGGTCGAAGATTGATCGAGTTATGAATTTTTATGAAACTTTTTTTTCAATTTTCGTTTTTCTGATACGGGCGGGTGGGGACGCTGGCTATCAAAAATTTTTTAAACATATTCTTATTGGTCCAATGACAAGAAGCATTAATCCCTCTTTAATTTGCGACCAAGAAACAGAAATTTGGTCGAAGATTGATCGAGTTATGAATTTTTTTTGACATAATTCGATATTTTCTTTTTTCTGATGCGGGCGGGTGGGGACGCTGGCTATCAAAAATTTTTTAAACATATTCTTATTGGTCCAATGACAAGAAGCATTAATCCCTCTTTATTTTGCGACCAAGAAACAGGAATTTGGTCGAAGATTGATCGAGTTATAAATTTTTTTTGACATATTTCGATATTTTCGTTTTTCTGATGCGGGCGGGTGGGGACGCTGTCTATTAAAAATTTAATAAAATAAAAATTTGCAATTGTTTTATTTTAAAAGGCGATAATCCTTTTTTATTTTCTATTAAAAAAAAATTGTTAGAAAACTGTTTGAGTTTTGAATTTTTTTAGTACTTTTTTTAAAGTTTTTATATTGATTTTAGTTTGCATAAGTTGTTTCTATCCCTGCGATTAGCTGATGAATAAATTCATTACCCCAGAGTGTGCCGCGTGGAGGTTGCAATATTCTACAGTCCTTGTTTAATTTTTTGTTTTAATTTGTATTCGTAATTCATAATAAATTGGAAAAAAAATCGAAAAAAATTCATAACTCGAACAACTTTAGACTAACTTTTTATTTCTTGGTCACAAATTAAAGGGAGATTATTGCTGTTTAAAATGTGACCTCGAATGTGACTATTGCAATTTTTTCTATAAACTGTAATAGCTAGCGTACGTTTTTTTTCGTTGATTGAACCGTATAGGGCCACCGCGCTACTATGTGTGTCGGCGCCTATGGATTCTTCTGATGGCTGGCGGCCGGCGGGTCGCTTGTTTCACCGAGCTAAAAGGGAGTTAAATTTTAACTCCCCCGGTGGGTCTATAAAAGTCGCACCCATTGGGGAGTTAGTGCCAGGGGAGTTAAATAAAGAGAGTTAAAATTTCACACCCAAATGCTAACTCCCCATGGAGAAAATAACTCGCGCGGGTGTTGAATGAAGGGAGTTAGAAATTAACTCTCTTTTGGAGTTGATTTTTAACTCGAAAAATTTCACTCCCGAGTCCGTTAACTCCCTAAATTTTTTACAGTGTAAGAATTTTATGAATTTTATTAAATTTTTTGGAAATAATTTTTTTGTATTTCAACTATATTAGCGGATTTAAAGTAGTACAAAAACGTAATAAAAATTTAACTCTCAACATAGTGCACTGATATTTAAGTTTTCCTTACGCCTTAAATAATTGATGAAAACTGATTTTAGTTTCAAATTAAACAAAGAAACTTGTAAATTAGTTAAAAATAACACAAACATAACCTTTTCTCCGTAGAGTTGTTACAAACTTCGTTAATTTGAACTTTCAGAACTTTAGGAACATATTTTGTAAATAGAAACTAAAAAGTAAATTAAAAAAAAATGAAAGATTGAAAGTAAATTTTCAAAGTAAAACTCATAAATATAATTTTATAAATTTCTGCTACGTGTTACTTAAGTATAATATGTATATTTATATTATTGTACCAAGAAATTTTCACGACACACCATATAATGTTGGTAATTAAGAAAGTGATGTTGAGGCGCCAAGATTTCACATTGCAACTCAATATCATAAAATCTAGATCACATGTGCAAGATAATATACATACTTTCATTTGCCAAAGGAAAATTGCCCATTAGTGTAAATAATCCACACTCGCTGATTCGATTCAACTTCTAAATAGACACCATTGCACTTAATTCCAATCATTTTCGCCAAATGACAAAAACAACATATAACTCATATAACAACCATAATCAAAGAGAAGAGAACATTTTCCATTTCACAGTCTAGTAAAAGTAATATAAAACCCATATATACACACAACGTCCGAAAGCACTTTCGCAGAAAACTTTTAGTTTCAGATAAAAACAAATGTACGTACTATATAACTATGACTCCGACGACTCCGACGACTGTGACGACGACGACGACAACGAGGAGAGAAAAGATAAGAATTGAAATTCACTACATCTCGACAATATTTTTATTCTAAAAAACATATTGTAGAATACACGCAGTATATTTTATAATTTTTTTTTTCACGTGGGAAAGGAAACACTAAAATTTCTCAAAGCAAAGAGCGAACACAAGAACACTACACACTATGTGAGTGTTGTTACTCTATAGCCTTGCGTGTGTCCATGATTTACTCATCAATGATTATCTGCATTACGGTCTTTTTTAAAAGCGATTTCCGCAATTTAATTCACGGTTACCGCACATTCGACCATCAGGTAACTGGAAACGTGTGGGCATACAAATGCATCTCTAACTCTTGACAGAGAGATCGAGTCCCGCGCACGCGGTTTCGTAATCGATCGAGATCGAAGGACAGACACTGCCACCTATATCAGCAAACGACAAGGAGAAAATGAAGATGATGATGATCATGATGAAGATGAAGAAGAGGAAAAATAACTCGCGTCATTAAAATGAATTGGAAAAATTAAAAATAATTGTGATTTAATTATTCAATATAATGTATCGACCTCTATTATTCGACTTTCACTTTCTTGTATAAATCTATCCACAATGAAACGAATTATTGTCATATGCAAAAAATTATTCTTGTTAAAAAATTATTCTTCTGCAGGTCTCGGATTCAGATCCCTGCATAAGTTAGCGTCGATGCTGAGCAGCGAAAACAATTTTTTTTTTGCACGAAATCAAAAAATAAAAGAATTGTTTCCAAGGTTTTGAGTTAAAAAAAGTGTTTGTGAGTGTTTTTTAATTTGTAAATTGAGTGAGAGACGTGGAATTAGTGACATGTTCGTCTCTAAGAACCTCTAAATATAATAGTTTTCCACGATGAGCGTCGACGCTAACTTCAGGAACATTACGATCCACCTAAAATAGCAAAGAAAGTCGTTTTAATCGATTCAACATCAGGGTTGCCCCGAAAAATTTAATTTTTTTCCCTCACTTTTCCCTGATTTTCAGACAAAATTTTCATTTTTTCCCTGACTTTTCTCTGATTTACAGACAAAATTTTCACTTTTTCCCTGACCCTAAAGAATATTCGGATTCACTCTAAAAATAATTGTGTACTCAAAAAAATGTTCTAATCTTCTATTAAATTTATTTACGAATTTCATTAATTGTAAAATTATTCGAAAAAATCAGTAAATTCAATTTTAATTAAATATTTAATCATTAGGTATTATTTTTCGATAGAAATTAAAATTCATCAAAAGATTCAAATTCAAACCTTTATGAAATTCAATAACTTATAAGAATATTATTATAAAACATGAAGATATCAATCACTCCATGCCTTCGACTCAAAGTGAACGATTTCTTCATGTTTTATAATAATTTAAATTCCCATAAAATTAAAAAAAAAATTAAATTATTTACAAAAATTTTAATAAAATCCTTCGCAAGAATTCAATTATTTTTATACAAGTAATAAAATTTTTCACATTAATTCAATTATTTTAAAAAATATAATAAAATTCGTTGTAAGAATTCAATTATTTTCATAAATAACACAATTTTTCATAAAATTTAAATTATTTTTAAAACAATTTTTAAATGAATACTTCGAAAAATGTAATTATTTCTTAAAATTTTTTGCAGGAATTCAAATACATTTTACAAATAATGCAATTCTTCGTTGAAATTCAAATATTTTCAAAATCTACTACTTTAATAAAATTTCTCAAAAAAATTCAATTATTTAAAAAGATTTTTATAAAATTCGTTGCAAAAATTCAATTATTTTTAAAAATAATAAAATTATTTACAGAATTTCAATTATTTTTAAAAAAATTTAATGAAATTTGTCGCAAGAATTCAATTATCTTCATAAATAATAAAATTCTTCATAGGATTTCAATTATTTAAAAAAATGAAATTAAAATTCATTGCAAGAATTCAATTATTTTCTTAAATAATAAAATTCTTCACAGGATTTCAATTTTTTTTAAATTCAATTTTTTAAGTAAATTCTTCAAAAAAAATGTAATTATTTTCAAAAATTATATTAAAATTCTTTGAAAAAATTCAATTATCAATTATTTTTAACAATTTTTGAAAAAGTTCCTTCAGAATTTTCAAATCAATTTGTTTAAAATTCAATTTTACGTAATTTCGATTATTCGTAAATTCTTTCAAAATTCAATTATTTCTTAAAAATTCGATTATTATCTAAAATTTTAACTCAAATTCATTTTTAAATTAATTTTTATTAGAAAATTCTACGAGAATTTAATTATTTAAATAGGTACAAAAATAAATAATTTATTGAATAAATGAATTTTTCTCAAAATTGAATTTTCATAAAGAATTTTATCAACAAATTTTTAAATAATTGAATTATTTCGACGAGTTTCATTAAAATTTTCAAGAATAATTACATTTTTTGAGGAATTTGATTAAAATTGTATTAAAAATAATTAAAATTCTATAATAATGAATTTCATTATTCATGAAAATAATTGAATTATTGCCAAAAAATTTATAACAAATTTGTAAACAGTATTGAATTCCTGTAAATTTTTATTATTTATGACAATAATTTTATGTTTGCTTAAAAATTTTAGCAACATTTTTTTTTAAATATTTGAATTCTTTTGAAAAATTTCATTAAAATTGAATAGATATTTTAACGAGAATTTTTTTAATTTTTTGAACATAATTTTCCTGTGATTTTCTAAATAAATAATTAAATTTCTGCAATAAATTTTATTATTTATTAAAGTAATTGATTTTCTAAAAAGAATTTTATTATTTATGAAAATAATAAATTGAATTATTGATAAGTATAAAAAATTTGTAAGTAAAATATTGAATTCTTTTGGAAAATTTCATTAAAATAGTAGTTATTGAAAATCATTGAATTGAGGAAAATTTTTGAAAATAATTGAAATTTTGCAAACAATTTTATTTAAATTTTTAAAAACAATTTTATTATTTTTAAAGATAATTGAAATTTTGAAAAGAAATTTAAAAAATTGTTGAAAATAATTGAATTTCTGCGAAGAATTTTATTACTTTTGAAAATAATTGAATTTCTGCAATCGTTTGTAACTTGTCCAAAATTCAATTTTTTCCTGTACTTTAATAAAAATCCCTGACTTTTCCCTGAATTCCCTGACCTGTAGCAACTCTGAACGTATAAAGAAGTAAGTCCCCGAAGTTAACCTCGATACTTAGAGTCAAAAACTATTATTCAGTTTTTTTAGAGATAAAAATATCATTAATTTCAACAAATTTTTGCATAATTCAATTATTTTACCGAATTTTGAACTAAAACATGATTTACTTAATTATTAATTGAAGATTTCTGCAATTAAAAATGAATTCTTTCATTATATAGTAAAAAAGATTTTGTAATGAAATAAAAATTTTACATATAAAATAGTTGAAAGAAAAGTCGAGAAAATTTAATATTATCCGAGGCCTGAAATTATTATATTCTTGTGAAAATTAATTAAAACACTGTTATAGTGTTAAAAATGGTATATAATATATTCACGCTTAAAAACTGTTATAATCTTGTTAAAAATAATGATATTCTTGTTGGAAACATATAAATAGCATCGTAACATTCTTTTTTCTCCCTAGTGATTAATTTATATGTCGATGTTACATCTCGTATTTGCAAATGCTTCAAGCAAATGCATGGAACTATGTACGGCATTTTCATTAACGCTTGTCTCAGCAGCCTTGGGATCTTTCTCGTGTACTCTCTTAATTACAATCGCAACTGTGTGTGTTACATAATTTAAGCACTTTCTGCGAGTTCATAATCCGTTTACTTAATAACAGCGAGTGTACAAATTTAAAGGAGGCACCGAGCGAAACATAAGCTCTCCATTCTGTTTTTTAATAACAATAGAAAACTGTTTTTAATAACAGAAATTACAAAAATTAAAAATTACAATGAAATAAAAACGGAAAATACAATTAAATAAGTACTAAGTATTAAAAAAAAAAACAAAGTATTTCAAAGAAAGGAAAATACTAAGTACAATTAAATAAAAACAGAAACAACAATGAAATTAAAACAGAAAGTACAGTGAAATAAAAGCAAACTACAATGAAATAAAAATAGAAATTACCATCAGGAATGAAATGAAAATCATACAGAGCACTTGAGAATTTTCAGTTACAAGTTTAACCTTGTGAAAAAAAAAACGAGAACTATATACACAGAAAGCCGTTAGCAAGCGGTAAAATATTCATTCTTCGCACATACTGAGTGAGAACTGGAAAATTATCTTTTTGATAATGACGATGATCACAACTTTGATGATCAATATGTGATAAAAAAAAAGGAAATAGAAAAGAAAAATTACTGATGAAAAACATACATTTATTTACAGGAATTTTTTTTTAAAATAAAATTTATTTTTAGAATAAAAGAAAAAATTGATGAATTGTTTGAAAAATTATTTAAACGCTTAGAACTTCATCAACATCTTTTGTACTATTTATTATTATGCGTAAGACAAGACACATTCGAGGACAACTGCCTATTACTAATAGATACTCTCGCGGATAAGAATACACCTAAATGATCCGAGAAAAAAATATAAGTTTATGAACCCTAAATGCAATAAACATGACGTAAATAAACGTCTTCATTATGAAACGAAAATTAAATCACTAATACTCACACTTTTTGTCAAATATTTTTAGTTTTTAAAAATTTTACCAGAATTGACAAAAATATTTAATTTTATTTTTCCCTGATTTCCAGAATTTTTACTCTACTGATTTTGACTTTCTCCATGACCCTCAAGAATATTATGATTCACTCTAAAAATTATTAGATACTCAAAAAAAATGTTCTATTACATTTATTTACAAACTTCTTCAAAAGTAAAATTATTCGAAAACATCAATAACTTCCTTTTTAAATAAATATTTAATCATTATTATTTTTCTGTAGAAATTAAAATTCTTCAAAACATTCAAATTCAAACCTTTTTGAAATTCAACAACTTATAAGAATATTATTACAAAACATGAAGAAGGCGATAACTCCGAGTCTTCGATTCGGAGTTATCGCCTTCTTCATGTTTTGTAATAATTTCAATTCTCATAAAATTTTTCAAAAACAAGTTAATTAGTTACAAATTTTTCTTCGCAAGAATTGAATTATTTTCACAAGTAGTAAAATTTCTCAAAAAAAAAATTCAATTATTTTAAAAAAATGTAATAAAATTCGTTGCAATAATTCAATTATTTTCATAAATAATAAATTGATTATATTTGGTAATTCATTTTTAAATAATTCTAGAAAAATTCAATTATTTAAATTAAAAAATAAATAACTTATTGAATAACTGAATATTGGTTAAAATTGAATTCTCATAAAGAATTTTATTAACAAATTTTTAAATAATTGAATTCTTTTGATAAATTTCAATTCGATTAAAATATTGTATCAAAAAATAATTAAAATCCTGCGATGAGTTTTATTATTTATAAAAAAAATTAAAATTTAAAATTTTGCCAAGAATTTTATTAAAATTTTTCTAAAATAATTGAATTTCGGAGAAGAATTTTACTATTTATGAAGATAATTGAAATTTTGACGAGACTTTTTTTTAAATTTTGAACATAAATGAATTTCTGCGAAGAATTTTATTACTTTTGAAAATAATTTAATTCTTGAAACGAATTTTATTCAAGATTATAAAAATAACTGAATTTTTGTAAAGAATTTTGTTATTTATATAAATAATGGAATTCTTGCAACGAATTTTATTGAAATTTATAAAAATAATTGAATTACGGTGAAGAATTTTATTATTTATAAAAATAATTGAATTCTTGAAAAGAACTTTGTCAAATTTTTTTAAAGAATTGAATTCTTGCGACGAATTTTTTAAAAATCTTTTTAAATAATTTATATTTTTCGAAAATATTTATGAAATTTTGCATTTTAAATAATTGAATTTCTGTGAAAATTTTATTGGTTATGAAAATAATTGAATTATTTCGAAGAAATTTATTAATAATTTTGTTAAAATTTTTAAAAATAATTAAATTTTGATGAAGAATTTTATTATTTATAAAGATAATTGAAATTTTGACGAGAATTTTTTTTTAATTTTTGAACATAATTGAAATTCTGCGAAGAATTTTTATAACTTTTGTAAATAATTAAATTTTTGGAATCATTTGTAACTCTTCCAAAATTCAATTTTTTTAGTATTTTTAACTATAATTCTTCTATCAATCTAGTATTTATGAAAATTGTAAAAATAATACATTAAATAATTTATAAGTAATAATTTTATGATAGTTCTTGAAAAATTAAGTTATTTAAATAGAAATTATTGTCAGAAATAGACTAAAATTAAATTAAAAACGAAAACTTCTTTTCTTTATAAATAGACAAAATTTTTATTAAATAAATAAAATATTTATATTTATAAATATATATAAAAAAAATATTGACGAGTTATCAAAAATAAAATTACTAATTTTTATTAATAATATATTTAATCAAATAATAGAATTTTAAAAATACCTTGTAACTTTTCACTTTTCTAAAGGTCGACATGAATAATTAAAAATTTCAACAACAAAAATAATCCGTTTACCATTTTTCATTTTGTGTAGGTGGAAATGCTACAAGAATTAAGTGCAAGTGAACGGATATCTAAATTAATTTTCCTTCCCCCTTTCTCCATGCTATAATAAATGAAATTTACAATTGCAAAAATTCTAATATGAAAGTAATAATAGTAATAATAATAATGAAATGACAAACTTAAAATTATTATTTCACATTTAGATTTCGTTCCACTTTTTGAATTCTCAAGTCGATTCCCTCTAAAAGAGTAAACTTTCCAGATCTTATTACATCAATTCCGAAAATTGCTTCCAGACGACATCCTACATTTTCCACTTTACAAGAAAGTGCTCTTAAATAAAAAAAAGAGGAGAAAAAATTGTCCAATTTACTCTATTTCTCTTTCAATTCAACTTTTCAAATACCTTTACGCTCAATCTATTTCAGCATTTTCGATTTCTTCCAATTTACAAATAGGCAAATCCTATAATACTTAAAATTGTATTTAAAAAAATTGAAATCCTATAAAGAATTTTATTATTTAAGAGAATAATTGAATTCTTGCAATGAATTTTTATTTTTTTTTAAATAATTGAAATCCTGTTAAGAATTTTATTATTTATGAAAATAATCGAATTCTTGCAACGAAGATTTTTATAAAAATGTTTTTAAACAATTGAATAATTAAATTTTACAAAGAATTCTATTAAAATTTTTGACAATAATTGAATGTCTGTGTGGTATTTTATTAAATATTTTTGAAAATTATTGAATTCCTAAAATATATTTTATTATTACTTATGAAAATAATTGAATTCTTGCAAACGACTTTATTGGAATTTTTTAAAATAATTGAATTTCCAAGGAAAAAATTAATACTTTTAAAAATAATTAAATTCTTGTGATGAATATTGTTATTTATCAAAATAATTGAATTCCTGAGAAATTTTTATCATTCATAAAAAGAATTGAATTCTTACGAAGATTTTTACAAATAATTTTTAAATAATTGAATTCTGTTTGGAAATTTTATGAAAATAGTTGATATTAAAAATCATTGAATTGCGAAAAGTTTTTAAAAATTATTAAATTTTACAAAGAATTCTATTAAAATTTTTGACAATAATTAAATTCTTGCAAACGATTTTATTAAAATTTTTTTAAATAATTGAATTTTCAAGAAGAAATTTATTACTTTTAAAAATAATTGAATTCTTGTGATGAATATTGTTATTTATGAAAGTACCTAATTGAATGTTGCAAAAAATTTTATTGAAATGCCTCAAAATCATTGAATTTTCGGGAATAATTTTGTTATTTATCGACATAATTGAATTCTTTCGAAGAATTATTCATGTAAATAATTGAATTATTGTGAAGAATTTTATTAAACTCTACAAGAATAATTGAATTATTTCATAAAAATTTGACTAATATTGTATTTAAAGTAATTGATTTGTAAATTTGTTTCAAACAATTTTATTAAAATATTTGAAAATAATTGAATTCCTGTAAAAAATTATAATATTTTTGTAAATAATATTGAATTCTTTCAAAAAATTAAAAAAAAACATTTTTTTAAATAATTGATTTTTTCGAGAAATTGAAATTAAATTTCTAAGAGTAATTACATTTTTTGAGCAGTTCCTGTAAAATTGAATTAAAAATAATTGAAATCCTACAATGAATTTTATTATTTACGAAAATAATTGAATTATTGCGAAAAATTTTATTGAAATGTTTAAAAAAAATTTGGTTAATTTTGAAAATAATTGAATTCTTTATAAAAATTTTATAAACATTGTTTTAAATAATTAATTTTTTTGAAATATAATAAATATTTTGAAAATTTTATTTTAAATAATTGAATTCTTGTGGAAAACTTTATTTGGGAAAATAATTGAATTTTTCGTTTAATTAATTTAAAATAGTATTTAAAAATAATTGAAATTCTTCGATGAGTTTTATATTATTTATGAAAATAATTGAATTCTTGCTTAGAATTTTACTAAATTTTTTTTTTTAAATTGAATTTCCTTGAAAAATGTTATCATTAGAGAAAGTATTTGAATTATTATGAAGAATTGTATAAAAATTTTGTTAAATAATTGATTTTTTCGAAATTTTTTTGAAAATGCTAGTCTAAATTAATTGAATTCCTATGGAAATTTTGTTATTTATGAAAATAATTGAATCCTTAATTGAATTAAATTTCTTTTGAAAATAATTGAATCGTTTTAAAGAATTTTATTATAATTTTTGAAAATAGTTTTTTGATTTCTAGTATTAGCGAATTTAAAGTAGTCGCTTTTAGTGGCTAAAATCTAAAAAAAAAGTACCCAAATAGTAGCATATAACGTAAAAAAAGTAGTAAATAGTAGGTTTTAGTAGATGAGTGCGAAACCTGGATTTTGAATCAATTATAAAGGAAATAAATTTTTCATAGAGAAAACTTTATAGTTAAACATTTTTTTAGTATAAAATGTTACTAAGCGTAAAAAGAGAAAAAAGGGATAAAAATAGCAGAAAATGACAGATTATATCTACAATAAGTATCCACAGATTGTTAATAATAATCGCCCGGTAAATAAACATTACGAAGCCGACAAAAAAAAAATGTAAAAAATGCAAAAAAGGCTAATTATAAAATATAGAATATTTATTATAATTATGAGGTGTGTACAAGAGGTACAATCGATTCTCATCTAGAATATATAGAGCCATGTTTGTTGCGGCATGTCAGGCCGAGTGCGAGCTATATGCCCACTGATATGAATCTCGATATATGCCTTTGTGCATGTATATGCACCTAGCAAGTAATACAATTTACTTTGTATGACGTGATAGGCACAAACATGCGCGCACGTGATTTTCGTTGAATAAAGGGACAACTCCGCCCGGTCGTCCACCGACACATAAGTTCGCTGCCCCTTCTTGTTCCTCTAATACCAACATGCCAACCCTTTATATTCTCAAAACTTTCATTGGGGTAGGTCAAATGCCACTGTTCGCCAAAACTAACAAACAAGTTTCTAGTAAACCAGCGCATTTCAATGCGGTGTAAATATAAATATGCTCCATGAAACGCTATATATATACAAAAGGCAAACACATAGTTTTTAAATTCAGAGAAAAATTAACGGAGAAAAATTTTTTTTGCTTATTCATAATTGTAATTTAATTATGTAATTTCAATTCATAATTCTAATTTAATTATAATTATGCAATTTCAATTCATAATTGTAATTTAATTATATTCAATTTCAATTAATTCAAATGTAATTATGTAATTTCAATTCATAATTGTAATTCAATTATGTAACTTCAATTCATAATTGTTATTCAATTCTGTAATTTTAATTCGTATAATAATTGTAATTCAATTATATATTTCCAATTCATAATTGTAATTCAATTATGTAATTTCAGTTCATAACTGTAATTCAATTATGAATTTTCAATTCATAATTGTAATTCAATTATATGTATTTTCAATTCATAATTGTAATAGAATTCTACAATTTTAATTCATAATAATTGTAATTCAATTATGTATTACCAATTCATAATAATTCAATTATGTAATTTCAATTCATAATTGTAATACAATTCTGCAATTTTAATTCATAATAATTGCAATTCAATTATGTATTTTCAATTCATAATTGTAAATCAATCATGTAATTTCAATTCATAATTGTAATTCAATTATGTACTTTCAATTCATAATTGTAATTTAATTATGTATTTTCAATTCATAATTGTAAATCAATCATGTAATTTCAATTCATAATTGTAATTCAATTATGTAATTTTAATTCACATATAATAAATTATTTTCAAAAAACATAACATTCAAAGAATTTTAAAAAAATTCAATTAAACTCTTTTAAAAAAATTAATTTTACAGAATTGTTAGTTAAAAGTACAAAAAATTCAATATTATTTCCAGAAATTCTTGCTTTGCTTTTAATAGTCAATTATTATCTAAAATTTTAACTAAAATTCATTTTTAAATCGATTTTAATCAATTTTTATTAGAAAATTTTACGAGAATTCAATTATTTAAATACAAAAATAAATAATTTATTGAATAATTGAATATTTCTTAAAAGTGAATTTTCATAAAGAAATTTATCAACAAATTTTTAAAGAATTGAATTAATTTTATGATATTGTAATACAATTTTTTAAGATCAATTGTATTTTTCGAGGAATTCAATTGAAATTGTTTTAAAAATAATTGAAAATTTGCGATGAGTTTTATTATTTATGAAAATAATTGAATTCTTAAAAATAATTTTATTTTTTACGAAAATAATTGAAAATAATTCAATTCATGTGAAATTTTTATTATCTATAAAAATAATTAAATGTTTGAATTGAGGCAAATTTTTTTTAAATAATTAAAATTTGGATATTAAATTTTATTAAAAGTTTTGAAAATAACTGAATTTCGGAGAAGAATTTTATTATATTTATATATAAAGATGATTTAAATTTTAACGAGAATTTTTTTTAATTTTCTGAACATAATTGAATTTTTGTGATAAGTTTATGAAAATAATTAAATTATTGGGAAGAAATTTATAAAAAAATTCGTAAATAATTAAATTTCTAAAAAGAATTTTATTATTTAGGAAAATAATTAAAATTTTGACAAGAATATTTTATTATTTAGGAAAATAATTGTATTATTGAGAAGAAATTAATAAAAAAAATTTGTAAATAATTAAAATTTTGACAAGAAGTTTATTAAAATTTCTAAAAATAATTGAATTTCAAAGAAGAATGTTTTTATTTATGAAGATAATTGAAATTTTAACGAGAGTTTTATTTAATTTTATGAACATAATTGAATTTTTGCGAAGAATTTTATTACCTTTGGAAATAATTGAATTTCTGCAATCATTTGTAACTTCTCCAAAATTCAAAGATTTTAAAAGCGTTTTTAACTAAAATTCTTCTATAAATCCATTATTTTTAATAATTAATTAAATATACCTACTATATTAAAAATTTATCTAATTTCAAATTTTGAATTATTAAAATTTTTCAAAAATCTAAGTTCTTTAAAATTTCTAATTAAATTCATTGAAAATTTACATTTTATAAAATTTTAAATAACCCTTTAAAATTAATTTTTAACCTTTTAAATTACTTTTTTGTCACGTGACGCAATATTATTGTAATAAAATTTAAATTTGCAGAAATAAATAATCTTCGTTTAGTTGAACGTTAAAAAATTCAGGAACTTGTTTGAAAATTTAGCACATTTTATGCACGTGTTTCTAATATCAAACTAAATAATTTCTATCAATCATAGCAAATCATGAAAATATCGTTACGGTAAAAATAGAGCAGTGGCAATTTCTCTCTCTCTCTCTCTATATATATATCGAATGTCCATGTTTTATAATTTTAGAAGAATATAAAATAAAAACTAATTCCACAAAATATAATTACTACTAAATAGAAGATAATTCATTAAAAATATATCAAAAAAATAAAAAAAAAATATCGAGAGAATAACAAAAATATCAACAAAAAAAACTAAAATAAAAATATCAACACTAGAAAAAAGTGATGGAATTTATCGAAAAACGTTTTTTTCTTCTTTTTTTTGGGAATAAAAAGAGAAAATTGCGAAAAAACTGTACTTCGTGAGGGATAAAGATAATTGAGGAAACTGTTTGTATAGACTAAACAATTGTAATGTACGAGGTCGATTGATTTGCAGACACATTTAGAGGCAATCTTTTTATAAAAGATAAACACCCGTCGCATCTTAATATACAAGAAAAGCATTCAATTTACCAATATATATTCCTTTTAATAATCGAGAGGCAAAATATGAAAAAACTTTCGCCAAAGATATTACAAAATTTAAGTATGTACATCAGAGGAAAAAAAATCCCAAAGATGAACAACTTTTTCTTTTTGATAATAAAATACATATATATAAAATATGCGCGATCAAAGAGAATATATATGAAAAATAAATGTTCTCGTAAATATTCGCGGAGCAAACTTCTGTACCGGATATGTACATTATGCAGAATATAGGATCCCATAGAGCGTTAATGAGAGTTCAACGCGCTTTGCATGGTGCATACCTAAGTTATATCGCGATGTTAAATTTACCTACTCTCTGGTTCATACAAATGAAATCCAAAACCTTTTCCCTTTCTTTTTCACGTTCCGGAATTTACCGCGCTTTATTCTTCTCACTCATATATCTAAATAAAACTAAATTATTCATTGTCAAGTAATTTTGAAAATCGTTCAAGTAAATAAATCGTTTAAATTAAATAAATCTTCCACAAAAAAAATAATTATATTTAAGTTCAATTTTCAAAGAGTTCGAAAAAAAATCCAAAAAGCTACTTTTGAGTATATCTTACTCAATGAAGACATTTCGGGCCAACTTTTAACTGTCTTCAATTAATTGAGAACTAAGTGACTTGATATTAAGCAGGGGACACTAATAATCCTCTTTGGAGCCGAAAATTAATGCTCCAATTAAATACTTTAAAAAGTAGAAGAAATTTTAGTTTCGAAAATGAAGAAATTATTGACAAATAACCATGTGGTTTTGTTGACGATGTAATTTTAAATGTGTAGCAAGTAAATATATGTGGAAATTAAATTCAATGTTAAATTGAAATAATCTAATGTAAGAAAAAAAGTTATTCTGATAAACTTAATATTACATAATCACTACAAAATATCTGCATTAAGAAGCAGATATATTTTGATGGTTACAAAAAAAAAATAATCTTCACTACAAAATCAAAACAAAATCTATAAAGGATTAAAAAGGTTAATTTTTAGCCTATGTCACAAAATTGTGATAAAAGTTTTTTTTTTATTAAAAAGTAGATTAAAACATTAATTAAATATTTAAACACTTTTAATAATAAACAAGTTAAACATAAACATTAAACACTTTAACAGTACAACTTAATCTGAATCGTTATTTTTTTCCAAACAAACGAATAATTCAATAATCAGAAAATTCAAGCATTAGAAATTAACAAAATTCAAGTTAAATTTTTTACTAAAAAAAAACATCAGCTAAAGTATTTAGAACCAAAAAAGCAAGAATTTCATGAATCAGAATACAAACTTATATGTAAACTCGATTGCGTATTTATGTTGATGTGTTTGCAGAATGACGTGAAGAGTACAGTGAAACTATTTTTCTATTATTCAAAAGAAGTGATTATTCAGAATACTGCATAATATATGTAGTACTCGAAATACAAAATTCTATAGAAAATTGTCAACAAAACAATTTAACACAATTAAAAAGAAAGAATAAAAATAAAAATTGACTTTAGCCCAAAAGAACTGATTTGTTCACACCTTGTGTAAATATACGGCATGCGAATGAACATATGCACTTGAGAGAGATTTGTTACCTTGGTATAGTGATGCACTTGGTGTTGCAACTTTGTGTGGTGATAGCCTTCTCGAGTTCCTCGAGACCAGCTGACTTTTTGAGCTTCTTCACGAGGCTCTTAACGGCCTTCTCGCTCCATTTGTCCTCGCCCTCGGCTTTCTTCCAGCCCAGCAGCCGCTTCACAATAGGCGGATTAAAGCTGGACAGCATCGAAGTCATCATTTGCACTCGGCGAAACTCTTGCGACCCGCATCGGGCCGCCCGAACGAATCGCGTAATTAAACGCGCCTCTTCGACCTCTCACAACACTATTTGATATCCTTTAACACTCACCACCTGACAGGTCTATCACTATTTCAACCGTCAAAACGACGCGAATTCCTTACACGGACAGCAAAAACTTTGCACATCAGCCATATTGTTCCCTGACCTTTCGCGTTTCATCGACCGCATTCGGTATTCTCCGCCAATTTTCGACACCCCCAGAACAATGTTTTTTTTATATAAAAAAAAATTTTCTCCGGGGGGGAATAATTAAATTTTTCGATACAATTCACAATATATTTGCAAACTTTTACCGCGGGGAAAAATATCTATTGTTAGATAAGGGATTCCTAACCTCAAAAAAATTCCATCTGTATTTACTATTCCACGCAGAATTATTCTTATCGCCGAAACTTTTTATTTATATTCTCGTATTAAAACTGTTTTTTATTTATTATTTTAGGGGAATTGAAATTAAATTAACACAATTAACAACAAATTACATTTGAGATCTGACAGTTTCAAGGCGCATTTACATAAAATGTCCAGAATGCGCGGTAAGTGTGAGAAACTTACGCTTGGCGGGAAGTTTGAAATCGAAACAAAGCGACGAATTAAAACGAACCTTTGTTACGTGACGTAAATATTTTCATAAAAGTCAGTTTATAAAAAACAAACTATAACTAAATAAATTATTAATTTCTAGAAAACAGAAAATTAAATAATATAAAAATAGTTTGAAAATTAATTAGAATAGTAATATTCCTAGTTTCGTGATTGGTGGACAAGTCGACACTACCGGACATACAAGTGTCAATTGACCAATCACGTCAACCGAACATTTTAAATATAGGAGAAATTAACTAAAGATGGCTACTTTTCGTCGTTCTTCACATGTTTGAGAAATTCGGGAAAAAATTGATTATTCACGTTCAACAAGTTTTTACTGTTCGCGTAAGCTAAACATAGTTGTAAATTTAAAACCGAGTAGTTTTCAATCATTGAAATAAATAATTATTTCTCATCCAATGATCTTTTCTAACCAATCAAATATTTAGAAACCGTTAGAAATTTCCGTTGTATACGCTTTTTAAACGACCTAGGGCACATTTGTCATTTTACGTGCGGAAACCACTCCCGTGGTTGTGAGCGGCATTTTTGCAAAAATTGGTAAGTTTTTCATCTATTTATCGTCGCATTTTACTTATTTTTCAACGATAAATCTCATTTCGAAACTCACTTCTAATATAATCATTCAATTATTATGAAAGAAATTGATCATTAACCAAACCTCTGACAAAGTGACTTTTTAAAAAGATCATTTTCTCACAATTGCCGTGTACTTAAAAGGTAAATACATTTTCTACCACGTTTTTTTGGTGTTGGATATTTATTCAATTTTCCGTTATTTCATTGAATTTTTCTTCCATTGCATTCACATTTTATTGAGGTTAGAAAGTGATTCTCGATTTTGGGAGATTTTTCCATTCCTCGTTTATAAATTTGATTATATTGACATGAAATAATATATTGTGTGCTTTGTGTTTTCTTAAAGTGACTGATAATTATTAAATAAAGAAGTCCAGGATGGCTGTAAACGTTTATGCGACGAATGTGACGACGGAGAATCTCAGTCGACATGATATGCTAGCATGGGTCAATGATTGCCTTCAGTCATCATTTACCAAAATCGAGGAACTCTGTACCGGCGCAGCGTATTGCCAATTTATGGACATGCTTTTCCCTGGAAGCGTTCCACTCAAACGAGTTAAATACAGAACCAATTTAGAACACGAATACATACAGAATTTTAAAATACTCCAAGGTGGCTTTAAAAAGATGAATGTAGATAAGGTATGTCTTTTATTTACAAACAATATTCATTCACACAACAAACCCTCTTAATGACAAATGTTTGGAGAGTTTTAATTTTTATAGAATATTATAATTATTTGAGCGTCCTCTGCGTAGTTTCCAGAAAAAGAAAAGAATTTATCTTCCGGAGAAAATTTTTATAAATTTACTTTACTAAAAATAAATTCTCATGTGAAAAGGGGTTGAAAATAAAATTAGGCTTCGCACATATCTACTAAAACCTACTATTTACTATACTTTATTTTACGATTTGCTACTATTTGCATATATTTTTTTTAAATTTGTGACACTAAAAGCAACTTTTTTCTTTTTTTTCTCGTGAAAATTTGCTCCACTTTAAATTCGCTAATGAGGTAAAAAAATTATTTTAGAAAATTCTAATTAAATTTATAGAAACAATTCAATAGATTTTTAATAAAATTCTTCGAAAGAATTTAATTGTTTTCAAAAGTAAAAGAATTCTTCGCAAGAATTTATAATTATTTTCATACATAATAAAATTTTCACAGGAATTCAATTTTTTAAAACAGAATTTTAAAAAACTGTCGAAAGAATTCAAGTATTTAAAATATTATAATTTTATTATACCTAATTTTATTTTTTTTAATAATAATTTTAAATATTATTACAACATTCTTTGAAAGAAAATAATTATTTTCAAAAATGTTGATAAATATTTCATCAAAAGAATTCCATTTTTTTAAAAAATTTTGATAAATTTTGTTATAAAAATTCCATTTCAAGAAATAATCAACTACATATTCTGTCAATCATTTATTGTTGTATTTAAATAATTGAATTCTCATAGAAGTTTGTAATAAAAGTTAATTTAAAAATTATTTTTTTTAGAAATAATTAAAATTCAAAAGATTTTTAAATTAATATCTTTGAAAATTTTTATTTGTTAAATACTAATACTATTTAAATATTTATTTTAAATTAATTTATTTTCCTAAAAAATTATTAAATTATTGAATAATTTTATTTAAAAATTGAAAACAAAAATAATTGAATTTTGGAAGAATAACAAATGTATTTTTTTAACAATAGTTTTTCTAAATTGTTTTACATTGAAACTATTTACGATTTTAATTTCTGTGGTGAAATAAATATTTAAATATTTATTTTTAAAAAATTATTCAACTTTTGAATAATTTAATTTAGAAACTATGATAAAAATTATCTTTTGAAGAATTGTGACATAGTTAAATTCTCGTAAATAATTTAAAAATTTTGAATTAAATTTTCAATTAACAGGAAATTTTGTCAAATTTAATTGAAATAAATTTGATACTTTAAAGAATTTTGTATTTTTACTTTTAAGTATTATATTTAAATAAAAACGTATTTTTGAAGTATTCGAAGTAAATATTTAGAAAATAATTGAATTTTAGAAAAATTTGAATTTAAGTTATTACCAGAAGAAGAAAAATGAATATTTTTTATGGAAATCAGAAAAAAAAGTCAGGGAAATACAAAATCAAATTTTTGTGAATCGACTAAAAGGAGTGTTTTTAGTTTTCAAATTTAATTTTTTGGCAGTTACTTTTTTGCTACATTTTTAAAATTAATTGTCGAGTGCGAAGCCTGAAATATTTGAAAATAATGAACATGAAATATAATTTTAAGTAAAATATTTTAATTCTTAAAATCTTAAATAAAATTAATATTTATAGATAAAAATTAATTTACATTGGTTCCAAAAATTCGAATTTTTACCCCATTATCAATTTTGAAATCTTATCCCAGTGAAAATGCATTTATAAATAGAAAAAAAAAGATTCAAGATAAATAAAATTCAAGGCTCCTTTGATAATTTGAGTTAATTTCCATGTGTTCGAGGTTGGAAATAAAAATTAATGGTAAATTTCAGGTTTTCAAGGTCGCTGAACACACTGATTTAATGATTCCAAATTTTTCTTTTTTTCCTTTTTTTTGAATAATTTTTTGTTTTAATTAATCTCAAAAGTTAATTTTAATATTTGAGTACACCTCAAAAAAAAAAAACTAATTTAAGGTGATACCTGTGGACAAACTGATAAAAGGTCGATTTCAAGACAACTTTGAATTTCTTCAATGGTTTAAGAAGTTTTTTGATGCAAATTATGATGGCCGAGAGTACGACGCGTTGGGTGCTCGCGGTTACATTCAATTGGGTTCATTTATGGGTGGAAATCATAATCTTTCAAATCCTCAGTTGGTTCCTCTACCAACACAGCCGAAACCAACTCAAATGCTACCAAAAAGCAGGGTTACAATGCATCATCAGGGTACTTTTTTTTTAATAAAAAACTCAAAGAAAAATTGATATCATTGTTGCATGATAATATTTAGTTTCACTATTTATTGTACAAAGAAAATGCAATTGTTTTATATTCACTTGTAGATATTTGTTTACACGATTTTTTCCAAAAATATGCAAACAATAGTTTATTCTGATTTGTACAGATTTTGCACTAGTTCGTTATTTATCGTTTTTGGAAGATTACACGAGAATCTGAAAAAAAGTTCATTGGTTCCTCAAGTTCCTCAAGTTTTGAACGTTCAATTGCATGACATTTTTTTACTTCTCTGAATTTTTTTTTTCTCTAAAAGAGAATAATGTAAAAATATTTTGGTAAAATTTGATTTGAAAAAATATTTTTCCAGGCAAATTTCAAAAACTAAAAACAAAAAGCAGAAGCAAATTAAACATTTAGAAACAAATTATTTTTAATACATGGTCTTTTATTATTACAGGAAAATTTGAATTTGAAAAAGAAATTTCCTTGATTTGAACGTTTAAAACTTTAGAGACATAAAAAAAAGGAAAGTGAATAAAATTTTATCATAAATAAAAATTTGTTCAAAGTTTGAAAAGAAATTTCCAAAATAATTGCCTTATGGTAAAAAAATATTTTCTTGTTTCAAAGTGTAATCTTCAATGAAACTAGTTAAATTAGTTGTGATTAGATTACCTGCAAAACTAGTTGCTTATTGCAAAAAAAATGATTCCCAAGTTTTGAACGTTCAAATGAACGAAAGATTTTTTATTGAAGATATTTTTATAAATTACTAATCACAAAAAATTTAAAAACTGAAATATTTACGGTTAGAAACTCAGTTATTAATTTTTGGATAGTGACGCAAAATAATTGCAATAAAAATTTAGTTTGTAGAAGAAATAAATAAATTTCGTTCATTTGAACGTTCAGAACTTTAGGATCTTCAAAAAAAAAGTTTTTTTAGAAAATTCACATCACAGCTAGAAAGTTAAATAGTTCATATCATTAATTTTCAATTTTGTATTCAATTTATTGGGAAATTTATTTCAAAAACAAAATTATAATAATTAATTTCGAATTCATAATTTTGAATTTGAAATATTAATTTCTATTATTTGAAATCAAACATCTACATTCTTGACGCACCCTGGTGAAAAACATTTGAATGCTTGTGACATCTCAAAAAGAAGTAATATTCTCTTCAAAAATTATGTTTATTAAATTTTTGAAAACTTTTTCTTTTTTAATTTCTAGAATAGCGCAATTTCGACCATCGAACGATATTTACTCATCTTCATTCTTAAACCCTCTCCAAGTATTTTTATTATAGGCGAATTATTTTCAATAAGAAAATTTTCTAATTATTACAAATTATGTTATACATTAATCAAAATTTTCTTTTATCATTTTGCAATTGAATTATTTTCTATTTAAAATTATTTTCTCCTGTATGTGCTTCTCACCTATAATTTGCAGATTGTAGCGATCGATAAGCTGGTGAAAGGGCGATTCCAAGACAACTTTGAGTTTTTGCAGTGGTTTAAGAAGTTTTTTGACGCAAATAATGCGGGATCAGAATCCTATGATGCACTTGCAATGAGAGGAGGAGAAGCCATGGGTAGCGGTGGTCATAATGCACCACGTGGTTCTGGAATGGTGAAACGAACTCCTCGTGAAATAACAGCCAAACCTGCCTCTCGAACTGGTACATCCCTTATAAATCCTCAATCCTTTTTATATTACAGAAAAAAAAGAAAAGAAACGCTCTACTGGGTTGTCTAACAACTTCGCGCATTTAACACACGTTTTTAATTAACATTTTTACTTGATTTTTTTAGTTTACTTGATTATTAACTTTGCATAGATTTTGAGACTTTTTGAGACAATACTAAAATTTAGATTCTGTTTTATTTTATTTTTATTATTACTATCATTTCATTTTATTTCATTTTTATTCTTTTATTCATGTTTTAATTTTTTATTCGTTTGCTTCATTATTTTCATATATTTTATTTTATTTTTTTTTTGTATTTCATTTCATTTCATTTTATTCCATTTTTATTGTTTAATCATTGTTTGTCTATTTTTTATTCGTTTGCTCAATTTTTTTTATTTTATTATTTTTTAAATTAAATTTAATTTTATTCCAATTTTATTCCTTTATAAATTAATTTTCCACTTTTTTACTTAATTTATTTTTCTTAATTTAATTAATTAAGAATTAAATTTAATTAAGTTTACTTAATTATTTTCAATTTCTCCTCCTGCAGGCCTCGGATATTATGACCTTTTCAAATTTTATTTCGATTATTTTCAAAAAATGCGAATTTTTTCGAATTATTTTCAAAAATTGCTACTTTTTGACTTTTCTTCTAAATATTGAAAGAAAATACCACATTTTTAGTATAAAATGCAACTTATTTCAAATTTTTATAGTGTGAAAAAAACTAGACAAATCTTTCAAAAATAATTTTTCAATAGGTACTTTTTTTTCTAATTAATTTCTCAAAATATACAAATACAAAGATTTTTAATAATTGAAATTTTGTAAAATTTAATTGAAAATAATTGATCTTTTTTCAAGTATTTTATTACAATTTTTTACAATCAAATTTTGAAGAATTTCATTTGCAAATTTTGAAATTAATTGAATTCTCAAAAATTTTAATGAAAAATTTTCAAGAGTTAATTTAAAAAATGAAAATGAATGAATTTTAGTTTCTCAAAAATGATATTGAACTATTTTTGTAAAAAGAAATTATTAGAATTTTTTTCTTTACAATTTTTTTAAAATTCAATTATTTTCAATATTTTCAATTACATAGTTTCGAAAATTCAAATACATAAAAAAATAGCAGTTAAAATTTTTTAGAATTATTTTTAACATTTTGGAGAAAATAATCATGTTCAAAATTTTTAATTAAAATTTTTCAAAAGAATTAATTTGATTTTTTTAAACGTTACAAAAATTCTTTTAAAAACATCAATTATTTTCGAAAAATAACGTCACAATATTTTTAAAAATAATCATAATTTTGTTTAGAGTTTTTAAAATTTGGAGAAATCATGTTCATATTTATAATTGAAATTCTTCAAAAATTCAATTATTTTTAAAAGATCTTACTAAATTTTAATTCTTTTGAAAAGATGTCACCAAATTTCAATTGTTTAAAAAATTTTCAATTGTATGTAATTGAAAAATTATTATCTTTCAAAAATGATTTAAAAATATTTTTAAAAAAATTAATAATTTTAAGAATTTCTTTATCATAATTTTATTAAAATATAACTTTCAAAAAAAATATGGACATAGTTACGATTATTATTAAAATTGAATTTTTGTATTTAAATAATTGAATTCTCAAAGAACTATCGAAAAATTATTAAAAATAATTGATTCAGAGATTGTAGAAAATAATTGAATTTTTGAAGGTGTAAAGATTAGTAATTTTTAAAAATTATTAAATTTCAGAAGGTTTTGAATTGAAACTTTTTTAATTTTATTTACCATGGAAAAACACATAAGTATTTAAATAATTATTTAACAAAAGTATTAAAGTTTTGAATAATTGAATTTAGAAATCAGTGAAAAGTCAGGGAAATACAAAATAAAATTTTTCTGGCAACACTGAATTAAATAAACGACTTTTACGAATTTTTTTGGATTTTTAAAAGACTTTTTTTGCGTCTTCAAGTCGATCCGAGGTCTGCTCATGGAGAAAGTATTAAAAATTATTCGATTTTTTTAATTACTGTTTATTTATTATTATTTGACGTTTTATTTAATTTATTATCATTTTATGGATTTTTAAAATTTATTATTTAATCATTTATAATTAATTTAATTTTTTTATTATTTTATGATTTATTTAATTTAATTTTTATTATTTAACGATTTTTATTCAATTTGATTCATCATTATTTAAATGATTTAAATTTTCATTTGTTTTATAAGTGTTTGAGCTGTGAAAATTTTAACGGGACCATTTTGTATTTGATTTGTTTGTAATTTTATTAACACAGAATTGAATTTATCCTCATAGGTGAGGGACCACCGTCTCCAATACATATGCCTACCATGAAGTCCGTAGGCCGATCTTGTAATTAATATTTTTATTTTTTTAAAAACTGTTTTATGTTGTTTTTCAAAACTTTCCGTTCCTTAAAAGCCTGATAACTTTTTTTTTCTAATGCGTATGAACCTTTTCTGCTTTTGCGAGTGGGTAAAATAATAATCATAAAATTTGAATTATTATTTCTTTTTGAAACAATTTTCTGAATTGAAAATTTAATCAGTGGTTTAGGAGAATGTTCAATTCTTTTAGAATAGATTTCAATTTTCATTCTTTATCCATTTCTTTCTGTATATAAATCAAAATCATTCAGTATTGCATGATTGTGTAAAACAATTCTACTTTATAAATATTGAATTTAGTAGTTTAGTAATTTAACTGTTCTTGCACTGAGCACACATTCTTTTTTATTCTCTTTTATGTAAATATGTATAGTTTTCTATTACTGTTAATTTGTAATATAATTTGCTATGGGTATTAAATTTGTTTCCCTTTATGTTCATGAATTGTATACATTTATTAAAATGCTGACGTTTCAGGTCCTCTTCAGAGCAATTACTGTCATTCAAGGAATACATTTTTTTTATTTATTTTTTTTGTGGTTAAATCAATACGAAAATTGTCTTCCATTAATGATGGTAATTGCTCTGAAGAGCATTACTTTGTGGTTGACGTCAGTAGAAGCATAATAAATGTATCTAATTCATAAACTTGAAGAGAAAAAAAATTTAATATTTATATCAAATTCATTCTAGTCACAAGTCGAAACTAAAAAAAGTAACATCTTTATACTTATTTGTAATATAGTTGAATATTATTGGTATTCAATTTTTCCAAATAATAATTATCATCATTATTAATTTATTTTTTCCACGAATTTGCAGTGAATAAAGTACCAACAAGTCGTCCTGTACCAAAGACTGGAACGGTTGGAAATCGCGGAGATACGGGGAAAGTTGATGAACTTAGTTCACAGGTAATTTTTCCTTTTTCAATTATTTTAATATTTAATAATAATAGTTTTTTATTTTATTTTTTTATGTTCCTAAAGTTCCAAACGTTCGAATGAACGAAATTAATTTGTTTCTTCTTCAAATTGAAATTTTATAACAATTTAGCAACATGTCGAAAAAAAATTATTAGTTTCTAAATGTTGAAGTTAAGTTTTTAATTTTTTGCAATTTTCATTGCAGTGATTTTTAAAAGTATTAAGTTCAATTGAATGTTCAAAATTTGTGAATCATTTTTTATACTCTGAATTTGACTTGAAGTTATTTTTCTATTAAATTGAAAGTATTTTCTATAAATTTTGAACTCTTGGCGAATTTGACGAGATATTAATATTTTTTATTTTTAAAATAGTAGTAAATAGTAAAAATTCTAATTTTGTGTGCTTGAATTGTCTTAGGTAATGGAATTGAAAATGACCGTGGATGGTCTGGAAAAGGAGAGAGACTTTTACTTTGGAAAGCTGAGAGAAATCGAACTTATGTGCCAAGAACCAGAAAGTGAAGAACCATCTCCAATTGTGCGAAAAATTCTCGACGTTCTTTATGCAACTGAGGTAAAAATGCAAAAAAAAAAATCAATTTCTTTATTAGAACATTTCTTCATCTTTTTTTTGGAAAATTTCAATTGACCAAATTTTGTTTTACTTTTGTAAATAATCTATTATGTGCATATGTAATAGACTTTACGTGAAGTTAAACAATAACTAAATATTGCAATTTCACATCTATGCTTTAGGTGTTTAAGTTGCTTAATTAATATTATAAATAAATATTGCCGCTTATGCAATTAGTTGATATTTTTAGATCAGACGCAATTAGTAAGATAAATTCTGAAAGTACTACGAAGTCAAGTTTATTTTTATATAATAATTGGGAATTAATTTATTTCCATATAAAAAAGTCTATGGGTTAGTCAATTAAATTGAAATAATCAAAAATTATGAAAATAAACTTGTTTGTTGTATTACTTTCTCGTTTTCTTACTTTTGATGCGTAATGACAGGGTTGCCACTAGCCAGAAAAATCAGGGAAGTCAGGAAAAAAAATTGTGGACAAGAAAATCAGGGAAATGTTAGGGAATTTTTTCAAAAGTATTGTAAAAATATCAAATTTTAAGAATTACTATAAAATTTCGGCCTCTTTTTGGCCTCTTGAAAAATATTTTTGAAAAACTTAAAAACTTTGAATTCTTCTTGAATTTTTTTTCCCACAAAAACATTAAATATTTATTTAAAAGATAACTAGATTTTAAATAATTTTATTTAAATTCAGAAAAAATTTGTTTTCTGATAAAACTTTATTACAATTAAAATTCTTCGAAAGAATTCAATTAATTTTAAAAATTTTAATAAAATTCTTCTCAAGACTTCAATTTATTATTTTCATTAAACAAAAATAATATAATTCTTTGCTGGAATTTAATTATTTTAAATCTAATTTGAATAAGATTTCTCGAAAGAATTCAATTATTTTCAATTCAATTTTAATAAAATTCTTCTCAAGACTTCAATTACTTTCATAAAAAAAATAATAAAATTCTTTGCTGAAATTTAATTAGTTTCAATCTAATTTGAATAAAATTTCTCGAAAGAATTCAATTATTCTCAATTCAATTTTAATAAAATTCTTCTCAAGATTTCAATTACTTTCATAAAAAAATAATAAAATTCTTTGCTGGAATTTAATTATTTTCATTTTAATTTGAATAAAACTTTTCGAAAGAATTTAATTATTTTCAAAGAAGAATTTATAAGTGACCTTTTTTGTCGTGTAATGTTAAATTAAGTTCACAAATTAAATTATTTAATTGATTAATTTTTAATGATTTTTAATTGAAAATAATTTTGTTATTGAATTTCAAACAATATTAAAATTCAAAAAATTTAAAAAGAAAAATTATCTAAAAAATTAGAAATCAAAAGCAAACAAAATTTCGTAAATAATTAAAATTGTTAGTTATAAAAAGATTTTAATTTAAATGTTTTTCAAAACATTGAATTTCTAAAAGTTTTATATAAAATTCTAAATAATGAAGTTTTTAAAATATTTCTGTTCTATTTTTCGAAGATTATTGAATTTTTATAAACAAGTAATTGAATATTTTATAAATAATCGAAATTTTCAAGAATTCTATTAAAAATATTTCGACTTTTCAATCTTATTTTAATCCAATTTTTGGTTTCTGGTAAACAAGTTTTGGCTCATGAAGTTAGAAATTAAATTTTTACTTCTAAAAATTATCTTTTTTGTTAAAATTGAACTCCCTTTCAAATTTTTTTCCCCCATAGAGATTAGAAAAAATGCTAAAAATTAGTAAAAAACCAAAATCAAATTTTTTGTGGCAACCCTGAAGTAAAAAATGAAACATTCTTGATTCTTTCAAACAAATTTTTGGATATGAAAAATTTTTCCTTGCCAAATAGATTTTGAAAAAAAAATATAAATATAGAAAATTTATAAAACTTTATAAAAAAAAATAATTCCTCAAAGAGCCAATTGAGTTGGAAAGAAATTCGTTTTTAAAATTCTCTCGAAAAAATAAATGTTTTCAGGAGGATGGAATTGGACAGGAGAGCGAAGATCAGACGTTTTAAATACTACTCAATTGTCTTTTTTCTTTTTATGTAAAAAAAACTAAAGGTAATTTGACAACAATTTTTTTTTTATGTTTTTGTTGGTAGCATTTGATTTCATGAAATTGTTATTCGATTCAAATTTATCTTCATTATTTAAAAATTTTATCAATATTTAAAATATAAATCGGTTATGGAAATAACTCTTTATCAGGAAGGAATTAAAAATTATATTTAGAAATGTTTTTACTAAAACGTAATTTTTTTTGGTAAAATTTTAATTTAGTAAAAATTAAACTGTCGATATTTTTACAAGAAAATTAACATTGTTAACAATTGTTCATTATTTAACATTTATGTTGTGTTGACTGTTTAAACAATATATTAAATTTTTTACATTTAGCTTCTGTTTTACGCTTTTATGTTGCTTTTTACGTTTTTTTTTGTCGAGTGAGCATGATTTGTTTGTTTTCGTCCTTTTTGTTTGATTTTTTAAACAAATTTTGAATTAATTTTCGAAAAAAGTTATTTTTGTTTTTTGCTTTGTAAAAATGATAATTTTTCAAGTTTCACAATTACCATTTTACGAAAATTGATAAACTTATTGGAAAAATGAAAAAGGTTGTCTTTATTTTTTCGGTTTGAAACTGTTAATTTAGAAATTATTAAAAGTTAAGTAAAATATTTAAAAAAAGAGTTCATAATTTTTTGGTAAAAAAAAGACATTTTGAAAAAGTTCTCTTGATAGTAAACATTGCAATCTTCTTCTTATTTTAGAAACGAAAATAAATTAGTAAAAGCTAAAAATTCAAAAAAAGGAATAAAATAAAAAGGAAAGAACAGTAGATAAAATTCTAAATTCTAAATTATTTTTTCGTATTTTTAG
This sequence comes from Leptopilina heterotoma, assembly GCF_015476425.1. Lineage (NCBI taxonomy): Eukaryota > Metazoa > Arthropoda > Insecta > Hymenoptera > Figitidae > Leptopilina > Leptopilina heterotoma. Next base: position 358,709 of record NW_025111150.1, read on the forward strand.
GATGGTTTTGCACCACCCGAAGAGCTAGAGGGTCACGGACACGATGATGAGGAGGAATATTAATTATAGTGTTTAAAAAATTCAAATTTTCATAAAACAGAAATTAATTAAGACAAGAATGTTTAAAACACTATGCCTTTGCGCTAGTATCAGTACACCTTGCATTATTAGTCCGCTATTTTACATAGCTCACTAAAGCGTTTTGTGCGTATTTTTTTTTCTCTTTCTCCATTATTTGTTACAAAGTTTATCGAATTTTTTCTTGAATCTCCACTAAAAATTTTTTATATTTGATTATTCAGAAAAGAAAGAAAAAAAACGCCATTTACGCATTATTATTATTATTAAAAGGAAATTCGACGAAAAATAATTAATTATTTCTTCTTCTTCTTTTTTTGTCAACTTCTTTAATCCAAAGCACTCGGAAAAAAGTTATATTTTGATTAATATTTTCTTTGTTTAATTGCAATTTGATGACTTTAATATTTAAGGACGATAAATAATGAATGCAAATGTAGTGGAATGTTTTCTAAATTCTTATTGTGTTTAAATGTGCGAGTGTTTAACTTTTTTAATAATACATTTGTATCGATATTATATCATCTTGTAAAATAAAAGTTTTTAGTTTTGGTTCTAAATATTATGATTTTGCTGAACGAATCAAAGCGTGTGACTGATTTTTTGCAAACAATTTTTTTGTTGGCGATATTTTTTTCTTATTCATTCACATTTTTTTTAATTCTCTTTTTAATAGTGAGAAATTTTTTATTATATGAAAAAAAAATTACACACTGTATGTAAATTATATATATTTCTTTTTTTCGATTCTACGTGAAGCTGTTACTCTCTAATAGCCGTGTTGACTAATTGTAAATCTACAATGATAGCTTGACTATTTCATTTTCACTTTTGGGCCATTCCATTCATTTTTCTTATTCACTAGAAGAAAATTGTTGTAAATTTCTAATTTGAATTTAAATAAATCTATAGATGAAAACTTTAAATATTCATATTCCTAAACAAAAACCAAGACTTTGAAAATAATTTTTTAATTCACTAAAGGCCTACTTAAATGAAAAAACAGAAAATAATGGAATGATCCTTAAGGGTATCGAAATCAGTTTTCTCCTCCATAAACTAGAATTCAAAAAAGGATAAAAGTAGGATCACGAGTGCTCTGAATTTTGACCCTTGAGAAGGCGAGATTGTCATGGAGAATTTTTCAAAAATCTCACGAGATAGAAATGTTGATAACTTACAACAATAATAATGTATAATTATTTTAATATTAGTATCTTGAATGGATGCATATCACATTAGGATGGTTTAAAATTTTCCGAAATTTAGAAAATAAAAATCCCCCACTTTTGTGAGGGAAATTCTTTTTAATTAAACACAAACAAAAATTTCCCACAGACTGAAAAAATAGTAGTTTACTTTGAAATTTCGAAAATTTTATACCATCGTAGTGTCGCGTTCTCAAGATCAATGGTTTGGAGTGGAAGTGACCTTATGGATAAACTTGAGATTATTGAAAAAGAATTTCAAACTGTTGATGAAAATATTCTGTGAAAAGTTTAATAATTATAGACATTTAAACGAAAAATGTAATATTAATACAAAAATATAAGGGAAGAAAAAACATAATCCTGGGGGAGAAAGAAAAAAAATGGGGATAAAAAATTTAATTCTTTGTTGTAATTAGAAAATGGATTTGCATTTGGATGTCTTCGTCAACTGATTCGACTATAAAATTTGTTTTGCACCGAGAATCACATTATCTTTATATAAAGTAAAATGAGAAGCGTTTTAGCTTTCAATATTGCGATTGACGCAGTTACGCTGGTCAAGTAACTTTTTTTTCTTCTCTTCATATAATTATTTATATTTTTTTAGTAAAAAAAAACATTTTCTTCGTACGAACAAAAAATTTTCATATATATATATTTAGAATAGTTTTTTTATTGGGCCAGTGTAACAAGGTCGATATTGTGACCTTTGTGCGATGAAAGCGAGCGCGATAGAATAATTCAAGTTTTTAATTGACGATGTATCTAATTCAACATTGAATAAAGTCACAATGAAAGTAAAAAAAAAAAGTGAATTGATCCTATTTTCAAGCGCCTTAAAAAATATCCAAAGAACCGAAAATAATTATTTATCTAAAAAATGTAATAAAATTAATTAAATTTCCCAATTTGTGAATTTGTGAATTTCTGAAAAATGAATTTTTCGGAAATTGGGGACAAAATGTGAAAAAAATTTGTTAAAAATTCGTTTTTGTAATTAGAAGTATATTTCACTTTTGTGAGAAAAATATTGTAAAAATGTGGAAATTTTTCTTTGTACTATTTAAAATTTAAATAGAATTATTTTTTCATTTTCTGCGGGTAATTTCGGTATTTTTGAAAAAAGAAAAATTTGCGGGTAACGAAACGATTAAGTGACGTCCCTGATCTCTTCAAAGTGTAAAAAGCTTTACTTTCAGTTTAACGTCGTCGGGCGACTTGATGGATTGTCTGTAATTGCTTTCGCATTTCAAGTGTCAGTATTTGTTCGAGAACTCAAGAAATTAATTATTGAAAAGTATCTAAAAATTGTGAGTAATATTTTTCAAAAATTGAATTTTCACAAATTCGGTAAATTTTCAAATTTCAAACTTAATTGTTCTTAATTAAGGAAAAATCAAATAAAAGAAAAATATTTTTCTTAATTTCATCTATGAAAAATTGAATAAAAATTAATTATTCCTGATTTTTTCCAAATTTGAAAAATAGATTCAAAATTTTGAGTAATTTCAAAAAAGTTAATTTTTTAAATACTGGATTAATTTAATTGTACAAAATTGTTGATTTTTCCCCAAATGCGGAATTTGGTTTAATTGAGGTAATTTGTAAATTTGTAAAATTTATAATTTTGTAAATATGAAAATTTGTAAATTTCTGAATTTCTCAGTTTGTAAAAGTTTCATTAGAATTTTATTAACGTAAATTTGTGAATTGAAAAGTGAAAATTGACTTTTCTTGGTGAATCTGTAAACATATGAATTGATCTTCGTTTAACCTTTGGGTTCAGAAATAGGCGCGAGAATAATTCAAAATATTGTTATAATGATAATTTGTATTCAACAAAGAATTTGACAAAATTTTTCGATTTTTACACTTTTTTTTTGAGTAATTGAGTAAATCCGTGAATCGAAAATAGAAAATTTTTTTATTTTTGCAATACGTTTTACGAAAACTCAAAAATATTGCTCGATTTGTAAAAATAGAAAAATTTTATCTCAATTTCCAATTTTTGGTGAGTGGTACAAATTTTGAAAATTCAATTGAATTAACAAAAGTGTTTCGAATGTTTTACCAAAGGAAAAAATCAGTTTGAATTTGAATTCTAGAGATCAACATTTTAAGTTCCGGCTTTTCTCCATTACAAAAAAAAAATATTTTATTAAGTCTACGGGTAAAGGAGAAATACGATAACAACCACCAGTAAACATCTCAATAATGATAAGAAATTGACAGAGCAAAATAATTAACAAAGAAATGAGAATAAAAAAATTAGCAGAATATTAATTTTGTAAAAAAAAAAATTCTTGACGAAAATAAGTGCAAAAAACACATAATTCTATTCGTATAGAGATTTGAATTTCAAATTTAATAATTCGAAAATTAATTAATAATAGAATTTTTTTCTCCTGGAGAATTATCATTGGGGTCGATTTGGATCGAAATTAATCGAGAAGATGTAAAAATTTAATTATAGAAATTATTAATTTCTTTGCAAATTTGGTATAAAATTTTTTAAAGAGAGTTGTTATGGGACTTGTATTACGGTGATATGACGAGGTCGTGCCTTCGAGATACTCATTATCGACGCCCCTTTACTTATTGTTTATTTATCACTGACTCACTATTTCTTTATAAACAGAAATTTAATTTAGCAAGGTGTTGAAAATTTTTCCTCAATTTTCAAAATTTTGTTTTGTATACTGATATTTGAAATTTTGAAATAAAATAATGAATTTACAAATATATTTTACAAGTTGATTTTGATTTTCTTTTTTTACTATTTTAATATTTCGATATCAAATACAATATAATTGTTATTTTTACAAAAAAAAATATATTTTCATCTAAAAAAATCGTGCATTAAATTTCGATTAAACTTACATCATTTTATTCTTTTCTTTCTAAACCGAGATTTAATATTTACTTAATTTTATTCTCTTCTGTTTAAAATCATTTTATTGTCTTTTTTTTGGATTTTTCTATTATTTTTTAATAATTTGTAATTTCAATTTTAATTGTGATTGTAATTGTAATTATGATTTCAACAAAATAATAATTTACAATAAAAAAATAAATTAAAAAAAAAAATCTAATGAAATTTGAGATTTTCTGTTTAAATTTCTAATTTTTGAAAATAAAAAAATTCTTTTTGTGCAGAAATTGTCGCGAAATTACCGAATGCACGGGAAATTTAATAATTTCTAGTATGGAGTCATTTGCGAAAATACCTCTTGGACAAACAGCTTTAAAATTAGTAGATCGTGTCTTGTGGGTGGTTGAAAAATCAGCACAGTGGAGTCTTCCCGTTCAAGAACCCTCGTCAGGTTTAATCAACTTTTTCATTAATTTCATTGCATTTTTATTATTATTCAAAAAGAAAAATTAATTTAATTTTTATTATTAAGTTTGTATATTATTATTGTTATACACTATAAATAATTAATAATATTTTATGATTATTATTTTTCTATTTTACTATTATTAATTATTTTTTTTACTATTATTTCTATTTTACTATTATTTATACTTATAATAATTTATAATTACAAATTATAAATGTTAATAGTTTATTAACAATTACTAATAAATTAAAAAATGTAATAAATTTTATTTTAATTAAACAAGTCATTAAATTCTTTCAATAATTATTTTCTATTTTCTATGTAAAATAATTTACAATTATTTATTACAATTGTTAATAATTTTCAGGAAATTTAAAAAAATTTAATACATTTTTTTTAAATGAAAAATTTCTTTAAATTTTTTCAAAAATTGAATAATACTTTTAGTTTAAAGGAATAAATCGATTTATATTGTTTATTGAGTTTAGTAAATAATAATATTAATATAATAATAATATTGTAATAAAAATAACAAATAATATTAATAATAATGTTATAATAAAAATAAATAATAATATTAGAGTAAAAATAAATAATAATATAAATATTATTAAATTTAATTAATAAATTGTTTAAATTTAATTAAATTCTTTCTTCAGATGAAAATGGAAAAACATTCGGTGAAGTAGAACTTGTGAGGCCACTTCCATGGATCCTCTTCCTACCTGGACTAATTTTATTACGAGCAGTGAGAATCGCACTCAACGTAGGAGCTTTTATCTGCGGATATCCACAAATTCAACCCAGTGGAATAGTAAGAAATTATGTTTTTTATGCAAAATTTTTTGTTTTTTAAATATTTCTTTTTTTTCTACATTTATTTTTATATTTTCTGTATTTTTTATTCTATTTCTATGATCTGAATATATTTTTAAAAATTTTGATCGAAAAAAATACACAAATTCCAAAAATTTACAAAAATCTGTTTTTTTAAACAAATAAAAAAAAATCTATTAAATTGATTCAATGATAAATAAAATTAAATGACGATTAAATTTTAATTTTAATTCAATTTAAATTAGTTTTGAAATTATTACTGAAAAAAATTTGACAAAAAAGCCGTTAATTTTTAGTTGAAAAGAAATTTAATTTTCACAAATTTACAACAAATCTGTCAATGAATAAATAAAAGACAAAATCTATTCCAAATTCATTACAATCTAATATTAATTTTATACCAAATTAACTGTAGTGAAATTTTGCAAAAAAATTTCAAATATTTGATTTTTCAAAGTTGTAACAAATAAAAAGAAAAACTATTAAATTACATACAATTTTTGATATTAATTATATTTAATTAAAGAAATATGAAATTAAATGTGATAAAATTACTCAAAAAAATTTTTGAATTTAATTTAAAATTAAAAAATTGTTAAATTACTGAAACAAATAATTTTACAAAAAAGACAAAAATTCTGCAGCAAAATAATATTTAATTTTATAAAAGTAACAAGAAAATTGTCAACAAATCAAAAGTATTAAATTACTTTCAAATTCGCAAAATAAATTTGACAAAAAAACCAAAAATTGTGCACCGAAAGAATACTTTTACTCTCCCAAAGTTATAACAATTAGAACAAAAAAAAAACTATTAAATTACTTTTAAAATTTATTGTCGTAACGAATTTAAAATTTATTGTCGTAACGAATTTAAAAATTATTGACACTGAAAAATTGTCCAATTTTCCAAAGTTGAAACAAATAAAAAAAAGACAAAAACTATTTAATTATTTTTAAAATCTTCAACACAAATTCTAGAAAAAAATCCAAATTCGTAAATAAATAACAATATATAAATAAAAAAAATAAAATAAAAAATTATTCTTTCAAGGTAAAATTCATTCAAAAACGCAGAAGACAACTAAGGACAATAAAGAACAATGGCTTCAAAAGTATGCGCGCCCGTAAAGAATTAACAGACCAGGTAAGATAGAATAAAAAAAAAAACAAAAAAGAAAAAAAAATAAAAATGCGAGCATGCAAAAATTTGAATTTCGTGTAATTAGAAAAATTTTGTTTCGAATTAAAAAATAATAAAAAAAACTAACGACAATCTCGCATGCGACGTCGAATCAACCAGGAATCTTTAAGTCCTTGAATGTTTCCGAAACAATCAAAAAACAAAAAGCTCGATAAATCGTGGTGATGGGTGTATAGGACAAGGTGGTGGCAAAGAACGATGCCAGGAAGAGTCTAATAAAGTCGATCCAGTTGACACTGTCCACTCTCTCATGTCTCGATGGCTATAGGAATAATTCACCATCGCCGCCTCCCACAAGAATCCAGGTCTCCAACAATTTCGATCTGGTGAGTCTCTCTCTAAAATCCCGCTTTTTTCATAAAAACATTTCTTCATTCTTTTCATTCCATCCCCATGTGGAAGGATTGCCGGAAAATTTACAAAAAAAATTAATTCCGAAAAATTTTCCGAAATTTTTTGCAAATCATTTTTTTCACTGGTCAGGGAAATCAGAAAATTCAGGGAAAATAAATTTTATCAAATTTAATTTTTGAATAATTTCAAATTAAAAATTTCAAAAAAATGGAAGTTTAATAAATTTCTTTAAAACAATTCAATTATTTTCAAAAAAATTTAATAAAATTCTTCGCACGAGATTCAATTATTTTTTAAACTTTCAATGAAATTTCTCAAAAGAATTCAATTTGTATTTTTAAAAAATTTAATAAAATTCTTTGCACGAGATTCAATTATTTTCAAATCAATTTTAATAAAATTTCTTGAAAGAATTCAATTATTTTAAAAGTTTTTTTATAAATTTTCTCGAAAAAATTCAATTATTGTACAACTTTTTTAGAAAATTCTATATAAGAATTTAATTATTATTAATGCATTTTTAATTGAATTTTTCGAAAGAATTTAATTATTTTCACAAAATTTCCATAAAATTCAGCAAAAAAGAATTAAACAATTAAATTATTTTCGAAAATTTGAATGCAAAATTTTTCTATGCAAAAATTAAATTCTTTCAGATTAAAAATTATAAGAAATTACAAAAATTACAAAAAGTAATCTAAAAATTAATAATAAAAAACTATAAAAATTATTAACTTTCAAAATAGAAAAAAAATTATAAAATTCTACGCACAAGATTCAATTATTTGCAATACAATTTTTAAAAAATTTCTCGAAAAATTAAATTATTTTAAAAATTCTTTATATTCAATTATTAGAATTCAATTATTCTCAATGCAATTTCAATTGAATTTCTCGAAAGAATTTAATTGTTTTGACAAAATTTATATAAAATTCTGAAAAACAGAATTAAACAATTAAATTATTTTCGAAAATTTTAAGCAAAAATTTAATTCTTTCAGATTAAAAATTATAAAAATTTACAAAAATTACAAAAAATAATATAAAAATTAATAATAAAAAACTATAAAAATTATTAACTTTCAAAATAGAAAAAAATTTCAAATATTAAGGATATTTGAACTAATATGACGTCATAGTTTAAAAACTAATGTTTTGTACAAACTGTGACGTCATAATGATTCAAATGCCCTTAACGCAAAATTATGTGGAAAATAAATTAATAAATTAATAAAATTCTAAGCAAGAATTAAATTCTTTCAGATTAAAAATGATAAAAATTTACAAAAATTACAAAAAGTAATATAAAAAACTATAAAAATTATTAACTTTTAAAACAAAAAAGAATTTAAATATTAACGCACAATTCTAGAAAATAAATTAATTTCTAAATTTATTTACAATAATATTCTCACAAAACTTATTCTCTAAATTTTAATTAGTAAAAATTTGAACTAATTATAGAACAAAAGTGTTATGAATTTTCTAAAAATTGAAATTATTCAAAATTCGTGAAATTGAATTGTAAATAATTGTATTTCAGAAATATTTTCAGTAAATTTTTTTTCTTTAAAGATATAATTGAATTCTTAAGGAACTCTCTTAAAAATTATTAAAAGTAATCGAATTAGAGAAGAATTTTAGTTGAAAATTCTAGAAAATAATTGAAATTAAATATTGAAATATTAATTTGTGTGGGAAAATAATAATAATAATTAAGTATTTATTTTAAAAAACTATTAATCTTCCGAATAGTTTTACAATAAAAGTATTCAGAAATAAATGTATAATAGAAATATTTTTTTGTGTATCAAATTTATTTTTAGAGTGAAGAAGTTGAATTTTAAAAAATAGCAACTTTTCGATTTTTTCATTGGATAAAAATTATTATTTCTATACAAAATAAATTGTAATTTTTCCAGTGAGAAAAACGTATTTTTTAATTTTTCGTGTACAATTTTAAAAAAATTGTTCTTGAAAACAAAATTTTCGAATGAAAACTTTAATTGGAGTTTTCCAGATTTCAATTTACCCACGAGAGAAAATTATTCTGCTAACACTATCAAAAATATATTATAGACGAATTTTCGAAAAATTTTCAGCGAATTTTTTGAAAATTTTTCGGCAATCCTTCAAACATGGGACATATTTTTACTCTTTCTTGAAACCCAAACAGTTCATTTTAGGAATATCGAAATCAAACAACTCTTCCGAGAAGAATGACTGGACTTTTCTAGATTTTCACGGATCATTGACGATTACACAGAAATTTTGGATTAATTCCAAAAAAGCAATGGGATGGGAGGAGATAAGTTGATTTAAATAGAAAACGATTTTTATCCTCTGTATTCCTTTATAATTCCTTTTTCTACACATAGTTGTTTTAATTTGTAGTTTAATGTTAGTGAAGTTCACACCGTTTATAAAATCAACGATTTAGAAGAAATTTTATCAAGTTTTCAATTTATTTACATCATATCAATTTGATAAATCAATTAAATAAATTTTTGTATAAAGATCAATATAATTTACAAAAAAAAATATTTGTAAAAAACATTTTTATTATTTTTGCCAGGAAAAATATTTTTTCTTTTTTTTGGATCGTTGAGAACGTTGTGAACTTTATCAACGTGTAGTTTTGTCTATTATATTGTTTTGTCTTTAAGTGTCTTTTATGTAGTTGTCATTTTTAATGTCTAATAAAAATTCCATTAGATAAATAGAAATTATTATTCCCGACATGTGAAAATTGGAAAATATATTTTATCAGAAAAAAAAATCTATCTTGTAGTTTCTGATAAAAATAGAGATGGGTCAGACTTTGATAAGGATATTTGAATAAGCCAAGTCTACCAGTTAGTCTGAAGAGAATATTATAATTATAAATTCGTAATTAATGATAACGAAGCTTTCATTATAAATGTGTGACAATATTCAAATATATTCTTTTCATTCACAACTTTCTTAATTAGTTAATTCTTTGGTTTGAAATTACAATTATCAGATTATTTGCTTTCGTTTTTTATTAAAATTTTTTATTAGATTATTATTAGAATTTAAACTCAATTAAATTTTTTTGGTTTTAAATTACAATTATTAGATTATTTGCTTCGTTTTTATTGAAATTTTTTATTAGATTATTATAAGAATTTAAACTAAAATTACAAAAAATGTAACTAAAAAAATTATTATTTCTAAAGTCATTACTTTCGCAATAATAATTTTTTAGAAACTTTAACACAATTTTTCAAGAATTTTGAAAAAATTGTAAATATAAAAGTAAATATAATTATTTTCAATTTTCTAATTCACCAAAACACAGTGAAAAATAGTTTTGAATAAAATTTATTTGAAATTAATAATTTTCAAGGAAAATTCCAATATTTATCAATGAAATGTAAAATAATTTTGCATTATTTATTACAAACAATTATTTCCTAAGAAAATTTCGAAATAATAAATTTATAATAATAAAGAATAATTATTAATATACTAAAATAATTATATTCAATAATAATTTTCGAAGCAATTTTGAATTATTTACTGAAAAAACTGTTTCTTTCAAAAAATTGAAAAATAATATATTTTTAGTAGTAAATAATAATAAATACTAAAATAACTATTTTCAAAATTAATTGAGGATGAAATAATTTTGTATTATTTATTGCATTATTATTTCCTAAGAAAATATCAAAATAATACATTTTTAGTAATAAATAATAATAATTATAAAACAACTATTTTCAAAATTTATCAAATGTGAAATAATTTTGATTTATTTACTGAAAAAACTATTTCTAAAAAAAAATTTTAAAATAACACATTTTTAGTAGTAAATAATAGTAAATACTAAAATAACAATTTTCTAAATTAACTAAGTATGAAATAATTTTGAATTATTTATTGCAACAATTATTTTGTAAGAAAATTTGAAAATGATAAATTTTAAATAATAATTGATAATAATTCAAAAAATCTATTTTCCAAATAGATGAAAATAAAATGGTATGAAATAATTTTGAATTATTTATTTAAAATATGTTTATTGCAAAAATTATTTTCTAAGAAAATTTAAAAACAATTTTATAATAATAATAATAGAAAATAATAATTAAAAAATAACTATTTTCAAAATTCAATAAGTGTGAAATAATTTTTTAATTAATTATTATCTATTAAATGTCACTTGAAATAATTTTCGCAATTATTTGGCAGTGTGAAATAATTTTGAATTTAAATGCATTTTTTTTAAGAATTTCTTTTCTTTCAGGTACCAGTACCAGTTGAAGAGGACACAACTGACTCGGCCAACAGTCCCAATTCAAAACGCAAATATTTGGAAGTTGAACTTTCTTCGACTGACGATGATGATGGCAGTGAATCCGAGGAAGAGACACTCACATCTCAAATTGAGCGTTTGGCTTTTGAAAAAAGCATCGACGATCCAGATTTCAATGTGAGTTTTGAATTTATTTTTCGCTTTTTTCAAAAATTTTTTTATGGAGCATTCCATGAGAAAATTTTTTAAAAAAAAAAATTTTTTTTTAAACAATTTTTTTCGAATTGTATACGAAAAATAAAAAAGAAGTATTTTTTATTTTGTTATTTAATAAAAATTGTGAAAGTTATGATTTTTTTAAATTTAACTTCTTCGGAAGCCGAAAAGCAGAAAAGTCACATTTTCGAATTAATTGGAATTTTTTAGATACTTTCGCAATTTTTTATGCAATTTGATACAATTATTTAAAAAAAAGGAATTTTTTTGAATATCTAAACATTTTAGGAAAAAACGAATAAAATTCAAGTAGTAAATTTTTTTTATTTCCTAAAAGTATTAGAGAAAACCGTACTTCAAAAATCCTCGGCTCCTGAAGAAGTTGAATTTAAAAGAATCCCTACTTCCCCAATTTTCATCGAATAAAAAAATGAAAAATACGTCTTTTTTTATTTTTTTTTTATTTTTTGTTTCTGACCAAAAAAATTTTTCAATGAAATTTTCACCTGGAATGCTCAATGTATTTTTTTATTTACTATTTACATAAACTTGAAAATAATTATTTGCTATTTTTTTTCTTATTTATTAACTATTTTTACCTCTTTAACAACATAAAATCGAGAATTGTAATTACTCTTCCAATTGAAAGAAATTAATTTAAAGAGAAGAGTATGAATAAAATCAAGATCATTTAAATATTTGTTATTGAATATAAACTCGTGATGAGCGCAAGCCTCATGGATTTTAAGGTCTTGCATATTTAATAATATGCAACTCGTAAACTTATAACAAGAAAACCTTGAGACTTGACCCTTCTTGGACAGATAGCCTGCTTACTCTTTGATACGCAGTCTGCTTCACTTGTATTTTTAGTCCATTAAAAAAAAATAGTTGTTATGAGCTAATGAATCATTTGACGCCTCAAATAATCATATTATTAATATTTTATTCACTAAATTCACACAGATGATTCAATTTTTACATGTAATTATTATTTATAATAAAAGAAGATTAAAAATAAAAAAAATTACTTTTTGAATAATTTTTTATTGCAATTTTCTAAAGGTGTCAAATTGAGACAAAAAACGAATCAAAATGTAGCTTCGCAACACTTTTGATTCTTTTTTTGTCTCAAAACTGTATGAAAATAAAAAAAAAAACTATTTCTGAAAAATACAAGAAAAATATTTTTTAAATTCTATTCACTGAAAAACGAGAAAAAAGATTTTTATTTTTCAAACACAAAAATAATAAATTAAAAAGAAAAAAAATGCATAAAAAGTATTTTGATATTAATTTTTATTAATTAATTTTATTAACATTCGTCTAATTAATATTATCGACTTGTTATAGATTACAAAATTACTAATTAGAATTTATAAGATTTATTAAAGAAAAAACAAATTTGTATATAAATGAGAGATTGTAGACTGAAATTAGTGAAGAGGAAAAAATGCGAAAATGATATATAGTGCAAAGTTTACCGAACGAGACTCAAACGTAATTATTGTTAAGACTTCGCTAAAAACTTAATTTTCCTATCGTTGTTTTGTGAATCATTTTTTTTTCTTTTCAAAATTACTCCTCTCTTTTGAACGTCAGTGAAAAAAGACGCAGTTTATAATTGAGCAATTATTTTTCCAAACGAATAGTTTTGTAATTTTTTTTCTCTTACAGCCCGATGCATTATCGTCAAGTGACGTAACAGACACAAGTTTCGAGGATGAAATTTCTATAAGTGAAGCAAAAGATCTTGTGGCGGATGCAAAAACAGACTTGAAGCACGTTCAACTTCAAACTCCTGATGAACAATCAAAACAGAAAGAGGTAGCAATTCCTGATGAGGTAATAAAATTTACGACTATTTTTCTTTTTGTCTATTCAAGTTCATTAATCATTAGTCTGGGAAAAAGGAATTTTATGCAAAAATTAAAAATAAAGAAAAATAGTGAATAAATTAATAAATTAATAATTCATAACTAATAATTAATAATTAATAAATGAATAAACAAATGAATCAATAAATGAATAAATAAATGAATAAATAAATGAATAAGTAAATGAATACGTAAATGAATAAATAAATTAATGAAGAAATTAATAAATATTTACCTAACTAAATAAATTAATAAATAAATGAAAGACAAGAGAAAGTATGGAAAACTCTAAAATAATACTGAACTTTCTAAATTTGAATTCACTGATAGTAAAAAGTCATTCAATAATTTAAATTAGTAAAAATTTCTTCTAATTTTAGTCCATTATTGAGCAAAAATTTACTAAATGAATTTTTAGCTTCTAAAAAAATAGATAAATTCTACTAAGAATTAACCTGTCCTGAAAGAATGTCCTGAAAATATTCTAAGTTACTAAAAATTAATGAAAATTTTTACTAATTTCAGTCATTTTTCGGTAAAAATTTACTAAATGAATTTTTAGCTTCTAAAGAAAATAGAAAATTCTACTAAAACTTAATGTAAATTTTAACTAATTTTCGTCATTTGTCAAGTAAATTAAATAAAGAAATTTACAAATAAATTTACTAATTTTAATTATTTTTCAGTAGGAATTTACTAAATGAATTTTTAGCTTCTAAAGAAAATAGAAAATTCTACTAAAATGTAATAGAAATTTTTACTAATTTTAGTCATTTTTCAGTAAAAATTTAGTAAATGAATTTTTCGCTTCTAATGAAAATAGACAAATTCTACTAAAAAATTTGCAAGTAAATTTACTAATTTTAACCATTTTTCACTAAAACTTTTGTAAAAGAATTATTAATTTCTATAAAGAAAATAGATAAATTCTACTCAAAATTAATTGAAATTTTTACTAATTTTAATCATTTCTTCAGTAACAATTTAGTAAATAAATTTCAAGCTTTTTAAGAAAATACAGAAATTCAAAAAAAAAATTTGTAAAAAAAATGTAATAAATTTTTAGTAAAAATTTACTAAATGAATTTTTAGCTTATAAAAAAAAAGATAAATTCTACTAAAAATTAATGGATATTATAACTAATTTCAGCCATTTTTCGGTAAAAATTTACTAAATTAATTTTTTTTTCTTTTAAATAGAGAAACTCGACTAAAATTTAATGAAAATTTTAGCTAATTCTAGTCATTTTTCAATAAAACTTTAGTTAATTAAATTAAGAAATTTACAAATAAATTTACTAATTTTAATTATTTTTCAATAGAAATTTACTAAATGAATTTTTAGCTTCTAAAGAAAATAGATAAATTCTACTAAAAATTAATGGATATTATTACCTACTAATTTTAGTCATTTTACGGTAAAAATTTACTAAATTAATTTTTAGCTTCTAAAGAAAAAAGACAAATTCTACTAAAACTTAATGGAAATTTTTACTAATTTTTCTCACTATTTGGTAAATAATTTTTTCGCTTCTAATGAAACTAGACAAATTCTACTAAAAAATTTGCAAATAAATTTACTAATTTCAATCATTTTTCACTAAAACTTTTGTAAAAAATTTACTAAATTAATTTTTAGCTTCTAAAGAAAAAAGATAAATTCAACTAAAAATTTGCAAATAAATTTATTTATTTTAATAATAATTTTAAAGGCAAAATATTATAATTGTTGTAAAAAATAAAATAAAATAAGCAAAAAAAAAATTAATAATAAAAAATATAAAATAAAATTTAGAAAAGAAAACAGTTGTGGTTAAAACAACAAAATACTAATAATTACTTTATGTAAATTAAAATATTTATTCATTACACTTTAAAAAAAAAGAGTGAAATGTCGTATACTAATTGAAAATTAGTACAGGAATTTCCTAAAAATTAGTAAACGACTTTCAACTCTTATAGATTAACTCTCTAAATCTGAACTAATCCTGCTTGGCTTTTGCTTAAGCAATTAATAAAAAATAGCAAATTATTAGTACAAAGAAACTAATTATTAATAGAAAGCAACTAATTATTCTTTCTAAATTTGAATAAGTAAAAATGTTTACTAATCTGAATTAGTGACTGACTTTTTGCTTTTCAGTTAGTAAATTTAAAATTTAAAGTTTTATTAATAAATTAGTACAAATTACTATTTATTAGTAAAATTTTAAAATATAAGTATTGCATATAATTTTTAAAAGTAATTAGTAAATTTTACTAAAATTAAAGTGTTGCATACTAATTATTAAAAATTATTTATCAACTAATTAGTAAATTTTACTAATAAATTAGTAGAAACTACTTTTTGTTAATCAAATTTCCTAATTCTCGAATGCAAAAATTTAGTCACTGTTTTACTAATTCAAATTTAGGGATTTAGTAGAAAATAACTAATTATTGGTAGAAAGTAATAAATTATTAGTAGAAGGTAATAATTACTATTAATTATTAGTTATTAAATAACTAAAAAAGTAGTCAAATTTGACTAATTGAATTACTTACAAAAATTTTAGTCTTCTATTAGTTTCAATTTAATTCAAATATAACTTTAACTAATAATAATTAGTCATTACTATTTCCTTTTTAAATCTAAATTTATAAAAAGGGCGAGCCACTAATTTACATTAGTAAAGATTTTACTAACTATAAAGATTTCCTACTAACTATTTTCAACTGAAAGTTGAAATCCCCCTCAAAGGCAATGTTACATATGCCATTTAAAAAAAAAAAAAAAAAAAATTAAGACTAAAATAATAGAAAAAATTTTCTCAGAAAACAAATGTGATGGTAATGCCCGAAAACTCAGGCGCCAATCATGGGGTTGATGCCCACGATGAAGAAGAAAATTATTATTCGCCAGTGAATTTTGGAACTGATGGCGATCTGGCCTTTTATTCTCCAATCAGCTCGAAAAGCGTTTCACCAGAACGATCAAATTCCCCCATTAAACGTGAGTGTCCTTTCACGCGAGCACATAAATAATTGTCTTTGATTTATGTCCTCTCCAAGTCTGAATAAGCAAAAATTCTTTCATGTAAAAAAAAAAAATAGGTGCATAAACTCTTGTCTGTTTTATGTAAAAAAAACTTTTGAAACATGAGTATAAGTGCATATGCACTTGTTCAGATTTAGAGACTCATTTTATGAGGCGCCATATTGCACACAATTGCGATAAAATTTATTCTTCACTAATGATTGACAATTTATATACATATAAATATACATACGTACAATATACGCAAAATGATCTTTGACCTCGAATATTTTATTTTTCAAACAAAACGTTAGCAAACCACTAGAAACAATCATTATAGTATAAAGTGCAATGCCTTCATGAGCTATTTTATACAGACTGTAATAAAAGATTTTTTTTCCATCTTCATTTAATGAATATATAAATATAATGATTGTCTAGAAAATATTTTCATTTTTCGAGACTATATAATATTCTATTCAAGGAGACTGAAGAGAAAATCATTTTTGATGAATAAGATTCCAATGCTCTTGATAGGATTTTATCTATTTTTTTTTTATTAAATCAATTTTAATATTTTAAATAAATTTAATTAAATTTTTAAATAAAATTTTATTTTTTTAAATTAGTACTACAAGACTTGAAGCAGTGAAAGCATTTGAAAATATGGATAAAATCATTTACAATTCAATCATTATTTACAGGAATTTTTAAATAAAATTCTTCTTTAGAAAATTATTAAAAATAATCGATTATTTTTAATAATTTTCGAAAAAGTTCTTTGACAATTTTCAAATACATGTGTTACAATATTCAATTTTACGAAATTTCAATTATTCGTAAATTCTTCAATTAAATAAATATTAGAAAATAAAAACTTCAAATAATATCAAAAAAATTCAATTAAACTTTTTCAAAAAAATTAACTTCAAAATTCAATTATTTTTAATAATTCACGCTATATTGCTTTTAATATTCAATTATTATCTGAAATTTCAACTGAAATTCATTTTTATGAAATAAAAATCAATTTTTATTAGAAAATTCGAATAGAATTCAATTATTTAAATACAAAAATTAATAATTTACTAAATGTTTCTTAAAATTCAATTCCCATAAAGAATCGTTATCAACAAATTTGATCAAATAATTGAATTCTATCAACGAATTTTAATAAAATTTTAAAAAATAATTACATTTTTCGATAAATTTGATTTAAAAGTGTATTAAAAATAATTGTAATTCTGCAATGAGTTTTATTATTTGTGAAAATAATTGAAATTTCTGAACAATATTTAATTTTTGCGAAGAATATTATTAATCTTAAAAATAATTGAATTTTTGCAATAATTTGTTACTTTTACAAAATTGAATTCTTTTTTTCGTGTTCTTAACTAAACAATTTCTATAAATCCATTGTTTTTAATAATTTTTGAAAAACTTCTTTAAGAATTTTAAAATTTTTTGTTTACAATTTAATTTTACAAAATTTCAATTATTTATAAATTCTTCAATTAAATATATAGGTATTAGAAAATAAAAATAACTTTAAATAATTTTTTAAAAAAATCCGCAATTAAAGTTTTTCAAAAAAAAAATTAATTCCACCGAATTGTTAGTTAAAAATATGAAAAATTCAAATTTTGAAAGATTTTAATCTGAAACTTTTTCAAAATTCAATGATTTCTAAAAGTTTACGCTCTAATGCTTTTAAAATTCAATTATTTAAATTCAAAAATAACAATTTATTGAATAATTGCATATTTCTTAAAATTGACTTCTCATAAAGAATTTTATCTATAAATTTTTAAATAATTGAATTCTTTTGACGAATTTTAATAAAATTTTTAAGAGTTTTTTCGAGGAATTCGATTAAAATTGTATTAATTATAGTTCAAAATTCTGCAATGAGTTTTATTATTTACGAAAATAATTGAATTCCTAAAAAGAATTTTATCATTTACGAAAATAATTGAATCCTCGTAAAAATTGTATTATTTATGAAAATAATTGAATCATTGCGAAGAAATTTATAAAAAATTTGTAAATAATGGAATTCCTGTGAAATTTTTATTATTTTTTGAAAATAATTAAAAGTTTGTGTAGAATTTTATTAAATTTTTTAAAAAATAATTGAATTCTTTTGGACAATTTTATGAAAATAGTAGATATTGAAAATCATTGCATTGAGAAAAATTTTTGAAAATAATTAAATTTCAGAGAAGAATTATTTAATTATTTCTAAAAATAATTGAAATTTTGATGAGAATTTAAAAAAATTTTTGAACATAAATGCATTTTTGCGAAGAATTTTATTACGAAAAAGCATTCTTTCAATTTTTTGTGAGTCTGTTAAATATGTAAATAAATAATCCATAAAATTAAATTTAAAAATTAAAATCTAAAAAAATAAATAAATATGAAACTTTTAAATTTTGTATTCATTAAATTTAAATAAATATATTAATAGAATTAATATTAATCCAGGTGTGTCAAATGGAAGTTTAAATGAATTTTTACGCACTTTTATAAAAATGAATTAAAAATATAAACAAAATATAAAATATAAATAAATTAACAGTTTACTAAGTTAAATAAAAAATATTTCTAAACAAACGATGTAGGTATAATATGAATCTACCTTAGTTTCATGATCTATTCATTGTTTGACATAAATTGTCATGCATATATTGAACTCGATTATTTGAAATTAATTCGGTCCTATCTTACAATTATTAATCAAAGTGTCTAGAACCGATAAATAATTTTAAATTACTGATTTAATTAGAAAATTAGATAACAAAACTTTCTGAATAATTACCAGAAGTCTATTATATATGTTATTACAGAAATTGTCAATTAATTAAATTCTCTTAAATCATTCCTGTTTTTTGTATTTGATTAATTTAATTGGAAAATTAATTAAAATTAATTTAATGAATTTAATTAATTAAAACTATTAGTACCTTTAATTAAGCTTAAATTACATCCAGAGAAAAGATATATTTGCCTCAGAGCCAGCTAGACTTTTTACTTGTTTTACATAAATTTTATTTGATTTAAACAAATTTTATTTGAATTAAACGAAAATTTTATTTGAATTAAACAAAATTTTATTTGGTTTAAATAAAATGTTATTTATGCCGAAGAAAATAAATAAGGCTCTGAGACAAATATACGTTAATTTAACTCAAATAAAATATATTTGGTTTAAATAAGATTTTTCTCTGGGTGTACTAATTATTGTTAATTATAATAATTATGATGATAATTAGTATGATGTTGCATATTATTTATTAATAGTATGATAATTATTCTATTAATTAGTAATTAATTAATTATTAACTAATTATATGTTAAAAATCTAATTAATTAATAATCTAATTATTAATTAATTAATTAAATGTTAAAAATCTAAAATACAGAAAAAAGAAATTTTTTTGCAAATTTTCATCAATAATTCCTAAAAAAAAAAATTCCTGACAAGTAAATGAAAATAATTTGCAATAATTTCTTCCCTGCAATATTGTATATGTATATAGAAGAGAAATATTATGATATGAAACGAGTGAAGCTCAAAGTTTATTCATGGTTCATGCGATAAATAGTGCAATAAGTGAATGAAAGCAAATCCGTTTCTTTTGTACTTTAATTATTTCCATTAATCTTATCGTGAAATAATTACTCGATATAGTAATTACATATATGATTAACTGTTGATTATATAATTAATTATTAATAATTATCTTTTTTATGTGAAAATGCGCGCAATATGTTGTTTTGGACGCCATGTGAAAAGCTCGTGTCAAAGCACACACTACTAATATTTTCGATTATAAATTAAAGGAAGACAATTTTTTTTAGTATAAAAAGAAAATTATTTTCTGTTAAAAAAAATCATTTTTTATTTATTGATATTAGAAATAAAGTATTTATTTTTCTCGCAGAAATCCAAAGCAAAGGAAGTAACACAAAATCCAATGACATAGGCAATGGTGCTCTGAAGACGAATGAAGAACATATCTTCTCAGGTAAAATTTCATTTTTTTTTCTTGTCAATTTTTTAATTATTTATTATTTAGGTCATTTCAGCAAAAAAAAATTTTTTTAAACAATTTTTATTTCAACAATTTTTTTCGAATTGTATACAAAAAAAAACGTACTTTTATTTTGTTATTGGATAAAAAAAATACAGAGAAACAAGAAAAAAATTTTTTTGAAGATAAAATTTATTTCTCTTTTGGTCACAGAGAATGACGCTTCCAGAGATTCAAAGAAGGATTCTACAAATGGTCACATTGAGGGAAAAAAATCGACGCACAGTGGAAAATTCAACCACAAGCATAGACGTTTCAGTCATGGAAATCGTAAAAAAAAGTAATGAAATTAAAGAAAGTTTTTATTATCTTTCTCGATGTAAAAATGTGTGATTTTAAACAAAAATGCACAATTTATGAAAAAAAAATTTCATTACATCGTTTGAGGAAACAAAAACAAAAAAAAAATTGTGAATTAATTTCGAAAAAATTCCAAAAAAGAATTTTCTACGTTTTTTATCATTTTTTCTAAATATATTTTTTGTTATTTTTTTTTTTGTTTTAAATTTCGTTAAAACCGAACTTTAAGTTCATTCATACATCATAAATATAAAAAGTATATTACATATAAATATATATTTTACATATATTAAAGTTAGGGTACATTTGTTCTTTATTATATTATAATTTTATTGGCTAGTTAATTAAATACGTACATAATTTGAAAAAATCAAAAAAAGAAGAAAAGAAAAAATTTGTCATTTTCAGTACCGAATTGTCGCCATCATTTTTATATTGCATTTTTCATAAGATCTCTGTAATGAACCTCAAAACGAAATAGTAAACAGTCCCTTTATTATTAAAAAGATATACTTTTGTAAAAAGAAAAAAAATTTCGTATTTGTAAATTTGTTATACTTAAAAAGTCCATCTGGAAATAAGAGTTTTTCACTGTTAGTGTGTAATTGAATATTTGTGTTTATATATATATTGTTAAGTTATTTAATCTTGTGATCGGAATGGTATGTACCAATGAAATACTCTATAAAATTGTTTAGGGATAATTAGTTTGTTTTCTTTTCCTGTGTATAATTCTATTTTCAACTTTACAATTTTTTCAAACGATCTTTGCTAAATTCACACAGCAAAAGTATTTTTAATTTTTTTTTTTGTAAATTATAAATATATTATAAATTGTTATAAATTATAAAATATTATAATTATATATATTACAATATACTCTTTATATAATATATATTATCAAACATGAACTTTTGAAAAATATTATGCAAAATATATTCTTGGCAAAATTTAAATTATTTTCTAAAATTTTTCTTAATTCAATTATTTTTATATCCACTATTCTAATAAAACTTACTAAAAGAATTCAATTATTTAAAATAAAATCAGCAAATATTCTTCGCAATAATTCAATTATTTTCAGGGATTCAATTATTTTAAATTTTTTTAATAAAATTCGTTGCAAAAATTCAATTATTTTCATAACTAAAAAAACTCATCGCAGGGTTTCAATTATTTTTAATTTTAATACAATTATTAATGAATTTCTCAAAAAATGCATAATTATTCTGAAAAATGTTATTAAAATTCTTAAAAAAAAAATTCAATTATTTAAAAATTTTTTTTTATAATTTGTTTATTAGAATTAAATAATTATTTTCAAAAATTTTAATGGAATTCCTCATAATAATACAATTATTTTCAAAAATTTTTTAATAAAATTCTTCATAGAAATTTAATTAATTTCCAAAATTCGTCGATATGCAGTTATATTTAGTATCTACTGTTTCAATAAAATTTCATAAAGAATTTAATCGTTAAAAAAAAATTGTTAGTAAAATTCATCGCAAGAATTCAATTATTTTCATATAAGTTACAAAATTCTTTCCAGAAATTAAATTATTCTTGTAAATTTTTTTAAATCCTTGTAAAGATTTCAATTACTTTTATAAAATTTTTTACCAATATTCAATTATTTTTATAAATTGTAATAAAATTCTTGGCAAAATTTTAAATATTTTCAAAAATTTTTCTCAATTCAATGATTTTCATCAAATTTCACAAAAGAATTCAATTAATTAAAAAAAATTCATAAAATCGAAGAATTTCAATTATTTTTAATACAATTTTAAACGAATTTCTCAAAAAATGTAATTATTTTAAAAAATTTTATTGAAATTCAACGAAAGAATTCAATTATTTAAAAATTTGTTGATAAAATTCTTTTTGAGAATTCAATTTTTAACAAAAACTTATTTATTCAATAAATTATTTATTTTTGTACATTAATAATTGAATTATCGTATAATTTTCAAATAAAAATTGATGTAAAAATTAATTTTAGTTAAAATTTAAGATAATTTTTGGAGGCGATTATAAAATTTGGTCTCTTTTTCATCAAATTGAAGCTTTTCTTTTTATTAAAGAAGAGCTTTTTCCGAACAAGGAGGTACTCAGAACTTTTTTATAGAATTTATTTCTAATTCAGAAAAAATTATTTAAACAAATTTATATAAAAATCTACGCAAAATTTAATTATTTTCATAAAAATTAAAATTCTTTTAAGGGACTCAATTATTTTTAAAAATAATAAAACTCATCGCAGAGGTTTAATTATTTTTAATACAATATTTTAATTGAATTCCTAAAAGAAAATGTAATTATTCTTAAGAATTTAATTGAAATTTGTCAAAAGAATTCAATTAAATATTTAAAAATTTGTTGATGAAATTCTTCATGAAAAAAAATCATTTATTCAATAAATTATTTATTTTTGAATTTAAAAAATTAAATTCTCGTAAAATTTTTTAATAAAAATTGATTTAAAAATTAATTTTAATTAAAATTTAAGAAAATAATTGAATATTAAAAGCATTATAGCATGAATTGTCAAGACGCTGGTCTTGACAATATTTTTTAACAATGTTTTGAGTCGAATATCAAATTAGGAGCTTTTTTTATTAAAGAAGAGCTTTTTCCAAAACACAGAGGTACTCAGAACTTTTTTAAAATTTATTTCCGATTCAGAATTTGTTTCTTGAAAAATTATCAAATTTGAGCTTTTTTTAAAATTAAATTGGATTTTTTTGATTAAAAAAGAGCTTTTTCCAAAACACTGATGTACTCAGGCCTTTTTTAGAATTTATTTTTGATTTAGAAAAAATTTGTATCTTGAAAAACGACGCTCGTCATGTAAATTTTTTTTTAACAATTTTTAGAGCCGATTTTAAAATTTGGGTTTTTTTCATTAAATTAGAGCTTTTTTTTATTAAGGAAGAGCTTTTTCCGAAATACGGTGGTACTCAGAACTTTTTTAGAAATTATTTCCGATTCAGAAAAAATCTATGTCTTGAAAAACGACGTTGGTCTTGACAATTTTTTTGAAATAATTTTTGGAGACAATTATCAATTTTGGTGTTTTTTTTAATCAAATTTTTTTTTAATCAAACATGGAAGAACTCAGAATGTTTTTAGAATTTACTTCCAATTCCCCTAGAAATTCCATGGAACTTCTCCATGGATTTTAATCCCCCAGAGGATTTTATAAAAGTCGCACCCATTTGGGAGTTAAAGCAAAGGGAGTTGAATGAAGGGAGTTAAAATTTACAAGCAGTAAAAATAAGAATCAACTCCAAAAGGGAGTTAATTTAATAATTAACTCCCTTTTGGAGTTGATTTTTAACTCGAAAAATTTCACTCCCAACTCCAGTGACCGTCAACTCCCTAAATTTTTATAGTGTAAGATTTTGAACCAAATTAAAGTCCACAACGTTGATCAACGAAAAAAATTATTCACTAAGTAAATTAATTAAAGATTACGCAGCAATATTGCCACAAAAATATTTAGAATAAAAAGATTGATGTTTATGTTTTGTTAATAATTATTGTACAATTAAATATTAAATTAAAAATAGTACACACTGTAAAAAATTGAGGGAGTTAACGGACTCGGGAGTTGGGAGTGAAATTTTTCGAGTTAAAAATCAACTCCAAAAGAGAGTTAATTTCTAACTCCCTTCATTCAACACCCGCGCGAGTTATTTTTTCCATGGGGAGTTAGCATTTGGGTGTTAAATTTTAACTCTCTTTATTTAACTCCCCTGGCATTAACTCTCCAATGGGTGCGACTTTTATAGAATCCCCTGGGGAGTTAAAATTTAACTCCCTTTTTTACAGTGCATGAATGCATTAAATAAGTTTTTCTCGTTGATCA
Source organism: Leptopilina heterotoma (assembly GCF_015476425.1). Classification (NCBI taxonomy): domain Eukaryota; kingdom Metazoa; phylum Arthropoda; class Insecta; order Hymenoptera; family Figitidae; genus Leptopilina; species Leptopilina heterotoma. The sequence goes on from NW_025111150.1 coordinate 383,393, forward strand.
ACGTTGTGGACTTCAACTTTGTTTTTGACTGTTAAAAGTAGATGTTATCCGGTACCATCATTATGCTACTGGCTACCATTAATGATGCTACAAAAATATTCTTATGTTACCCACTACAATCGGGATTATGTTACTCATTATAATCTGGATTATAGCTGCTGGACAGTCCGTATTTGTAACATTAAAAATAGTACCACGTGCAATCTTTATGTGATCCTGTAACATATTTTTCTCTTAGTGTAAAAGTTACCAAGAATCATAACCATTATAGTCCATTGGGACTATAATGTACCAATGATATTATATGCATATCGAGAGTTCTCCGAAAATCAAGGATAATCCTTAATAATTAAGTATTCAAATTTCCATAAATTAGCAGATATCCTCATCATGTCTAAAGGATATCCTATAAGTATCCGAATGCTCCGAAATATCAGTGTAGTTCAAATATCAAAGAATATTGTATTCTTAACAATAATAAATTAATAATACAACACTACCGAACTGATTTTCAAATGTAGAGAAATTCTAGAAAAATTTCTCTATTCACAGCAAATGATAACAGCATCGACTTGAGTGTGATACCAGTAGATGTCAGTAGAATTACCTCGCCTTTAATTCAGCACTGAAAGTAAGGGGAATTTTGTATGGGGGAATATATAGAGTAGGAGTAGTAGAAGCACAGCAGAGCAACTGCTGAAGGGAAAAGAGAGATGTGAGATGGTAAAAGTCGTCGAGTTCGAATTGAAATGAGTGTGCGCGTGCTAATCTGTGCAGTTTGTGTCTTTTAACATGGCAGAAGGGTCCCGTTATCGGGGCTCAGTACATGCATTATTCCTTTAAACAAATAAATTATTATTATCATTGTTTAATGAAAATTTGTGCGCGTACTGTGTTTTCATTATCATCAAAAGTTATTTCAGTGAAGATCCTTATTCAGAACAAGGACGAAGTTGGTGACCGCGCCTGAAAAGGAGACAGAACAACAACAGCGTAAGGTTAGGTTTCTTGTTTTTGTCTGTGATCTGTGTGTGTTCGATATGTACTCTGCTTCTTTTTCTTCTTCTATTACTACTTCTTTTTTTTTTTTTTTATTTATTTGCCCTTCTTCTTATTCACCTGCAGTGATTATTTTCTTTCTCTTCTGTTAGGAGAGATTGCAAATTCAGTATATATCTTTCCATATCCTTTCACTTGACATAAGTATCATAAAATTCATGGAGAAATTATTCTTCATTTTTTTGTTGCTGCCTTCGATTTTTTTTCCAACCCTTCTTAATATGATTAGACACTTGTTTACCTATACCGGTGAGGAGGGAAAAATGTTTCTTAACTTGTATTGTTTGGAAATAAATCATAAGAATAGTGCTCTCTTTGATGTTTGATGCTGTAAAGAATTTTTAATTGTTGATTATACAATATGCTTCTTTTGTTTTGTGGAATTACTTTGTGGGATGAGAGAAGAATTCTCTGGTAGGTTGGTATAATATAAAGGGAAAGTAGAAAAGATCAAACATGTTTGGGTTTATTTTTCTTTTTTGCTCTGTTACTTTTTAATCACTTTATAATTACTTTTGTTTTCAATTACACACATTTACGGATGAAGCATCAAAGTTCTGTTAAGAATGGATGTTGAACAATTCTACATACAACTTTTCTTTTGTAACTTTTTCAATAATTGTTTGTTAGGATGTTGATGCTTCTTAATTGGCGACTGCAATCAATTTATAATACTTTTTCGTCAATTTTTATACAAAATAAAATACAAAATTGTGAAGAATGTAAAGATTCTTTGTTCCGAAATTTAAAGAAAGTACTGCTTAACATTATTCAACATTAATTCTTTAGAATTTTCATGTTTGCAAACGTATAATTGCGAACAAAGCAATATAAAGTATGCAATAATTTATACCTATGGTAATGCATAATATGCATAAAAATAATTACAGATTAAGAATAAGTTTCAAATTCCTTAAGGAATGACTGTTGAAAAATTAATAACAAATATTCTATTTTTAATCATCCATTCTTTGGAATTTTGATAAACCAAAATGTAACTAAAAGGAAGAGGATTCAAGTACATAATTGTGTAGCAAAATTCCAAAGAAGGACTGTTGCAAAAATTAAGGAAACAAATTTTTCAACAGCAACTATTCAGCTTTTTGATGCTTCTCAATTTGTAATTGCAGACAAATTAATATAAAGTAATTACAAGTAAGAAGAATTAAGTAATTAAGTGATTGTGTTGAATAAGCTCAAGAATTCTCAACCTGTTATACTAAAGACAAAGTAATATAAAGTGATTACAAGTAAAAGGACTATACTGAAACAAGTTCGACAAGTGAATAAAGAATTGATCAGTTATGTTTCATTACTTTGTTTCAACAATTTCAATTTCTAATTTCTTATTAATTAACGAGTGCGAAACCTGTAAAGTAGTAAAAAAAAAATAAAAAGTACCAAAAAGTAGTTTCCAGACTGAAAAGATATTAAAAAAAAGCAGCTATCGAGAAGTTAGAAAGACTAAAAAATATAAAATCTGCATACTCTGACATTATTTTTTCATTTAAAATAATCCAAAAAATTTCATTTCGGAAAACAAATATTCCAATAATGTTTGTTCATATACACACAATGTATATATATAATATAGAGATTTAGGAAACGAGGATTAAAAAGAGATATGAATGACAGCAATAAATTACATGAGTCGACAGGCGAGATAACAATTACATAAGGGAGTAGATATGAAAAGTTATGCAAGTTACATTCATGTAAACTGAACAGATGGTATTTGATGCAAACATAAAGGTGTATACCGGGAACAGCTTTGAATCCCGGAATTGGAATCGATTGAGTTACGATTATTCAATTGAAATTGTTGGTTTCTTTATTGACACACATTGTCGTGTGACTATCTGCATTTATGTAAGTATATAGGTTTACATTTACGTATACATGTAAGTCATTAAAAACACGCTTCCAATTTCTCCATAATTGTTCAATTATTACAATCTCTAGATTCACAGATACGAATTTAGAGTCATTTTGGGGTAAAATGTAAACAGTTGATTTTTCGGATTAATTAAAAAAGTTAAAATTAAGAAAGACGGTAATATTTTAACCTTAGATCAGCTGGAAGAGTTTCTGAGTATTGGCAATGTTTTATTTTGACAAGCCAATGTTGTACTTCATTTTGTTTATAGATTTTTCTATTAGAAAAAATATATTTTGTGAACCAAGGGCGAAAAGAAGATGTTTTCCGATGAGTTTGAAAGTTGCTGCTCTCGCTTCGCTCAAGCAGCCACTTACAAACTCATCGGAAAACATCTTCTTTTCGCACACATTCAAGGAGAAATTTTTATTGGAAAACAATTTTTTTTTTTGAACAATTTCTTTCGAATTATATGTGAAAAATAAGAAAACAGGTATTTTTTATTTTGCTATTGGATACAAATTATGAAAGTTGTGATTTTTTTAAATTCAACTTCTTTAGAAGCCGAAGAATTTTGAAAGACGTTTTTCTCTAATATTTCTAGGAGATAAAAAATGTAATATATAAAATTTATTCGTTTCTTCTTCAAGTTTTTAGATATTCACTAAAAAATTACGTATCGTCAAAGAAAGTATCTAAAAAATTAAAATTAATTCTAAAAAGTGTTCTCAAAACCAAAGTGATCGATTTTCGAAATTTCTTTTTAAAACTCACTGTTTAGAATTAATTTTAATTTTTTAGATACTTTCGTTGCAGATACGTAATTTTTTATTTAATATTTAAAAACTTTAAGAAGAAAGGAATAAATTTCTTAGAGTACATTTTTTCTTATCTATTAGTATTAGAGAAAAACGTGTTTCAATAGTCATCGGCTTGTGAAAAAAGTTGAATTTATAATTATCACAATTTTCACAATTTTTATCTATTAAAAAAAAGGAAAAAATACGAGTTTTCTTATTTTTCATAGATTTGAAAAAAATGTTTCCAAACATAAAAAAATTTTAATAAAAATTGCTTCCGGGATGACCCATGTAAATAGATAAAAAAATTATGTGATACATAAATAAATTACCGAATATTAAAAAAAGTAAGCTTTACACTGCCAGCTTTGATTAGTTTTTAACTTTTTTTTAAATTAAATTTTTTAAACAGACAACTTTCATTAAAATTTGTAATTTTTTCAAATTAACCCTTTGAGGACTAAATCTCTTCTTTAAAAAATAGCGATTTTTAATAGCAATTTTTTTATTTAAAAATTTTAATTTTCAAATTTAAAATTAAACATTGTTATTTTTTCCAAACGCCAACATTTTTATATAAATATTTTATTTACTTATTTATTTAAAATATACTGTTTAGAAGTTTTTTTCAAATTAAAAATTTATCATTAACTGTTTTCATTTGTGTTTTCAATATTTTATTTTTGAAACCTTTTTACACTTTTAAAAAAAAAGTGATTTCTATTATCGAATTTTAGCTTATTTTAATGCAATTCGGTAAGAGGTTTGCGTCTTACTTTTAATGGAGATAATATTAGTGAATCGTGGAAAAACAATAAATTATTCTCAATGGACATTTTTGTACCATAGTTACTTATAAGTTGAAAGTGCCATTGTGAATTATTTATTGATCACTCAGAAGTTTTGAAGCCATAATTTCTATCTAAAAAACAATAATAATGACTTTTTTTTCATTGACATGTGAGAAATGGGTCATTCTGTTAGTTGACTAATGACACATTTTACAATGAAATCGCAGGAAAATTTTTGAAAATAATTGAAACTTTGTCAAGAATTTTTATTAAAATCTTTAAAAATAATTGAAATTCGGAGAAGAATTTTATTATTTTTAAAGATAATTGAAATTTTTATGATACTTTTTAGAAATTTTTCGAACGTAATTGAATTTTTGCGACGAATTTTATTACTTTTGAAAATAATTTAATTCCTGTATAAAATATTTTATTGTTTATGAAAATAATTTAATTAATGCAAAGTAATTTATAAAGAGTTCGTAAATAATTGAATTACTGGGAAGTTTTTATTATCGATGAAAATAATTAAATGTCTGTGTAGAATTTTATCAAAAAAATTTTTTAAACATTGAATTGTTTATTTTTTTAAATCTATTAATTATTTACAACATTATTCCCCTCTAAGCCACTAAAATCTATTAGATTTTTTTAAAAATTACACCTCGAACAAAAGGGTTTAATTAATTTTCTAGAATCATAAAACAAATTCTAAAGTTTGCCTTGTTTTTTTTAAATTATCATTTACATAATTTCTGAAATATAATTTACATATGTTTTAATGTTCATATTGACTTATCTTTAATGCTGTTTAAAATAGTTTAAATATTTGATAATAATGTGATAATTCTCTTGAAAAATATGTCAATTTTAGAAATTAATTTACAAAATTTGACAAATTCAAATAATTATTTTTGAAAGGTAATCTATTTTTTATTCTTTGTACTAATTGAAACATTTGTTTAAACATCCTGTTCAAGAACTGATAACATTTTTTAAAAATAACAATATTTTTATTGGAAATTATATATATCTTTTTAATTAAAGCCCGAGAACATTAAATCATTTCAGTATTTTGACTCGAATTTGCATAAAAATGAACTAAAAATTCAAACAAAAATTTGTAATTATTTCTAATTGATGCCATAACAAAAATTGACTTCGATTTTTGAATTTTGACAAAAATATTGTCGTCGATTATTTTATTGAATGAAGGGATTTTTTTATTATAAAAATCAAAGAAAAATAGTGTCAAGCAAGGGTTAATGCAGAAAGACCATTATAATATTACAAAAAACTTTAAATAATTAAAATAAATAATATTTTGTATTATATAATGATATCTTACAACAAAAATTGTCTATTCAAATAATTCTACTCACTTCTTATCTGTAAAATACACAACAAATAAAATACGTTTTCCGTTATCGTTTTGTTTAAACACCTATTCATTGATTTTGAAATTCAACTGCCATATGTACACATTCAGATAGTATTTTTTTCTATTTTTAAGGAGAGGGTAAACCTATATTTTTAACTATATAAAGAAAATATTTTAAATATTTAATAAAATTATTTTTATAGTAATTTTTTGAGAGGAATTCAATGGTCAGAAAATATTTTGACACTTTTTGAATTTTTATTTTTTCTAAAAATTACTATATTTTAAAATCCATACGTATAACTTTGTAAAAAATATGTTTTTGTATCGATAAAAAAATTTCTGAATGAAAAAATTAATATTTACAAAAGTTGTAGCATTTTTTCAAAAGAAAAAAAAAGTTTTCAGGTTAAGAATCCGAAAAAATTTGATTATTATTAAATTTTATTATACAAAACTCATTTGTTTCGTTTTCCAACTAATTTCAGAACATAAACTTTTTAAAAAAAAATGTTTTATCGAATAAACTTTTAATAATTTTTTGAAAAAGTTTATGTTCTGAAATTAGTTAGAAAAAAAAACAAATGAGTTTTCGTATAATAAAATTTAATAATAATCATATTTTTTTAAATTCTTAACTTGAAAACTATTTTTTTTTTAAATACTAAAACTTTTGTAAATATTAATTTTTTCATTCAGAAATTTTTTTATGGATAAAAAAACAGATTTTCTACAAAATTACGCATGGGTTTCAAAATCTACCAATTTTTAGAAAAAATAAAAATTCAAAAAGGGTCAAAATATTTTCTGACTATTTTTTTATGACCATTGAATTTCTCCCAAAAAAATTATTATAAAAATAATTTTATTAAATATTTAAAATAATTTCTTCGTATAGTTGAAAATATAGGTTTACCCTCCCGTTAAATGAATCAAAAATAGTATAAAACTTTTGCAGTCAGAGAAAAATTTAAAAAAAAAACTTGTTACAGTGAGAAGTTTCTTTATAAAATAGCGAACGTCTTAACTAAGTCAAATAAAAATGTTGCCTATTGAAAGTAGTTATTAAAGGCAAAACTTTTTTTCCGTGAACCAAATATATATGTCCCCGAAGTTTTGAATGTTCAAAATAAACGGAATTTATTTCTTTTTTTTCAAATTCAAAATTCTATTATAATAATAATATAGCGTCACTTGTTAAAAAATAATTTATAAAGTTCGAAATTGGTTAATTTACGTTTTTTATTTTTATTGCAGTGAATTTTTAAAAACAGTTGTATTGAAAAAATATTAATTCGTGCGTTCATTTGAACGTTTCGAATTTTTGAAGAATTCAAATATAATTTAGTGAAATAAAAGGGTTTTTGTCTCAGAGGCTACAAATTTATTTATTTGTTTTCAAATACAAAATGAGTAAAATATTATTTACATCAAATTCCAATTATGTAATGATAAGAAATTTAAGTGAAATTTCTGATTTCAGTTCTAACAACTATATAATAATTATTCAAATAGTAATTGCATTATTCCTGTATGTATATACAGTGCAGGAAACAAAGACAATTATCTTTGTTTGCTTTAGTGCCAATAACATTATTTGAATACAATAGCATTGGCAGAAATGTGTTTAATCGTAAAACCGGTATATTGTTTTATGAATCATATAACTCTTTATTATTCAGATTCCAGCGTAAATTTACTAATTAAGAATTTTTATTTTATCGGAGAGAAAAATATTTCACTTTAAAACCGAACGTAATTTTAATCATGAATTTTATTAAGTTCGGTATTAAAAGATTATTTTAATGACAGTTTTATATAAAATTTAATATTACTTAATCCATTTATATAAATAAAATCAGACTTTTGTCTGTAGATTGTTCAAAATTAATATTTTCTTGCATAATTTATCATTTTCGCAGTGTATAGTAAAAGATTCGAAATATCCTATAAATAAAAATTCAGTCTGTCGTCGATATTTCGTGCGAGCTTCACTTAAAAACGGCTTAACACCAATCAAAGTCAAACTTGGCAATCTGTTAGGTATTAGCGAAACTTAAAATCTTAGCCATATTTGATTACAAAATACTAACGTAGACGATATTTATTATTTTTTTCCACAAAAATCAAACAGATGCAAATTTTTTTGTGACAAATTGATGCTACACTATCTGTACATAAAATAAAACCCATTTTCACTATAAAATTTAAAAACAAATTTATGCTTTTTAAACATTTTTTAAATTTATTTTTCGGTTAAATATTCTTTAATTTTTTAATGAACTTTGAATTGATATTTTTTTGTCTTCACTTTTTAAATTATCGCATCATTAAATTTATTTTATTATCAATTTAGTAAATAGTAAATAGTAAATAAATAAATAATAGAAAAAAATACAATTTCTTTCTGAAAAACACTTAATACGTCTATTAATATTTCTTAAAAAATTATCCTTAAAATAAAACGATCGTATTTACGTTTGAAGAACAAATCATAAAAAAATTTTAATTTTCACTGTTTTGATGATGAAATTAATATAATTCTTAAAAGAATTGAAATGTTTTAATGTTCCTGGGCTTTATTTAAAAAGATAAATATCATTTGCAATAAAAATATGTTATTTGTTAAAAATGTTATCAGTTTTTGAATAGGATGTTTAAACAGATGTTTTAATTATTATTTTTACAAAGAAAAAAGAGTAGTTTACCTTTTGAAAATAATAAAATAATCTTTTGAATTTGTCAAAATTCGTAAATTATTTTCAAAAATTGACATTTAAATTATTTTAAACAGCATTAAAGGTAAGTCAATATGAACATTAAAACATATGTAAATTATATTTCAGAAATTATGTAAATTATAATTTAAAAAAAAAACAAGGCAAACTTTAGAATTTGTTTTATGATTCTAGAAAATTAATTAAACCCTTTTGTTCGAGGTGTAATTTTTAAAAAAATCTAATAGATTTTAGTGGCTTAGAGGGGAATAATGTTGTAAATAATTAATAGATTTTAAAAAATAAACAATTCAATTGATTAAAAAAATTTTTTGATAAAATTCTACGCAAACATTTAATTATTTTCATCGATAATAAAAATTTCCCAGTAATTCAATTATTTACGAACTCTTTATAAATTACTTTGTAATAATTAAATTATTTTCATAAACAATAAAATATTTTATACAGGAATTAAATTATTTTCAAAAGTAATAAAATTCGTCGCAAAAATTCAATTACGTTCGAAAAATTTCTAAAAAGTATCATAAAAATTTCAATTATCTTTAAAAATAATAAAATTCTTCTCTGAATTTCAATTATTTTCAAAGATTTTAATAAAAATTCTTGACAAAATTTCAATTATTTTCAAAAATTCTCCTGCGACTTCATTGTAAAATGTGTCATTAGTCAACTAACCGAATGACCCATTTTTCACGTGTCAATGAAAAAAAAGTAATTATTATTGTTTTTAGATAGAAAGATAGAAATTATGGCTACAAAACTTCTGAGTGATCAATAAATAATTCACAATAGCACTTTCAACTTTTAAGTGATTATGGTACAAAAGTGTCCATTGAGAATTATTTATTTTGTTTTTCCACGATTCACTAATATTATCTCCATTAAAAGTAAGACGCAAACCTCTTACCTAATTGCATTAAAATAAGCTAAAATTCGATAATAGAAATCACTTTTCTTTTAAAAGTGTAAAAAGGTTTCAAAAATAAAATATTGAAAACACAAATGAAAACAGTTAGTGATAATTTTCAATTTCAAAAACATTTCAAAACAGTATATTTTAAATAAATAAGTAAATAAAATATTTATAAAAAAATGTTAGTATTTGGAACACATAACAACCTTTAATTTAAAATTTTTAAATTAAAATTTATATTTAAAAAAATAGCTATTAAGAATCGCTATTTTTTTTTTTTTTTAAAGAAGAGATTTAGTCCTCAAAGGGTTAATTTAAAAAAATTACAAATTTTAATGAAAGTTGTTTATTTAAAAAATTTAATTAAAAAAAAGTTAAAAACTAATCAAAGCTGCGGCAGTGTAAAGATTACTTTTTTTTAATATTCGGTAATTTATTTGTGTGTCACACAATTTATTTATCTATTTATATGGGTCATTCCAGAAGAAATTTTCATTAAATATTTTTTATATTTGGAAAAACTTTTTTCGAATCGTATATGAAAAATAAGAAAACACAAAATTTCTCTTTTTTTATTGGATAAAAATTGTGAAAATTGTGATAATTTTAAATTCAACTTCTTTAAAAGCCGATGACTTTTGAAACACGTTTTTCTCTAATACTAATAGGAGATAAGAAAAAATTTACTCTAAGAAATTTATTCCTTTTTTCTTAAAGTTTTTAGATATTCAATAAAAAAATTACGTATTTCAAAAATCGATCACTTAGGTTTTGAGAAAAGTCACTTTTTAGAATTAATTTTAATTTTTTAGATACTTTCCTTAAAGATATACGTAATTTTTTAGTGAATATCTAAAAACTTAATAAAATCGAATAAATTTCTTATTGTTAGAGTACATTTTTTCTTATTTCCTATTAGTATTAGAGAAAAACGTCTTTTAAAAGTCTTCGGCTGCTGAAGGAGATGAATTTAAAAAAATCACAACTTCCACAATTTTTATTCAAAATAAAATAAAAAATATTTGTACTCTTATTTCTCACATACAATTCGAAAGAAATTATTAAAAAAAAATTTTTTTCCCAATGAAAATTTCTCCTGGAATGTCCAATATGTGCGCATTTAAAAATACAGATCATAATATTTTGCTAAAAATTAAATTGTAAGACGACATATGTTCTCTCTTTATATACGAAGCCGTTTTCGCATATGTATTACGTTACAATCAGTGGACAGTTGAAGTCTTTCAAGAATAAAGCTACTATATATATCAAGTCCACTAAGCTCCATCAACCTGTTATTGATATTATTTTGTTAAACTATTACAACAAACATTCAATTATCTTTTCTCTCTCTCTCTCTATCTTCTTATCTTTCGATTGTTTGTTTAAAAAAAATCTCATAATATTTATTACAATATCAAATTATTTATTGTTGTTTCTATAATTGAAAACGTTTACAATCTTGCAATCGCGATAAACAAACAGAAATTGTATATAAATATTGATTTCCACTTTCTTTGTCAATATTGAAAACTCGCATAAAATTTAACTCGCGATATTATATTATCAATTTCAATCATGATTTCTATATATATATACTTCGTGCAAAAAAAAATATAATTTACATTTTTTTTTATCACTGCATTTACATATTTAGTTAAATAATAACAGTTAGAATTTTTTCTTATTTCCTTATTCTGAATTCTATTAAAGTTTCTTTAAATTATATATGTGAAAATAAATTATTAGGAGTATTTGTAAATTTTGCTATAAATATTAATTAATGTCATTTCTTCTGTCTCCATTTTTAAAACAAGTGCACTGACTTGCTCTCGTTTACATAATGAAAGAAAAAAGTATGTGACCGCCTTATTGTTGAACTATATATATCTATATATATCTAATATTACCATATATACAGAAAAGTTTATATTTACCGACACTATCTTTTATCGTTAAATTTTTTTCTAGTTTCCTGGTTTATACATTGTTTCAATAAACGAAAAATAAAATAAAAATTTTTTACTGCAACATTTTCAACAATTTTAGTTGAAAGTATTTTGCGTATTTCATTTCTCATGAATATTAAATTTATAATAAAAACAATAGTATAATAATAATAATAATAAAAAGTTTAAACAAAGGCTCTTTAACTAATTATTTTTTTATTAAATTTGTTATTATTTTTTTATATTATTTTTATTATTCACTTGTAAAATGTGATATTAGGTAAATAAGACGAGTGTATAATAAATAAATAGTATTATTATTTTCTTAATATTATTATTATTATTATTACACCCAAAGAAAAATTTCATTTAAACCAAATATAATTTATTTGAGTTGAAAAACAATATACTTATCTCATAGACTATGAAATTATTTGTTTGAACTTTGAAGTAATTTTATTTAGTTCAAATGATTTTTATTTGAACCAAATAAAATTTACTTGAACCAAATAAAATATATTTGTCCCAAATAAAATTCTTTTGAACGAAATAAACTTCATTTGAATCAAATAAACTTATTTGAAACAAATAAAAAGTATAGTCGAGTCTACAGTCAAAGCATTTTTTTTCTGAGCCAATTTTTATGTCTCAATCAAATATTTAAAAAAATTACGTTAAAAATTAAAATTATCAGAATACTTGTTCAAGTGCAAAAAAAATAATTGACTATCCTTGTCTAAAAACCAGATAAGAAAAAATAATTTTTTCTCTATTTTTATTTCATTTTTTTGATAAGAACTCCAAATGACAATTTTTATTCAAATAATATATGAAGAAAAAAAGAGACAAAAAAAAAAAATCATTCGCATTTTGTTTGTCTTGAATATTAATTTAGTCAAGAAGTGTCATAAATTGAGTTCAACTGAAGGTTGCAAGCAACTTTTAATAATAATTTAATCAAGTAATTTATCTAAGTGTAGGCGTCATCAGTGAAAGTTACATCATAAAGTTATGTTAATTATTCTAATACATTTATAAACGTGCAGTTTCTGGTCAAAATTTTAGAGCTTGTTTTAATGGGTCGCAGAGAATCTGGTATAGAGAGAGGAAAACCTAATTAGTGCTTCAATCAGTTCATTATTGAATTAGAAAAGTTTTTAATATTTATTTAAAAAATATATATGTAAAAATTAAGTTAATTTTTTTTTTTATATAGAAAAATTTCATTAAGTTTTTTTTAAGTAATTATCCATTAGGTTTGAATAGAATGAAATTAATTACAAATGAAGGAAAATTTTTTTCTACATGAATATTTTCAAAAATTTCTAAGTTTATTCAGTGAAAACCAAAAACAAAATTAAATAATTAGAGATACTGTATTTTTTTGTTACGTGACGTAATATTATTTTAATAAAATTTGAATTTGAAAAATAAATAAACTTTCAATTTTTTCTATTATTCTGACAATAATTTATTTTTAAAAAACTTTTTTTGGAACTATCATAATGCTTAGAAATAATTTAATGAATAATTTTAAGTAAATATTTCAAAATTAAATGAATTTTAAAAGAGTTGCGTTTACAATTTCCATAAATAGATGAACTTCTTCGAAAGGTTTTAATTTGAATTCAATTAATTCTTCTCCAAAATTCAATTATTTTTAAAAATTTTAATAAAATATTCTTGGCAAAATTTCAATTATTGAAAAAAATTTAATAAAATTCTACGCAAACATTTAATTATTTTTATAAGTAAAAAAAATTTCACAGGAATTCAATTATTTAGAAATTTTTTATAAATTTTTTCACAATTATTCAATTATTTTTAAAAGTAATAAAAATCTTCGCAAAAATTCAATTACGTTGAAAATTTTTTTAAATTTCGTAAAAATTTCAATTAGAATTTGAAAATAATAAAATTTTTTTTCTGAAATTCAATTATTTAAAAAAATTTTTAAAGAAATTCTTGGTAAAATTTCAATATTATTTTCAAAGATTTTCCTCACTTCGATGTGTAATTTAATTCTTTTTAATCATTTTAATAAAATTTTTCTCAATAATTTAATTATTTTCATAAATAATGAAAATCTCACAGGGTTCAATTATTTACAAAATTTTTATAAATTTCTTCGCAATTATTATTAAGTAATTCAATTATTTTTATAAGTTACAAATTATTACAGAAATTCAATTATTTTCAAAAGTAATAAAATTATTCGCAGAAATTCAATTACGTTCAAATTTTTTTTAAATTTCGTAAAAATTTCAATCAATTTGAAAACAATAAAATTTTTTTCTGAAATTCAATTATTTTTAAAAATTTTCCTCAATTCAATGATTCTCAACATCGAAGTACTATTTTAATGAAATTTTCCATAAGAATTAAATTATTTTAAAAAAAATATTAAGAAAATTCTATGCAAATATTTAATTATTTTCGTAAATAATAAAAATTTCACAGGATTCAATTATTTAGAAATTTTTTATAAATTTCTGCGCAATTATTCAATTATTTTCATAAATAATAAAATTCTTTTTAGGAATTCAATTATTGTCATAAGGCATAAGTTATAAAATATTTTGCAGGGAGTCAATTATTTTTTTAATAATAAATTTTTTTTAAGCAGTTCAATTATTTTCTTAAGTTGCAAATGATTACAGAGATTCAATTATTTTCAAAAGTAATACAATTCTTCGCAAAAGTTCAATTACGTTAAAAAATTTAAAAAAAATTTCAATTACTTTTAAAAATAATAAAATTTTTTAGTAAAATCCTTGTCAAAATTTCAATTATTTTTAAAGATTTTTCTCACTTCAATGATTTTCAATATATCTCCTATTTTAATAATATTTTTTAAAAGAATTCTATTATTTGTAAACAATTTTAATAAAATTCTACGCAAACATTTAATTATTTTCATAAATAATAAAAATTTCACAGGATTCAATTATTTACAAAAATTGTTTATAAATTTCTTCGGAATAATTCAATTATTTTCATAAATAATTAAATTCTTTTTAGGAATTCAATTATTTTCATAAGTAATAAAACTCATTGCAGAATTTCAATTATTTTTAATACAATTTTAATCAAATTTCCCAAGAAATTAAATTGTTCTTAAAAATTTTATTAAAATTCATCAAAAGAATTTAATTATTAAAAAATTTGTTTATAAAATTCTTTATAAGAATTCAATTTTAAGAAAGATTGAATTATTCAATAAATTATTTTTTTTAATTGAATAATTTGAATTCTCGTAGAATTTTCTAATAAAAATTGTGTTAAAAATGAATTTTAGATGTAATCTTTAAGTTCAGGGAAAAAATTAAAAAATTTTGTCTGTAAATCAGGGAAAAATAAAAATTTAATTTTGTGGCAAACCTGAGATAAAAAAGAACATAAAAAAGTTAATTAAATCACATAATAAGATAATCACACTTAAATGGTATATAATTAAAGATAATAATTAAAAATAATGATATTTTAGTGATAATTAAATTATTTTCGAAATTATACTATAACACGCTCTGAAATTGTGTACATGTGACGGCGACGAGAGCTATCTTACAAATGACACTTGGACAATTCTCGCTCTGTCAATAGTGCATAACTCAAAGCTTGTCACCAGTGACACTTCCTGTTTCCTCGTGGCGTTACCCACGCAATTTCCTCCAGGATAACGAGTTTCACACATTATTTCATTAATTCTTACCTACACTATATTAAAACATTTTGTGATTTCTGACAGAAAGTACCTATATACATATATATATATGTATCGACAACTTAACTAATATATAAAATGAATGCATACAGATATATTATATTGTACATCATTTTTTCTTTTTTCTAGAAAATATACTACAATTATGAATATATACAGTCAAATAAAAATTTTACCGAGAATATTAAAAAAAAATTTTTTTTATTGACTTCGCAATACACGTTTCCGTAGTTTTTACAATGGAATGAATAGAGTCATTAAAAATAAATGTTTCAAATTCTCGTCGTTGTTTAAAAAAGTATTTGTAGGTATTTTTCTTTTTTTAGTGAAATATGTAAATATGTCGAAAATAATAGTATCTGCACATTATAATTTAAAATGATGAATAAATAATTATTAACATTAATTAACTACTAGCAACAATTCACGCGCGGCTAACTTTTTACTCACTTTTTAAAAATAAAATTATCAATTTTAAAAATAATAGAACGTACAAATTTTTAATTCAAATTTATTTTCATAAAAATAAAATATAAATTGGAATAAAGTTTTAATGTTATTATAACTATAATATCATATATTCTGACATAGGGAATTCAGGAAAAAGTTAGGGAAAATCTATTGAAAAAAATTAAATTTTTAGAATTCATGAAAAAATTCTGAATTTTTCTGTCTTTTTTGTTTGCCTCATAAACTATGATTTATTATAAAACAAAACCTTCAATTTTTTCAATTTCTAAAAATAATTTCTTTTTAAATTAGTTAAATCTTCAACAACTATCTTAAAAATGAATAAACTATTTAAGGAATAATTTTACTTAAATATTTCAAAATTAATTCAATTTTAAAAGAGTTGCGTTTACAATTTTCACAAATAAATGAACTTCAAACGGTTTCAATTTGAAATTATATAAAATTTCAATGTTGAATGAATTTAATTAGAAATTTTAATGAACTTAGATTTTTGAAAAAATTTAATAATTCAAAATCTTCTAAAATTAGTTAAATTTGTCAATACATATTTAATTAATTATTAAAAATAATGGATTTATCGAAGAATTTTAGTTAAAAACACTAAACAAAAAAAATTGAATTTTAAAGAAGTTACAAATGATTGCAGAAATTCAATTATTTTCAAAAGTAATAAAATTCTTATCACAAAATTCAATTATTTTCAAAATTTATAAAAAAATTTCGACAAAATCCCAATTATTATATATTTATAAATAAAAAAATTCTTCAAAACTCAATTATTTAAAAATTTTTAATAAAATTCTTGTCAAAAATTCAATTATTTTTAAAAATGTTTATAAAATTCTTTGAAAAATTTCATAGGAATTCAATTATTTACAAAATTATTAATAAACTTCTTTGAAATAATTCAATTATTTTTATAAGTGATAAAATTTACACAGGAATTCAATTATTTAAAATGCAAAATTTCATAAATATTTTCGAAAAATAGCAATAATTTAAAAGATTTTTATCAAATTCGTCGCAAGAAATCAATTATTTAAAAATATTTAACAAAGTTCTTTTCAAGAATTCAATTATTTTTATAAATATAATAAAATTCTTCAACGAAATTCAATTATTTTTATAAACTTGAATAAAATTCGTTGCAAGAATAAAATTATTAATAAATTTCTTCGAAATAATTCAATTATTTTCAAAAAAAAAACAAAACTTATTGCAGAATTTCAATTATTTTTAATACAATTTTAAACAAATCCCTTGAAAAAT
Organism: Leptopilina heterotoma; assembly: GCF_015476425.1. Taxonomy (NCBI): domain Eukaryota; kingdom Metazoa; phylum Arthropoda; class Insecta; order Hymenoptera; family Figitidae; genus Leptopilina; species Leptopilina heterotoma. The sequence continues at coordinate 400,370 of NW_025111150.1, forward strand.
GGAACTATTCTTAAAAATTTTATTAAAATTCGTCAAAAGAATTCAATTATATAAAAACTTGGTAATAAAATTTTTTATAAGAATTAAATATTTTAAAAAACATTCAATTATATAATTTACTTTTGTATTTAAATAATTAAATTCTCATAGGATTTTCTAATAAAAATTAATCAAAAAACTAATTTTAGTTAAAATTTTAGATAATAATTGAATATGAAAATAATTTTGAAGAAGTTACAGTAACAATATTTATAATATAAAATAATTATTTTATCTCTTAAACATCTTTAATTATAAATTTAAAGTTTTTTAATTTCAAAAAGGTTTGAATTTGAAATTCGTAAATAAGAGTACGAATGTAACAGAACATTTTTTTTCGAGTACCTAATTTTTTCCTTTATTTTCAAAAAATCAAAAAATTTTAATTTCATTTTCAATGAAAATTTCACATGGAATGCCCCATTATCAATATCATTATTTTTATTATTTTATTCCTATTTATGTATTCACATAATCCACTATTGCATTGAATATTTCTAACTTTAGAATATTTTTGAAAGCGTTATTATGTTAAAATTTTAACTAATTGAAAGGTGCGCTAGAATAATACATCGTTTGCCATTCATAAATGTATGGAAGTGTCTGGCCCGGCAGATAATGGCATTTTAGCATAACCATTATCTGTAGTTCCAGTTTTTTTTATATTGTTTGATTTTTTTTATTGTTTTCGTTTTAAAAAAAATACTATAAAAAACTAATTACCACAATAGTGTTATAACCATTTTTTACAATTACTACAATAATATTATAATAATTTCAATAATTCCAATAATTACAATAATTAAAATAATTATAATAATTAAAATAATTATAATAATTAAAATAATTACAATAATTAAAATAATTACAATAATTAAAATAAAATAAAAATAATTACAATATTTAAAAATTACAGTAGTCATGATTTTATTGTAACTTTTCTTTTTCTTTTCAATAGTTACAGATTACAATAATTATAAAAAAAATTACAAAAACAATAATAACAATATTGTTTTAATAAATACTAAGTAACATTTTTTAATTAAAAAAAAAAATTTGTAGGAATATTAATCGAATGAATCAAAGTAAAGAAAGTAATATTCTAAATGTTTCTAGAGTGTTAACTTAATCCTTATCGTCATTTTCTGCAAAGCCAAGAAGTGGCATAAAATTGGAAACTAGTACATAAAGGCATGGCAGTTAAAGTAGTTGGCACTAAAACTCTGCCTATAATATTGTAACAGGTCAAAAATAGTTGAAAATATTTAATATCCAAAATTTATTATTGTATTTCTATATCAATTTATTATAAGAAATTAAATAATTAAAAAATATAATTTCAAATTATAAAAATTTAAAAAAAAATTTTTAAATTAGAAAATAAGAAATTTAAAATTATGAAAAATTATGAAATTTAAAAAAAGTTTAACCTTTTTTATTTAAATTGTAGTAAAAAAAAATTAGAATTAAAGAAACAATGTAAAAATTTACAATTTTCAATTATGGAAATTTTTTGTAATTCAGTAATTTTATATTAAGAAAAACTAAAAATTAGACTTAAAAGAATATCACTTACTTTAGTTATTAGCAAAAACAAGAATGGAAGAAATTGTATTTTTCATAGTGTTGAAAAAAAAATAGTACTTAAATTTTTTTCCGTTTTTTTTCAAAAATTAAAGTGTTTAGTAAGTGCATGTCTTCTTAAGAATATTTCAAGTGACACGAGCTTTTTGGTAGTCGCACTTTTTCATTAAAAGTTCACAGCTGCTCAAAGTATTTCACAACTCTCTTCATGGCTTCTCGTAATTAGGGCCATGCTTGTGTAACAGGCTTGTTATTTTTAGGATATAGAATCCGTGTATGTAACAAATAAAATAGATTAAGTATATGTGATTCTTTTATTTTTCTTATTCTGGAAAATTTATCTCTCTCTCTCTCTCTCTCTCTCTATTCAAGAACAACTCTCATCGGAAAAATCCATTTCATATTTATTTGTTGAATGCGTGAAACTATTTCATTAACAAGTACATCTAGAGAAAATTTTTATTTAAACCAAATATAATTTATTTGAGTCATAGAAAAGTATATTTGTCACAGAACCTACTAAATTATTTTTTTGTTTTAAAGACAAATTTTATAACAAATAATTTATTTGGTTCTGAATTAATTATCTACATATTTTCTCTATAATTAGTAATATATTGTTAATTTTTTTAAAACATTTTTTTACAAATTCAATTATTTTCAAAAAGTTTAATGAAACTCTTCCCAAGAATTCAATTATTTTTATAAATAATTAAACTATTTCTTAACAAAATTTCAATTACTTTATTAAATAATACAATTCTTCACAAAAAATTCTATTATTTTCAAGAAAATTACTAAAATTTTTCTCAAGAATTCAATTATTTTCATAAATAATAAAATTCTTCCCAAGAATTGAATTATTTTCAAAAAGTTTAATAAAATTCTTCGCAAGAATTCAATTATTTTTATAATTAATAACATTTTTCCCAAAAATTGAACTATTTTCATAAAAAAAATAAATTCTTCTCAAGAATTGAAATATTTTCATAAATAAAAAAATTCTTAACAAGATTTCAATTATTTTATTAAATAATACAATGCTTCACAATAATTCAATTATTTTAAAAAAAATTACTAAAATTTTTCTCAAAAATTCAATTATTTTTATAAATAATAAAATTCTTCACAAGAATTAAATTATTTTTAAAAAGTTTAATGAAATTCTTCGCAGGAATTCAATTATTTTTATGAATAGTAAAATTCTTTGCAAGAATTGAATTATTTTCATAAAAAATAAAATTCTTTGCAAGAATTAAAATATTTTCATAAATAAAAAATTCTTAACAAGATTTCAATTATTTTATTAAATAATACAATGCTTCACAATAATTCAATTATTTTCAAAAAAATTACTAAAATTTTTCCCATGAATTCAATTATTTTTATAAATAATTAAACTATTTCTTAACAAAATTTCAATTACTTTATTAAATAATACAATTCTTCACAAAAAATTCAATTATTTTCAAGAAAATTACTAAAATTTTTCTCAAGAATTCAATTATTTTCATAAATAATAAAATTCTTCCCAAGAATTGAATTATTTTCAAAAAGTTTAATAAAATTCTTCGCAAGAATTCAATTATTTTTATAAATAATAACATTTTTCCCAAAAATTGAATTATTTTCATAAAAAAAAAATTCTTCTCAAGAATTGAAATATTTTCATAAATAAAAAAATTCTTAACAAGATTTCAATTATTTTATTAAATAATACAATGCTTCACAATAATTCAATTATTTTCAAAAAGTTTAATGAAATTCTTCGCAGGAATTCAATTATTTTTATGAATAGTAAAATTCTTCGCAAGAATTGAATTATTTTTATAAAAAATAAAATTCTTTGCAAGAATTGAAATATTTTCATAAATAAAAAAATTCTTATCAAGATTTCAATTATTTTATTAAATAATACAATGCTTCACAATAATTCAATTATTTTCAAAAAGTTTAATGAAACTCTTCCCAAGAATTCAATTATTTTTATAAATAATTAAACTATTTCTTAACAAAATTTCAATTACTTTATTAAATAATACAATTCTTCACAAAAAATTCAATTATTTTCAAGAAAATAACTAACATTTTTCTCAAAAATTCAATTATTTTTATAAATAATAAAATTCTTCACAAGAATTAAATTATTTTTAAAAAGTTTAATGAAATTCTTCGCAAGAATTCAATTATTTTTATGAATAGTAAAATTCTTCGCAAGAATTGAATTATTTTCATAAATAATAAAATTATTCACAAGAATTGAACTATTTTCATAAAAAAAAAAATTCTTTTCAAGAAATGAAATGTTTTTATAAATAAAAAAAAATCCTAACAAGATTTCAATTATTTTATTAAATAAAACAATTCTTCACAAGAATTCAATTATTTTCAAAATTTTTTATAAAGTTTGCCGATTGAAGTCCATTGTTATTAAAAATTATAATGAAATTCTTCGCAGGAAATCAATTGTTTTGGATATAATTTAAATAAACTTTCTTCAATAAAGTAAATAATTTAGAAAAAATTTAATAAAATTCTTCGCAAAATTCAATTATATTCAAAAAAATTTTTTTTTCAATTCTTTTTTAAAATTAAGTTACTTTTAATTACTTAAAAAAATTACTTTCAATAAAAATTTAATTAAATGTTTTGAAAAAAATTTTTAATTATTTTCAAATATTTTAATTAAATTCTTCTAAAAAATAAATTCGATTATTTTCAAATGAATCTTTCAAAAGAATTCAATTATTTGCGAAATTTTTAATAAAATTCTTCGAAAGAATTTGTTTGTTTAATAAATAATAAAATTATTTGCAGGATTTTAATGTTTTCTTTTAATATTCTTTTTAATTCTAATATTCTTGTTAATATTCTTATTATATTTATTCAAATAATTTTTAAATTCAAATAATTGTTATTAATAAAGAAAAAAGTTCCAAGTCTAGGACATGAGGGTAAAAAACTAGATATGAATGTTTGTCGAATTTCAAGAGACTTTTTTATGAGTGCGTAAAAAATTTTAGGGTGAAATGTAATATCACGCAAAGGCTTTTGAAAATATTGTCAAAGGCTTGAATGTCTTTATGCGGAACTAAAAGAGAGAGATGAAAAGAATATTTCGAGAATAGGGCCTAGTTTAATTGAGGAAGTGAGAGTATTATCAATGAGAAAAAAAATAGAATTTTTAAAGCGATTTTTTATGATTATTTTTATTGCTTACAGTGGAAAAAGAATTTGAATCAAATAATGAATTACTTTTCACTATTATTAAACTCGTATTTATTTGTATCAAATACACTGAACAAAAAATTTATTTAAATCAAATAAAAAATAGGTACTTTATTCAATTAAATTAAATTTAATTAAATTACTATTGTCTATTATTCATAAAATATTTATTTTAACTAAGTTATTAATTAATTGACTAATGTATTAATTATTAATTATTAATTTATTAATTTATTAATTTATTAATTTATTAATTTATTAATTTATTAATTTATTAATTTATTAATTTATTAATTTATTAATTTATTAATTAATTGATCTAATTAAGATTTATTTAGTTCAAATCAATCTAATTCAAATAATTCATGGTATTTGAATCAAATAAATATTTTTTAGATCCAAATAAAAATCAGTTAAACCAAGTGAATATTTTTCAAAAAATGTTAATTAATTGAATCAAACAAATATTTTTTCAGTGTAACATTCCAAACAGTAATTTATTAGAAATTAGAAATTATACTTGTCTGATTGAAAAGAAATTGATTCAAATAACCGATTATACTTGACTATTATCAAATAAATATTTACTTGAATCAAATAATTTTTATTTAAGTCAATTAAGTGGTTCCATTTATATTTGCTTCAATTACTGAAATTATTGGTTCAAATACAATAATTTATTTTATTTAAAAAAAATTATTTGATTCAAGTAAGTATTTATTTATTAATAGACAAGTAATTGGTTATTTGATTCAGATAAATTTTTTTTCCAGCACAATGAAATTTTATTTAAACACGAAAAAAATATTCTATTCATGAAAAAATTTTTTCTTCAAATTTTTATACATGAATCATTTAATTAAACAGTTCGGGATAATTAGAAATTTTTTTTCTGGATGTTATCAGCTTTTAAAGTAAACTTACTTATTATCTTCGTTTACCGCAGAAACTATACTATATAGTCGATATTAAAAGAAAAGTTGACACAAAGTTTTCATTTTTCCTAAGAAAAATTTTAATATTTATTTTTGTCACAGACATTTATTGAATTGTGAATGTCTAATATGTCAATTTACATAAATTTCTAATGAAATCGCGTGCTGAGACTTTATAAGAATAAAATGTTTTATTATTCATGACACTATATGTAAACTTATATAATTTAAAAATTATTTTTTTTATTATACTTCATAATTTTTTTTTTTTGCTCCTAAATGGAAAAATTTGATAAAATAATAATCAGTTGCGTGTTTATAAAATATATGAAAAAAATAATAATAAATAAATAATCTAGTTATCTGTTACCGAGAAACAATGCACTTGATACAAATAATCAATCAATCGAATTTTTCTTATCGAGAAAAAGAAAATACTACCTTAATCTTTAGCTGGAAAGTATATAATTGTAGACACCTGTTGTTACAACACCTGATAACTGAAAGTGACTGAAAAGCAACTTTTAGTTGATTTCCTCTTTACCGACAACAATATACCGTTTACCAATAAAGAAATTATTTTGTTTCGAAATTTTCTAATAAATAATTTAGTCTAAAACTTTGTTTTTGTAATTACTTAAGTTTAATGAATTATTTTAATTGATTATTTTAATTAATTATGTTAATCAACTATTTTAATCGACTATTCTAAATGACTATTTTAATTAACTATTTTAATCAATTTTCTGGATAATCTCCTATTGATAAGGTTTTAAGAAAAAAAAATTGATTATCACTATTGATTGCTTTATAAAAAATTAATTAAAAATCTAGAGAAAATAGATAAAAAGTATTTTTCTCTATAATTGGGTTTTCAATTAAATGTATCCCCATCATACTAATTATATACTTACTTAATGAGTAATGATATTAAATAGCTTAACTCCCAGAGTTCAGAGAGGTATTTTCTAATTTAGCTTTGAAACATATTTTGTATAAAGACCATCAATTACGTTTGGATTCGAATTTCAAATATATTATATTAATGTCCTTTATTCATAATCGACAACTCTGAAATTTTTTTCACTCTATTTTCTATCTGATATAATCAATTTTTTAAAAATTTTTTCTATCTACTGCAATCAATTGTTTTCAAATTTTTTTAGCTAATCTCAATCAATTTTTTATTAATTTTTTCTACTTAATCTTTTAATAACAAAATTAGTTTCTTTTCAAATGACAACATCTGTAAATAATTTTCGATTCAAAATTCTAAAAAATTCACTCATTAAGTAATTATCTAATTAATTGCGATTATTTAATATTTTTAAAAATTATAATATATATCTTTCGTAACATATAATTCAATTTTTTTTTAAATTTTAATAAAACTCTTCTCAAGAATTCAACTATTGATTTTCAAAAAGTTTAATAAAACTCTTCTCAAGAATTCAATTATTTTCAAGACAATTAATAAAATTTTTTTTAAAAATTCAATTACTTCCAAAAAGATTAATAATATTTTTCTCAAAAATTCAATTATTTTCAAAAAGATTAATAAAATTTTTCTCAAGATTGCAAGAATTCAATTATTTTCAAAAAGTTTAATAAAATTCTTCGCAAGAATTCAATTATTTTTATGAATAGTAAAATTCTTCACAAGAATTCAATTATTTTTATCATTAATAAAATTCAATTATTTATAAAAATAATAAAATTCTTCACAAGATTTCAATTATTTTATTACATAATAAAATTCTTCACAGGAATTCAATTATTTGCGATACAATTTAAACAAAAATACACGAAAGAATTCAATTATTTTTATCAATAATAAAAATCTTTACAAGAATTGAATTATTTATAAAAATAATAAAATTCTTCACAAGATTTCAATTATTTTATTAAATAATAAAATTTTTTACAAGATTTCAATTATTTTATTAAATAATAAAATTCTTCACAAGAATTCAATTATTTTCAAGAAAATTACTAAAATTTTTCTCAAGAATTCAATTATTGTCAAAAAGTTTAATAAAATTCTTTATAACATTCAATTATTTTCTTAATTTATAAAATTCTTCACAAGAATTGAATTATTTTCAAAAAGTTTAATAAAATTCTTCGCAAGAATTTAATTAATTTTAAAAATAATAAAATTCTTCCCAAAAATTGAATTATTTTCGATACAATTTAGACAAAATTACAAGAAAGAATTCAATTATTTTCAGAAATTTTAATAAAATTCTTAGCAGAATATAAATTATTTTTGATATTATTGAAATACAACTTTCTTCAAAAAAGTAAATTATTTAAAAAAAATTTAATAAAATTCTTCGCAAAATTCAATTATTTTCCAAATTTTTTTAAAAATTCTTTTTGAAAATCAAGTTACTTTCAATTACATCAAAAAATTACTTTCAAAAAAATTTTAATTCAATTTCTCAAAAGAATTTAATCATTTTCAAAATTTCTAATAAAATTCTTCGACATATAATGAAATTATTTTCATAAAACAAGTAAATAAATAAAACGTAAATAAAACGTAAATAAAACGAATACTATAATTATTGAAATTTGCAAACAATTATTTTCATTGAAGTTTTAATTAAATTTCTCGAAAGAATTTAATTATTTTCAAATATTTTAATAAAATTCTTTGAAACATAAATTAAATTATTTTCAAAAATAATAAATTTCTTCTAAAAAAGAAAATCAATTATTTTTAATTAAATCCTTCAAAAGAATTCAATTATTTGTAAAAATTTTAATAATATTAATTATCAATCTTTTAATATAGTAATAAAAATAATTAAAAAAAATTTTTTTTAATAATATTCTTCGAAACAATTTTTTTTAATAAATGATAAAATTATTTGCAAGATTTGAATTATTTTTGATACAATCTTTACAAAAATCTCTCTAAAGAATTTAATTATTTTTAAAAATTTTAATAATATTCTTTATAAAAAGACAAATTTTTTGAATTCTATTTTAATTAAATTCCTTGAAAAAGATTAATTATTTTGAAATATTCTAATAAAAAATCCTGTGAAATAATTCAATTATTTTCATATATTTTCAGAAATTTTAATAAATATTTATTTAGTAATTATTTAACAATCATATTATAAACATTTGATAAATATTTACCAAATATCAACTATAATTATTAATCATAGACAAATATAATAATTTAATTTTTATTATTATATTAATTACCCCCAGAAAAAATTGTTTGTTGATTTAAGAAATTTATTTGGTTTGATTTCTTTTTTCGATTGAAATTAATTGTTTCTTAATTCAAAATCAATTCACTTCTTGTAGATAAAACTTTTGTTGAGAAGAAATAAATAATTTAGTAAGATTTCAGTCAAATTTTTGTTTTCTGAGTGAAATATTAATTATTATATATTATATTTTATTATAATATTACTACACTAAAATTTTATTTCATTTAAATAAAATTTTATTTGGTTCAAATAAAAGTTTTATTTATGTCGAATAAAATTTTTATTTACAACAATAATAATGAAAACAATAATAATAATAATTTAAAACAATAATAATCTAGTTGCCTCTGAAGCAAATATACTTTAATTCAACTCAAATAAATTATATTTGATTTGAATAAAGTTTTCTTCGGTTGTAAATATTTATATTATTTATTACATTTAATTGTAAAAATTAAATATTTTAAATAAATAAATAACAACAATTGTTATATTGTACCTGGAAGAAAAGATGGTAATAAAAATTTCTGCAAGAAAAATATTTTTACATTCTTATTTATACATATATATATATATATGTATATTCAATAATTTTAATCTTAAAACAGATTCAGTACAGCCATTTACAACTTATATATCATAACGAAATTTCTGAAATGAAACGCCGATTATTAATTTCACTAATATGCAAATGTAAAATTAATTCTGAAAAAAATTACAGTATAGATACCTATTATAATTAATTTAAAACCCAATTTTTATGGAGTGTATATATTATTGAAAGCGTATATTGTTAAATTTTTGCATAGTCCTCAGTTATCATCTATGTACAAGGTGTAATACGTAATTCATTAAAAGCGTACAAAACGAAATTTCGTTTAGTACAACAAAGTGTCTGTATATATGGTATAAAATTCAGAGTACGCATTTTCTCCTCCACATAATTCTGATTAACTCAGAATATTTTCAAAAAAAAACAAAAAAAAACTGCGCCTCATTTTTTTTCGTGTTCTTCAAATTCAAAATTTTTTTTTTTTAAACAGGAAGATCACTTTTAACACCTCAAAGAGAAATATTGCAAATAAAATTTGCAAAAAGAGAAATTTCCCGAAGATTTATATTCTTCTTCATGGTAATCATTTTAAGTCTCTTTTGACTTTTATAACAATAAAATAAGCCATTGTGGAAGTTTTTTGGTTATAATGTTCGTTTTTTTTTGCCTTTAAACGTAACCACTGGCTTCGAGTTTGAGAGCAGCTTCATATGAGGGTAAGCCCTCGTCATCATTATTGGTGAGTTCTTTAGATTTTATATGAGCCGTATCTGATTCCGGACAAACCGGAAGTATGTTCCCTAGACTCCTCGGTGATTCCTTCTTATCACTAGGCGAGGGTAAATTCTGGGGGTTGAAGATTAGGCTTTCATAAGCTGGAGGTGGTCCCGGAGTTACTGGACGGGGTACTGACGATAAGGTCCCTTCTTCCGTCCCGTTTAAACCTATCCCTCGCTCGTAACACTGCAAAAGGGAAAGAGAAAATAATGCATTACCGAGAGAATGAGAGAGAGAGAGAGTCGAAGGAAAATTTTCTGATAAAACTTTAAATGATTAATTTTATTTTATCGCTCCAAATTATCTGTCTTGCAGGCCTTGGATTGTATGACTTTTTCGATTTTTTTTTCTGATTCTTTGCAAAAAAAAAATAAATAAAATGATTGGGGTAAAGTTTATCTAAAAATTTTCTTTCTAATAAAGGTGAATTTCTAAAAAACTTTTTTCTAATTTTCTTTATTCTAATAAAGGTCATTTTCAAAATTTTTTTTTCTAACTGACTTTTTCGATTTTTTGTCTGATTCTTTGCAAAAAAAAAAAAAAAAAAAAAAAAAAAAAATGATTGGAGTACAGTTTTTGTAAAACGTATTTTCTAAACATTTTTTTTTTCTAATACAGGTGAATTTCTAAAAAGCTTTTTTCTAATTTAATTTCTTCTCATAAAGATCATTTTCTAAAAACTTCTTTTTCTAATAAAGGTAATTTTCAAAATTTTTTTTTCCAACAATATTCAATTTTTGTAATGACGATCTCAATAAGTATGTGATAAAAAAAAAATTAATGAAGATTTTTTAATTTAAAAAAAATACTTGAGATTTCGTTAAAAAATTATAGTAAATACCTTCTCATGTGATGAGAATGTAAAAATGAAAATTATGCAAATTTTTTAACGAAACACTTTAAAATAATGTAGTTAAATATCGTAATTAACAAGTAGAAATTACAGGGATTTTTTTCCTAAAGTTATTTAAAATTTTCTAAAAAAAGTGATTAATAAAGAAATTAATTTTGGAAATTTTAGTATAAAAATGATGCAAATTATTATTTTTTTTTCCAAGAAAAACAGAATTTTGTTAATAAATTTTGTGATAAAAATAGTAATTTTATAAAATTTTTTTTTCCTTTTCAAAAAGAAACTTATAATTTTGTAAACAGAATTGTGATTGAGAAACAGAAAATATGCAAAATAATTTTTATTTTTCTTAGTTTTTTAACAATTTTCTAACTTTTATCAAAATTATGGAATTTTACAAATGTTAGGAAAATAAATATTAGAAATCATAAATTCATAAATTTTTAGTTTTGTTCTAAGACTTAGTTTTTTTCTTAGTTTTGTTCTTTGTTGCAAATTAAATTTTACTGATTCACTTTTTAACTAATTTTATTATTTATAATAAACAAATTAATTCCTTCGAAGAGTTTCTTTCAATTCTTTAAAAAAAATTTAATTATTTCTTGAGATTTTATTAAAATTTTATTAAAAATAATAAAGTTAAAATTATCGATTGAAAAAAATTACATTTCATTTTTTAGTAGGTATTTTTTTTTAAAAATAATTTATGGAATTTGCTTGAAAATATGTTATTAAAATATTTTGAAAATAATTTTGAAAATTCTCTTGAGGAATTTAATCAAAATTTTATTGAAAGTATTTTTTTAAAGAGATTTAAAGTAATTGAATTCTTATAAAGAATTTTAAAATAATTGAATTTTGCAAAGAATTTTATTAAAATTTTAAAAAATAATTGAATTATTTCTCGAAATATTGTTAAAATTGTATTGAGAATAATTGAAAATAATTTTTTAGAATAGAAATTCATTTCTTTTTAAAAATAATTTTCTAAATAATTGAATTTTGCAAAGAATTTTATCAAAATTTTTTAAAACAATTGGATTTTTTCAACAAGTTTTATTAAAATTTATGAAAATAGTTGAAATTTAAAAAAATAATTGAAATTAATGTTTTAGAAGTGTTTTATTTTATTCGAACATAATTTAATTTATTTCAGAGAATTTTATTAAAATATTTGAAAATAATTAAATTCTCTCGAGGAATTTAATTAAAATTGCATTGCAAATAATTGATTAGTTTCGAAGAATTTTATTAATAGTTTTTATTAATAGTTTTTCTTTCGAGGAATTTACATAAAATTTTATTTAAACTAATTAAATTCTTATAGAGAATTTCATCAAAATTTTTGAAAATTATTATTGAATTTGTAAAGAATTTTATTAAAATTTTTCCAACTTGAAAAAAATTTCAAAAGAAAGATTTTTTTCGAGAAAATTTAATTAAAAATTGTATAAAAAATAATTGAATTCCTGCAAAAGAATTTTATTATTTATGAAAATTATTAAATTCTTGTGAAGAATTTTATTAAAATTAAAAAGAAAATTCAATTATTTATTTTATTTGACTCAAATAATTCATCAAAATAAATCCAAAAAATTTGTTTTTAAATATTTTTTAAAATTCAATTTTGAATTAGACTTGTTTTTTAAATTTTCTATGAAAAACAAATTTATGAGAAAAATCTATGAGAACAAATCCCAATTTTCTTTATGTTGATATTACAAAAAATTTTCTTGAAACTTTTCAGAATGTATAATTAAAAGCTTTGCATGAATTCGAATAATTTACAATATAACTCGGATTACAACGATTGTTTTTTTTAAAAAGAAAATTTATAAAGAAAATCAATTCAAAATGGTTTTAAAATCTCTGCTGTTGTTATAGTTATATTCAAATCTGAGAAATTTGTATTGATTCTGTATTGAAATTATTTTAAATAAAAATTTAATAAAAAAGTGAAATAGAATACAATAAAAAAAAAATAGTGAATAAAAGCTTGGTTTTAAATTAGCTAATAATAAAATATAATTAAGTAAATAGTAATTATTATAAAGTAAATAATACTATTTTTACATTTTTTTGCATTTGAATTGATTAAATCAGAACTTTTTACTGCACTATGAAATCGATCCGAGGCCTGAGCTTGCATTTTGTAAGAGAAAAATTTTTTCTAGAAAATTATTTAACTAGAAGCTTTTTTTAAAACTACTTTTAAACATTGTATAGAAAAAGTTTCATTTTATGTCCAATTTTACACAACAAATTTGATTCATTTATGATTTTAAACAGCTTTGAGAGTCTTTTTTATTATTTCGAAATAACTTTTTCTTTGTTCGCATATAAAACTTCTAATTTCATTTTCCTTTATTTCAATTGTCCCTATTCCTCTCAATTTAATAATAAAACTAATAAAAAAAATAATGACAATATAAATAATAATATAAATAATAGAAATAATGATAATAATAAAAATAATAATAACAATAATAATAATAATAAATAAAATAATTAATTTCAAGATACAACTGTAAAAACAAAATATAATTAAATTGTTAATATTATAAATTGAAAATAATAAATGTGATAATGATAATAATAAAAATAATAACAATAATAAAAGTAATAGCAATAATGATAGTAATAACAATAAAAGTAAAAAATGATGATAAAATCTCATGATAACTATTCTTATTTCAAGAAATCTACTCTATAGATAAAATAATGAGCGTATCATCTTGTCGGGTTGAAGTATAAAAATTTTCTAAAGTTTATTATATTGAAAATTTTCTACCTCAACTCAACAAGATCATAGAAATATTGCATTATAGTGTCCACATTTTCAAGTAAGTACCTATATATTTTGGTTGCTTTATGATTGAATTTACGTTCATGATGAAAACAAAGAATAAAAACAAAAAGTAGAAATAAAAAATAAAAACAAAAAGTGGAAACAAAAAATAGGAAAAAAATAAAAACAAAAAGTGGAAACAAAAAATAGGAAAAAAATAAAAACAAAAAGTGGAAACAAAAAATAGTAAAAAAATAATAACAAAAAGTAGAAACAAAAAATAGAGACAAAATTTTTTAAAATTAAAAAAATAAAGAAAAAAGTAAAAACAAAAAAAAGAAATTTTTTTTAAAGAAGTATTAAAAAAATAAAAACAAAAAGTAGAAACAAAAAATAGAAAAGAATAGAAAACTAATAAAAATAATAATAGATAATAAAAATTAGACATAAAAAATAAAAATAAAATAAAAAAAAAAAACTAGAATATAAAATAATGAGACAAATTGAGAACAAGAATGACAATTGACACAATAACAGAATAACAATTGTTCTATAAAATAATTATTATAAAAGAAATTATTGTCAACCTATTTTTAACTTAGATAAAGTTCCTTTTGATTAGAATCATCTATAGAAATAGTATATCTATAGTCAAGGAAGCTAAAAGTAGACAAGGCTGTCTTAGTCGGACAACCTCTGTAAAATATTTAGAAAACTCATTAATAGGTAACTGCTCTACAAATGAATGGAACTTGAGAGTTCATTCAAATATAGAAAATTTGAAAAATTAAAAAAATCATTTTCTTAAAAGTAATAACCATTATTACCATTATCGTCTTCATTTTATCAAAGAAAAAAAATCCGCTAAATATTATATTAGCACTTTTTTTTATTTTTTTTATTCAAGAAACAGTAAACAAATTTTTAACTAAAATCCGAAAAGAGAAATGTTTTTTTTTTCAACACTTTTCTCCCCAGTTGATTTGATGAAAAAAGTGATTTTTTTTTAAACAGTCTATCTAAACTTTATGCATGTTTTCGAAGCTTTGCAAGATAAGATCTTCATTCTTTTGCCTTGTGAATATTAACGCGATGTTCCTTATTCAAACCTTACTTTGATTTTGTAATAAACAAGGTTTTCGCAAAAATATATATATTCCCTCTCTGAATATAATTATCAAGAAAATATAACTCACAAAGTTTATATTACATTCATTTGAAAAGAATTTCATTTAAATTACTATTTTACTGGGGAAATGTATTTTTCTATTTGCTTATTTACTGCCTGCTTTTTTTCATTCTTTATTTACATTAATCGAGTTTTAAAATTTCAATCATATTTTTGAGAAAAAAAGTTTCTTTGAATCAAAGGAATTCAACTAATACATATAAGTGATCATTTCGTTGCATCAAAGAAATATTTCTATGAATTAAAGAATGAAAGGAAAAAATCGAAAAAAAGGAATTTCTTCTCCAGAAGATGAAATTTTATGTTTACTCAGAAATTTTTGAATTAAATACTCGATTATGAAATTTTAATTAATTATCCAAATTTCAAAAATTGTAAAATAATTGTAAAAATTGTATTTTTAGGCTATTCTACACTGAAAAAAAGTTATTTGTATCATATGGGTCATTACATGTGAATTTTTCTTTAAAAATATTTTTTTGTTTTGAACATTTTTTCGAATTTTATGTGAAAAATAAGAAAATACGTATTTTTTCTTTTTTTATTGGATGAAAATTGTTAAAGTTATGATTTTTTTAAATACATCTTTTTCAGAAGCCGAGGATTGTTGAAAAACGTTCTTTTCTAAAACTAATAGAAAAATCACTTTTTACAATTAATTTCAAATTTTAAGATATACTTTCGTTGCAGAAACGCAATTTCTTACTGAATATCTAAAAACTTTGTGAAAAAACGGAAGAAATTTTATATAGAAAATATTTTCTTATCTTCTGAAAGTATTATAGAGAAAAACGTATTTAAAACGTCCTCGGCTTGTGAAAAAATTTAATTTAAAAAAATCCCAATTTTCACCAACTTAAATAAAAAATAAAAAATACTCGTTTTTTTTATTTTTTATGCACAATTCGAAAAAAAATTGTACCAAAAAATTAAAAATTTTAATAAAAATTTCTCCTGGAATGCCCCGTTTAAAATTTAATTGTTACAATTAACTGATTTCATTTTTAATGGTAAATTTAAAAAATAAAATTGTCATTGAATCAAATAAATATTAACTTGACCTAAATATTTTTTATTTCATCTTGTCAAATAAATAATTTGAGTCAAATTCGAATTATTTGAATCAAATAAGTTTTCAAATTAATATAAATAAATAAATAAATTCTTTTACTTGGTTCAGATATAAGTGTGATTCAAATAATTCAAGTTTTTTGAATCAAATATATATTTTTTAGTTCGAAATGAAATTTGGATATTTTTCAAATAATTTGAATTAAATTAACTAATTTTTTTTATTTTTTAATTTAATTTTAATTTAAAAATTTTTTTTAGTGTAGAGAAAGTAGAAAACATTTATTTGATTTAAAGAAACATTTGGTTCAGTTTAAAAAATTTTGCCTTCGAAGAAAGAATTTGGTCATTCGAATCAAATTTAGTTGAACCAAACAAATTTTTCGTTCTCTATACAACATTGCATTTATTTAATTATATTTCAAAGTTTGATTTTTTCAAAAAAAAAAAAAAATGTTTCCTAGTATTTCATGCCAAAATAATAACAAATAGAAGAAAAAAATAAAAAAAAGTACTCGTCTTTATTAAATTCTGCAACTATAATGATTATTTAATGAAAGAATTTTCCTTTAATGATACACTAACTTTGTGATATTAATTTTCTTCCGAGTATTTTATATCAAAAATAATAAATAGAAAATTTTATCTACAAAAAAACAAAGAAAAAAAAATTATCCCTCTTTATTAAATTCTGCGACTATAATGGATATTTTATGAAAGAATTTTCTTTTAATGATAAAGGAATATACAGTTGGATCTGTTAAGGAAATAATTTGATCTAACTGATAAAAGTTTCTTCAAGTACTTGTTTCGCGTACTTATTGGTAGAAAGTGGGAACAACTGAGCGCTCTATATACATATATATATAGGAATTGAAATAGGAGAAAAAAAGTAAAATTAAAAAGTAAGTTGAAGGATTAAAACGGGAAAGCTTAGAAAAAAAAGTTATAGAAAAATGGAGATATATTTTACGACTGGTTTGCTTACCATAGCATGAGAATCCATCGTAAAAACTTCAAGACTGTGAACATCTGGTTCAGTGCGCCAGTATTGAGAATATTCCTGCGGTCGATGCTTTCGTACATTTCTATGACAGCAGTAACAAATCAGTACGACGATCATAATCACACCGCTGAGCATGGCTCTAAGAAGAGAAAAGAGAGAAAAAAATATATGAAAGAATCATTAAAACAAAAAAAAAGGGAAAAAAAGAAATACTAGTTTTCTGAAATTTATATGACACACTTCATCAGGCAGTTCATTTACCAAAAATTCACAAAAATTTTAATTTGTATTTTAATTACTGCTTTTTTTCTGGTTTAATTACTTTTTATTCAATTCTTATTTATTTAAATATTATTTTTTTCAAATATTATTTATTCAATTATTATTTATTCAATTATTATTTTTTCAATTATTTTACAGTTCAATTATTATTTTTTCAATTATTATACAGTTCAATTACTATTCCTTAATTATTATTTATTCACTGAATTACCTTTTAATTAATTACTTTTTTTCAATTATTATTCAGGCAATTATTTATTTAATTATTTTTTATTCCTTTATTATTATTGAGGTTTATGTAACTTATCTTTTTTCTCAAACTACTTTTGTTTATATTATAAACTTTATTTATTTAATTTCTATATACCTAACACAAAGAAAAAATTTTCAAACGCCGGGAATTGAACGCAGGACCCTAACGTTCGCAAACCGATAACCTAACCACCTAACCATCGCACACTTTTTTATTCCATCATTATTTACTTACCGATTTACTATTTATTCAATTAAATTACTGTTTATTCAAAAATTATTGAATGAATTATTATTTATTCAATTGAATTATGATTTTATTTAACTCAATTACTATTTAGTCAGTTGAATAATTTTTTAATCGATTAAATAAATAATATTGATTTATTTTAATAAATTTACTTGATTACATTACTTTTTTTTTCACTTGAATGACGATTTATTGAATGAAATTAGTATTTTGTCAAATTGAAATTAGGCAGATTTTTGTTCTTTACTATTCTAAACAAAATTAAAAAATTGTTAAACAACTGTGATTAAGAAATAGAAAATTTATTTATTTTGCATTATTTTTGTTTGTGAATCAAAATTTTTTTAAGAAAATTATTATTTTGTTTTAGAAAAAGAAGAAAAATATTTGCACAATTCTAATTTTTAATCTTATTTTTGGAAAAGGATTTTCCACTGGAATAAAGACATTCAAAAATTTTAAATTCTAACTTTTTTTTAAATTAAAAAACTTATAAAAGTATTTTGTTATAAAACATGAAGATATCGATTGCTTCGAGTCGAAGACTCGGAGTGATCGATTTCTTCATGTTTTCTAAAAATTAAAAATGACCGAGAGATAAAATCATTATTTTACATCATAACAATATTGTTACTGTAATCAAAATTATTTTTATAATTTCAATTCAATTATTATTTTCTAGAATTTGAAATTATTTTTTATGAAAATAATTGAATTCCTTAAAAAAATTTATTATTTATAAAAATAATAAATAATAATTGAATTCCTGGAAAATTTTTATCATTTATGAAAATAATTAAATGTTTGTATACAATGTTATTAAATTTTTTTTTAAATAATTGAATTTTTTTGTGAAAAATTTTATTAAAATAGTAGATATTGAAAATCTTTGAAATTAGAAAAATGCATTTTATTTTTGAAAATAATTGAAATTAGGACATGAATTTTTTTGACATTTATGAAAACAATTGAACTTTGGACAACAATTTTGTTATTTATAAAGATAATTGGAATTTTTTTCAAATTTTAAACTTTTTTTTTTAAATTTTATAAGAATTTTTTTTTTGTTGAAAATAATTGAATTTTTGCAATTATTTGTCATTTTTCCAAAATTGAATGTGTTTCCAACAAAAATTTAAATTAGAAAAATTTTTTAATTCTATCATTTTTAAAATTGATAATTTTATTTAAAAAAAACAGTAAGAATTGTTGCTAGTTTCTTAATTAAAGTATTTATTTGTTTTAAATAAAATATTGATTAATTTAGTTACATTTTAAAATATTTATTACTTGCTCTCAAAATATATTCAGTTATTTATTTTCTGATTTAAAGGCACAAAATTTGAAATTTATTTTTATTACTATTTTTAAAGAAACAATTTTTTATTTTTTCCATTAAATTACTAATTTTGCAATTAAAATACAATCCATTCAATTAATTTACTATTTTTTCTTATAAAATAAAATTTATTGAATTAATTTGCAATTAAGTAGAAAATGGAAATAAAAAAAAAATAAAAAAACAATTAAGAAAAATTATTATTACTTTATTAGTTTAATTAAATTAAGCTACTATTTAATTAACTAAAAGAATAATAATTAAAATAACAGCAAATATTCCTCAAACGAAATTGTGTTAGAAAATATTCTCCTATTTGCATGCAGTGAAATATTGATTCATTTCTTTCCCTTCTTTTCAATGCTTTCGAAACATGTTCAATATTATATCTGACCAAAATTTCATAAAAATTCAAATTCATTCTAATTAAGATTGTTTTTATTCAATTAAATTTGTATTTATTCAATTAAATTACAATTTATTCTCAATTAAATTACTATTTACTCAAGTAAATTACAATTTATTTCCTGAAAGTACTATATTTAATTAATGAAAATAAAAATATTAAGTAAAATACAAATATAAATATTCCCGATATCGAATTGGAGTTAGGGAAAAAAAAATTCAGTTTTATATTTTGCTTGGAATAAAATATTGAATAATTTATTTATATTTCTTAATGGTTTTGAAATATATTCAAGGCTTTGTACGATTGTTTTTTCTGATTTCAGTATCGTGAAAAGTTATTTGTAGCATTATTCTGACTCTCTCTCTCTCTCTTTCTCACTCTGTGTGCATTTACAAATGTATATTAAGTTCCTATTTGCGAAATGCTAAACACTCCCTAGGTGACCATTTCTCGAATATTCTAGTCTAGTAAACTTTATGAGTATTGACGCGATAAGTAAAGGTCCTTTTATTCATTTATAGAAAAGGAGTATTATAAAATTTATCAAAAAATATTTTTTTTTTATTGTAATTCTTTCCAAAAATTAATAAGTATTTTTTTAAAATTAAAATTAAATGGTTAAACATTTCTATTCATTCTAATTATGTTTCTGGAATTAAAAAAACCACACCTTCCACAATTTTCATCGAAAAAAAAAAATAAAAAATACGTGTCTTCTTATTTTTTTTACGTATAATTCGAAAAGAATTGTTCCTAACAAAAAAAATTTTTTAATAAATATTTTCCTATTTGTGCGCAAATTGTTTATTATTTATCAATTTATCGCGAATTTATTAACAAAAACCAGAATTTAAAAAAAATAATTACACTAAACTTGTCGAAAGGATTGTAAGAGCGATGCCTAAAGCTATTAATTTTTTCTTTGTGCTCTTTTAATTATGATGTTAACTAGCTGTGTGTAATCGGGTCAGAAGACTTCAAAGAATTTTCAAATCTTTGAGTAATTTCTCAAGCGACTAATGACCGAAACTCATATATAATGTGCATGTGCCAAACAAAATTTATCGTCTGCAAGTATTTCCTTTTTTACTGCAAAAAAAAAAAAAAATGAAAATTCAAAAAATAACTTAATTTTTAAATTGTTTTGCAAAATTTTCAATTTTTGATTAATTTTCAGTTCACATGCAGAAAATAAATAACTGCGTGAAAATCAGTTGAATTATAATTTTGCTTCCATATAGAGGATGAATTGTATTTTTAATTACATTATTTTTGTATTTATTGTTAAAATTTTTCTTTTCTTTTATTTATTTTTTATTATCTTTTTCATCGTTTTATTTTATTTATTTTATTTCTCAAAAAAAATTTATATTTTTTACTATTTTTTTTAATAGTTGTTTTGTAATAAAAACGCCTTAATACGAGGATTTAATACTTTAATATTATTTAATAACTAGCTGTCGTTTAATATACTAAATTAATAATTTAATATACATAATTAATTAATTTAAGGCGTATTTAGGTCTTTTTATTACAAAATAATTAAAAACTGTTTTAACAAAAAGTAAATACTACTTTTTTTACTGTTTACTTTTTGAAACAAAATAGAAACATAATTATATTGAATAATTTACTTATTCATCTTTTAATTTCCATGTACGAACTCTTTTCTCAAAACAAAAACTCAACTTTCTAATTATTTAATTATATACACAGAAAAAGAATTTTCAACAATTTCTAAAAGTAAAAAAAAATTTTCAAAATAATTTTTTAATTCTTTCCGCTCATTTCTTTTTTTTTTAAGGAACAATCAGATTTTGAACAATGTAGAAAAGGAGTTGAATCCTAAAGATGTGGGGGGGTGTCGTTTTCCTCCTTTTTTTCTCTCATTCATAAGGCGTCGATAATTATTTTTCATCAGAAGGATGACATGAAAAAGATTTTAAAAAATCAAACTCACGAGAAGAAGAGAGAGAGAGAGAGAGAGAGAGAGAGATAAAAATTTTTTTTTTGAGAAGTGTAAAAAAATCCTTGACTCTATTCAAGAGACAGGGGATTTGGGGTATTCTCACACGGTTCTAAAGTATCAGGTCGAGACCCTAGATTTTACAAGTACACACTTGCAACGCGTCCGCCTTTTTCAAAAGAAAGTTTTATACACCTTTTTTTCGCGCAGCAGTGATTATATCACAAATCGAGAGAAGAAGAGGTGGAGATGAGGGGGAGGAAACTCTTTCTTCATTTGTACAAAAGTTATTTCTTAAACCACATCTCTCTCTCTCTCTCTCTTTTTTTTTAATACAACAAAAACTTGTTCTTGTTATTATTTTTTAATGCACATAAAATTTTTACTACTACTTTTTTTTCTCTTCTCTTTGCATGCCATTTTTCTTTTCGCTTTCATTTTCATTTGACTCAATTTCTTTTTCATGTATTTTTCTTTTTAGAAATACTTTTTTTCTACGTGGGAAAAGAAAAATTTTATTCAATTTAATTTAGTTCAAATTTTGTATTAAATAAATGTTTATTATATTAAATATTAAATTGTATTTTTAAAGTTTATTGCTTAGTTTTAAAGAAATAATTTTGGATTTGTTTTATTAAACATTTTTTTTGGGGAAGAAATATTTGGAAAAATCTGTTCGATTTTAATTTTAATCAAAATTTAGTTTCTTTTTTCAAATTATTTTCGTATTAACACATTTTTTCTAAGAATATCAAATTGAGACAAAAAACGAAACAAAATGTTGCTTCGCAACACTTTTGATTCGTTTTTTGTCTCAATTTGATATTCTTAGAAAATATGTGAAAATGTGTTTCGAAAAATTATTAGCTTCAATTTTAGTTTGAAAAAGAAACAATAAATTTCCTTTGAAGCAAAATTTTTTCCTATTACAATTATTTTCGTATTAAAATGTATTTTGAAAATTTATTTGCTAAATTTTAATTTGAAAGAGAATAACTTTAGTTTGAAATAAAATTTAGTTTCTGTTTATAAAAATTATTTTCGTGTAAAAATTTGAATTGAAAATTTATCATCTTTAATTTTAGTTTGAAAAAGAAACAACTTCAATTCGAAATAAAAATTTAGTGTCTGTTTTTTTTTTATTTTGTATTTAATTTGATAATTAATCAGCTACAATCGCGGCTTTTCGATTTTTTATTCTTTTGAAAATGAAACAAATTTAGTTTGAAAAAAAAATTTAGTTCCTTTTTATTAAAATTCTCATTTGTAAAGTTAGTTTTTTCTTTTTTTATTATTTATTTTTTAATTTTAGATTTTCTTAGACCTTTTTTATTATAATTTAATAAAAATTTAGTTTTCGTTTATTAAAATTATTTTCGTATTTAAATGTATTTTGAAAATCAAACTCGATTTTAGTTTGAAAAAGAACAAATTTATTTTGAACTAAAATTTAATTTCTTTTTATTAAAATTATTTTCGTATTACAATATATTTTGAAAGTTTATCAGCTTCAATTTTAGTTTAAAAAAGTAACAAGTTTAGTTTTTAGATAAAATTTAGTTTCTGTTTATAAAAATTATTTTCGTATTAAAATTTAATTTGAAAATTAATCAGCTTCAATTGTGGCTTTTCAATTTTTTATTCTTTTCAAAAAGAAACAAATTTAGTTTGAAAAAAAAATTTAGTTCCTTTTTATTAAAATTCTCGTTTTTAAAGTTAGTTTTTTCTTTTTTTATTATTTATTTTTTAATTTTAGGTTTTTTAGACCGCTTTTTATTATAATTTGTTTTGTTTTATTTTTTAAATTTAATTTAAATATAAATTCAGTTTTCGCTTATTAAATTTATTTTCGTATTTAAATGCATTTTAAAAATTTATCTCTTACTTTGAAAGAAAAAATTTTAGACTTTTTTTTATTAAAATTATTTTTTTTTGTTTATAAATATTTTGAAAATTTATATGTTCGATTTTAATACATTTTTTTGATCGTTTAGTGTTTTCTTTTTTATTTATTTTTTTATTCTAGATTTTTTAGACCTTTTCACTATAATTTTTTTTATTTTATGTTTTTAATTTAATTTAAAAAATTTAATTTAAACAAAAATTTAGTTTTTGTTTATTAAAATTATTTCCGTACCTATTTAAATGTATTTTAAAAATTAAGCTCGATTTTAGTTTGAAGAAAAAGAAACAAATTTATTTTGAATCAAAATTAAATTTCTTTTTATTAAAATTATTTTCCTATTAAAATTAGTTAATTAAAATGTATTTTATAAATTTATCAGCTTCAATTTCAGTTTGAAAAAGTAACAATTTTAGTTTGAAATAAATTTTATTTTCTATTTATTAAAATTATTATGTTATTAAAAAAATTTGAAAATTTTGCAGTTTCAATTTTATTTTGAAAAATTAACAAAAATTAGTTTGAAGTAAAATTTAGTTTTAATTTATTAAAATTATTTTCGTATTAAAATTGAGGCTGCAATAAATTTTAGTTTGAAAAAGAAGGAAATTCAGTTTTATTTTTTCTTTTAAATTCCTTTTTATGAAAATTCGCCTTTATGAAGTGTTTTTTGAAAATTGATCGATTCAATTTGTTTTCCTCTTCATTAAGACAAGTGGATTGAAAAATACTCACCCTCCTAGAAGAATATTCACGTTTCCGTGCAGATCGGGCTCAAAGCGGCTGGATCTTCCATTCCCAATGGAGGACATGTTATAACCCTGAAGAATGTAACTCAAACCGGAACCACTTGAATTATTCGAATAATATTGAGAAGAGTGTACAGCCGTTAGAACTGCAATTCTCTTCATTGACATTTTAAAAATCGAAAAACCTCTTGTTTTCATTGATCTCCACTATTTTCATTTCCTCCTTCTTCTCAGCTTCTTAGGATCCTTGAACTTTTAATTTTAATCCTTCTGCTCTATCATCTTATGCTTATTTTACTTGGGAAAAATAATTTTTCCATTTTAATTTTTATTATTTTTCTAATTTTTATTAATTTTATTAATTTTATTATTTTTATTATTTCTCTATTTTTTTGTAATTCTCCAGTGATTCTTAAATCATATTCTTAATATTAATTCTTAATATCATCTCATTATTCGAATAGATATTTTTTCAATATATTTATTTCATAGTTCTTCTTTATTTTTCTTTTTTTAATAGTAATTTTTTTAATTTTCTGTAATTACAAATTTTTTTAATAGTAATTTTTTTCTTTTTCGTAATTATAAATATTTACGATGAGTTTTTTTCTAAACAATTTCAATTGTCTTTTTGTTAAATATATGATAATCACAGTCTATTAAATGCAGGATATAAACATCCGTTAGTCTACCAAGTAACTGTTAAAAATTAACTTTAGAGCCTTAATTTAGAATCTGAGAATAATCTTTGGAATCTGAAAAAAGAAATGACAATAAATAGTAAAAATTTATTCGTACAGAAGTTATAAATATTGGTGAACTTTTTGCATAATTTATAAGCATTCAGAAAAAATATAGATTTGTCTCAAAGAGTCTTTTTTAATTAACTTATGTTTCATTTAAATTTAAATTGAATAAAAATTTTATTTGTGATGAAAATCAATTTTATTTTATTCAAAATGAAAAAATTAGATTTACTAAAAAATATTTTATAAAATAAATAAAAATAAATTAAGATAAATTAAAATAAGTTAAAAATAATATTTATTCGTGAGAAAAATTTTTCTTTAATTTTATTAAATAAATATATATTTCGATATTTCGAATAATTTATTTAAATGAAATATGAAAGGAAAAATTTATTTCAAAAAATTTTTATTTCTGCCAAATAAATGTTGTCGTTTTGCAAACAACTTTCCTTTTAATTAATAAAAAAAATTTATTTTCGTTAAAAAAAGTTCTTATTTGAACCAAATTATTTTCGCGAAAGAACATTTTTTTCACTTCAAATGAAATAGAAAAAAGAGAATTTTAATTTCGTTGAAAAAACATTTTGTGTAAAAGTAAATTTTTTAGTTTCGCAAAAACTTTTTTTCTTCAATAAGTAAAATAATACAAAAACGCTTCGTTTATTTTGAATAAAAACTTTATTTTTGCTTGCAAAAAAAAAACTTTTTATTCACGACAAATAAATTTGTTATCTAAAACAAATGAAGAGCTCAGTGCTTCCGAGGCAAATATACTTTTATTAAACTTAAATTTTATTTGATTCAATATTTAAATGGGAATAAAATTCCCCTCTTTTCAAAGGTTTTTTTAAAAATCTATTTAAACAACCGAATAAATAAAAAAATAATTCCTATTATTAATTTTCAAAAAAAAAAATTTCCTTTCAGGTGTCGCTGCAGAGGTGTAAAAGATTTTGGATGAGGCTATTCACAGAATTGGCAGAATTGACAGGTAATTAAAAAAAAAAAAAATTCTATTTTTTATCGCGTGAACAAAGAAATTGAAAAATTCTATTTCGATATTTTTTTCGCACCTCAAATAGAGTAAACAAAAAAATTAAAAAATTACATTTTCTCGAACACGTACAACAATGGCATGCGTCAATAGAGAGTTTTTGTTGTATTTCATATGATGTATTTTGTAGTTGATATTTTATTTTTTGAATTCAGGTGAACAACACTCATGAATATTAATTTCTTCGATCGGCTTTGAAAACAGGCTGTTATTATTCATTGGCAAAAAGCGAAGAGTAATTTCAAATGCTTTCAGGTGAAAGAGATTATGTTGCTTATATCAATCTGGTATGTTTCTGATATATTCTACAAATTTTTTGTTTCTATAATCATTCACACTGCGCAGCATGCCTTTCGTCTATTTTTTTTCTTCCCACTAATCTCTTTGTTTCAATCAGCAAATAATTGTTTTAGTGCGAACGAAATTTTTTATTTTTAATGAAAATATATTAAAATGACAAATTTACTAGAAAAAAAAAAATTTTCAACTAATTTCTTTCAATGAGAAAATATTATAATGATTTTGCCACAAAAAAATATTTTTATCTAATTTCTTTCAATTAAAATATTCTTTTCATAAATTTTTGGTGGTGAACGTATTTTTTATTTTTAATAAATATATATTTATTATAATGACACTATTTTTATTTTATTTTTATTTTTATTTTATTTTCTATTTCATTTTCTATTTTAGTTTCTATTTTAGTTTCTATTTTATTTTTCTCTGATTTCAAGATGAAATTTTCAACCTTTTTTCTAATTATTTTCACAAAGAATTTTGACTTTTTTTTTATTTAAATAGGAAATAATTTGAATTTTTTTTGTCTGAGAAAAATTTGTCAAAACAAAAGAGAAACAACCCGTGTGGAAAAATTTTAGGGCGCTGACCAAGCGCTTAATAGACTGTCTAACGTCTTTCTAGACCCAGGGCAGACGGTCTTGTCGAGCGGCTGTTCAGAATTGAAACGAAACTTCCACGCTATCGTCTAGAATAGACCAGCGTTTCTGGTCTGATCAGCAGTGCTAGTAAATTCTAATCTACGTCTATTCAAAATTTCTCATTATATGTTATGACAACTATTCTTAGAATAATAAAACTTAATTATATTTGAAATAATTTTAATGACTTTCTTTTATATAAAAAGTATTAAAAAATATTTTAACTTTCTGTATTTTTCACTTCAACTTTCTTTAAGCGTAAGGCTTTGTGTCCCTCCCAATCTTTGGCATTGGAGATAGTAGTCTTTTTGTAAAATAAAATTTACTGCAAATCAAAACAGCCGGATGAAACTATCAGTCGTACTCAGCACCAATCTTTAGGCGTCAACCACTAATTAATGAAATTAATAAATAAAAACTTACTAAATTTGCTATTTAGTGGATATTGATTCTCAAATAACAATACTCGATGGTTTTTTAAATCATTAAGTATTACAAAATTTGAAGGAGAGGCATATTGGTAGATGACGCCTAAACATTGATGCTGAGTACGACTGCTAGCTTCAGCCGACTAATCAAAACACATAGATACACATCAAAATCTATTTTTTTCAGTGCACATTTAAAATTAAATTATACAGAAAACAACAACAACATAGCACATTATTATTCACGTAAAACAGAAACCACAACAAATACTATAATTCACAAACAAAATGCATCACACACTGACTGATCTAACGACGCCAAACGACGCGACGCCATTAGGCGCCATGTTACTTAACAGCTGGGCATTCATCGACGCATGCGCATATAACATCCTAGACCAAATCTAGACGGTCTTAATAACACCGTACTAGACGGACATATTTGACTTAGATTTTTTCTAATAAGCCAATCTGTTAAGTCACTGATTCGGGACTTGATGGACCGTCTAGAATTAGACGGACTTGATGATTGCTAATCGGGAAATCATTGGACTCTAGACTGCCACAATATTTTTCCACACGGGAATTTGAAAGGAAATGTTTCAGAAAAATCTAAAGAGTAAAAAGTCGTGTGAAAGAAATGTGAACCGAATTTCTTTCCACTTTTCCCTTGCGATGGTCATTTTCTTTTGTCCAATTCGATACTTCATTAAAGCTAATTAAGTGTCACGTCAAATGTAATTTATTTAATTATTGTTGTCCACTGCGTGCTGTTGCTACTTGCTCTCCAAGTTTAATAGCCTTGCTTCTTTGTGCGCAATTCACACTCACTTGCATTCAAATCAACGTCTAATGAAATATTCTAACGAAATGGAAAAAATTTTTTATTTCGTTTTTCTGCAAAAAAAAAGAAAAGAAAAAAAATGTGTTTCCTTCTTTGTTAAAGGAAACGTTTTTTTTTTTAGTGCAATAAATAAAGGAATTAAATTTAATTTCACTTTCAACAATATACAATATAAAACCACTTTATTAATTTTTTTTCTTCTTCTTCTTTTTGGAGGCAAATTATTATAAGCTACTTAGCATTTTGCCTCGAATAACTTATAACATCAAAACGCTTCTCCAAAGTAGATATCTTCAATAACTTTAAGTTTCCCTAAGCAGATTTTAGTTCGTGTTTTACATTTAAATATTTGTGTTTTGTTTATAAAATCTTAAAGTGCTTTTTAGTTGGAGAATTTTTCTTTTCTAATTTACATTTTTGATGGGGGTTTTTATTTTTGTTTCATATTCCATTTTAGTTCGTTTTCTCCATTTTATTTTGTTTTCTTATATTTTTCTTTGTTTTCTTCTATTTTTTGTTTTCTTTCTTCTATTTTTGTTTGTTTTTTCTATTTGATTTTTTTCTTATATTTTTCTTTGGTTTCTTCTATTTTTTGTTGTTTTCTTCTATTTTTGTTTGCTTTTTTCTATTTTGTTTTCTTTCTTCTATTTTTTTTATTGTTTTCTATTTGATTTTTTTCTTCTATTTTTATTTGTATTTTTCTATTTTTGTTTGTTTTCTTCTATTTTTGGTTGTTTTCTTCTATTTTTGGTTGTTTTATTTCATCTCTTTTCCACTTTACTTTGTTTCTCCAATTATTTAAAAATTGATGCGCTCTTTAATTTTTAAATTCGACCCATTTAATTTATTTAGAAACAAGCGCACTCAACTGTTTGGAAAAGTTTTCGGAAAACTTTTAATTTACAACAAACTTTTCTCAATTTTCGTATTTTCTGTCAAATTATGCACCAAACGTTCACCGCACAGTTGAACATTGATTTAAATTAGCGACTCTGACTTTTCGACTAAATTTAAATAAAATAAAATTTTTACTATTTCTTCATTTTATAAAGTTGATTTATTAAAAAAGTTAGACACACGTAAAATTTTATTCGACATTCTTTAAATTTCAAATAGGTTTACAATTTTAAATTTACAATTTTAAAAATTCTAAGTAAATATTTTATTTCTAAATATTAAAACAAAAATAAATATTTTTATTGTTAAGTTTTAAAAAAATAGGTAAAAATAAATATTTTACTTTTTTATTTGCAAAAAATTGTTCAACCGAAAAAAAATGATAGAAATTTAGAAAAAAAATTTATTTTTATTGGTGAAAATGAAAATTTATTTTTCAAAATTTAGTTTTGAAAAAATTTTCTTAATTTTCTTCTCTTGTTTCTGAATTCATAGAAACTGGACACGCAGCTGTACATTTTGTGATGGGAATAAATATACTGTATATATACACGTATAAATCGATTTGAAACTTGTTACATTTTACTTCGCTTCAATAGCACGCATGACAGTCAAAGTAATTGTTTCTTTTTTTCTCTCGAGTGCAACAGACTCTTGGATAATGAGAAAAGTTGTATTTCTCTGCACAACTACATTTTCAAACCCCAGGTCGAAATTCACTTAACATTATATTTGTTTGGTAGTTATGTTCTGTTTATTGCAACATAATCTTGTTTCGCGTTCAATTCTACAATGCTAATTATCTTTTTGCACCGCTTCCAATATTCGTATTTACGAATTTCCGCTTATCGCTGTGTTTTTTCACATTTTTTTTCCTTTTTAAAAATTTCTCTCTTTGATTTTTCATAAATTTATTATTTTTTTTTTTAGAATTTTTCTGCGGAAAATTTTTTTTTGGAACAAATTTTTTTAGAATTGTCTGTAAAAAATAAGAAAACACGTATTTTTTTATTTTTTTATTCGATAAAAATTGTAAAAGTTGGGATTTTTTTAAATTCAACTTCTTCAGGAGCCGAAGATTTTTGAAACACGTTTTTAATACTTCTAGGAGATAAAAAAGATCTTCTACAGAAACTTAATCGTTTTTTCTCAAAATTTTTAGACATTCAATAAAGAATTACGTAAATACAACGAAAGTATCGAAAAAAATCGAAATTTATTCAAAAATCTGACTTTTCTCAAAACCAAAATATTCGAATTTTTTTTAAAGTTACTAAATTTAAGAAATTTTTTTCTCTTCAGTCGAAGAATTCCTTAAAACGGTAAAAGAATTTCTAAATTAATAGTTACTCAAAAAAAAAATTTCGAAAATCAATCACTTCGGTTTTGAGAAAGAAAAGTCACATTTTCGAATTAATTTCACTTTTTTTATACTTTCCTTCTAGATACGTAATTTTTTATTGAAGAACTCAAAACTTTGAGAAAAAAACGACTAAATTTCGTGTAGTAAATTTTTTATTTAAAAAAAAACCTGTTTCTAAATTTTTCGGCTTCTTTAGAAATTGAATTTAAAAAAATCACAACTTCCACAATTTTCATTTAATAAGAAACTAAAAAAATACCTGTTTTCTTATTTTTCACAAATAATTCGAAAAAATTTGTTCTAAACAAAAAAAAATTTTAATAAAAATTTCTCCTAAAATGACCCATTTACACTTGTCATAAAATTTTTTTTTATTTCTTTTCTGTTTTGTTTTTTTTAAATCAAATTAAATTGAATAATTTATGAAATAATGAATTAACCAAATTGTAAATTAAAATTGAAAATTCAAAATGAAATTGAAATTAAATAAAAAAATTAGTAATAAAAAAAATTAAAGAAAACAAATTTTTTTTATATTAAATATAAATTGCCTTCGAGACAATAATTCGAGTATTTAATTTTTTATTTAAATCAAAAAAAATAATTAGCGTTAAACAAAAGTGTACTCTATTCAGGAGATATTTCGATCAACTCGAAGAAACATCTAATCGAGTGAATTTTATAATGACAATAAGGGGGTGAGCATTGGAGTGTTTTAAATGAAAATAAAAGTAAATTTACCGAATTTGCAAGTCACAATCACAATAGAGCAGTGTAAATGACGTTGAAATTATTCGACCGTTTGCGTCTTGGCCTTGGTCTCTATTTTATTAATAAATGAAAAAAAAGTAGTTTACCCCGATTAGTTGCGGTTGGTACACGTAGTATCGCGAACTTGTACGTATATACCCTGGACTTTAAAGTGTCTCATATTTTTTACCATCTTTTTTTTTTTTTTTTTTTTTCTTTTACATTTGCTCTCCAATTCTTTTTCGTGCGTCCACTATCATTTAAATGCATTGTTTTTTATCGTAACGGATAAATTTCGCTTGTAAAATATTGTTTATGTCTGCTTATCGTTTAACAATCTCAACGATGCGATCTCGTACCATCAAAAGGTATTTTCCCCTTTTTCTCCTTCTTGTTCAATAATCTTTCCAAAAGCGGTTGAATTTAAATTTTTATTCATGATTTCCAAATTGTAAAACAAAAAAAAAAAAATTGTTTTTGCGAAATTAGTTTCAGAAGTAAAAATATTTTTCCCGAAAGGAAAAAATTATATTCAAAAATAAAAATATTCTTTATGAAAGAAAAAATTTTGTTTGCAAAGCAAAAATATTTTTTTTCGAAAGGAGAAAATTATTTTCAAAAGTAAAAATATTCTATTCTAATGAAAAATTTTTTTTGCAAAGTAGGAGAATTATTTTTCAAACTAAAAATATTTATTTCAAAAGGAAAAGAGATTTTCAAGTTTGTATAGAAATTGAGCATTAGAAACACGATATGGAAAGGCGAGAAGATTTTTATAACGAGGATTTATTTTACGAAAATATTGGCCAACACTGAAAGCCTTGATGAATGTAAACACTGATACAGGAGATGTTTGGATATCAAAAAGAAACTATAAATACAAAAAAAAGAGAAGAAGTAAAAAAAAGAAAATTGCTAGGTTTTGACAAATTTCCCTAGGAAAAAAAAATAAAAAAAAACAAATGTTCAATAGGAAATCGATACTGCTTTTCCAGCTATTGCACTCCTTATGATTTTCCGCAGACGAAATTGTGTTTCTCATACATATTTATCTGTTCCAATTAGATTTTTTTATCAATCTCTCTTTCTCTCTCTCTCTCCTTCTGGCGTATAATGGATGCAAGAATACCATGCTTCCTGAAACTCTCATTTTTTTCTCTTCTTTTTATGCCATTCGCTCTTTTCCGTCAACTATTTTTCAGTATTTTAACGTATTCAGCAACATATATTGCTGTTGATCGTTCATTTGCATAAAATCTGTCTTTTGTTTACGTAAAAACAGAGATTCTTTTTTTTTTTTTTTTGACCGAAAAAAACCCATTTTCAAATGTCGAAATAAGTTGTTGTTTATAATGTGAATGTACAATTGTAACAAAAGGGAAAATTTCACAATGAAGTTTTATATTGAGTTACTCTTTGATTATTATAATGTTTAATTATTTCCAAAGAAATATTTTATTTAAATTAAATATTATTAATTTTAGTTAATTGAAAGTATATTTGATTCTGAGTCTACTAAATTATTTTTTGTTTTAAATATAAATTTTATTCGACAGAAATAAAATTCTATTTTTACAAATAACATTGGAACAAAATAAATTTGATTTTGAAACCAAAAAAAAATTAATTTGAACCAAATAAAATCCCTTGAAATCAAATAGAATTCCTTGGAGCCAAATAAAATACATTGGAACCAAATAAAACTAATTTGAACCAAATAAAATTTCTTGGTACCAAAAAAAAAATCAATTTGAACCAAATAAAATTCACTAGAACCAAATAAAATCAATTTGGTCCAAATAAAATTCGTTGGATTCGAATAAAATTCCTTGAAATTAAATAGAATTCCTTGAAATCAAATTAAATTCATTGGAATTAAAAGAAATTAATTTGAACCAAATAAAATCCATTAAAATCGAATAGAATTCCTTGGAGTTAAATAAAATTCATTGGAACCAAATAAAACTAATTTGAACCAAATAAAATTTCTTGGTACCAAAAAAAAATCAATTTGAACCAAATAAAATTCACTAGAATCAAATAAAACAAATTTGGCCCAAATAAAATTCGTTTGAATCGAATAGAATTCCTTGAAATTAAATAAAATTCATTGGAACCAAATAAAATTCCTTGAATTCAAATAGAGTTTTTTCTTGGAACCAAATAAAATTCACTGGAACCAAATAAAATCAATTTGGACCAAATAAAATTCTATGGAATCAAATAAAATTCCTTTAAATTAAATAGAATTCCTTGGAACCAAATAAAACTTTTCTGAACCAAAAAAAATTTTTTGGAATCAAATAAAATTAATTTGAACCAATTGAAAAAGTTTGGTAGGCTCTGAATGAAAAATATTTTTTTTTAAATCTATAATCTTTCATTATTATCTTTAATTATAATTTTTTACCATTTATTACATTCGAATAAAAAACGCAAACTACATTTTGAAATAAACAAAAATGAATATTTTTTTTGTAAAATAAGTAAAAAATCATATTTGATAAGGATTCATGAAATCAATACTTGTTTTATTACCGAAGTACAACAACATACATATTTTATATCAATAAAATAACTTTTTTAAGTCTTTGCGAACAAATTGCACTGAACGGAAAAAAAAGAAAACGGATATGAAAATAAAAACCATTAATGAAAAATTCACTTCATTCGCTAATTTTCTTTTTTCAGTTCTAACGAGCAAAAAGTTTGTTACAATCAAGTAATTGATTACTTGAGAATTATCGAGTGAATATTCACCTAAGACAAAGAATTTTTATTTAAAGCATAAATAAATTCTATTCGAATCAATAATAAAAATATTCTTCTTTGTATCAAATTGAAAATCATTATTTACACTAAATAGAATAAATATTAAAGATTTATTACAAATAAATGTTTGGTACAAATAAAAAAATGATGTAAATAAACTTTTGGTATACAAATAAAAAAAAAATGATAGAAACAAATATTTGGTACAAATAAAAACTTGATGCAAATAAATACTTGGTACAAATAAATACCTACTCGATACAAATAAAAACTTGATGCTAATAAACACTTGATACAAATAAATACTTGATACTAATAAATATTTGTCCCAAATAAAAATTTGATACAAATAAGTGTTATTTGGTATAGAAATAAAAATTTAATTTAAATTAAAATTTACTTGATAAAAAAAAAATATTTCTTTACTGAACTGGTTGAATAATTCACAAACAGGCAAATGTTTTATTAGAATCAAATAAAATTTGAGTTAAATAAAAGTATATATTTGTTTTGCTGACCACTAACCTATTTATTTGTTGCAAGTAAAGAATTTATTTGACACAAATAAAATGCTTTTTGGCTGCGATAAATTTTTTATCTAAATGTTAAACTAAATTTATTTGATACAAATAAATAAGTTAGTGAACTCTGTGAGAAATATATTTTCTTTCTTCGTGTACTATTTGAACTTTATACACTTTTTGCAGTACAAAAATTTATATTCTGTAGTCGTATTTTTTCTAGTTACGTCAATTTTCATAGTATTAAAAATTGACTTATTTTTATTGCTGTTTTATTTTAGTAATGTATTTTCCTAATTCTTTTAGTCATGACTTTAGTATTGTATTTTTTATTTAGTAGTTTTACTTTTTTAGTTATAAATCGATTTTTTGTTTAGTAGTTTCACTTTTTTAGAATTAGAAATCAATTTTTTGTTTAGTAGTTTAAATGTTTGTGTAAATTTTTTTTAATAGTAGTGAAAAACTTTTGTTTAATAGTGTTTTAATTAGATTATTAATTAGAAGATAATTTTTGAGTTTAGTAGTGTGTAACATTTTTTTTTGATGATTTTCTTTTAATTCAGTAGTGTTAATTTTTGTTCAGAAATAAATTTTTTAGTAGTGACAATTTGTATTCACAAGTATATTTTTTATTAGAATTTACTTTTTTATTTAGTAGTGTAAAATATTGATTAAAGTGAAATGTTTTGTTTAATAGTGAAATTTTTTGTTTAGTAGTGTAAATTTGTTAATAGCAGACAATTTTTTTCGTTCAGTTGTGTATCTTTTTTGGTCAAAAGAATATTTTTTCACTTGTTTAAATTTTTATTTAGGAGTAAATTTTTGTTTAGTATTTAATTTTGTTTAGTATTTATTTATTTACAATACTATTTATTTACAATACTATTTATTTACTATACTATTCATTTACTATACTATTTATTTACTATTAACTTTTTACAAGTGTAAATTTTTGTTTAAAAGTTAGTTTTTTTTCTTTAATAGTGAAATTTTTTATTTGTCAGTTAATTTTTTGTTAAGTAGTGTAAATTTTTATTCACAAGTATATTTTTGAATAGAATTTACATTTTTACTTAGTAGTGTAAATTATTGATTAAAATTTAACGTTTAGTTTAACAGTGGAATTTTTTTTTATTAGTGTAAATTTGTTAATAGCAGGCATTTTTTTTGGTTCAGTAGTGTATATTTTTTGTTCAAAAGAACATTTTTTCAGTAGTTTAAATTTTTATTTAGGAGTAAATTTTTCTTTAGTATTTAATTTTATTTACTATTTATTTATTTACTATACTTTTTATTTAGTATATTTTTATATACTATTTACTAGTGTAAATTTTTGTTTAAAAGTTAGTTTTCTTTGTTTAATAGTGAAATTTTTTGTTTATTACTTAATTTTTTGTTTAGTAGTGTAAGTTTTTGTTTAGAAATGTAAATTTTTGATCAGAAGATAATTGTTTTTGTTCATAAGTGTCAATTTTTGTTTAAAAATTGGTTTTTGTTGTTTAATATAGTAAAATTTTTTGTTTATAAATTAATTCTTTGTTTAGTAGTGAACAAATTTTTCATTGAACCTAATTGTTTTTGTTCATTAGTGTAAAGTTTCCTTTAAAAATAGATATTTATTGTTTAATAGTAAATTTTTTTGGTTATAAGTTACTTTTTTGTTTAGTAGTGAAATTTTTTGATCATCAGTTAATTTTTTGTTCAGTAGTGTAATTTTTAATTAGAAGCTAATTGTTTTGGCTCGTTAGTGTTACTGTTAGTTACATAAAAGTTGATTTTTATTGTTTAATACTGAAATTTTTTGTTTAGTAGTATAAATTTTTGTATAGCAAATAATTTGTTTGGTTCATAAGAGGAAAGTTTTGTCTAGAAGTTGGTTTTTATTATTCAGTAGTGAAATTTTTTTGTTTATAAGTCAATTTTTTGTTAAGTAGTGTAGCTTTTTAAATAACAGTTAATTATTTTGTAACTTTTTTGTTTAGTAGTGTAAATTTTTTTATTAGGATTTAATTTTTTTGGTTCAGTAATTTTTTTTTGTTCAGAAGTAAATTTTTATTGTTTAGAACTTGTTTTACTTTCTTTGCCAGAGAATTTTTTTTTTTGTTGAATAGTATTCAATTCAGCACTATTTTGAAATACACTTGCATCTCGATTAGTTTGACCCACTAGTGTCCCACTATCAGAGGTTTACACCAAACAAAAAAATAAATTTTCCTTACAAAACTAAAACGAAATTGAAAAATAAAAATAAACTTACCTGTCAACAACGATTTTCTCCGTATTAACGAAAAAAAAAAAATTGAACATCAACACTTATTTAATGGCATCCCACAAAAAAAATTCCACACTCTTTAAAAAATTGTCACTGTGAAATTCACGTGTCACAGTATTCAGCAGCGTGGTGCAGTGAAATCATGATTCGATTCGATTTTCTTGTTTATTTTCTGACAACTGCGATATGATGTTCACCCCATATTTCGGGGGGGAATAGTCGTTCATTTCTTCGGCAAAGACTTTGAAAAGGGGAAAAATAGTGTGATGGGTCAGGAAGGAGGGAAGGACAACCTGTGTGAGCTTGATACCGTATCGCTAGAGACTGTGGTCATTGCGCGTTGCTTGGCTACACTCGACATGACTACAGACTACCAACCAACGAATCTACCAACCAACCACCCCCCCCCCTCCCCCCTCTCACCCCCTAACTCCCCCATTTCCTGCTAACAGGACTTGCGTCATGGTTTCAAACCGCCTTACCTAACACCCCTTCTCTTTCAACCACCTTTAGCATATTCACCCATTCCGTCTATTACTTCAATTATAATCGTCATTTACTCAATTTTCTCTACTTCTCTCACTCTCTCCCAGCGACGAAAAGGGAAGTTCAATTTATTTCCTCCTGTTTCTTGGCCCTTCAACATACAGGATATGATCTCTCTGAAATCTCAAGTTGCTTCTTCGAAGACTGGAATTTTCGATTAGCTCTCAACGACTAATAATGACCTTCTAATAGTATCTAGGAAAGCATGCTAATGATTGTGGGAATGAGGTGTGGTAGGAATTTCAGTTAGAAGCGAGAGCTTTCTTGGTTAAGGATCCTTTATGATCTGCTTTCAAATTGAGGAGACGTACTAAACGTTTAATGTTGCTTTGGTCCACTTCATCTACGGTCATGATTGTCCTTTGGAATTTATATCGAGATTAATTGTCATCCTTTCACAGTATACGTATATAGATAGTAGACACAAAAGAAAAACCTGGTAAATTTTACTCCTTTTTTTTTACTATTTCTTGTAGTTTCAGAAGACGCCATTAACTAAATTTACTAAAATGCAGTAGTATTTTTTACATATTAAAATTAACTATTAAAAATGTTATTTTAATTATTTGTAGTCAGTCATTAATTCATGGTTGCCACAGGTCAGGGAATTCAGGGAAAAGTAGTCAGTGATTTCTATTAAAAGTACTGGAAAAAATTAAATTTTCAGAATTCATAAGAAAATTTCTGAATTTTTTGTGTCCTTTTTTTTGCCTTATTAACTATGAAATTGACAAGAATGCTAATACAAAACCTTCAACATTTTTTCTAATTCTGACAGTAATTTCATTTTAATTAACTTAATTCTTGAAGAACTATCATAAAATTATTACAACTTATAAATTATGTACAGTGCTGACAGCACTGTAAAAAGAAAAGTACGAATTTAGTACCAATTTTGGTATCAAATCGTAATTTATTTTAATTTTAATACCGAAATCAGCTCTAATTTAGAACCTTTTTTTTACAGTGAGATGATTAAAACGACAAATTTTCAAACTTCTCTTATTTATCTTCAGAAATCTTTAAAACTAATCAAAAAAATTTCTTCAGATTTTGGTTATAATTTTTTCTAAAATATGATAAATGAAATTAAATTTCACAAAAAATATTAAAGAAATAAATTATTATTGTTGTGTTTGAATCTGTTCGCAGTTTAAAGTTAGTTTTTGTTTGCTTCTCAACTTTTTTGATAAATTTTCTTTTTCAATGTTTTGAATTTTAAAAATTAATGCACTGAAAATTACTAAATTTTTGCAAAGTTTTTATCAAAAAATTTGAAAATAATTAAAGTCATTTGATGAATTTTATCAAAATTTTTTTCAAATAATTATTGAATTCTTTCGAGAAAATTTAAATAAAATTGTATTAAAAATAATATAGAATTCTCGCAAAAAATATGATTTATAAAAAGAATCGAATTCATCCAAAGAATGTTATTAAAATTATTGAAAATAATTTAATTATTAATAAGAATTTTATTTAAAAATTTCTAAAATAATTGAATCTTTTCGTGAAATTTTATTAAAATTGTTTTGAAAATAATTGAATTCCTGCGATGAATTTGACTGTTTATAAAAATAATTGAAATCTTCCAAAGAATGTTTTATTAAAATTTTTGAAATAACTTAATTCTTATCTAAAAATTTTGTTAAATAATTTAATTCTTGCGAAAAATGTTATTAACATTTTTGAAAACAATAAACAAGAATAATTAATTATGTAGTTAAAAGATGAATTTTTAAAATTTTGAATCTCAAATTATTGCAAAATTAATGTTTATTAATTTTTAATGGATTTAAAATTTTAAATAGGAATTTTAAGAACAACTGATTTTTTAATAAAATTCGACACAAGAATTCAATTATTTTCATTTTCCATGATGTATTCCTAAAAATAAAGCAAAAATAAAACGAAATAAATAGAATTATATAAAAATATCAAAAAACAGGTCTTTTTATTTTATTATTATAGATAAAAATTGTGAATGTCGAGTATTTTTGTAAATTCAACTTCTTCAGAAGCCCACGATTTTTGAAACACGTTTTTCTCTAATAATACTAATAGGAGATAAAAAAATTGACAACATGAGATTGAAATTAATTCTAAAACGTGACTTTTCTAAAAAAAAAAAAAAAAAAAAAATTGGTAGTAATGGTTTATATTCTATATTTCTAAAAATAAAGCAAAGGAAATGAATATGAATGTCATGATAAAAAAGGTTGTATTTATAAATTAAAACTCTATAAGCACAAGTAAAAAATTGCAAAATACATTTTAACACCAAAAAAACACCACTTTCGTCTAAAGGGAACAAAATTCCTAAAATATTAGTGATTTAATGAAAGAAAAAAAATTTTTCATAATCGATCACTTTGTTTTGAGAAAAGTCACATTTTCGAATTTAATTTCAATTTTTTAGTTACTTTCGTTGCAGATACGTAATTTTTTATTAAATATCTAAACACTTTGAGAAAAAATGAACAAATTTCATGTAGTAAATTTTTTATCTCTTATTAGTATTGGAGAAAAACGTCTTTTAAAAATCCTCGGCTTCGGAAGAAGTTTAATTTAAAAAATCTCAACTTTCACAATTTTCATTCAATAAGAAACTGAAAAACTAAGTATTTTCTTATTCTTTATAAACAATTCGAAAAAATTCTTTTCAGACAAAAGAAATTTTTAATGAAAATTCCACCTGAAATGCCCCATATACAGTTCTTTTTATTACTTACGAAAAAATCATTTATTTTCTAAATTATATTAAATTTTTTCCTCTTTAAAGCTTTTATTGTTAGAAAAAAAATAAAATCTCCCTTAACACCTCCATCCGTCGCATCTTTTTTTTTAAAGCCAACTTTTTTAAAATTTTCCTAAAATTCGTGGTAATTTACCCGAAATGACCCTTTGTAAAAATATTTCTCATATTTTAAGAACTTTATTTACGGAAAATTATTATAAGAAGCTCCTTTTCTCTGTTAATAAACTCGTCCAACATTTACAATCGCGAAACAGAAAAGGTGTCATCCAGTGGAAAAAAATAGATTTTCCACGTTTATTATAAATATTTAAAAAAGTTTCTTTTAGAAAAAAAAGAGGGAAAAAAAAATTCGAATGTATTGCTTTATTGAAACTCGATAAAGAAATATTATTATTGTTCCGACTGTTAGGTGATATTTACACATGTGTACCATTGTAGGCTGTGTATATACACACAAAGTGCATAATGATCTGCCAAAAACTCAATATTTCATATGCATTGCCTAAAGTAGTTCGGCATTTTATAGACGTAGGCATTCTATAGAATAACTAAATTGCAATTCGGGTTTATATTCTTTGCACACATGTGTGCACACATATATATATATGTATATCTGTTTTGTTAGACAGTA
The DNA here is from genome assembly GCF_015476425.1 of Leptopilina heterotoma. Taxonomy (NCBI): domain Eukaryota; kingdom Metazoa; phylum Arthropoda; class Insecta; order Hymenoptera; family Figitidae; genus Leptopilina; species Leptopilina heterotoma. Next base: position 441,299 of record NW_025111150.1, read on the forward strand.
GCGTGCATAATTATTCTGAGGCCACCCATTTTTTTTATTACAAGCAAAAAATAATCGTTTAGTTGCTTTTTTAAAATTTATTAACTATCATATTTTTTTCTCCACTACGACATTTAACGGCTATTAAAAAAAAACACCGAGCGGAAAAAAAATTCTAGCAAAAAGTGATAAGATTTTTTCTACAAAAAAAGAGAATTTTTTTTTCTTTTTTAAAATTAGTTCAAACATATTTGAAAATTTAATGTTTTTGTTATTATCATAAATATAATATAGAAATATAAATATAATATAATCTGAAAACGTAACAACTTTAATAAAAATCGAATAGGGTTTTTTTTTTATTTTTCGTATGTAATTCGAAAAAAATTGTTCCAAACCAAAAAAAAATTTTAATGAAAATTTCGCCTGGAATGCCCCAAATTTCGGCTTCTGAAGAAGTTGAATTTCAAAATGTCACAATTTTCATACAGTAAAAAAATAAAAAATAGTTGTTTTTTATATTTTTTGTATACAATTCGAAAAAAATTGTTCCAACCAAAAAAAAATGTCAATGAACATTTCTCCTGGAATGCCCCCAATTTCGGCTTCTGAAGAAGTTGAATTTAAAAATGTCACAGATTTCACAATTTTCATCCAATAAAAAAATAAAAAATAGTTGTTTTTATATTTTTTGTATACAATTCGAAATAAATTGTTCAAACCAAAAATAAATTTTCAATGAAAATTTCTCCTGGAATACCCCAATTAAGAAAGTATTAAAAAGTTATCAAAAAATCTAAATTTAGAGTTTACAATTCGAGAATAATAAAATTTACTCTGAAAACTGTAAAAATTGCCGGAGAATTGTAGAAAAATTCCAGACATTTTATACTTTTTTTTAAAAAAAAAAAGTTTTTTCTTATTTACTAATAAAAGTCTCAATGAGAAAAAAAATTTACTATAATTTAGAAAATAAACGATTTTTTCCCGAGTAATTAAACAAAGAGCATATAAAAAGTCTGGAAAAAAATAAAAACTACAAAAAAAATAGCCTCTATAATCCGTAATTTCCTGCCAAAATTAACAAAATTAAGAAATAAAATTTATCTAAACAACTTCACTTTTGTTCAATTATATTATGTTTCCATTTTGCCTGAAAACAAAAGAAAGTACGTATTCCACTTTTAATTACAAAAAAAAAAAAAAACAAAACACAAGGAGTCGAGGAAAACTAGTTCATATCTGTTTTTTTTCTCTTTGTAATTATACATTTTACCCTTGAAATTTTTGGCTCTATATAGACAAAAGTTACATATAATATCTTTTGTGCCTCTTTTGTGTGTTAATTATTTTTATACATTTCTTTTGGCAAATTTTTTTGATCTACCTTTTACTAAATAAGAGATTATGAAACTACACAAGTTTCAAACATTATTTTCACAGAAACTGTATATCTCTTAAATGAATCTTTTTATTGAAGTATCTATATATATAAATATATATAAATATACTCTCGGTTAAGAAAGTTTCTTGCAATCAGTTAAATTAACTGTTTATTCGAAACAGTTGTTTCTTTAGAGAAGAAGCATTTAAAAAACATTTTACTAAATAAATATAATAACTCGAGAGTTTATTGATAAAAATTAAATTACTCGGTTGAATGAACTAAATCTTTAAGCGCCATACAACTTTTTTTTTGCATCCAATCAAAAACTATTATTTCTCGATTCATGAGAAAATAATATTATATTCTCTTTATTCTTTTAAAAAAGTATCGTAATACTATATACACTGCAGAGAAAATTTATGTTTTTAGAATTTTAAATTAACTTTACAAATTAAATTACGAACTTCAATTTTATTACTTTATTTTATTTTTTAATTACTTGAAAAATTGTCGAATTAACAAATTAGAATTTTACTAATTTTAAAATTCGAACACATTTAAAAAGAAAAATTACCAAAAAAATAAAGAAAGAAAAAAATTAACTTACAACGATTATTAATGTAAATTATTATTATTATTATTATTATTATTATTATTATCAAAATTTAAAAAATTCCATTATTAAGTAGAATAATAAATTATTATTATTGTGTATATTTTCAAATATTTAAATATAATTCTTCGTAAGAATTCAATTATTTTTATAAATAGTAAAACTTTTGCAAAAATTCAATTATTTTCTAAAATTTTAGTACCTAGATCCTTCGAAACAATTCATTTTTTTAAATACAATTTCACGAATAAATCCAATTATTTTCTAAAATTTTAATGAATCCATTGAAACAATTCAATTATTTTTTTTAAATAGTAAAGTCTTTACAAAAATTGAATTATTTTCTAAAATTTTAGTAGATTTTTCGAAACAGTTCAATTTTCTTTAATTTTTTTTAAATACAATTTCACGAATAAATTCAATTATTTAATTGAAAATTTTAATAAATCTGTTGAAACAATTTTAATAATTTTTTTATGTAGTGAAATTCATCTCAAGAATTCAATTACTTTTATAAATAGTAAAACTTTTTTCAAAAATTCAATTATTTTTTATAAATAATAAAACTTTTCGCAAAAATTCAATTATTTTTCTAAATAGTAAAACTTTTTGCAAAAATTCAATTATTTTCTAAAATTTTAGTAGATTTTTCGAAACAGTTCAATTTTCTTTAATTTTTTTTAAATACAATTTCACGAATAAATTCAATTATTTAATTAAAAATTTTAATAAATCTGTTGAAACAATTTTAAAATAATTTTTTTATGTAGTGAAATTCATCTCAAGAATTCAAGTATTTTTATAAATAGTAAAACTTTTTTGAAAAATTCAATTATTTTTTATAAATAGTAAAACTTTTCGCAAAAATTCAATTATTTTTCTAAATAGTAAAACTTTTTGCAAAAATTCAATTATTTTCTAAAATTTTAGTAGATTCTTCGAAACAATTCAATTTTCTTTCATTTTTTAAAAATACAATTTCACGAATAAATTCAATTATTATCAATAAAATTTAATTTTTTTTCTTTATTCGTTATAACATTTTTTAAAGAATTCAATTATTTTTATAAATACAGTAGAATTCCTTGCAAACATTCGATTTACTTCAATAAATACAATTTTAATAAAATTTCATGAAAGAATTCAATTTTATTTTAATTTTTAATATTTATCGAAAAAATTCAATTTTTTAAAAATTTTGAATATGATTTCACGAAAGAATTTAATTACTTAAAAAAATTATAATAAATCCGTTGAAACAATTTCAATTATTTTTTTAAGTAATACAATTCATCGCAAGAATTAAATTATTTTTATAAATAAATAAATTCTTCTCAGGAATTCAATTATTTTCAATATACAATTTTAGTAAACTTTTAGTAAACTTCAATAGTCAAATATTTAATAATAGGTAATTATTAATAGACACGATTATTTTCAGAAATTGATAAAAATTCTTTGTTTAATTCAATTATTTTCTAAATTTTCAATTAAAATTATTCAAAAAAGTATAGTTTAAAAAAAATAAATTCTTTAAATGAATTTAATTATTTATAAAAACTCTAATAAAATTGTTTAAAAGAATTTAATTTTCTATCAATAATTCTAATAAAATTTAATAGTGAAATTATTAATTACAATTATTATATTGACAAAATGGATTATTTCCAATAAATTAAAGAAATTTTTTAAAAAGAATTCAATTATTGTCAAAGCCTTTAATATAGTGTCTATATTTCGAAATTTAATTATTTTCTATATTTTAATAAAATTCCTTGAATATGAATTAAATTGTTTTAGAAATAATTTAATTTTGTCTGAATGTTTTCGTTTTATTCTCCTTCACTACAATTATTTTAGAAAATTGTAATAAAATTCTAAGAAGACTTTAATTATTTTCTAAAAATAAAATTGAATAAAATTTAATAAATAAATATTTCATTTCAATTAATAAGAAACACGATTAATATTTTATTTAAAAACTTGAAAGAAATTGTCTATAAAATTCAATTATTTTAAAAATTTTGAATTAAAATTATTACAGAAACAAAAAAACAAACATCGAACAGATGACCATTATTATTATTACTGCTTTTATTAATATAATTATTATTATAGTATTATTATTGCTAATATTACTATAATTTCTATTATTACTATTGTTATTACTATTATCATTACTATAATATTATAATTTGTAAAAATTAGTCTAAAATAGCGTGACGCAGTTTGTGAATGACCCCTTATTATTATTGTTGTTATACATTATTAAAAAATATGGATTTAATAATTATCAACATTACGATTTGTTATTCAGTCGACATACAATTTTTTCAGGAGAAAATTTCCATTTTATGCTCACTTTATGAAAAAATATTGTACAAAGCAAAAATTAGTTTTTCTTTTTTTTTTTTTTTTTGATTTACGAAAAATATCGACAAATGGGGAGAAAAATAAATAAAAAACATAAAAGTCCTTGAAAAAGAAAGGGAAAAATTCAAAATAATATTATTTCTGTATAGAGTGAATTTTAGTATTGTGATCATTATCTTTGAAGTACATTTATCGATCCAGAGACGGTATTGTAGCCCTTACCAGGCAAAAGTGAAATCGATTTTATACGACACGCGATTAATGACGTTTGCCGTATTATCTGACAAAGTTGACTAAGGTCAATCCACTTTGATTAAAACAACAATTTTGTTTTTTCACCCAAAACTATTTTTCTATATAAATAAATAGAGAAGGTTTAAAAAACAATATATATATTTGTAATATTAACGAATTGTTCTTGTTTATAATGCTGCAGGATATATTTTTTAGTTATATACCGAGATATATATTTTTACCAAGTCAATTCAAACTGTCTACTCGTGCGTGATTGTAAGTAGTACACATTCGCTTTAGTCAGACCAAGTAGAGAAAGCTATTTCGATACGCCCGTTTCCTTTTTCTCCTTTTCTCCACGGCAAACATATATCGCTTTTATTTTTTATTCGAATACAAAAAATATTAAAAATACTTTTTTTTTTTTTTTTGCTATTTTCATAATAAAAGATTGTTTTTATTATTTTTTATTTCTCTAGTTTTTGATAAATAAATTAATTTTGTATTTTATTATGGAAAAGGGAAATATTTAAAAATTGGTTCCAATATTTTGAATTTCGAATAAAAGTTTAAACATTACATTTACATTTTACATTTACATTTTTTAAGACACTTTACTTTAATTATAATAAAAATTATTTTTCTTTATTTAATTTTTTTATTAACAAATTAATTTATTAACATTCATTAGCTAAATGTTTTTTGTGGACAAATTTTTTAAAAAAATTTTTTGTTAGTAATGGAAATTACTTTTTTAATTTTTAATTTTCTTATCAACATTTTTTTTATTTTTCCTTTATTTTGTATTTTATTTTAAAAAAATTATTTGTTGTATATTATAAAAATTAATTGCAAAATGTTTAATTTACAATATTTTCTATTATTCAACACTTTTTGAATCTAATACTAAATTATTGAACTGTGGAATTATCTTAAACAAAAAAATTACGTTAATTTTTATGTTTAAAAAATTCTTAAAGTTCTAGTGAACGAAATATTTTTTCAATATAAATATTTTCATAAATTACAATTTAAAATAAAAATTAAAAAAATAAATTAAACATTTTTGAACTTTTTCGAAGAGAATTCCAAAATACTTTAGAAAAATATAAAAAATTTAAAAAAAACCAAAAATTCAAAAAAATTTGAAACGATTCCAATGAATTGAAATATATTCAACAGATTTAAAAAAAAAATTCAAACAAATTAAAAAGAATTTTCATTTGAAAAATGCAAAAAAACTCCAACAAAATTCGAAAGAATTCAAAAACATTTTTAAAAATTCAAAATTTTAACTCTCAAAACTTTTTTTAAATTCGAAAATTTCGAAAATTTTAATAATAATAAAATTCCATTCTTGTTACTTCCCTTAGTTTGTATTTTTATTAAAAAAAAATTATTTGTTACATTATAAAAATTAATTGCAAAATGTTTAATTTACAATATTTTTTATTGCTCAACAATTTTTGAATTTATTATTGAATTATTGAATTAATGAATTGTTGAATTATCTAAACAATAAAAATTACGTTAATTTTAATGTTTAAAAATTCTCAAAGTTCTAGTGAATCAAATATTTCTTCAGTATAAATATTTTCATAAATTAGTCACTAAAATAAAAATCAAAAACATAAACTAAATAGTTTGAAACTTTATGAATTATTTTTTAATACGTGACTCAATATTTTTATAGTAGAATTTAAATTTGAAAAAGAAATAATTTAATTTCGTTCATTTGAACGTTCAGAACTTTAGGGATATTAATTTTATTTCTACTTGGGTCATTCTGGGAGAAATTTTCATTAAAACTCTTTTTTCTCTAATATTTATAGAATATAAAAAATTTACTCTATGAAATTTATTCGTTTTTTCTTCAAGTTTTTAGATATTTAATAAAAATTGACGTTTTCTGCAACGAAAGTATCAAAAAAATTGAAATTAATTATAAAAAGTGTCCTTTCTCAAAACCGAAGTGATCAATTTCGAAATTTTTGTTAGGTAACATTTTGGAATTAATTTTAATTTTTTGATCCTCTCTTTGTAGATACGTAATTTTTTTTATTAAATATTTAAAAATTTTATGGAAAAAACAAATAAATTTCGTGTAGTAAATTTTTTTATCTCCTATTAGAATTGGAGAAACACGTCTTTCAAATTTCTCGGCTTTTGAAGAAGTTTAATTTAAAAAATTCACAACTTCCATAATTTTTATTTAATAAGAAAATAAAAATACGTCTTTGTTTATTTTTCATAAACAATTCGAAAAAATTGTCCCAAACAAAAAAGAATTTTTTTAATGAAAATTTCACCTGGAATGACCCATATGCAGTATTTCTGTAAATAGTTGAATTGTGGGCAATTGTGAGCAATAATTGCCTACTATTATTGCAGTATTAATTATTAATATAGCAACAAAAAAATAAACGTCACTTTATGTTTTTTGCAAAAAGAAATATTTAAAGATTGATTCAAATATATTTATCGAAAAATACGAAAATAGAAAAATTTTTTCTCTCTACTATCATTGATATACTCTTTGAATAGAAACCATTCAGAATTCGCAATTGACTTTTTCTTACATTTGTTATTTATTAAATTGTACATATATATATTATTCCTTTTTGTCGGTATTAAAATTGCAATGATAATTTATCAGAAGGGATGAAATGTGAAATGAAGATAAAGTAAAAACATATACATAAAAATTTCGATATGCTGGTACGTGTTAGGAAAATGGCATTTCCTTGAAGACTTCACGAGGATAGATTACTACTGCGGCGACGTTGAATTTCTCGTGGACAATATCGACATAGTATACTTTTAGAAGATTGAATTCTCCCCGTATTCCAAGAAATGCAACACTTTTACAGTATTTGTATTATAGACGTGGTGTGATCTTTTTTTAAACTCGATTCGTTCTTTTAGAAATTTCATGATCTCAGTAATTTTCCTTATTTTTTTCCTCCTCTTCTTCCTCTTTTTCTTCTTCTTTTTTCAAATTTACTGCTTGTTCACTGAAAACAAAATTTATCTGATACAAAGCAAACGATTACTTATTGTCTATTGTTAAATAAATATTTATTTGTATCGAGAAATTTTTAAGTCAATTAAAATTTTATTTGCTTCGAATACTGAAAGTATTTGGTTCAAATCAAATTTATTTGATAATAGACAAGTAGTCACATATTTGGATCAAACAAACATTTTTTTTCAGTGTTTGCCAAAAAATTTAAAAATTTTCTTCCGCAAAAAATAGAATATTAATGCACATTTAAGAAATAAGTAAAATAAATAATAAAATTTAATAAATGATAAATTAAATAAATAATAATAAGCGAAGAAATATTATAATTAAAATTCAAATAAACAGAATTCTTTTTATTCTACAAACTTTAATTATTCATCACTTTATAATTTTTATATTAAGAAAACTGTATAATTAATTAATTAAATCAGTAAAATACGTTTGTTCATTTTATTTAGAATAAAAATTAAATTCAGTTGATTAAAATTTTTATAAATTTTATAATTCTATAAAAAAAGATAGCTCTCATGAAACAATTATATAGAAAAAGAAAATAATAGAAATTTAATTTAAACATCTGCAAAAGCGGGGAAAAAAATGTTACATTACTTTCTGATGAATTTGTAGAAAATTCTTTTGACATTCATTACTCGAGAAATATATTTCAATTTCCAAAGGATTCATAAATATAAAGGAAAATTGTTAATTTTAGCAGATTGATGAGAGTCATGAACCTTTCATGACATAATATGTTTCATCATACATATATAGATATAAATAGGTATATATTCATCAAAACGAGTATTTTTTTCAAGTGTTTGCAACTATTGAAAGATGAGACTATACTATGCAGTTGGAGAAAAAATTAATTAAAAAAATGTGTGAAAATATTTTTAAAAAGAATTTTCAATAAATCCAGAAATGTATTAAAATATTTTTATAAGGAAATTTAAACAAAAAATAAAAATAAATTCATGAGAATTTAAACATATTCAAATAAATTAGAAAAAATTCAAATAAATTCAAAAAATATTAAAGAAAGTCAAAAAAATTCGCAAGACTTCAAACAAATTTAAACGAATTCGAAATAATTCAAAAGAATTTCAATAAATTCAAAAGAATAAAAGTAAATTTAGGAGAATTCAAACAAATTCAAAAATATTCAAGCAAATTCGAAAGAATTTTAAAAATTCAAAAGAATTTAAACAAGTTAAAAAAATTAAAGTAAATTCATCAGAATTCAAAAAAATTTGAAAGAATTCAAACAAGTTTTAATAAATTCAAAAGAATCTGAATAAATTCTACAGATTTCAAAAACGCCTTTAAATCAACAGAGAAACATTTAAAAAAATTCAAACAAGTTAAAAACAATTAAAATAAATTCGTCAGAAATTTAAATAAATTCAAAATAATTTAAATAAGTTAAAAATTTAAACGAATTCAAAAGAATTTAATTAAACTTAAATGAATTAGAATAAATTTAAGAGTTCAATCAAATCCATGAATATTCAAGCATTTTCGAGAGAATTTAAAAGACTTCAAAAGAATACATAAGAAATTAAAAAAAACATCAAAAAATTAAAAACAATTCCAATAAATTTAAATTAACCCAACAAATTTCAAAAGTATTCAAAAGAATCGAAATATATTTAAATAAATTAAAAAGAATTTGCATTTAAAAAATGCAAAAAAACTCAAACAAATTCGAAAGAATTCAAAAACGTTTTAAAGAATTATAATAAATTCAAACAAATCCAAAAAAATATAAGCCAATTCAAAGAATTCAAAAAATTTAAATAAATTAAAAAAACTTAAAAAAAAATAATAAAATAAAACTTTGAAACCATAAAAAAGAATTCAAATAAATGCAAAAGAAATCAAACAAGTTAAAAAAATTCAGGAAAATTCAAAAGAATTTTTAAAGATGAGGAAAAAAACTAAAACAAATTTTAAAGAATTCAAAAGAATGAAAAAAAATTCAATCGAATTCAAACAAATTCAAAAAAATTTAAGCCAGTTCAAAGAATTCAAAAAATTTAAATAAATTTGAAATAATTCAAAAGAATTTCAATAAATTCAAAAGAATAAAAGTAAATTTAGAAGAATTCAAACAAATCCAAAAAAGTTTAACCAAATTCAAAGAATTCAAAAAATTTAAATAAATTTAAAAAAACTTAAAAAAATAAAAAAAAAACATTGAAAGCATAAAAAATAATTCAAATAAATTAGAAACAAATTCGTCAAAATTCAAAAAAATTTTAAAGAAATCAAACAAGTTAAAAAAATTCGGAAGAATTAAAAAAAATGTAAAAGAATTTTTAAAAATAAGGAAAAAAACTAAAACTAATTTGAAAGAATTGAAAAGAATGAAAATAAATTCAATCGTATTTAAACAAATTCGAAAAAAATATCAACAAACAAACATTTAAAAAAAATAATTAAAAACAATAAAAATGACGATTTTAGAACAAAATCTCTCTTCGATCGCTAATCGTTCAATGGCCCTCTTAAAAATTTCAGTTATTGAGACATAGAAAAATAAATATTTGCCCACAGTAAACTTGCGAGGAATCATGACGCTCGATATGGGGATTGGCTAGAAATCATCCTAAAAATAGAAAATTGCTTTTATATGATTGCTATAAAAAGAAAGGTTTTCCTTTCACAAAGAATGCGTTTATAGTCACATATAATCACGTGCGTTTTATAAAAACTATATACATATATCTCTCTTGCAGTAAAACGTGATCGACTTCAACGTCAAAAAAAAAAAAAGAAAAAAGAAAAAGAAAGAAAAATATTCAATTTGCAATAAAAAATATCCAGAACACTTACGTGTACACAAATATACACGCAGTTTGATAATAAAAAACTCATTTAATGAATCATATCGTGTAAATAAAAAATCACTAAAATGCAAATGGACACATATACAAACTTTGTTGCGTGATTTTCAGAAACTTTTAAAGAACAATTAATATTTATGAATTCTGAATTGTTCTCAAAAAATACTGTGTACTAAATGATGAATATTTATTCCGGGGAAAAATATATTTTAATCAAACAATCAAATTTACACAATTTTATTTTTTCTCCTATTATTTATATTAAAAACAGAAAATGGACTTTTTTTCTAATCAAATAAATTAATTGACCGAATAATTGTGGCATTTGCTTATTCAAAGCCTATAGAAAAAATAATTTACAGAAAAAAAAACTCCCAGTCTGCTAAACTTTATATTTATTTCAAATAAATTTTATTTATTACAAAATAAATTTTATTTGATTAAAATAAAAATTTTATATTGGCGCAGAATAAAATTTTTATTTAAAAAAATAATTTATAGGCTCTGGGACAAAACACTTTTATTTAACTCAAAATAAATTATATTTAGTTGAAATAAAAACTTTATTTGTGCCGCATAAAATTTTTATTTAAAAAAATAATTTACTAGCTTCTGAGACAAATTTTCTTTTATTTGATTCAAAATGAATTATATTTTGGTTCAAATAAAATAAATAAAATTTTTCTCTGAGTGTACAAAAAATATTTAAATTAATTAAAATACAAATTCTGAACATTCAAATAAATGAACGAAATTTTTTGTCAATATTAATATTTTCAGAAATTACTGCCGATTATAAAAAGCAAAAGAAAATTAAACATTTAGAATCTTAAAAGATTATTTTTTTTTGAAAACGTGAATATTATTGCAAATAAAATTTTAATTTTAAAAAGAAATAAAATAAAGAATCTAGTTCAGAACTTCAGGAACCTATTAATTAAATAATTATTTAAGTAATTATTTAAATAATTATTTAAATAATTATTCATAAAAATAATTATTTGATAGTAAATAATACAACATATGAAACCAATAACAAATTTTTTTCATTGCACAATATGAATGCATATGTATGTTTAGAGGAAATGGAAAATATTTGTTTAAATAAAAAAAGCAATCTATCATTCCTTCAATAGTTGAACAAAAAGGAAGAAAAATCATTTCGTTGGACCGGAAATTGACTTCTAGAAATTCGTATATCGATCTTTTATTGTACACTTATGAATGAGAAGCAACGGTATAAAGTTCTTGACATACAGAAAAAAAATTCTCTATATAAAAAGAAATATTATAACAAGTATTTTTTTCAGTTGAAAAAAGAAATTTTTTTTAGTAAAACTTACAACATTTATATATATACTTTACAAATAAACATAAAGAAAAAAAAATATTTTTCCACGTAAATTACTCGAAACTTTTATCTGCAAAAGGCATTTTTAGAAAGTTGCGTTCAATCAACCATTATTTGAAGAAATTCTTTCAAAAAGAAAAATTGGTATAAATGGAAAATTTATTGATTTCGAAAAAAAGTGTATTTTTTATATTTTCTTTCTATAAATTGTCAAAAAAAGAGATGTATTATTTACCAATTTTTTTCTATGTAAAAAAAAATAAATTTGCTTTTTTTTAAATTAATATGTAAAATAAAAATTTTTTTTTTGTGTTAATATTTATATTTAAAAAAAAAGTTAATTTCTAGTATGATAAATTATAAGCACTAATGATACATTTTTATAGAGTGAACGAAAATATAAAGAAGGAGGGTTTTTAATTAGAATTTTTAATTAAGTCAATTTTTTTTTTTTTTTGCAAAAAAAGAACGTCTGTAGAGAAGCGATAAAGGTAAATTTCGTAAGAAGGACATTATGCAATTTAGTGTAAATACTCTACTCACTCTTTGTACGCTCTCGACCCTACCATTGCTCTTTTTATAGAAACGGTATCTAATATTTAATGAACCGGCGCGAACAGTTTTAGCTTTATACGTTGTAGATAACCATTATGAATTTTTTAGACGACAAAAAATATTCAATAAAATTAACAGACATTCAAGTGTATGAAAATAAAAACGATTTTCAGTGTGTATTTCACCTTTAGAAAAATTAGCATAATTTTTTTTTACTCTTTACTGCTAAATTAATTAACTAATAGTGATAAATTGAAACTTCAATACTAATTTGTGTAAAAATTGTCCACTAATTTGTGAAAAATTTTCTACTAATTTCAGTCGTTTTTTACTAAAATTTTAGTACAAAAGTTGTTTTGTTTACAAATAATAAATGAAATAGAGTCTCTAAAGTTACGAACGTTCAATTTTTTTTTTACTTTTTTTTACATTTTCTATTTTGAATTTTGTTATAAAATTTTGTTTTTTATGATGAAATTTTATAGATTTTATTCAGTTATAAGAAATATTTTACAGAATTACTAAAAATAATTTTCAACTAAATAAATGTTTTATTACAATATTTTTCATTTCCGTTAAATATTTTTTAAAAATATAAAAAAGTATTTCGTTCAATCCCAATGGGAAATGCCAGTGTAGTGCCGATGTTCACCACTGGCTTAGTACTCAGACGATTGTTCGGCGTAGTCTAGCCGAGCCTCGACAATTAGTGCTGGCGCAGTACAGAATTTTTGTTCCGCCAAAGCTTGGACAAGCCACGGCGGCAAGTGCTGGCTGAGTATAGAAAAATTCTTCACGACGCTCTTTGCCAACATTGCTTTTTTGACATAAACTTGAAAAAAATTATAAAAAAAGTTTATAAATGTTTATAAATGTAAATTTATTGAAAAAAATTAATATTTTACTTTTCAGTTGTTCATTTTTTATTCTTATTACATTTAATAATAACAATTTAACATAATTGTCTAATTTTGTAAATAATAAATTATTTAAACAAATTAAAATTATAAACAAAATTTAAACTTTAATCTCAATAATAATTTAGTTCCTATTAAAATACTATTATACTTCTTACTATGAATAAAAAAGTATTAAAAAATTACCACGTAATTTAAGAATTACGTAAAATGTTAAATGCAATAAGTAAAGTAATTTAATTTAATTATTAAAAATTTAGTTTAACTTATTTTACTTCAATTTATTATTTCTAACGTATCCTTATTTTTTTCTCATCTTTGACTCAATAATTGTATGTCTGAATGATACTGAGATATTAATACTTTTTTGTACACATGTGTCGTTAGCATAGTGGTTAGAGCGTTAGTCTGTTAGTCCGTAGGTCGTAGGTTCGATTCCCCTCGTCAGCAATTTTGTTTATTTTCATAGGTTTGCGATATTTCTAGATTCCAATCGTTAGGTACTAAAATATGAAAATCTAATGTACACTTACTGTAATTGTTTATTATTTAATTTTTAAATGTTATAAACAATTTTTTTCTACTTCATTTACTATATTCATTGTTAGTCTCCTTCTTTAATACAATTTCTTTAAGAAGAGAAATATTTTATGAATAATAACTATTTATTAATATTATTTACCATTTTGTTGTTAAATTATTTATAATTATGAATTTACGATTAATTAATAACAATACGGCATTTATTGCGGCAATATTCTCAGCCAGCACTGGTCCAGTGCTGCGCCAGCGCTGTCTGGCAGCACTGACAGACAGTACTTCGGCAGCGCCGGACGGCGTTATCATCCCAGTGCCATGCCAGTGCTGGCTCTCAGCCTTGCCGCCAGTGCTGCCAGTGCTGGCGCAGTACTACGCCAGTTGTAAATTTCCCATTGGGATTGAACGTTCAAAAATTTATGAGGCATTCAAGGTGAAATTTTCATTAAAAATTTGTTTTCGTTCGGAATAAATGTTTTCAAATTGTATGTAAAAAATCAAAAAACATGTATTTTTTATTTTTTTATTCCATGAAAATTGTGATTTTTTAAAATTAAACTTCTCTAGAAGTTGAGGACTTTTCGAACACGTTTTTCTCTAATACTAATAGGAGATAAGAAAAAATTTACTTTATAAAATTTATTCGTTTATTCTTAAAGTTTTAAGATATTAAATAAAAAATGACGTATCTGCAACGAAGGTATCGGAAAAATTAAAATTAATTCGAAAATGTGACGTTTCTCAAAACCGAAGTTATTGATTTTCAAAAAAAAAGGGGAAAAAATTCCTAAATTAATAGTTACCTAAAAAAAATTCCGAAATCGATCACTTCGGTTTTGAGAAAAGTCACTTTTAAGAATTAATTTCAATGTTCTTGATACTTTCGTTGCAGAAACGTCATTTTTTATTAAATATCTAAAAACTTGAAGAAAAAACGAATAGATTTCATAGAGTACATTTTTTCTTTAGAAATATTAGAGAAAAACGTGTTTTAAAACTTTTTGGCTTCTGAATAAGTTGAACTTAAAAAAATCACAAATTCCACGATTTTCATCGAATAAAAAAATAAAAAATACATGTTTTTTGATTTTTTACATACAATTCGAAAAAAAAATTTTTTAATGAAAATCACACCGTGGAATGACCCTAGTAGAAATAAAATTAATATCCCTAAAATTCTGAACGTTCAAATGAACGAAATTAAATTATTTCTTTTTCAAATTTAAATTTTATTATAAAAATATTGAGTCACGTATTAAAAAATAATTCCTAAAGTTTCAAAATGTTTAATTTATATTTTTGATTTTTATTTTAGTGACTAATTTATGAAAATATTTATACTGAAGAAATATTTGATTCACTAGAACTTTGAGAATTTTTAAACATTCAAATTAACGTAATTTTGTTTTGTTTAAATAATTCAACAATTTAATAATTCAATAATAGATTCAAAAAATGTTGAATAATAGAAAATATTGTAAATTAAACATTTTGCAATTAATTTTTATAATGTAACAAATAATTTTTTTTATTAAAATACAAACTAAAGGAAATGACAAAAATAGAATTTTATTATTATTAAAAATTTCGAAATTTTCGACTGCAAAAGTCTTGAATTTTATAAATTGTTTTCTGATTTTCATTGCAGTCAGTAATTTTTGAAAATATTTTTATTAACTCTTTTATTAATTAATTTAGTGTATTCTTAACTTTGTTCAACAAATAGCAATTTGATTGTTAATAAGTTGATTTGTTAATTAAAAAAAAATGTTAATAAGAAAATAAAAAAAAAGAAGTGATTTTTATTAATAAAAAAAGTTTCTTAAATAATTCATTTTCAAAAAATACTTAGCGAAAATAACCAATTCGGCTGTCAATAAATTGATTTGTTAAAATTGTTTTTTTTATAAAGAAATAATGAAAAGAAAAATAATTTTTATTATAATAAAATAAAGTGTCTTAAATTGATTCATCAAAAGAAAAAAAAGAAAAATAATTTTTATTATAATAAAATAAAGTGTCTTTAAGAGTGAATTTGACAAAAACACTCAGCAATTTATTGTTAATAAAGTGACTTATTATCAATTGATTCGTCAATAAAAATATTATAAAATATTGATAAAGAAATAAAAAATAATTATATTATAATAAAATAAATGTTCGTAAAAAATATATTTACAAAAAACACTTAGAAATTGATTGATTTAATAATTTGATTCGCTAATAGATTGATTCGTTAGCAAATTGTTGTGTTAATAAAAAAAAAAATTATTCATAATAAATTAAAAAATATATTTAAAATTTTTTTTATGGATAATTTATATTTTTTATTAAAAATTAAAATAAATAAATATAATGTTGATTGTGATAAAATAAATTTTTGTTTAAAAACTGTATAATTACAGTAATAAGATTAATTTTTCTAATTTTAACGATGAATTTCAGTAATAAAAAGGAAAAAAATGAAAAAATAAATTTTTTTTAAAGGTTCGCGAGAATGGTGGGTGGCGTGCCCAGCGGGTGGATGAGGCGAATCCTCTTCATTCTTGTCCTGATCACTGGGTTGCTTCTCATTGCTATGTTTGCCAACGCACCACCTCTTTCTTCTCTTCAACCTTTTACTGCTCGAAGGTAAGCAAAAACTAGTTATATAATGATAATTCATTGCCATTTCATCCTACGTCTACTACGTCTATTGCACCTGACAACAATGTTGCATTGTTAATATTCAATTTATCCACAAGCGAGAAAACGCGCTATATAAAACATTTTACGTAAGACATTGAATTTGACATTTTAGTTTCATTTATATCTTTCCAATTATTTTTTCCCCTTGTCAAAAAATATTACTCTCTCATAATAACAAAAAAAAAGAAGAAGAAGAGAAAAAAAAACTTTTTCATTATAATATCAAAAGGTGTCGTCGCAACATTATTTTATTTTCATCACTATCAACTTTTATTACTGTTAAGAATTTTATTTCTTATAATTAATTTTTCTTTATTAATTTACAGAAAAAAATTTACATTTATTTTAAAAAATTTATTTTTATTATAATATCAAAAGTTGTCGTCACAACATTATTTTATTTTCATCACTATTAACTTTTATTATTGTTAATAATTTTTGTTTATTAATTTATAGAAAAAAAATTTATTAATTAATAAAAATTGAGTATAAAAAAATTGTAGTAATTACAATGAAAAAAATTTATTTGATTCAAATAATCGATTATTTGCAGGGTTGCCATAGGTCAGGGAATTCAGGGGAAAGTCAGGGAAATTTATTAAAAGTACTGGAAAAAATTAAATGTTTAGAATTTATAACAATATTCTCAATTTTTGTGTATATCTCATAAATTATAAAATTACCACGAATTCTAAAAAAACATTAAATATTTTCTATCTCTGACAATAATTTATTTTAACCCAATCTTAATAAATATTAAAATTCTTTCCAGAAATTCAATTATTTTAAAAAAATTTTAAAAAGTTCTCAAGTTTACTCTCTAATTAAAAAAAAATTCATTATAAAATTCCATTATTTTCATAAATAACAATATTCATCACAAGAATTCAATTATTTTTTTTAAATAATCAAATCTTTACAAAAATTCAATTATTTTCAAAAAAATTCCACGAAAGAATTCAATTTTTCACTAAAATTTTAATAAATTCTTCGAAAAAATTCAATTATTTTTAATGCAATTTTAATAAAATTTTATTATATAGAATTCAATTTTTTTTAATTTTTAATAATATTTTTCGAAACAATTTTTTTTTTATTTTTTTAAATAATAAAATCTTTACAAAAATTTAATTATTATTAATAAAATTTTAATAAAATTTCATTATAAAATTCAATTTTTTTCAAAATTTTTAATAATATTTTTTGACACAAAATTCAATTATTTCCAAAAAAATTCCACAAAAGAATTAAATTTTTTCCTAAAATTTTAATAAATTCTTTGAAAAAATTCAATTGTTTTAAGTACAATTTTAATAAAATTTCACGAAAAAGAATTCAATTTTTTTTCTAAAATTTTAATAAATTCTTCGAATCTTAATAAATATTAAAATTCTTCCTAGAAATTTAATTATTTTAAAAAATTTTTTTTAAGTTTTCAATTTTATTCTCAATTTTAATAAAATTCATTATAAAATTCAATTATTTTCATAAATAACAATATTCATCACAAGAATTCAATTATTTTTAAAATTATTAAAATTTTTCGCAGAAATTCAAATACTTTCAAAAAATCATAAAAAATTGTCGTCAACATTTCAATTATCTTTATAAATGAATAGCAAAATTTTTCGACAAAATTCAATTATTTTTAGAAATTTTAATAAAATTCATTGCAAAAATCAATTAATTTCAAAAACTTTTCTTAATTCAATGATTTTGAATATTCTACTATTTTAAAAAAATTATAAAATTCTTTTCAGTGATTTATTTATCATAAATAACAATATTCATCACAAGAAATCAATTATTTTCAAAAGTAAAAAATTCAATTATTTTGAAAAATTTTACTAAAATTCTTTGCAACAATTATTTTCAAAAATTTTTCTTAATTTAATAATTTTTATTTCTATTATTTTTATAAAATTTCCCCAAAGAATTAAATTATTTAAAAGCAATTTTAATATAATTTCAATTACCTTTTAATACAATTTTAATTTAATTTCTTGAAAAATGTAATTATTCTTAAAAATGTTATTAAAATTCGTCGAAAGAATGCAATTTTTTAAAAAATTTTTTGGTAAAATTATGTCTAAGATTTCAATTTTAAGAAATATTCAATTATTCCAGAAATTATCTGTTTTTATTTAAATAATTGAATTCTCGTAGAATTTTCTAATTAAAAATTGATTTAAAAATTAATTTCAGTAAAAGTTTTAGATAATAATTGAATTTTGAAGAAGTTACTAATAATTGCAATTTTTAGAAATAATTGAATTTTGTAAAAGTTTCAAATTAAAATCTTTGAAAATTTGAATTTTTCATACATTTAATTAAAAATTGTAAGGAACTAATTTTTTTCAAAATAATTTTTTTCATACATTTAATTAAAAATTGTAAGGAACTAATTTTTTTCAAAAAGCTTTTAATCGAAATTTTTAAAAATTATTTCAAGTTTTTATTTTCAAATGTATATTTAATTGATGAATTTCCAAATAATTAAAATTTCACGTAAAATTGAATTGTAAAGAAATGAATTTGAAAATTCTTAACAGAACTTTATTAAAAATTTATAAAAATAATTGATTTAAAGAAAAATTTTATTTAAAAATTGTAGAAAATAATAATTGAATTGAAATGATGAAAATAATTTTGAAGGAGTTGCAGTAACAATATTCTAATAATATAAATAAATAATTATTTTATCACTCGTTTATCTTTAATTATTATAAAAAATGAAGAAATCGATTATTGATTATTATTATTATAATAATAATTATTGATTTTTGATCCATTTCTTCATGTTTTACAATAATATTTTTATCAGTTATTGAATTTCAAAATGTTTGAATTTGAAATTTTTGAAAATCATAATTCTTAGGGAAAAATAATAATAATTAAATATTTATTTAAAAAAGAAGGTATTGGTGTTTTTGAATAATTCTACAATTAAGGAAATTCATAAATAAATGTAATAGAACATTTTTTTGAGTTTCTAATAATTTTTAGAGTGAATCAGAGTATTCTTTAGGGCCAGGAAAAAAGTTAAAATCAGTCAGGAAAAATTCTGGAAATCAGGGAAAAACAGGGGAAAAAATTAAATTTTTGTGGCAACCCTGTACTTGATAAAAATAAATATTTTTTTGCGAAAATAGAAAAAAAAATTTCAGTGCATGTTTTTTTCTAATTAATCTAATTATCTAATTAATCAAAATTACCCAAAATTGTATGTTTTGAGATCATAAAGAAATTTCTCTGCATTTTTTATTTCATTTAAGAAAAAAAAATCAATTCTTTTATTTTTGAAAAAATTTTTCAGCTGGAAGACACTACACAGTCGATTTGTTTCTTTTGTGATTGGCAAGAATTGGAGCAATAAATCTGATGAACAACTTTTTGATGTTTCTGAAATTTCTGGGTAAAACTTATGTAAAACACATCTACTGCGAAAAGTTATATTTTAAACTCTCTTTTGCTAGAAAATAGCGCCATACTCATTAGTGACTCAACATAAATGCTTTTTTTACATAACTTACAGAAAATTTCTAATTAAAGTTAAAACAAAAAAAAAAAAGTCACAAGAAATAAGCTTTCGCATTCATTAGCTTTTTTTTCATATTTTCAGAGACTCTCAATTATTGCAATTCTACGTAATTTTTGTAACTAAATATTTTTTTGTTTAAAAATATTTACACGGGGTAAAGTCACTCAATAACAGTAAGCCAATTAAAAAAACTTTAATTAACAAAATAAAAAAAAAATAAATACAAAAAATACAAAATAATACAAAATAATAAAAAGTAATTGTAAAAAACATTGTGCCAAAGGAATAATTTTCCTATTCTTAGAAAAAAGGATAATGCGGTAATAAATAGTTAGTAAAATAAAATTTCTATATAACGACTTTACACCGTTTTTTTCACTATGCGACAAAAATATAAAGGATTCATTATTTCTCATGGGAAAATGGAATAATTATTGTTGTTAATTAATTGAAATTCTTATCTCTATTTCTTTTTGTCTACTTCTTCCTTTATCATTCGATATTATATTATATTTTTTAAATCATTTTCTTGCCAGTCATCTTTTCATTACATTTGGTTTATGTAACTGGAGGTCGTATAACTGTTGACACATTGCTAAAGGATTTAAAAACATTATTGCCCTCACAATCGAAAAAAAATACTGTTATTTCTCATGACTAATAACAGCAACAAATGGCCACGCTACACAAACAGAAAAAAGCAATTTTCATTTCAAAGAATTACAATTTAGAAAATATAGTTTAAAATATCCTTCTAAATCAATATATTTACAGAATTACACGTAGAATATTTTCTATTTTCTGTAATATTTGTAAATTTTTTATTCAAACTTTACTTCTAGCTGACAACAAGAATCGATTAAAAAATTTTTATACTTTTCAAATAAGAATTTTCTTTGGGAAAATGTGGTAAAATCTGTCTTTGAATTAGTTAAAAATGAGTAATATTGTTAGCAACATGGTAGATTTATGCTAAACTAAAATTCGATTAGATTAGATTTCTTTTAAATAAAAAACCGGGTTGCCACAGATCAGGAAATGTTCAATTATTTTTTTAAAATAATTGAATTTTTCGTAGGAATCTAGGAATACAATTATTATTTTCTATACAATAAAATTCTTGACAGAAATTCAATTCTTTTTTTCTAAATAATATGTTCTTCGCAGGAATTAAATTATTTTTTTAAAATAAATAAATTTTTCGTAGGAATTCAATTATTTTTTATAAATAATAAAATTCTTCATAGGAAGTCAAGTATTTTTTTATAAATAATTGAATTTTTCTTAGGAATTCAATTTCTTTAGATAATAAAATTCTACGCAGAAATTCAAATATTTACTATTAATATAATTGAAATTTCGTAGGAATTAAATTATTTTTATAAATAATTGAAATTTTGTAGGAATTCAATTAATTTTTTTATACAATAAAATTCTTAACAGAAATTCAATTCTTTTTTCCCTAAATAATATATTCTTCGCAGAAATTTAATTATTTTTTAAAAATAATTGAATTTTTCGTAGGTATTCAATTATTTTTTTTTAATAATTGAATTAAATTCAATTTTTTTATAAATAATAAAATTCTTCATAGGAAGTGAAGTATTTTTTATGAATAATTGAATTTTTTTTAGAAATTCAATTTTTCTGTAGATAATAGAATTCTACGCAAGAATTCAAATATTTCTTATAAATAATTGAAATTTTTTAGGAATTCAATTTTTTTTTAAATAATTGAACTTTTTGTAGGAATACAATTATTTTTTTCTATACAATAAAATTCTTGGCTAAAATTCAATTATTTTTATAAATAAAATTCTTCAAAAGAATTCAATTTTTTTTATAAATAATAAAATTCTTTATAGGAAGTCAAGTATTTTTTATAAATAATTGAATTTTTCTTAGAAATTCAATTTTTCTGTAGATAATAAAATTCTACGCAAGAATTCAAATATTTCTTATAAATAATTGAAATTTCGTAGGAATTCAATTAATTTTTTATAAATAATTGAAATTTGGTACGAATTCAATTAATTTTTTGTATACAATAAAATTGTTGACAGAAATTCAATTCTTTTTTCTCTAAATAATATATTCTTCGCAGAAATTTAATTATTTTTTTAAAATAATTGAATTTTTCGTAGGAATAGAATTATTTTTAATACAATTTTAATAACATTTCTAGAAAAGGTTCAATTATTTTTATCAATTTTAATAAAGTTTTTCTCGAAAAAGTTCAATTATTTATACAAATTTTAATAAAATTCTAAGAAAAAATTCAATTATTTGTAGAGCAATTTGTTGAAAATTTCTCCAAGGAATTCAAATATTTTTAAAAATTTTAATAAAATTCTTGGCAAACATTTAATTATTTTCAAAAATTTTCCTCAATTCAATGATTTTTAATATTTTGAATAAAGATACGAATAAAGAAAAATTTAATAAAATAAAGTTTTATTAAAATTCTAAGCATACATTTAATTATTTTAATAAATAATAAAATTTTTACAGGAATTCAATTATTTACAAATTTTTTCTCAATAATTCAATTATTTTCATACATAATAAAAATTTTCCCAGGTTTTGAATAATTTCTATAAAATTCTTTCTAGGAATTCAATTATTTTCATAAGTAATAAAACTCATAACAGAATTTCAATTATTTTTAATACAATTTTAATCGAATTGCTCGAAAAATGTAATTATTCTTAAATTTTTTTTTAAATTCATGAAAAGAATTCAATTATTAAAAAAATAAATAATAATATTTAATATTTAATATTTAATATTATTAAATAAAAAAAAAAAAAAAAAGAATTCAATTATTTAAAAAATTGTTGAAAAAATTCTTTGGTATTTTTTTGAGTATCTAATTATTTTTAGAGTGAATCAAAATATTATTTTAGGGTGAGGGAAAAACAAAATTAAATGGTGGCAACCCTAAAAAAAAATTCTTCGTTGTCTGTAAAGTAAAATTTTTACCAACCAAAAAAATTCTCATTAATTTAAAATCGAAATTTTTAAATTCACCTACATGAAAATCTAATAAAACTCTGTCTAATAAATATTCTAATAATTCTCACCGTATTTTCAAGCGCCCCAGAAATTTACACTTTTCAACAAGTACTTATTTTCGAAAAAAAAAGTGTGTCAAAATGATAATTCTCATTTTTCTCTCCCCTATTTATATTCCATTTTACATTCATAATTTACTCGGTAATTTCTTTTTAAAATTCCAATATTACTCTTATTAATCTTCACGTTTTGTTTCCAGAAAAGAAAAAAAACGTGGCATAATTAAAAATTAAACGTTCCCTCTTAACTGCCATTGCTAATTATTATTGAAGTCGTACATTCTATTTGTAAAATAAATCGATGTATTTCGTCCTTGGCTTGAATTTAAATTTATTTAAATTGCTTTTGATCGATTACAACCGAAATAGTACTTGAATTTTTGAAATATGAGTGAAAAATAATATTTTTTGTGTACATTTTAGTGAGGAGGAATTTCTGTTACAGACCATTTCATAGTCCATGGTCGTGGGTGTGTAATGAAGAGAGATGCGAGAGAAGGGCTGTGAGATCGTCAAGAACAACATTGGCGACCTGTGCGGCCACATGTGGTGGGAATAGTCGTTTAATTTGGCCTAGCCCTACGGGCAAAACTTTTCTCAGCAAGGATCATGTTGCTTTTCATATTCAACAGATTGATTTTTCTCTAATTGACTCCCCCGATCAGGAAGTCACGAATCTTTTAGAGAAGGCTAGGGAAGTATTTTTAGGTAAGTGAAAACATTTCTTTTATTATATCGGAGTACTATAACAAAAAAAAAAAAAAAGAAAAATTGGAGAGGAAAAAATTCCTAATTGGCACTTTTATATTTAATGAGATAGAAAATTTGTTCTCACAAAATATGATGTTTTATAAAAAAAAAAAATTACAAACCGGCTTCGTTTTGAAGAATACATAATTCCTAATTATGAAAATTGTCACAAAATTTTGTGGTTTATAATTAAAAATTTTTATACACCTAATTTTTATATGCACACTTTTTCTGCGGATCGAGTTTTGTCTCAATTTGATATCCTTCAAAAAAACTGTGTACTAAGTATGTAAATTAATAATGTTTGCTTTATTGTTTCCTAACTTTTCAAATAAATTTTCTTTTTAAATGTTTTCAATTTTAAAATTAACGAATTAATGCCAAAGTACATTTATCAAAAAATTTGAAAATAATTAAATTCATTTCAAGAATTATATCAATATTTTTTTAAATAATTGAATTCTTTCGAGAAAATTTAATTAAAATTGTTTCAAAGAATTTTATCAAAATTGTTGATTAATTAATTAATTTTAATTAAAATTTTTTTAAATAATTGAAGTTTACCTACAAAGTATTTTATTAAAAGCTTTTGAGAACTATTGAATTGAATTCCTCCGAAACATTTTATTATTTATGAAAATAATTGAATTCCTTTAAAGAATTTTAATATTTATGAAAATATTTGAATTCTTGCGAAAAAATTTTTTTATTTATGGAAATAATTGAATTCTTGGGGAGGATTTTTCAATTCATAAAAATAATTGAATTGTTTCTAAGAATTTTATCTAAATTTTTGAAAATAATTGAATTTTTTAAAAAAAATTTTATTGAAAATTTTGAAAATAAATTTTTTAAAAAAGAATTTCATCAAAATTGTTGAAAATAATTGAATTTCTCAGAAGAATTTTATTATTTACGAAAATAATTGAATTCTTAACAAGAATTTTACAATTTATAAAAATAATTGAATTGTTTCGAAGAATTTTATCAGAGTTGTTGAGAATAATTGAATTCTTATTAAAACTCTTGAAAATAATTGAATTTTTAAATAATATTTTTAAAAATAATTGTATTTTGTCGAGAAATTTTATTAAAATTAAATTAAAAATAATTTAATTCTTTTGAGAAAATAATGTAATTAAAATTGAAAATAATTTAATTCTTGGAAAGCTTTTTATTACAATTCTTCAAAATAATTGAATTGTTTTGAAGAATTTATTTCAATTTTTCGAAAATAATGGAGTTTTTTTTTAATAATTTTTACTGGAAATTTTGAAAAGTAATTGAATTTCATGAAGATTTTTTTTTAAGTTCTTAAAATAATCGTGTTTATTTTTAATTGTACCGCCTAATTAATAATTTTCCTATTTAAAATTATTCAAAGAAAATTAAATTCTTTTAAAATTTAAATATACAATTTTGTTAGAGTTCTTGTAAATAATTAAATTTTTCTAAAAAATTCCATTAAATTTCGTAGAAACTAATAAAATTTTTTTAATTAATTTTAATTGAAAATTTTTAAAATAATTGAAATTTACCTACTACAAAAAATTTTATAAAAAACTTTTGAGAACAATTGAATTGAATTCCTCCGAAACATAATTTATTATTTATGAAAATAATTTAATTCCCTTTGAAGAATTTTATTATTTATGAAAATAATTGAATTTTTGAGGAGGATTTTTCAATTCATCAAAATAATTGAATTGTTTCGAAGAATTTTATCTGAATTTTTGGAAATAATCGAATTTTTTGAAGGAATTTTATTGAAAATTTTGAAAATAATAATTTTTTTAAAAAAGAATTTCATCAAAATTGTTGAAAATAATTGAATTTACATTAAATTTTAATTGTCAAATAATTTGCACTAATTCAAGCGAGACGTTAATCCTCTCATACAAAAATTTTTATTTTGATATCATACACGAGAGGAAAATGTGCATTAAAATTAGAGCAATCGGCTAAAATGGGGATTACTTTTTTCTACGGTCTATTTAGCAGAATTTTAAGAGGGTCGAAATTTTGAATCCCGCAAAATTTCAATTTCATCGAATTTGCATTTGTCCGAATAATTATTTAGTACGAATTCTCAATTGATCGGGGAACGACGAATTTTCATTTACCAGAATTAGCATTTGTCAAAGCATGAAAAAATATAATATATAAAATAAGCGGCAGAGAAATTTAAACGACAATTGGAAAATTAGTAAAATTATTATTTTCTTATTTTCGAAGAAAAGTAAAAAAAATGTAAAAGTAAAAATAAAATATTTTACTTCTTACAAAATAAAACCTAACATTTCTGGAATGTTTTTATAAAGTAAAATTGTCATCAAATGACAATTCGTATAAATAAAAATTTGGATTTGATAAAAAATAAAATTTAATAAAAATAAAAACAAAATAAAGTAAAATTTAATAAAAATAAGGACAAAATAAAATAAAATTCAATAAAAATAAAGACAAATAATATATATATATATATATATAAAGACATACAAAAAGACATTTATATATATATAAAGACAAAATAAAATCTAATAAAAGTAGATAAAAATTTAATTAACTTATTTAATTATAGAGTTACTTTAAAAAGAAGTTCGTTAAATAGAAATTCCGCATATAGGTGTGAAAGCTCTGTCAACTAATAGATTGATGATCTAATATTCCATTAAGTAGACATTTTTCTAAAGCAAAAAAAAAAAAGTCAGGTTAATTTATATTCGAAAAATAAAAATTTTAATGAAAATAAACTTGAATTCCCATTTAATAGAAAATAGTTCAAGTAGATTATTTTTCTCTACCTCAAATTTTTATTCATAATTTTAGAAAATTTACATCAATCATTTTCTCGATATTATATTATCACTTTTATATGAATCTATATCATCATAATAGAATTGTAATTAATAATTATTGATATTTATAAACTTATATAATAATTATAAAATAATAAATTTCCAAATCATCATTCCGCAATTTAATATTTCATTCAATTTTCACTAGCTAATGAGCAAACATTTTAAGTCTTCTTTTATAATATAATGTTCATTTAATCAATATTTCAGCGATTACATTATCAATTACAAATTTTAATACAAATAATTTTCTCATTGTTAGTATAATCATACTTGTGTTATAATAATTAAATACTGCGTTTTGGAAAAACGTGCCGATAGAAATCATATTTGTTTGTAATACAAATATATATGTATTGTTTATTTATTTTACATTGATAGTATATTCCCTTATTTATTTAGCAATGTAAACGAAATTAATTATTGATGCTCTCAAAATTTTTTAATTCTAATTTCGAATTTTTATTTATAACTTTATTGATTTCTAATTTCTATTCATTATGAATTTAGTCCAAAAAATGTAGAAAAATTTAGAAATTTTCCTTTGAAACGAAAAAAGAATTTCGACTAGAAAAAAATAATTAAAAATTTTTTTTTTTTTAATATGAATGCAAATATAATTCAAATATAATTCATGAAATAAATGTTAATTACTTTAGAAATACAATGAATCTTATGTCAGAAATCAAATGCAAATTCAAGAACTTTTTAAATATCTGATTTAAAAAATAAAATTAATTTCTATGGTTTAGGGATTATTTTTGCGGAATTAAAAATTTTAATAGACTTTTAAGTTTTAATGTATTAAAGGGGAAAAAAATTTAATCTGTATGCGCTTGCTGTTTTGCTTTTTAGTATTTTAAAAATTCAATTTGATCACAAAGTTTATGTCAAGCTTGACGATTTTCGAACTAACAATTTGAAAAATCGTCTGGTTTGACGTTATAAACGTTATTTGTGTTCAATGAAACTAATGATTTTTTGTAGCGTTCGCACAATTCGCGTCGTTCGTATATTTTCGATTGACAGTTGTTAATTTAGCAAAAGTTTTATATTTTAAAATAAACTTTGTATATACTTTGAAATTAAATTATCGAACAACAAGAGTATTTATTTCTGAAAATTTTTGCAATTTTCAATCGATTTTTGTTTAATATATTTTTAAAATAATTGAATTCTTACAAAAAATGTTATCAAAAACTTTGAATTGATAATTAATTTCATGGGAAGAAATTTATTATTTATAAAAAAATAATTGAATTCTTATAAAAAAAATTATCAAAACTTCAAAATTAATAATTAAATTTATTCGAAAAATTTTATTAAATTGTTAAAAATTATTAAATTCCTGACAGGAATATTATTTTTAAAAAATAATTAAATTATTGAGAAAAATTTTATTATTTATCAAAATATTCGAATATACTACTAAAAATAATTGAATTCTAACGTAAAATTTTATTAAAGATTTTATAAGTTTATTGGAATATTAAATTGGATTATAAATAAAATTATATTTATAATTTTATAAATTTTTTGGAAGAATTAAATAATTCTTCCAAAAAAATGTTATTGAAAATGTTTAAAATAATTCAATCTTTTCAAGTAATTTTATTAAAACAGTATTGAAATTAATTGAATTTGTGACAAGATTATTATTATTTATTTTTTTAAATTCAAATCGTATGAAGATTTTTATTGAATTATTTAAAAATAATTGAATTCTCATAAAAAGTCTTATCAGAACTTTTAAATTAATAATTGAATTCTTTTGAAAAATTTTATGAAATTTGTGTTGAAAATAATTGAATTGCTGCGAAGAATTTTATTGTATAGAAAAAAGTATAATTGAATTTCTGACAAGAATTTTTTTGTATAAAAAAATAATTGAATTCCTACGAAGAATTGAATTTATTTATAAAAAAGAATTCAATTCCTACGGAGAATTCAACTATTTATAAAAAATATTTGAATTCTTGGGAAGGACTTTATTAAATTTTTTAAAAATAATTGAATTCTTATACAAAATTTTTTTTTAAACTTTTGAAATAATAATTGAATTCCTTCGAAGAATTTTATTGTATAAAAAAAAATATTTGAATTCTTGGGAAGAATTTTATTAAATTTTTAAAAAATAATTTGATTTCTTATACAAAATGTTTTTAAAAACTTTTGAAATAATAATTGAATCTCTGCGAAGAATTTTATTGTATAGAAATAAATAATTGAATTCTTGGGAAGAATTTTATTAAATTTTTAAAAAATAAATTAAATTCTAATACAAAATTTTTTTTTAAACTTTTGAAATAGTAATTGAATTCCTGTAAAGAATTTTATTGTGTAGACAAAAATAATTGAATTATTGCGAAGAATTTCATTTTCTATAAAAAAATAATTGAATTCCTGTAAAGAATAGTATTTATACCTGTGAAGAATAGTATTTATAAAAAAAATAATTGAATATTTGACAAGAATTTTTTGTATAAAGAAATAATTGAATTTCTACGAAGAATTGAATTTATTAAAAAAAAAGAATTAAATTCCTACGAAGAATTCAACTATTTATAAAAAATAATTTTATTCTTATACAAAATTGTTTTAAAACTTTTGAAATAATAATTGAATCGCTGCGAAGAATTTTATTGTATAGAAATAAATAATTGAATTCTCGGGAAGAATTTTATTAAATTTTTAAAAAATAATTTAAATTCTAATAGAAAATTTTTTTTTAAACTTTTGAAATAATAATTGAATTTCTGGGAAGAATTTTATTGTATAGAAATAAATAATTGAATTTTTGCGAAGAATTTTTTTGTATAAAAAAATAATTGAATTCCTACGAAGAATTGAATTTATTTATAAAAAAGAATTCAATTCCTACGGAGAATTCAACTATTTATAAAAAATATTTGAATTCTTGGGAAGAACTTTATTAAATTTTTTAAAAATAATTGAATTCTTATACAAAATTTTTTTTAAACTTTTGAAATAGTAATTGAATTCCTTCGAAGAATTTTATTGTATAGAAAAAAATATTTGAATTCTTGGGAAGAATCTTATTAAATTTTTTAAAAATAATTTGATTTCTTATACAAAATGTTTTTTTAAACTTTTGAAATAATAATTGAATTCCTGTGAAGAATTTTATTGTATAGAAAAAAATAATTGAATTTTTGCGAAGAATTTTTTTCTATAAAAAAATAATTGAATTTATTTATAAAAAAAAAATCAATTCCTACGGAGAATTCAACTATTTATAAAAAATATTTGAATTCTTGGGAAGGACTTTATTAAATTTTTTAAAAATAATTGAATTCTTATGAAAAATTTTTTTTTAAACTTTTGAAATAATAACTGAATTCCTTCAAAGAATTTTATTGTATAGAAAAAAATATTTGAATTCTTGGGAAGAATTTTATTAAATTTTTTAAAAATAAATTAAATTCTAATACAAAATTTTTTTTTAAACTTTTGAAATAATAATTGAATTCCTTCGAAGAATTTTATTGTATAGAAAAAAATATTTGAATTCTTGGGAAGAATTTTATTAAATTTTTTAAAAATAAATTAAATTCTAATACAAAAATTTTTTTTTAAACTTTTGAAATAATAATTGAATTCCTTCGAAGAATTTTATTGTATAGAAAAAAATATTTGAATTCCTGGAAAGAATTTTATTGTGTAGAAAAAAATAATTGAATTATTGCGAAGAATTTCATTTTCTATAAAAAAAAATAATTGAATTCCTGTAAAGAATAGTATTTATACCTGTGAAGAATAGTGTTTGTAAAAAAAAAATTGAATTCCTACGAAGAATTTAAAATGCCAAATAAATAAAACAGTAAATAATAGTTAATTAGTTAATAAGTAAAGGTTAAAAAATTTGTATCTGAAATTATACAAATGATTTGACAATGGTTAATAATAATGAATTAAAAACAGAATGTTTCCAAAATTTTGTTATTCCTAATTTGAATATATTTTTTTTCACAGGAAATGTGCGGAGCTTAATAAAAGTACCAAACGCAAAGGCGAGATCAACAATTGATAACTTTATCATCTACCTAAGTCCAGGAGAATCCAAAGATGCAAAATTAAGTCTAAACACGGATGAGTCTTATAAACTGAAAATATCCCTGAGAGGGAAACTCCTGGAGGCGAAGATTACAGCGAAAACTTACTATGGAGTTCGTCATGGTTTAGAAACTCTAAGTCAAATGATATGGTGGGATGAGACGGCTGGGAAACAGGGAATGCTACGTGTTTTGAGCCAGGCGACAATTGAAGACAAACCAAAATTCCCCTATCGTGGCCTTCTCATTGACACTGGTCGGCAATATTTTCCCATTGATGAATTAAAGCGCGTCATTGATGGAATGTCCGCCTCGAAACTCAATACATTTCATTGGCATTTGACGGATTCGCAAAGTTTTCCATTTGACTCGGCCATCTTTCCCGAAATGGCGCGTTGGGGCGCCTACAGTGGAGAGCAAGTTTACACTCCCGAGGACGTTCGAGATCTCGTGCATTATGCAAGGATCAGGGGGATCAGAATTCTCATCGAGATTGATTCCCCAGCTCATGCCGGCGCTGGTTGGCAATGGGGTTAGTAGATGAAGTATAATCCTTGATAAAAGCCGTTCTGAGTAGCATTCAACAAATGTTACCCCCGCTGAATATTGATGTGCAACTTGCACACTTTGAATTCGATATTTTCATTTGCTTCCAAAACTGTCAATTAATATTCATTCAGTTTTAATTGATTTCAGGAAAGTGGCGAGGGCGGGCGGGGGGGGGAGGAAAAATGTTTAATTCTAGAAAATTAAACATCGCTTCATTTAGAGGATGCATAAAAATTTCATAATCAGATTTTGTATAGAAATTGTCAATTGACTGAAATTCATAATTGTCACGTAAAAGAATATTGTCGATTGGCAAGATTTCATTTGGACGCAATTTTACTTTGTGCGGTTGCACTAAGTAAAATGTCAATTGGGACAAATGGCAATTGACATTTTAGCGAATTTCTATTTCGCCGAATTGTAATTTTCCCAAATTGTAATTTAACTGAACTGCCATTTGACCAAAATGTCAATTTAACGAATTCTTTTTTCACCGAATAGTCACTTAACCGAATTGTTCATTGACTCAATTGTCCTTTTAGCTAATTGTCCATTGACCCAATTGCTATTTCAACTGATTATCCTTTGACCCAATTGTCCTTTCAGCTAATTGTCCAATGAGCCAATTATCATTTCAGCTAATTGTCCTTTGACCCAATTGTCACTTAACCGATTTGTCATTTAACCAAACTTTCATGTGACCGAATTATTATCTTTCGAAATAGCCACAAAATCTAATTTTTATTTGGCTAAATTAACATTTAGTAAATTGTTATTTCAGTGAATAGTAACTAACCGAATTGTCGTTTGACTGAATTCTTATTTCGCCGAATAGTCACTTAACCGAATTGTCCATTGACCCAATTGTTCTTTAAGCTAATTGTCTATTGACCCAATTGTCCTTTCAGCTAATTGTCTAATGACCCAATTGTCATTACAGCTAATTGTCCAATGACCCAATTGTCATTTCAGCTAATTGTTCATTGACACAATTGTCACTTAATAATAGTCATTTAACGAATTTTTATTTCACCGAAAAGTCAGTTAACCCAATTATCATTTGACCGAATTTCCATTTCAACGAACTCTAATTTCAAGGAATTTTTATGATCCAAAATAAAAATTTGTCTGAATTGTTATTTCAAGGAATTGCTATTTCATTGAACTGTTACTATTTTTTCCAAATATGTAGTTAATTTACCGAATTGTCAATTTAAAGGAATTCCTCCTCCACCGAAATGTTATTTTTTTAAATAGACACTTTACCGAATTGCCATTTGACGCAATTGGCATTTCAAACGAATTCCCACTTCACCAAAATGTTACTTTCCTAAATAGTCACTTTACCGAATTATCATTTGAATGAATTGTAATTTTACTAAATTGATATTTTTCCGAATAGTCAATTAGTTGAATTGCTATTTGACCAAATTGTTATTTTTCTAAATAGTCACTTGACCGAATTGTTAATTGATTGAATTATGATTTCAAGAAAATGCTGTTTCACTGAATTTTTATTTGCCCTAAGCTAATAGGCACTTAACCGAATTGCCATTCCAATTAACAAGGAACAATTGTTCCTTTTACCGAATAGCAAACTTCGCACTCGATAATTAATTTTAAAAAAGTTGCAAAATGTAGCTTTCAAATTAAAGAAAGTAGTTAATTAGTAGCTATCAAAAATTAAACTTGACGACCAAAAAAACTCGTTTTAGACACTTCACAAAACTGACAAAAATTACATTCCATATTTTTTATTTTACTGACTTTTTCCTAATTTTCATCAAAAATATATACTTCTTTCTTAATAAATTGAATTCCTGCAACTAATTTTATTATTTATGAAAGAATTCAAATATTTATAAAAATAATTTAATTCTCGCGAAGAATTTTATAAAAAAATTTAAATAATTGATTTCTTTCGACTAATTTTATGCAATTTCTAATTTAAATAATTGAATTCCTGAGAAATTTTTATTATTCATGAAAAGAATTGAATTCTTACGAAGATTTTTACAAATTTTTTTTAAATAATTGAATTCTGTTTGGAAATTTAATGAAAATAGTAGATATTGAAAATCATTGAATTGTGAAAAGTTTTTAATAATTATTAAATTTTACAAAGAATTATTTATGTAAATAATTGAATTCTTGGGAAGAATTTGATTAAACTCTAAAAGAATAATTGAATTATTTCATAAAAATTTAATTTTATTAAAATATTTGAAAATAATTGAATTCTTGTAAAAAATTTTATAATATTTTTGTAAATAATTGAATTGTTCGAAAAGAATTTTAAACCTACGTGCTTTTAAATAACTGATTTTTTCGAGGAATGGAAATTAAATTTTTAAGAATAATTAAATTTTTTGAGTAATTGAATTAAAAATAATTGAAATCCTGCAATGAATTTTATTATTTATGAAAATAATTGAATTCCTGAGAATAATTTTATTATCTATGAAAATAATTGAATTAATGTGAAAAATTTTATTGAAATGTTTAAAAAGAATTGAATTTCTGTAAAAAATTTGGTTATTTTTCAAAATAATTGAATTCTTTATAAGAATTTTATAAACATATTGTTTTAAATAATTAATTTTTTCGAAATATAATTTAGGGAAAATTTTATTTTAAATAATTGAAATTTTGTGGAAAACTTTATTTGTGAAAATAATTGAATTTTTCGATTAATAATTAATTTAAAATTGTATTAAAAATAATTGAAATTCTTTGATGAGTTTTATTATTTATGAAAATAATTGAATTCTTGCTTAGAATTTTATCATAAATTTTTTTCAAAAAATTGAATTTTCATGAAAAATGTTATTATTAGTGGAAGTAATTAAATTATTGTGAAGAATTGTATAAAAATTTTGTTAAATAATTGATTTTTTCGAATTTTTTTTTTGAAAATGCTAGTCTAACTTAATTGAATTCTTGTGAAAATTTTATTATTTATGAAAATAATTGAATTTTGGATGGATTTTATCAATTTTTTTTAAATAATTGAATTCTTTTGAGAAATTTTATGAAAATACTAGATATTGAAAAGTAATTGAATTTAGAATATTTTTTAAAAACAATTGAATCGTTTTAAAGAATTTGATTATAATTTTTGAGAATTTTTAAGAATTTCGAATTCTTAATTTACCGAATTGTCATTTGCCCGAATAGTCAAGTAACTGAATTATTATTCGAACGAATAACCAAAATTATCATTTTTCTGAAAATGAAAACTAAATAAAATTCTTACTTTACTAAATTTCCAAGTCATAATTTGTCATTTGACAAAATTGTCGCATCAAGTGACTATTTAGACAAATAATAATTCGGTTAAGTGTCAATTCGGACAAATAATAATTTGGTTAAGTGGCTATTCGAAAAAAAAATAAATCCGTTAAGTGGCTATTCAGAAAAATAACAATTTGTCTAATTGACAATTATTGCTCAAATGACGATTCAATTAAATGACTATTTGGGTAAATAACAATTCAGTTAAATGATATTTTTGGCAAATCTCAATTCTGTTATGTGACAATTCAGTTAAATGAATATTCGGTAAAATGAAAATTTAGTGTAATAACAAATCGGTGTAATAGTAATTCGGTTAAATGATAATTCATTTAATTCGCTGAAATAGCAATTCATTAAAATGACAATTTCTGTCAAACGATAATATTCTATCAAGTAAAAATTCGGTCAAGTAACAATCCTGTAAAATAAATTGCTGCTCTTAATTAACACTTCTTTAAATTCTGTTATTTTCACGCTTTATTCATTTTTCTGCATCGATTCCAAACAAGGAAAATAGAACTAAGATTCCTAAGAAAACTGAATTTTCCAACTGACTGAAATTTTCCCATTTTCAGGTCCTGAACACGGATTAGGCGAATTGTCCCTCTGCATAGATCAAATGCCCTGGCCGTCATATTGCGGCGAGCCCAATTGCGGACAACTGAATCCAATCAACGAGCATTCCTACCGAATAATTCAGGGCCTCTATAAAGAACTTCTCGATTTAACTGAAGTGCGCGACATCATTCATCTTGGCGGCGATGAGGTGAATCTCGATTGTTGGGCCCAGTATTCAAACATAACGTCAGCGATGCAAGCACAAAATATCACCGATCTCTATGCACTGTGGGGAGATTTCGAGATGAAATTAATGTTGAGGATACTGAAGGTGAATCAGGATAAGGTTCCTCAAGCAGTGATTGTATGGAGTTCGCCATTAACGAAAAAGCCCCACATCGCAGCGTACTTTGATCCCAAGGTCCATGTGATTCAATCGTGGGGAGCGAGTAGCTGGCAAGAAACACAGGATCTATTAGAAGATGGATTCCGAGTAATTCTATCGCACGTGGATGGATGGTATTTGGATTGTGGTTTTGGAAGATGGAGAGAAACTGGTGAAGCGGCTTGCGGAGAATATCGCACTTGGCAAACTGTCTATAATCACAGGCCCTGGCGGGATTATCCACAAAAACAATGGAATCTCATTCTCGGGGGAGAAGCTGCTATTTGGAGCGAGCAAGTAGGACAAGCGTCCTTAGGACCACGACTTTGGCCCAGGGCCTCAGCACTTGCCGAGAGATTATGGTACAGACAATATATTATTGATTTTCTCAATTTACAGTCAATTTCAAATTTCATTAAATTAATTAATGATTAACCTCACTTGGATAGATTGATAATTGCTTTTCAGTCTCTAATTCAAGTACATCTTTAAAGTGACAAATTCTTACTCATGATGTAAATTAATTAACGAGTAGAAATGTTGAGATGAACAATAGACTCAGAGTCAATGTGAATACAGGTTAATTAAATTGAAGATTAATTAATTAACATTAATCTTTATTCTATTTTCTAAATTTACTCTTCTCTGGAAGTAAAATAAATTTACCGACCAGGAATTTTCGTCAATTTTTCAGTAGAGAGTCAAGTGGAATTTCAATTCATATCAAAATTTAGAATTTACATTTCCTAATGGTTTCGATTTCTTTTTTAATATTATATTAAGAATATAACTTTACGAAACTTACGAACTTTACATCATGAAAATTATTAGGTACTAAATTTAGAATAGCCTAAATTTTTGCAATTTGTAAAGTTTAAATTCTCCAAGGAAATCAATAAAAAAAGTTATTTAAGATTTAAAAAATTAAAATTCTCACTAAAATATTCAATAAATCTTAAAGTAACTAAATATTTTTTTAATTTTTGTAAAAGAATTTTTTGTAAATTTTTTCTAAAATATTAATATAAATATTATTCTAACTTAAAAAAATGACACTAAAGTTTTGAACGTTCAAATGAACGACATTTTTTTAAATACATTTTTTTTTTATTTTATTACAAAATATTGCATTTTTATAAATTAAAAAAAAAAATTTTAACTGTTCAATTTGCATATTTTTTATTTCAGACTAGTAATTTAAAAAAAATATTAGAACACAAAAAAATATTTCGCTCATTTGAACGTTCATAACTTTAGAAAAATAAAAAAAAAATTTAATTTACAATTTTTGTAAAGGAATTTTTTTAGGGAAGAAAAACTATGATTTCAGGTTACATATGTTAGAAATTTTAATAATTTAAATGTCATATAATTTAATAATAAATAATAAATTCTTGAAAAAATGTTTCAAGTTTAAATAATCTAAAAAAATCGACAAAAAATATTTTTTATTGTTAAAGAAATTAAAATTTTACTAAAGTTTAAAGAAAAGGAAAGTTTTTCTCTAAATATATAACTAAATATTATTTTATATTTTAAAAAAGACATTTTTTGTAAAAGAATTTTTCAATTTTTGGTTGAAATTTTTGTTTTTGGTAAAAACATTAATTTAAAATCTTTTAATGAAATTTTAAGAACAACTGCTTCAGAAATTCAATTATTTTCAAAAGTAATAAACTTCTTCGCATCAATTCAATTAATTTAAAAAAATTCTTGTCAAAATTTTATTAATCTTTATAAACAATAAAATAATAATAATAATAATATTAAAATAATAAACAATAAAAACAATAAAATTCAGTTATTTTCAAAAGATTTAATAAAATTCATGGCAAAATTTCAATTATTTTTAAAAATTTTCCTCATTTCAATTATTTATAATATCTACTATTTTAATAAAATTTTCCAAAAGAATTATTTAATTTATTTAATTATTTTAAAAAATTTTTATAAAATGCTTTATAGAAAAATTATAATAAAATTGATCATAGAATACAATTATTTTCGTAAAATATAAAATTCTTCGAAGCAATTCAATTATTTAAGAAATTTAAAAAAAATTTCTTCCAAAGAATTCGTTGCAAGAATTAAACAATTTTCATATATCATAAATAATAAAACTTATCGCAGAATTTAAATTATTTTTTAATTTTTTATACAATTTTAAATAAAATGATAGAAAATTGCATTTATTCTTAAACTTTTTCTAAAATTCGCCGAAGAAATTCAATTATTTTTAAAAATTTTGATAAAATTCTTCATAAAAATGTAATTTTATGAAATCTTCAATTATTTAATAAATTATTTATTTTTATATTTAAATAATTGAATTCTCGAAAAATTTTCAAATAAAAATTGATTAAAAAATAAATTTCATTAAAAATTTTAAATTGTAATTGAATATTAAAAGCATTATGGCGTGAATTTTTAGAAATAAATGAATTTGTGAAAAGGGTTCCAATTAAAATCGTTGAAAATTTGAATTTTTCATATTTTTAACTAACAATTCTGTAGAATTAATTTTTGTGAAAAAGTTTAATTGAATTTTACTTGAAATTATTATTTGAAGTTTTTATTTTTTAAATATGTATAATTGAAGAATTTCCAAATAATTGAAATTTCGAAAAATTGAATTGTAAACAAATGGTTTTGAAAATTGTCAAGGAACTTTTAAAAATATTATTAAAAATAATTGAATTCTTTCGAAGAATTTTGATAAAATTTTTGAAAATAAATACATTTTTTGAAGAATTTACATAAAATTATAATAAAAATAATTGAAATCCTGTAAAGAATTTTATTATTTAGGAGAATAATTGAATTCTTGCAACGAATTTTTATTAAATTTTTCTTAAATAATTAAAATCCTGTAAAGAATTTTATTATTTATGAAAATAATTGAATTCTTTTGGAAAAATTTATTAAAGTTAAAGTGAACTTTTATTAAAGTTTATTTTGAAGATATTTAAATTTCAGCTAAGAATTTCATTATTTGTGAAATGTAATTGAATTCTTGCAAAAAATTTTTGTAATTATTTACATTCTTCAAGGTCAGGGTAAAAGTCAAAATTTTTTCTGGAAACCAGTGAAAAGTCAGGGAAAAACAAAATTAAATTTTTGTGGCAACCTTGATAAAAAATACAAATTCAAATCAAACCACGAAAAAAACCTAGAAAAAAATTGTTTTCTCATCGGCAGCTCTAAAAAAAAATTCCAAATTCGTTAAAACTTGAATATTTAATTTCAGGAGTGATTTGCCAGCGAACGGCTATTCCGTAGAAGAAAATGTCTACACAAGATTATCCACACACATGGATATCCTGACGGCTCGGGGACTTAAAATAGAAGCAATGTGGCCACATTGGTGCTCTCAGAATCCAGGAAAATGCCTTTGACTGAGGTAGAAATTAAAGGATAAGCGAAAAGCCATTTCAGTACACCACAGTGACTCGAGGAAGCAAAGCTGTGAATTAATTGTAATAATAATTGTTGTATCATTTTTAAGGCCATTCATCAATTTCATCATGTCATGATTTTTCTATTATGCTGCAGACTGATTGTCAATAACAAAAAATTCGCTTTTCTATAAAAATATTACATTCAATCGTCAAACATACGAAAAATAACAGCAAACGCGTATAAAAGTTTTTTAGACAAATTTTTTATAGATATAATCTTTTTGCCGAACACAAAATATTTAGATTAATAAATTGTTGAACTTGTCTCAGTGGATAATTGAAAAAAAAGTGCGAAAAAAAGAATTTCTTTACAGAAGAAGAAAGAATCAAGATTGAAATTCATTTTTGCAATATTTAGAAAATATGCTCAAGCTAATGGCACCTGACTGTTTCAATTTAAAAAAATGAAAAAAAAAAAAATGTCGATCAGTCTCTTAGCACTGAGTACTTTATAATATAGATAAAAATTATTCCATACATAATTGAATGGATGAAAGAAAAGAGTTTTCATTACGGGGTCCAATGAGGGGCTTGATGAGAGCTTACTTTTATATATATAGAGAGAGAAAAAAATAAAAAATGTAGCAAAGAAAATTGCTTTGGGTGATTGTCAAAGAAAGTAAAAAAAAAAAAATAATTTATTAAATGAAGGAATGAAAGTTATTCATGCAGTAATGAATAAAAAATATTTATGTGCTTGTGAATATGAGGAATATGGTGCAGGTTCGGGGGTGAAAAATACTTATTTTAAGTAACGAAGTGAAAAGTAATTTTTGTTACTAAAGTTCTTAAAAAAAGAAAACGACAATTTGTAACTTAAATCATGATCATTTATACATTTCTTTGCACATTATTATTTATACACTTATTTTATCATTTTACAATGAAAAAAAATTTATTTGATTCAAATAACCGATTACTTGTCTATTATCAAATAATTTTGATACTATATAGTTATATTTAATACTATATATTATATTGAATCAAATAATTTTTATTTAAATAAATATTTGAAATAAATATATTAAATAAATTTTAATTGAACCAATAATTTCAGTATTTGAAGCAAACACCATTTAAAATTCTATTTAATTTAAATCAATATTTATTTCACGATAGACAAATAATTGATTATTCGAATTAAAAGAAATTTAATGTTCAGTATATTAACTCTTAATCGAATTCAATTTTTATTATTAAATTATTAATTGGGTCATTCCGGGAGGAATTTTCACTAATAAAATTTTTTTTGTACGGAACAATTTTGTTGAGTTTGTCATGAAAAATAAGAAAACACGTATTTTTTAATTTTTTTATTCGATGAAAATTGTGAAAGTTGTGATTTTTTAAAATTTAACTTCTTCAGAGGCCGAAGATTTGGAAACACGTTTTTCTTTAATACTTCTGGCAGACAAGAAAAAATTTACTACATAAAATTTATTCGTTTTTTCTCAAAGTTTTTAGATATTCAATAAAAAATTACGTATCTTCTACGAAAGTATCGAAAAAATTGAAATTAATTCTTAAAAAATGATTTTTCAAAACCAAGTGATCGATTAATTTTATTTTTGAATTAATTTCAATTTTTTAGATCCTTTCGTTATGGGTCCAAAATTTTTTATTGAATGTCTAAAAACTTAAAAAAAAAAACGAATAAATTTTGTGTAGTAAATTTTTTCTTATCTTCTATTAGTATCAGAGAAAAACGTGTTTCTAAAGTTCTCGGCTTCTTTAGAAGTTGAATTTAAAAAATAACAAATTCCACAATTTTCATTCAATATGAAAATAAAAAAATACGTCTTTTCTTATTTTTCATACACAATTCGAAAAAAATGTTCCAAACAAAAAAAAAATATCTAAAAAAAGTTTCACCTGAAATGCCCCAATTACTAATTACTTTTATTATTAAATATTTCTATCGTTAAATTTTTCAAATTAAACTTTTTATTCAATATTTTTATTCTTCAATTTAGTTATTGAGTTTTTTATTAAATTTCTTTATTATTAAATACTTTATTCAATTTTTAACTAAATTTCTTTATTATTAAATATTTTATAAATTTTTTTATCAAATTTCTTTATTATTAAATTTTTTGTTGTAACATATCGAAAAACAACGTGTATTTAAAATCAAAAAGAAAAAAAATTTACAATTTTCTTTTGTACAAAAAATACATTATCGTGCAATATTTAAAATAATTTTATTGTTCTAACGACGAATTTATATAAATTTTTATAATAAACTTGTAAGTTATATAGAAAAAAGATGAAAGAAAGAAATTTTCGAAAAAAGTATAATTTTTTTGTTGAATAGCAATTATATTTAAAAAAAAAATTTATTAAAAACAGAAATTCAATTCATTTCGTTCAAAGTGCCTTTTATACTTTGGTTTTGCACCTTAGACGCAGAGAGAAATGCGAAAAATACTTAGTAATTCTCGTTCCTATAAAAAAAAATGTTCTGTGGACAGGACTAGAGAAAAAAAAAAATGCGTACCGTATCCTAATCTTCAGAGTTGATAATTAATATTTGATGTGCGTAAAAGACAACGTATAATATAGTATACTTAGCAAAAAAAATAATTGTTATACGGAATATAGATGTTTGTATTTGGTGGATTAGAGTTTATGATTCAAATGCCATCCATAATATAATTCGACGATTCAAACTAGTTTATAAATAAAAACGATTTTTTATTTTTATTTCTAAATTTGTACTTTATAATTATATTGTATTTCTTAATTTTGTTTTTGAATTTTGAAAAACGGTTTTAGAAATCAAAAAAAAGAAAGAGTTTCTGATCCTCAAGTAGTAAAAATCATTTTTTTTTTCATTTGGAATTTTTTTAGATACAAAAACATATTTTATACAAAATTACGATTTGATTTCAAAGTCTATCAATTTTTATTTTTTAGAAAAAATAAAAATCCAAAAAGGGTTCAAAAATATTTTATAAACATTGAATTCGTTAAAAATTTTAGTAAATTTTTAGTAAAGGTTCATTTGAACCTTCGAAACTTTACGAACATGAGTAAAATCTCAATTAAAAAAAATTGTAAAATAGAATAACTTAACTATAGAAAGAGAATCTTTTAAATCGTTCAATTTTATTTAAAGAATTAATTAAACTGTCTCACTCAATATATGTTCAAAAGTATTAAAAACGGCAAAACGATACTTTTTTTTAATGCTGATTGTTACGAATGCTTAATTTGAATTAACAATTTTAGAAAAATATGTAGTTGAAAGTTTTATAGTAATTTTTCCTAGAATCGTATTTAATAGTAAGACTGTTTAGATGAGAAGAGGCATTTTAGAATAACATTTTTATTTTAATTGCGAATCAATAAAAAAAAAATAAATAAATAAACGTCGGTGAATTTCGCAAATGTTTATAGTCATCGATTAATGGAAAAAAATATTTCCCACGCGCAAAAGAATAAACATTTCTTCTTCAAAATAATTAATAAGAAAAATTTGTAAAAACAAGTAAAGAAATATCTAAAAAAATTTATAAAAATATTTTCCCAACGAAAAATTCAAAATTGATGGAAAATTACAAAAATTTGATTAGAAAAATATTTTCTCTTCCAAATTGTTGACTTTGTAAACTTTGTAAACTTTGTAAACTTCGCCAATGTTGGAAAAAGAAGAAAAAATGCAAATAAGGATCGAAATATCCCCCGATGATAGAAAATTATTTTAACCAATTAATTTCTATTAAACATGCTTGATATTTTCTTCACGGTTGTGAAACTGTAAAAAAAATAGATCGTACTGCGTAGATTTTAAACGATTCACGGAAAAAATAATTCATTTATTAAGAATTTATTACATATTTACAATTATTATAATTATCATCGCCATAAAAAAAGGATCAATGCGTATTGTGACATCAAATTCCAAAAATGGCCTATATTATAAATTATAATTGAAAATACCACCACGCTTCAATTTCACAATTATTGCACAATATGGGACTTTAAATTGATTTTAAATATAAATAGAATTTCACAATATTCTTCTCGCAGATTGTAATTTTTCATAATATAATAATTTATAAATAATTATATATAATAGAAGGATAAAAATTTTATTCGAAATAGCTCGACAAAAAAATTATTCTCTTTAAAGTCCTTTATTTTTTGCAAATACAAAAAAAAATATACAGATTGTAATTAAATTGTACTTACACATCGACTGTTGCGGATTGGAAAAAAAAACATTTTCGCAGGAAGAATAATGGTGAATTTTAACTAATATAAAATACGAAAAATATTACTGTACGAAAATATTTTTACAAACGCGAATTTATTTTCGCCTCAAAAATAGACTTTTTTTTGTCTTTTCATTTTTTATATTTCTTTTTTAGAAACTTTTTTCTTTTAGTTTTTTAACATGAGTAGGTTAATTAGGTGACAATTATGCGTAGTGCAATTTTTGTTTTTTAATTGTAAATATACATATTATTATTATATTATTATTATTATTATTAATAAAATTATTTGTATTATTATTATAAAAAATAATTTGTAGGTATTGGGTATTATTTTTATTGTTGTGAAAATAATATTTGGTATTTCACCGCTCGATTATGTTTTAGTCAAAAATTATTGTTACAAACTGTAAATTATTGAAACTTGAACATTAAAATTTTACTACAAAGTGATATATGTGTTTTTGTTTATTATTAGGGTATTTAATTTTTGGCGATTGAAACATTTATATTACATATGTTCAGTATATTTTTATATTTAATTTTTATTCAAACTTTTATTTTTATTTTAAAAATTAAAAATTTTTTTTAAATATAAAAACTTTTATCTAAATTTTTACGTTCAAAATAAAAAAGTTTGAAATTTAATTTAATTTTTCTTTACATTGTAAAAAAATCATTAAATTAAAACAATTAGACATGAATGGTAGATGCCACCATTATTCAGTTAAAATATTGCACTGAAGAATTTCATCCGAATTATTTAATTTCGCAGAAGGGGAAATTTTTTTCTCAACGAAGAAAATATTATTTTTATTTTCCGATCTCTTTGATTGATCAACGTTTGATGAAGCACTTGAACTCATAACAAACAATTGAGAAGATTTTTTCGATCCCTTTCTAAAACATCGGTTTATGATGAAAAAATAAATTACTTCTACCACACTGACAAAGGAACCTCCAACGCATAGGCCCAAAATACCGCCAAGTGACGCTAGAAAAAAAAATTCATTTCAATTAATTTATAATAATTTAATTAAAATTTAAAAAAATTCAATTTAATAATAAATTTATTTTTATACATACCAACTAAATCGTTCCAAGATTTCCATTTGCCTCTTTTATATTTTATACAAGTAATATCACGAAAATATATCAGAGCCGTAGAAGTTTTATTGATATTCAAACC
This sequence comes from Leptopilina heterotoma, assembly GCF_015476425.1. Taxonomy (NCBI): domain Eukaryota; kingdom Metazoa; phylum Arthropoda; class Insecta; order Hymenoptera; family Figitidae; genus Leptopilina; species Leptopilina heterotoma. The sequence continues at coordinate 485,753 of NW_025111150.1, forward strand.
ATTTCTGAAAAATTAACAAATATTTTAATTATTAAAAAATAATTTAAAAATGAAAAAAATGGACAAAAAAAATTAATAAAAAACAAAAAAAAAATTGTAAATGGAAGAAAATATTATTGACATCTTACAATAAAATCATGTTATTGGGAAATGATTCCATAAAAGCGCTTTCAGTGTCCAAAGTGTACCAATTATCACTGCATAGAGGAAAGCAATTATTGCAATCTGCTTCTTCCGAAAATTCTTCGGGGATTTCTTCTGTAGTACTCGCTTCAAAAGCTTTCACATCACTAACTGTTTGCAGTTCGGAAATATTTTCTAAAAAATAAAAATTATAACAAATTAATGAGAGAATTTATAATAATTTTCTAAAATAAAAATTATAACAAATTAATGAGAGAATTTATAATAATTTTCTAAAATAAAAATTATAACAAATTAATGAGAGAATTTATAATAATTTTCTAAAATAAAAATTATAACAAATTAATGAGAGAATTTATAATAAATGGTAATTATTTTCCAACTTACTTCTTATTGATTGTAAACATTTAATGTCTTCAAGCCCACAAGTTCTTACATTGCGATCTATAGCAACAATAAATTAAAATAAATAGAACGATTAAAAGTTTAAACAATTAAATTAAATTATTATTTTCTTATTAATTATTAATTATTAACTAATTAGAATTAAATTTTCAATTCACTTTATTTTAACTCTTTGAAGTATAAAAAATAAACTTTAACAATTATAAGTTTCTGGGTATTGTCAATATTTTATTTTGCCAATATTGACAATGTCGTACTTAATTTTTTTTCTAGATTTTTGTTTAGAAATTTTTTTTTTAGAAAAGATATTTTGTAAAATAGTAGATTGTGAACCAAGGGCGAAAAGAAGATGTTTTCCGATGAGTTTGTAAGTGGCTGCTTGAGCGAAGCGAGAGCAGCAACTTACAAACTCATCGGAAAACATCTTCTTTTCGCACACATTCCAGGAGAAATTTTCATCGAAAAAAAAATTTTTTTTTTGAACAATTTCTTTCAAATTGTATGTGAAAAATAAAAAAACAGGCATTTTTTTATTTTTTAATTGGATGAAAATTGTGAAAGTTGTGACTTTTTTAAATTCAACTTCTTCAAAAGCCGAAGAATTCAATTTTTATAAATACTTTTGTTGAAGAAACGTAATTTTTTATTGAATATCTAAAAAATTGGAGAAAAAAACGAATAAATTTAATAAAGTAAAATTTTTTTTATCTCCATTAGTATTAGAGAAAAACGTGTTCCAAAAGTTTTCGGCTCTTTAAGAAGTTTAATTTAAAAAAATCACAACTTCCACAATTTTCATCCAATTAGAAAATAAAAAAATACGTGTTTTCTTATTTTTCATATGCAATTCGAAAAAATTTGTACAAAAAAAAAAAAGAAATTTACAATGAAAATTTCATCTGGAATGACTCATGAATGGTAATTATGTAATTATTATTATTATACAATTAATTTTCAAAACAAGAAAATAAATTTGTTTGCAAATAAATTTGCTAACGGAAAAAGATACTTACGATTATTAAATACAGTTTAATTGCTAATTAAATAATTGAATTGAAATAAATTAATTTACGTACAAAGTTGGAGAGAAAAATATAATAATAGACGTTGAAAACTTACAAATTTTAGGATAGTAGAATGGACTACATTTACAATTAGTCACAATAAATTGTATTCTACATTGCGAGACGCAAGATTGATATCCATAAGTAGAGCTAATATCCAGCTTTTTCTGCAATCATTTTTGTTGCAGAACAAATTTTTTATCATTTTTTTGTTGTTATTTTATTGATTAAAAAAATTATATAATTATAAAAAGTTATATAATTTTTCACATAAAACATATAATTTTGAATTTTTTAATTTCACACACGCACCTCGTCTTTAAATAAACAATTTCTCAATTCCACTGGCAAATAGCGAACGCCCGGTTCACTCTCAACAACTGTTCCCGACAGTAAAACAGTAACTTCTTGAGTTGGCTGAATAATAACTGATCGCAAATCAACTTCAGGAAATTCATTTGGATGATGAACCAAAATTGATGCTCCAATGTATGGTCTTATGCTGCCTCTATAATATTCACTTTCAAGATCAAAATGCACTGTTAGACCTAAATCTCTGCCAGCACCGGGCACGGACTAATGAAAAATAGAAAGGCAATTAAAATATATATGGAAAAGATGAGATATAATCATCTTTGAAATAAGCATCACCTACTTGAATTTCATCAACGCCTGGCAGTTCCTCTTCTTTAGTTTTATTCAAATTTGCATTTTCTTCAGTGGAATTATCAACGTTTCTGATGCCAAAAACAAAGGGAACGAATAAAAAGATTTATTAAATTTATTTATTATATGTAATTTATTAAATAATAAAAAAAGATTATGTTTTTTTATTAATTAATTAATTCTGAAATTAATTATGAATTAGTTGAAATTTTAATTGTGTTAAGTCAGGGGGTCGATTATGTAATTTTATTTTTAGTTTGACTTTCATTTTCTCTTTCAATTTAGAAGATTTTTATTTTCATTTTCTTTTTCATTATTATGAATTTTTATTTTTACTTTTATTAACAATTTCACTTTTAATTTGACAGTTTTTAACTTCACTTTCATTTTCACTTTGACAAATTTTTTACTTTCTTTTTTATTTTCGCTTTGACAACTTTTAATTTTCTTTTAATTTTTACTTTCTAAGATTTTTGTTTTCACTTTCATTTTTACTTCGACAGATTTTCATTTTCATTTTCATTTTCATTTTCATTTTCATTTTCATTTTCATTTTCATTTTCATTTTCATTTTCATTTTCATTTTCATTTTCATTTTCATTTTCATTAATTTTTATTTTCACTTTCACTTTGATAGAAGGTGAAAATAAAAATCTATCACAGTGAAAATGAAAATAAAACAAAGTCAAGGAAAGTGAAAATAAAAATAAAGGAAAGTGAAAATAAAACGAAAAATAAAAATTTGTCAAAGCGTAAATAAAAATCAGTCAAAGTGAAAGTGAAATTGTAAATGAAAGTAAAAAATAAGAATTTATAACAATGAAAATAAAAATCTTTTAAAGTAAATGTGAAAATGAAAGTGAAAGTAGAAATTAAATTTCATAATTGAGAATTGACCCTCAATTGACTGTTTTGCTTCTAACTCAGTTAAAATTTAAAAATTCAAATTTTCACGGATTTTTTAGTTAGCTAATTTTAATTAAGAAAAAATATCTCTTACAAAGTTTTCTTATGTCTCACGTGATAATTAAAGGAACAACAGAATCCCTCGCTCGATTTTGTGGGTTTAAAAATTTTATCACAATCGTATTCTTTATCAAGCCAAATGCAAATACGAAGCATTCTACTACAAGGCTGCATCAACTGCGAGAAGATTTATAAAATGAAGAATTTTAAGAAACTATCGAAATAATTACCTAATAATAAAAATAACAATAAAAATAATAATAACAATAATATTAATAATAATTTTCCTATAATTATAATAATTATTAGATAATTATTATTATTATTATTTTAATTAATTTAATTAATATTAAAATAAATTCTTATAATTTTAATTTATTAATCGAAACTTGTCAGAAATTGTAAAATAAATTTTAGAAATCAAAACTATAAGAACAAGAATATTCGTAATAGTAATAATAATAATGAATTTTTTTTTAGAGATTTATAATTATTATAATATGCAAAATCTACAATATAGATATAAAGATAAGAGATTATTATTTACGTCAAACATAAGTTCTTCCCACGTTTTTCCGATTCGATCCAAAATCGTAGACAAATTTGTTTCCCTTTGAGAATTTCCTTTTTGTAATGAGGGTCTAATTAATTGCGGCAGTAAATCGATAAAAGTATCGATTTCCTCTTGCTTAATACCCTTCTCTAACCTGCATTATTTTAGCTTTAAGATTATTAAAAAAAATTTAACTCACAATTAAAGTTTAATATACTTTTAATTTATAACAAATATTGAAAAAATAATCCCTTAATTCTGAACGTTCAAAGAAATTTTTTGCCATAATTGTCACTAATAGAGAAAAAAAAAACCCAATAGAAAATACACTGAGAAAACAATATATATTCGAATCAAACACAATTATCTTTGTTAAAGAGTCAACAAAAAATTATTTTTAAATTAAACATAATAATTTTGATTCGATACATAATAAGTTTGATTCAGTAAAAATTACATTTAATTCAATTATAAAATACGTTTAATTAAAACATTTTTTTGAATTAAAAAAAATTTGTTACTTGTCGCAATAATATTTTAATAACAAAATTCAAATTTGAAAAGACAATAAAAAAATCGTTCATTTAAACATTTAGAACTCAAGGGCTAAAATTTATTCAAGCAGATAGAAAAAGGTTTCTAGAGAATTATACTTACAAAGTATTTGTGATATTAATAGCCGCTGGAAGATACACTTTATTATGATTACAAATAGTAATAGCAGGAAATTCAATATCCCAAATTGGATAAGCAGTTGTTTCAATTGTCGTTGTTGTTGGTGTTTTTAAATATCGATACATAATGAGAAACATCATACCGAATGCAATCAATAAACACATTAAGCAAACCTTTGAGAATAAATATATATTTTTTGCATTATTACGCATTATTAGAATTTTTTTCAAATAAATAAAAAAGAAAAAAGTTTCCTGTCAAATTGAAGTGCACTATTAAAAGATAATAAATCCATTGTCCTTGCGGCGGTACATAGAAATATTATCCCTTATCGTATATGACTGTCGATTTAATTTAATTAATAAAGGGAGTGTCCTTTCTATAACGTTACCTATCAGCAATATTATATAATGAAGCCAATTAGGACAATATTATACGTAGGCGGGAAAAAATGAAAAATGGAAAATTTTAATGCTCTTAAAATAAAATTTAAACTGTTTGAAATTTTTACTATTTTTTTATTTTATTTATTTAATTTATTTTATTTTATTATTACTAAAATTACTAAAATTTATTTCGGAACTATCTCAAATTTCTATCATTTTTAGAGTAAATTTTAAGTTAAAATAGTAAAAATTACTTCGGACATAGTAAAATTTACTTCAGAATTATTATAAATTTTTAGTACTCCCGAAGTCAATTTTACTATTTTTGAATCAGTAAATTTATAGTAAAAATAAAAAATACTACGGAAAAAGTAAAATTTACTTTTTTCACAATCTTATATTTTTACTATTTTTGGAGTAAATTATATTTTTTTCAAATAAGCAAATTTCCCGAAAAAAATAGTAAAATTTGTTTCAGAGTTGTCTTAAATTTTTACTACCTAGTAAAATTTACTTTTGAACTATATTAAAATTTTACTACTTTTGGAGTAAATTTTATTATTTTTACTCTCCTAAATTTTTACTATTTTTATAGTAAATTATATTGTTACCAAATAAGTAAATTGTCAGTAAAAAATAGTAAAATTAAAATCGCATTTGTCTAAAGTTTTTACTATTTTTAGAATAAATTATGTAAACTGTTTTCGAATAAGAAAATGTTTCGTTAAAAACAGTGAAATTTATTTGGGAATTAAAATTTTACTACTTTTGGAGTAAATTTTACTATTTTTACTCTCCTAAATTTTTACTATTTTTGTAATAAATGAAATTCTATTGTTTTCAAATAAGTAAATTTTTTAGCAAAAAATTTAATTAAATTTGCATTTGTCTAAAATTTTTACTATTTTTAAAGTAAATTGTTTTCAAATAAGTAAATTTTAAGTAAAAAATAGTAAAAATTTGTTTTGTGGCTGTCTTTAATTGTTACTATTTATAGAGTATCGAATAAGTAAATTTTGTAGTAAAAAATAGTAAGAGATACTTCGGACACAGTAAATATTTATTTTTTTTTACTCTCCAAAATTTTTACTATTTTTGAAGTTAATTTTATTGTTTTCGAATAAGTAAATTTTTAGTAAAAATATAGTAAAATTTACTTCGGAATTGTTTTAAATTTTTACCATTTTTTTGTGGAGTAAATTTTACCGCTTTGGAATAAGTAAATTTTTAATAAAAAATAGAAAAACTTTCTTCGAAAATAGTAAAAATTACTATACTAAGAATGCGCAAAAATTTCGGACAAAATAAAATTAAAAATTAAAGACAAAATAAAATAATAGTGAATAAAAAAGAATAGAAAAAATATAAAAGGAATAGAAAAAAGTAATTGATAGAAAGTAAACATACCACAGACCAAATAACTCTTTCCTTAATACTCGTATTTTCCGAAGTAATGTAATGAAAGCCATGAAGACTAGTATTCTCACAAAAACTATGGAAATTTGTTCCCAAACTTTTTTTACTCTGACGATAATATTTTCTTTTTCGTGTTGGAAGTCTACATAAATTTTCTGCAAAAGAAGGCAAAAAAATTGTAAATCTATTTCATTATTTTCTTTTATTTTTTCTAGAGTGTCTACTGCAATTTGTAAACAACAAAAAAATTCCCAATATTTTCCAAATTCTTTGAAGATTTTATTTTCAGAATAATAATTGAAAATAATTGAAAACAATAAATATAAAAAATTGAAAATAATAAGTAAATAAAAATAATTGAAAATAATAAATGAGAAAAATAATTAAAAACAATAAATAAAAAAAATACTTGAAATTAATAATCAAGAAAAAATACTTGAAAATAATGAATATGAAAAATAATTGCAAAAAAATTAAGAAAAATAATTGAAAATAGTGAATAGGAAAAAGAATTGAAAACAATAAATGTAAAAAATTGAAAATAATAAGTAAATAAAAATAATTGAAAATAATAAATAAAAAAAATAATTAAAAATAAATAAGAAAAAAATAATTAAAAATAGTGAATGGGAAAAATATAATTGAAAACAATAAATGTAAAAAATTGAAAATAATAAGTAAATAAAAATAATTAAAAATAATAAATAAAAAAAAAATAAATAAATAAAAAAAAAAAAAAAAAAAAAAAAAAAATAATTAAAAACAATAAATAAAAAAAATACTTGAAATTAATAATCAAGAAAACATGCTTCAAAATAGGGAATATGAAGAATAATTGAAAATAATAAGTAAATAAAAACAATTGAAAATAATAAATAAGAAAAAATAATTGAAAATAATGAATAGGAAAAATAATTGATAACAAATATGAAAACAATAAACAAAAAAATAATTGAAAATATTAAATAAAAATTTACTGAATAAATAATAATTTAAATATATTGCTATTTTTAAATTATTCTATAATAAAAATATTATTAAAATACATAAAAATTAAATTTTCAAGAAAAAATAAATATTAAAAAGAAAAAATTACTTACCAGTTTGACTGCAACTATTTTTAATTGCTCTCTGATTTTTAACATTTTGCATCATTGTTTTTCATTCACTATTTTTAATACACTGTAAAAAGTCACAATTTCAATATGTAATTTATTTAAAAGAAAAAAGAAGAACATCACTCAAACGCGGAAAAGTGACTGACAATGAAAGCATATTCATTAAAGAACCTACGCCCGTTTGTCTTTTATTGGTGCAATTGACGGAACCCCATATATATACATATACACAACAAAATAAAGTTGTAACACCTGTATTATCCATTTGTCGTGAAAAAATGTGGAAACTACGTTGTTATGAATTCAAGTTCATTGCGCATGTATTTACAATTCTCCAGGGGTATTAAATAATTTCTAAACTGTTAATTAATTAGTGATAAAAGTTTTAAATCCACCACAATGCAAGGCTTTATGTATATACTAATAAAATGAAAAACGAATTTCTTCTATCCTATCATCAGTACGCAATTCGCAACTGAACACAGTACCACAATTAAAATTATACTTTTTAAAACTAAATTTCTGTATAAACTATTTTTGGGAAATTTTCTACTTGTGTATTTTTAACCCTCACGAGATCGAGCCGGGTCCCTCGGACCCGGGTGAAAGTTTTTTTGATCTACTTCCGGTTAAGAAAATATTATTGGAAAATCAACTTCACATTAGGCTTGGGGAAGTAAAAACACACATTTTTCACCAGTATAAACAATTTTTTATTCATAAAATACTCTGGTAAATTACCTTTTAAGTCGAATATACGTAAGGGCTCAAGCCGGGTCCGAGGGACCCGGGCTATGAAAAAAAATTTAAAAATTTGCAACTTTTTTGCAATATTGGATTTATTTATGTTTTTTTTATCAACAACTGCCATAATAAGTGATAACATATGCTTAATACATCAGTAAATTTAATAGAACAAAAAATACAAATTAGAAAAATCTTGCTTAATAAGTATGTAGTTCGTTTTATTCAAAATGACTCATTAAATTTATTAAACAAATTTTAGTTATAACTTGATTACTTTTTAATATTTAAAATTTTTTATTCAATTATAACATTAAAATTGTATTAAATATGGAAAATATGAAGCACTTTGCTATTAAATTTTATTTTTTATTGCATTGAAACATCCGGGTCCCTCGGACCCACCTTGTGCGCGCATTTCAAAAATCGAACTCGAGCCTGTGAGGGTTAATTAATTTTTTTTTTCAATTTTAATTTAAAATTGCGAATATTTTTTTTTTTTGCAATTTTTAAAAATATTGGAAAAAAGAAGTATTTAGAAACGGTTCATTATTTTAATGGAGTGAAAATAATTATTGAAACAAGAAGTTGAAATAATTAGATAATAAATAATTTTATTATAATTTAAATTTTTCTAATTAATTATATTAGTAAAATTAGGTAAGTAATTAATTAATAAGTAAAATTTTGTAGCAGACACCAAATAGTCGAGGATCAATAATCTGTTTATTAAAGTTTGAAAATGTCTTTTCGTGTAGGTAATAATAATTTTATTGTAATTGTAATTTTTCTAATTAATTTCATTAATAAAATTCATTCATTCATTAACTAATTCTAATTCATTAATTAATAATTGGCATTATATAATAGAAATATCATTATAGTGCTTCATTGGGAATATTGTAATAATACTAGTAAAAAAATGTATGACTGTAGGATTTATTTAATAAATATTAAATAAATAAATAAATAAATTAATTAATTAATTTCGAAAAGTGACTAAAAAATATTTTTAATAATACTAATTATGTCACCCTTAATTTTGAGTATTTGCAACTACAACATCTTTCCCATAAAAGAAAGTTTCATTAACTTAATGCCATTAGAAGTCTGTCAATCACAAGAAGTAAATGTTTACTATATTATATATTGTGTGTCATTATTCTAAGAAAAAGGAAATAAGAGTCAATTGTCACATATGCTATATATTAAAGGTGGAAAAAAATCAATTTTTTCTCATTCATTGACTTCATTGAACTTCACTAAACAATATAAATAAAAATCTTTTACAGTAAAAATGAAAAAAAAAAAATTTAACATCTAGGTACTACTGTCGAATAATTTTCTAATTTGGTAATTATAATGCTAAACGGAATTAATATAATGAATATAAATAAAATAATATAAATAGCAATGAAATTAAATTATCTTTACAGATTTTAGAAAATCATTATAATTGTATAATTTTTAATAAAAATGAAATAAAAGAGAAAAACAATTTTTTTTAAATATTTAGAATATTTTAACTATCTTCAAAAAATGTTAATTACAATTTTTCAAATGAATAACTTTTTAATAATTTCTAGACTAAATTACATTCAAAACTTGCATACTCTTTTGTTAAATAAATATACAAATATTTATTTAATCTTCAATGGGAATTAAAATATTTTGAATTAATTCAATTTAAAAATCTTTTAAAATTTAATTATTGAGTAATTGAATATTTCTTAAAATTGAATTCTTATAAAGAATTTTTTCAAAATATTTAAAATAATTTAATTCTTTAGGAGAATTTTAATAGAATTTTAAAGAATAATTGCATTTTTCGAGAAATTCACTTAAAATTGTATTAACAATAATTGAAATTATGCTATGGGTTTTATTATTTATGAAAATAATTGAATTCTTGTGAAGAATTTTATTATAAGGAAAAAAATAATTGAATTCCTACGAAAAATTCAATTATTTATAAAAAATAATTAAATTACTGAGAAGAATTTCAATATTTATGAAATTAATTGAATTCTTGTGAAGAATTTTATTATAAGGAAAAAAATAATTAAATTCTTGGGAAGAACTTTATTATTTATACAAAAAAATAATTGAATTTTTGACAAGAATTTTATTGTATAGAAAAAAATAATTGAATTCCTACGAAAAATTCAATTATTTATAAAAAATAATTGAATTACTGAGAAGAATTTTAATATTTATGAAAATAATTGAATTCTTGAGAAGAATTTTATTATAAGGAAAAAGTAATTGAATTCTTGGGTAGAAGTTTATTATTTATAAAAAAAAAGAATTGAATTTCTGCCAAGAATTTTATTGTGTAGAAAAAAATAATTTAATTCCTACGAAAAATTCAATTATTTATAAAAAGTAATTGAATTACTGAGAAGAATTTTAATATTTATGAAAATAATTGAATTCTTGAGAAGAATTTTATTAAAAAATTTTTTAAATAATTGATTTCCCGTGGAAAATTTCTTTATTTGTAAAAATAAATAAATAAATGATTTAATTCTTGCGAAGAATATAATAAAAAAATTTCTAAATAATTTATTTTTTTCGATAAATTTTATAAAAATTGTATTATAAATAATTGTATTTCTATGACAACTTTATTATTCATAAAAATAATGTTTAATGTTTTTACAAGGTATTTTATAAAAATTTTTTTTTTTTTTTAATAATTGAATATTTTTGGTAAGTTTTAATAAAATGTAGATATTGCAAATAATTGAATTTCGGAAAATTGTTGAAAATAATATAATTGTGTCAAAGAATTTTATTTAAATTTTCTAAATTATTTTTATGTATTTTATTAAAATTTTTGAGAATAATTTTTTTTTCAATTATCAGCACATTTAAAACACCCGTGTAGAAATCACCATGCTATGCCTAAAATGATTATTGGCCCTAGCTTGGACCTAACTTGGCAACCCCTTTTTATATATCCTAGGCTGGTCCTAACTTGGTACTAGCTAGGAGATCCAGTTATGACTTAGAAAAATTTTTAGGAAAATAAAGTGTCAAAATTGATACATGAAAAACATGTAAAAATTGATAAATATTCTCAATTAATATTTATAAAATTAATTGATAATCATATTTATTTAAACAATTTATTGTTTGACATAAATCAGAAAATTATACAAATACTATAAAATAAAGTTAATTTATTAATTTATTAATTCAGCAATTGTTTAAACAAATAATTGTTATTTACTAACTTTTTACACAATCAACCTAGAAACTAGCAGTTTTTGCTAATTTTGCAATAAGTAAATACTCAGATTAGTTAATTGCAAAATTTTAAAAGACTACAAGTGTCTAGACGCTTTATTGTCTTAAGAATTAATAAATAACAACAATTTTTTGTTTAAACAAATGCTGAATTGTTAAAATTATAAATTATCTTCATATTTCACTACTCAAGTGTAATAATCGCGAAGTTAGATAAAAAACTGCAAATTTTTAAGTAATTTGTTACAAAAGTTAATAAAACAGCAAAATTTATTTATTTATTTAAACAGATACAGACTGCAATATAATTATCATTAGTAAAATATATTTCTAATTTCGTTCGCTGATTTTAAGTTTCGTTTAAGTTGGTGCTAAACACTAAGAGATATTGCAATTCGAATGTGGGCTGACCCACCCAGGTCCAACCCAGGACCTACCTGGGCTTCCTAGTTTCATTAGCAAAAATTTCTAAGTCCAAGTCTAAAAAATTTTTTGCAACAAAAAATTAATGCTTAAAATGATTTAGAATAATGAAAAACGTGTTTTTAACATAAATTTTTTTGACATTTTTTTAAAAAGTGGATCACCCGCTTAATTAATTAGGAAAAATTTCCAAGTCCAAAAGACGAATATTTTTTTTAGACCAAGAAATTAATGTTAAAAATGATTGAGAACAATGAAAAACCTGTTTTTAACGAAAATGTACAGATATTTTTTTTCTTGATATAATATAAAAATATTAATTTTTGAATTTTTATATTTGGATATTATTTTATTATTATTGTTGTTGTTAAACTATTTTTTTTATTTATTATCGTGTATTAGTGTCAATAATTACTATATTGAATCATCAAAAGCAAGTCCACAAGTCACTGACAATAAAAATTTTGATCTCAACTAGTTTCATTAGCATAGTGGTTAGGGCGTTAGTCTCGTAGTCCGTAGGTCGTAAGTTCGATTCCCGCGTGCGTTAGATTTTATTTACTTCTTAGGTTTGCGTTTATTCCGATTTTTCTGCATTGTATTCGTATAAGTATGCAATTTAATGATTATATATACTGTAAAATAATTTAATTAACAAATTTCTAATTTTTTTATAATTTTTAATGTATATATTAGAGGAATATATATTAATCTCTGCATATACTAACATTATTTATGAATTAGCTTTTGGTCATCATTTAATTGAAAAAAATAATAATTAATTAAAACTAATACTTATTATTAATAATTTAGGTTATTTCTTTAACAAATATTATTAACTAATCAAAATTATAATGAAATAGAAAATACTGTCTGAGATGGTCCTTTCTAGGTCCTAAAATGGACCCATAAACTGGTCCTAACTAGGCTCCCAAGTTAGGACCAGGCTAGAATCGCATCACTACCCATTGTTGGTCCAACCTACACTGCCAACCTAGGACCAAGCTATTAACAGGGCAAAATAGATAGGACCTGGCTAGGACCAATTTTCATTTTCCACACGGGCAGTGCAAATTCTCAACAAAAAAAAATAAATAAAAATATTATTAAATACCATTTTCACATCAAACAAAATTAATATTATACATATCATAAAGTTAACAAAAAAATTAAAATACTTTCACAAATTTTAGAAAATAATTATTATTGCAAAATTTCTAATTATATGTAACGATTATTAACGAATCATTCCTATCATTGCATCATTAATAAATAACCAATTTGTTCAAATTATAAAGAGATAAAATTTTGATCTACCAATTTAGGCATTTTATCAATGAAAAAAAGTAATTGAAACAAATTAATAAGAAGTTTCTGATCCAAGTAGAAAAATGTAATTACAGTCAGACGTAGGTACAACAAAATATATCTATAGAGAATGATATTTCTAAATATTTTCTACATAAATTTTCAATAATTTTTCCCTTTTACATATAAATATTCACACATAAAAGAAGAAAATTCTATTTTACAGAAATACTCCATATAAATTATTTAGTTAAACACAATTGTAATTTTAATTGTAACACAATGAAATAAAAGCACAGAAGTACATTGTTTCGCAAGTCATTGTATTTTATTATACTCCCGACCCTAAAAAGGACGGATTTTCAAAATAGAATCCAATATTCAAAAAATGGTAAAATTTATATAAAAATTCACTATTGATTAATACTCTGCTTTATTCGAAAAAGTCGAAAAATTAAAATATTAAAAAATAAAAAAAAATAGAAAGGAAAATTTTGTTTTCGAAAATTTATGGTAATTACAAAATAATTAAAAATGTTACCAAAAAAGCAAAAAATGGACAATATTATCGAATGTAGTTATTGATAATAATATTTCAAATTTTATAATTAAAAAAATTTTTATTATAATGTTGGACGAATTTCAACAATTAAAATTAAGTTTGCGCTTGCGCTGACTTGAATCGTGAATTCAGAACAAGTATCTGGCAAATTCGGAAATCCTGCGAACTGTTCAGACGTCAAACAATCGTTTAACGAAGAGGATGAAACTTTTTGTACAGACATAAAATATTTTTCAAGTAAGTCTACAATTTTTCTTTATAGAATAATAATAATTTAATAATAATAATAACAAAAACTAGTGGAAATTAGAAATTCTATTCAAAATTCGAATTTTTTTTTCAAATAAATGACCAAAATTTTTGTCAAAAATTTCTAAACAAATATTTAAAGTTTAAACACAAAAAATACTTTGCCATTTTTAATTTTTCAACTGACATTCGATTAGAATTTTCGGTATTCAAAATTATATTTTGAAAAAAAGAAAAGAACACTTAAAAAAAAGTTGTCTCGGAAAAAATTTTCTCTTTATTTACGAAATGATTCGTTTTAGATCGCGAGGAACGTGAAAACTGTTTATTAAGTTCCATTTTATTTTTAACGCGCAAAAATAATTTAAACTGAATAAAATGTACCCATTTTTAATTAACAATTTTTAAATAAAAATTCCTTTTTTTCTGAAAACGGAGAAAAAATTTCAAAAAAGTGAAAAAAATTGGAAAAAATTTAAGTGATTTATTTTATTATTTGTAAATGTTCAACTGACATAATTAATTTATAACCTTTTGCTAATTAATTGCATTCAACTATTTTCAACTATATTTCTCTAAAACAAAAAACACAACAAAATTGTAGCAAATGAAAGTTTTTCAAAAATTCAAACAAGTTCTTATAAGAATAATTTTTCAATAGACTCACTCTAAAAGTGTGTTTACAAACAATAAATTGAAATACTGCGCAAAAAATTTCACTTTCCTAAAATCCTTTAAAAAAATTTGTATGGTGTATTTCACGCATTCTGAGAAAAGGTCGAAAGTCATCTCTTGTAATGCTACTGTCAAACATTATAAATTCACAGTCTCAAAATTTCTCATTGTATTCATCGAAGCGACATTTAAACTGTCTGATAAAAGATTAAATGTAATGTTTGATTTACTTTTACAAATTCATTCATAAAGAGAAAAAAAAAAGTTTCAGCATTAAAACTTCTTTTTTTTATTTTAAAATTTCTTTTTCTATTTTAATTGTAAAAATATTTAAATAATAATTTAGTAAATAATGACAATAATTGATAATAATAATTATATTTAACAATAATGACAATTTTAATAAAAATATAATAAAAAAACTAAATAATAATAGTCTACAGAAAAAAAATTAATTGATTCAAATAACTTATTACTTGTTTATTATCAGAATAAATATTTATTAATATATTATCAGTTAAATAAAATTTATTTGATTCAAGTAAATATTTATTTGATAATAGACAAATAATCCGTTATTTGAATCAAATACATTTTTTTCAATGGAATAATAATAATAATAATAATAATAAAAATAATAAAAATAATAATAATAATAATAATGAATATTAATAATTATAATCCTAATAATAAATTAATTAACTTTCTCTATTTCAGATAATAATGTTACAAAAATTTTTTGAATTTCAAAATCAACAAGTATTAAAATGTGATCAACTACTAAAAGGTTAGCATTATTTCTTCAATTTTTAAAATATTTTTTTCAAAATACACTGCAAAAAATATGTCAGTTTGTTCATCTCGATTTTGTGTTAAAACTACGTACATTATACCAAATATTATCTAGTAATAAAAAATCAAAATTATTTTTAAATTACGAAACTAATTATAGAACTAAGAATTCGTTTGAATATTTATTATTCTAAATCCAAAAATAGTCAAAATTTAAAAAAATTAAGGATTTAAAATTTTTTAATTTAAGAAAAACCGTTCGAATTGTAAGTTCTTCAAGACTTTGTTTTTACAGTGTAATTAACTATGTTACTAACATTTTGAACGTTAAAATAAATGAGACGATATTTTTTTTATTTCTTTTAATTTGTTTTTTTTTATAAAACGAAATATTTAATTCTTAATTAATTAAATGTTTATAATTTTTAATAGTTTTCTTGTTTTTACAAAAATTTAAAAAAATAATTAAACAAAAAAATTTTTGTTCATTTGAACATTTAAAACTTTAGGAAAATAACTAACTTTCTCTTGAAATTGGAATTAGTAAAAAAAAACTAATTAAATAATAAAAATTCAGTTGTACTGATTCAATTAGTAATATTTCTACTAATTAAATAGTTAATATTGACAAATTATTAGTTAAAATTAACTTTTAGGTAACGTCAAAATTATTGAAATTGTGTTAAAATTACAAAAATTTTCTGTAACTAATTCAATTCAATTTATTTATTAATAAATTATTATTTATTTACAAATAATTAGTTATTTTCTAATAATATTTAGCTATTTTTTAATTGTTTACTAATTTCTAAAGTAAAAAGTCACTCAGGATATTATTAACAATTAGTTAAATCTAAATTAGTTAAAGATAACTTTAACTAATTTAGATTTAAAGAGTGAAACAAATTGTCCTGCACAAAAAATTTATTTATTAATAATTATTTATTTACTAATAAATAGGAACTTTTAAATAATTTTTAGTTATTTTTTAATAATTTCTGAAGCAAAAAATTCAGTCAGGATTTTACTAACAATTAGTTATTTTTAACTAATTTATACTTAGAGAGTGAAACAAGTTGCCCTGCACAAAAAAATTATTGATTAATAATTAGTAATTTTCTAATAACTTTTAATTATTTTTTACTAATTTCTGATGTTAATAGTCAATAAGGATTTTACTAAAAATTAATCATTTTTAGCAAATTCGGATTTAGAGAGTGAAACAAATTGTAATTGTAATTGTCTTGCATAAAAAACATAAATAATATTTTGAATGATTTAAAAAAAATAGTATTGAAGAGAAAAATTTAGAATTCGTTATGACATGTGTGATAAGATAATAAGAGTTGATGAATTGTCAGCTTTTAATCTAATGTGTGGTCCACTAGTCTGCGTCCTTCCTCGGACGAACGTATCGCACTTATTTGTATCCATGGAAACATACGAGAGTGACACGTTCGCGCGAGGAAAGCATCGTTGCACACAATTAATTAACAGTCTTTCCCAACTCTTCAAAACTTCATTTATAGATAATACCTTATCAATAAATATATTACATGAATTTTAAAAACGATTTTTTGTCGATTTCTATAGTTCAAAATTTGGTTCAATATTTTCAAAATTCCAAATAAAGAATCAAATTGAATGAATATTTATTCCATTTATTATTGCGCGGGTGTTTTGAGATATCTAAGTACGTGTTTAGAATTAATCTATCAAATTTCAAAATTTTAAATAAAAATTTTATTTGAACCAAATAAAATATTTAGTTCGTTCCAACAAGACAAATGTCTTTTTTTCTGCGTGAGCATTTATTTCTTAACGAATTTAAATTAAATTTGCAGACATGAATTCGACGATAAATGAAACAATTGCCTCTTGCCCACCAATTTTCGACTCAATATTGTGCTGGCCCAGAACAGAAGTTTCTCAAATCGCAAAATTGCCATGCCCTTCGATATTCTTAAAGGACCATAGTTCAAAGCCTGCAATTGCATTTAGAGAATGTTTGGCAAATGGTGAATGGTATCAGGACAAAAATGGTGCATCGTGGAGTAATTATTCCCTCTGCATTCTGTCCGAGAGGTACATAACAACATTAAACGATTTAAATTTAACGGAATATGATGAAAAAATTCTCAACTCCAATTTGACACTTGTAAGTAAAATTTTATGTATAGTATTGACAATGTCCCAGTTTTCAGTTTTATTTTGATGATAACAATATTGTACAAAAGAAATTATTAGTTTTAATCTGTTTAGTCAATTACACTCAGAGAAAAGAAATATTAGATACTACTAAATTATTTATTATTTGTATGGAAATACTTATTATTTATTATTATAATTAGAATTATTATTTGTGATAACATGGTTGCCACAAAATGATAAATATAAAATTCCAGGCTTTTTTCAGGATTTTCCAGGTCAATACTTACAAAATTCCAGTCAAAACTTAAAAAAATTTCTGTCCAGAAATTTTTTTAAATTAAAAAAAAATTATTTACTGTTCCTAAACTATGGCAAGAACAATACCAATTAATATCTGGGTCATCAAAATTAACTTAATTCACAATTCATAAAAAGTAACCACAGCCGATAATCAGCAAAAGATGAAAAATTATTTTTTGAACAAACTTTATCTTCTGCTTACTAACAATTGTTAGTCAACAAATTTTTTACTGGTCCCAATTTATTGCTAGAACAATTCCAATTAATACCTGGGTCATCAAAATTAATTTAATTGACAATTCATAAAAAGTAACCACAGCCGATAATCAGCAGAAGATGAAAAATTATTTTTTGATCGAACTTTATCTTCTGTTTACTAACAATATTGTTAATACAAAAATCGTTTACTGGTCCCAAACTATTGCTAGAACAATTCCAATTAATATCTCGGTCATCAAAATTAATTTAATTCACTATCCTTAAAAAGTAACCACAGCCGATCATCAGCAGAAGATGGAAAATTATTTTTTGATTGAACTTTATCTTCTGTTTACTAACAATATTGTTAGTACAAAAATCGTTTACTGGTCCCAAACTATTGCTAGAACAATTCCAATTAATATCTGGGTCATCAAAATTAATTTAATTCACAATTCATAAAAAGTAAACACAGCCGATAATCAGCAGAAGATGGAAAATTTTTTTTTTGTACGAACATTATCTTTTGTTTACTAACAATATTGTTAGTAGAAAAATTTTTTGCTGGTCCCAAACTATTGCTAGAACGATTCCAATTATTATATGAGTCATTATCTCCTGTTTATTAACAATTGTTTGTCCAGAATTTCCCGGCTCTGTGCCAACCATGGATAAATAAAATTTTTATTTAAGACAAATAAAAAAATTTTTTAGATTCTGTGACAAACATATTTTTATTTTACTCAAAGAAATTAATTATAGTTGTTTCAAATAAAACATTTCTCTGAGTGTTTCCATTCGACACCCAGAAAAAAGATATTTTTTACTTAGAGCCAACTGGGTGCCAGTTTTCGGATTCATTTCAAATAAATCATATTTGATTTAAATAAACTTTTTCTCTGGGTGCAGAAGGGAAAACCAATAAAATGCTTGCAAAATTGAATTAAATTCTAAATAAATGAATTTTAAAAAATGGACAGAAAATGTAACATCAACAGTTGTTATATTCTTCAATGCATTTTACGAAATTTAATTGTTTGATTAATTGTTTTTTACAGGAATGGTTACCGAGAATAAAAGCAGTTTCACAAATTGGATATGCAACATCCTGCGTTACTTTAATCATTGCTTTTATTGTTTTTTATTTACACAGGTACGTTCAAGTATTTTTATCAATAATGAGTATTTTGAGCTAATGCATTTTTATATAGAAAATTGCAGAATTCACGAAACAGATTGCATATGCACTTGTTTGCATCATTTATTCTGAGAGCGTTCATATCCCTTCTCAAGGATTGGCTTTTTGTTGAGGGAACAGGACTCACTGAAGACTTTGTCTTCAGGGATGGAGAGAAGTTCTTTATCAGCCAACACAATGTTATTATCATCATTATTATACACTGAAAAAAAAATTTATTTCCTTCAAATAACCGATTTACTTAACTATTGGCAAAATAATTTTGATACTGTAAAGAATTTTCAAATACTTGAATCAAATAATTTTTATTTAAATTAAATAAATTTTAATTTAACCAATAATTTTAGTATTTGAAGCAAACGCCATTTAATTCACCCAGAAAAAAATTTTATTTGAACAATATATAATTTTATTTAAACAAAATAGAATTTTATTTAAATTAAATAAAATTTATTTTGAAATAAATAAAAAGTCTAGTTGACACTGAGAGAAATATAAATATTGTTTCTGGGGGTAGATTTAAACAAAAATTATTTAATTCAAGTCAATATTTATTTCACGATAGACAAATAATTGATTATTCGAATAAAAAAAAATTTAATGTTCAGTATATTAACGTTTAATCGAATTCAATTTTTATTATTAAATTATTAATTGGGTCATTCCGAGAGGAATTTCCACTAATAAAATTTCTTTTGAACGGAATAATTTTGTTGGGTTTCTTATGAAAAATAAGAAAACACGTATTTTTTTATTTTTTTATTCGATGAAAATTGTGAAAGTTGTGATTTTTTAAAATTTAACTTCTTCAGAGGCCGAAGATTTTGAAACACGTTTTTCTTCAATACTTCTGGAAGACAAGAAAAAATTTACTACATAAAATTTATTCGTTTTTTCTCAAAGTTTTTAGATATTCAATAAAAAATTACGTATCTTCTACGAAAGTATCGAAAAAATTGAAATTAATTCTTAAAAAATGATTTTTCAAAACCAAGTGATCGATTAATTTTATTTTTGAATTAATTTCAATTTTTTAGATCCTTTCGTTGTAAATTAAAAATTATTTGATTCAGGTAAATATTTATTTGATAATAGACAAGTAATCGGTTATTTGAAGCAAATAAATTTTTTTTTCAATATATTTTTACTCCTTCTTATCTATTCTGATTATATATTGATATAATTAATTATTAGGGGGATTTTATTAAAATTTTAAATTGAACAAAATTCAATTATAAGCTGAATAAAATTCAATTGGTAATTGACTTAAAATTACATAAAATTCAATTGGCAATTGAAATAAATGAAAAGAGTTAATTTCGATGAATATTTAATTAAATTTTAGGTTTGGTTTTGCAAGACAATCACAAGTATATGGCAATATTGCATTTTGGCAAATTACACATGGGTATTGATGGAAGGCTTATATATTCATAGACTGGTATTTTCGTTATTTTCTGCAGATAAAAATACTATCACCCTTTATGTTGTAATAGGCTGGGGTGAGTCAATTAAATTATAATTTTATATATATATTACTTATTCTTTAAAAATTTTGATTTTTAAAATTAAAAAATTCCTTTAAAATGATTAATAATCTGAATCAGTGCACGGAAAAAAAGCTTTACTTGGGACAACGATAACTATTCTAAATTAATTGAATTTCTTTTGAAATTTCATTATTTATGAAAATAAGTGAATTTTGGATGCATTTTCTGAATTGTTTCTTTAAATAATTGAATTCTTTTGCGAAATTTGATAAAAAAATATTAAATATAAAAAATAATTGAATTTCGAATATTTTTTGACAGTAATTGAAACGTTTTAAAGAATTTGATTATAATTTTTTTAATTCTAGTATTAGCGAATTTAAAATAGTGGAAATTAAAAAAAAAAATAGAAACAGTAGCTTTTATTGGCTCAAATCTAAAAAAAAGTAACCAAATAGTAGCATAACGTAAAAATAGTAGTAAATAGTAGGTTTCAGTAGATGTGTGAGAAGTCTGAAATTTAAAAAAAATTTAAATAAATAATAATAATAAATTTTACAAATTTAATGAAACGACATTTTTACAGGCCTACCAGTAATTGTAACCATTCCATGGATAATTGCTAGAATAATATTTGAAGATGTTTTATGCTGGACAACTAATCATAATTCTCATACCTTCCTCATAATACGTATTCCCACAGAAATCTTAATTTTGGTAAGTGTATTTGCCAGTAGAAATAAATATTCAAATGAAATATTCAATATTTCATTTTGAATATTTATTTAAATTATTATTTATTCTTCATAAAGAAGAAATAGAAATTTTGTCACATACCGAATAATTATACAACAAAAAACTTTCTTTAATTACAGTTTAATTTTTTTCTCTTTCTAAATATCGTACGAGTACTTTTTGTGAAATTCAAAACATCCGTTCTTCTACAGAGAAAAAAAATGCAATACAGGTAATTTTTGAACCTTATTTCAAAATTTAAAAAAGGAAAAAAAAATTATTTTGTTGGAAATTTTTCAGAAAATGGGCTCGTTCAACTTTAATATTAATTCCATTGTTGGGAACACATCACAGTTTATTTATTGGATTGTCTTTCTATAAGGAGCCCCGAGTGGAATTAATCTGGCTCTTTTTTGATCTACTTTTCGTATCTTTTCAAGTAATTATCATCATTTTTAATATTTTTTTGAAATCAAATAACTATTTAGTTATTTTATACATACTGAAAACAAATTTTTATTTGAAAAAATAAAATCGGAAAAAAGATTTTCCGATCTTTTTTCTGCGTGTAGTTGTTTGATTTTAATTATTTTATTTATACAAAATTGAGATTCAATTAATTTTCGATTTTTAATTACAGGGCTGCTTTATTGCAATTCTCTACTGCTTTCTAAACAATGAAGTAAAAACAGAAGTTATTCGTTCGTGGAAAGCTCGAAAGTTGAAAAAATTCGTCAAAACAATGTCAAAATAATCAAGTGTCAACAATTATACGAAAATTAAATAATTTAAGAAATAAAATAAAAAAAACCTTTTTTTAAGGTAAAGAAGAATGTATTAATTCAAGTATTTTTACAATTTTGTAGATTTTTTATCCAACTTAGTTTAAAATTTTACTAAATCTATTTATAAATAATTTTAACATTTTTTATATGTTTAGAGATACGTATTTTTGTAAAACCAAAAACATTAATAATCTAATACTAAACAATAAATATAAGTTTTTATACTCGAACTCTGAAGTGAAAATATATTTATTTAAAAAGAAACTTTGCAGTTTTGTATTGTATTTTAATTTAATTTTTTCTAATTAATTAATTTTTATTATTATGTATTATTATTTATTTATTTTTAATTTTGTTTTGTTTTCTTTTAATTTTACTTTAATTTTCTTTTAACTTAATTTAATTTACTTTTAATATTACTGTGAATTTATTTAAAGATAATTATAATTTTATTTTGATTTTATTTCAATTCTATATTAATTTTTAAATTTTATTTTTCATTTTTGTATTTTAAGTTAAAAATCTATATTTTGTTTATCATCAGACGATAAGGGTCACACAAACTACAGAAATTATGTGAATATCGATTGTCCGTTTTCGAGCTTGTTTAATGCTGCCATCTATTTGGATTTCGTCCTTTACTAGATATCCTTATACACACAAAATTAAGAACAGAAATTTTCCAATAAAAAAAAATTACTGATTGCAAAAAAAATTAAAACGTGATATTTAACAATTATTAAATAAATATTTATTTCTATTTCAAATAATTTAGGAACTTATAAATTATTTTTTTAAAACGTGACGCAAAATCATTGTAATAAAATTACATTTTTAAGAAGAAATAAATAAAAATTTCTTTTATTTGAAAATTCAGGGGTGCGGTTTTAAAAAATACTTTGACTTTGACTTTCGATTTTGAATTTGACTTCGACTTTAATTTTCACTTTGACTTTCAATTTGACTCTGACTTTTAATTTCAATGTCAAAGTCAAAATTAAAGTCGAAATCAAAGTGAAAATGACATTCAGAGTCAAAATGAAAATCAGAGTGAAAACGAAAGTCAAAATCAAAGTCAGAATGAAAATGAAAATCAGAGTAAAAACTTTCGTAAAAGTCGAAACAGATTTTTAATTTTGAGAATATTTTTTTAATTTAGCTTCTGTAAAAGAATATTGTCATCATAAAGAAAAAGTAGAATATTTTGATTAAAGGGTGATTGAAGAATTGATGATAGTTTGAGGGGTTGTTGATTTTAAAGTAATGAGGTGTGAATTGTCCCACGACATAACCACAATAACAATGTTCATCAGGTGAAAGCCCCATGTGTTAAGTTCGTTTTGCCCTTTGCCACACGAAACATTAGTATTGTCACGTGTCGACACGTGCGTAGTATTCTATTTTCATCA
Organism: Leptopilina heterotoma; assembly: GCF_015476425.1. NCBI lineage: Eukaryota > Metazoa > Arthropoda > Insecta > Hymenoptera > Figitidae > Leptopilina > Leptopilina heterotoma. The sequence goes on from NW_025111150.1 coordinate 509,417, forward strand.
CAATTATTATAGACATGTATACTTTAAAAAAGTGTTGAGCGATTACAACTCTACACTTTATCAAGAAAAAAAAAATTAAAATGTCAACTTTTTATTTAGATTTTATGGATGGACGAAGAGCAATTTTTAAAATTGACTCATTTCTCTTGATGCAATATTATATTATATTCTATCAATTCTGTATATGCAACAATTAACTGTAATAATCTTCGTATTTCATTCATTCATTCTGTCTGTCCACACAATAACTTTTTTTTAAATAAATATTTAATCAATATTATTTTTCCTTAGGAATTAAGAATTTTAAAAATTTTAAATTCAACAACTTATAAAAATATTGTTATAAAAACATGAAGATATTATTGCGAAGGAATTTATCAAATATTTGTAAATAATTGAATTCCTGGGAAATTTTTATTATTTATGAAAAAAATTAAATGTTTGTGTACTATTTTTGGGAATTTGAAATTGATTTGAAAATAATTGAACTTTGGGGAAGAATTTTGTTATTTATTTAAAGATAATTGGGATTTTGACGAGAATTTTTTTTTTAATTTGAAAGATAATTGAATTTTATGAGAAGAATTAAAATCACTCTTGAAAATAATAGAATTTCTGGAATTATTTGTAATTTTTCCAAAATTGGATTTTTTTTAGTGTTTTCAACAAAACTGAATTACAAATTTGTAAATTCTATTATTTTTAAAATTTCTAATTTGATCCTAAAAAGTTGGCCGCGCGCTTTAGCACGCGAATTGTTGCTGATAATATACTATCAATATAAAGATAATAGTAAATAAATATTCTTTTTAAATTTTAATTAGTAAAAATGTTTACTAATTTGAATATTAGTGACTGATTTTTTGCTTTTGAATTAATTAATAATTTTACTAATAAATTAGTAGAAATTACTATTTATTAGTAAACTTTACTTATAAATTAGTAAAAATTACTATTGATTAGTAAATTTTACTTAAAAATTATTAGATATTACTAGCTTTTTTTTTGTAAAATTTACTATTTCAAAAGTAAAAAATCAGTCATTAGTACAAATTAGTAAACATTTTTACCAATTAAAATTTAGAGAGATAGTCTTTCAACAATGCTATAAAATATGGTTAAATTTTTGAAATAAAAACCGAATAAATTTATTGCTTAAAATTCAAAAATAATAGAAAAATACGGGAATATTTTAAAATTGGAATCTAAATTAAACTTGTTAACTTAGGATCTTTCGGTATTTTTTTTGAAAATCATTAAAATTTAAAATATATTTGTTGCCTGGGAGTTTTGGAGTCGTTAAATACGAATATTTTTTAATAATCATTGAATAATTATTTACGAGACTTATTTTTATTAAACGAAATTAGACGAAAATTGCAATAAGAATTGAATAAGCAAATTCAACACAAAAGGCCTAGAGTCGATTTCTCGCGCATTGAGTTTGAGTTTCAGATACAAGAATATAGATTTTCGAGAGGCTCAGGTGCCAGTCAAGAAACATCTGAGACTCCTGGATGAAAAATACACTTCGTTTCAAGTTTCAATATAAGGAAAAACATAATTATTATTTTTTGAAATTGTGCCGAATTATTGTGCATCTATTTATGCACGCCAAAAAAATTTTCCAATTTCCCTACAACACCTACAACACTTTATTTGAAAGGAAAAAAAAAATTCCTATTTTCTGAAAATTAAAAAAATTATATTTTACCTTTATAGATACAGTATATACCTACATGCACAAATGTACTTTTAGAAAGAAAAAAAGTACAAATTATAGAGCGCACGATAAGAAAGATTAGAAAAAATTTATTATAATAGTAAACAAATACTACAAAATAATACATTTTGTATCAAACAGGGAAGTGATTAAATAATATTAAGTGATTAAAAAAAACTCACCGAACGGTGAGTCCCACGTTGGGCGACAGATGCTATGCCATCGCACCTCCTCTTGAAGAATACGTCAATATGATAGAACTTTTCTTTTTCTTCCACATGCTCTTCCTGTCCTTCTGATTTATACATTAGAAATAAACTGAAAAAAACGAAAGAATTGTTTAAGAAAAAAAAATTAAATTAACCTTTAGATAAGTGGCTATAACAATACGGTCTTTGTTAATGAAGATTAACTTTGAGGACTCAGGTACTAATTTCGTTCTCTATTTAACGTATGGAAAATGATATCCTTGACTTAAAGTCTTAGTTTAATACTCTACTCGACAAATCAAACAATTATTAGAATTAGAAACATTAGTTACAAAAAGTAAATTTAAACGTCTTTTTTCACAAATTTTGATTGTTTGATAGCACAGTAAATCGTGAGGTATTAAAAAGATATTATGCAGATTAAATTAACACCAAAAAAGATTAAAATAATCAATTTTGGTGTTATTTTTTACAATAAATGAAATTTTAGTTTATTACATTTTTTTATAACTATAAAACATGAAGATATCGATAACTCCGAGTCTTCGACTCGGAGTTATCGATATCTTCATATTTTATAATAATTAAAGATGACCAAGTAATAAAATAATTATTTTATATTATAAGAATATTATACTTCTTCAAAATTATTTTCATTATTTCAATTCAATTAATATTTTCAAAAAATTTTAACTACAATTTTACTTCGTATCTATTATTATTAATAATTTTCGAAAAAGTTCTTTGGCAATTTTCAAATCCATTTGTTTACAATATTCAATTTCACGAAATTTCAATTATTCCTAAATTCTTTGATTAAATGCATATTAGAAAATAAAACCCTCAAATAATATAAAAGAAAATTCAATTAAACTTTTTCAAATTAATTTATTTTGAAAATTCAATTATTTCTCAAAATTCACGCTATATTGCTTTTAATATTCAATTATAATCTAAAATTTTAACTGAAATTCATTTTTTTGAAATGAAAATCAATTTTTATTGGAAAATTCTACAAGAATTTAATTATTTAAATGCAAAAGTAAATAATTTATTGAATAATTGAATGTTTCTCAAAATTCAATTCTCATAAAGAATTTTAGTAACAAATTTTTAAATAAAATAATAAAAAAAAATAAATAAAAAAAAAATAAAATAAAAAAATAATAAAAAATTAAAAAAAATAAAAAATAAAATAAAATAATAAAAAAATAATAAAATAATAATACAAAATAATAATAATAATAAATAAAAATAAATAAAATAATAAATAATAATAATAATAAATAATAAATAATAAAAAAAAATAAATAAATAAATAAAAAAATAAATAAATAAATAAATAAAATAAAAAAAAAATAAAATAAAATAAAATAAAATAAAATAAAAAAATAAAAAATAAAATAATAAAAAAATAAAAAATAAAAAAATAAATAAATAATAAAAAATAAAATAATAATAATAAATATTATAATAATAAATAATAATAATACCTAATAATAAAATAATTGAATTCTTTTGTCGAATTTTATTAAAACTTGCATGAACATAATTACTTTTTTCAAGGAATTCAATTATAATTGTATGAAAAATAAAATTGAAACGCTGTGATGAGTTTTATGAGAATTTTCAAATTCATTCGTTTACAATTCAAATTTTCAAAATTTCAATTATTCGGAAATTCTGCAAATAAATATATATTGAAAAATAAAAACTTGAAATAATTTTAATAAAAATCCTATTAAATTTTTAAAAAGAATTAATTTTACAGAAGTTTTTGTCAGAAATATGAAAAATTAAGAATTTCAATGATTTTAGTTTGAAACTTTTTAAAAATTTAATTATTTCTAAAAATCCACGTTATAATGCTTTTAATATTTAATTATAATTGAAAATTTTAACTGAAATTCATTTTTAAGACCATTTTTATTAGTAAATTCTACGAGAATTCAATTATTTAAATACAAAATAAATAATTTATGAATGTCATGTTTCTTGAAATTATATTCTCATAAAAAATGTTATCAACAAATTTTTTAAATCATTAAATTCTTTGGACGAATTTTAATAAAATTTTTAAGAATAATTACATTTTTTGAGGAATTTGATTAAAATTGAATTAAAAATAATTGAAATTCTGGAATGAGTTTTATTATTTATGAAAATAATTGAATTCCTAAAAGAATTTTATTAGTTATAAAAATAATTGAATCCCTGTAAAAATGTTATTATTTATGAAAATAATTGAATTATTGCGAAGAAATTTATAAAAAAATTTGTAAATAATTGAATTCCTTTAAAAATTTTTATTATTTATGAAAATAATTGAATGTTTGCATTTTGAAGAATTTTATTCAAATTTTTTTTAATAATGGAATTCTTTTGGAAAATTTTATTAAAATAGTAGATATTGAAAATCATTGAATTTTAGAGAACTTTTGAAAATAATTGAAATTTTGACAAGAATTTGATTAAAATTTTGTAAAATAATTGAATATCAGAGAAGAATTTTAATATTTATAAAGAGAATTGAAATTTTGACGAGAATTTTTTTAAATATTTGAACACAATTGAATTTAGTAACTATGTCACTAAATTAGTTAGTAAGTTAGTAACTAAGTTAGTAACTAACTTACTAACTTACTATTCTCCCTGAAGAGGCTAAATTCGTTGAATTTTTCCAAATCGTTGACTTTTGTGTTTTATTTCAAGTAAAATTTCATTTATAGTTAAAAATAACACCAAAATAGATTATTTTAATCCTTTCTGGTGTTAATTTAATCATAGAGAGATTAAACTGTTGCAGATTATTTTAATAAAATTTTCTATCCTTTTAGGATGTTGTTCAGTAATAACTATAACTCAGGTAAATACCGGATGTCAGAAAATTATTAGAATGAGAAAAAATAAATTTTAACGTCCTGTTTCCCTAATTTTGATTGTCTGATAGCGTACGGGTGGAGGTGCTACTACTTAAAAGTTCCAATAAAATTTTCTATTCTTCAGGATGTTGTTCAGTAACATCCTAGCTACAACTCAGGTGACTTCCAACTGACAGAAAAATATAAGAATTAAAGAAAATAAATTTAAACGTCCATTTCCTCAAATTTTGATTATCTGATAGCGTACTGTTGGACCTGCTACTACTTAAAAGTTGCAATAAAATTTTCTATCCCTCAGGATGTTGTTCAGCAACACCCTACCAACAATTCAGGTGATTTTAAAGCAATTAAAAATTATTAGAATTAGAGAAAATAAATATAAATCTTTTTTTTCTCAAATTTTGATTGTTCTAGCATATCTATTGGAATGATTATTCTACCTATAATTATTATTATTATTAAAAAACGATTTGGAATAAACAAAATCTCAGAAAATTGTCAATACCAAAACGTACATGAATTATCCCGATGTAATGGCGACAAGGGTGGAAGGCGGACTAAAAATTGGTCCATGAACTACTATTGGATGGTACAAGGGATGCTGCGAATCATGGGCGTGGTTATTCAAGATGAAACCAACCCCTTTATAGCTCGTCTCTCAGAAACCTAATATCAGTTTGATCAGATCTTTATCAAGCGTAGTTTCAAAAAAACAAGAGGAAATTTTTTTTTAATCGTACATTTCTTCCTTTTTATTAAATATCAATCATTTAGTTGTTACAAAAGTGGAAACTGTGATAATAAATCTGTCTCAATCATAATATGATCGTGACGATAAATTATTACCTAAGCAATTATCAAACCTGATAATTGGAATTTAATTAATCTTTTATTCATACAGCAATATGTGGACAATTAACAAAAGTGATTTGGAAAGTGTTTATTGTGACCTGATATTTTATTAAAAGGAAAAAAGTATTTTTCTCTCAAACTACAATTTTTCGGTAAGAACAAATAATTTTTTTTAACATTAATTGTTGTAGAAATAATTATCAGAATTAAATAATTTATATCATAGATTTTAAAAAAGAGTTTATTCTTTTCAAAGAATTATATTTTTCACTCAAATAAATTTTAACTTTTACTAAAAATTTTTGCTTACTGAAATTTTCAGGCTTTTCTTCAATTAATTAATAAACAAAAGATGAAACGAGTAAATACTCATTTCATCTTTTGTTTATTTATTAATTTTCCGAATAATCTTTTCTCTCTGTTTTATTTTAAATAATTATTTGTACTTTCAACAAATTTTTTTTGAAACTATTTTTATTTTTCAATATTATAAAAAAATCAATTTTAATTTTCCGAACAATTTTTTCTGAATAATTTTCTTTTTAAATATTTGTCGAAATGCAATTTCAATGTAATAAAATTATCACTTAATGTGATTGAAAATATATTTCAAATACGAAACAGTTCTAAATCCTATAATAAAAGGCGAAAAAAAGAAAATAATAACCGCCAAAAGAAAAGGGTTACTAATTCGATAATGAGTTCGGCAAATATTTAACCACAATACGTGCCTTCTCAGAGGAATACTTCCCTTCCTTATACGTAAGACCCGGTTTTCTGAAATATTCCCCAAGGAGTCTTAAATTTATTTTCATCGATTTAAAAAAAATCCGAGAAATAACATTTCACAACCAATGTGTTCTATTATTCAAATAATGTGATTACATTTTGGGTAACTCACGTACTTGTCAATATTATCAATTATTAACTAGCAGTCAGTCGAAAAGTCCCTTCAGATTTGTAAAAGTGGACAATTTATATAGAACCGAGGTCTTCTCGATTTAAATAATTTACAATAGCAACTTCCTCTGAGTCTGTTCAAGTTTTACGAGAGCACGATAGTCTTACTTGAAAAATCGATTTCGAAAAACTCGGGTTTAGTTGTTGAATTTTAATGAGACAAAGAGACGAAAGCAAAGTTTCGACAAATATTGTTTAGAGTAAAAAATAAAAGTGATAATTACAATCATTTTCTACATTCAGTGATACTTTTACTATTTCCTATTTTTACTACTACTTTAAACTAATAATATTTTGAAAAGTCTAATCAACAAAATTCATTTATTTCTATTTCAAATTTTATTTACAATAATTTTGCGTCACTATAAAAAAAAAATTAATTACAAAGTTCCCAAATGAAAAATTAACAATAATTATTTCGTTGAAAAATTCTGTAAAAATTTTAAGTTTTTCATTTTTATTAAAATCAGTAATTAATGAAAATAATTTTAATTAAAATCATTTTTTTAGTTGAACGTTCACAAAATTAGTGGATCATCAAAACTTTGATTTTATTTTTCTCCTGATTTCCAGAAATAATTTTGACTTTCTTCCTAAGTCTATAGAATATTTTTCTTCATTTTAAAAATTATTAGATACATCAAAAAAATTTTCTACTAAATTTATTTCTGAATATATTTGATTAAAAAATTATTCGAAACATCAATAAATAATTTTTTTCCTAAATAAATATTTAATTATTACAATTTTTCCACAAGAATTAGGATTTTCAAATGTTTAAAATTAAAAAACTTTTGAAAAGCAATTATTTATACAAAATGTACAATCTTAACTTTTACAAAATTCATGTTCGAAAAGTTTTTAGCGTTCAAATGAGCGATTTTTTAAAATATAATTATTTTTATAAATTTTATTTTCATATTATTTTCATAAATTTATCACTGAAATAAAAATGAAAGACATGAATTTGAAAGTTAAATAAATTATTTTTTAATACGTGACGAAATGATATTGTAAGGTTTGAAATTGAAAAAAAATAAAATTTATTTCATTCATTTGAATGTTCAGTTAGAGACAATGAAATTCAATTAATTTTTTATTTTTAAATTCAATAAATAAATTCAATTTTATAATCTGTTATTTATGTAATTAATTAATTAATGAAAATTAATTATTATTATTAATTTCCTTTTTTTAATTAGTAAAATAATGGAGAGAGAGGTTCTACTCCCACTATCAGCTTGTTGCAATGTAGGCCATCAATCACGTCGAAGGTGTGTATTTTTAATAATAGTCTAAAAATAAAAATTTTTTGCTTCAAATAATGGATTACTTGACAAAAGCAATTTTTTTTACATTTCAACAGCTCTTTATAGATTTTATTATATATTTTTTTATTTTATAATAAATTAAAATTTTTTATTATTAGTTACTTAAAATAAATGTCTATTAATTTTAAAAAAATTTACTGTTTTTTTTATTAATTATTATTTTATTGAGAAAATAAATCATTGCAAATTTTTTACCTTTTAAAAAAAATTAAAGCTTTGTAACAAAAATTGTAATTGACAAATAGAAATCATGTAATTTTTTTTTTCATTTCTTTTCATTAAGAAAATGAAGTTTCATTAAAAATTGTTGTTTATCATATCGAAATTAGACAATTTTTTTTAATTTTACACAAAATTAGAATATTTTTAAAATATAACAATTAAGAATCAGAAAATATACCCATTTTGCATGTTTTCTGTTTATTAATCACAATTATGTTCATAAAATTTGTATCCGGGCAAGAAGTCCAAACCAAAAAATCCACAGTAAATGAAATCCAAAATAGTAAAAAAAAAAAAAATAATTTCACTTTGGACTTATTTTTTGGATTTTTTGTTCTGGTCAAAAAGTGCAAAGAAATTAAAAATCCAATGAAAAAAATTTAGATGTAAAAATTTAAATGGTTGTCTGAAATGAAATTGTCCTTTTTTTAAACTTAACATTTTTAATTTCTGAAAATAATTAAATTTATCGAGTAATTTATGAATGGGAATTATATTGAAAAAAATAATTGAATTTTTGTAAAGAATTTTATCAAAATTGTTGAGAAAATAATTGTAGTTCTTGGAATAATTGTTTTAAAAATTTTATAGAATAATTGAAATTTTTCTAGAAATTTTTTTATTTGTGAAAATAATTGGATTTTTGTTAAAAAATTTTTTATCTATGAAAATAATTGAATTTTTCTGAAGAATTTTATTATTTATGTAAATAATTAAAATCCTGAGATTTTAAAATTAACGTTTTAAATTCTGATTTTATAGCGTAAAAAGTAAAAACGGGACTTTTTAACATGTTTAATTATTTTTTTTTGGACGTTTTTATTTATTTTGGATTTTTTAACTTCTGACATTTTTATTTTGGTTTTTTTATACTTTGGACTTTTTTTCTTGGATTTTTCGGATTGGATTTCTTGTCATGTAATCCATAAAATTATAAGTTTGTTTTATAAAATGAAGAAAAATATTTGCATAATTACTATTTTTTAATCACAAATTTTGTACAAAATTCTGATCTTTTTGTTAAAACAAAGAAAAAAATTTATTATTAAAACTTTCTTTGTAACAATTTTATTATTTTTTCTTTATTACTATATATGAAAAATAATATTCAAGAATTAATTTATTGACAACTTTGAAAATTATTAGTTGATTAGAAATTTTGATTATAAGTTTTTAAATTCTATCATTTTTAAAATTGTTTATTTTTTTATAAAACTGCAAATAAAAAATTGAATTGTTGCTAGTTTATAATAAAGAGAATAATGTTGGACAATTCCGAATGTATTTGATTTTATTTTCTTAATATTATTAAACTAATCGGACGTTAAAGATTTGATTATTAAAAAACGTTTATTTAAAAATAGAATAATTAAATAAAATTAAATAAAAATAATTATATTAATTTTGTAATATTATATCTGTTAAGTAATCTATATAATAAAATTCTTATTTTATCAATTATGAGTCTAGATTATTTGGTTGAAATAATTTTTTTCACAGAGACAGAGAAAATTCTTTTGGAAACGGTCATAATTCAGTGAATGGTATAAGCAACAGTTCAGGGAATTTATCGCGAGAAGAAAGAAGACGTCGTCGGAGAGCTACTCAAAAATATAGAACAGCACATGCAACAAGGTAAATAATTCGAAATTACATGGAGAAAAAAATTTTTCTAATCCAAAAATAAGTAGTCAACCAATAAATATATTTGAATTAAAAAAATTTTATATGTAAATTAAACCAAGTAATTTTTACTGAATCAATTTATTGATTAAAAAACTTATTACGTATTGCATCAAAATTTATTATGTTTAATTCAAAAATAATTTTTGGTTGACTGTATAACAAAGATAATTATTTTTCATTCAAATATATTGTTTTCTCAGTGTAATCCTAAGAGTTAGAATTTTTAATTTTCGAAAATCTTTTCAACAAATAGAAAAAGATAGAATTTTCTAATTGTAAATAATTGAATTTGAAAATAGAGAACGAGTAAGAGTAGAGGCGTTTAATCTTGCATTCGCCGAACTCCGCAAACTGTTACCGACTTTGCCGCCGGACAAGAAGCTCTCAAAAATTGAAATACTCCGACTGGCAATTTGCTACATTGCCTATTTGAATCACGTCCTAGAGTCATAACTGTACGCGAATGAGAATTCGAATAAATATCATTATTTTCTCATTGTTAATAGGGGAAAAAATTATTTTCAAAAATAACTTCGGAAGTGAAATGTGTTTATAAATTTATCATTATATAAAAGTATAGTTTTATGTTTAAATACCTTAAAAAGTGCAATATTAATACTTCAACATTATATCATAAATTTAACAAGATGTAATTTTAATCATATATATGTTGTATTTAATTTTGTAAATAAATCGAAATTTTCAAGTCATACTCTATATTTTTCATGCTCGATACGCTTTTTCATTCTCGAATTCTGATTAAGAAATATGATTTTATTTTTTGTTACGCAAAAATTTTATTTTAATATTAATTTTCAAGTTGGGTAATTTTTTTTAAATTAGAAAACATTCCAGTTGGCTCTAAGTCAAATATTTTTTTCTGAGTGGGTTACAAAAAGGCAAAAGAATTTCTATAATAATTTGATTTTAGAAGTTTTAGTGAATGTGCATTATTTATTATAATCAGTAAAGTAAAATAGAAAAAAAAAGAAATAATCAATTTTCGTTACAATTAACGGTGTAATTTTGGAAGAAGTGCCGAGACCCGTTTATCGCATATGCCTGAAGAGGCTCTTATAGAAGCATTTGGACACGTGTTAGAGTCCTGCACTAACAGGGTGCGGTCCTTCGGGATCACTCGCTTGGGACTAAGTGAAAAAGAATAGGATTACTGGAAGCCAACTTCACGGATCGACGCCCCATACAATCAATTCCCTGGAGCACCACGTGATCACTATTCCCTATCTAATTACTTCGATATCGGCTCTTCGTTTCAACTTGAGAACAAGACATTACCTATACTATTTACTATTTCAGAATCTTCTTCTCTAAAATTTAGTTTCACTGAAAAATTCTTTTTTTTCAAATTTCCTTGTAACGCGAAAGAAATAATTCTTTACCATCTACTTCACAAAAAAAATTTTACCATCGATTTCACAAAAAAAAAATTTTACCATTTTCAATATTTTTAATTTTTTAATTTTCCGATAAGATATTTTAAAATTTTTCTTTTCAGTAGTAAAAATTAATTTCAAGCAGGTGTCTTAATTAATAATTATTTTCTACTCCTGAAATTTGAATTAGTAAAAATTTTTACTAATATCAGTGACTGACTTTACGCTTTTAATTTAGTAAATTTTACTAATAAATTAGTAGGAATTACTATTTATCAGTCAAATTTACTAATTCTACAAACAAACAGTTAGTCACTGACTGACTTTAAAATTAATAAATATTTTTACTACTTCAAATTTAGAAATTATAATTTTTAGGTCAGTAGCGGAAGTCCGTTTATAGTCAGTCATCTAATTTTTATGAATGACTGTCAAGAAGTTTCAGTCAGAGAGAACTTGGTGAATTTTCAGGAATTTAAAATAAATAAGTGGAAAAAGTCCACTTTAGTCAGACATAACTTTAAATAAAATATAATTAACTGTTTGTCAGTAGTAAAGTCCATTTTAAGTCTGACATAATTTTTCTTCAAATGTCTAACTAGAAATGGCAGTAAGTTTTAGTGAAAACATAGCCTTGCGAGCTCTTTTAGTTTAGAAGTAAGTAGAAAAGGTCAATTTTGGTCAGACATAAATTTAAATAAATGTTTTGTAATTTTTCAGTAGTAAAAGTCAGTTAATAGTCAGACGTATATTTTTGTAAATACCCGACTAGAAATGTAAGTAACTTCGGAATAAGTAGAAAAGGTCAATTTCAGTCAGACACCACTTAATAGAGCTTTTTAAAATTGTTTGTCAGTATAGTAAAAGTCAGTTTACAGTCGGACATAATTTTTTTTCCATGTGCCACTCTAAAAATATTAGAAATTTTCAATGAAAGCAAACACTTCTGAAATTCTTGCAGTTTAGAAATAAGTGGAAGAAAAAATTTTTAGTCAGACACAGCAGAACAAAAAATTGATAAATTTTTGTCAGTATAGTAAAAGTCAGTTTACATTTACAGTCGGACATATTTTTTTAAATGCCGAGCAAGGATTTATTGGTAAATTATTATATATACTAAAATTTAAAATATTCTAAATGTAATTTAGAAATAAGTAGACGAAATTAATTTTAGTCAGGCGAAACGTAATAAAATGTCTGTGTAATTTTTTGTCAGTAGTAAAACACAATTTATAGTCCAACGAAATTTTTATGAATATATATCAAGCACTTTCAGTCAGACTGCTTTTATGAATTTTTTTCTAAATTTAGAATAAGTAGAAGAAGTCAAAATTTAATCAAACACCTGTATTTTTTCTTTAAGTAGTAAACGTCATTTTTAGTCAGACAATTTATAAAAGTATTTTTCTCAGTCAGTTTCAGTCAAACCCACCTTTCCCGAACTTATGTAATTTAGAAATAAGTAGAAAAGGTCAATTTTAGTCAGACATAACTTTGAATAAAATTTTTGTAATTTTTTCAGTAGTAGAAGTCAGTTAATAGTCGGACACAATTGTATTTTTCTAATGAGACACAATAAAAATTCGTTTTAGTAAGTAGCTTCTATAGTTTCAGCGAAAAAAACTTCTAAATTTCACCACTAATTTAGAAATAAGTAGAAGAAGTCAATTTTAGTCAGACAGAGTTTAATAAAAATCTGCATTTTTTCTCAGTAGTAAAGTCTATTTTTAGTCCGACTTAATTTTTAAACGACTTGAGACTATCGATTTTTTTAAATTCTTTACCTTTTAATTAAAAAATAAGTAGAAAAACTCAGCTTTAGTCAGACAAAATACTCCTTTAACTTGAAATTTCTCTAAAATTTATAAAAAAAACTTTTTTTTAAATTTAGAAAAAAAAACTTTTTTAAAAATTTTTTAGAAATAAATTTTTCTAATCAAGAGGGGAAAATCTAACAAAAGCGCTATATTAGAAAATTGCTAGTCATTTTAAAAGTAAACTTATTATAAAAAGACTTAAATTAAATTGTTTTGCTCGTTATAAGAATAACGAATAAATAAAAATAAATTTGTGATTAAAAAAGTAAATAAATTTTCGTAAAGTGAATAAATTTTTAAATTCAGAAATAATAGGTTACAAAATGTGCACACATCACTTACAGAGTCGTGAGAGTGTCAGATTTCTATTTATTTTTCTAATCCTAACTGTGACAACATGATCTTTATGTATGGAATATTTGTGAGGGGTGCCATACAAGTGCCCTGTCTGTCCTGCGTACGTTCTGTCATAAATCTACACTACATCCCTTAAGTGTTACTTACATAAATAAATGTGTTTTACCAAATACAATCCCCCCTAACTATCCCCTCGACAAATTAACTATGTAAATGATTTCAATTTTTCGAGAGGTAAAAAAATAAATAATTATATTAATAATTAGCGCAAATTCAGGTAATTGAGGAACAATGAAATAGAATTTACTAATAAGATTCGTTTTTTAAAACAAAAAAAATTCAGAAACGATTTTTATGAATATTTTTTATTTTCTTTTTTATTATTTTTTTATTATTTTATTTCGGAAAGAATTTTACCAAAAATTAGGTTTAGAATAAATTTTTTATTAAAATGAATTTATCATAAGAAGAATTTATGAATTTATCATGTTTGCTCTCTAAATGTAAATCAGTTAAAATTTGAACTATTTTGAATCAGTTACCAATAAGACATTTTACTTTTTAATATTTTAATCCAACGAAATTTACTAATACATCAGTAGAAAAAGTTTTTTTAATATGCAAATCAGTAAATTAGTTAAAATTTCAAAAAAAAAAATTTTTATAGACAAATTAGTAAATTCGTTAAAATTTACAAAAAAAAATTTTTATAGACGAAATCTGACGAATCAGTAAATCAGTTGGAATTTACTGATTTATCAGTAGAAAAAAATTGTTATAGCCTAATCGTTAAATTTTATTTTGACTCAAAAGTAAAAAGTCTAAACTTTACAGTTTAGAAATAAGTAGAAAAAGTCAATTTTGGTCAGACATGAATTTAGATAAATGTTTTGTAATTTTTCAGTAGTAAAAATCAGTTCTAGTCAGACATAGTTTTTTAAATACCAGGCTAGAAATGTAAATAACTTCGGAATTCTTATAGTTTTGGAATAAGTAGAAAAAGTCTATTTCAGTCAGACATCAATGAAACTTTTTAGAATTTTTCATCAGTAGTAAAAGTTAGTTTACAGTCGGACAAAATTTTGATCAATTGCCTCTCTAAAAATATTGGAAATTTCAAATCAAAACAAAGACACAGAAATTTGTGTGGTTTACTAATAAGTAGAAAAAATCAATTTTCGTCAGACAGCAAAAATAAATTATCTATAAAATTTGTTGTCAGTAGTGGAACTCAGTTTACAGTCAGACAAAATTTAATTTCTCTTTTAACTTAGAAATAAGTAGAAAAAGTTTATAGTAGTCAAGCACAACTTTATTAATTTTATATAATATTTTGTCAGTAGTAAAAGTCAGTTTATAGTCAAACATAATTTTTCATAAAATTGCATGTCTAGAAATAAAAGGAATTTTCAATTAAAAATTTTTTCATTTAAAATCCTTTTTTCATATTTCTTCAATTTCAATCATTCGAATAAAATAATAACAGTTTTTAAAGTTCAAAAATATTTACTCTACATTTTTAATTTATTATTTAGAGTTTATTTTTGTAAATATTTTTAAACAAAAAAAATATCTCCTTCATTTAAAAGTTTAAAATTTTTGCAATTTTATTTCTATTAGATTTCATTCAATTTCAATTTCAAAACTATTGTTTTAAAAAAATTGTTATAAAAAATACTCACTACAATTTAATTATATTCGGAAAATTAAATATTTTCTATGTAATGATAGCTATTTAGAAAATTACTGACCAATTAACAATTCAGTGTGTAATGACAACAGTTATTAAAATTAACTATCATAAAATATTTCGTCCCTATTAAAAAATTTTCTCATCGTCTCTAAAACGATAATAATCAATTAAGTATAAAGAGCGTAATTTAATTTAAAAAACAAACAGTTTTATTAAACATAAATTGTTGTGTTACTAAATGCATCATAAAGAAGAAAAATAACTAAACTACTTTCCAAATGAAATTTTTCATGTATATATAACCATTATAGGAGCAGCATTGATGTGAAATAAAGATAGCATTAGTGAAATATCCAACACATTGACAGAACACGCTCGCGCATAATTTTTCCTTTAAATTTCCCAGCGCTATTTCATTTTTTAAAGCAATAGAAAGAGAGAAAGAGAGAGGCATAAAAAATGTCCCCAAGATACAAAAAGAGGGAAGAATATTTTCTATTTCACTGTATTAAGTGGAAGCCAAAATCTTTGTATCAATCTGTTTTGCCGATTTCTATAATAAATTGGATAACGGGATTTAATATATTGGAATATCCTTCGGGAAAACCTCGACCAATAATTACTATTGTTTACGCTTTGTGCTGTGCTGCATTTTATTGGTCCTTTAAATTCATAAATAGTTGTCGAGTGGATTTCAGTATTCTTACCACGTTTGCCAACAGTATATACACGTACATTTACTATATGAATACGACTATTGCTGCAGTTTGTATTTTAACCAATTGGTTTTTTTACAAGGTACGTTTTATATATAAGAAAATAATTCAAGTAAATTTATTTAAATATCTTTCTTTAAATAAACAACTATTTACACCCAGAAAAAAAATATATTTGACTCAGAGCCATAACTATAGAAATTTCAATTACTCGTAAATTCTTCAATTAAATAAATATTAGAAAATAAAAATTTAAAATAATATAAAAATAATTGAATTAAACTCTTTCAAAAGAATTAATTTCAAAATTCAATTATTTCTAAAAATTCACGCCATATTGCTATTTTAATATTCATTAATTATCTAAAATTTAAACTAAAATTCATTTTTAAATCATTTTTTTTTTAAATTCTACGAGTATTCAATTATTTAAAGACAAAAATAAAGAATTTATTCAATTCTTAAATGTTTCTTAAAATTCAATTCCCATCAGAGAATTTTATCAAAAAATTTTTAAACAATAATTGAAATTCTGCGATAAGTTTTATTATTTGTGAAAATAATTGAATCCCTAAGAAGAACTTTATTATTTTGAAACAATATTTAATTTTTGCGAAGAAAATTATTATTCTTGAAAATAATTGAATTTCTCCAAAAAATTGTAACTTTTTCCAAAATTAATTTTTTTTCGTGTTTTTTAATTTAAAATTCTTCTACAAATACATTATTTTTAATAATTTTTGAAAAAGTTCTTTGAGAATTTTTAAATTTATTTGTTTACAACTCAATTTTAGAAAATTTCAATTATTCGTAAATTCTTCAATAAAATTTATATTAGAAAATAAAAATTTGAAATAATTTCAAAAAAAATTGAATTGAACTTTTTAAAAAAAATTAATTCCACAGAATTGTTAGTTATAAATATAAAAAATTTTAACTAAAATCCACTTTTAAATCAATTTTTATTTATTAGAAAATTCTACTAGAATTCAATTATTTAAATAAAAAAAACAATTTATTTAAAAATTGCATGTTTCTGGAAATTAAATTTTCATAAATAGTAATATTATCAATAAATTTGATAAAGCAAAAATAAATTTAAAAACTTTATAATTATAATTTTAAATTTTAAATAAAATAAATTTTTTAATAATTGAATACTTTGGACAAATTTTAATAAAATTTTTAAGAATAATAATTAGATTTTTCAAGGAATTTGATTAAAATTGTATTATAAAAATAATTAAAATTCTGCAATGAGTTTTATTATTTATGAAAATATAATTGAATTACTGCGAAGAAATTTTTAAAAAATTTGTAAATAATTGAATTCCTGTGAAATTTTTATTACTTTATGAAAATAATTAATTGTTTGTCACGAATTTTATTAAAATTTTTGAAAATAATTGAATTTTAAAAAAATTTTTATTAAAATAGTAGATATTAAAAATCATTGAATTTTAGAAAAGATTTTTATTCAAATTCCTTAAAATAATTGATTTCATGTGAAGAATTTTGTTGTTTATCAAGATAATTGAATTCTTTTGCATAATTACTTGAAAATTTTTTTCAAATTTTTATAAAAAAGTTTTTAAAAAAGTATTTATAAAATATTTGAATTATTGCAACGAATTTTTTTATTTTTCTGAATAATTGAATGTTCATTAAAATTGAAATGTTTCGTCAAGTTTTAATAAAATTTTTAAGAAGAATTGAATTTTTCGAGGAATTTTGTAAAAATTGCATTAAAAATATTTGAAATTCTGCAATGAAAATAATTGAATTCCTATAAATGAAATTTTATTATTTATGAAAATAATCTACTTTTTTCGTAGAATTGTATCAAAAAATTTTTTCAATAATATTAAATCTTTTGATAAATTTTATGAAAATAGTGACTATTGAAAATTATTCAATTGCGAAAAACTTTTGGAAATAATTGAAATTTAGCAAAGAATTTTATTAAAATTTTTAAAAATAATTGAATTTCGGAATATAATTTTATTATTTCTAAAAACAATTGAAATTTTGACGAGAATTTTAAAAAAATGTTGAACATAATTGAATTTCTGCGAAGTATTATATTACTTTTGAAAATAATTGAATTACTGCAATCATTTGTAATTTCTCTAAAATTCACCAAATTATATCGTACAATTTACGAACTTTTCGTTCTTTTTCAATCAAATTACGGACCTTGCGGACCTTTTTTAACAAAAAGTAAAAAACTTTTACGGACTTTTATAGAATTCACGCGGACCTATTTCTAGCTCTGTATTTATTATATATTATTATTCCTTAATAAAACAAAATAAATAAAGAACACTTTATTTAAATAATACTTTTAAAATTTAACACTTAAAATTATTAATAAAAAATTATTAAATATTATAAAGTTATTAATTAAAACATTGTTTCACATTCCTTAGACGCTTAGAAGAACTTCCAAAAGACTGGAATTAGTTGATATGGCCATGGAAAATATTGGTTTTTCAAAACATTATCAGGAACTGTTTATAATTTGTTTTTTAGAAGTAATGGCATGGATTGCTACTATTTCAATTCTTTTAACAAATGCCATACAAATATTAATGAGAACAAAAGAGTGGTTGAGTACATTATATCTTTTTCACGCTCCACTTCATTGCAATTCAATTGTTGACTTTACATTCGCCTCAATGATCAAGTATGTGAAAAAATTAATTTTTTAACACGTGACAAATTACAATAACAGAATTTTAATTCAATAAAGAAATAAATAAATTTTCGTTGATTTAAAGTAACGTTCAAAATTTTGAAAAATATATTTTTTGTCTCTTTCTATAAATTATTATAGATGCATGGGAGTAAGATTCAGAAACATAAATTCAATTTTGCAAAAAATCTTAATAAAATATAAAAATCCAAGACCAATTAGCAAATTTTATCCAAAATGGAGAAGAGCAAAAATATTCGTCAAGCCAAAAGAGATTAATTTAAATATAAACGACATTCAACAGCAAACAAAAGTTTTATCAATAATTAGGTGAACAAAATAACAACTAATAAATAATCGTAAATAATAATAATAATTAATAATAATTGTAAAATTATATTTAAGACATCTTCATTTAGAAATAACAAAATTATCATCGAAAATAATGGAAATTTATCAAATTCAAATTACAATGGAAATGGTTGCGCATTTGTCAAATTTAACAGCAATGTTGTACAATATGTTCAGTATTACTTATTATTCTAAAATTCCTTTGCAATTTAAAATACGATCGTTCATTTCTGTCTCATTATGGTGTGCTATATATGGCTACAGAATTATTAATATCAATTCAACTTGTGCAAAGGTTAATAATGAGGTAAAATTTTAAATAATTTATTATATACTTATAAGACAATATTTGAGAACAATTTTTAATATTTAATTAAAATGTAATTTCTTTTTAATGCAGTCATATAAAACCAGTGTAATTTTGTGTGAACTGAAAAATTCAAATATCGACAGAGAATTCAATGAAGAGGTAACAAAAGATATTAATTAATCTAATTAATATTAATTAATATATTATTAAGTTAATTCATTACTCATTAATTATTTAATCATTATTTATTATTTTAATTAATTGCTCATTAACAAATTTTTATTTTTTGAATTGCTATTAAAAAATTTTTTGAAAAAATACTGTTAACAAATTTTTTTAATCACAAATTTGAATAGAAATAGAAAATTTTTCCATCAAATCGTTTATTTTAAACGTTAAATAGAAAATTTTTAAAAAAATTTAATTTTAATATTTTTAATTTTAAAACAATAATAATTCTAGATTGAACAATTTTCTCTGCAACTATTTCAACATCCATTGGTTTTCTCTCCGTGTGGATTAATTACTTTGAATTATTCATTTGTCAAAAGTGTAAGTATTTTATAATCAATTATTTATTATTTTAAAAAAATAACATTTTTTATTGAATTTCAAAAATTTTCAAATTTTTTCCAGTTTATAGGAACAGTGATAACCTATCTCGTTATACTAATACAAATGAGTCCAGAAATGAGCAAACATAAATAACAAACTTATTAATTAAACTATTCTTTTTGATTTTCTTCATTATTATAATTATTATTTAACATAGTAGGGGAACATAGTCTAGGTCGGCCACCTTTTTGACTTTTGTTTATAACTTTTTTTTAAAAATGAATTTGGACAATTGAAGTATATGGTTGGAAAGTCCTGTTTAATAGGAACATTTTTTCTGTACAAAGTAAATTGACAGGTTTAAAAATGAAAAAGTTATAAAGATTTAAAAAAAAAAAAATTTGTAGTCCAGGTTAGCCATTACAGTCAAGGTCGGCCATGTTTAAAATTCAAAGGGCATTAATCTTTAAAAAATAAAATAACATGTTTGGAGTTACGGAAAATTGATTCTTTATTGTTTACAGTTTGTAACTTAATGAAATAACAAAATAATAACAATAAACAATATAAAAAAATAAATATAAATAAAAAAAAGTTTTGCACTAAAATATTAATAAAATTAAATAAAAATATTAATAAGATGATCAATTATATTATGAGTTATACAGAATTGCAGTTTTTGCAAATGAAGTAGCTCGTCCTCAACTTTGCGCATTTTAAACACATAGTGGCCGACCTTGACAGTAAGTAACATTACCGAATTGTTGTAAACAAAAAGAAATACGTTTCGGGATTCGATTTTTTACTTTGTTTTCCTTTCAACCATGAGTCCCACAAATTTTCTGCATACTTGCCTTGACGATTCAATTTGTTTTTTATCTTTTATTAATGGTTTTTCACATTATGCACAAAACTTTTTTTGAGCTTTTTTTGTACCGACGTCACAGAAAACACAATTTTCGATTTTCCGAAAATGTAATTGAACAAAAAGTTAGGTTTCACTAAGACAAGCTTCGACAAAAATGCGCGTAGGTGGCGCTAGTGAACTTGACAAAAAAACGCGAGTGGCCTACCTAGACAGTAGGCCAACCTTGACTACATTCCCCTATTATTATATTTTATTAAACTGTATTTCATATATTTTTCTATACTAATTAATTAATTAATTAATTAATTAATTAATTCAATTATTATCAAAATTTTTTTTAAATTTCTCGTCACAATTTAAAATATTTTCACAATAAAATTAATCCTGGAAATTTAATTATTTTCACAAGTTCTGATAAACTTCTTTGCAAATTCAATTATCAATTATCTTCAATTATCTTCAAAAGTAATAAAAATGCTTCGCAGAAATTCAATTATTTTCAAAATTTTTTTTTAATTCTCGTCAAAATTTCAATTATTTTTATAAATATCAAAATTCTTCTCCGAAATTCAATTATTTTAGAAAATTTAAATAAAATTCTTATCAAAATTTCAATTATCTTTATAAATAATAAAATTCATCCTAGAAATTCAATTATTTTTAAAAATAATAAAATTCTTTGCAGAAATTCAATTATTTTCAAAATTTTTTTTAAATTTCTCGTCACAATTTTAATTATTTTTATAAATAATAAAATTAAATCCTGGAAATTTAATTATTTTCAAAAGTTCTGATAAACTTCTTTGCAAAATTCAATTATCTTCAAAAGTAATAAAAATTCTTCAAAGAAATTCAATTATTTTCAAATTTTTTGTTTTAAACTCTCGTCAAAATTTCAATTATTTTTATAAATATCAAAAATTCTTCTTTCAAAGAGATTTTAATTTGCATGTTTTAAAAATCTTAATTTCTATGGAAAAATAATCATAATTAAATATGTATTTAAAAAATAAATTATTCATGTTTTCGAAAAATTTGAAAGAAATTTTGTAAATAAATGTAACAGTAGAACATTTTTTTGACTAAAATTTTTTCCTTTATTTTCTAAAAATTTTAAAAGTTTCAATTTCATTCTCAATTAAAATTTCTAATTGACAAATAGAATTTATAAACACTTTTTTTCATTTATTTAAAAAAAAAACTTTAAATATGTTATTAAAGCAATTGTAATTAATAAATAGAAATGAAGCATATTATTTTCTTATGAAAATTGAGAATTTCCTACAAAAATATTAAGAAACGGGAATATGTTATGTTTTTTTTTCTCAAAGAGAAGAATTATTTTGTGAACAATATTGTTTAAAAAAAAAGATTTCTGCTATTTAAAATTTTAGTCGAAAAGTAATTAAAAAATGTGCGAAAAAAAGTCGATTAGTCGCATTTTACTAAAAAAAAAACTTGAAAAAGTCGATTTGTCGCATTTTTTCACGAAAAAGTCGAAAAAAGTCAGATTTCTTTAGAAAAGTCAAAAAAAGTCGATAAAGTCGCACAATCCGAGCTCTGAATTAATTATTTAATTGAAGATTAGACTGAAAAAAAAAATTTACTTGATTCAACATTCAAATAACCGATTAATTGACTATTTATCAATTAAATATTTAATTGAATCAAATAATATTTATTGGAGTCAATTAAATGGTATTTAAACCAATAATTTCAGTATTTAAAGCAAATATCTACCATTTAATTGACTCCAATAAATATTATTTGATTCAATTAAATATTTAATTGATAATTTGATAATAGTCAATTAATCGGTTATTTGAATGTTGAATCAAATAAATTTTTTTTTCAGTGTAGGTAATTAATTCAATATTATAATATTCAAAATATATTTTATTCAGTTTACTAAATGACTAATATTTTTATGTAATAAATAATTTCAATTTTTTATTATTTGAAAGATATGTATATCCTTCAAATAATAAAAAATCAAGAAGCAGATATAACAAGCTCTATTGTATTATCGAGTGAATAATACGTTTGTTATTGTCACTCAAACATTTGGAAATAAATAAATGAATAGCCATTATTTAATCCAGACAACTTATTTCCTCCTTTCTCTGATAAAAAGTTACACGAGGTCTTTTATAACACTTTTATGTGTTTTCTCTATATTTATGCGTGTCGTTAATTATTAATATTCCTGTAAATAAATATTAGTCTCTCTGCGCGTGTCAAAAAAATTTAACGAAATATATTTTCGAAAACTTGATATCAGTCTTTAGAAATCGGACATAGAGTGCGTACATTATATAAGAAATAAACAATGTGGAAAAAATTATTTAAAATGAAAGTGAAAGTGGAACCGAAAAATATTCAAAATGCGATATTTCCGATTATGATTTTAAATTGGTTGACAGGATTCAGTATAATGGAGTATCCTAAAAATAAACCACGACCAATTTTATCATTTATTTACGTTTCCCTCTGTATTTTTGCTTATATTTCTGCCTACTTTGTTGATTTTCATGATAACTATCAGGACAACAATAGAATACGAAAGGATATTTTTTTGTACCTCAAACATTGTAATTCTGTTATTTCACTTTGTTGCATTGTTATTGGCTGGTACAATTACAAGGTACATGGTAATTTTTTAAAAAGAAACAATTTTTTCAATTTGAATTGTTAACAATTTAGTAATTTTTGAAAATATTTTTACATAAAAGTTTTTAGTTCACTAGAACTTTCGAAATATGAGAAACTTTAGGAAATATTTTAGTTTGGTTGAACATCCTTAAATATAAATTAAAGATTAGTTTTTAGTTTTAAATTAAATTTAATTTAAAATTTTAGGCATGGAAGATTATTCTACAAAGAATAATGATACTGGATGAATACTTTGAAAGGCTGTGTATTATTCACAAATACAGGAAAATTTTTATAAACTTGTTGCGTAAAATTACTTTTTGGTTAATTCTGATTTTTACACTTGTTTCACTTAGCTTCTATTCTTTACTGCAAATGTTAGATTTGCCTCAAGTGACACAACTCGTATTGACTCTACATTATCCGATTCATGTTAATGCTGTTGTTGATTTTACATTCACGGCAATAATTAAGTGAGTATTTTATACTTGACACTTGACGAAAATTATATTTTATTTTTAAGAAAATTTTTTATTGTTCTATTACAAATGTAAGAACATTAAAGATGTAATATTAATATTATTCTTAATGCAATAGAAAAAAAATTAATACTTTTATTAAATACAGCTGCTTAGGAATGAGATTCATTGACATAAATTCACTCCTTAAGAAAATTCTACCCAATAATAGAATAACACGGAATGAAAAAACCTTGCATTCAACATACGGCAGAATATATGTTATATCGACTGTTTCAAATGTGCCATTCAAAAAATCTGAAGAAAAGAAGCTAATAAAAGTTCTAATTCTAAAGTGAGTAAAATACTGATTCTATTTCTTATGAATTCTGAAAAGTTATTGAAACAAAGTTGACTTCTGATTCAGGCAATTTAATCCGAAACAATAAAACAAAATGTTTTGAAGTTGGTTTTGATTTTCTGACGGTCCATGATTTCATCTTTATAAAACAATTAATTTATAATTATATACATAAATATTAATAAAGAAAGAACATTTTTAAAGATATAAAGAAAATTTTTAGAACATTTCGCAGTTGAAATAAAAATCATTTCTTGCAGGAGCCTTTACAAAGAATTAACAGACATTTCGGTGGAAGTAAATCGAATATATCAGATACAAATCGTAATTTTAATAGCGTCCTTCTTCACTGTTCTGACAGGATTCTATTACATTTCATTTGCAGGAATATTCTTCAAAAATATCGATTTACATGAACATTGGTCTGCTAAAGTCAATGGATTATTATGGTGCATTGCCTATTCTTACAGATTTTATGACATTACGATAACATGCTCGAGAGTTAGTTCTGAGGTGATTTTTTTCTGAATTAGAAATTTTGCAATAAATTATAATTCAATTATAATTATAAATTACATAGAAAATTAAAAATCCAAATATTGTCTTCAATGTAGGCGATGAAAACAAAAGAAATTCTATTTGAAATAAGAAATGCGACAGAAGATGAAGAATTACAATGTGAGGTAAAGTAGTTTTTAAAAAGTAAAGTAGTTTTTTAAATTAAAAATAATTTTTTCTAACTTTCTTTTATTGCAGATTGATCAATTTACCTTGCAAATAACTCAATGTCCCCTAGTTTTTACTGCCTGTGGATTATTCACTCTAGATTACAGCTTCTTTGAGAATGTACGAATTTTAATTATTCTAATTAAAATATCGTAAATTGTTAATGCAAAATTACACTAGAGAATTTAGAAAATATTATTAATTATTTTTAAAACATTACTTTTTTTCAGTTTATAGGACGAGTATTGATGTATACCGTGATACTAATACAGTTCAGTCCAGATGTACAAAACCTATTATGAATTCAGTCAACAATTTCGTATATTATTTTTAAAAATTTTGCAAAATTTATTGCAGCTTTTCCCAATGCAAAACTGCAATTTTAATTGCGAAATATATACGAAAAATCAAGATCAAAAAAAGTAATATTTCTTAAAGTCTATTGCAGTCAAAATTTATTTTGTATTTATATTTTTTTATAATTTTTATTATATTTATTTTTTTTTTATCAATTAATAGAATTTACTATTTATATTTTTATATAAAATTGAAAAATCAATTTGTGCTATAAATCATTACAAATAATTATAATTAAAATTTATATTGTATGAAAGTATTTGTACTTTGTATAAATAAATGGGCTCTGCCCGTATATTTTGAATAAATAAACAATAAATAAAAAATTAATATTGTGAAACAATTATGAAATTAATTTTTTGATTTCATTGTTGAAAATTTAAAAATATAATCAAAACTTTTTTTAAATACCTACTAATAAAATAAAAATAAATTGATAATAAAATTTTTACAAAATATTTTGTTTTATTTCATTATCAAAATATCAAAAATAAAAATTGCTATTAAATATTTATTATTTATTAAATTTTCTCTTTCTTTAGAAACTAATAAAAATGTTATAGAATTATAATTATAATTATAAAGTCGTAAATGTCGTTTATTTGAACGTACAGAACTTTAGGAACATTAAAATTTTTTCTTTTTAAAAGTAAGAAATTAAATATTTGTGAAAATGTTTTCATAAAAAATAATTTATTTATTATAATTATAATATTATTATTTTTATTTTATTTGATCGATGAAAATTGGAAAATATAATCAAAACTTTTTGTAAATAATAACAAAGTAAAAATAAATAAATAATAAAAATTCACCAAAATATATTGTGCTTTATTCCATTGTCAAAAAAAAAAAAAAATTGCTCGTAATATTTATTATTTATCAAATTATTTTTCTCTTTGTAAACTAATAGAGATTTGAAAAAAAATAGAAAATGTGTAACTTGAGATTGAAAAGGACAAATCAAGAGCAGTCAATCATTAGGGCGTGTACTATATGTGACTTTATAAAGTTTCAATGCACAGTATTGTGTATGAAATGCGTTACTGATAATTTATTCATACATGATTACACATAATAACGTGGGCAATTATGAAACTGTATGAAATATCTTACAAGACAATAAATTATTCAGTTATTTGCGACCATTATCATGGTGACCTACCATCATTATTTTAAGGATACTTAATGTTAGTTGAACTTTATTCGTTGTGAGGGAAACATTATTGTTGGAGAATGTTACACAATTTTAATGTTAAGGAATACTTTTTAACTGAATTTATATTATTAACGATAAAAGATACAAGGAGGCAAGGTAAGAGAAAATTAAAAATCTACTTTTAAAATTTTTAATTCTATTCTAATTTTAATTTTAAAATGTTCTATTCTAGTTTTAGTTCTATTCTAATTTTATTTCTAATTTTAATTTTATTTCTAATTTTAATTGTGTTTTTCTTTCGTAAGTCTCGTATAAGTTTTGTGACTGTTCCATAAAAGTGTAAAAATCAATTTTTTAACTTTACTATTCAGTTTATAAATTCTAATTACTTAAAAAGGATTGCAAATGTCATTTTCAAATAAGTTATGGGGAAAAAAATTCTCTTTTTCCCGGTTCATTATTTTCTTCAATATAGTTGTAAATTACTTTATAGTGCAGTTCATAACGTTTATTATCAACGACTTGAAAGAAAAACTATTTTTCTACGTAAATTTAAAATAAACTTTTTTTTGAAAACATTTTCACAAATTTTTTTAATCCCTTATTTTTAAAAAGAAAAATTTCTCATGTTCCTAAAGTGCTGTAAGTTCAAATGAACGACATTTATGACTTTTTAATAACTAATTAATTATATTAAATGTAATAAATTTATAAATATAATAATTTTTAAAAACTGCAAAAAATAAAGAAATTTTGCAAATATTAATATTTTCAAAAAAAAATTTTCTAAACAACTTTTGTAATTGTAAAATAATAATAATTAAAATAAATGGTCCTAAAGTTTTGAACGTTCAAATGAATAAAATTGATTTATTTCTAGGTCAAATTAAATTTCTATTACAATAATTTTGCATCACTAGAAATAAAATTCAATTTGTTAAGTTTCTAAGAGGAATTTGATTTTTTTTCTTTCATTGTAATCAGTAATTTATGAACATATTTTTAATAAAAAATATTTCGTACATTTTAAAGTTCAAAACTTGTGTATCATTAAAATAATTAAAAATAATAACAACTAAATTAACAAAATTTAAATAATTACAACTAATTTAATGAGTTTAAATTTTGAAGCTACATTTATGCTTTTTACTGTTTTCATTTTTCAAATTTATTTAATTTCCCTAAATTTTATAGTTTTTTTCATGCAATAAAAAAGTGAGTTCCTGCAATAATTAATCAATTCTACGGCTGAAGTGCAGCTTAAAAAATAAATTATTTATATACAAAAATAGGTAATATCATTTTCAACGTAATGTGTGTCAAGCATATAATATCAAAGATATCTATCTCACGCAAGCACTATTAAAAGATGAAAACTAATATGCGTAAAACTATGTATAATTCCAATAAAAAAAAAAATTAACAAATGCGCGTTTCCAAGAGTCTCTCTCTATACTCCTGAAAAATTTAAAGTAAACTGAAAATTTTTTAAGTGTTATAATAACGATCAGAGTTTCCCGTGTAGAAATGGTGGTCGGGTTCTAGTGGGGACCTCACCAGTTTACCCCATTTGAAAAAAGGCTCCAACTAGAGAAACTGGTGGGGTTCTAGTCGATTTTGTCACGCTCTAGTTGATAGGGCCCCGACTAGAAGTTCTAGTTCACTTTTACCGGTTTTAAAAATTATTATTTTTCAACTTAACTTATTTATAATTGAATTCTCCATTCATATTAACATTATTAATGATTGTTGCACACGAAAAATCTCGTGCCTATGAGGGTTCGAACCTTGGACCTTGGGGACACCAGACGGATACACATACCTCTCGGCCATGATAGGTTGGATGGACTTCCGCTTAAAGTACATCCCGTTTGGAAATTCCGCCATTTGTCCCTATCTCTAGTAGGGCTCTCGCTAGATTCTGACTAGAATCTCTAGTCGAGAAAAACTAGTCGGGTTCCAATCTAATTCTAGTTTGATGATTCTTACAAGCATTATTTATTAAAAAAGTTTGCATATTATTTGATTTATACTTAATTTTTTAATTATTTAAACAAAATCTTTTATTTATTAAGTAAATTAAAAAAGAATAAACCATAAATAAATATTAATTATGTGGATATAATTAATTTTTATTAACTAAATATTGTAATATATTATTTATTATTATATTATTTATTATTATTATTATTTATTAAAACAATTATAGTAAATATAAAAATATAAAAAGTAATGTAATAAATTAGTTATGTTTAATTTTTCAATAACGTTATAGATATAATTAATTCATAATATTTTGAATTTTAGGGAGTTATTATTCATCACTCTTATTTAACTCTGCATTCCTAATGATAGTTAATAATAATTAATTATGACATTATTGAAAAATTAAACATTACTAATTGCAGTGCTTTTTATATTTACTATAATTATTATAATTATATTATTCAATTTATTATTGTAATTATAATATTATAGCATCTTTTTAATTATTATTAAATACTTGCATTAATTGTGAAAAACATTTTAAAGTATAATTGCACATACATATCTTTTTAAAAAAAAATTATTTTTACGAATAATATTACAATATTTAGGTAATAAAAATTAGTTATACCCACATAATTAATATTTATTTATGTTTTATTCTTTTAATTTACATATTAAATAAAAGATTTTTATTTAATAAAATTGCTTTATTGGAATTTTTTGTAAAAATATTCTACAATATTTAAAATTTTGTTTAAAAAATGTTAAAAAATTAAATAATTAAATAATATGCAAAATTTTTTAATAAATAATGCTAGTAAGTTTTTCTATCTATTAATCTGAATTATTTATATCTATAGAAAGATAATTTATGTATGTCATACTTGTACACTAGTTTGTCTAGTTTGAAATCGATAAGGTCCTAGTGAGTTTTTTCCAGTCTGAATTATCTAACTAGAATTTGATTGAAGCCCGACTAGTTTTTCTAGACTAGAGATTCTAGTCAGAATCTAGCGAGGTCCCTACTAGAGATAGGGACAAATAGGGAAATTTCTACACGGGTTAGTTTTGAGTTAAAATTTTCAATTTAAAAATCTACTCCAAAAGTTAGTAAGAAATATTCTGCGTATTTTTTACAAGAGTTATTAAAAAAGAGTTAAATTCTCTCACCAATTATTTTATGATATATTATCACTTCAGTGAAGTATAAAAATTTGCAAAAAAAAAATTTTTTTTTAAATTGATGATTATAAAAAAATAAAAATTGTGAAATTCACCAAAGTAATATAATGTGTGGTGTTGACTCCGTAGGGAATTTATGAAGAAAAGTAAAATTTTAACACTGAAAAATAAATAATAATTCACAGTTTTTCTGCTGATATCAAATTGAGACAAAAAACGAATCAAAAGTTGAAAAAATAAGAACGAAAGTAAATAAAAATTATTTAAAAAATATAAAAACAAAATTAAATCAATAATTTAGTTTATTATGGTAAAAATCTAACTGCCTTTTCTACAGTGCATTAAAATAAAGTTTACCAACCTAATATAATGATTAACACAATGGAGATGGAGAAAACTAAATTTGAGATGAACGCCGACAAAAATAACAGGTATATATGTTAATTTAATTTTTTAAATATTTCATAAAATTAATAATATTATTAATAAAATTAATAATAATCTATATTAATAATCGTTGTTTTCCGGTAATCTGTTCGCAGTTCAAAGTTAATAGTTGTTAGCTTTTTTGTTTCCTAACTTTTTTAATAATTTTTCTTTTTAAATATTTTCAATTTTAAAATTAATTTGTTGAAAATCATCGAATTGTTGCAAAGAATTTTATTAAATAATTTTATAATAATAGAATTCCTTCGAAGAATTTCTTTAAATTTTTTTTTTAAAGAATGGAGTTACTTTAAAAATGTTTTAAATAATTTAATTTTCTGAACAATTTATTTCTTGTTTTAAAAAATAATTGAATTCTTTTGAAAAATTTTTATAACAAATTAAGAAAAAAATTGAATTTTTTGCTGAAATCTTTTTGAAAATAATTTAATTTTGCAAATAATTTTACTATTTACAAAAATAATTGAATTTTTTCGAAGAATTTATTAAAATTTTTAAAAATAATTGAATTCTTTTGAAATTTTTTATAACGAATTAATAAAAAAATTGAATTTTTTTTTGAAATTGTTTTAAATATAATTGAATTTTTGCAAAGAATTTTACTCTTTACAAATATAATTGAATTGTTTCGATGGATTTTAAAAGTTTTAGAAAATAATTGAATTTTTACGAAAAATATTATTAAAATTTTTTTTTAAATTGTATTCTTTTATAAAATGTTATTAAAATTGTCTTAAAAATAATTGAATTTTTGCAAAGAATGTGACTATTTATAAATATCATTGAATTTTTTCGAAGAATTTATAAAAATTTTAGAAAATAATTAAATTCTGTTGAATATTTTAAATCGAATTAAGAAAAAATAATTGAATTCTTTACTGAAATTTTTTAGAAAATAATTGAATTCTTTGGAAAAATTTTATAACGAATTAGAAAAAAAATTGAATTCTTTCGTGAAATTTGTTTGAAAATAATTGAATTTTTGCAAAAAATTTTACCATTTAAAAAAATAATTGAATTGTTTCGAAGGATTTAATTAAAATTTTAGAAAATAATTGTATTCATTCGTGAATTGTTATTAAAATTTTATTTAAAAATAATTTAATTTTGGCAAAGAATTTTACTATTTATAAATATAATTGAATTGTTTCGATGGATTTTAAAAATTTTAGAAAATAATTGAATTTTTTCGAAAAATTTTGCCATTTAAAAAAATAATTGAATTGTTTCGATGGATTTAATTAAAATTTTAGAAAATAATTTTATTCATTCGTGAATTGTTATTAAAATTTTATTTAGGTAAAAATAATTGAATTTTGGCAAAAAATCTTACTATTTTTAAAAAATAATTTGAATTTATATTTGAAAATAAAAAATTTTTTAATTTGCATAATAATAATAATAAATTGAAAATTACGTTATGCGAGCTAGTATTATTAATAAAAAATTTAATAATAATATTATTAATACCTATAATTAATAATATTAATATTCATGAATATTAAATACAAATAAACTTAATAGAATGATGACGCAAACAAAAAGCATAAAGGATATCATAAAACCACTGCAAATAGTAAGTTGGAGCTTGGGAAGTGGAATTATAGAAATTCCAATGGGAACACCACGTTTCTTCATAACGATTCTCTATGCAATAATTTTATTATCGATTTATGGAGTATCTTTATTTTACACAGTAAATTATGAAGACAAAATGTACTTGAAACGATTAAATAATACAGGGAGATTTTTGACTAAAATTGTAACACTCGGAAATGGTTGTCTCGGTTTGATTGCAATTATTTTAGCCTGGAATCGAAGAAAGGTATTTAAAAAATTGATAATTTTTCCCTAAATATTGAATTATTAATTTCAAGTTTATTAAAATTTCTCAACAATTTAGGGATTGAAAATCTGCATTCAAAAGATCGAAAGAGTTGACGATCTTCTACAAAAGATTGGAATATCGAAGGACTATGATAAAACGATAAAACAGGAATTGGGAAGAGTATGCGCGATTTACATCATTGTTATCATTGTAATTGTCATAAATTCTGCTTCTATGGTTGACGGCGATACTCCAAAGAATGTAAAAGCTGCAATGATTATTGCCGTTCACTATCCACTGGCTTTAATTTTTGTCGCAGACAGTGTGTTTCTAGTTATAGTCAGGTAACAAATATTTTAGCCTCAACTAACATTTTTTTTAACTCAATTCTCTAAATTAAAAAATTCTTTCTTTATTTTTGAAATTTAAATTTAATTTCAAGAATTGCTTCCTCGTAGAGGAAGTATTTATTTTATGTAATTTAAAATGAATTTAAAGAATTTTTATTTTAGTTTTAAGAAGATGAGTTTTTAGAGTTTTAAGAAATTTTTTCAACATTTTTCAAAAACTTTATAGAAGTATGAGAAGAAAATTTTCGAGACTAAATTCTTTACTAAAAAGTATGTCATCAGCAAGTCCTCTGTCTCCTCAGTATATGAAATTACTCTACCAAAATACCAGTCTTGTAAAGAGTAATAATTCTGTACTGAATAAGAAAACTAATGATGACGCGCATTTGATGAAGGCAGCAAAGTAAGTACCAAACATTAATATTTTTCAGGCTTCGTACTCGATAATTAATTTTAAAAAAGTAGCTTTAAGACAGAAAAAAGTAGTAAAAAAGTAGCTATCGAAAAATTAAACTTGACGACTCAATTTTTTTTATAATTTCTTAATTACATTCAAAAATAGAATAATTTTTTAAAATAAATATTTAAATACCTAGATTTATTTTGTCTACAGGAATTAAAATATTTCAAATGATTTCAATGTAACGCATTGTTGAAATTTAACTATTTCTAAAAATTAAAAAAGCAATTTTTTCAAAATTCAATCATTTTTTTGTTGAAAATAAAAAATAAAATTATTCAAAACTTTAATTACTTTTTTGTAATTCAATTCTAAATCAATTCTTATTATAAAGTTCTACGAGAATTCAATTATTTAAATACAAAAATAAATAATTTATTGAAAAATTGAATATTTCTTAAAATTGAATTCTCATAAAGAATTTTATCAACATTTTTAAAAATAATTTAATTTTTACGAAGAATTGCATTCAAATTTTTTACAATAATGAAATTCATGTAATTAAAAATGAATTAAAAATAATGATTACACTCTAAGAAATAAATGATATCAAATTTTTTTAAATAATTAAATTTTTTCAAAGAATTTTATTCAAATTTTTAGGAGAATAATTGCGTTTTTAGCGAAAATAATTTAAAATTATATTAAAAATAATTGGAATTCTCTATGAGTTTATTATTTAGGAAAATAATTGAATTTTTGTCACCGAACTTTAATAAAGTTTTTTAAATAATTACATTCTTGAAAAGAATTTTTTTAAAAAATCCTTATAAAAAAATAATTTTTTTCAAAAAATTTTATGAAAATTGTGTTTTAAATAATTGAATTTCTTTGAAAATTGTATATTATTTATGAAAATAATTGAATTCTTACAAAAAATTTTATTAAAATTAAACCTATTGAGAATAATTCAATTATAAAGATTTTTATTAAAAATTTTTTAAAGAATTAAATTTTTTGCAAAACAATTTTATTCAAAGTTTCAAAAAATAATTTAACTGAGAAGAATTTTATTATTTTAAAAAATAATTGAATTCTTGTGAAGAATTTTACAAAAATTTCTAAAAATAATTGAATTTCTGCGAATAATATTATTATCAGTCAAGATAATTGTTTTTTTTTCAAAGAATTTCTTTAAAATTTTTGAAAATAATTAAATTCCTTCAAGAAATATAATTGAAAATGAATTTGAAAATAATGATTAAGTTCTAATAAACAAAGTATATCAAAATCATTTTAAAATTTAAATAATTGTATTTTTCGCAGAATTCATTTAAAATTGTATTTAAAATAATTGAAATCCTGCGATGAGTTTTAAAATTTTTAAAAATAATTGAATTTCTTTGAAAATTGTATATTATTTATGAAAATAATTGAATTCTTACAAAAGATTTTATTAAAATTATACCTATTGAGAATAATTCAATTATTATAAAGAATTTCACTAAAATTTTTTAAAAGAATTGAATTTTTTACAAAACAATTTTATTAAAAGTTTTAAAAAATAATTGAATTCTTGTGAAGTTTATTAATTTTTTTTTAAATAATTGAATTCTTGTAAAGAATTTTATAAAAATTTCTGAAAATAATTGAATTTCTGCGAATATTTTTATTATCAGTGAAAATAATTGAATTTTTTCAAAGAATTTCATTAAAATTTTTGTAAATAATTAAATTCTTCAATCCTGGGATGAGTTTTAAAATTTATAAAAATAATTGAATTCTTGCAACGATTATTATTAAAAAAGTTTTAAAATAATTGAATTCCTGTGAAAATTTTTTTTTATGAAAAAAATTGAATTTTTGCGAAGAATTTTATAAACATTTTTTTTAAATTCTTCAATTCTTTTGGAAAATTTTTTATTAAAATAGTAGATATTAAAAATCATTGAAATATGAAAAATTTGTGAAAATAATTGAATCGTTTTAAAAAATTTTATTAAAATTTTTTGAATTTTTTCCAATAATTTTATTAAGGTTTTATAAAATAAAAAAAAGTTTCCAAATAGTAGCAAATCGTAAAATTACAAAAGTAGTATAAATAGTAGGTTTGAGTAGATGAGTGCGAGGCCTGACTTTTTTATATTATAACAAAAAAAGCTTGATTATTGTAATTTTTTCCTGCTATTTATTATTTATATTAAAATTTTTATTAATATATTAATCTTTCATTAAATATTTTCTCTATCAAGACAGATTCATTTGAATTTAGTGAAAACTTCTCGACGTGTGAATGAAACGTTCGGCCTGCAAATACTTTTGTCGATGGCACTGTCTTTAGTTTTTATAACCGGACTGTTGTACTTTTCTTACTCAATTCTGTACAGTCCACAATTGGACCAGAAGGAGAAAACACCAGCATTAATTTCTTCGGGTTGCTGGTTATTTCTCTATGTGATGAAAATTTTATTTATCAATCACATTTGCGACAGGACAAGTGGAGAGGTATGTATTATTTTTGGTTCTCTTTCAGCAAAAAAGTAAAATAATTATCTTATTAATAAATTTCTATTTCTCTTATAGGCTCTACTAACAGGAAACATAATTTGTGAATTACACGAGCCAATGACAAGTAAAGAATTTCGATCAGAGGTAATTTTTTCGTAACTTATTAATATTTTTTTCCTCCTATTGATACAAATTTTACTTTCGTATTAAAATAATTTAATAAATTGAATATTCAAATTTTGCTAATCAATTAATTTATACTTTGAATTTAAAACATAATTAGATTTATATTAATTAATTAATATTTTAAATTTAAGTTTATAATAATAAAAATAATGAAATCGAAACTTATTGCAGATTCGACAATTTGTTTTGCAATTAATTCAGAATCCGTTGAAATTCACAGCATATGAGTTCGTAACTTTGGACTACACTTTTATTCAAGGCGTAAGAAAATTCACGATTCAAGTGTCTTTAACAAAAAATTGTATTTATAAAATTATTCAATATCAGGGTTGCCACAGGTCAGGGAAATCAGGGAAATCAGGGAAAAATCAGAGAATTTTATTAAAAATACTGGAAAAAATTAAATGTTTAGAATTTATAAGAATATTGTCAATTTTTGTGTCTGACTCATAAATTATGAAATTACCATGAATTCTAGAAAAAACATTAAATTTTTTCTATCTCTGACAATAATTTATTTTAACGCAATCTTAATAAATATTAAAATTCTTCCCAGAAATTCAATTATTTTCAAAATTTTTAAAAAGTTCTCAACTTTATTCTCAATTTTAATAAAATTCATTATTATAAAATTCAGTTATTTGCATAAATAACAATATTCATCACAAGAATTCAATTATTTTGAAAATTAATAAAATTCTTCGTGGAAATTCATTTACTTTCAAAAAATCATCAAAAATTGTCGTCAACATTTCAATTATCTTTAGAAATAAACTTTAATTATAAATAAATATGAAGAAATCGATTACTCCGAGTCAAAGACTCGGAGTGATTAATTTCATGTTTTACAATAATATTTTTATCAGTTATTGAATTTCAAAATGTTTGAATTTGAAATTTTTAAAAATCATAATTCTTAGGAAAAAATAATAAAAATATTTTAAAAAAAAATTTTTTTTTAATTTATTGGTGTTTTTGAATAATTTTACAATTAAGGAAATTCGTACATAAATGTAATAGAACATTTTTTTGAGTTTCTAATAATTTTTAGAGTGAATCAGAATATTCTTTAGGGTCAGGGAAAAAGTCAAAATCAGTCAGGAAAAATTCTGGAAATCAGGGAAAAGTCAGGGAAAAACAAAATTAAATTTTTGTCGCAACCCTGAATATAGAGAAACTAAAAAAAAATCTTTTTTTCTAGGTTGTTGGATCGATAACGACATACTTGGTGATTTTAATTCAATTAAGTACCGACATAGGAGGCAATAATAAAAACAATGCAACTTTAGCTGATTCAATGAACAAAACTGTTTAAAATCAGTCAAAGAACATTTCGTTGTAAAACAAACAAAACCAATGAAATAAAATTATAAGCTTGCTAGCACAATTATTTTCGAGGTTTTTAACTCCATGTTTTATATTTTGGAAAAAAGTTGTCGAAATTTATACAAAAAGTAAGGTAATCGAAATTTATATCTCAAGTTAAAAATATGTCCTTAAAGTTACGAACAATCAGATGAACGACGATGTTTCATTTTTTCTTTAAATTTGATTTTTCTTGCAAAATATTGTTTTTTTTAATTTGAACATTAAGTTTTAAAAATTAATTTTTTTTTAATTAACACAATAAATGTTCTACTACAATATTTTTCTTTTAGTTTGGTAAATTTTACAACGTGTTTATAACCAATGATCTATAGAAGAAAAAATATTTTCCGAATCAAATTTTCATTAAATTTTGTATGAAAGAATTTTTAATAAAATTTCAATGATCTACCATTTAAAAAAACATTTTCGAAAAGCAAGAAGTTTATTAATTTTCCTTGTGAAGAATATAAATTTTATTTAATTTTTGATCATAAACGTGAACTTTTTACACAAATTTTGTTTTCAGTTTAACAATTTTCAAAAACTTTGGAGGTTAAGAAAATATTTCGTTCATTTGAACGTTAAAAAATTTAATTTTAGTGAAGTTCACAACGTTTAGAATCAACGATTTAGAAGAAAAAATATTTTGTCAACCAAATTTTTACTTGAAAAATTTGTAAAAAAGTTTTTTTGATCAACTATTTTAAACAGAAAAATTTTTTAATGAAGAAATGTAAATGAAATAAATCCACAACAAACATAACCTATAATTCGTTCTTTCTTCAGTTGCTTCAGATCGAGTCAAATTTTGTTTTTAAAGCAAAAAGAAAGAAATTTATGTACATAACAACTATGGAAAATTTATAGAAACAAAATTGAGTCAAATTGTACTCACCTTTACAGTTGCAGCTGCATCCCTGAAGTGCTTTTTCGCCAATTACATCTTTGGATCTTCTTGAACACTGAATTAGCTTTTACACTGACACTGATCGTTGGCTCTTTGCACATTGGAGGCGTCACACTGTGAAATTCGGTAATTGCCATGTAATCGCCAATCTCCCCTCCTGCACAAAAAATTTATACATATGGATCATTAAAAAACTGTAAATAAAGAATAATTTTTCAAATAAAAAAATCAAGTAATAAATAAAAATATCAACATCAAGCTACAAAAACGAAACAAGTGAAAAAAAATTTTTAAATTCTTTTTTTCTCAATCCTTTTATTCTTGTTTCCTCAAATTTCCTTGTCTAAAATTGCAAGAATATATATAGAATGCAAAATTAACATTTTCGAACAATTGTCTAATGTAAAAAAACGATAGAAGTCGATTTTTTGGGAAAATGCAATTGGAAAGGGATTATATTAATTGGGAATTAGAGGCGTGAGCGGTAGTAAACGTTGGCACCACCTGCTACTGGATGCTTCAGTTGTAAGGGGATTGATTTATTGTACCCTGGGGGATGGAAACCCCCTTTATTCGTTCATGGAATATCTCTTCTTATTGTCCTGTTGATAGTATGACCAGCATTTTCGAATCACAGTTACACATCCCAACACGAATCGAATCGAATACATTTTTAAAATGGTTTACCAAAAAATTTTCAAGAACTGTTAGACAATATAATTTATACTTGAAAGGACCGTAAAAATAAACCTTATACCATTCCCTATATTCACCGCAAAAAATAAATTGTTCCCTCTAAACCTAAATTAGTAAAATTCTACTGAAAAATAGAGTAAAATTTTCCTTCTCGAAGAAATTTAGGAAAATTATGAAAAATAATAATTGATTTAGAGATTAAGTTTAGTTTAAACTTTAAAATTGTAGAAAATAATTGAATTTCGGTAAAATAACCTTATAATAACTTAATAAATTCAAACAAATTTTTTCTCAATCAGCAACGAATGCCAGCTAGGAAAAATTGTTCTTTTTACTAATTTTTAAAGGTAAAAGTTGTTAGGTAAAACAAATTTTGAAGTTCTTAGACAAACATTTCTGAATTTTGATAAATCTATTTGAGCAAAAAAAAAAAAAAATGAATTACGATTTATTTAAATTTGACGTACTAAAATATGATAAACGACGTTTGAGGATTACTAGGATAACTGGGTGATTGTTTGTTTTTCTATAATTTCTGTTTTGTAATCCACCCCGTATGTTACGAGCCACCCTTCAAAATATACTCCCTCAACGCTATTTATGTTTTCCTGTGTTAATATAAAAACAAAGTTCTCAATCTTAACTTTAGAAAACTATGGGCCATTTATTTTTCCTTCATATACTCAAAAAATAATCAAATCGGATTTTTTAATTTATGTTAAAAAATTCCAATAACCTAATCTGAAACAAAAGAAAAAATTTTTAATTTTATTTTAATTTTGTGATGTTCCCAGGAATTAGTAAAATTAGTACAAACTTTTTAACGAAATATTTTAATAATGGACTATTAAAGTATTTAATATGATTTATTATGATTTCCATGGATTTCTCATCAAAATTTCAATTATTTTTAAAAATAATTAAATTCTTCTCTGAAATTCAATAATTTTCAAAAAAATGTTCCCCAGTTCAACGATTTTCAATGTCTACTATTTTCATAAAATTTTCCAAAAGAAATCAATTATTTAAAAAAAAAATTAATAAAATTCTACACAAACTTTTAATTACTTTCAAAAAATAATAAAAATTTCTCAGGAATTTCATTATTTACCATTTTTTTAAATAAATTTTTCGCCATTCTTCAATTATTTTCATAAATAATAAAATTTTTACTGGGATTCAATTATTTTCGTAAATAATAAAATTCTTTTTAGGAATTCAACTATTTTCATAAATAATAAAACTCATTATAGAATTTCAATTATTTTTAATACAATTTTAATCGAATTCTTTGAAAAAATTATTAAAAATTAAAAATTTAATTAAAATTTATCAGAAGAATTCAGTTATTTAAAAATTTATAGATTAAATTCTTTATGAGAATTCAATTTTAAGAAACATGCAATTATTCAATAAATTGTTATTTTTGTATTTAAATAATTCAATTCTAGTAGAATTTACTCATGAACATTGATTTAAAAATGGATTTTAATTAAAATTTTAGATTATAATTAAATTTTAAAAGTATTAAAGCGTAAATTTTTAGAAATAAGAATAATTGAATTTTGAAATGGTTTTAGATTAAATTCTTTGAAAATTTAAATTTTCATATTTTTAACTAGAAATTCTGTGAAATTATTTTTTTGAGAAAGTTTAATTGCGGATTTTTTTTTAATTATTTCAAGTTTATATTTTCTAATACATATTTAATTGAAGAATTTACGAATAATTAAAATTTGGTAAAATTGAATGGTAAACAAATGAATTTGAAAATTCTCAAAGAACTTTTTCAAAAATTATTAAAAATAAATCCTTATAGAGAAGAATTTTAGTTTAAAACACAAAAAAAATTTAATTTTGGGAAGTTACAAATTATTGCAGAAATTCAATTATTTTCAAGAGTAATAATATTCTTCGTAAAAATTAAATATTGTTCAAAATTAATAGAATTCTTCTTAGCGATTCAATTATTTTCACAAATAATAAAACTCATCACAGAGTTTCAATTATTTTTAATACAATTTTAATCAAATTTCTCGAAAAATTTAATTATTCTTCAAAATTTTCATAAAATTCGTCGATAGAATTCAAATATTTAAAAATTTGTTTGCTAAAATTCTATAGTAGAATTGAATTTGAAGAAACATTGAATTATTCAATAAATTATTTATTTTTGAATTTAAATAATTGAATTCAAGTAGAATTTTCTTATAAAAATTGATTTAAAGATGGATTTCAGTTAAAATTTTAGATAATAATTATAAATATTAAAAGCAATATAGCGTGAATTTTAAAAATAATTAAATTTTGAAATTAATTTTTTTGAAAAAGTTTAATTCAATTTTTTAAAATATTATTTTGAGTTTTTATTTTCTAATATTTATTTAATTGAAGAATTTACGAGTATAATTGAAATTTTGTAAAATTGAATATTGTTAAACAAATAGATTTTAAAATTGTCAAAGAACTTTTTCGAAAATTATTCAAAATAATCGATTTAAAGTAGAATTTTAGTTAAAAATTCTTGTAAATAATAATTTAATTGTAAATGATTTTATCACTCGGTCATCTTTTATTATTATAAAACATGAAGAAATCGGTTGATTGACTGGTTATATTTTTATAATTTTTGTACATGGTCCAAAATTTTTTATTTTTTGTCCTGAAAATAATTAAACTCTTTTGCTGAATATTAAAATTTTTGGAAATAATTGATTGTTTTCTAAGATTTTATTATAATTGTTTTTAAATAATTGAATTTTTCCGAGGAATTTTGAATTCTTACTTAGAATTTTCTTAAAATTTTTATGAATAATTGAACTCTTTCGAGAAAAACTTTATTAAAATTGTATTTTAAATACTTGAATTCCTACGAAGAATTTTATTATTTAGAAAAATAATTTAATTCTTTAATATGGAATCCGAAATTTTTTAAAGATTAATATTAATAATTGACAATATAATAGAAAGTATCATTTATTCGTATAAAGAAACATTTAAACTATTTTTTTAACAAATTCATTATATTCAAACAATTGTACAATTAATGACAATAATGATTTACAATAACGATATTCATTCATCAGAATCACGGCTTTTAAGAAATTGTATTCTTGTTTCCGTATTTTAAACGATTTTTAAATTTCTTTGGATTTGTTCCAAAAGCTCTCAATCGATCGGCACTCAATTCATTTAAGGGATTTTCAATAGATTCCTTCTTTTGTAATTTATTCTTTAACTTCAAGTATTTTTGTTTCTTCTCCAATTTCCTCTTTCTGTTTTCTTTCTTTCTCATTATTTTTTTATATTTTTCCGATTTGTTGTCTTCGTTATTATTGTCAGTTATTTCCTCTTTTACCTCACTAACTGAAATATTATTTTGATTCTTCTCTTTCTTTTTCTTTTTTACATTTTCTGTCTGCTTTGCAGTCTCGTTACTATCTGCTTCACTAACTCCACTTTGTACACTACTATTCAAAGTTTTATTTTTATTTTTCATTTTCTTCTTTTTATTCTGAACTTGAGTGTTATTTACAATTTCTTTACTTTCTGATTCGACTATTGTTTCAGATTTTGAGTCATAAGAAATTTCTTGTTGAGCGGCTTTTTTCTTTTTCTTACTAGGTACTACTTTTTCTACTTGATTATTTATTACTTCTGGTGTCTCACTTGATTTATTTTGATTTTGTTTAATTTTCTTAGGAGCTGTGTTGTCTTCAGTTTTCTCAGTAAAAACATCACTGTGTTTGCGTTTTTCAGATTTCGTTGACACTGGTTTTGAAGTTTGAAGTTTATTTTGTTTATCCGCAGACGTAGAAGGCTCGGGGAGATTCGAAACATTTTCAGTTGCCTTTCCTTTCTTCTTTTTTCTTCTTTTCTTTTTAGACTGCTCTGTCGGAATAGTAGCTTCCTGCTCTTCATTTTCCTCCTCAGGACTAAAAAAATGAAATCGAGTTTAAATTTATAATATATTTAAACTTTTTTCTAAATATATTTAATTTATAATAAAACCGAGTTTAAAATTTACTGTCTGTCAATTTTTGGTTAAAAAATTTAGTGACAAACATTTATTTACCTGTACACGCTTTTTAATATTTTCTTCTTAAGAGCTTCGTTTTTAGCTTTCTGTTGAAATTTAAATATTTCGTTCTTTTCAGTTTCTTCCGATTTAAACTCCAGGGCTTTTTTCAAAGAACACCATTTGTTAAGTTCCTTATCATCGGCTAATAGAATCTACAAAAGAGAATTTTTCAGAATGAAAAATAGTTTTTAAAATCAAACTTTAGTTTTTTAAAAGAAAAAAATATTTTACCTCTTCTATCGTTAGGCCATAATTATTGGGAATTGATTTCCTGAGTTTAAATCTACACGGAATGTCGCCAATCATATCTTCGTAGTCTAAAGCGTAGTAGCGATCAATGTACTCCTGATATGACGAATGAACTTCAGGATCAAATTTCGGTTTCTCTTTTGGAAGTTCAATATTTTTATTACGTCCCTTTTTCTTCTTTTTCGAGTCTACCTTTTTTGTCTTAGCATCTGCTGTTGGATCATAATCAGCATCCATCTGAAACATAATTAGAAAAATTTCAATTAAAACTCACTATTTGAAATGAAAAATTATTCGAGAAAAGCAATTCACAAGTTCCAAAGTTCTGAAAGTTCAAATGAGCGAAATTGATTTATTTCTTCTTCAAATTCAAATTTTATTGCAATAATTCTGTCTTCAACTATAAAAAAAATATTAAATTTAATTTTTCAATTTTTATTACAATCAAAAATAAAAATATCTTCTTTATTCAGGGCTCGAACCAGTAAAAGTATTTAAAAATACAGACTTTACAGACCAAAAACGAAAAATTAGGGACCAATTACTGACAAAAATATAATCAGTCCGAGTCCAATAATTGAAAATTTTACTTAAAACTATAAATTAAATTTTTGCATAACTATAAAACATGAAGATGATCGATTTCTTCATATTTTATAATAATTAAAAATGGCAAATTGATAAAATTTCAACTGAAACTCATTTTTAAATCAATTTTTATTAGAACATTCTACTAGAATTCAATTATTTAAATATAAAAATAAATAATTTATTGAATAATTCATTGTTTCTTAAAATTCAATTTTCATAAAAAAATTTATCAACAAATTATTAAATAATTGAATTCTTTCTACGATTTTTAATTAAATTTTCCTAGAAATGCGATTAAAATTGTTTCAAAAATAATTGAAATTCTGCGATGAGTTTTATGATTTATAAAAGTAATTGAATTCTTAAGAAAAATTTATTATTTTTTAACATAATTAAATTTCTGCGAAGCATTTTATTACTCTTGAAAATAATTTAATTTTTGTAATCATATGTAATTTCTCCAAAATAAAATTTTTTTAGTGTTTTTAACTGAAATTTATTTTTAAATCAATTTTTATTAGAATTCAATCATTTCAATACAAAAAAATAATTTATTGAATATTTTAATG
Source organism: Leptopilina heterotoma (assembly GCF_015476425.1). NCBI lineage: Eukaryota > Metazoa > Arthropoda > Insecta > Hymenoptera > Figitidae > Leptopilina > Leptopilina heterotoma. The sequence goes on from NW_025111150.1 coordinate 553,102, forward strand.
TTTCTTAAAATTGAATTATAAAGAATTTAATCAACAAATTTTTAAATAAAAGAATTCTTTTGATGAATTTTAATAAAATTTTTAAGAATAATTACATTCTTCGCGGAATTTGATTAAAATTTTATTAAAAATAAAGAATTGAAATTCTGCAATGAGTTTTATTATTTATGAAAATAATTTAATTATTGTGAAGAAATTTATTTACAAAAATTTGTAAATAATTGAATTTCTGTGAAATTTTTATTATTTTATGAAAATAATTAAATAATGTTTGCGTAGAATTTTAATAAATTTTTTTTAAATAATTGAATTCTTTTGGAAAATTTTATTAAAATAGTAGATATTGAAAAGCATTGAATTAAGGAAAATTTTTGAAAAAATTGAAATTTTTCTAAGAATTTTATTAAAATTTTTGAAAATAATTGAATTTTGGAGAAGTTTTTTTAATTCGATTATTCGGAAATTCTTCAATTACATATATTGTAGAAAATTAGAAATTTAAATAATTTTAAAAAAAAATTCAATTAAACTTTAAAAAAAAAAATTAATTCTACAGAATTGTTGGTTAAAAGTATGAAAAATTCCAATTTTCCTAAAATTTGAATTTGCAAACATTTCAAAAAATTCAATTATTGCTAAAAATTCACGCAATAATACTTTTAATATTATTCAATTATTATCTCAAATTGTAACTGAAATTCATTTTTAAATCAATTTTTATTACCAAAATTCTACGAGAATACAAAGAAGTCTATTAAAATTATTGAAAATAATTGAATTTCTGTGAAGAATTTTATGAAAATTTTTAAAAATAATTTAATTTCTGCTAAAAATGTTGTTATTTATTAAAAGAATTGAATTTTTGGGAAGAATTCTGTTATTTATGAAAAGATAATTGAATTCTTTCCAAGAACTTTATTTGAAAGTTTTGAAAATAATTGAATTTTTGCGAAGAATTTTGATATTTATAATGATAATTGAATTCTTGACAAGAATTGTATTTCAATTTTTAAAAATAATTAGATCTTCTTCGAAGAATTTTGTAAAAAAAATTTTACCTATATTAAGAATGTTGATCTATATGAAAATATTTGAATTCTTACGAAGAATTTTGTTATTTATAAAAATAATTGAATTCTTGTCAAGAACTTTATTAAAAGTTTTGAAAATAATAGAATTTTTGCGAAGAATTTTATGTTAATTTTTGAAAATAATTGAATGCCTGCTAAAAAATTTGTTATTTTTGAAAATAATTAAATTTTTGCGAAGAATTTTATGATAATTTTTTAAAATAATTGAATTTTTGCGAAAATAATGAAAAGCTTAGAAAATAATTAAATTTTTGCAAAGAATTTTATTATTTATATAAAGATAATTAGAATTTTGACGAGAATTTAGAAAATTTTTGGAAAATAATTGAATTTCTGCGAAGAGTTTTATTACTTTTGAAAATAATTAAATTTCTGCAATTTTTGTAACTTTTTCAAAATTTCCAAAATTATGTCGTACAATTTACGAACTTTTCATTCTTTTTCAATCAAATTACGGACTATACGGACCTTTTTTTAAAAAAACTGACTTTTACGGTCTTGAAGCAAATTTACGGACCTAGTTCGAGCCGTGCTTTATTTGAACGCTCAAAACTTGTGAATCATTTCACGAAAAAAGAAAAGAAGACTTTACTTACGATGAAATTTTCATCCTCACAATTAGGCCCCTCATCATGATAATCACCTTCCTCTTCAAAATTTTCTCCATAATTATCAAAATCATTTATTTCTTCATCAATTTCCGGAAATTGAGGTTTCATATCATCCTCAGCAACAGTATAGAAATCATCATCAAACATTTTCTTCATTTTTTGGTCATACTCATTCGGATCGAAATCACCTTCTAAATCTTCCATTTTTATACCAAAATCCTCATTTCCCGTGATTTCTTTCAACTTTTCTAGCTTTTCCTCAATTTCCTTTCGTTTCAGCGCTTTAAGTTCCTTAAGTTCCTCCTTTTTCCGCAGTTTCTCATCGTCCTTTCGTTTCTTCAGCTCGGCACGTTTTTCCGATCGCCGTGTATCTTTTTTTCTCATCGAATTTTCCAATGTTCGAGGATACCTCTTAATAAAATCCTGATCCGGTTCTTCGAATCGAAAATTATACTTGTACTCAAATTCCTCCTGACGCTCAATATTCTGCTCATCTTCTGAAAGATTTTCATCACTGTCATGTAATATATGATCGTAATCGCGATCAAAATCTGATGAACTTTTATCCTGGTATTTTTTATCTAAAATATAATCGCGCAGGAATTTTTCACCTGCATCCAAATTTGGATTTGCCCAAAAGTCTCGAATTGGTTTCAGTACTTCGTCTTGGGGATCGACATCAACTTCTTGCCCTTTGAGCCATTTTTTCCGTTTTTCTTCCTGGAGAATAATTTTTGAATAATTAGTTAATTAATTAATGATTGTAGAATATAATTTATAGTTAAATACCTTTAAAATTTGTTCTTCGGTTTTTTCTTTAACAACCAGTAAGTTTTCATCTTCTTCGTCATCTTCTACAGCAGCTTTGAAACTGTTTTTTATTTCATTTTGCTCTTGAACGTATGTGAGACGATTTCCATGTTGCTCTTTAGGTTTGCTTTCATCTTCACTGTCACTATATTTACCTCCTCTTTCAAGAATAATTTTACGCTCAAAATCTCTTAATGTTACTGCTTTTTCTTTCTTTGCTTTCTTCTTCCTATTTTCTTTACCTTCCTCAAGATCCTCTTTAGTGTTATTAAAAAATGATATTTTTTCATCGTGAATCTTTGGATCTTCACTTTTCAAATAAGCCAGTACTTTGAAGAAGTCGTTTTCAAATTTTTCCGACACTTCCTGAAAATAGAATACTTTTTAAGAAATATACAATTTTTATTTAAAATATAAATATTAATCTTCCTATTTTTATATAATTTTGTAACAAATTGTTTCGTTCTCATTGAGAAATACACTTATTGAAACATTTTTTTCGTTGATGGACTTTGTCTAAAATATAAATCTTTGAATATAACTTACAACTTCGTCGTCGTCTTCAGAAGTATCGCTCGAGGAATTATCACTCAAATTATCCAGATTACATGCTTCTTCGCCATAACGCTGTTTTACTAATCAAAAATTCAATTTATCAGAAGAAAATTACTTTTCCATTGCTTTAAGGTTATGTTTCTCAATGTATACAAAATGTATTTTCTACTGGCCACGTTAATCAATAACTAAAGTGACTATTTTCTTCACATATTTTATTCATTATTTAACAAAATTATTATTTATAAAAAATAACTTTTATAAATCGTAAATCACGGAAAATAAACATTGACATTTGCAAATACTTACATTTGTGCAATTCCTCTTTCTGTCGCCACTGATTGTAATTCTTCGCATATTCATTATTTATTTTAAATTCCGGATTCGAATCCGAATTTTCATCCTCTGATTGAGGTGGCATTCTTGTTTTTCAAACAAAAATAATGCCTAATAAAAACAGAAGCACGTTTCACTTGTCGCACTTGTCACTATATAGTAGAACCTAACCTCAAATATTATAAACAACAATGCGCAGGTCGAGCCGAAAAATATTTCGTCTGCTAGAAAGCAATGTGCTTTGACAGTTTACAACCGTAGTTTATAAAATTAAGTATTAAAAAATAGTTAATAAAGCATAAAAGTGCATTAGAAAACACAGTTTCAAAATATTGTCAACATCGGCTTTTTTTAGAGCCAAACAAGAATGTAAAGTTTAGCACAAAATTATAAATTTTTTGACACTTTTAATAATTGTTGAGATTAGATTGTTGAAATCGTTAAAATAACAATAACAGGTAACAAATATATTATTTATTAGTTGTACAGTTTAATTAATGAAATAAAATTTTCATTATTCGTACATTCTAAACGAAGTTTGAATTCCACAACGAAAAAAAATTGATCAACGAAAAAAATTTATTTAATACATTCAAGTATTATTAATTTATAATATTTACTTCTACAATAATTATTATCAATCAATCTTTTTTTTCTAAATATTTTTGTGGCAAAAATGCTGCCTAATCTTTATGTAATTTACCATTTTTTTCGTTGATTAACGTTGAGGACTTGAACTTGGTCAGTCTAAAAATTATTTCTGCTTTTCTTCTCGAGTAGAAAAAAATTGAACAAATAAAAAAATAGTACAAATTAATTATAGATCTATAATTAATTTGTTTTATTTAATATTTAATTTAATTTTAATCTGTTTCTAATATTCAAATTTCTATTTCAGATTCGACAATGAATATTTTACAAAAAGCTACCAATTCAATGGGACTGAATACGTGGAGGAGTTCCTGTATTTTTCGATTTTCCGGACCATTGAGAAAAAACAACACGAGAACGTGTTCTTTTCAACGAGAGGCTGGATTTCGAATAGGAATAAAACAGGAAAACAAATTTAAAGTAATAGATAAAATGTCTAGCACGAATAAATTAGTATACAATAATCCTTATGCGACTTGGATTGAAAGGGCTTTTCATGTGCAAAGAATAATTTTGCTAATCGGTTCGCCAATTGCGATTTACTATACTTATCGTTTCTATAACAAAACTATTTCACTTCCTGTAATCAAGGACGAAAAAGTTCTTATAAACAGTACAATGGAATTCGCTTCAGCAGTTGGTATAACACTTTTTACGTTATTTTTGGCAACTCTCCTATTTAAATGTTCAGTGTTACGAATTTATTTCGATAAAGCAGAGAACGTAAGTAGAGCCGTGTTAATCAGTAATTTACCATTCAAGAAAACAATTATTACTATTAAACCTGAAAGTGTAACTCCAAAGCTTAGAAAATTAAATCCTCAAGAACCAAACGCAACATTTGAATATTTACTGAAGGGCAGGAGAATGTTTCTATTTGGTGATTTTTTTAGAACGCCGGAGGATTTAAATAGAATGTTAAAATATGATTAATAAAAAACTTATATTTCTGTAAATATATTTAAAAATTAAACCATACCATAAGTTTCTTTTATTTATTTGTAAATTTACTTTTAGGTTTTTTTTTTTTTGAGAACTAGACAGTCACACTCCCGGAGGAATGTAAAGAATAATACTTCTTTTACACCAGGATAAAGAAGAATGGAAAAGAGGAAAATATGTACTGCATCAGACTCTGGAATTCAAAGCGATTCAAAGTTCTTTGCCTCCGAAATCCTCATGCATGGGAGTAAATGAGAAGGAAACATTAAGATCTCGGATAAGGGTCTTTATCCAGGCGAGAGTCGCTTTGTAGTTTCCCCTTTCCGTTTTTGCGCAATGAACAATATTGGACTTGAGCGAACCATGCGCATCAAGATCGACTTGAAACCCTGTTGCGACACCTGCCGCCGTCGCAACGACGTCGAGACGCCCAGTCGAATCGTCCCTTTGCTTCCAAAAGCTCTTCCTATTTTTTCATTTTTCTCTCTCTCTCTTTCACTCTCTATAAAAAAACATGAATCGCAATCAACGAAATGGATCATTAAAAAATGATCGTGACAGTGTCGAAAATGATCTCGACTCACCGTGACCTTCGCGAATTTCCCAATAGTGTTCATTTGGAAATTTAACGTTTTTTATGTAGTCAAGAGACTCGGTCATTGGTCGGGATGACCCCCGCTCTCTCATCACCTATTGTCATTCATTATAATAAATAAAAACATTTTCAACAAATTCAAAAGAAAATGGCCTGTTCGCCAACAAGTATCGAAAGTCAAATAGACAGCTTCCTAGAACAATTCAAACGAAGTGCTTCCCGCGCGATGGAGGAGACTCATCATCATCCTCATCATCACCATCATCAACATCATCAACGGTCCAGTATCTACAATGCCAGCAGCATCAGTAGAAGTCGAAGTGGTAACCTCGACCTCGAAGTCCTAGAAGTTGGTAAGCTTTTGTTTTCATTTTCTTCTCTCACAACAATGATCGATCAGCGAGATTTTGTAAATTTTTCTAAACTTTTTTTTTCTCTCTTTGCTCAGTTGAAAACAATTTTAGTGATGAAGAATCAACAACATTGAACATCAAACAGCAAATATTTACATTAATCCCGTGTAAATATTTCTCGAATCAAATTTACTTTCCATGTTACATTTCCAATAAAATCTGGGTAAACATTGATTAGGGAAATGTTTAATTTAAATTGAAAGTAAACAAGCTCTGGTAAAGAAAATTAAATAATCTTTATTAGATCTTGTCATAACGCGACTTTATATTAGAAAATATTGTCTAAATATTCTGAATAAGTGAAAATTCACTTAGAATGTGTCAAAGGTCTTTTAGAAAATAATTAAAAATAAGCAAGCACTTTTTTCTATTTATTGAGAATTTATTTCTATTTGCACTACTCTTTAAATCCACTAATAGATGAAATAAAAAACTATAATCACAAAAATTTTAATGAAATTCCAAGAAACAATTCAAAAAATTCCAGTAAAATTCTTTAATTAAATTAATTTTAAAAATTTTAATCAAATTGTTTCGTAAAATTTCAATAAGTTTAACAAATAATAAAAATTTTCGCTAAAAATTTATTATTTTCAATATGATAATATAGATAATATCTACTATTTTAATAAAATATCTTCAAAAATTCAATTATTCTAAAAAAATTTTAAGAAAATTCTACGCAAAAAATTAATTAATATCGAAAATAATAATTATAAAATTTGCAAAGGAATTCAATTATTTAAAATACAATTTTCAAGAAAATTTTCGGAAAAGTTCCAAAAGGAAATCAATTATTATTGAGAATATACATTTTTTAAATGAATTCCTCGAAAGAATGTAATTATTTAAAAAAATTTTATTAATATTCTTCGAAAGGAATCAATTACTTTTTGAAACATTGCAAATTATTTAGAAGTATTCAATGTTCTGAAATAATAAATTATTTTATGAATTATCAATTTTTGTATTTCAAATAATTGAATTCTCGTGGAACTTTCTATTAAGAATTGATTTAAAAATGAATTTCATTTCAAATTTTAGATAATAATTGAATATATTAGAAGCTTTATATTATGAATTTTTAGAAATAATTAAATTTCAAAAGCTTTTTAAATTGAAATCTTAGAAAATTTTAATTTGTAGTAAAAGTGTAAAATTATTTAAATATTTATTTTAAAAAAAGCAATAATTTATTTATTTTTCGATAAAATTTTAAGGTTTTGAATAATTTTATTTAAAAATTGAATAAAAATTGAATTTTAATTTATAAATATATAATTATTCTTTTCGAAAAATAAATAAGAATAAGTATTTAAATGTTTATTTAACAAAAATTATTCAAATTTCGAATAATTTAGAAATTAAGAAAGTAGTCTTTTGAAAAATTGTAATCAACCTTTTTTAAAGATAGTTAAATTGTCGTTAAAATTTTAAATACTTATTCAAATTTCCAATTAATTAGAAATGTTGTCAAATTAAATTATAATAGATTTTTATTTAAAGAATTTAATTTTTTTTTAACTTTTAAAAACAATTTTGAAATATCGTATTTTTTAAGAAATGTAACTTAAAATTTGGAAAATAATTGAATTTCAAAGAAATTAAGAATTGAAGTTATTATCAGGATAAGAAAAATAGTGAATAAGTATTTTCGATAGGAGTCAGAAAAGAGTCTACATTTCTCAAAAACTACTTTAAAATTTTATAATTTGAAAATTACTGTCCAAATAATTTTGCTCTTTCAAGAATATAGTTTCGAAGTTGAAACAAAATTAGAAGTAAAGTGAGAGACAAAGAATAGGGTCCAAAGACACTTGAGAAGAAGTTTTTAAGAAATTTCGTATCACGTTCTGCACTACTGTATGGAGTTGAACTTTATAAGAAAGTTTTATCGCGCAGATATCTATATTCTAGAGCCTAGAGAATGTTTCTCCATTTAGACCAGTTTATAATAATGTGCTTCAACATCTTGATGTATCAAACTTTTATCTGTTTCATAAATATGAAAACTAATTTTACCCACCCTTAAATCATAAAAAAAAAAATATTAAAACACGATTTTATGTCATAAAGTTGAAAATTTTGTAGTTTATTTTTAAAATTCTAAAACAAGATAAAATTATTGAATATAACGTAGACTGAGTACTGAATATTATAAAGAAGATAGAGTATAGTGGATTTTAATTATGAAATAAAAACTCCCTTTTTTTTATTTTATTAATAGAAAAATCTTTGATCCACAATATGTATACATATATGTCGGGTCAAAAGTCTCTCGTCCCTGCATGTCGCTGGATTTCAAGATAAAAATATCTCTTTATTCAGTTCTTCGATTTTACTAAAATATCTCACGTTTTCTTTTCATTTACTCGTTTAATTATATTAAAATCTAAATGTAGTACTAAAATAAGTATGTTTTCTAAATTTCACCTTTTTCTATATATATGTTGAAAATAATAATTAATTCTACTACGTTGCACATGAAGAGGTCTATGAATCTTTATACATTTTAGAGGCAACACTTAACGTACAGAACAACCCTTAAGTATAAAGTTATAGATTTTTGATGAGTTGCACTTTTTCCAATATTCATGATCTTTACACATTAGTTTCAGTTGGCGAGAGTCAAAATTATTCACAAACAAATTTTTATTTATTAAATAATTAAATTTAATGATTAATTCTTGTAACGAAGCATTTCGTTATGATTTTCCTTTTTGGTTATTTACGTTTAATATTCATTTTGAATATTCGCGGGTCTTTTGTGATTGGGCCGGAGGTTTTGGGTTTCGTCGTGTGCGGTGGTTCCAGCGTCCAATGGGTGAAGCGGTTTAGGAGTTCGTCTGTTGGATCTTCGAGGAAGCGTCGCGAGAGGAAGCCGGCCGGCATCATTACCATAATTAATTGCTTTCGAGTCAGTTCGTTATAAGTTTGTAAAGTATAGTCAATTAATTATCTTTGCCGTAATTCTGAATAACAAGTTTAAGTGTAAATAGTAATAAATAAATACGAGTGTTGATTTGAATCCGTGTTTAATATTTATTATTGGTAAATTGTTGTGTTTGTGTTTTCTCATTTTTGTTGCCGTTGTTTCGACTTTGGTAAGTCCATAAATAATTCTTGAAACCTGTCGTTCTGTCTCGCCGTTTTCGCATCAATCGGTTTGGGTCCGAAGCGGAATCTCCCCTTTGTTTTATTAAATAATTTATTGTGCAGTTGATGCAATTTAGAGGTTCTTTAAATAATATCTGTCACAAATTTGGCGCCCAACGTGGGGCAAAGCGTTGGACTGAGAGACAAAGCGACATGGTAATATTTGTGTTTTATGGTTTTATAAATAATATTTTTGGAGGCTAAAAGGTTTGTGTTTGGACACTGAATTTTTTGGGTTTGAGTGATGGTCAAATTGACCATATTTGGGATTATTTTAAGTGATAAATTTGGTTTCGAAAATTTGTCTGAAAACATGTGCTCGTGAAATATGGGCAGACATTTTGGATAGGCGCGAAAAGCAAACTTGAAAAATGTCGAAGTTGGGACAATTGTTTTTCTGTGAGGCTAATTTTTCGGGAATTTCAGTGAAATAAATGGAACATTTTTGGCAGTGAATTATTAATTGTAAAAATTTTGGGCAAGTGACGCGAATTTAATTGATAAAATAAATTGGGAAAAATCCAACGGATTATTTTTTGTCCGTAAAAGTATTGACATAGTGTTTGTCGTGTTGGGTTGGTATTGTGAGGTCAATACTTTGGCTGTTGGTTCAAAAGTTGAACTTTTGGTGGATTTTTCTCGAAATTGTTCGCGAGTAATTATTTTGATTTTACGGCAATTGGATAAATTGACTTTTTTATGTTTATTGGGAAAAATATTTTTGGCGGAAATAAAATTCGGGAAACTTGGGAAATTTGACAAATTTTCGAGGAAGCAATGGTTGAGTGCAAGTGCACCGAGCACATGGCAAGAGACGCCGATTGAGTATTGGTGGTCAATACCATTGCGTCGGAAAAAAAGGTTGATTTTTCGAAATTGTTTCCCGGCCATTTTAATTAATGAACATTAATTAAAATTCAACAAGTATTTTTGTCAAATATTTTTTTTAGGTTTTTGTCGCGTTATGGTGTTAATTTGTAAAATATTTTTTGTTTTTTGGGTATTATTTGGGTTAAAATAATTTTTATAAATTCTGGAAAATTGAATCCAGGGACGAGGTTGCCAATAAACGAGGGAAAAATTTTACATGACGGCGATTTTGGGCCGTATGAAAATTTTGAGCGTTAGTGGCAGCCATATTGTGGTTTTATTTTTGAACAAAGTTTAATTAATGAAATTTTTTATTATTTTAATCCGAATTTCGAGTGACATTTTTTAATTATTATTTGTGTTTGGATCTTTATTTTATGCTATTTTGTGGGAAAATGATTTGTTTTTATTTATTATTTTTCTCAAAAGTAAAATTTTCAGGACTTTGAAAATTTTTCACAAGTGTAAAATTTTTTTTATTTTGATTTGTGTTATAGCATAAAATTTTGGGTTTGTGTTTTAGTGTAAAAATTTCCAAATTTGTTGGTTAATGGTCACTGAACATTTTTGGTTGTTTATCATTTTATTATTTGTCGGAAAATTGATATTCAATTGTATTTAATGATAAATTTTTAGTTAATTGGTAAGCAATAATTTTTCTTTGTGGATTTAGCGGATTAATAATTTGGGTTTGGCACGACGAGGGGTCGTAAAGGTCAAAACAAATTGGGTAAATCCATGAGGATTTAGATTTGTTTTAAGTGACAATTTACAAATTGGTTTTTGGGTTTGGAAATTTTATTTGAATATTATTTTGTTTTTAGTGTGTTAAAAAATTTTAAATTGATTGACAAATTAATTTTGTTAATTAATTGTTTGGATTTGTTGTGGATCTATTTATTGAAATTTTGCACTTTTGGATAAACGTATCAAATATGGATTCGTATCAAAAGCATATGCTCAAAATTTTGGAAAGTCGGCAAGCTAGGGTCATTTGGAGGGAAATTCAAAGAACCCCCGTTAATGATTTGGTTCAGGATTTGGTTAGGGCTAATTGTAGTACAAAGGGTTCAATCCAGATACTACGGGAACGCTTATTGCGATTCAGGACCAAGGAAATTTTAGCGGGGATAATTTCGGTTCCGTGGTTGGAAATGTATGATGCGGCGGATTCTCAGAGAGTTTTCTTGAGCGAGGCACTTGCACCTCGCAGGGCAAGAACGGTCGATTACTCGGGTTATGAAACAGAACAGGATGCGGCCATTGATTTAAGTGCACATGAGGGCAACCTGTTAGGGGAACTAGATTCTCAGGTTTTGTCGAGTAATGACGATTACTTTTTGGGTTTTGAAAGAGAACAACAAGTAGAAAGTGCCGAAGTAGCTTCGGCCAGCAGTAGCACTGTTACGACTTGTGTGACGTCAGTGGCCAACTCAGTGGTGACCACAACATCTAATTCGAGCGGGAGGGCCGCAACGAATGTGGTTTGGAGTTCGGCAGTAGGTGGCGTCACCTCTCCAATGATTACACCGAGTAGTTGGAGAGTAAGTCAGGTTAATGCTAGGATGCATTTCCATCCAGATTTGGGCGCTATTTTTGCCCAAAATAGGAACGTAGAGGTTAATTGGTTACACCCCCCAGTTAATGCAGTGGCCCAGACACTTGAATCGGTCTCTGATAGGGTAGTGTCTCCCCAAAATTCGGGAAATTCGGGACCTAGTGGAGGTTCCGGGGTGATCTCGGATCAACAAATTGCAGGTCCTGAGGTTATTTCCCAACAACAAATTGGGGGAAATGGGACTATACCCAAACGACCACAGATAAATCGGTTCGATAGTGGGACACAGTGGGAGCCACAGGCCCCTAGAGTAGAATCGGCAGGTTATTACTCCCAAAGGAGTAGGGCTTACCAGGCTGAATCGAATTTTGACTTGAGCGACGAGGTTGTTAATAGTTTTCCGGATAAGCACCATAAGAGAATGTCTTCTTTTAATAAGGATATTAAGAGGGTGCTTACCCCTCCTGAAGCAGAAGAGTGGGGGAGACGAGCAGAAGGTCTTCCAACTCCAGTAGGGATGGATTCGGAAAGCGATAGTTGGGATGAGATTAGGAAGCAAAAAAGTAGGAAACGGTCCCAAGGGCGTAAAAATAGTTCTTCACGTAAAACTAGGCTCTCAACGTGGCAGTTGTCCAGTGACTCTGAGTCAGAGGCGAGTCTGGACTCTAGGAAAATGGTTAATAGGTCAAAAAAGGGCCATCACCACCACCATGGGTCTAGTTTGAATTTAACAAAGGCGCTTAAGGACTGGGAAATTAAATTTTCGGCGGGCGAAAGGGAGGACCCAGAAGAATTTTTAGAGCGGCTAGGGGATTGCATTTCATGCTATGATCTTTCTGGTCAAGAAATTCTTAAAGCGGTTCCTTCGGCGTTGCGTGGGGCAGCCAGCCGTTGGTATAGGTTGACTAGGAACGAGATTGTTTCGTGGAAACAATTTAAAAAGGCGTTCTTGAGAGAATTCTCCAGTGTTCTCGATGATGAGGACCTTTGGGACGAGCTTAAAGCTCGAACTCAGGCTAAAGGAGAAAGAATTTCAACCTATATTATGAGTCTGCGCACAATAGCCGATCATTTTAGGCATCCTATTTCTGCTAGGAAATTTTTGCGTGTGGTTTTTCGAGGGTTAACACCTGATTATCGTAGGTATGTGTCGAATTTCGAGGTTGAAAATATAGGGGAATTAGAGCATATTCTGAGGAAATACGAGCGAATCAGGGACATTGACAAGAGGTATGTTCCACCCCCGGCTAAGGAAAAGATGAGGGTTCCGTCGGCTGCACCAAAAGGGGTTCCGAAAGGGACAAAATTGGATGCATTGGTCGAGGGCTCTTCATCTGAGAGTAGTAAGAGTAGTAAAAAGGCTAGGGGACAAAAGAAGTCCAAGAATAAATCTCAAGCGAAACAGGAAACAACGGAAAATAAGGAAAATGCAGTGGATGCATTTGGGATGAGTCAGGGTCGGCCTAGAGGAGCTGCAGGGGGTCAACCAAATAAAGGGTGGCCCAAGCCAATGCAGGTAGCTCCGGGGCCGGTACAACCTATAATTTATTCGCAAAGTGGGGGTGCAAGGGCCCCACCTAATGCACCGAGCGGCCAAGTGGCTGGTGCATTACCCCAACAAGGTAGGCCTAAACCGGGTGTATCAAACCAGGGTAGTGGTCAGGTTCCTTTTATGGGTATTTGCAATGGTTGTCAGGTTGTGGGACATCGTCTGTCCCAGTGTCCTTATCGGGTTTGTTTTAGCTGCCAACAGCAGGGTCATTTTGCTACAGAATGCCCTAGCAGACAGCAAGCTCAGGTTGAGGTTTCGTGTCAGGTTTGTGGGGCTAAGGGAGCAGTTTTTGCTCAATGTCCAAGGTGCGTCGAGTTCCGAAGATATTTGGAAAACGCGAAAGGGGGGGGACAATCCAACTTCTTCCCCCCCCAATCCAAACAGTAGGGACAGGGTTAGAGGTCCCTGTGTGTAGTAATGCAGTGTTTTTGCGTGTTCAAGAGATGGATTATTCGTTGCCGAGTGAGGAGAACTCACTCTGTAATCCATCTCAAGTGTGTATTGTTGGTGAGGAGGACTCACCTGCAATTGTTGAAAATTTGTGTTTGTCGAGTGAGGAGAACTCACTCTCAAATGTTGAGAATTTGTGTGTGTCGAGTGAGGAGAACTCACTCTCAAATGTTGAGAATTTGTGTGTGTCGAGTGAGGAGAACTCACTCTCAAATTTTGGGAATTTGTGTGTTGCGAGTGAGGAGAACTCACTCTCAAATGTTGGAAATTGTGTCAGCGTGAATTTGGGCACATTCGGTAGGACTAGGCTTGAACCATGCTCAGGTCGTCGCGGGACTTGGGACGTTTCTGGTGGAACAAATGGCTCGCCAATAGTGGTTACCGAAAACGAGAGTAGTGACTTTGGTCAAATGAATGAGGAGTACTCATTCTCTGTGGGCTTAGATAGAGCTGTGGTTTCTGCGGAAAAGCTTAGTGAGGCCCCTGGTGTTAGTAGGACTAATAGTGTTGAAGAAGGTTCAACACGTAAAGTCCAGGAGAGGGGAAAAACTGCATCGGATGCAGTAGGTTCTCCGGATTCAAACGAGATTGTCGATGGGACTAGGCCTGAAAATAGGTACTTTTTAAAGGTAATCATTGCGGATCGTCCATACTATGCGTTGTTCGATCCAGGGGCAATGGTTTCGGTTATTGGTCCCAAATTGGCTGAAAAATTCAGAGAAAGGTTGGAACAAGCGGATACGGCAATCCAAAGTGCCATTGGGGGATCCACTCAAACTTTAGGGAAATTAAGGTTATGGTTGACAGTCGATGGATATGCGCAGTCTTTCGAGCTGAAAGCCCTTAGCACCTTAACCCAGGATTTAATTTTGGGAATGGATTTCTGTAGGGAAATGGATATGGATGTCCAGCTTGGGAAAGGTCTCTGGAGGATTAATGGCCAAGAATGGCATAAGTTTGCGTCCGATAATGGAGAAATAAACTCTGAGGGTATTTTCGCGGAATGTGCAGGTATTTCGGAGCTTACGGTTGATCAGAGAAATGAGGTTCAAAGTTTGGTTAATGAATTGGTCCTTCCTCAAGGTCAGGAACATGGGGTGACGTCGTTGACGGAGCACCACATTAGGTTGACTGATCACTCGCCGATTAAGCATCGGCCGAGGAGAATGTCTCCGATGATCATGCAGTGGTTGATCAAGGAGGTTCAAAAATTATGGGATCAAGGAATTATCGAACCAGCGTCCAGTGATTGGAGCACTGCGCCGGTAATAGTCAAAAAGAGTGATGGGACACTCAGGTTATGTTTTGACTATAGGGACCTCAATAAGGTGACAATTAGGGACGTTTACCCGATACCGAGTATCGATTTTATTTTGGATAAACTGAGGAAGGCTCGTTATATCTCCAAAATCGATCTCAAAATGGCATACCATCAGGTACCGATGTCGGCGGAAAGTAAAAAGTACACGGCTTTTTCGGTTCCAGGTTTGGGTCTCTTCCAGTTTAAGAGAATGCCTTTTGGGTTAACAAACGCCCCCGGCACGTTTCAAAGGTTTGTGGACTCGTTGTTTGGTCCAGAATTTGAACCTGTCGTTTTTGGATATCTCGATGATATCATAATTGTCACCGATGATTATGACGAGCATATCAGATGGTTGAGGATAGTGTTGAAGAGATTGGCGTCTGCTGGTTTGGTGGTAAACCCAGACAAATGTGAATTTGGTTGCTCTCGGGTAACCTATTTGGGTTATGTTTTGGATAGGGATGGTTTGAGGCCTGATTCCGAGAAGGTGGCACCGGTTTTAGAATACCCGGCACCCCAGGATATTAAACAGCTTCGGCGTTTCTTGGGAATGGTTGGGTGGTATTCTCGTTTCATAGAGAATGATAGCGAGATCAAGGTACCACTTTTAAGGCTTCTTCAAAAAGGAAGAGCTTGGGAATGGACAGCTGAGCATGAGGAGGCTTTCCAAACTTTAAAGAAAAAGTTGGTATCGGCCCCAGTTTTGGCTCGGCCGGATTTTAGCAAACCGTTTACTGTCCAATGTGACGCTAGCGACTCAGCGATTGGCGCGGTGTTGACTCAGGAGTCTGAGGATGGCGAACACCCAATTGTGTACGCAAGTAAGGCTTTGACAGGGGCAGAAAGGAATTATAGTGTCACTGAGCGTGAGTGTTTGGCATTATTATGGGCCATTAAAAAATTCAGGCCATATCTAGAGGGATATCGGTTTAAGGCTATTACGGATCATAGTGCTCTGAGGTGGCTCAGGAATCTTAAGGATCCGTCTGGTCGTTTGGCTCGTTGGGCACTCGAGATGCAACAATGGGATTTCGACATTGTTCATCGTCGCGGTGTTAATCATCACGTACCGGACGCATTGTCGCGTATGTACGAGGATAACACGGACGAGATGTCGGCTTTCAGCACCATTGATGACCCGTGGTTCATCAAGAGGAAACAATTGGTTGAGGAGTTTCCTCAACGTTTTCCAGGTTGGTTGGTGGAAAACAATTTGTTGTATCGTCATAGGAACGATCCATTATTGTTACCAATCACGGGCGAAGAACAGGGTTGGAAGTTGGTTGTCCCAGAGGAGCATCGGAGTAGGATACTCAGGGATGCTCATTCTGAAATTGCAGCAGGTCATTTGGGAATAGAGAAGACATATGCTAGGGTGGCTGCAGAATATTACTGGCCAGGCATTTGGCATGATGTCCAGAAGTTTGTTCGAGAGTGTCCTGACTGTCAAAGGTTTAAGGTTTCGCAAGAAGGGCCTCAAGGGTTAATGGGTCAAAGGATTGTGGAACAACCGTGGACGGTGGTTGCAGCGGACTGTATGGAGTTTCCATCCAGCAAGAATCAGTGTAAGCATTTGGTTGTTTTCCAGGATTTGTTTACACGCTGGATTGAGGTTAAACCGATCAGGTCTGCTGATGGCAAATCCATTGCGAAGGCATTTGAGGAATTGGTCGTGTTCAGGTGGGACACTCCTCACTTTCTGTTAACGGATAACGGAAAGGAGTTCGACAACCAACACCTCAAATCCGTTTTGGAGGACTATGGTGTCAGGCATTTAACAACGCCGCCATACCACCCCCAGGCTAACCCGGTCGAACGAAGTAACCGTACTTTGAAAACGATGATTGCGACTTTTGTAGGCGAGGATCATCGGAATTGGGACAAACATGTCCATGAGTTCCGACATGCGGTCAATACGGCCGTGCAGTCTTCAACAAAGGTTTCACCGGCCTTTTTGAATTATGGCCGTCAGCCTCAACCGGTTAAGAGTTTGAGGAGAGAAGTTGAAAGTAAGGTTACGGTTCAGAGGATTGATCCAGAGGTTTGGTGCGATAGGTTGCGTAGGTTGGACGCGCTGAGAGATCTGGTTGCGAGGTTTATTGACGAGAAACGGGAAAAACAAAGTCGCTATTATAACCGTAATAAACGAGAGGCTACATTTCATGTGGGGGATCAGGTTTTATGGAGAACTCATAAGTTGTCGAATGCGGCAAATAGGTTTTCGGCAAAGTTGGCTCCTAAATTTGAGGGTCCCTATGAAATTGTTAGGCAATTGTCTCCGTCGGTTTATGAATTGGGTTCGGGTAATAACCGCCGTGTGGCTAAGGTTCATGTGTCCGATCTCAAACGTTTTATACCTCCACGTTCTCGGCAATAATTTTGAATGTGTTACTTATTTATTTTATGTTTTAGATTTGTTCGAGCCAAGTTAATTCTTAAAGGATCATCGTCATCATGGGCGATATGTGGCGCAGCAAACTCCCTTCAGGCTCTGGTCAGGCATCAGGAGGTGCCATTAGACGGGTGGTGAGAAGCCATGAGGTTTCTAGTTCCTCGGAGTCGACGTGTCCTTGCCTCCAGCTGGTGTTCGTTCTGTGGGTCGCGGAATTTCTTTCGCCTGGCAGGATGAGGAGCAAGCTTGTGCAGCTCGCCCCGGCACAGGTGTGGATCGTGGAGCTTGCTCAGCGGAAAGTCGTGAGTTTTTGGAGAGCCAGTACGCTGTTGAGGAATTGGACTCAATTGTGATGGACCAAGAGGATGATCCGGTTTTGGTCAACGAGGGAACTAAAAAACATAAGGCTTGTGGTCGTGAGGAACCAGAGGTTCAGGTCCGACCACGGGAGCCAAATGTAATGGTGGTTCCTCGTCCAGCGGACCGATTCAGGGAGGAGGCTAGGCTCGCACGGCCTATGTTGACTGTGGGACGGATTTTCTGTCGGTTGGACCGCATTCCGACGGACCCGGATTTGGATCCTCCTATGGGGGCATGCTTCAATTGCTGGAGTATGTCCCACAAATTGGCTTACTGTCCGGAGCCAATTGACATTTTCTGCCGGAATTGTGGCCGATTTGGGGTCATGATGGAGGATTGCCCACGCTGTGCACGAGCTTACCGTTTGTGGATGAAGCGTTCGGGTTCATCAGTGTCATTGGAGAGATCTGACCAGTCGGAGTCAAGTAGAAGAGGTCAAGGGACTAAGGGCGGCAATAAGGGAGCCGTCTATCACAAAAAAGTGGCATCAGTGGTCGTTCGGGCTGAGGTTGATGAACCGGGGCAACTTGCTCCAGTTCAGATGGCTGAAAGGTTGCCATTGGTTGGCTCAGCGGTTGAACCGTCGGCTGATGAGGTGGTTCCAGATCCAGTGCCTTCGGCCACTGGGTTGATGGACGATTTGAGGTTGCTGGAGGCATCTTTGGTTGGCCTCCCGCAGGAATTGGCGATTGCGGCTCGCACTGCTTTTTGGCAGGATCGCCAACGAAGAGGTTTCCCATAGAATGGGGGCCCCAGTATTTTGAAAAAAAAGAGTTTATTTTGGTTTTTTTTTATTATTTTTGGTTTTTCATTATTCTTTAATTTAATTTGATTTTTCTGGTTAAGTGTTAACTAGTTTTTGAATAAATATATTTAGTTTCATTCTTTGAATTGGTAGTTTTTCTTTTGTTTATTTTGGGTTTAATCGGCAACAATTTTTGGATTATTGTTGGCCTAGGAGAGGGGATTGTAACGAAGCATTTCGTTATGATTTTCCTTTTTGGTTATTTACGTTTAATATTCATTTTGAATATTCGCGGGTCTTTTGTGATTGGGCCGGAGGTTTTGGGTTTCGTCGTGTGCGGTGGTTCCAGCGTCCAATGGGTGAAGCGGTTTAGGAGTTCGTCTGTTGGATCTTCGAGGAAGCGTCGCGAGAGGAAGCCGGCCGGCATCATTACCATAATTAATTGCTTTCGAGTCAGTTCGTTATAAGTTTGTAAAGTATAGTCAATTAATTATCTTTGCCGTAATTCTGAATAACAAGTTTAAGTGTAAATAGTAATAAATAAATACGAGTGTTGATTTGAATCCGTGTTTAATATTTATTATTGGTAAATTGTTGTGTTTGTGTTTTCTCATTTTTGTTGCCGTTGTTTCGACTTTGGTAAGTCCATAAATAATTCTTGAAACCTGTCGTTCTGTCTCGCCGTTTTCGCATCAATCGGTTTGGGTCCGAAGCGGAATCTCCCCTTTGTTTTATTAAATAATTTATTGTGCAGTTGATGCAATTTAGAGGTTCTTTAAATAATATCTGTCACATTCTATTAGACAAATGATTGAAAACAAAAAAACTCGAATTCTAAATTTTTCTAAAATCAATTATTTTTCAAATTTTTAGTTGGAATTGCAGGGCTCGAAATAGGTCCATAAATTTGCTTCAAGTCCGTAAAAGTCAGTTTTTTTAAAAAAAGGTCCATAAAAACCGTAATTTGATTTAAAAAAATTCAATTATTTACAACAGTAATAAAACTCTTCGCAGAAATACAATTATTTTCAAAAATTTGTTTAAATTCTCTCTCGTCAAAATTCTAATTATCTTTATATAAATAATACAATTCTTCGCAGAATTTAATTATTTTCTAAACTTTTCATAATTTTCGCAAAAATTAAATTATTTTTAAAGTAACAAATTTTTTAGCAAAAATTCAATTATTTTCCAAAATTAACATAAAATTCTTCGCAAAAATTCTTTTATTTTCAGAACTTTCAATAAAGTTCTTGACAAGAATTCAATTATATTTATAAATAACAAAATTTTTAGTAAGAATTCAATTATTTTCATAAAGAACAAAATTTTTAGTAGGAATTAAATGACTTGAATTTTTTTTTACAAAATTCTTTGAAGAAATTCAATTATTTTTTAAAATTGTAATACAATAAAATTCTTGTCAAGAATTCAATTATCATTATAAATATCAAAATTCTTCGCAGAAATTCAATTATTTTCAATAATTTTAATAAAGTTCTTGACCAGAATTCAATTATTTTTTATAAGTAACAAAATTCTTCGTAAGAATTCAATTATTTTCATAAAGAACAAAATTCCTAGTAGAAATTAAATGATTTAAATTTTTTTTTACAAAATTCTTTGAAGAAATTCAAATATTTGGAAAGAATTCAATTATCTTTTCATAAATAACAGAATCCTTAACAAAAATTCAATTCTTTAAAAAAAAATAACAACATTTTTAGCAGGAATTCAATTATTTTTTAATATTTTCATAAAATTCTTCACAGAAATTCAATTATTTTCATAAAGAACAAAATTCTTAGTTGGAATTAAATGATTTCGAATTTTTTTTTATAAAATTCTTCGAAGAAATTCAATTATTTGGAAAGAATTCAATTATTTTTTCATAAATAACAGAATTCTTTAAAAAAATTCAATTCTTTTAAAAAATAACAACATTTTAGCAGGAATTCAATTATTTTTTTAAATTTTCATAAAATTCTTCACAGAAATTTAATTATTTGCAATAATTTTAATAAAGTTCTTGACAAGAATTCAATTAATTTTATAAATAACAAAATTCTTCGTAAGAATTCAATTATTTTCATAAATAACAAAATTCTTAGTTTTGGAAATAAATGATTTAAAATTTTTTTTACAAAATTCTTCGAAGAAATTCAATTATTTTTAAAAATTGTAATACAATTCTTGTGAAGAATTGAATTGTCATTATAATTATAAATATCTAAATTCTTCCCAGAAATTCAATTATTTGTAAAGAATTTAATTATCTTTTCATAAATAACAGAATTCTTTCTAAAAATTCAATTTTTTTTTAAATTTTCATAAAATTCTTCACAGAAATTCAATTATTTTTAAAAATTTTAATAAACTTCTTTGAATTCTCGTAGAATTTTTAAATAAAAATTAATTAAATTTTTAGGAAAATTGGAATTTTTCATACTTTTAACCGACAATTCTGTAGAATTAATTTAAAAAAAAAAAAGTTTAATTGAATTTTTTTAAAAT
This sequence comes from Leptopilina heterotoma, assembly GCF_015476425.1. Classification (NCBI taxonomy): domain Eukaryota; kingdom Metazoa; phylum Arthropoda; class Insecta; order Hymenoptera; family Figitidae; genus Leptopilina; species Leptopilina heterotoma. Next base: position 574,006 of record NW_025111150.1, read on the forward strand.
TATTTGAAGTTTTTATTTTCTACAATATATTTACATAATTGAAGAATTTCCGAATAATCGAAATTTCACGTAGAATTGTATTGTAAAGAAATGGATTTGAAAATTCTCAATATGAACTTTTTAGAAAATTACAAAATTTATAGAGAAGAATTTTGGTTGAAAATTATAGAAAATAATAATTGAATTTAAATGATGGAAATAATTTTGAAGAAGTTGCATTTTATCAAATGGTCATTTTTAATTATTAGAAAACATGAAGATATCGATTACTCCGAGTCGAAGACTCGGAGTGATCGATTTCTTCATGTTTTATAGTTATGAAAAAATTTTATTCAATATTTATTTAATTTAATCGGTCCGTAATTTTTAATTTTTAGTTCGTAAAGTCCGTATTTTTAAATACTTTCACTGCTTCGAGCCCTGGAATTGTTATAAAAAATACAATTATATTTCAAAATAATTTTTAAGAGTAAAAGAATTAAATTCTTTATACAATATAAAACAGGTTTGTCAAGAAAATTTAATTCTGTTTTTCTTTGACTTTTCCCTGATTTCCAAACAGAATTACTATACAAAGTAGAAAAATAATAAGGTATACTTTTATCAAAAATTTGAAACTCGGTTTTTTATATTAAAATTCAATACAAAAAAGAACTTTGTTTAACGTCCCATGAAATGAAAATTAAAACAAAATTAATAAACTTCCATAACTTCATTAACTTTATTCTACTCAAAAGAGAATCTTTATATTCTATTGACATAAATAATAAACTTCATTAGTCCAACTAATTTATTAAATCGACTCTCATTGTTCCCATAATAGTAAATAATTCTTCCAATAAACGTTTTTACTCCATTTACGTAAACCCAATTTGTATTATTAGTTCCTCACAGTCGTCATGTCATTAAATAATATAATCACTTTTTTTTAGATTCTACAATATTCTATTCTTTACCTTTCTAAAAATAAGCTCTATGAAATTATCAACAAATTTGATCTCTTATGAATTTGACACTACACATTGTCTCTAATTTCGTATATATCAAACAAGAAAGAAATAGAAAAGGAAACATTTAAATTTAAATGAATGTAGGCTATTTAAATCGATAAGTCCCTAAAATAGAGGAGAGAAAATTAATCGCCCAAGCCATATGAACAAGTCAAAAAAAAATAATGTGTTCTTCACCTGTTTTCTACTAATCTTCCTCAGGAAGAATCGACTTTAGAGAAAAACCAAATATATTTATAGAAAAAACTATATAAAGTTCCTTTGCTATGATTTTCTACTGTGAGCTTAAACAATAATTAAATTTATGTAATTTCCTAAAACGAACCAAACGCTAAATGATTACGAAGTAGGAAAGGATTGCGTAACTGCTATAGATTGCTGTTTACAACATTCACGTGATTTTTATAATTCACATGAGCAAATTTTCATTGTATCAAGTCTAATTGTTTTTGGGAATCAAAACATTAAAAAGAATAAAAATTCTTTTTAATGTTAAAGTATTTTTATTTAAGGAGGAAAGCGTCATATCTAACTTTAAAGTTTTTTTGATACTTTTGTATAATTTACAATAACTTTTAAAAATACTTTTTTGCAAAAGGTGCGGCACTTTCCTCCTCAAAAATGTTATTTGTTTTAGTATTTTTGTACTTTTAGTATTTTTTGAACTAAAAGTTTTTTGTCATTTTTCAAGTATTTTTACTCAATTTTGAAGTAATTTTTAATTTTTACGCAATTCTATAAAGTATAAAATATTATAATGTAAGGCTAAGGATTGATAAATGGAAATAATATGATTGACATGAATCAATTGAATTACGTTATGTAATTTCTCCTCAAACCAGTTATTACATTTGACGACAAATATATAATAATAGCCACTATTGTTATAGACAGTTTTTCTAAATTCTATTAAACATCATTTGAATTTCTCTAGTTTCGTAATCAATTGAATCGGAAAATTTTAATGACAATTTCTGTATCGGACAAATTATTTTTCAATTAGTAACTTTAGTTTCTAGTAAAAAGTATATTTTCAAACTAGAAATGTATTATCAAAGTAAAAACTTATCATCAACGTAAAAAAGCATATTCTTTAGATATAAACTATACAATTAATTATTATCTATGCAATTAAATAATTTATATCGAATTAGTTAAAGAAAAATTTAGACAAATTATTCTCATCAAACACTCGATGATGATGATGATGATGATAAATTTATGAAGATGAATTTATCGGCTAATTCCAGAAGAATCTAACAGAAGATTCAATTGAACACAGATAAAAACCACTTAATTTTTTAATATATTCATGAATAAATTAAAAATTATATTTCCAAAGCCGAAACGTATATTAAAAGCGGTAAATTGATATTAAAGAAGACGAACGATGAAATAAAAATCGCTTGGTATTTTTTTCGAATTTAAAAAATAAAAATATACTTGATTATAGTGTTTGTCAAGTACATTGGGGCACCTCATGAATTTATACTCATTAAAATATTGTTTCCGTTGAAATACACCAGAGGCCAGTGAAAAAGCATCGCTCGCGCCTCGACTTCTGTCAAACTTACAGCAAGAATAGTATCACTAACACGGGAGCAGAAAACGAGACGTTCTGCGAGTTTCTCTCACACACGATGAATATATTTTTATCGATTAAATGAGTGTTAATACTCAGGTGATACGTTCATGTCAAAATTGACATTTTTCTCCTGACATTATCGCGAATAACATTTCAGTGAATAAACTTAATAGAAGTGTCAAAAAAATAGTGAAATTTCTCATTCCCTAAAAAAAAACTGTGTGCCGGCATTTATAAATGCATCATTTCAAAACATGATTCTACGACAAAAATCCTCGCACAATTGTAATTGTCCCTGTCATCATCACTGCAAAACTGGCTGTCCAGGTGCGTGACATTTATAATAATAATAATAAAAAAGGTGATTTAATTTATTTTTTCTCACAAAGAAAAATCACTATTCTGTGCCCATATTACATGGAATACGAGAAACGTAAAATCAGACAAATTGCCGACCTACGATAAGCAAATTATTGATTTGCTCTGACTCAAAGCTTTGTTACTACCTCCTTTTAGGTGAAAATTCAATACTTTATATTCAACGAGATTAAACAAAGATTAAACAAGTTTTATTGAAACTATAAAATAGCGGAAAGCTATTTTTTAAAAGATAAGAATAAGTGAAACAAATGCGAAGAATTCTTTCATTTTTGAAACTAGTTTTTTGCATTTTATATAGAAAAATATAAAATAACAAAACTATTTTTAAAATATTTGTAAATATTAACTAAGACATGAAAAATACATTTTTAACAAACAATTATTAAGTTATTTTTACTTTTTTACGTTCCTAAAAATTTGAATATTCAACTGAACGCCAATATTTTTGTTACAACTTCGCATTTTACTGCAGAATATTTTTACGTACATTAAAAAAATGTAATTTTCAACTTAGAAAATATTTTATTTTTCTTATTTTTCTCTTCAATGGACAGTAATTTCGAAAAATATTTAAAATAGAATATTTAAATAGAAAAAAATTTCGTTTATTTGAAAGTTCAAAATTTTAGTGAAGTATTTTTATATTTTTAATAATTATTAGAAAATTTTAATTATTTCATTAAAACAGAGCAAAAAAATTCGTTCATTTGAACATTTGAACGAAAAAATAATTCAAAGTTTCAGTAAAGAAGAGAATTTTAATTATTTTATATAATTATTTCATGAACGAAATTGATTTATTTCTTCTTCAAATTCAATTTTTATTACAATAATTTTGAGTCACTATCAATAAAGTTAATGTTTAAAGTCTTTAAACGTAGAATTTAAGTTTAAAATTTTTTTCGAATCAGTAATTTATGAAAATATTTTTAATACAAAATATTTCGTTAATTTGAAATTTCAAAACTTGTGGATCATTTTTTAATAATTATTTATAAATTTTGTTTAATTTTTATTCAATTATTTAATTTTAACAGAAAAAAATTGTGAACGTTAAAAATTCTAGTTAAAATTTTTTTTATTTTTCTTAATTATTACCAAATTTAAAAAATTTTTTTTAATTATTTCCTTTAAACAGAAAAAAAATTTCGTTCAATTAGAAGTTCAAAATTTTAGTGAAGTTTTTTTTATATTTTTAATTATAATAGTTATTAGAAAATTTTAATTATTTTATTTAATTATTTCATTTAAACACAAGAAAAAATTCGTTCATTTGAACATTTGAACGAAAAACTTCAAAATTTTAGTGAAGGAGAAAATTTTTTATATTTTAATTATTTATTATCAATTATTTGAATTAATTATTTAAAAAACATAAATTATTATATAATTATTTCATTTAAAAATAACAAAAAATTCGTTCATTTGAACTTGAACGAAAAAATTCAAAATTTCAGTAAAGTCTTTTTTACATTTTAATTGGAAAGAAATTTTAATTATTTTATTTAACTATTTCATTTAAACAGAAAAAATTTTCCGTTCATTTGAACGTTCAAAATTCTAGTCAAGTCTTTTTTTTATATTTTTGTTATGATTCTAAAGCTTTGATCGTTCAAATGAACGAAATTTATTTATTATTTTCTTCTTCAAATTCAATTTTTATTACAATAATTTTGAGTCACTATCAAAAAAATTAATTTTTAAGGTTTTTAAACGCAAAATTTAAGTTTTAAATTTTTATTCGAATCAGTAATTTATATAAATATTTAAATACAAAATATTTCGTTCATTTGAACTTTCAAATCTTGTGGATCATTTTTTGATAATTATTTATAAATTTAATTTTTACTTAATTATTTCATTTTAACAGAAAAAAATTGTGAACGTTAAAAATTCTATTTAAAATTTTTATTCAATTATTTCATTTAAACAAAAAAAAATTCGTTCGATTGAACGTTCAAAATTCTAGTGACGTCTTTTTGTTAATTATCAATAAATTGTAATTATTTCATTTAATTATTTCCTTTAAACATAGAAAAAAATTCGTTCATTTGATAATTGAAAATTCTACTCAAGTCTTTCTTTTACATTTTCATTAATTATTAACATATTTTTCAGTTATTTTTTTTTCTTATTTAATTATTTCATTCAGAAAAAAATTTTCATTTTTTGCAACATTAAATTTTTTTACTATATTTCTCTTTCCGTATTTGCGCGCTTCATTCTAACCCTCAGGATCGTATCAAATTCCAAGTCAAAATCAATAAAAACTTCTAATACTTCCACCGAATAATAAACTTCCAACAAAAGAAATATCACAATCATTTTTTCTTCTTCTCTACAATAATTTCCATTTATCAGCGAACAATTCTAATTGATAAATAAAAAAAACTACCCTTAAATTTTGATGAAAAATTTATAGATTGATACGCTACTGGCGAAACGCCCCCTCTTTGTCGGAATTGTACTCAACGAGAGCTGTGCGCCATATCGTTCTAAACAAAACTTGACAATATCTCATAAATTATTCAAGAAACAATTCATTACGTTAGTGAGAAATAATAAATAATTGAGGAAATTTTTATTGTGTCTGTGGATTAAGCACTTTACGTTGAAATGTGAAATATTTTCGTGTCGAACGAGGTATGTGAAACTGCATTTACTCAAGTCCCTTAGAGTCGAGAATGGCTGACGTGTTTTGCTGTCAAGCGACTTTCGACCTTTTTGTAGAGCGAATTCTAAATAGTGCTATATTTTTTTTGTTTTTGTAAAAATTAATCTATCGCTATGCACCGAAAAAAAATGTCAAAATTCCTCTCAACTTGGTTTACATTTTATTTTCAATATATACCATTATTCGTTTGATAAAAGAAGAATATTTTTTCTTTGAGAATAATTTGATGTAGAGATAACTGTTCATCTTTGACTTAGAGTGGCTGGATGCTATAAGAGGATACACGCCATTTATTTAATATGGCGCTTAAACTCTTACAGCATCCAGCTATAAATTAGCCTCAATTATTTCTTTGAAAATGAAAGAAAACACTACAAAAAAGCACGTGTTTAAAAATAAATATTTGAGAAAAATTCCTTCAATTTATTAGATATTACTTTAGTGTCCATAGAGGAATTCTTTAAAACCGACCACTTTTTTTCGTTGTACTTCAATTAAGACTAAACAAAATCATTTAATTAAAAATTGTCATACAAGATATTCATTAAGATTGTAAAAATATTTGTTTCAGTTCAATGAAAAAAAAAATTATTCATTGAACCTGACTGCATATTGTCTTCAGTATTGAGTTTATAAATTGGATATTGAATATTGGAGTTGGATATTAAAGAAAAAACAATAACAATGGATTCAAAGGAAGAAGAACCTTCAGCAAAGTTAAATGTTAAGGTGTCAATTGAAAAAGGACACGAATTATTCTTTTCCGAGCCGGATGTTACTGAAGATAATGTGGATGATAACACAGAAGACAACAATGAAGATAATACCGAAGACAATGCTAAAAAGAATTCAAAAACAAAAGTAAACAAATTTTAAATATTCATATTAATTCAATTTTGTTTCTCAAATCACAGGCCTTGGATATTATGAATTTCGTTTCGACTTTTTTTTACTATTTTCTACTAATTTTTCAAAAATGGACATTTTTTCGACTTTTCTTCCAAATATTGCAACAAAATAGCGCATTTTTAGTATAAAATGCAACTTATTTCGATTTTTATAGTGTGAAAAATAATTACAGGCAAATCATTCATTATTTTTGAATATGTTTTTAAAGATAATTGAATTTTTAAAACATACCTACACTGAAAAAAAATTATTTGATTCAAACAACCGATAACTTGACTATTATCAATTAAATAATTACTTGAATGAAATAATTTTTATTTGAGTCAATTAAATGGTTCAGTTCATATTTGCTTCAAATACTAAAATTATTGATTCAAAAACCATTTAATTGATTTGAATAAAAATTATTTGATTCAAGGAAATATTTATTTAATAATAGACAAGTAGTTATTTAAATCAAATAATTCTTTTATTCAGTGTATAATTAAAAAGATTTTGAATAATTCAAGTTTTGTAAAATTTAATAATTGAAAATAATTTACTTTCTTCAAGTAATTTATTACAATTTTTGGAAATCAACTTTTGAAGAATTTTAATTGCAAATTTTGAAAATAATAATTGAATTCTCAAGAAATTTAATGAAAATGTTTCATTCTAAATTTGAAAAATTCAATTAGTTTCAATATTTTCAGTTACATATTTCCAAAAATTCAAATACATACAAAAAATGGACATTTGTTAGAATTATTTTTAACATTTGAGTGAAAGCAATCCTGTTTAAAATTTTCAATTAAAATTCATAAAAAAATTAGTTAGTTTTTCTTAAATTATGCAAAATTTCTTTTAAAAAATTCAATTATTTTAGAAAAATTACATTACAATATTTAAAAAAAAACTAATTCTTAAAATTATTTTGTCATAATTTTTTAAGATTCAATTATTTTTGAACAAGGTCATTTAACATTTTTTTTAAATTTAAAGATTTATTAAAATTTTTGAGAAATCTTACATAATTATAATTTAAATTCGTCAAAAATTCAATTATCTTCAAGAGATTCTTCCAAATTTCAATTATTTTTAAAAAAATTTACCAAATTTCAATTATTTTAAAAAAATTTTACCAAATTTCAATGGTTTGGAAATTTTTCAATTGTAACTATATAATTAAAAAACCATAATCTTTCAAAAATTATTTTAAAATAATAAAAAAAAATTAATTTTAACAATTTCTTTACTACAATTTTTTGGAAATATAATTTAAAGAATTTTAGAGATATTACAAATGACTTAGAAATGTTAAAATTCTTCTCAGAAATTCAATTATTTTCAAAAATTTTAATACAATTCTTGGCAAAATTTCAATTATTTTCCAAAATTTTCATGAATTCAATTATTTTCAATATCTACTATTTTAATCAAATTTTCCAAAAGCATTTATTAAAAAAATTTCAATAAAATTCTACGCAAACATTTAATTATTTTCATAAAATAATAAAAAATTCTCAGGAATTTTATTACATTTCGTAGAAAGAATTAAATTATTTTGAAATTTATTGATAAAATTCTTTATGAGAATTCAATTTTAAAAAATATTTAATTATTTAATAAATTATTTTTGTATTTAAATAATTAAATTCTAGTAGAATTTTTTAATAAAAATCGATTTAAAAATGAATTTCAATTAAAATTTTATATTATAATTGAATATTAAAGAAATTACAGCGCGAATTTTTAGAAATAATTGAATTTTGAAAAAGCTTTAAATTAAAATCTTTGAAAATCTGAATTTTTCATATTTTTAACTAACAATTCTGTGGATTTAATTTTTTCGAAAAAGTTTAATTGCTGATTTTTTTTGAAAATATTTGAAGTTTTTATTTTCTAATATATGTATATCTATAGATATAATTAAAGAATTTCCGAATAATTGAAATTTTGTAAAATTGAATTGTAAACAAAATAAATTTGAAAATTCTCAAAGCACTTTTTCAAAAATTATTAAAAATAACGGATTTATGGAAAAATTTTAAATTAAAAACAAAAAAAAATTTAATTTTGGAGAAGTTACAAATTATTGCAGAAATTATTTTCAAAAATAGTAAAATTCAATTATTTTCATAAATAATAAAACTCATTGTAGAATTTCAATTATTTTTAACAGATTTTAATCGAATTCCTTGAAAAATGTAATTATTCTTAAAAATTTTATTAAAATTTGTTGATAGAATTCAATTATTTGAAAATTTGTTGATGACGATTCTTTATGAGAATTGAATTTTAAGAAACATTCAATTATTCAATAAATTATTTATTTGCACTTTCTTTTTATTTAAATAATTGAATTCTAGTAGAATTTTCTAATAAAAATTGATTTAAAAATGAATTTTAATTCAAATGTTAGATAATAATTAAATATTAAAAGCAATATAGCCTGAATTTTTAGAAATAATTGAATTTTGGAATTAATTTTTTTTGGTACAGTTTAATTGAATTATTTTTATATTATTTGAGGTTTTTATTTTCTAATATATATTTTATTTAAAAATTTTTCTAATAATTGAAATTTCGTAAAATTGAATATTGTAAACAAATGGATTGAATTGAAATGTTGAAAATAATTTTGAAGAAATTGCAGTAACAAAATTCTTATAGTTTGAAATAATGATTTTATCAATTTGCCATCTTTAATTATTTAAAAACGTGAAGAAATCGATTGTTCCGAGTCGAAGACTCGGAGTGATCCATTTCTTCATGTTTTATACTTATGAAAAAATGTAATTTATAGTTTTAAGTAAAATGTTCTCTTATTTGGCTCGGACTGATTATAATTTTGTCAGTAATTGGTCCGTAAATGTTCCGCAATTTTTAATTTTTTGTCCGTAATGTTCGTATATTTAAATACTTTCACTGGTTCGAGCCCTGGTTGATCAATTTCATTTAATAATATAAAAATGTTGTTCAGACAAAAATTTGAAGAAAAAATATTTTCCCTTGTAAATCTTTTATTACAAAAGTCGCGAACTTCACCAACGTCCTTAAAGTCAATCCAAGGCCTGAAATCATTAAAATTGACGAAATAATTATTTAATTGTACCAAAAACGTGATTATTGTAATTATCAAACAAAATTTTTTTCCAGGCAAAAAGCAAAGAAACAACAGCAAAGCGAAAGAAATCGAAAAATCCAGTTAAAAATGCAAAGAAATCCAAAGGAGACGAAGAGTCTGATTACGATCCAACAACATTAGAATACAATTCAGATCAAGTTTTCGATCGTTTCCAACAAGGCTGTGAATGCCAAGACGAAAATTGTTTCAGGGGTTTAAATGCCGATTCAGTGTATCGTCACAGATTAAACATCGCGGAACTGACAAAAGCAGAACACGACATGTATTTAATGGGAGTAACAATGGCCTGTCTCACAAATCCTTATGAAACAGCAAGACACACCGAGCGACGACGACTTCGCGCTCAATATGTATATCAAGGTCGAAAAGTTTGTTTAGACGCATTTCTCTATCTGGAAAATTGCACTCATTATCAAATAAAGAGAATTAGAAAACATCTCATGACACATGGAGTGACACCGAGAGTACATGGGAATTATGGAAAAGTTCCTCACAACACTTTCTCCTTGGATATCTATAAAAATGCGACGGAATTTCTCAAAGAGTTTGTCAAGAAACAAGAGGAATTACAAAAGACAAAACTCACGAAAAATGCACCATTACATTTATCCGCGGATATAACGCGTAAGACTGTTCACGATTTGTACAAGGAATATTGCAACAACATGTCGCCAACAACCAAGGCACTTGGCTACTCGACTTTTCGACGATTTATGAACGAACAATTCTCGCAGGTGAAATTTGCCAAACAAGACTTTGTCGTCAGGGCGCAAGCCGGAAAAAATGAGACAGAAAAAAATGATGTCAACAATCAGTCTGTTAATGAAGAAGCCGATGTGGGGAATGCAAATTTAATGCAACTTGTCATGGCTAGTGAGGCGATTGATAAAAATAATACATACATTCTGACACCAGTGGAACAGGAGAAAAATCAGGACTTTTTTTTATTGTGAATATTTCACGAAAGACAAATTTAGTATTTCGATAAAAATTTTTTCGTTAAAAACAATTACTCGTTTGTTTCGTTACAAAATAGTACAACGTATCATTTAAGTTTATATTCTCAATTTCTTTTCCCACGAAATATTGAACAAAGTTTTTATTTTAGTTAAAAATAATTTTCTATTTTACAGAAGACTTAAATATTTTCAATAATGTAATTTAATAGTCTTATTTTTGTAACCAGATTAAAGAAAAATATTTCGTTGTTCATGTTAAGTATATTAATAAAAATATAAAATTTATTTGACATTACTTTGTGTGTTAAAACTTTGGTATACCTTTTGAAAAGCAAAATATAACAATAGTTGAGAGGAGGGGAAAACATTAATTTATTATGTTAAACAGGCAGACATACCAGGGATACGCAAAATGAAAAATAATTCAATTTCCTTTTAAGAAAAGAGGCATTGACCTTCTGTTTCCTTTCTGCCCTTAAACGTGCACTGTGAGTATGGGATACCGCATTAAGTTCCCTCATTGTTAGCAAAGTTCATTTGCATTTTTAAGTAAAAAGAATTCTTATATACGTGAGGGAAGAGAGCAGACACTTAATTGAAGAGTTGAAAGGTTGCAGGCATCTCCTTCTTTTTTCTTGAAATCCAGTCTAGTAACCCTCTTTGGTAAATTAATGACAGTGTTTCCCAACTTAATGGAAAGAAACACTTATAATGTATGAAGAAAATAAATATTACACGAATATTATTATTTGAAAGAGAAATTCTGAATGAATGAATGAGTGAATGAATTATCAATGAATTTTTATTGTGATAAAAATTATAATGACAATTTAGTGAAATTAGAGAGGAGTTGAATTTAATAATATTTAATTTTTTCACTTTATTTTGCTAAAATAATTCTTTTTTCGTGTGATGAGAATATAAAATAATAAATATATTAAAAATACTGGATTTCTAGAAACGCAGGAAAAAATATTAAGTAAATTTTATTGTTAAGATTAAAAAATACAAATTTACTATTTTTTTTTACTATTTGCTATACTGTTTGGATACTTTTTAAAAATTGTGACACTAAACGTTACTTTTTCGCTTTTTTATGATAATTTTCTCTGGTTTAAATCCACTAATAGTTGAAATAAAAAATGTTTTATAAAATTTTTAGAAAAAATTCGACAAATTCGCAAATGATTCAATTATTTTCAAAAATTTGAAAAAAAATTTTTGCAACAATTTAATTATTTTCACAAATAATAGAATTCTTCGCAGGAATTCAATTATTTTTGATATTGTAATTAAATTCCTGGAAAGAATTAAATTATTATTATTAAAAAATTTATCAAAAAAATCAATTATTTCCAAAAATTTTAACAAAATTCTTCTCAAGAATTCAATTATTTTCACAAATAATAACATTTTTCACAGGTATTCAATTATTTAAAATTTCTTTAATAAAATTCATCACAAAAATTCAATTATTTTTAATACAATTTTAATCGAATTATTCGAAATAATTCAATTATTTACTTCAAATTTATATAAATTTTTTTAAAAGATTCAATTATTTAAAAAAATTTTAAAATATTTTTAGTGAGAATTTAATTATTTTTACAAGTAATAAAGAATTCTTCGCGCAGAAACTCAGTTATTTTCAAAAGAATTGAAAATAAATTCCTAGAAAGAATTTATAATTATATTCAAAATTTTTAATAAGTAATTTTTCAAAAAATACAATTACTTAAAAACAATTTAATAAAAGTAGTTGCAAATAATCAATTATTTTCATAAATAATCAATATCTTTGTAGGATTATAATTATTTTCAATACAAATTTAATTGAATTCCTCGAAAAATTCAATTATTTTTTTAAATTTCGTAAAAATTCTTCGAATAATTCAATTATTTTCAAAATTTTTGATAAAATTCCTTATAAAAATTCAATTTTTAGAAATAATCAATTGTTCTATTAATGATTTATTTTCGTATTGAAATAATTGAATTCTCTTCTCAAAAATTCAATTATTTTCATAAATAATCAATATTCTTTGTAGGATTTAAATTATTTTAATACAATTCCTCAATTTAATTTTTTTTTAATTTCGTAACAATTTTTCGAATAATTCAATTATTTTCAAAAATTTTGATAAAATTCCTTATAAGAATTCAATTTTTAGAAATAATCAATTACTCTATCAATTATTTATTTTCGTATTTAAATAATTGAATTCTCTTTACAAGAATTCAATTATTTTTATGTAAATAATAAAATTCTTCTTAGGATTTCAATTATTTTAATAAAATTTTAATTGAATGTCTCGAAGAATTCAATTATTTTTTTAAATTTCGTATAAATTCTTCAAAGAATTCAATTATTTTCAAAATTGTTGAAAAAATTTTTTATAAGAATTCAATTTTTAGAAATAATCAATTGCTCTATCAATTATTTTTTTTTTTTTAAATAATTGAATTATCTTTACAAGAATTCAATTATTTTTATGTAAATAATAAAATTCTTCGTAGGATTTCAATTATTCTTAAAAATTTCATAAAAATTGTTCGAAGGAAATTCATTATTTTCAAAAATTTTGATAAAATTCTCTTTAAGAATTCAATTTTCAAAAATAATTGAATTCTCCTAGAACTTTCTAATCACTGTTTATTTAAAAGTATCAAATTGCAACGAATTGATACCAAAAATGTGGATCAAATTAAAAGTTGATCCCTATTTTTGTCATCAATTTGATCCACTTTAGTATCAATTTGATATTTTCAAGATAACTCTGATAAGAATTAATTTAAAAATGAATTTCAGTAAATATTTAAAAGAATAATTGAGTATTTGAAACGTTAAAATATGAATTTTTTAAAATTTAAATTTCAAAACGTTTTTAAATTGTAATTATTTAAAATTTTAATTCCAGTGCGGAAAAATAAATAAGAATAAGTATTTAAATATTTATATATACCAAAAATTATTCCAGTTTTGAATAATTGAATTTAGAAATTATAAAAAAAAATTTTCTTTTGAAAGGTTTTAATTAAAATTATTTGAAAAAAATTAAATTCCCGTAAAAATATTGAAGATTGATATTTAAATTTACAATTCATTAATTTTAATTAATAAAAGTTACTTTATTCGTCTTCTCCATGCGATAATTTGTAGAAAACAAAAAAAATACATTAATAGTGCCTCATTCTTTTCAAAAATCCCTAAAATTCGTACACAAAAAAATATATTTGATTCAAAAAACCGATTACTCGACTAAATTCAATTAAATATTTAATTGATATTAAATATTTACTTGAATCCACTAATTTCCATATTTGAGTCAATTAAATTGTATGTGAACCAATAATTCCAGTATTTGAAGTAAATATGAACTGAACCATTTAAATTGACTCAAATAAAAATTATTTGATGCAAGTAAATATTTAATTGTTAATAGTCAAGTAATCGGTTAAGTGATTCAAATAAATTTTTTTAGTGCAAAAACTGCTTTTCAAAAAATTAATAAACAATTTCAAAAGGTCAATATAATCGCGAGTATAAATTACACGCCGATTAATAAACCTTTTACTGAATTTTTCATAAAAGAAAAGAAAGAAAATTGAATTTATTTCAAAAAAATAAATTCCTTCTACTAAATTATTGTCTCTACAAAAAGGTCGCAAAAAAATGTGTTGGAAAAACTTTGAAAAAAAACGTTCGTTTCTCGATTATGGAATAATGTGAAAATCATGACAAATTTGAAATATGCAATTTTGTGGTATTTTATATGCGGAAATAAATAAGATTGAGAGCCTCTCACTTTACAGTTATATCAGCGATATCGTGGGTAAAACAGAGAACTGTTTCGGATGGATATATTAGAATCAGCAAGGTCACCTGAGTGCAAGCACTCAGATCACTCAGATCAAGCACTGCAGTCTATTACAAGTGTTCAAAACCCCGTCTAGTGGTTACATACAGGTATATAACTGTGAAGTGAAAATAGCGCTCAAATCAAACCTATAATTTGCATAGTTACAATTTATTTTCCCCTGTGAGTGTTCTTCTTTCACATTAACCCAGTAAAATCAATTTTTATTGCGAATTTTTCAAATAATAATTAAAAATCTGTGCGTGTGTGATGAATAAAAGACACGTGAGAACAAATTTTTATAAGCGAAATATTGTGTTTTGAGAAAAATTCAAAATAAAAATTCAATAAGTGACAATAAATAATAAATTAATATTTATGTTGTTTGTACAATATTTATATTTATTTATTGAGAAAAATATATTTTTTACTCTAAAAAGGTTTGAATTTATGAATATTAACGTCAGTGAAGTTCACACCGTTTATAATCAACGATTAATATTGAAAAATTATATTTTAATAACGGATAATAATGAAAAATCATACGGAAAATAATAAAATGTTTTTTCTTACCATTTTTTTTTTAAATAATTCAGAAGAAAATTTTTATGGAAAACTTTCCAAGGAAAAGATTATTTGATTTAAATAACCGATTACTTGCCTACCTTGCCTGTTATCAAATAAATATTTACTTGAATCAAATAATTTTCATTTTTATTTGATTTAAATAAAAATTATTTGACTCAAGTAAATATTTATTTGATAATAAACAAGAATTGGTTATTTGAATCGAATACATTTTTTTTCAGTGAAGGATTAAAAAAATTAATTTGCATTTAAAATTTGTTAAAAGTTGATTTTTAAAAATATTGTAATAAAATACTTGAAAAACTTTTCAAGTATTTTATTACAATTTTGAAAAATCAACTTTTAACAAATTTTACAATTACAAATTTTGAAAATAATTGAATTCTCAAAAGTTTTAATGGAAAATCTTCAAGTATAAATTTAAAAATGAAAATTAATAAAAATTAGCTTCTAAAAATTATATTAAAATATTTTCGAAAAAAGCAATTCTTAAAATGTTTTTATTCTAAATTTTAAAAATTCTATTATTTTCAATACTTTCAATGATATATTTCCAAAAATTCAAATACATACAAAAAATAAAAAAATGTAAATTTTTTGAGAATTATTTTTAAGATTTTGGTGAAAGCAATCATGTACAAAATTTTTAATTAAAATTCATCAAAAAATTAGTTTTTCTGAAATTATACAAAAATTCTTTTAAGAAATTGAATAATTTTTGAAAAATTACATTACAATATTTAAAAAAAAACTATTTCTTAGAATTGTTTTATCATAATTTTTTGAGATTCAATTATTTTCGAACAAGGAAATTTAAAATTTTTTTAAATTTACTTTTTGAAACTTATTAAAATTTCAAAAAAATCGTTTATATTTATAATTAAAATTCTTGAAAAATTTGATTACTTTTTTTATATTTTTCAAAAATTCAATTCTCTTCATGCGTTTTTTCCTAATTTCAATTATTTTAAAAAAGCTTGTACTAAATTTCAATTGTTAGGAAATTTTTCAATTGTAACTATATAATTGTAAGACTCAAAAATCATTTAATAATATTTTTAAAAAATTAATTTCAAGAATTTCTTCACTATAATTTTTTGATCATAAACCGTGTGAATTTCACCAATAGTATTAAATAAATTTTCTTGCATACTGTTTACAATTTTTGTTATCGCATTTTTTTATTGCATTGTATTTTTTTTTAAATTTTTGCATTAAACAATCAAAATTGAATTCAAGTAAAATGATTGACAAAATTGATTTGAATAAATAAGGGAATAAATTCCAGGTTCATTTTTAATATTTACGAAATAATAAGAATAGAATAATAATAATACTAAATTGATTTTAATGCCTTTGAAAAAAATTGTCTTTGATTTAAATAGACGATTATCAAATAATTTTTATTCAATCCAATTAAAGTGTATTTGTTTCAAATATTAAAATTATTGGTTCAAATACAATTTATTTGATTTGTGTAAAAGTTATTTATAATTATTTATGTTATTTATTTTTTCAAGTAAATATATTTTTCATAATAAATAAATAAATAAATAGACAAGTAATTGGTTATTTTAATTAAATAGATTTTTTTCAGTGGATTAGAGTAGAATTACTTTTATAATCACATTTTTTCTAAGGATATCAAATTGAGACGTTTTGATTCGTTTTTTGTCTCAATTTGATATCCTTTGAAAAACTATGATCCTAATTTTGAAACTTGAAAATCCGAATTATTTTTCTAAAATACAATTATTATTGTGAAAATACAAAATTCAAAAGCGAAAGAGTAAAATTCAAATCATTAATTTCCAATTTTTTATTTATTTTTCAAATTTATTTGTTTCGTGAACAAACTAGAAAGAAATTGTTTAAAAATTCTCCGCATTTTTTTTTTGCAGAAGATGTTGAGAGCATGACCGGTGAGATAGAAAATGGGGATCTAGCTGTTAGAGACGTTGCAGATATCCTCCAACCGCAATATGCTATCATTACTGGTAAGTTAATATTCCTGATATAAAAAGACTAATTTAAATAACGCATTACAATTCACACGAAATGAAAAACGATATTCGTATGTGTGTATATAGGTGCATCATAAAAAATTGTTTAAATGTTGATGAATTTATAATATTCGCAGCCAGATCAAAAAATTCTATTTCCAATTAACAAAAACTAAAAGTGCTATAAATTTCATATAATTAATAATAATAAAAAAAAGTTACTAACGAAAGGAACATTTACAACTGGTTCTACGACCTTCAAATCTTATCTCAATAACATATTTCAAAGTTATTTATGCAATAATTATCGCATCCTATTTTAGTTTTCACTATTTTATATAATAATCAGTTCTAGTATTCGCGAAAAAAAAATAATATTTGAACGACAGTGTTTACATTTAGTGGAAAAAGATAATAATATATGTACTTTAGAAAAGGAATTTTAATTTTTACAAAAGTATTTTAGAATTTAAATTGTAAATTTGAAATATCCACAAGTTTTTCAACGTTCAAATAAATGTTTTTTTAAAAATAATTTTCGTTTTTTTTTTCAAAAAAAATTTTTTTTATTATATAATAAAGATCTTAAACTTATTTGTATTTTTTTAATTTTTCCAGGTTTTTAAAACGAAAATTATTCGAAAACTTCAATAACTTCATTTTTAAATAAATATTTAATCATTATCTTTTTTATAGAAATTAAGATATTCAAAATTTTTTATTTCAATAACATATAATAATTAAAACTTGATACTTTGTTACTGTAACTTCTTCAAAAATTATTTTTATCATTAAAATTATTCATTTCTAGAATTTTCGACTAAACTTCTTCTTTAAGTCAATTTTTTAAAAATAATTTTTGATCAAGTTCTTTGTGAATTTTTAAAATTCTTTTGTTTACAATTTAATTTTACGAAATTTCGATTATTCTGACGTTATTCAATTAAATATATTAGAAATTAAAAACTTGAAACAATTAAAAAAATTAAACTTTTAAATTCCATTAAACTTTTTGAGAAAAATTAATTATAGGTACAGAATTCTTAATTAAAAGTATGAAAAGTTCAAATTTTCAAAGATTTTAATTTGGAATTCATTTTTAAATCAATATTTATTAAAAAATTCTACGATAATTCAATTATTTACATACAGAAATTAATATTTTATTAAACAATTTAATGTTTCTTAAAATTGAATGTTCATAAAGAATTTTCTCAACAAATTTTTGAATAACTGAATTCTCTTGACAAATTTTAATAAAATTTTTAAGAATAATTTCATTTTTCGAGGAATTTCGTTAAAATTGTATTAAAAATAATTCAAATTTAGCATTGACTTTTATTATTTATGAAAATAATTGAATCTCTGTAAAAAATGTTATTATCTATGAAAATAATTTAGGAATTTTTATTAAAGTATAGTAGATATTAAAAAACATTGAATTGAGGAAAGTTTTTGAAAGCAATTAAAATTTTGCAAAGAATTTGATTAAAATTTTTGAAAATATTTGAATTCTTTTGAAAATTTTTATAACAAATTAAGAAAAAAAGTTGAATTCTTTCGTGAAATCTTTTTGAAAATAATTAAATTTTGCAAAGAATTTTTCTATTTACAAAAATAATTGAATTTTTTCAAAAAATTTATTAAAATTTTAGAAAATAATTGAATTCTTTTGAAATTTTTTATAACGAATTAGGAAAAAAATTAAATTCTTTTTTGAAATTGTTTTGAATATGACTGAATTGTTGCAAAGGATTTTACTATTTATAAATATAATTGAATTGTTTCAATGGATTTTTAAAATTTTAGAAAATAATTGAATTTTTTTGAAAAATATTATTAAAAAATTTTTTTAAAATTGTATTCTTTCATGAAATGTTATTAAAACTGTTTTAAAAATAATTGAATTCTTTTTTGAAATTTTTTTGAAAATAATTGAACTTTTGCGAAAAATTTGACCATTTGAAAAAATTATTTTATTTTTTTCGAAGGATTTATTAAAATTTTAGAAAATAATTGTCTTCATTCGTGAATTGTTATTAAAAATTTATTTAAAACTAATTCAAATTTAGCATTGAGTTTTATCATTTATATGAAAATAATTGAATCCCTGTAAAAAATGTTATTATTTATGAAAGTAATTGAATAATAATTTATAAAAATAGTTTGTAAATAATTGAATTCCTGTGAAATTTTTATTATTTATGAAAATAATAAAATATTTGCATAGAATTTTATTAAAATTTTTGAAAATAATTGAATTTCTGAGAAGAATTTCACTACTTTTGAAAATAATTGAATTTCTGCAATTATTTATGTAATTGCTTCAAAATTCAATTTGTTTTTAGTGTTTTTAACTAAAATCCTTCTATAAATCCATTATTTTTAATAATCAATTAAATAAATATTAACAAATTTAACTAATTTCAGAAGAATTTTAGTTTAAAATTTTTTTTTAAAGCTAAGTTTTTTAATATTTCTAATTAAATTCATTTAAAATTCAAATTTTACAAAATTTCAAATCAAAATCTTTTGAAGTTCATCTACTTATAAAAATTGTAAACGCAATTCTTTTAAAATTGAAGTAATTTTGAAATATTTAAGTGAAATGAAATTTTAATACAATAACTTTAGAAAACAACAATTTTCCAGGATTTCGATCAAAATTAAAAAGTTTCAACCTAGATTTAAGTTAAAAATTCATTGTTATATCAGATTTATGAGTACTTTTGTACGAAAGGGCATGTCCCGTTATTAAAATAAAATAAAATTCCCTGACTTTTCCAGGTTTCCAGGTTGCGTTGCAAACCTGTGATTGCAATAAAAATGAAAAACTTTATATAAATTAATAATAAAATAAATAATTAAAATATAATTATTTAGAAACTGTAAATAACGTTTGCCTAGTGACTGTAATGATTATTATTAACAATTAATGTTTATTATTAACTTTTACATGTTAATTATAAATAACAATTATGCTAATGATTTTTCAGGTGGCAAAACGAGGGAGGGATGTCCATTAGTCACGTTTCCCGATCATGGCAATTTTCACAATCTCACAGACTTGGACTATCAACGTCTCATGCTGTATCTCACATCAGTACCAACGTAAGCAAAATTCCATCGACCATAAAACTATTTTAATATCTAATTTCACATATTTTCACGAGAACTTATTTTCGCATCTATTCATTTTTAGTCTACAAGAGGCGGACTTAGGATTTCATCTAATAATTGATCGTAGAAATGACAAATGGAATTCCGTAAAAACGGTCCTTTTGAAAATTTCCGTAAGTCGACAACTGGTTTTTATTGCTTCTTCTCTACTGATACTGTTTTATTTTATTGACACTCGTTATAAACTTTTACGTTCATTATACTGACTGATAATAATGATTAAAATTTTTTAGGCTTTCTTTCCTGGATTAGTGCATGTCGCTTATGTTTTGCGACCGGCGGGTTTCCTCCAGAAAGCAATTTCAGAAGTGTCGAATAAATTATTCCGAGAGGATTTTAAATTTCGAGTTATTGTTCTCGCGAATATTGTTGAACTTTACGACTTTGTTGATAAGGATCAATTAACTGAGGAACTTGGAGGCGACCTGCCCTATTGTCATCACACATGGATTCAAAATCGAATTGTAAGTATTTCAGTGATGATAAAATATACGACTATGTTCTATTTTACTTTTACTATTTTCTTTTCTTTTCTTTTTTAGAATTTAGAGAAATTTTCCTCAATGACCCAAGATGTCTCACTTGCACTTGATTCTTTCACTCGGCGTTTGGCGGAAGTTGAATTTCCCAACAATACAATTGCAACCACGACTCTATTAAATCAACAGCAAATAGAATATAATGAATTAAAGGAAGAAATTGTAGCGGCCGCTCGACATGGTGAAGCTTTACTGGACAGTATTCGTCAACTAACTGGAAAAGGGACTGTTGATCGATTAGGAAACGTAGCTGCGATTGAGAGGTACGAAAATATTAAAACAAAAAAACAAAAATACAAAAAAAAATACAAAAACAAAACAAAAGTAAAAATACGAAAATAATACAAAACTTCCATTCCGTTTTTTGTTACGCGGGAAAAATAAATTTAGCAGTTTTTACAAAACTGTTACGGAGTAACATTAATAATTATTAATTTAATTATTTATAATTATTAATATAATTATAAATTTAATTATTTATAATTATTAATATAATTATTAATAACTAATTAAATAATTAGTCATTATGATTTTTCCATTTATGTTTTACAAAATTAATTATTAAATTAGTCATTATAATTTTTCCATAAGAATTAAGATTTTAAAAAATTTTAAATTCAAACCTTTTTGAAATTAAACAACTTATAAAAAATTTGTTATAAAACATGAAGAAATCGATCACTCCGAGTCTTTGACTCGGAGCAATCGATATCTTCATGTTTTATAATAATTAAAAATGACCCACCAATAAAATCATTATTTTCTATTATTATAAAAATTTTAATTTTAATTAAATTTAAAATTTAAAATTTTAAATTTTTAACCAAAATTCTTCTCCAAATTTAAAAAATATTTGAAAAAGTTCTTTTTGAGAATTTACAAATCCATTTCTTTACAATACAATTTTACGTAAAATTTCGATTATTCGGAAATTCTTCAATTAAATATATTGTTGTAGAAAATAAAAAATTCAATTAAACTTTTTCAAAAAAAATTAATTCTACAGAATTGTTGGTCAAAAGTATGAAAAATTCTAAATTTCCTGAAATTTTAATTTGCACACTTTTCAAAATTCAATTTATTGATAAGAATTCACGCTATAATGCTTTTAATATTATTCAATTATTATCTCAAATTTTAACTGAAATTCATTTTTATTAAATAAATTTTTATTAGAAAATTCTACGAGAATTCAAAGAAGTTTAATAAAATTTTTGAAAAGAATTGAATTTCTGTAAAGAATTTTATGAAAATTTAAAAAAATAATTGAATTCCTGCTAAAATGTTGTTATTTTTTAAAAGAATTGAATTCTTTTAAAGAATTCTGTTATTTATGAAAAAATAATTGAATTCTTTCCAAATAATTGAATTTCTTCGAAGAATTTTATAAAAAAAATTCGAAATCATTTAATTCCAACTAAGAATTTTGTTCTTTATGAAAATAATTGAATTTCTGTGAAGAATTTTATGAAAATTTTAAAAAATAATAGAATTCCTGCTAAAAATGTTTGCTATTTTTAAAGAAATTGAATTTTTGGGAAGAATTCTGTTATTTATGAAATGATAATTGAATTCTTTCCAAGAAATTTATTTGAAACTTTAGAAAATAATTGAATTTTTTCGAAGAATTTTGTAAAAAAATTTTTTAAATAATTTAATTCCTACTAAGAATTTTGTTCTTTAATTTTTGAAAATAATTGAATTCTTACGAAGAATTTTGTTATTTATAAAAATAATTGAATTTCTGTGAAGAATTTTATGAAAATATTAAAAAATAATTGATTTCTTGCTAAAAATGTTGTTATTTTTTAAAAGAATTGAATTTTTGTTAAGAATTCTGTTATTTATGAAAAGATAATTGAATTCTTTCCAAATAATTGAATTTCTTCGAAGAATTTTGTAAAAAAAAATTTTAAATCATTTAATTTCTACTACGAATTTTGTTCTTTATGAAAATAATTGAATTCTTACGAAGAATTTTGTTATTTATAAAAATAATTTAATTCTTGTTAAGAACTTTATAAAAAGTTTTGAAAATAATAGAATTTTTGCCATGAATTTTATGCAAATTTAAAAAAAGAATTGAATTCCTGCTAAAAATGTTGTTATTTATTAAAAGAATTGAATTTTTGGGAAGAATTCTGTTATTTATGAAAAGATAATTGAATTCTTTCCAAGAAATTTATTTGAAACTTTAGAAAATAATTGAATTTTTTCGAAGAATTTTGATATTTATAATGATAAATGAATTCTTGACAAGAATTGTATTACGATTTTTAAAACTAATTGATTTTCTTAGAAGAATTTTGTTCTTTATGAAAATAATTAAATTCTGACGAAGAATTTTGTTATTTATAAAAGTAATTGAATTCTTGTCAAGAACTTTATTGAAAGTTTTGAAAATAAAACAATTTTTGCGAAAAATTTTATGTTAATTTTTGAAAATAATTGAATTCCTGATAAAAAAATTTGATATTTTTGAAAATTATTGAATTTTTGCGAAAATTATGAAAAGTTTAGAAAATAATTAAATTTCTGCGAAGAATTTTATTATTTATATAAATTTATATAAAGATGAATTTTAATAAAAAATTTTAAGAATAATTACATATTTCGAGAAATTTTAATAAAATTGTTTTGAAAATAATTGAAATTAGTTGAGTTTTATTATTTATGAAAATAATTGAAAATCTATAAAGTTTTTTACTATTTATGAAAATAATTGAATCTCTTTAAAAAATTTGATTATTTATGGAAATAATTGAATTATTGCGAAGAAGTTTATAAAGAATTTGTAAATAATAGAATTCCTATGAAATTTTTATTACTTAATTAATTCATACAAAATTGAAATTGCGTGTCAATCCTGGTAACAGTTTTGTAAAATCTGCTAAATTAATTTTTTCCGTGTATAACCATAAACATTTTATAATTGGATATAATCAAATTTTATAATTGAATACTAAAAATTTATAGTTTGTAATTTTTAATAAATTTGTTACTGGTTAAATAGGCTATTGGTCCAGTTGGAGGAAACCGAGAGGACTTTCGACTTATTTTGGTCTCATCACAGTTCGCGATTAAGGCATTGCTTGGCTCTTCGGCAATTCGAGCAGGATTTCAGGGAACTGCAGGCAAATTTGGATCAGCATTTAAAAACCATTGAAGATATGACGGAGGTCGGGGAAACTCAGGCAAGAGTTGATCAACTGCTGCGGGATACTTCTACTTTTCAAAGAATATGCAGGGTAAGATGAACGACATTATTACTAAAAGAAATGATCATTACACAATTTCAAACACTTCACATCATAATAATATAAAAGCAAATTATTCCTAAAAGACCATCGTGTATAGTCGAGTTTGAAAAGAAAAATTAAAAATTTCATAAATTATTAATCATTCGAGAAGAGCATTCTTAAATGCTCAGCTTTCAAGGAAAATGCAAGGAATAAGCAGCAAAAGCACTAGTCTATCTGTAAATATGCACATAATGGATTGCAAATTATCTTCCTCAAACCAAATTTATCGTTATTTTCTTGAAAATTTCAGGGACCGTCACGAAATCAGAACCAAATTCAAAAACATTTTGTTTTGGATTATAGGTTTCCGGAATACTAATCAAAAGTCAATTTTGATTATGATATTTAAATCAAAAGTGAATTCTGCTTAGATATCAAGATCAGAATAAAAAGTCAGCTTCGTTTCGTTTCTGAAACAAAAGTGCATTTTGTTTTCAATCAGAAGAAAAATTGAAATTAATTTCTGTTTTGATCCAGGAACAGAAATTAATCTGGAGTAGACTTTTGTCACATTTCTAATTTTGTCTCGAATTAAAATAGCAAAACATAAATTAAATTAGACTTCTGTGATGGTTCCTGCACAACTCTAAAAATTTGAAAGAAAACTAAAAATGTATAAATAAGAAATTCTTTAAATTAAAATTTAGTTTCAATATTTTCAAATAGTTGAAATATTTTCTAGTAGTTCAAATATATTTTTAAACAGTTAAAATGTTTCTAAATAGTTTAACGATTTAAATTTTCCCTGAATTTAAATTAGAAATGTTTCAAATCAGTTAAAAATAACTGTTTGGTTTGAGAAATTGAATTATAAGCACACAATGCACAAAAAGCACAGACGTTACTTTGCACCGCTTTCCTCATTTTGTCGATAGTCCTATTTGTTGCATACCATGTGGATTTGGGTCTTGGTAAGCAATCCACTCAAGGAAATTAATATATTTAATTATAGTTATGGTGTTCAGCGGTAAGGTACAAGAAATCATATTGACCCAGATGCAATATCAATTCGATTAGTCTGCAAGTTAGATTTAGTTGCAAATTTTATTTTAATTATCAAGCAAGATCACTATATTTAATTATTAGTTATCTATTTAGTTAGAATATATTATTTATTACTCTATTATTACTTATTTTCCATTAGACATTTATTGAAACACTAATTTCTTAAAACTTCTTCTAATTCACTGAAATTAATTCTAAATTTAAAAATTGATTGCTAACAGTAACTAATAATTCAATGATCCTCTAAAACAAATTTAAAATAAAATACCTTTTTTTGAATAAACATTTTTCAAAATTCTCTCAAAATTCGACAAAAGTTCTTAATATTCTTTTTTACAGTTATATTTAACAGTTGAGTTATAAGTATTTTCGAAAACAATAGAAAACCATGAATCGCTGAACACCATTGTTTAAATAATCAATTTATCAAATATCTCAAAAACTGTGTTGCCTCATGATTCTAAAATTAGATTTTTTCGTTTTCTATCGATTTAAATCTCTATTCGCATATCACTGTTCGAAATTTACTCTTCTATCATTTGAATATCATGAAATCATTCGGTCCAAGCAATTAAATAATTCCTCCAATCATTTACTGTTTTTCCAGTCATTGTGCAAAATTTTTACTGATCTTTATTGAAATTGAACTAAAATTAAAAGAACTTCCAAAATGTCACGTTTCGTCAAAGAGAAAAATAAGGAATAAAAAATAGAATATAAATCAAACTGTAAATTATTTGTAAATTATTTCAAATAGGGATTTAATTCGTATTTAATCTCGGCATGATATTTATGTGAATGGTCGTCATTTTTATTTTCGCTCTAAACTGTGCACGAAGAAATAGATTATTTTTACAAAATTCTACTTTCACTGTATAAGATTAATTCAATAATTTGGTATAATACTATAATCAAAGTAAAGAAGCAAAAAAAAAAATAAAAAGTTGTGCATTGATTGAAGTAAAGTAAATATTTCTACTTTTTAGTGGCTTTTTTCTAAATTGTTCAACAAAAATCAATATCTAATGAGAAACATTTTTTTTTGAAATGCACAATTGTGCATTTATAGGGAGACATAGATCGAGCAGAAGAAGTCATCACCGCTGGTCAGCAATTACTTTCAGGAAGACATCAGTGTCCTGCAGAAGTTGTCGAACCAAAATGCGCGGAACTTCAAAGGGTGTGCACTATTTTGAGTCAAAGATTAGAAAGGCGACTCGTTACTTTGACAAAATGTCGAGAGCTTATGGAAAGGATCGATAAGGTACGATGAAAATTTAAACAAATTACCAGAGTTTCCACTAACCCACAAAAAAAAACTTCAAAAATATTTCGTTCATTTGAAACGTTTAAGAATTTTTGAAAAACAATTTTTTAAAAACCTATTCAACTTATGAATTTTTAGGCGAATACTTGGTGTACGAAAGGAATAGAATTGCTAGCAGCCCAAAATAGTTTGACACCAGCGGATCAAGCTCTTCAGGAACTTCAACAATTAATAGAAGCAGCGGAAGAATTTCACCATCCGCGATGCATTTTTCAGGATTCTATTATGCCAGAAACTAAAGCTCTTGTCACTCAGGTAATTCATCGGAATGAATAAATCCTAGTCTCAGGCTTCGCACTCAATAATTAATTTTAAAAACGTAGCTTTGAGACTGAAAAAGTGGTAAAAAAAGGAGCTATTGAAAAATTAAATTTGACGACTAAAAAACTCGTTCTAGTCGATTAAAAAAAAAAAAAATTGATTCTGTATTTCTCTGACATTTTCCTGATTTCGATAAAAAATATTCCCTCTTTTTCTTATTCTGATAATAACTTCAATTCCAAATTTTTACCAAATTCAATTATTTACCAAATTTTAAGTTAGAATTCTACAAAAATTCGATTGTTTTTAAAAATAATTTTTGACAGTAACAAAATAAATTTTTTTCAAACATAAAAATTTATTTCAATTAAATTTGAAAAAATTTCCAATTAATTCGAAATTTAAATAAACATTTTTAATTTTTTTAGAAAATTTCCTTATATTTAAAAAAATTAAAAAAAAATTTTTCAAAAAATTAATTTTTTAATAATTTCTAAATTAAATTATTTTTACTGGAAAAATTTTTGTTCAAAAATATAAATACTTATTTATTCTCCCCCTAGAAATTAAGATTTTAAATAATTTTAATTTAAAAGCTTTTTGAAAATTATCTATTTCTAAAAATTCATATTATGACGCATTTTTAAGATTCAATTTTAATCTAAAATTGTAACTGAAATGCATTTTCAATTTCAAATCAATTTTTATTAGAAAGTTCCACAAGAATTTAGGTACTTATTTAAATACAAAAATAAATAATTAATAGAATAATTGATTATTTTTTAAAATTAGATAAGGATTTTATCAACATATAAAAAAAATTAAATTCACAAACATTTATTTAAAACATTTGAAAATATTTGATTGATTTTGAAGAATTTCTTTAAATTTTTTTTAAATAATAGATTTTGGTAAAAATTTATAAATAATAATTTTATTATTAGAGTTGACTAATATATTGTTAAAAAATTGAATTTTTTAGAAGAGTTTTATCAGATTTTTTGAAAATAATTAAATTTGTTTGACTAAATTCTTGAAATCTATTAAAAATAAACTAATTTTCTTAAAATTTGAACTGAAA
The DNA here is from genome assembly GCF_015476425.1 of Leptopilina heterotoma. Lineage (NCBI taxonomy): Eukaryota > Metazoa > Arthropoda > Insecta > Hymenoptera > Figitidae > Leptopilina > Leptopilina heterotoma. The sequence continues at coordinate 601,794 of NW_025111150.1, forward strand.
ATTTAGTTTTTATTTAAATTTTGAAACTAATTAAATTAATTAAATGTTTTCAAAAAATTTCTCTTAAGTTTTTAAAATAATTGCAGAAAATCAATTAATAAAATTCTTCGCAGAAACTTAATTATGTTCAAAAATTAAAAAAAAATTCTCGTCAAAATTTCAATTATCTTTAGAAATAATTAAATTCTTTTCCGAAATTCAATTATTTTTAAAAATTTTAATAAAATTCGTGCCAAAATTTCAATTTCAAAAAATATCCTCAATTCAATGATTTCCAATATTAACTATTTTTAAAAAAATTTTCGAAAACAATTCAATTATTTAAAAAAAATTTTAATAAAATTCTACGCAAACATTTAATTATTTTCATGAAATAATAAAAATTCCACAGTAATTCAATTATTTAAAATTTTTTTTATAAATTTCTTCGCAATAATTTAATTATTTTTATAAATAATAAAACTCGTTGCATAATTTCAATTATTTTTAGTACAATTTTAACCGAAATCCACAAAAAATATAATTATTCTTGAAAATGTTTTATTAAAATTCGTCGAAAGAATTCAATTATTTTAAAATTTGTTGATAAAATTCCTTATGGAAAATGAATTTTAAGAAACATTCAATTGTTCAATAAATTATTTATTTTTGTATTAAAATAATTGAATTCCAGTAGAATTCTGGAATAAAAATTGATTTAAAAATAAATTTCTGTTAAAATTTTAGATACTAATTGAATATTAAAAGTGTGAGTTAATATAGCGTGGATTTAAAAAAAAAAATTAATTTTGAAATTAATTTTTTTGAAAAAGTTTAATTGAATTTTTTTTATATTACTTGAAGTTTTTATTTTCTAAGGTATATTTAATTGAAAAATTTATGAATAATTGAAATTCGTAAAATTGAATATTGTAAACAAATGGATTTGAAAATTATCAGAGAACTTTATCGAAAATTAATTGCTTTAAAAAAGAATTTTAGTTAAAAATCTTTAAAAATTACAAATGAATTGAAATGAAGAAAATAATTTTGAAAAAGTACAATATTCTTATAATATAAAATAATAATTTTATCAAATTGCTATTTTTAATTATTATAAAACATGAAGAAACCGATCTCTTCATGAAACCGATTTCTTCATGTTTTATAGTTATGAAAAAATTTAATTTATAGTTTTAAGTAAAATTTTGAGTAAAACTCGGACTGGTTAAATTTTTATCAGAAATTGGTCTGCAAAAGGTCCGTAATTTTTCATTTTTGGTCCGTAAAGTCCGTATTTGTTAATATTTTCACTGGTTCGAGCCCTGAAAATTTTATTAGAATTTTTGAGAATAATTCTTTTATTTCAAATATTAGCAGATTTAAATTTGTGCAAATTTTCAAACAAAAAAAAAAGAATAAAGTAGGTTTCAGTGTCACAAATTTAATAAAAGTATCCAAATAGAAGTCAATCGTAAAAACAGTAGTAATCTACTAAAAAAATTATTTGTCCCAAGAATTTCTCTCTTTCTTCTTTTTCAATTTCAACTGAATTAAAAAATGAAAATGAAAATACAATCAAAATCTATTTTCCAGGTTTTGCAACGAATAGAAGATGTGTCAATGATGTGCGACAAGAGGATAATGGCATTGAAACAGCAGCTAATGAAACCAGCGAGACCAGTGCAAACAGTGACACCAGAACCAGCAAAACCCCTGCAACCAGCACCACAAATCATCAAACCTGGTAGAATTCTCAAAAAAGCAAACACAATGCCAAAAGTGAGTACAAAACAATGCAAAAATAGTTTTGAAGAAATATAATTAAATATAATTTAATATTAAATAAATTTTCCAGATGGAAATGTGTCCAATCGAGGGCGAATCATCATCACCAGAAAGTGAACCCCGTGATATCGAAGTCTTGAAACAAAAACGAGGACACGTTCTGGCAGAACTTTTAGAAACCGAAAGAATTTACGTAGCCGAACTTGGCTCTATTATTAAAGGCTACAAAATGGAATTGACGAACGAAGCAATGACACATTTAGTGCCAGCCGCATTAATAGGCAAGGTCGACGTCCTCTTTGGAAATTTAGAAGAAATTTGCATTTTTCACGGCGAAACATTTCTACGGGATTTAGAGAATTGCATTTCAAATACGGAACTTGTGGCATTATGCTTTGTACAAAGGGTAATGATTTAAAAAAAACATTCATTATTTTTAATTGTTTTAAAAAAATCAGTAATTCTGATTTATTATCAGGATTACTGATAATAAATACTGTTTACAGCGAGAGGTTTTCTTCCGGCTCTATAGTTACTATTGTCAAAATATTCCACGATCAGAGAGGTTACGTGAACAAATACAAAATGAACCACAATTTCTCGTGACATGTCAACAGAAATTAGGTCATAAACTTCCATTGGCTGCTTATCTACTAAAGCCAGTGCAACGAATAACAAAGTATCAACTTTTGTTAAAGGATCTCTTAAAATATAGCGATGAACAATCATGTTGCACTGAATTGCAAGAGGCTTTGGATTGTATGCTCATTGTATTGAAGTGCGTTAATGACAGTATGCATCAAACTGCAATCACTGGATTCGGGGTTTGTAGAATTTTATTTCCCCCTTGTTAAAAATACGTTAGTGATAAATTCAAATAATATTAATTTTTTTTTCTTTTACAGGGAGATTTAAGTGTGCAAGGGGAATTATTATTACAGGGCTCGTTTAGTGTTTGGTCTAGTAGTAAAAGAGAACGATTACTCAGATTAAAACCATCGCAACGGCACATCTTTTTATACGAAAAAGCAATTATATTTTGTAAACACAGCAAACCTCAGGCACACGACAAAGCGACCTATCACTTTAAAAGATATTTAAAGGTTCATATAGTTCATCTTTTTTAATTAGCAGGAGAAAATTATCAATTTTCCCAATCTACATTGTTTCTAGTTAATTTTCCATTTTACCGAAAGGTATAACTTCAAGAGATTTTATTTATATTTTTGGTTTAGATGTCCCAGATTGGCTTGACAGAATCGGTGAAGGGGGACGCAAGAAGATTTGAAATTTGGTTACAAGGACGTGCTGAGGTTCACACTATTCAAGCACCGAGTGTTGACGCAAAACAATCTTGGGTACGACAAATTAAGGGAGTTTTAATGTCCCAATTAGCGGAACTCAAGGGGAAGCAGTGTTCAGCTCTTGGGAAAACGAACCACAAGTATGTCTAAAATAACTAAATTTTTCATTCTTTTCTTTCTTAATTCATCAGGGTTGCCACAGGTCAGGGGAATCAGGGAAAAGATATTTGTGTAATATCTCGAACGTTCTTTTGAACGTTCGAAAATGATTCTATGTTTGACTTTAATTTTTTAGACCACTTCGACAAACAATTTCGTGGGATGCTCAAAGCAATCTTTCCGGTTCTCTACGAACATTATCTGTGGATGGGAACAGTGTTATTTCTCACATTTCGGATGTTTCCCAGTCGACCGAAGAGGACGTGGGTTGGAGTTCGGAAAATAGTAATACCGACGACGAAGATACATTCAGTGAAAATCCCGGACCCGCACCTGTGAGTATCATTTTTTCGCTCCTAATTTTGAAAATCAAATTTTTTTCATACACACAATTCTTTCTTTTGGGAAAAGTAACAAGATAATCGACGGAAAAGTAAGCAGTAAGTTCTTACTTTGAAAATTAGATCAATGTATAAATTCTACGTGGGTAGAATTTTTTTTACAGCATTTCGTTTATTAATTTCTGCCTCTAAATTTGATCATTTTATTTAATGAATTTAATAAGATTCTACGAAGTAACAAATCAGTTACTTAGTCATTTTTCAAAATTTATTCATATCATATTTTTTCTTTTTGTTCTTTTATTTATTTCTTTTTTTCTGTTTTTAATTTCTTTTTCACTTTTTAATGTTTCGTTTTCTGCTTTTTGTCTCACGTGTCACGACTCATAAGGTCGTAAGCTAAACTTAGACACACCTGACCATAAGTCTAATAAAGTATAGTGCGCAAAAAAGGTGAAAAAAAGAAAGAAGAATATTAAAAATAAAAAGTAAAAACTTACGTAATTTTTCAGGGCGGAAGATACGTGGCTCTGGCTGATTACTGTGCAGTTGGTCAATCGGAAGTAACGATGCGCGAAGGTGATCACTTGGAATTGTTAAAGGTTGGCTGTGCAGGCTGGTGGTTCGTTAAATTAATCGGATCCGGAATCGAAGGTTGGGCACCCGCGGCATATTTGGAGCCAATCAGCCGGAAAACGTCTCGTAGTTCGCAATCTGTAAATAGTCAAGATCCCATATGAAACAGGCGACTGACACACTAGGTTTATCCTGGTGTGTTGGATAAACGCATTAACTACGATTAAATTCAGACAAAAATTTGTAAATTTCAAAAATTCATATTTCATTAATTTCATTAAAATGAAATATAACAGAAACAATACTGGATGAATGTACAATTTGATACGAATTTCAGTAACATCAGAAATGTGATAAAGTTTCTTCTGAAAAGATGATCGTTTGAAAAATGTGAGCCAGAAGTTCTGAACGTTTAAATGAAGGGAATATTTTTCAGAAATTATTGATGCGTTTTGATTCCGAATTCAGGGTTGTCATAGGTCAGGGAAATCAGGGAAAAGTCAGGGATTTTTAGTAAAAGTACTGGAAAAAAATTAAATTAAAATTTTGTTTCTTCATCCGAAGTAAAACATAATATCGCGTTGAATTAGAACAAAAATTCAAATTAATTTGTTTCGATCCAGAAAACGAAACTAATGTGGAAATAAATAAATTTCGTTCATTTGAACGTTGAGAACTTTAGGGACGAAAGTTAGTATAAAAAGAATGAACAGAAGTAAATTTTTATAAAGATGCAGTGTGTTCTCGTACAGATATAAAGGACAATTTTAAAAAAACCTGATTAAAATTTCCAACGGCGTTTACAAATGAAATAGGAAAATATACAAAAAATTCAAAAGGTTTGAAAAATAAACCAATCGGCATGAAAAGAAATCAGGGTTGAATTTTCAAATTAGAAAGAAAAGATGTCATACAACTGCCATATTGATGTACAATGGAAATTTGCAAATGTCGATTTTTTTCTAGATATTTATATTGGAAAATTAAAGATCAGTTTTGATGGCCCAACCGACTTTATCGGATTTACAGAATCGTTTATTCAATGTAAAAAAAAACGATTTCGATAATTGTTAACAATAACCGTAAATTACCAAGGGAATTTTTCAAAGCATAAAATGCTCGCATTTTAGTCACAAAGTGAAACAAGCAGGCCCAATTCGGGTAATTTTGTGTTTCAAGTAAAAAAAGAACACTTTTACCTGAATTATAAATATAATACCAAATATTTGGCACTTATTTGTATATAATAATAGTTAAACTTAAAACTATAAGAAGCGCCCAGTGCACGGCTGGTTTTATTACAATTGTTAAGGGGGAAAACAACAATTTTTCTGAGTACCAAATCTACTAGTTATCGCAAAAAACAGTGCCGGTATCCATAGGTCTCGAAAGACCATAAGATACTAGAATTTGTTAAATATAAGAAATCTCATATAACTGAACACTATTGTTTAAAACTGAGATGTGCAATATTGTAGAGAATATGGAGTATCAAAAAAAAAAATATTGTACTTAGGACCAACTTGAATTAAGCAAAAAATGCAAAGGTATGTGATATATTTAATATGGTGAGAAAAATATTTAAGAAGGATAATTGCGAGTTTGATTACTTTTGCAAATTTTGTTGAATTCAAGTAATAAATAATATTCCATTTTATACTTGATCGTAATGACAGTAGAAAGATAGAATTGCAAAAAATATTTGTTTTTAGGTTCAAAGAAATTATGTAATTATCAACTGATATTTTTTCAATAATTATAAAATTCTTTAGTAAAAAAATTTATTTCTTTAGAAAAATTTTTTAAAAAGTTATTAAATTATTATTTGGAAATTTAGATTTTCAAGAATTTAAGGGGGGAGGGTAAACCGATTTTATTAACTATACAAAGAAAATATTTCAAATATTTTTATTTCCTTATGGTTAGAAAATATTTTCACACCTTTTGAATTTTTATTTTTCCCAAAAAGTAAAAATTCATCAATTTTAAAATCCATGCGTAATTTTGTAGAAAAATTTTAACTATATTTTTGAAGCATTTCAAAAAAATTGTTTCTAAGCTAAAAAAATACAATTTTTTATTCACTTTTTTATTTGAAAATTTATTTATTTTGACCAGAATTTTTTTATTTTTTATATAAAAAATCATAATTTAAAATTAGTTAGAAAAATATGTTTTCTACAAAATTACGCCTGGACTTCAAAATTTATCAATTTTTACTTTATAGGAAAAATAAAAATTCAAAAAGAGTCAAAATATTTTGAAATCTTTAGAAAAAAAATTAACATAAAAATAATTTTATGATTTTAAGTATTTTCTTAATATAGTTAAAAATATTTCTTCCCTTAAATAACTAGAAACTTACGTTTTTTCAATTTTAAGAACTGTTTTTTAATCTAATGTCTTTCCAAAATGTTTTCGACATTTTTTCTTAAATTTTTTCTTTACAATTTCAAAAATAATTTTCTAAATATTCCAAAAATTCTGAATGTTCAAAAGAAGTATTTTTTTAATATAAACTTTTGAGAAATTATCCACTGAAATTAAAAATAGAATACAAATTAAACATTTAGAAATTAGAATCTTATGAATCTTCTTTCAATACAACTGACATAAAATTATTATATACATAGTAAACTTTGAATTTGGTAGAGAAATAAGTAAATTTCATTATTCATTTGAACATTCGGAACTTTAGGAACATTTTTCTAATAATTCTACTTCTAATGGTCAGTGAATTATTATAGAATAATAAAAAAGTGATTTTACTTTATTGAACTACTTGCCTGAAAAAAATGTTGATTAATGTAACTGTCAAGTGATAAAATTTTTTTAAAACGTCTAATACTTAAATTATCACCCATTTTTACACCGTCCTCTTATATACAAAAAGGCCTCATCTATTCGAGCTTTCGATAATAAAATTTTCTGTTTATAACTATCTATTAATTTATATATACGTAAACATTATATTAATTTTGTGATTTATTATTTATGTACGTCAGCTTCGAAATTATTGTATATCTCGAGAGTTTAATTTTATTATAACACAAGTTGTGAATTTCATGATTTTATAAAAAAAAAAAATTTGTAGTATTTAGAATCTATTTTTATAATGAATTTCATACGTCGTTTTTATTTATAATATTCTATAATTAATATCGCATATTTTTTTTATTATTAGTATAATTAATTAAATATTAAATAGACAAATTGTGAATTTAGGAAAAGTATTCTTGTTTTTTTGAAAATATATTTCTTGTTTTATAAATTTCATGGAAAATTTAATTAATAATCATTTTAATTAAAACAATATTATTTTTTCGTTGCGAAAATTTTCATTTTTATTAAAAATTGACGATAGACTATAGAAGGAATACACATTCATATAGACAATAATATTGTCCATTTTGAAAAAAAAAAATAATATTCATATAATCATCTTTTCAATATAAGAATTTGCTATAACATTGTACCGAAACCGTCATTCATCTTCCCTCAAAAAAAAGTAGGCAAATAGAAGGTGTTTTCTGCTAAATAGATTTTTAAAAAATTAAAAAAAAAATTGTTAATCCAATACGGAGTCACACTTTATCTCGAAAATGATGATTCATAATTTGTATAAAAAAAATATTTACTCCCAGAATTTACAATCTTAATAAAATAACGGTTCCTTGATCGTTCCTCGAATAAAAAAATGAAAAAAAAATTTAGAATCTATTTTTACATAAATAATAAAAATAATATTAATACATACGCCGAAATCGCTTCTATTTGCAAATTGTGAATCAGTTTGAAAATTTATAGTGCACCTGTCACTATTTCTCGAGAAAAAAGAAAGAATAATTTATAAAGTTTAGAAGAAACGCAGATTACAGTTTTGGAATACAATTCGATAAGCAAAAAAAAAAAAAAAAATTGCTCAATATTTAAGAAAAAATCTATATTTTATCTTAAATCTAAAAAAGGAAATTTTTGGCAAAATTGAAAGAGAAAGAAACGCACCTTACGAATTGTTTCCATCATCTCTATTAGTGCATAATAGTTCTGAGTAGAATTATTGAAGCTGTAATTCCAAGATTTAGAATTGAAAATATAAAACTTAACAACGACATTAGAATTTCTCATAAGCTTAATCATTGTGTACGCTTAGAAAATTTCAAGAAAAAAATTAAAATAAAAAGATTACAGGTTCCTTTGGCGAAAAAGGAAATAATATTGTATTATATATATATATTCTAAAATAGGAAGTGCAATAATTAACATTTGTAAACATAAAAACCTAGTCGAACAATCACATCTAGGATTTTTTTGAAATTTTACAAAAATTCCATTATTGGTGATTATTAGATTTGAAATTGAAAAAATATTACAATGATTCATTTTTTCATCGGATTAAAAATTCGAAAAGTTCTTTAATTCAGTGAAAAAATGTTTGAATGACAAAATGATACAATATTCATTTTCATATTTTTTTCTACTCAAAGTGGAGTTGGAATGCCTGATTATTCCATTAAAATCACTTAGCAGAATTATCATAAACAGAAGATTTTCCGTTTTTTATTTCGTGTCTCCATAATTTAGCAGAATTATTATAAACGGAAAATTTTCCGTTTGTTATTTCGCATCTCCATAATTTAAATAAAAAATTATAGTTTTTGTGTCAAACTTCTTTCAAATTATACAAATTTCAATAAAATTCAATTATTTCAAATAAAATTTCAGGAAATTTCGATTATTTAAAAAAAATTCAATTACGTGTTAATAAAAATTCAATTGTCTCTCACAATAAAAATGTTTTAGAAACATAATTCTTTAGAAATTTAAATAAAATTCAATTATTTTAAATAAAATTTCAATTACTTGTTCATAAAACTTTAATTATTTTTCAAAAAAAATAACAAACGATTTAAAAACATAATTATTCAAAACTTTAAATAAAATTCCTATACAATTCAATTATTTTAAATAAAATTTCAGGAAATTTCAATTATTTAAAAAAAATTCAATTATGTACTTGTTCATAAAAATCCAATTGTCTTTCACAAAAAAAAATGTTTTAGAAACATAATTCTTCAGAACTTTAAATAAAATTCAATTATTTGAAATAAAATTTCAGGAAATTTCAATTACTTAAAATCTAATTAAAATCATCTACCAAAATTATCAATCTTTTGCTTGGTATTTCGAATACTTTTAAAAATTTTAATTTACTTTGTTCGAAGATAATTAAATTTTAAAAAATTATGAGAAAACAATCTTAAAAAAATTAGTTTTTTAAAAATACAGTAATGTAATTATTCGAAAATAATTGAATTTCTTAAAAGAATTTTTATTTAATTTAAAAAAAAATTAATTTCTTGAAAAATTTTCAACATGATTATTTTTTTCAAAATGTTAAAAATAATTCTAAAAAATGTTAATGTTATTGTACATGTATTTGAATTTTCGGAAATACGTAATTGAAAATATTGAAAATAATAAAATTTAAAAAATTAGAAAGAAAAAATTCAAAGAATTGCTTTTTTCAAAAATATTTTAATACAATTTTTAGAAGTTAATTTTCAATTATTTTCATTTTTAAATTCAGTCTTGAAGATTGTTAATTAAAATTTTTGACAATGCAATTATTTTCAAAATTTGTAATTAAAATTCTTCAAAGGTTGATTTTTGAGAATTGTAATAAAATACTTGAAAAAAACAATTATTTTCAATTAAATTTTACAAAATTTAAATTGTTCAAAATTTTTTTAATTGTATGTTTTAAAAATTCAATTAGAAAAATTATTAAAAAATAATTTTTCCAAAATTTGTCTATAGTTATTTTTTTTATAAGAATCGAAATAAGTTGCATTTTATATTGAAAATGTGATATTTTATTGCAATATTTAAAAGAAAAATCGAAAAAGTTGCAATTTTTGAAAATAAGTCGAAAAAAGTCACATTTTCTGAAATAAATAAATTTTTTGTGTTAATAATTCGAAACAACAAATTTCATAGGACAGATAATTCTATCGAATGATTTCCATGGGATAATCAGACATCCTGTGGAATTATATGGATATAATTCACTAATTGCGAATAAGAAATACGATTAAAAGGCAAATTTGAAAAATAAAGGGATGAGAATAATTTTCCAACGTAGAATAATATATTAAGAGGTCAGTATCGAATAATAATTTATTGAAATGAAGAAGAAAGGTCGAAGAAAACGTTAGCTTTAAATGTCGCTATTAGAAGCTTTTTGCTGATAAAAAAATAAATAGTATACCCTGAACAATGTGACTGTTAGTTTTTAAACATTGCACATTTTATGAGGTTGAAATGATTAATGAAAGATGATTAAGACTTGTGAAATGTATTATTAGTGAAAAAAGAAAATCTTAACGAATTCTCGATTTTGCGCAGGCATAAAAAAAAGGATAAATATTGTACCACACGTTATCTCTCAAACAATTTCCAAAAAAAACTGCGAAAGTCAATAATTTGTTAAGATTAAATAAGCAGTTGAATGAAAAAAAAATGGTTAAATGATATATAAATATAATATTTGCGTAAGGTGTGTCCAAGCACTTAGAAAATATACCCTAGTACAAAAACAAATTGATTTTTGATAGACTTATATGATTTATATACAGGGCTAAATTTATCTGTTTGTTATTTGTCTGTAAATAAATAATCTATAATCCTGTCTGCTGCATTTTGTATAATATAAACGCTTGTATATTCTATAATCTAAAAACGATCAAACTTCAAATTCATCGGACAATATAGAATTAATTAAGTCACACATATATACAGACTTCTTGAAAAAAGAAAACATTTTTTCAAATGTGATTTTTTCAAAAATTGGATTGTAATAAGAATAAATAAATAAATAATAAATTGAATTGTAATATGAAGGGAGACAAAAAAAAGAGCTTATTGGATATGTGTACAAAATGCATTGGATGAAAAGTTTAGCAAATTTCTATAATAAAGAAATTCCATTTTCTTGTGAGAAACATTGTTATAATGAGCGAATTACCACAGTTGTAAATAAACGATTGCAGAAATACCATTAAATTCGTTATTAATTTAATTAACTTTATTAAATTTGTTTATTGACTCTAATAAGTTGACTAAATTACGATGATTGAAGGATTTCTCTATTTTATTAAACAAAATTTTAACTCTAAAATTTATTTTTTAAAAATTCAATGACTTGTTTATAAAAATTCAATTATTTTACACAAAAAGAAATGAAAATTTTAAAAACATAATTCTTCAGAATTAAAAATAAAATTCAATTATTTTAAATAAAATTTCATGAAATTTCAACTATTAAAAAAAAAAACTTATTTACAAAAATTCAATTATTTTTCACAAAAAAAAAGTTTTTGTAACGAAATTCTTCAGAATTTAAAATTTAATTCAATTATTTTAAATAAAATTTCATGAAATTTCAATTATTAAAAAAAATTACTTATTTATAAAAATTCAATTATCTATCACAAAAATAACGAAAATATTTTAGAAACATAATTCTTCAGAATTTTCAATAAAATTCCTATAAAATTTAATTATAAATCAAATTTCAGAAAATTTTAATTATTCAAAAAATAATTCAATTACTTGTTTATAAAAATTCAATTATTTTACACAAAGAGAACTGAAAGTTTTAAAAACATAATTCTTTAGAATTTATAATAAAATTCTATTATTTTAAATAAAATTCCATGGAATTTGAATTATTTTAAAAAAATGCAATATTTGCTTATAAAAATTCAATTATTTTTGACAAAAAGAACAGAAATGTTTTTGAAACATAATTTTTTAGAATTTTCAATAAAATTCAATTATTATAAATCAAATTTCAGAAAATTTCAATTATTTAAAAAAAATTCAATTACTTGTTTATAAAAATTTAATTATTTTACACAAAAAGAACAGTTATGTTTTGAAAACATCATTCCTCTGAACTTTAAATAAAATTTAATTTTTGCAAAAAAAATTTCATGAAATTTCAATTATTTAAAAAAAATTAATTACTTGTTTATAAAAATTCAATTATCTATCACAAAAATAAAGGAAATATTTTACAAACATAATTCTTTAGAATTTTCAATAAACTTCCTATAAAATTCAATTATTTTAAATCAAATTTCAGAAAATTTCAATTATTTAAAAAAAATTCAATTATTTGTTTATAAAAATTCAATTATTTTACACAAAGAGAACTGAAAGTTTTAAAAACATAATTCTTTAGAATTTATAATAAAATTCTATTATTTTAAATAAAATTCCATGGAATTTGAATTATTTTTAAAAAATGCAATATTTGCTTATAAAAATTCAATTATTTTTGACAAAAAGGACATAAATGTTTTAGAAACATAATTCTTTATAAATTTAAATAAAATTCCTATAAAATCCAATTATAAATCAAATTTCAGAGAATTATAATTATTTAAAAAAATAATAATATTTATTTATAAAAAATCAATTATCTTTCACAAAGAGAGCAGAAATGTTTAAGAAAGATAATTATTCAGAATTTTAAATACAATTTTTTAAACATTCAATTCTTAGACAATGTTTAAAAATTAAATTAAAATAAAACTGAAATTTAATTAATAAGCACGAAAGTTATTCCACAATTTAATTATATTGAAAATAAATTTCTTTCTTTTCAGAAATAAAAAACCAAGTGGAAAAATGTTCAAAAAATCATTTTTAAATTTTTCAAAATTTGTTTTCTTGTTACCAAAAACCAGAAATTTTGCACTATACAATTAAATTAATTGACTATTAAATTATTAAATTAATTAATAAATTAATTAATTTTTTCAATACTTTTAGCAAAATTCTCCAATATTTTTTTTCTAAAAAAATATTTATTTTTATAAAAAATAAAAATAGTAAAAATAAAAGAATTTCTTGCAAAATTTAAGAATTTTTACGTGAAAAATCTTAAGTTTGTAAATGAAATAAATATTAATAAATAATAAAATGATAAAAAAAATATTTTCAACATTTTTTTGTTTCTAGAAAAAATAATTATTTTTCATAAAAAAATTAATAATAAAAATAAAAAAATTTCTCACCGTATCTAAAAATTTTCGCGTTAAACTCTCAAAAGTATGTAAAATATATTCCTAAATTATTGGATTTAAATTTTCGAATAAGGTCAAGATAATTCTGTGAATATACACTAGAGGGAGCAGAAACACGGATCATTTTATGCCACGACTGGCGTCCATTCATTATTGTTCATTTGTGTTCATTATAGCAGCGTCTACTGTGTATTCTCCAGTGAGGCTGTGTGCAGTATAGTAGTCAATAAATTGTCCTCTTATAATTTTACAATAAATAAAATTAATATTAATTTTTTCCCCCATCCACTAAACTAAAACTAAACAATTATCAACGAAAATGGCTCCCAGTGTACAAGAAGTTCCAAAGGAAAAACTAGAAACACCTCCACGGGGAATAAATGCTGTTTTACTTGGTCCACCCGGCAGTGGTAAAGGCACTCAGGTAATTTATCACTTAATGTTTAAATGTACTTTGAACCCATATTTATAAGATCAAGCTAATTTCTAGTCAACTCTATATTTTTTTTCACTGAGAAAAATAAGTCAAATGTGTGCCACTAATTACTTCGATAGAAAAAAGCAAGATACTTTTTTTTCGAAAATAATTCTTTAAATTCTTTCACGAGGAAAAAATACCTTATGACACTCTGATTTAATCACACTTTTTATTAGCCAATTATGTAATAACAATTAAAGTTTACAAACAGAATCAAAATGATATTATTTTTAGCAAAGTGGCTAACAATTGCTTTGAATAATTGAGAAAAACAGAAATTAATTCACAAATTTTTCTCCTTGTTATCATCAATTTGATCGAACCTTGAATATTACAAAATGAATTGCAGGCTCCAATTCTGAAGGACAGGTATTGCGTTTGCCATTTATCAACAGGAGATATGTTGAGGGCGGAAATTAAATCGGGATCCGCAATTGGAAAAAAAGTCAAGACCATTATGGAAGATGGAAAATTAGTGAGTGATGACCTTGTGGTTGATATGATTGATAAGACATTGGATACACCTGAATGCAAACGAGGCTTCCTCTTAGATGGTTTTCCAAGAACTGTACCTCAGGCAGAAAAGGTATTTAAAATAAAAAAAACAACTCTTCTGAATTTAATTTCAAGAAAATAAAATCTAATCAAAATTTTTTTTCGTTTAGTTGGATGAAATGCTCACTAAAAGGAAAACAAAACTAGACGCTGTCATTGAATTTGGAATCGATGATAATCTCCTAGTGAAAAGAATTACTGGCAGATTGGTGCATCCAACAAGTGGACGATCCTATCATGAAGAATTTGCTCCACCTCGAGTCCACATGAAAGACGACGTAAGATTTTTCACAATAATAAATTATAACAAAAATAAAAAAAATAATTTAAAAAAAAATAATAAAATAATTTAAAAAATAATAAAATAATTAAAAAATAATAAAACAATTAAAAAATAATAAAATAATTTAAAAAATAAAATAAAGAAACGAATAATAAGCAAATTAATCGAATTGCTGAAGAAACAATTCAAAATCATTAGTTTCTCTATTCAATAAAATTTTTATACACAAACATTAGAATTTCGCTAAGAAACTGGAATTGGCGAGCAATTTTTAATCTATTTATAAGCCAACTTATTTATTCATTGATGAAGTTATCTGTTGACCTTTATTCAAAATTGATAGTCTTTCAAATAACAAGTTTGATATTTGTTACACATTTTTCTTATTTTTTATTTTATTTATTTTATGTAAGAGATCAGGGCTCGAACCAGAAGAAGAATTTAAAAATACGGACTTTACGGACCAAAAATAAAAAAACTGCGGACCATTTAAAAAAATTATAAAAATATAACCAGTCCGAGTTGAATAAGAGAACATTTTACTTAAAACTATAAATTAAATTTTTTTATAATAATTAAAGATGGCTAATTGATAAAATCATTATTTTATATTGTAAGAATATTGTTACTATAATATCTTCAAAATTATTTTCATCATTTCAATTCAATTAATATTTTCAAGAATTTTTAACTAAAATTCTACTTTAAATCAATTCATTTTCGGAAAAGTTCTCTCATAATTTTCAAATCGAATGTGTTTAAAATATTCAATTTCACGAATTTCAATTATTCGTAAATTCTTCAATTAAACTTTTTCAAAAAAAATTAATTTCAAAATTTAATTATATTTCTAAAAATTCACGTTATATTGCTTTTAAGTATTCAAATATTATCTAAAATTTTAACTGAAATTCATTTTTAAATCAATTTTTATTAAAAAAATCCAATTCAATTATTTAAATACAAAATAAATAATATTTATTGAATAATTCAATGTTTCTTAAAATTCAATTCCCAAAAAGAATTTTATCAACAAATTTTTAAATAATTGAATTCTTTCTACGATTTTTAATACAATTTTTAAGAATAATTACATTTTCCGAGAAATTCGATTAAAATTGTTTTACAAAATAATTGAAATTCTGCGATGAATTTTATTATTTATGAAACGAATTGAGTTTCTAAAAAGAATTTTATTATGTACGAAAATAATTGAATCCCTGTAAAAATTTTATTATTTATGATACCTAATAATTGAATTATTGCGAAGAAATTTATAAAAAAAATTTTAAATAATTCAATTCCTGTGAAATTTTTATTATTTTATGAAAATAATTAAATGTTTGCGTAGAATTTTATTAAACAAATTTTTAAATAATTGTATTCTTTTAGAAAATTTTATTAAAATAATAAATATTGAAAAGCATTGAATTGAGGGAAATTTTTGATAATAATTGAAATTTTGCTAAGAATTTTATTAAAATTTTTGAAAATAATTGAATTTCGAAGAAGAATTTTGAATTCGATTATTCGGAAATTCTTCAATTAAATATATTGTAGAAAATAAAAAATTCAAATAATTTCAAAAAGATTCAATTCAACTTTTTCAAAAAAAAATTAATTCTACAGAATTGTTGGTTAAAAGTATGAAAAATCTAAATTTTCCTAAAATTTTAATTTGCAAACTTTTTAAAAAATTCAATTATTAGCTCAAATTTTAACTGAAATTCATTTTTAAATCAATTTTTATTAGAAAATTCTACGACAATTCAAAGATGTTTATTAAAATTTTTGAAAATAATTGAATTTCTGTTAAGAATTTTATGAAAATTTTAAAAAACAATTGAATTCCTGCTAAAAATGTTGTTATTTTTTAAAAAAATTGAATTTTTGGGAAGAACTTTATAAAAAAAATTTTAAATAATTGAATTCCTGTAAAATTTTTATTATTTTATGAAAATAATTAAATGCTTGCGTAGAATTTTATTAAAACTGTTTTTAAATAATTGAAATAAATAATTAAATAAATGAAAAATAATTGAATAATTGAAAATAATAAATAAATAATTAAAATAAAATAATTGAAATAAATAATAAATAATTGAATTCTTTTCGAAAATTTTATTAAAATAGTAAATATTGAAAATCATTGAATTGAGAAAATTTTTTGAAATTGAAATTTTGACAAGAATTTTACTAAAATTTTTAAAAAATAATTGAATTTCGTAGAAGAATTTAATTATTTCTATAAAGATAATGGAAATTTTGACGAATTTTTTTTTTAGTTTCTGAACATAATTAAATTTCTACGAAGAATTTGATTACTTTTAAAAATAATTGAATTTCTGCAATTATTTGTAATTTTTCTAAAAATCTCCAAATTTTTCAACACATTTTTTTGTGTATTTCCAAAAGAAAGAAAATTAACCTTTCTTTAATTATAGGTGACAGGCGAACCTCTAATAAAGAGGTCAGATGACAATGCAGAAACTTTGAAGAAACGATTGGCTAACTATCATACACAAACTCAACCTCTAGTCGACTACTATGCTCTACAAGGAATTCATAATTACGTAAATGCAACAAAAAGTAGCGAGCAAGTATTCCGAGATATTGATAAAATCTTTATGAATTCAATTAGAAAGGACCAACCAAAAAGCTTCTTCAGCAAGCTTTTCTCTTAATAACGCAAGTGCATAAAAAAAAACCAAAAAAGTATCTCCGTTCGTAAACATCATAGAACAATTTTATGTTTACGAGAAAAAAATAGTTTCACGAGAAAAATAAAAATCGTGTGTTAATCGATGAAGTAGTGATATTCCAGAAGAAATAATTCCAGATAGCAGTGTAATATTTGCTCAATTTCAGTGCATTGAAGAAAAAAAAAATCTTTCATTGAAAATTTGGCCTCATGACCTCTAAAATTAAAATCAGTTTCAATTTCAACAGAAACAAAAAACAATTGTCTAAATTTAAAAACTTTAAATAGCACAATGGCTAGATTTCACTGTAAAATTTTGAACAAATGATAGTAGATTAGAATTTTAAAACAAAGAAAAATTATTAATGGCACGCTTTGCTAAATATACAAACAAACAAAAATATACAAATAATTATTTTGTTAGAATCGCGTTGTACTTACAGGGAAATTATATTAATTCTTGTGAAATAAAGAAAAACGAACTTAGCGACCTGAAATAAATCTTAAAAAAAGTCGATAGAAATTTATTTTAGATTTAGAATAAAATATAATTAGAAAAAAAAATCGAATTGCATGGTGCTGTTTATTTTGCATAATTGAAAAGGCATATTTAGAAGAAATAGAAACGAAGCACTAAAGAATTTTATTGACAAAATAAAAAGAATAGCTGACCTCATTTTATTCAAAGACAGATTCTATTTCAGGATCAAGAATTCAATTTGATTATATAATTGCCTAATATTAATTTACCCTTCATTTGTACCTGCGAGATAAGAAACTTGATTGCCCTCCAAAAATCAATTTTCTGTTCAAAGATATTTAGAGGTTAAAAGTTTTTTAATGATGAAACAATTATTTTGTATTATATAGCTTTTTTTTACCGACAATTTGTGATTCTCCATTTACAATTTCGCACACTATGCTGTTATATACAACTATTTTTGTAAACAATTAACGAGTGATTATGAAATTCTGTTTTCAAATGCACATTTGCAAGAATTTTTTTTTCTCAAAGTTTATAAATATTGGTCAGCATTGTAAAGAAAAAGGAAACAAAATTGTGCCTCTAGCATGCCTATAATACATATTTCACAAATATGCCTATAGAATTATAATTACTTTACCGAGGAAATGAAAAAAACCTTTTGTTAAAAATTGTTATAGACAATGTGTATAAAAATATTATACAATGTATGGAAAAATGTAAAAATAATGAATAAAGCCTAAACAAAATAAGTTTTGCTTGAATCGTCTTAATTTAGAAATTAAACGAATTAAATTATTTTTAGGTTAAACTATTGTCGTTGACTTAAAAAATTGTCAAGTTATAATTTACCGTAACCTAAAAAATCAATTTTCGAATCGAAAAAGAAAAATAATCTTTTTCGATAAATACTACCTAAGTATATACTGTTACGAAAGGAATATTGATAATAAAATAATAATATATATTAAAATAGAATGCAAGATTACAAATTAAAGTAAAAAACAACAATGAAAATTTGTCAAATATCAAATACCTTTTGATCCTTTTGATTGCCATGGAATTCACAACTAATTTGTCATAATTTACTCAATTACTCCCAAATACACAATGATTTACTGCGTATATATGGAAAAAATGCACTTCAAACGAAATCAAACACTAATTATTTAAAACAAACGTGAATAAACACAAATCAATTTTGTCAATAAAGTACTGATAATGAACCGGTGTTAAAAGACAAAAAACAACTGGAGAAACCGTTTCGTTTCGAAAACAATCGACAAGCGTTCGATAATCGATTGTTAGCATTTATTACGCAGCTAACTTCACACCGTCACGTCAATAAAACACAACAAGACAACAACTGTCAAAGGCATGTAAACAAAATTAATTCAAGTTAATAATTTACTAATTTATTTGTAAGTTTTCAATTGTTTTTTCAATTATGATAAATTTTGACACTGATTTCATTGTACTTTACACTATTTTACTAGAATTTCTACAGTTATAATCTATTTTTAATCTTTGTTTAGTGTTCCGATTAAAACCAATAATGCTATCAGGTTAATTGTCTTTTTATACATGGATCGATAATTTATTTTTGTATCTTATAATTTATTGCATAGTTCTCTAAATTGAGGGGGTAATTTTCCGTGTTAATTTTCTAATTTTTTTTTACATAACCTCACTTTTGAAATGTGTATTTATTTTTATGATTTTTACGTTTCTTGTGTATATGAATACTTGCACCCTTGCACTGTTTACTGCTTTATCAAAATAATTCTAGAAAATTGGTTTTGAAATATTGACTAAAGTAATTATTAAAATTATTATCAGAATAATTTTAAATCTGTGATTATTATGATTACTTTTCATGGAATTTTTACTTTTTCTATGTATAAATACTTGCACAACACTATATTTACTATTTTATCAAAATAATTATATGTAAATAATATTTTATTTGAAAAGAGTAATAATTATTTAATTATAATAAAATATAAATAAATAATAAAAATAATAATATAATAATTCTAATAAAATAAGTTATTATCAAAATAATTTTAGAAAATTGATTATGAAATATTATTCCTACTGAAACAAATTAAAAATAGATCGAAATTCAAATCATTAAAACTATATTGAATTGTTTTGAACTGTTTTGAATGTTCAAAAAATCGAAATTTATTTACTTCTGTTTTAAAATTTAAATAATTATTAAAAATTATATTCCGTCACGTATTAAAAATAATTTATAGTTTCAAAATGTTAACTTTACGTTTTCTATTTTTATTTCTGTTAATAATTTTGAAAAAACATTTCTGTGAAAAAAATTATTCGTTCAATATTTTTTTGATTTTAACTTTAAATTTCAAATTTTTGACTTATTTAAATTTCAAATTTATTTTTTTTATTTTTATTTTAGTGAATAATTTCGAAAAATTCAGATGGAAAGAATACTTCGTTCAATTATATTTTCAATACAAGTTTAATAAAATTTCTCGAAAAAATACAATTATTTTTAAAAATAATTAAATTCGAATATTTTAAAGAATTTTAATATAAATTCAATTATTTTCATAAATAATAAAATGTTTCAGAAATTCAATTATTTGCAATACAATTTTAATAAAATTTCTCGAAAGAATACAATTATTTTTTAAAATATTATTTAAATTCAATTATTTTCAACAATTCTGATATAAAATTCTTCGTAACAATTCAATTATTTTTGTAAACAATAAAATTCTTCGAAGGAATTTAATTATTCTCAAAGTTTTTGACAAAATTTTTTGCGAGAATTCAATGATTTTCAATACATTAATTTTTAAATTTAAAACATTTAAAAAGAAAAATTATTTTAAAAGTTAGGAAACAAAATAGCAAACAGCAACTAATTTCAAACTGAGAACAGATTACGGGAATGCAACGATTATTAATATAGATTTTTTAATAAGTGAAGCGATATTATTATAATAAAATTTCAATTTGAAGATGAAATAAATAAATTTCCTTCATTTGAACGTTTAGAATATTTTTTACTTTTTCTATAAATTAATTCAGGTCAAATAATAAAATATTTATGCATCAGCAAATAAATATTTGATTAAAAAAATTATTACTAGAACAAATTAAATTGTAATTGTTTCACATCTAGAAATTATTAGTTCTACACTTTAATTAATTGACTGAAAATTAATCGGTTTAATCAATACTTTTGACTGTGAATATTTTTTCGATAAGTCAAATAACTGATTATTATTCAAATTAAATAATTTTTTTACAGTTAGTGTTAGAATTTTTTTAACAGTATAAAAATTTATTTAAAAACAAAAGTTAAGTAAATTTTCTAACCAGAAAATTTATGGAAATTAAAATATTTTCTTTTTTTTTTCAGATAATTCACATCCCAATGACAGAGGACTCAAATGACAAAAATGATGTGCAATTTCACAAAAAATCTTATTCTTGAGGACAACTTGGGACAAATTTGAAAAAAATTTCTAAAAAAAATATTTGAAGGCAATTCCAAAAAAAATCCAAAAAACATGTTTGTCTATTTGAGTAAAAAAATAGCCATACCCAACAATTATCGACTGAACTGCATTTCATGGAATCAAAAACAGGGTTTCATAGCCGTCGGAGGAGAAGATGGTCTCTTAAAAGTTCTCCGAGTTGAAGGAAGCACTTCCGGACCAAGCAGTGGTAAAACTCGCGGTGTCGCTTCCAGCAACAATCTCAGTATGAATCAAACACTCGAGGGTCACAATGGTCACGTGCAAGTTGTCACTTGGAACGAGGAGTACAAAAAATTGACCTCCAGCGATCAGAACGGCGTCATAATCGTCTGGATGCTGTACAAAGGCTCCTGGTACGAGGAGATGATAAACAACCGAAACAAATCGGTCGTAAGGGGAATGGCTTGGAGCCAAGATGGTCAAAAGATCTGCATTGTCTATGAGGACGGTGCCGTGATTGTCGGCTCAGTCGACGGAAATCGAATCTGGGGCAAGGATCTAAAGAACACAGTACTTTCCGGAGTGCAATGGTCGCCTGATGGAAGACTTCTTTTATTCGGTTTGAAGACCGGCGAAGTGCATCTCTACGATAATCAAGGTACATTTCTAACGAAATTAAACATCGTTCCCTTAAATTCAGGCCAACCGCAGACTATCGTCGCAATGCACTGGTACGACGGCAAGAATGGCTACACTTCCCTCGACTATCCAACACTCGCAATCTGCTATCAAAGTGGAAAAGTTCAGCTAACCCGAGACACAGCAGATGAAAATCCAATTGTCATCAATACCGGAATGGCAGCAGTTTGGTGCGCTTGGAACGGGAACGGCTCTCTGCTCGCCGTCACTGGAATAATACAAGGTTTTAATCTCGGCGATGGCAAAGAATCAAACGCGATTCAATTTTACACCCCGCATGGTCAACATGTCAGGACTTTGAAAATTCCCGGCAGGGAAGTCACATGCTGTTCCTGGGAGGGTGGATCCTTACGTGTCTCCTTATCGGTCGATTCGCATATTTATTTCGCGAACATACGACCGAATTACAAATGGACTTACTTTAGTAATACGGTCGTGTTCACTAACGAGAGGATCAGTAAGGACGGGATTTGTATAACTTTCTGGAATACAAGCAACAATAGTTGTTGTACAAAGTACGTGAAGTCTTTGATATCGATAACTTCGCAGGGAGAACACTGCCTCCTGGCTGTTAAGAACGATCCAGTGCAAGGGACCGAGCAATTTGTGTTGATGGTCTGCAACACAATTTCCACGCCAATAGATACGAAATTCACCGATTTGGAACCTTTGCACGTGACAATGACCAACAACGCAGTTATCGCTGCTTCTAAGAATAATTTTTTGATCTGGAATTTTCGAACTCCGCGCACTTCTGTTTTGAATGCATCGAGAATGAAGAGGGATAAAATATACCACGTGGACGATACACCAACCGGTGTTACCGAAGTTATTCAGGATTTGGACAAAGATAGAACGTTCGAGACTCCGCTTAATACGAAAGCCACAATGGATCCAATCTGCTGTATTTGTGCTACTGATAAACTTTTACTTTTAGGCAGAGAATCCGGAATGATACAACGCTACTCTCTTCCGCAAGTGACTTTGATTAACAGGTACAACACTACAAATAAACCCAGTAGAATAGCGATAAATTGTAATTCAACAAGAGCTTCGATTATGGACTATTCGGGTGTTCTGACAATGTTGGACTTGGAGACACAGAAGAGTTTCAACACCGATGAAAAGGAGGAGGACTTCAGTAAGTTTGAGAGAAAGGACGTTTGGGCAATGTGTTGGGCCCAGGATAATCCATCTCTGATTGCAATTATGGAAAAGACGCGAATGTACGTCATTCGGGGTTTGGATCCAGAGGAGCCGATCTCATGTTCGGGTTATATTTGCACATTTCAAGACTTGGAGATTCGTTGTGTTCTTCTAGACGAATTGATACAGAAACCAGAGGAGACGAAATCAGAATTGGTTATTGATTTAGAGGTGAAATCTCTGAGAGACACTCGAGAGTTATTGGCGAAAGTTGGTTTGAAGGAGGCGAATAATTTTATTCAAGATAATTCACATCCTAGACTTTGGCGTTTATTGGGCGAATCGGCGCTGAAAGATTTGGATTTGGAAACAGCGGAGAATGCAATGGTTCGATGCACGGATTACTTGGGAATTCAATTCATAAAACGACTGAGAAATATTCATAATGATCAATTAAAGAAGGCGGAGATCGCAGCATTTCTTGGCAATTATGACGAGGCGGAAAAATTATATCTCGATTTGGACCGAAGAGATTTGGCGATTAATTTACGACAGAAACTTGGTGATTATTTTCGAGTTGTTCAACTAATGAAAATGGGTATCGGTGGCTCGGACAAGCAAATGGAGCATGCTTTCAATAAAATTGGGGATTTTTTTGCCGAAAGGCAGAATTGGCAGGGCGCAAGGGAATATTATGAGAAGGGACGAAATCTTGAGAAGCTGGTCGAGTGTTATTACAAATTGGAAGATTATCACGAGTTGGCAACGGCTGTTGATCAATTGCCAGACAAGAGTCCTATTTTGAAGGGAGTGGCGAAAATGTTAGCCTCCGTGGGAATGTGCTCACAGGCAGTGGCTGCTTACATTAAATACGGAGATGTGAAGCAAGCAGTAGACACTTGCGTGCGTTTAAATCACTGGGACCAGGCTGTCGATCTAGCCAAGACTTACAAAATGGCTCAGATTGGTGAACTACTGAATAAATACGCCAATCATTTATTAACAAATGGAAAAAAATTGCAAGCAATTGAACTTTATAAAAAGGCTAATTATCACCTGGAAGCTGCAAAACTTCTCATGACATTAGCAGAGGAACAGGCGAAGGGACGAACGAATCCATTAAGAGTGAAAAAAACTTACGTTTTGGCAGCTTTACTCATCGAAGATCACATCAATAGTACACCAATAGCAAAGGGAACGAGAAGTAACATTATTATGGGACTTTCGGAAAGTAATGAAGATACTCGAGTTATTGAAACAGCCTGGAGAGGGGTTGAGGCTTATCATTTTTTGCTTCTCGCTCATAAACAACTTTACGAGGGTAATTATGATTCGGCGATGAAAACTGCTTTGAGACTTCGTGAATATGAGGACTTTTTGGAGACGGAGGATATTTATTGTTTATTGGCCTTGTCAAGTTGTCTCAATCAGGCTTTTGCAACGTGTTCGAAGGCTTTTATTAAACTTGAGGCATTGGAGCAAATTTCTAACACGCAACGAGAAGAATATGAAGAATTGGCTTTGAACATCTTCATGAAACATAATCCAAAAGATACACGAAATACAAAATCGGAATGTGTTAGTTGTGAGAGTTTAATTCCTGATTGGTGTGTTGCATGTCCTAATTGCATGACAAGATTTTCGGCCTGTGTTGTTTCTGGTAAACCAATTATGGATCCAAATACTGCTTGGATTTGCACAGTTTGCAAGCATCATGCAGCTTCTGAACGAGATGTTGTTAATATCAGAGCTTGTCCTTTATGTCACAGCACTGTCACTTACATGTAATTTTTTTTACAATTAGTATTTCGTAAAAATTTTGAACGTTCAGATGAATGATTAAATTTAAATATTTATTTTAATTTAATATTTAAATATTTATTTAAATTTAATATTTAAATATTTATTTAAATTCAATATTTAAACATTTATTAAAATTTATTATTTAAATATTTTTAACAATTACTATATTAAATTGAAAAAGAAAGTAAATTCAGGTCGGTGCAATTTATAACATTTATAATCAACGATTCAGAAAAAAAATATTTTTTCCACAGACAATAATAAAATTCCTCTCCTTTAAATTTCTCTATCTAAAATAGTTGATTAGAAATTTTTTTTACAAATTTTTCAAGCTATTCTATCTAATAATTTGCTTAAAAAATATTTTTTTCTTCTGAATCGTCGATTCTAAAGGTAAATTTACTAAAATGTAAATTCTGCTCTTTATTTACTTCAGAATAAAATTTTCCAATATGCAAAATGATAATTCGAAATAAAATAAGAATTAAGAGAAGAAATAAAAATATCGTCGTTCATTTCAACGTTCAAAACTTTAGAGAAATCGATTAATTGTAACATATTTAATTCAATGAAAGTATTTTTCATTTTTAAAACAATAATTTCATTTTATTGATTATTTCTTTTTTTAAAAAAGAAATTCACACGCTAAGAAGTGTATTTTTGCTGCACCATGATTTATTCACTTGAAACAAAAACACGTTAAGTTTTAAAAACACAAAGAGCAAATTTTGAGAAATGTTTTAAAAATTATTTTCATTGGAAATGTTCTTATCTATTTTCCTATGTTAGGAATTAGAGTGATAAAAAATTTTTTCAGCTTTAATTTATGAATCTTAATTAAATTTTTTCGATTTCGTTACAACACTATGCACTAGTGATCAACAAAATTACTATTTATATTATTTTAATTTATAATTGAGAAAAATACGAATCATGTATTAATCAAACAGTATTGTATCAATTCCGTCCACAAAAATTGTATAATTATTTAAAAAAATGTATATTTATAAATTTGTTATATAATAAATGCACAAAAAATAAAAAAAAAGTTTTCTGCTACTTTGGTGAAGTTCACAACATTTATAATCAATAATTTAGAAGGAAAAACGTTGTTTCTTCATATTTTTCCTATGAAACAAATTTGTACATTTATTGAAAAATTTTAAAAATAAAAAATTGTTAACAAATAATGTTATTGTCAAAATAATTGGCTAATAACATTTTCTCATTATTAATTTTGAATTTTTAAGTTTTAAAAAAATCTGTAACTATTAATAATAATAATCCTTGTACTCTGGTAATCTGTTCACAGTTAAAATTTTTTTTTCTTTCCTAAGTTTTTTAATAATTTGTTTAAATTATTCCCTGACTTTTATTGCAAATTTTGAAAATAACTGAATTCATGAGGAGAAATTTATTATTTATGAAAATAACTCAATTCTTGTGAAGAATATTACGAATTGAAAATAATTGAATTCATTCGAAGAAAATTATTAAACATTTGGAAAATAATTGAATTAATTCAAGTACCTAATTTTATTAAAATTCTATTAAAAATAATTAAATTCTCGCAAAGAATTTTATTATTTATGAAAACAATTGAATTCTTGCTAAAAAGATTATTGCAAGTTTCAAAAATAATAAAAATTGTTTTGAATAATGTCTTTGAACTTTTTTAAAATAATGGAGTTTTTTTTAATAATTTTGATTGAAAATTTTGAAAGGAATTGAATTTTATGAACAATTTCTTTCGAGTTTTTAAAATAATCGTGTCTGTTTTTTAAAAATTTAATAATTGAATTTTATTAAATTTTTTAGAAATTAATTAAATTCTTTTCAGAATTTTAATACAATTTTTTTTAAATAATTGAATTCTTTCAAAAAATATACTATTAAAGTTTTTGACACTAATTAAATATTTAGAAAAATTCCATTAATTCTTTAATAATATAATTGATTTTGTTAATAATTTTATTATTAAATTCTATATTAAAAGTATTTATAGAAAATTAAATTCGTTTGATCAATTTTATTAGAGTTTTCATAAATAATTGAATTCCTTTAAAGAATTTCTTCAAGTTTTTCGAAAATAACGAAGTATTTTTTTAATAATTTGAATTTTTGCAAATAATAATTGAATTTCATGAAGAATTTCTTTCAAGTTTTTAAAATAATCGTGTTCGTTATTAATTCTAATTAGAAATTTAATCGTCTTGAATTTTATTAAATTTTCTGAAAAATAATTTAATTTATTGGAATATTATTTATGAAAATGATTAAATTGTTAATTTATAAAACATTTTATAAAAACTTTCGAGAATAATTAAATTCTTTCGAAAAGTTTTATTAAAATTTTCGAAAGTAATTGAATTGTTTCGAAGAATAAATAATTAAACTTTTGAAAAATAATTCAGTTAGTTTCGAAAAATTTTATTAACAATTTTTAAAAATATAATTTGATTTTTTCCTGAATTTTTGTTAAAATTATATTGGAAATAATTAAATTCCTTCAAAAAATTGTATTATTTATAAAAATAATTGCATATTTGCGAAGAATTTTATTTAAACTTCTGAAAATAATAAACAATAATGAATAATAATAAATTATGTATCTAATAATAAGTAAATTTTTTAAATTTTGATTTTGAAATTATTCAGAAATTGAAGTTGGTATTTAAAAATAAAAAATGTTATAATTAACACAATAATAATAATATTAAATGGAACACCGTGTTTCGTGAGTTAGTGCGCGTAACATTTGCTAGTTAAAAATATAATTTTAATTAAAATTCCTTAGTTAAAAATTAATCAAAAAGTCAACTGATGGTAATTGAAATAAAGTTATTTAAAAAGTTGTGTACTTAAATTGTATTATTAATTAATTTTTAAATTCTCAAAGTTGTAATCAAATGATAACAAAAACATTAAATCACGCCCAGCAAGTCAAACTTTTTAATTAGACATTGCATAAGAGAACTTTAACCTTTTTTCGAGAGATTATTTATTAAACTTTCAAAATAATGAGAATCTTGCGAAAATATGTATATATGAGACATCAAATTAAAATAATAAAAATAATCTAATAAATAATTAGATATTTTCTATTTTGTAAATGTATCTTTCCGGTATTAATATGATTACAGGCTCATAAAGCACTTTTATGACCGTCTTCTGATGAAATAAAAAAAACTTTTTATCTGAAAGGGTCCTAACACGAGTCATGCGAAAATATTTAAGTAAACTACAAAATAATTACGATAATAGTTTCTATTTTCCGCATATATCTTTTCGTTTTATCAACTTATAAATCCATAAAGCATTTTTATGATCCCACGCTTACGAAATTTATATAAAAATTATTCTTTATCAAAAAAAACTATTTCAAGTCTTAGATCTATAGGAGAGCTACTATTAAATATAGGGGCTGATTGTAATATGAATAAAAACTAACGCGTATTTTATATTTTTTTATATTATACGGTATTTCAAATTTTCTGATGTTGTGACAGATAATTTTTTTTGTGGTTATAGGAAAATGCGCCTATTGTGGGAAAATAATGGATTTTTCAATGTCTATTCTGTTCTGATTTATTGCAGGGATTATGAATTTATCGATAAAAGAAATTATTGTTGTAAAACATTAGATAAATTTCCTAATCCATTTACAATATTCAGAACTTCTTTTACAATCATCCCACATTCTCCTAAATCATATATTTTTATAATAAAATAATAATTAAAAATCTAAAAAATCCAAATGAATTTTTTAAGAAGCGTTTGAAATAATAATTCAATAATTTTAAATCTTAAAGTAAAAAATTCAGATGAATTAATAAATACCTTTTTCTTGAGGTAGGTATACTTTATCTCTTCCAAACCGGAGCTTTGAGTTTTTAATAATAAATTTTAGACATCTGATATCCTATGATTTAGATTCCATTCCAAGGGTATATATGTATAGTTTCGGTAAAGTTGTAATTATATCGAAATTTCTGATCTGAAAAAAATATTCATTTTAGAATTAAAACTGTCATTTCAAGTGATTTATCTGTTTTATTTCAATAAACTCGAATAAATATACTTTGAATATAATATATTTATCTATTTCTTATTTCAATAAAAAGTTCCAAAAAAGTTTTATCGTTCAAATAAACGAATATTGTACTTTTTTCGAAAGAAATAAAAAATTACTGACTTTATTAAAAATTAAAAACGTGATTTAAACATTTTCAGGGTTGCTACAAACATTTAATTTTGTTTTTCCCTGATTTCGAGACAACATTTTGACTTTTTTCCTGATTAGATACTCAAAAAAATTTTCTATTAGGTACATAATTCATTTAATAAAAATGTAATAAAATTATTTGTATAAGAATTCAATTATTTTCATAAATAATAAAATTTTCCAAAGGATTTCAATTATTTTAAATGAATTCCTCGAAAAATGTAATTAATTTCAAACATTTTATGCAAGAATTCAATTACATTTCACAAATAATGAAATTCTTAGCTGAAATTTAAATATCTTTAAAATAAACTTTAATAAAAGTTAATTTTAACTTTAAAAAATTTTTCCAAAAGAATTCAATTATTTTCATAAATAATAAAATTCTTCACAGGATTTTAATTATTTAAAAAAAAACGAATAAAAACTCGTTGCAAGAATTCAATTATTTTCATAAATAATAAAATTCTTTACAGGATTTCAATTATTTAAGAAAAATTTTAGAAAATTCGTTGCAAGAATTCAATTATTTCCATAAATAATAACATTCTTCACAGAATTTCAATTATTTAAAAAAAATTGAATAAAAATTCGTTGCAAGAATTCAATTATTCTCCTAAATAATAAAATTCCTCATTGGATTTCAATTATTGTAAATATAATTTTATGTAAATTCTTTGAAAAATGTAATTATTTTCAAAAATTTTATCAAAATTCTTCGAAAGAATTCAATTATATTTTTAATAATTTTTGTAAAAGTTCCTTGAGAATTTTCAAATCCATGTTTACAATTCAATTTTGCGAAATTTAAATTATTCGGAAATTCTTCAATTATACAATTATTCAATTAAACTTTTTCACAAAAATTAATTCTACATAGAATTGTCAGTTAAAAGCATGAAAAATTCAACTTTTCAAAGATTTTAATTTGAAACCTTTTCAAAATTCAATTAAAATTTCTAAAAATTCACGCTATAATGCTTTTAATAAATAATTTATTGACTAAATGAATGTTTCTAAAAATTGAATTCTCATAAAGAATTTTATCAACAAATTTTTAAATAATTGCATTTTTTTGACGAATTTTAATAAAATTTTCGAGAATAATTATACATTTCTTTGAGGAATTGATGTAAAATTATGTATTAAAAATAATTGAAGTTCTATATGATGAGGTTTATTATTCATGAAAATAATTGAATCTCTATGTAAAATTTTTTATTATTTTTGACAATAATTGAATTATTGCGAAGAAATTTATAAAAAAAAATTGGTAAGTAATTGAATTCCTGTGAAATTTTAATAATTCAGGAAAATAATTAAATGTTTTCGTATAAATTTAAAAAAAAATGTTTTAAATAATTGAAATCTATGGAAAATTTTATTAAAATAGTAGATATTGAAAATCATTGAATTGAGAAACATTTTTTGAAAATAATTGAATTTTGGAGAACAATTTTGTTATTTATAAAGATCCTTGAAATTTTGAATAGAATTTAAAAAAATTTTTGAACATTATTGAATTTTTGTGAAGAATTTTATTACTTTTGAAAATAATTGAATTTCTGCAATCACTTGTAACTTCTCAAAAATTCAATTTTTTCCAGTACTTTAATAAAAATCCCTGACTTTTCTCTGAATTCCCTGACCTATGTGGCGCAACCCTGATTTTAGAAGTTTATGAATTATTTGAGTACGTAATTCAATATTAGGATAATAAAATTTTAATAGAAGGCCAATTTTAATTTGAACAATAAATAAAATTCGTTCCTTTGAACGCTCGAAACTTTAGAGACATGCAGTAAATAATTTTTATAGTGACATATTAAACGATTCAATATATAATATAGTTTACAACAATGTAATATGCATAGATTATTATTTATATTACTCATTCATAAATATGCCAAGAGAATTATTTTTCCATTCGTTTCTAATAATCAAAATACAACAACAAAACCGATTGTCGAAAGCAATTTTCTTCATCATTATAGGCAAATTACAAAAACATTTATACTTTTCAACTAAATTTCAACTACGCAGTTTGTTTCCGAGTTTAACAATCTTTATTTAATTGCAATAAATATTTCATTTTCAATAAACAACTTACAATTATTAGAATTCAAAAACTAGTAAACTTCAACGAATTAGAGGTTAAATTGACAACAAATTAATATACTTACAATTGTGGTTGCACGCACCTTTATACGCCGTAATATTTTCGGTACAAATCCTAAAAC
Source organism: Leptopilina heterotoma (assembly GCF_015476425.1). Classification (NCBI taxonomy): domain Eukaryota; kingdom Metazoa; phylum Arthropoda; class Insecta; order Hymenoptera; family Figitidae; genus Leptopilina; species Leptopilina heterotoma. The sequence continues at coordinate 633,111 of NW_025111150.1, forward strand.
CCTGAATGTCAACGATTGTCTGGATTGGATTATTGCACATAATGAGAAGCTGAACACTGCAACAATTAATGAAACAAAAGTTTATCAACAGGGTGCCACCTGTAATGTCAAGTGGTTAATTAACGCCGCCATCTTTAAAAGTTGACACTCTCGAAATCGCCCTCCCCAATTAATCGAATCGGCAGTAAATCGAAACAGTTTCTTTGTCACAATTGTTGAAAAAGTAATTAAGAAGTGTTATTTTGTGTAATTAAACAATAGGTAATGTTTCAACTTTCTATTTAACAAATTATTCTAAACAATCAGCAACATTGCGCCAAAATTCGCGTAAGTTAGGTTAGTTCCCAAAAAAGTGTATTTTTTTCATTATAATTTACTACTTACGCATAAAAGTGGCTTCCTGTTGAATTTACACGGCAAAATTACATATTAAACCGGTTAAACTTTGCACGCAAATCTCTGGAGCACATTGGTAAAAGGGATGGGTTAGTATGGGTGGATCATTGTAATATACACACACACAGACACAAATGTAAGCGCACCCTTCGTGCTTCGTCTGCGCATGCGCACAGCCGCCGCGGCAACACACAAATTTCTCGCTTAAAATACAGTGCGTTCCGAGCAGTGTTGGAGGTAGGTTGTGTTTTTCTTCGTGCCGTTTCTTCGTGAATAAGTTTCACGTTGAATTTTACAAGTAAAAACAATTTGTTATCCTCTCATCCCCTGTGTGTGTACTCACTAATGTTCGATTAAAAAAAAAAGTGTGTCGATACTCTTTCTCTCCCCACCCCCCAATCAAATTTTTCGCGTTTGTTTTCTTTATGAATTTGTGAGTGTAAGTTCGCGAGTGATTGACAATCATGAGTGTCCTGTCATTTGTTTCGGTGATTTTGATGCTTGGCATCCCATCAACAGTTCTTGCTGGTCTCAAATGCGATGCTGTCAAACCTTATTTTGAGACACATGGATTTCCTGCCAGTGATATTCCCAAGGAGCCTATTTCATGTGAGTTTTTATCTATTCACCCATTTTATGATTTTTCTACTTCTTTCTTAGTTGTTACTTTCGCCGATTTATCGATTATTGTGCATCGAAATTTTGAGGTTAGTTTTACCGAAATTCCGAAGTTTCAGCAAAAAGTCAACTTGTGAACAATATTAAAGGAAAGAAAATTGAACATAACCTAAAAAAAGTGAGTAACGGTTATTTGCTGTCAAAGTTTTTTTTTTTAATGAAAAAGATAAAATCAGTGCAACAGTTGAAATGGAATAATAAAAGCAAAAAAAAGGGGGGAAAAACATCTGATGGTAATTTTTTTGGGAACTAAATAAACGGATGTATAACGAAGAAGATCCCTAGAAGTATAAATTTGCTAAAAATGTATTACTTTTTATAAACATGTGGACGAATTTCAAATCTCTTGGGTTTCGCAGCACTCTCAATAAAAAAGTTTTCTTCAGTGCAAAAACCGCCACGTGTTTCGCGATAGTGCGGAACTGGTTTTAAATTGCGGGAATCTTTAATGGGCAATCGGGTCTTGAGAAAAAAATGACAAAAAATGATTTATTGCTTGATAGAATTAAATACCAATGATACGTCTGAACCACCCAAAAGTCATTACGCTGATTAATTTTTGTGAAATTAAATTTTAATAATATCGGTAGTGCTTTTTGATTTGCGTAAATTTTGGGTTTAATTAAATATTTCTCTCTCGGGGACTTTGGAAATTATTTAACGATAATAATTGAATTTTTTAGGTTAGGTATTTATTTACTTGGACTTTTTGTTACTAACAATAAAGTATTATTTTTTATTTACTGAAGTGAATAAAATATTTTGAAAGTCTTTATTTTTTTTGTTAATGTTTTATTTCCTTTTTTTAAACTTTTTTCACTATACTCATTAGTCTTACGTTTTATAATCGCAGAAATTTGTTTCTGAAACCGAATTTTATTCAATCTTTAGCTTATATATATATTTGGCGAGTTGAAATGATAAAAATAAATTTCAGTATTTTAAAGGACTGTTAAAATCCAGTTAATTGGTAAAGTTTGAATGGAGAGGAAAAAAAAATTGTTGCGGTAATTTATCTATAAGATATGAAGTGAATCCTCTTCAACCTGTTTGAATGATCTTGAACGATTCAGAGTGAGAGAGAAGGAAAGATTGTATCTTTGCAACAGTTTTATTTTCGTTGAGGATGAGGATTCGCAAAAATTGTTTGCGAATTTTTTTTGGTTTATTATTATTTTTTCCGTCAACCTTTTCCATATTATATACCCACCCCTCTCTCCTTCATCGTCGTCTTCTTCTCTCATCTTCTTTATCTCACCCCTCATTCAAATGAACAAAGCGCATAATTCATCGGCCATAAATTCTCTCCGACGACCATGTCGTTCTGGACCTCGCAAATCAGCTCTCCGAAGAATTTCACCAAATAAATCGAAACCATTCTGCGCTCGATCTCGATTCAGATTTATCGTTGGGACGCTTCGTCGTCGCTTATGTCTTCTTTTTCCTCTTTCCTCTTATATTCCAAGAGGGAAAAATTCTAACAAGCTACTCTTGACTTTCATTTCCTTTTGGATATTTTAGTCGCTTTGAAAGTGGACTACAACTTTAAAATTGGACTTTTAATTTTACCATTTCGGTGCGGAAAAAAAGGGAATGACCAAAGGTGTCTCGTGTGTGTAGTTTTTCTCTCCCTTGGAAATCAATAAATGTCCTCAAGAGGGGTGTGAAAACTATTTGCATATAAAAGATATTTGAAACGATTGACAGACCCCCGATGTTCCCTGCAGTTTAACGAAATTTTCTCCCATGGACCCCACAACCACTTCTATATATTTTTCAAAGTACCAAGTGGTAAAAATCGAATTACGACGCTCTCCAGAGTTTTATATATAGAGTGAAAAAGTCGATACGATTGACGGGAATTAAGGTACTTGCTTTTTAATCACAGCTTGACAATTTATTTGTCTCACAACTGCTACTCTTTTCGAAATTGAAATTATTTTTTCTAAATTTCTAACTAGTGGTAAAAAATTAAAATTTAAAGAAGAATGTGACTAGAGTAAAAAATTAAAATAAAAATTAAAATTTATAAGAAAATTACGAATTTTTGTATCTTTTTTGTTTGCCTCATAATTATGAAATTGCCACGAATTTACGAAGTTGAAGTCCACAACGTTTATCAACGAAATAAATTTATTTAATGCATTCAAGTATTATTTTTAATTTAATATTGAATTGTAAAATAATTATTATCAAAATATAAATATCAATCTTTTATTTCTAAATATTTTTGTATATCAATATTGCTGCGTCATTTTGAATTAATTTACTAAGAGAACAATTTTTTTTCGTTGATCAAAACGTTGTGGACTTCAACTTGGTACGAATTTTAATACAAATAAACCCTCAGTTTCATCTATTTCTAACAATAATTTATTTGAAATAACTTCAATCATGAAGAACATAAAATAATTATAAAAATGTTACTCATAAAGTATTTAATAAATAATTTTACTTAAAAATTTAAAAAATAATTGAATTCTATGAGTTGCGTTTACAATTTTCATAAATAAATGAACTTCAAAAGGTTTTAAAAATTGAAATTTTAGAAAATTTCATTTTTTAATGAGTTTTATTAGAAATTTTAAAGAACTTTGACTTTTTAAAAATTTTGATAATTCAAATTCTTCTGAAATTAGTCAACTTTTTTTTTCTTGTCAAAATTTTAATTATTTTTATGAATTTACCTTAATTCTCCGCAGAAATTCGCAATTTATGTTTAAAAATTTTAATAAAATTCTTGGTAAAATTTCAATTATTTTCAAAAACATTTTCCTCAATTTAATGATTTTCAATATCTATTACTATATTTCAATAAAGTTTTCCAAAAGAATTCAATTATTTACAAATTTTTTATAAATTTCTTCGCAATAATTCAATTATTTTAATAAAAACAAAAATTCATCGAAGAATAAATTTCAATTATTTTCAATAGAATTTTAATTTAATTTTTCGAAAAATGTAATTATTCTGCCAGATTTTATTAAAAGTCGTCAAAAGATTTCAATTATTTAAAAATTTGTTGGTAAAATTCGTTTTGAGAATATACAATTTTGAGAAACATTCAATTATTCAATAAGTTATTTATTTTTGTATTTAAATAATTTAAGTTTTGTAGAATTTTCTAATAAAAATTTATTTAAAAATTAATTTCAATTAAAGTTTTAGTTAATAATTAAATAATCAACTTTCTTAGAATTAATTTTTTTTTTAAAGTTACATTCCAATTCTTTTGAAATTATTTGATGTTTTTATTTTCTAAAATATTATTTAAATTTAATTTAACAAGTTCCGAATAATCTTAATTTCGTAAATTTGATTTGTAAACAAATAGATTTAAAAATTCTCAAAAAACTTTTTTAAAAATTATTTACAATAAATTGATAATTTATTTCTTTCGAAGAATTTTATTATTTTTGAAAATAATTGAATTCTTGCAACGAATTTCATGACATTTTTTAAAAATTGTATATTAAATATTAAATTGAAATCCTGTGAAAATTTTTATTTATTAAAATAATTAAATTCTTTCAACGAATTTTAATAAATTGTTTAAATAATTGAATTCATGTGAAGAATTTTATTACTTGTAGAAATAATTGAATTCTTGCGAAGGATTTTATTAAAATTTTTATAAATAATTTAATTTTTTTTTAAATTTAATGGATATTTAAATTATTTTTCTTGCAAAAAAGTTTATTAAAATTTTTGCAAATAATTACATTTTTCGAGGAATTTTTTTCAAATTGTATTTTAAAAAATACAATTTTTACATAAAAAAAAATTTTTAAATACAAAATGTGGAAAATTTTATTATTTTATGTAAATAATTTAATTCTTACGATGAATTTTATTACCTTTCTTGAAATAATTGAATTCATGTGAAAAATTTTACTATTTATGTAAATAATTGAATTCTTACGACGAATTTTATTACATTTTTTGAAATAATTGAATTCTTGTGAAAAATTTTACTATATATTTATGTTAATAATTGAATTCTTACCACGAATTTTATTACATTTTTTAAAATAATTGAATTCATGTGAAAAATTTTATTACTTGTAAAAATAAATGAATTCTTGCGAAGAAGTTTATTAAAATTTTTGTAAATAAAAAATTTTTTTTTTACTTATTTCGAAATTTTAATTATTACGAAACATGAAGATAGTGATCACTTCGAGTCGAAGACTCGGAGTGATGGATATCATCATGTTTCATAAATAATAATTTAAATAAATGTAATTTAGAAGATTTTTTTAGTATCCAATAATTTTTAGAGTGAATCCGAATTCAAAATTTTGTCTCGAAATCAGGGAAAACCTAATATTTGATTTACACGTTTGACGCTAAGCGACGATTTGACAAATCGGATTTATGTAAAAAAAGGTTTATTACTATTTTATCAGTGTTATCGATATTATAAAGTGGTCGCACGCACGCACCGGCGAAAGATGAAAGAAAAGGCGTGGGCCCTGCAAAGGAGTGAATAGTAGTCAGCTTTATATTTATCGCAGTGGTTATTGCAGGTGTGCGAGAAGAGGATCCTTTATGTACAGCATCTTACTCCTATATATTTACCTATTTGTATACACTCTTGTCTCGGAACTATCGGCAAGATTTTCACTGTAAGGTAATTAATACGCGCGCGCAGATACATCTCTTCCAATATGCGCTCGCGCGATTATTTTCCTGCTGATTCAGCAATTACTAAGTCATTAGCAATTAATAGTTATCCACACGCTAATTCACTTTCTTTGCGTCTTCATTTTTTTTTTTTTTTTTTTTTTTGCAATTTTAACAATTTGTCTTCAATTTTCCTTTTGTTCGAAACTTCGAAGTAATTGGATTTTAATTGTTTCTTCTCGCGATTAAAGAAAAGAGAAAAATATCACGTTTTTGTGCTTCTCATCGGAAATAGCGGAAACGGAGAAAAAAAAATTCCGAGTCGAAGCAATTATTCATAATTTGACAGTTATATAAGAGGAGGAAGCTCTTTTGTGGATGCGATTATTCATCATCTCTCTTGTGTCTGGATCATCTGCCTTTCCATACTTTTCTTTTGCACAAAGAGTTGTTCGTGTGTCTTTGGCCACCTTGAGAGTCCCACAATGCCCCCTCTGAAAATGATTAACGATGTGAATCGCCGATACATTTCTTTGTCTAGTCCGACATTTATCGCTATTAATTTGTATAATCAAAGGGGAGAGAGAGGGGGAGATTATTTCTTTGTCTTTTTGCCCGAGGTGCAGAATCCTTTTTGTATGAATTTAATTATTCTTTTTTGAATATTATATACTTTGTAAATTATTCGAGCTTTAGCTAAAAGTAAGTTGACATCTCGTTTATTTTTAGTTTAAGTTTCGTTCGACTAAAGTGATTTTTTTGCTGATGGTTAAAATCGATCCGAGGCCTGTACATAATTAAAAGATTGCATACAATAATTTGTATATACCGAAATTGAGCGATTTAGGGCATTATAAGTAGATCGTAAATGTGGAAATTAACGAGTCTGTATTATTTCGACAAAGGGATCCCCTATGGATATAATAGAGTAATAAAGTTGTAAGATTACCTCTCGCATGTCTCAGATAAAATTTATGATACACAGTCACGCTTTTGAATTGATCATTTTATTTTGAGTTTCAATCAATGTTGAAGGTGTAAATTCACGAGTGTTTTATTTTAATTTTACTGATAATTTTCTTGTTTTTGAATAAATTTTTCTATGGTCAAATTTTTCCTCATGTTGGAATTTGACCACAAGATGTTTTTTTTTTCATGCGGTGAAAACATTAAACCAGCACACTGGTGTTTGGGATATAAAAACAAAAGTCGGAATATTGCACTTGAAAATAAAGAAGCAAAGAGATGAAAAAAAAGATAGCCATAACTGAAATGTTTGTCCGGCTTTGGATTTCTCTTTAATAGTATGATACACTCAGTCTGTTATTTCCCCTGATTCTGTAGCAATTTTTGCGTTCACTTTTTCTCTATACTCATTCTGGACAGATGCTTTTGAATTGTTTGCAGAAAGTTGCGAGTAGTTTTGTTTATCTTTTTTCTTGTTCAAGAATTAAAGAGGAACTTCAAGAACATTAATTTTGAATAAGTTTTTTCGTGAAATTGTAAATTCTTAAATGTTTGTTATAGTGTCGCAAACATTTAAGAATTTAGAAGCTATTGAGTTATTTTGAACTGGAAAATGGAGAAGCAAGGAAAAATAACTCTTAGTTTATAAACTGAAATATCTCGACAGTAAGGAGCTTTGCTTTTTTTTTCCTTTGTGCAAAAGTTTTAATCCTTTAGTTGAGTGAGACATTGGTTGACAATTTAAGGCAACGGATTACTTCCCATTAACCGAGCTGAGTATAAGTAGATTGAAGGGAAATTGGGAAAATCTCTTTAGTTGGCAAACTTCTTAATGAAATTTGCTTCTCACTGGATTGTCTTCTGCGAAAGATGTAAATAATTCCAATAATACAAGTACGCCACGAGAGAGAGAGAGAGAGAGAGAGAGAGCAGTTGCCTTGGGAGGATTTCACGCTACTGAAAGCATTTGCATTCTGTGACTGATCACGTGACAAATTGCTGTCAGACATCCGTAGAGGAGAATTTTTTCAGAATACACACAGACCGGATGTCTCTTAGAAATTGTACAGTTTGGAAAGGTAATTTGAAAATTTATAATCTACCTGCTTGTGTTTATATTCAATTTTCAAAAACAGAAATCTTGAAAAATTCAAGCCTTTGCTTTGCGTTTTCAAAATTTTGTGTTTGGTTAGGTGCGTAACTATCGAATGACATAGAATATAAAGGTTAAAGTTTTGTTTGAAGAATCAGGTAAGATTGTGTGGCCCCCCTCAAGAAAAAAAAAAACCTGAAGCAATTTTCGTATAGATCACGATACTTGAGGGTTCGTGTGGTTTAAACAATGTCCACTGAACTCAGCGAAAATGTTAATTCATTCCCACAGTGGAGTTATTTGGCCTGAGGCAGACACATAGTGCCAAGATATTATAGTTTTTTTTTTTTTCTTGAAGGGCTCTTAAAGGAATTCAGAAAGTGCCGCCCGAATCCCTCTGAGCTTTTGGCCACACGATATCTTTGCACCCACTAGGATATTCTCTTTGTTATTCTCCTTCTCTCGTGTTCTAAAAGGAAAATCGCCGCCCGACAAGAGAGAAAACTCGACTACCACTTCCCATTTTCTCGTTTATGTAGAGTAATTTAAAAATAATTGTGCTGCTTTAAACTTTATCTTTGATGTTCTAAATATGAACGTACGTTCTCGATGATTCATTATATATTTAAATGCTGAAGGATTTTGAAAAAGGAAATTAAGTTATTTTTTTAATTAATTTGTTTTAATAATTAATTATTAACTTTGATATCTGTTGTTCACAAGATAATAACACTGTTATTAAGCTTCATCAATGTTTTGTAGACTTTTTTTTTAATTTTGAAACTGAATTTTCCAAAGTTGGTTAAACATTTTTATGGAACATATGCAGAGGAGGAGCATTAAAGCTTTTAGACTGAGGATATTTTTATTAGAGAAGCAGTAAACGGTTTTACACCTCTTTCTTTTGTTGGAACAAAAAAATCTATGTTTACATTTGCCTGCAATAAAAAATTAATGAAAATGCTGACGATATTTCTATTTTAAAAATAGAATTACATTTTTGTTTTTAGTTTTTAAATATACATATGAAGAATTTAAAAACAATTATTAAATAGGTGTTTCAATTAGTATTTATAATTAATGATACTTAAATATTAATACTTAATTATTAACAATTATTATTACATTTGATATACAGTTGTAATGTTTTCGTTTAAAATCCAAAATTTTGAAAAATAATTCCACTTTGCTGATTTTTTTTTGTTTTCGTTTTTTGTTATAACTTTGTATATACGTATCAAGATAAAGCTTTTTGATTGCTGGCTTGGTTGTCAACCCCGATTGTTCAGGGGCCATTAAATTACATTCACTAATGATTGATCGCTTTGATCTCTGCTTTCCTCACATTTGCGCTTAATGCCATAATTTACTCTTCCAATATATAATGAATACCTTTTCATCTTTTACGATCAAGTATAAAAAGTACACTCTGCAAAGTTTTCAATTCAATAATTCAGAAGCTATAAATCTCTCTGATAAGTTATTTCAAAACATCTATTTTGCATTTTATTCACTTATTGACATTTGGCAATTCATCATTTTTCTCGAAATTCTACTCAATATTGTATACCTATATTCTTTTTTGTACTATTTCAAAAAAGTCTGATTCTTTCTTCTTTTTTAACCCAATATTCCTGAACTAAAAATGCAAACGGCGATTTTAAAATAGAAATTTTTAATCATATCCTTAGAAATAAAACGTGATATCATATTTTATTATCTCGCTTATAAATTACTTTTTGATTCTCGAGTTTCAACCCGACTTTGGACGCCCGGGGGTCACCTGTGAGGATCCTTTAAATTATGTTCTCAAGATTTATTACCTGAATTCAGTTGAATTGGCAGGACTGAATTCCGCAGCGAAATGAATTAAAAGAGTTTAATAAATGTTGGATAAAAAAAAAAAATTTGGGAGAAATGGGTTTGTTGCATTTTTATACTGAAAAAAAAAAATGGGGTTAGGTATGGAAGAAAAGTCGACAATTTTTCTACAAATAATTTTAATTCGTGGTGTTAGATTAACGAAATGAATAAATCATCAACTTTGGCATAATTGGACAATAAATTTCGCTTCATCTACTTCGAGGCTCTAAAAGCATTCCGAAGACCTCTTTTTTTTGGCATACGTATTTCGCACGACTCTTTGCTCAAGAGTGTTCCAAACATAATACTTGATTGTAATGACAGATAATTGACCATCAGAGTCTCATCGCAATTATCTTCTTGATTGGGTACTTTTAAAAAGCTAGTCACTAAATCGTCTTGAGTAAAAATCAATCAACATTAGCACTTGAAATAATTTCTATATATGGAGAAGAAGGAAAGATTTACATAAAGTGTCCGGGAAAAATAATACAGAAAAGTAAAACTAAAAGTCAGTTAATATCAAATGACTAAAAATTGACATGACAGTTAGGATCAAACGAAATCTTGGGTTCCGAAACCCAAGATTTCGTTTGATCCTAACTGTCATGTCAATTTTGGGTACTCGGGTAAATATCCTGGATAAAAAGAGAAGTTGATTGAAGATTGCATTTATTTGGGGAAAATATTGTCAATGAGATAAATTCTCGTGTATGTGGAAGAAAATATAGTGTGGAGCGAGAGAGAGAGTGAGTTTAAAGTTGGGTGGTTTGGAAGTGAAGGAAGAAACGGACGAAACTCATCGTGAGTGAGCAAGGTGAGCTGGTTCGACGAGAAGCGCACTCGGCGGGCAAACTTGCTGGTTATTTAAAAGTTATATCTTATAAGAGAGCAGCCATTAAGTCTGTTACCTTCTGAATGCTCGGGTCGGCCAACAGCCCAACACAGGACCGAGAAAAGAGACTACCCTGCATTCCGTTCCACAGTTCTGCCGGTGACGACGTGTTCCAGCATGTCTGAACGTGTGCGAATCGGTGCCGGTGATATACTTGCCTTCTTTCTCCATTCATTTTCTCTAGCCCTCTTTTATTATTTCCTTTAGTTCCCCGGTTTCCTTTGACTCACAAAAGTTTCAACTGCAACAAAAGTTTCATCATTTTATAAATATCTAATATCAACTTCTTCTCTTGCCAGGCTACAGGTCAAAAAAACTAACTTTTCTTTATGTCGATCGATATTTAAGTAATTAGATTTCAAGAATAAGCATAATTAGAAAACAATAATGTTCCAGGATTCCGATCAAAATTCCCTGACTTTTTTTTAGATTTTTTCAAGGTTTATAAAATTGCCTGACATTTCGAGGTTTTGTAGGTTTCCAGGTTGCGTGGCAACCCTGTGAAGATTATAAAACAAAAGTAATTATTCTTTCTCTAATGTGACAAATTAAAGTGAACGATATACACATCGCAGAAAGAAACAGCTAGCATCTTTAAATTTGTACAAGAAAGAGCCGAGAAAGAGAGGACGAATTGCGGTAACGCCCTTGAATTTCTGTTTTTGCTTTGAAACTTTCAAGGGTCGTTATCTGCACGAGTGCAAATTTTAGGCACGCTAATATGGCGCGATGTACTTAACCAACTTGGACTCACGCGCAAGGAAAAAGTATGCACGACATAAAGTACCTCATTAAGAATTAATAAAGAAAAACTCACCGCAAAAAGAGAAACACCGCAATTATAATTATAACTGTATTTCAATATCGGAAAAATAGAAAAAAAAACCCAATAGCTATTCTCACGCCTTTTCTCACAAAGAAATTATCAAAATGATAGCACGGATATAATACTTGAGTGTATATATTTATATAAACAGGTTTTCTAAAGTTTCTAACTCCTCGTGAGATCTCCTCATCTCCTCTCGAGTCTCGAGTGGAGGAAAAGGTACAGTTGTTGTATACCAGTGCAGAATAAAATGCGACCTGGTATTGTGATGTCGAAGCGCACGGATCAAAGCGTAATTCCTGAGTAACGACCATTGAAAGGCTGCGCGATAATCTGTGAAATAGGAACTATATACTCTCTTGCAGATATACTCTCCTCTTTCCAACAACAAAGTGGAAAGAGTGTATATCTTTTAGAAAAGAAACTTCTTTACTTTCCAGGTATACGCAAAATATAAATTCAACAACATAGGGCAGAGAGGAGCGAGTCGCTAATACGACGTGCAAACGAGTTTCGCAAATCGTTCAAAGTCCGAGACTGACACGCAGTAGGACCGAATCGCATTTTAACACAAACTGACAAGTTCATCCTGTGACTCTATTATCGCTCGTTTATCAAAGGCCAAATAACTTCACACTTCGTTTACTTTATAAATTTAAACGTTCAACACCGATCAGCTTCTGCAATCAGGGTCCCAATTTTATGCCTAATTTTTCAAACAACTAAAAATGCTAAAATACTTCTAAAACAAGCTTTTCTGCATAAAATAATCCAGAGTTGACACAAATATTTATATTATAAGAATATAAATGTTACTGTATTACTTCTGCTATAAGTACAATAATATTAATGAAGAGGGAATTTCATTTTGATGGTTTAATAAACATTTAATTAGATTTTCTCTAGTCCTTATTTGAAGCGATCGTGCAGAAACAAGATAAGCTCGAAAATCGAATTGTCGGAGGGCAATTGGCTATCGCATTTGGCAACCCTTGTCTGCATTCGACGCCCTGGAACAATGAGCTGGCTATATGGTACTTTAAGTGTTTCGTGTGGTGAGAGAAGCAGTATATTCACCCTCGATATAGTCTCGGAATGAAACGGACATAATGAGTCGTTTATCAGAAAACCCCTATAGAGAATATTAACGACAAGATATAGTCTGCTGCTATTGCTGTACTGCTGCTGCTGCTGCAATGTGCTGCAAGGCCACAAGTCTATAAGGGTAGCTAGATTTTTGTGAGACAAGAGGGGGATTTTAGACGTGAAAGTACCACAGGTTCAGTACCCTCGACATAAGAGAGTCCAGTGTCAGGTAACAAGGGGTCTCGATGACGTGTACACACTCATTCAAAATCCGTCTCATGGCAACATGTAACATGTAAGTCGATTTTTGAAGGAAAAATTAGTCAAGTTCTCTATTTCGCACTTTACAATTTGTCTTTACAATTTGTCTTTACAATTTACCTTTACAATGTTTATTATTTCCAACGAGAAAGTTGATTACAAAAATTAAATGAAAACAAGGGATTATAAGAGAATCAGCATTAGTTTCTCACGAGAGGCGCATTGACGATGACTCTTTTCTTTTCTTTTCTTTTTTGTTTTTGTCTTTGTCCATCAAAAGGATTTATATGACTTCAGGAGAAATTCACTCCTTGCTGGGAAACAATTCTTTTACGAGAGGCAAGCCGTGATACGACTTTTGCGCACGATTGTATCATGAACAAAAGACCGCCTTCCAAGCTGCGTCAACGACAGTACGTAATGCGTGCATCCTTGCAAGTACCAGCAGCTCAAACAAAACTTATATGTACATATGTGTGTGTGTGTGTGTGGTGCACTCTCAGTAGCATTCGAGAGTTTGAGAAAAAAATGTATTACTCGCAAGCAAGACCTGGCCATTAAAAGATTTATCCGGAACGGTAATCATTTTTATTCAGAGAATTAACTTTCAAGTAAGCTTTCATGCTGCACACACACTCACAATCCCGCAGAAGAATCTTCTCAACTTATTCTCATTAGTTTTCTTTAAAAGTTATAATGCTGACTGCTCTGCAATTGTAACTAGGAAATGAATCCAATCTTAAAAGCGTAGCGGTACTTTGAAACTTAGAAATTCGTTTATTAGATTTTTACTTTTTTAAACTTAGATATTCTATAAACTGAGTTATGTCTTCTATTTTTGGTGATTTTTTGGTCAATTCTTTTGTAAATCTTTGTTATCTTTTTAGTCTTCTTCGTCTTTTTAGTTTTTTTTTTTTAGTCTTTTTAGTCTTTTAAATCTTATTACTAGGAGAAAAGCTATTCAAATGATAATTTCCGTATGAAGAAATATTTCTTTCTGTGACCATCTTCTTTTTCTTCTTTCCGTTAGTGATTCAGTCTCAATTCCGCAGTCAAACTGAAGAAGCTACAGTCTTCTAATCAGCATACAGTTTATTTTCGTATACAAAGTTTTTTTACAAAGTTTTTTTACAAAGTTTTTTTTACAAACTTCTTTTTTCAAAGCAATTTTGAAGATATTCCCAAAGAAAACATACATGAGAATATCAATGACTAAGAGAGAACAAGGTAGAATATTATTTTCACAAAGTGTAGCAGCTTGCCGAAGAATGCCACTTTCCGTTTCTGTCTTTCATTCATCCTCACACGCGATATCTTTGAAACGAGAATGAGAGATACCACCTTCTCTCCCTTGCAAAGTTTTTCCGATGAGATGTGTATACATCTTTCTCGCGTCTTATGATGGATGAACTCCTTCCTATTGCCGTGCATTTTATGCGCATCACTGATAAAGTTATTTCTTACCTTTTTACCTCAAAAGAAGAAAAAAAAAGCAAAAGAAAGAAAGAAAGAAAACTTGTCAGTCTGTTCATTGAAGCAAGGCAGTCGCGCTTTAGCTGTCAGGGAGTTTATGTATATATCTCATTTTCAGTGTGCGGCGCCAATAGTTCCTCCACTGAACCAGAAAGCGGGAAAACGTATAAAAAGTTGAAATCGATGCTCGAAACGTCTTCCATTTCACGAATTCAAGTCGATCTCTTCCTTTTCGATGCACACCTTTGCGATTGCTAAAAAAAAATGGGAAAATAAATTCATGATTTTTAAATACGATTTTCTTTATTCTTTTTTTTTCTTTGCGGTAAAAATCTGCGGAATTCAAGTGAGTATATAGCTATTGCGATATTTAATCAGCAACGAATCGATATTTTGTATTGTTTTTTTGGACTTTTGTGAACCAAGAGTGAAAAGAAAATATGTTTTCCGGAAGAGTTTTGTAAATTGCTGCTCTCGCTTCGCTCAAGCAGAAATTTACAGACTCTTCCGGAAAAATCTTCTTCTCAGTGGTCCTTTTTTTAAAACTTTTTTCGACTATTAATGGGAACATTTTTCAACCATAAAAATTTACCTTTAATTCCAAAAATAAGATCTACAAAATCAACTATATTTTAAAAAAATTCGACTTTTTTTATTTTTCTTCCAATTATTCCAACAAAATACCGCACTTTTTTTATATAAACTTATCTTAGTTTTCAAAGTAGTGTGAAAACTCACTATATGTAGTCACCTTGAAAACTTAAAAACTTGAAAAATGACAGTTCCAAATTTTATAAAAAGAACAGTATTTCTTGTATTTAAATAATTTAATTTTCAAAGAACTTTCTGAAAATTATTCAAAATAATTGATTTAGAGAAAAATGTTAATTACACTGAAAAAAAATTTATTTGATTCAAATAATAAATTATACCTACTTGTCGTTGATCAAAAAAAAATTTTACATTTAAAAATTTTACCATCAAATAATTTTTATTTAAATCAATTAAATAGTATTTGCCTCAAATATTGAAATCATTGACTCAAATTTAATTTAATTGACTTAATTGAAAATGTTGGATTTAAGGTTTTAAACTAAAGTTTTAAAAATAATAGAATTTGAAAGGGTTTTGAATTGGAATTTTTATAAATAATTGAATTTAAAAGAGTTTTAAATTGAAATTTATATAAATAATTGAATTTCAAACAGATTAAAATTGAATTTTTTATAAATAATTGAATTTTAAAAAAGATTAAAATGAACATTTTTAAAAATAATAATTGAACTTGAAACAGTTTTAAATTGAAATTTATAAGAATAATTGAATTCTAAAAAAGATTAAAATGCAAATTTTTGTAAATAATTGAATTTGAAAGGGCTTTGTCATAAAATTTTTATAAATAATTGAATTTCAAAGCGGTTTACAATTGAAATTTTTTTTAATAATTAATTTTAAATTAAAATTTGTAATTGAATGTATGATCCCCAAGTTTTGAACGTTCAAATGAACGAAAGATTTTTTATTGAAGATATTTTTATAAATTACTAATCACAAAAAATTTAAAAACTGAAATATTTACGGTTAGAAACTCAGTTATTAATTTTTGGATAGTGACGCAAAATAATTGCAATAAAAATTTAATTTGTGGAAGAAAAAAATAAATTTCGTTCATTTGAACGTTCAGAACTTTAGGATCTTCTGAATGTGATAGGATTATGAATTGAAATTTGAGTAAATAATTGAATTTAAAAGAGTTTTCAATTAATATTTTTATAAATAATTGAATTTCAATCTTTAGATTAGTTTTAAATTGAAATTTTTATAATTTATCAAATTTCAATAAAGTTAAAATGGAAAATTTATATATAATTGTGTTTGAAAGGGCTTTGAATTACAATTTTTATAAATAATTGAACTTAAAAGGGTTTTAAAGTGCATTATTTTTAATAATTGAATGAAAAAGTGTTTTAAATTTATAGTTTTTTAATAATTAAATTTGAAAGTATTTTAAATTGAAGTTTTTATAAATAATTGAATTTCAAAACGGTTAAGAATTGAAATGTTTATAATTTATTGAATTTCAAAAACATTATAATGGAAAAAATGTTAAACAATGTTTAAAAATATTTAAATATTTATTTAGCAAGATTATTAAATTTTTGGATAAATGATTTTTGAAATTTTGTAAAAATTATAGGTTTTTGAAAAATTTTAATTATAATGTTGTGTAAGTAATTGAAATCCCGAAAATAATTAATTATAAAATTGTCAAAAAAATTGTAAATTTTGCCGCAAAGTTTTTAAAAACGAAAAATCAAAAAAGAACTTTTTTTCCCAATTAAATTCATCTCTTATTTAGGTCCCCGAAGTTGCCATCGATGCGCAGCATCGAAAAATATTTTTATCATGAAACCGAAAGAATGTAAAACGGTTTTTCCAAAAGTTTGTTGTTCAAAATGTATTTTTAAAAAGTTTTTTACTCCCTAGGTGAATGAAAGAAGTGAAATTTGTTAATATTTTAACACGAAAAAAAATAAGAAAAAATAGTTTTCGATACTGAGCATCGATATCAACAACTTCAGGAACCTTCTAATTTTCATGTGCCTTAGTTTTTAAGAAATTAATTGTCACTAAGGATACAATTATTAAAAAATAACATGATTTATAATCAAAAAGAAAAATAGCGTCCCATTATTTTTTGTGTTTTCGCTTTTAAAAACGTTGTGGACTTCAGCCTCATCTGTAACATTCGTGTTAAATTAGCAAAATGAATAGATGAAATATGCGGCTTAATTTGTCATTAAAAGAAATGATTGGAACTAAGAGATAATGTTGCGAAAAGCACGTGGGAGAAATAAAAAATTCTTTCCAGATGTATAATGTTAAATTAGAAATTTCTCATTTCAAACAATATATAGACGTGACAATATAGATTTTCTAGTGATAAAGAGGGATGTCATCAAGGCAAAACTCTGAATGGCAATGACAAGAGCTTCAGAGGATATATAGTACCTTGCAAAAGGAAACCAGACACGGGGCGTGCTTGGTAGCCTCAGGGTGCACACGCATGAGGAAGCTTTTAATCAACGCCTGTAGAGGATTCCAAGGCGACTCTGCAATTAAAAGGGATCGTGTTCACTTAGATATACCTGGTCATTGATACAGTCTAGCAAAAAACGATTTTAACTGATTCATGCCTCAGTGATTATCAGACTATTCATTATAATCATCCAATCTAATAGTCATCGATCAGCTAATACATCTAATCATGTGTGTTTAAAAGAATTTATCTCACCATATAACTATACGTGGAAACGAGATGAAATCATTTTCCCATAAGCAACTATAAACTTTCCTAGTTAACCAAACTTTGCCAAAATTTAGTTAACACCTTCGCTAAAACTTTTCGAACCAAGGGAGAGTCTGAGAGGGAGCTCCGATAACTCGGAAGTTACGTCAAGAATGAAGCATATTTAACGCTCAAAACTATGCTATGAGTAAATTCCAATTTTACCCAAAATGTAAATCAAATTCATATTCAATCTTCCGAAAGAATTCAACAAGTTATTTTTGTATGCCCGCACACCTAAACATCAAAGCAGACCGGGAATAATTTGCTTCTTTTGAAAATAATTCAAATATATATTATATTTTGAAAAAGCAAATATACTTTGGTCTGAAATGCATTCATTGTTTTGAAAAGTGTTGTATACCCATAATACAGCAAAGAAACGGGGAATTTTTTGAAATGAAATATGCGTGTTTGGAATTTCTATTCATTCAACTGTTTCAAGTTGTGTTCATGAAATGCGATTCACTCTGCGTACATAAAAGTGTAAATATAGGCACTGAGCGTCTTTATTCGTGTATATATATTTGTTCGACTGTACGAACACGGTGTGGGCCGATGAGGGTTGTCGACCTCCTGATTGATGGCCCGCACTATTTTTAGTGCGTCGTTGGACAACTAAAGGGCTCACCATAGAAAGGGAAATAAGTCGTATAAGAAGGTCCCCCTAAATTTCTTTTGATTCTTCTTTAATTAAACGAGACTAATAGGTAATTGTAACTTTTTTTCTCTTCAATCTTATATATCCACACGAGAGACAAATTTCCCCCTTAATCCAGTACTTCCTTATTCCTTGAGAAAAATCAACATTTTTCTTAATCTTCGAGAATTAAGGCTGGTAGAACGCAGATTTATTCTTGTTTTAATTTTAGGTTAGGAATTGAGTAAATAAACAGTTAGTCAAAATGATTCTGTTCTGAAATTAATATTTTGTTGGAATTTACAATTTTTTTATTCCTGCTGCTTGTAAATTTTATGAAGGTTTCAAATTCAAAATTTAAAAACATTTCAATTACTCTGTAGAAGTATAGTATTTACATTTTTCCTTCTCAACGTTCAATTGAACGAAATTTATTTATTTCTTCATCGAAATTAAAATTTTATTGCTCAAATTGAAATTTTTGAATATTTTAATTTCGCATACTTTTAATTGAAAAATTCTAAGAATTTTGATAAATAATTCAATTTCAAAGTCCTGTGATTGCAATTAAAATTTCTAAGAATAATTGAATTTTAAAAAGAATAAAATGGTAATTTTTATAAATAATTGAATTTCAAAAAAATTAAAATGAAAATTTTCATAAATAATTGAATTTGAAAGAGCTTTGATATAAGATTTTTATAAATAATTGAATTTAAATTGAAATTTTTTTTAATTAATTGAATTTGAAAGGGGTTTGAATTAAAATTTTTATAAAATAATTAAATTTAAATTTCTGAGAATAATTGAATTTCAAAAAGATTAAAATTGAAATTTTTATAAATAATTGAATTAAAAAAAAATTAAAATTGAAAATTTTTATCAATAATTGAATTTGAAGGGATTTAAATTTAAATTTTTATAAATAATTCAATTTAAAAAAGTTTTAAATTTCAATTTCTAAAAATAATTAAATTTCAAACAGTAGATTAAAATTGAAATTTTTATAAATAATTGAATTTCAAAAAAATTAAAATGAATATTTTCATAAATAATTGAATTTAAAAGGGGTTTGAATTAAAATTTTTATGAAATAATTAAATTTAAATTTCTAAGAATAATTAAATTTCAAACAGATTAAAATTGAAATTTTTATAAATAATTGAATTTCAAAAAAATTAAAATGAAAATTTTTATAAATAATTGAATTTGAAAGGGATTTAAATTTTTATTTTCATAAATAATTGAATTTAAAAAAGTTTTAAATTTTAATTTCTAAAAATAATTAAATTTCAAACAGTAGATTAAAATTGAAATTTTTATAAAAATAATTGACTTTCAAAAAAATAAAAATAAAAATTTTCATAAATAATTGAATTTAAAAGGGGTTTGAATTAATATTTTTATAAAATAATTAAATTTAAATTTCTAAGAATAATTGAATTTCAAACAGTTTAAAATTGAAATTTTTATAAATAATTGAATTTCAAAAAAATTAAAATTAAAATTTTTTATAAATAATTGAATTTAAAAGAGCTTTGATATAAAATTTTTATAAATAATTGATTTTTTATCGGTTTTAAATTGAAAGTTTTTTAAGTAATTCAATTTGAAAAGGCACTAAACTGAAATTTTTATAAATAATTATATTTGAAAGTGTTCTCAGTTTAAATTTTTTAATAATTAATTAATTAATTTCTTAAATTAATTGACTTTTTCAATATTTTTTTGAAAATTTTTTAAATAATTGAAATTTTGTGAAATTAAGTCAAAAAAATTAGAATTTTAGACTAATTTTTAGTGACACTTCCTTTTTTATTGAATAATTGAATTCACACAATTAATTGAAAAATTGATTCAGAGATTAATTTTAGTTAAAAATTTAGAAAATATTTGACTTTTGGGAAAGTAGCAGTATCAGTTTTTTTTATAATTAATTAAACTTCCGAAGATTTCGAACTTTAAAACTTTAATTTCAAAAAATTTATTCATTTACTGTAGAAGTAACAATGATATTTAAATATTAATTTAACAAGAATTATTTAAATTTTTGAGTAATTTTAGGTAAAAAATTGGAGAAATTAATTGCATTTTGCAAAAGATATATTTATTATTTATAGAAATAATTCAATTTGAGAAGAACAATTGTTTAAAAAATTTGAAGATAATTAAATTCTAGAAAATAATTGAAAAATTTTGCAGGTAATTGAAAATTGCGTCAAATTTTATTTAAATTAATTTCTAGGAATTTTATTAAAATTTAAAAAATTATTTTTTTTGTAGAAAAATACAGAAATCAAAAAATTGTTGGAAAATAATTAAATTTTTATCAAGGAATTAATTTTAATTCAATTGATTTTACATCCCTTATGAACCATTTAGACAATTATTTTGTCGCGAAATTATTACTTTTTTTCTGTTACAAAGTATAAAGTATTATATAATTAAAGAACGATGAGAGATGTTTTTTTTTATAGAAAATTCTTCTTTTGTATTTATTTAGAAAAGGGAATTGGTTGCTCAAAATTTGAAAGAACAATTAATTCTGAAAGGGAATAGGAACTGCATCTGACTGAACCCTCTGTAAGTGTCGTTATGCCACACACATACATCTCACCTGCTGTCGGCAATGATTCCCTCTAAAAGGGAAAGAATTTCTTTCGACCCTTCTTCTTTTCCTATTCCCTTTTTCCACATCTCTCCACTAACGGAAAGAGTCTCTCTTTTGAATGAAATCTTTTTCTCGGCGCCACAGTTGCTTTTACAATCTTTCTGCTTCATTCGACTATATAAAAAAGTAGTTTGCCCAGATTTTCAAGCGCACAAATATAAAAAAGTAAATTACTATTGCTCGTCGTTATTCTCATCACTATATATGTATTATTTAATGTTTGTTCGATAATAATTTCTTTCGACATCGAAAATGGAGTTTTATGCTTAAAATCTTTGGTCGGACAAATTCTGGATCATGAGTATATATTATGAAAATAATCGGAAGAAATGATTTTAAAAGATTTTTGGTAGCGAAAAATTCACACCTGAGTAGTTTTACTGTCTTTTTTTAAATATTCGATTTTATTTCTTTTTTTGTTTCTCTGGATGTATATAGACATTAAAGTTTGAAAAAGAGTAATTTTATTTAGCCACAGCGTGAAGGGAAAATAGCAATAGCGTATCACCCGCTATTTTATAGTACCTCTCTGGTGCTCATAAAGTTGCCAGACGGGGCAACAACAACTTTAATGATGTGTTTCTATCCCTCGAGATTCAGTCACAAACAGTATTACAGCATCTCTCAAATTACTTGATTCAATTTATTTCTTTCACGCATTTTTCATAAAGTAAATTTAAAAAATTAAAATTTTAATTCCTCTCGAGATTATAATGTAATTATTCTCTCCCTCTCTTTCGCATATATATGTAAAATGTGTAAGTGCCATTTGGAAGAGGGAAAATATTGCAAAAACTTTTTATTTGTAGGAAAGAGATATCAAAACGAAACAAATTTGTCCGATATTGATGGTAAATAATGACATTTTGTAAACCTAAACCCGATGCACAGTGATGCTGAAGCAGTAATCAGGATCCTTTTCCGCTCCCGTGGAGCGAAAACTCGTTCGACACCGTTTTTACTCTCTTTTTTTTATGATTTATTATAGATGTTTGACGCGAGGGTCAATGTGGAGATAGAATCACTTGTTTGGCAACTTTACCGTATGGATATACTAAATATATGTATGTTCTAAATCAAAAATATTAATTCCTAATTTTTAGGAACCTAGTGCTATAAAATAACTTTCCGTTTTCTAAAACCAGGTTTTCCACACAACCTGGAAAACATAGAAATGTCAGGGAATTTTATAAACCTTGAAAAAACCTGGAAAAGTCAGGAAATTTCTATCAATTCAATTATTTTCATAAATATAATAAAATTCTTTATAGGTTTTCAATTACCTACATTTTATGGACAATAAAAATTTATCGTAGAATTTCAATTATTTTTAATACAATTTTAATGGAATTTCTCGCAAGATGTAATTATTATTTAAAATTTTATTAAAATTCATCAAAGAAATTAAATTATTTAAAAAAAACTTCTTATAATTTATTTATTAGAATTTAAGTATTATTGTCAATACATTTTTAATTAAATTTCTTGAAAGAATTAAATTCTTTTCAACAATTTTAATCAAATTCTTTTTAACAATTCAATTTTTTTTCAAAATAATTTTAATAAAATTCTTTGTAGAAATATAATTAATTTCAATAATTCATGAAACAATTATTTTCAATATCTAGTTACTATTTCAATAAAATTTCACAAAAGAATTCAATTATTTTAAAAGAAATATTAAAATTCGTCTCAAGAATTAAATTATTTTCAAAAGTAATAAAATTCTTCGCAAAAATTCAATGATGTTCAAAAGTTTAAAAAAATTCTCTTCAAAATTTCAATTATCTTTATAAATAATAAAATTTTTCTCTAAAATTCAATTATTTTCAAAAATTTTAATAAAATTCTTGGAAAAATTTCAATTATTTCCAAAAAATGTTCTCAATTCAATGAATTTTTTTTACTGAGATTCAATTATTTTTTATACAATTTTAATCGAACTCCTTCAATATAATGTTATTATTCTTAACAATTTTATTAAAATTCTTCAAGCAAATTCAAATTATTTTAAAAAGCCTTATAATTTATTTATTAGAATTTAAGTATTATTATTGTTAATACATTTGTAGTTAAATTTCTTGAAAGAATTAAATTATTTTCAAAAATTTCGATGAAATTCTTTTTAACAATTCAATTATTTTTTTCAAAATAATTTTAATAAAATTCTTCGGAAAAATTTAATTAATTTCAATAATTTATTAAAATTCAATTATTTTCAATATCTACTATTTCAATAAAATTTCACAAAAGAATTCAATTATTTTATTTAAAAAGAGATATTAAAATTCGTCTCAAGAATTCAATTATTTTCAAAGGTATAATAAAATTCTTCGCAGAAATTCAATTATGATCAAAAGTTGAAAAAAATTCTCTTCAATATTTCAATTATCTTTATAAATAATATAATTTTTCTCCAAAATTCAATTATTTTCAAAAATTTTAATAAAATTCTTGGAAAAATTTCAATTATTTTAAAAAAATGTTCTCAATTCAATCAAATTTTTTTTACTGACATTCAATTATTCTTAATACAATTTTAATCAAACTCCTTGAAAAATGTTATTGTTCTTAAAAAATTTTATTAAGATTTGTCGAAAGAATTCAATTATTTAACATTTTTTTTATAAAATTCTTTGTGAATATATTTAATTTTAAGAAACAGGCAATTCTTTAATAAATTATTATATTCTTGGCAAATTTCAATTATTTTCATGAAAAGTATAAATTTGTCCGGAATTCAATTACTTACAAATTTTATATTAATTTCTTCACAATATTTCAATTATTTTCATGAACAATACAAATTTCACAAATATTTATGAAAATAATGTAATTCGTTTTAGGAATTCAATTATTTTCACAAATAATAAAACTCATCGCAGATTTTTAATTATTTTTAATACAAATTCAATTGAATTCTTCGAAAAATACAATTATTCTTAAAAATTTCATCAAAATTCGTCAAAGGAATGCAATTATTTAAAAATTTGTTGATAAAATTGTTTATAAGAATTAAATTTCTAGAAACATTCAATTATTCAATGAATTATTTATTTTTGTATTTAAATAATTGAATTCTCATTAAATTTTCTAATAAAAATTGATTTGAATATGAATTTCAGTTAAAACTTTAGATAATAATTGAATATTATAAAAGCATTATAACGTGAATTTTTAGAAATAATTGAATTTTGAAAAGGTTCAAACTTTTTAAAAAGTTTAATGGAAAATGTACAAAGAAATTTTTCCAAAATTAATAATTAATAAAAGTAATTAATTTCAAGAAGAATTTTAGTTGAAAATTCTGTAAAATAATAATTGATTGAAGTGGTGAAAGTAATTTCGAAGAAGTTACAGTTACAATATTTTTATAATGTAAAATAATAATGATTTTATCACTCAGTCATCTTTAATTATTATAAAACATGAAGATATCGATTGCTCCGAGTCGAAGAGTCGGAGTGATAGATTTCTTCATGTTTTATAACAAATTTTTATAAGTTATGTTTAATTTCAAAAAGGTTTGAATTTGAAATTTTTGAAAATCTTAATTCTTATGGAAAAATAATAATGATTAAATATTTATTTAAAAAAGAAATAATTCAAAATTTTTCTAAGTAATAATTTTTAAACTGAATCAGAGTATTCTTTAGAGTCAAGTTTTAAAAATCTGAAAAAATTTAGTTTTAAACAATTGGAAAACCTGGAAAAGTCAGGGAATTTGAAATGAGCAAAAGCGTGACAACTCTGAAACCTGTTATGATTTAAATCAACTTGATTCAAATCATGATTTAAATTAAGATCTTCATTGCTTCTATTATAAAGATAATTTTTTATTATCATCCCTAAAAAAGCAAGCTTTAGAAAAAATTTGATTTAAATAAAAAAAAAATCTGATTTTAAGAAAAGAATCATGATTTAAGCTTTGCCGTTTTCTTTAGGCGAGAGAAGGTATAAATTATATGCGTTGGATTTCTCAAGTAACTCTTTTTTATAACACTTGCAATATGCACAAAAGGTTAATTAACACAATACTCGTGAAATAAAATCCAAGCTTTGTGATACAATCGAAATCAGGCGAGCAATTTTGCACGAAGTACTCTTTCAAAATTTAATGGTATGTTTGCTCGAGATCCTGATATATAAGTTCAGTGATGCGTGGCCAGGCACGTTTTATACGCCTGTATTTTACCATCTGTCGAATAACACTCGCATTTACTGCAGATAAGTGCTTTACGGGACTAAAATATTTGCATTTAATCATGCTTCATAGTGTTTTAATCAAAACTTGTACATGTTGCGCACCTTATTGATACATGTGCGAAAAATAATCTCCAAATGCTGGTGACTTGCGGATTCCTCTCTTTATCTTTCATCCTTTCTCTATAGAGAGAGAATTAGAGTCGGAATTTATATTTCCATTAATAGCAATAATTATTCTTATAATTATAATAATAATGATTATATCCTGTCATATCCTTGGTGCGCAATGAAAGTTTTGCAAATGTGAAGAATGAGCTAAAACGACATATATAATAGAATGTTCCTCTCGTGAATATGTTCCTCTTTTTTTCCTTCTTCATTTCGAATGAGAAAGGGAAGGTAAAATAATCGCTTGCAAATTCTCAAAAGCAGCCGACGTGCTTTTCACAGGTTTTGCATCCGGTCGACATTTTTTTCTCACGGCAGCCAACGGGAGATTTATTGAGCCTATGGTAACTCTCGAAAAACTGCGGTTGGCAGGTTGATGAGCCGTTAGGATTGTATTATTTTTCATTTGCGCACACTCCAGGGAGACTTTTAGGTTTTAGAGGATGAGTCTTTGCTGCGAGGGAAGAAGGTAGATTACGATGTCTCTTGCGCATTAAGAGTTATTGTCAAGTGACCACCGCACGAGAGGAACCGGAAGCTAGTATCTGTTTTCCCTGCGCGAAATTACTTGATTCTTTTTTTTTAATGTTCTAAAGGATTACCTAGCGGTAGTGTCTCGACAAAAGGTGTCGTAATTTGCGAAAATTCCTGCTAAGAAAAATAATTAGCTTTTAGAGTTGAAATTGAATAAAGATCCGTTGAAGCTTTTTATCTTTTATCGCTGATTTAATTTAAGTTAATGCAATTTTTGATAATTTGGTCTGATTAACGGGTTTGAGAGCTTCTTTTTGCTTTAACAGATTACATACTTTAAATATTATCTCTTGAGCAAATTAATGTTTCGTACATGTGGAATTGAAATATTTTGACGTGCGAGTTGAACCTTTTTTCCTTGATTGGCTTTTTCGATTACCGAGAGTTTAATCCGTAATCAAAGGACTAAAGCCAATCAATCCTAAAGAGAAGGTAGTCTATAATCATGTCAGGAAACACTTCTCAACCATCTGTGAAGCGTGCCAGTAACATATCTCTTACTGATGTATTGAGCAGCATGATTTTGCATAGTGAGAATGTTCTTGTAATCGTATTCATAACCTAACATGTATTCAAAGATTCTTGACCTAAAAGTCGGTAATTAAGAAATTTAAATTGATTTCTAATTCTTTTTGTTCGTTCTTTATTGTACTAGTTTGAAGGACCCTCGAGTTCTAAGCATTTTGATAGACTTCCTGAAGTGGAAAATCATACAGTCGTTGAAACCACTCGTTCGAATGTATATTTCTTTTTTTCTACAATTTGCGCATAAAATTCTCCAATTCTTTTGTGATGGCCAAGGATTGAAATATACAAATATTCGGACGGAATTTTCAATAGAAGTGTCAAAGAGTACTTGTAAAGATCTTTTTATGTCCGCGCCCGCACTGAAGGACCACAGTTAAGCCAAAGGCTGTGTGTGGAATCCTTAAGAATTCCGCTCGATGATACAGACATCCTGTGACATTCGTCAAGTTAAGACTCGTAAAAATGTATCGATCCTTTAAACGACCTGAGGTACACTTGAGAATACCTTCAGGTACACTTTTCGTAAACCAAGGAGAAAATTAGGTCTCAGTTCCGATTCCCTCAGCATAGAAATCCAGAGTACAAGTATACCGGATTACTCTCGAGACCGTCTCTCTCACTTTCTCTCTCTCTCTCACTATCCCCCGAGGGATGTATCCTTCGAAAATGTCTCCATTCGTGTGAGAACATCTGTTAAAGGGAGAGGCGCCCTGCCACAAGCCCGAGGACAAAAGGCACTAAACGTCCTCTTACCAAAAATTTTCAATAGACGTATACACATATCTCGAAATGGGGAAGAACTAAAGTAAAATCTAATACGTTTTTATGAAATGTTTTGGATTTTTATAATATAAAAGGTGGAAAGCAATTCTGAAATTAGCAATTGAGGGCGGTTGGACATAAATGGAATTATGACAGAAGATATGAGGGAGGCGCTGTGAACATATAGGGATATCTGGTTTCGTGCAAGAAGAACCTGGGTATTCTTTGGTCAAGTATATTCAATCTTGGTGTATATGTGTAAACTAAAGCTGATTATGTATCCTACATTCTCACGTACGCAAATAATAGTGCGCGCATTTTCGAGTGTTGGTAGACGAACTTTCATGGTTTCGGTTCCCATAGTAGGCTTTACATTCAGCAGTGGCGGTTGCAGGTTGCACCCTTTCTATCGCTTTTGCACTCTCGCACGTATTATGTATACACAGTTTACTTGCACTGTGTATATATATACCGGAAGCACTGCATACAGGAAGTTCGCGTGGTTTCTTTGCACTTTTTTCACGCCTCTTTTTTTTCGGGGGTGATTCCTGGAATTCGCAAATATTTTCGGTTTCATTTTGCTCCAGTGGAAAAACTTTTTGGGTTATTTGGTTAGCAAAAATGTTACTAATTTCGATTATTCGAGTCTTTTTTAATTCGAGTGTTTCTCAAAGATTTAGAAGAAACAAGGGTGGAGAAAAGGAATTTGTAAACAGTTTCCGCTATATTTTTGATAAGGATGAGAGACCCGAGGGAATTGTGCACTTTTAGGGCTCGTTAAAAAGTCATTAGTGAGTCGTCGACAATAATTAATGTGTTACATAATTTTATCCCCACGTGCCAGCAATCCCCTTTAGTTACTTAGCGACATATCCGGGAGATCGCGCACCCAGGGAGTAAAACGTGGTTTTCCGGCTTCTTCAGGGATCGACTCGCTCTCTGTATTCTACTTTGGGATACCCGCACGTTTGTTTAACCTTTAGCCCAACAAACTTTCCTCTCAGTCCTTCCTATTTACGTCTATATTTATTTACGATGATGCTCCATCAGGCATCGTATATCCATTTTGTATCTATACAAACAGTTTTGCTTCTAATGTTGCTTACAGAGATGTATTTCTATAATGCATTTATTTTAGGTCCTTCAAACATTGAATATTTTTCTGCTTCATGAAAATATTGTTTAACATTTTCGCCACAGTTTTTCTAAGGATTTAGACAAAACTTTGTAAAACTGTGGTAAAAATCCTTAGAAAAATTGTGGTGAATTGATTGAATGGGAAATTTTGATCAAAAAATGCTTCTTATCGGAAGGCATTGGGTTCGTTTTCGACTGATGAAATTGTGTTTCTGTCAAACGGTTTTGCGAGGATATCACGATACGATAGGGTAGTTTTGCTGGTGTATGAGTTGGATACAATGGGGTGTTAGAATGGATCAGAGTGGTCTGCAGGCTAACACGTGTCACTTGCATATGTCGCTCTGTACCAGGCGTCAATCATTCTCGACCTCTCCTTCATTCACTGCAGCACGCGCGCAATCCGATGGCAGTTTTGTCAAACCCTATGTCCTCTGTGCGTGGAGTTTCTTAACAACCAACCTTTCCCCCGGCAATTCATACTACAATCATCATCCATATTGACCATCAGGATTAAAGTCGTTTGAATTATATATTTATCGACTACATTCGAACAAATTTCTTTCTCTTTTGATGAGAAAGTTGTACCCTTATTCGAATGAAATTATATTCTTAGGAAACTTGTAGAAATTGATATTTTAATATTAAAAGAAGATTTCTCAAAAGTCTAAACAGAATCTCGATTCAAAAGATATATTTCGAATAAAAGCGTCTTGATAAGTGGACAAGTATGTAGTAAACACTTTATTATTCTGTCAATCAGAATCCGACTTTAAATGATTATATTTTTATTGAAAATTAG
The DNA here is from genome assembly GCF_015476425.1 of Leptopilina heterotoma. Lineage (NCBI taxonomy): Eukaryota > Metazoa > Arthropoda > Insecta > Hymenoptera > Figitidae > Leptopilina > Leptopilina heterotoma. The sequence goes on from NW_025111150.1 coordinate 662,071, forward strand.
TAAATCATGATTGACTGTGTCTGAAAGCATATATACGTTTCAAAAGAAAAGAAGGGGACTGAAGAAAAAAAAGACTTGTTCTTAGTTGAGCCTGTTGAGTTTGTCCATTACCTGGCTCTCCTGGTGGAGAGAGTATGTATGCCGTTTGATGTCGGTCGTTGGTAAACAGTTGCCGTGGTTTATCTTTAGATGCACCCTACTTGACTTTGGTGTCTAACGGTCCTCTTGTAGCTGAAGAACTACATCAGCAAACGACATAGCTAAGCACATACGACTTTTCTTCACGCGCACCTCTATATGTTTTCTAGAGAAAAAAAGAATAAGATATTTTTTGATTTTTAAATACCAAACCCAAACTCGCACAGGAAACGATCGCAAACAAACCCACAGAGGGAGAATAGTAATAATCTGATAAGAAGTGACTCTCGTTATTGGCATAAATGTGAAATTTTTCGAAAAGATTTGTACATTTAGTGATAAACCGATGTCTGTATATATACACTCTTGTCGTAATAAATTCTTAGCTATGGATTGTATTTGTTCAACAGGTGCATTTTTTTTAGATCAAACATTGTCTTTAATGTTTCTTCCCTAGTTCTATAGTTTCTCTTTTTTTCCTCTAGTTTCTTCGTCTTTATTAGTAGAAGTCGTGTATACGTATTTTCGCTTTCAAAAAGAAAAAAATTTGACATTTTGTTTATTCAAGTCGTGGTTTAAATGCTTCCGAAGAAAGAGCTTCGAGGAAGAAGATTTTTGAAATTCTTCTAATGGAATGTAAATTTTGATTTATATTTTTCAGAAAATATGCAAATATTTAAAATTCAGAAGTGAATGATTATAAAGAATGTCGTTAATTTGATTTATAGTGATAATTACTCTTATTAGAGACGTGGGGCATAAGTTTCGCACAGACTATACATGCGCGGTGGAGTGCCTCGATAAACGATGCATGTTTATGATAATGAAGTGAACCGGCTTATAGCGTGGAAGAAGATGAAAAGGATTACTCAAACGGCTTGATCAGCGTCGGTCTAATCGAGACGAACGTTGATCCAACACTCGGGCAAATCCGTTCGTCGAGACATGGATCCTTTTGATATAGTGATCGATTTCGTTGATCGATTCATCCGACTCAACATCAACGTCATCCTCCCTTTCGTCTGTATCTTGCATTCTTTTTCGAACCATATATAATAATAACTCATTTGCATTCATTTGGTCAATTTGACGTCTATATTTCTCCTTTTTTTGCACCAATCGGTATTAGAACAAGAGTAAAGTCCACATTACTAGCCTGACTAAAAATTTACAAATTTTTGCCTTATTCCGAAAAAAGGTTTTATTCTATTTGAATTAGTAATTCCAGTTTTCGACGCTTAATTTTTTCTTGTGAAGTGATTTCTTAATTAGATTGCAGAAAAAATTCATTGAGGGCGAATGTCTGTCTGTTTCATTTTCTTCCATTCGTGGGCCTATCTTGAAAAATGCCTCAGAGCGACTTATGTCTCGTAATTACTTTCGTTTCGCCGTGGGAGGGCTTCTTTCGCATCCCAGAGGGCATCGCGTGAATGATCGATCTTTCGATTTCTACGTCTCACTGTTCATTTTGTCCGGCAAAAGAATTTAAAGATCTCTCTGCACTTTGAAATTGAAACTCGCTCCATGTTTCTTTTTCTCATCTATGATTTTTTAATCTGTTTCTCAACATCACTATTTTTCTGCAGATATCAAATTGAGTCAGAAAAACAGTGCATGGCGCTACATATAAAGATACTTAAAAATAATTGTGACAATATCTAAAGTGTCTTTTACAAATCATTGATAAAATAAATTTCTATTAATCGGAATGGAAAAACCGGTATTTCCATGTAAATCTCACACTAAAAAGTCAAGGTTATAAATTGAGACAGGCTCTTGGTTTATAATTATGTTTAAAATGTGCCACTTATCGTTTGCCACATTTCGCTCACAGCAATCACGAAACTGCAGTCGTGACAACACAGGATGTGTGTTTTACAGCGTGAACGTGGCACATGCAGGTATAAAGTTAAAATGCAGTAAGGAGGTAAAAACCAGTCCCCGTGCCAATCACGATGATCAGAACACGAGATGCTGTACGACTCTATCCCAAAGCAGCCATTACACGAGTCATCTGTGTATTAGTTCTTTCTCTTTTTCCTTCATCCGCATTCTTACCTTTGTAAACTACCGACCCGATGACATTGTTATATCGTTTGTCTTTTAACACCAAATCTTAATCGTTCTTTCGTAACAACTTGTTACGCGCGTTTTTTTCATTCTCTAAAGACGCGCATCAGTTTTCTAATTGTTTAAACAGTTTTAAGTGTTTCACTATAGGAAAAATAACAACTATTTTAAAAATTAGATGACAAATCTGTAATAAACTCGGTGCTAATTTAGCATTTTTTGTATTCGGAGTTAATAAGAGTTTTGTTGGAACAAAGTTGGCGAGTCCCCTTAATTTTTTTTTTTTTGCTGTCGTGAGTTTATAGGGGGTTTGCTTAACAGAAACTCATTGGCAACTTGACGGTGCGCGCATATATAGGAATGAAGCATGTAAATTTTCAGTCCAAGTACTTAAAAGCGATTTAACGAAAGTTGCAAACTGGGAAAACTTTAGTCGTGTAACTTTCCTCGTTGTCTATCCGCACGTATATGTATATATTATACACACCTAACAGGATTTTAAGATTGAGTCATTATATAGTTTTGTCAAGAATTCAAGTTTTCGCTCGACAGAATTTTAGGTAGTCTCTCTCTCTCTCTCTCTTGACTATATTTATATAGAATAATAGTCTGCGTTAAATGTGCGGATAAAAACGATTTCTTTGCCTACATCTCAATTAATCGTGGTGTGTGTGGACCACCTGCTTGACACGATCAAGAAATTGCGGTTCAGCCCGACAAATAAAGTGTGTGGTCCACATTTTGTGGTGAATCAACTAAACCCAAAGTCTTGTGCGCCTATCTCTCTTTCTCACTCTTTCCCTCTCGCTCTTTCTCCTTCGCGTATTAGCTACTTTACGAGCGTGCGTAATTTAGATTCAAATCAGCGTTTTGTTTCTCTAGAGATTATAACCTATACCGCAAAAATGATTCACAGTGCAGAAGTCCAGTTTATTCAGATTAACGGCGTGATTTCACTTTTAATGAGGGCTTAATGAATATGAAACTATGTTGATAAAGTTGAAATTTGATTCAATTTGGAGTGGAATTAGTAATTATTATTATTCAATTGTGTGAGAAGTGTCTGTGAAGTTTACACCATTTGTAATTAGCGATTTAAATGGAGACACATTTTTCATTTTTTTGACACTATTTTTCACGATACTATTTTCATAAATAAGTTACTTATTTCGTTAAAAAAGACAATAATGATACTATTTCTTAAACGGATTGTTTAAATATCAATTTATTTAGTGAAAAATAAGTTCTAAAAGTTGGAGAAACTATTAAATAATTATAAAATTACGAATATTGACGAACATCTTGAGATTCAATATGGAGACGCCACTCTCCACCTGCGAACGCCAAGGTCACCGTCAGATGGCAGTTCAATTAATAAAAACAGATTCCTCGCCACCTGGTGGCAATCTTGGCCTTCTCAAGTGGAGAACAATTTTTTTTTGTAATTAAAAAAAGTTATTGTGAGAATAATTTAAATTGTGTTCAAAAACTTTTATTGAATAAAAAAAATTCAAAATTAAACTTCAATTCTCAGCAATAAAAAATCAGCAGGGTTGCCACAGGTCAGGGAAAAGTCAGAGATTTTTAGTAAAAGTACTGGAAAAAATAGATTTTTTAAAATTCATTAGAAAACTTTGAATTTCGATATTTTTTTTGTTTGCCTCATAAACTATGAAATTACTACGAATTCTAATACAAAACATTCAATTTTTTTCTACTTCTAATAATAATTTCTTTTTAAATAGATTAATTCTTGAAGAACTATCAGAAAATTATTATTTAAAATTTATTTAGAGAATAATTTTTACAATTTTTATAAATACTAGATTTATAGAAGAATTTTAATTAAAAATAATAAAAAAAAATTGAATTTAGAAAAGTTATAAATGATTCCAGAAATGCAATTATTTTCTAAAATTTTTTAAAAATTCTCGTAAAAGTTTCAATTATCTTTAAAAATAATAAAATTCTTCTCTGAAATTCAATTAGTTTTAATAATTTTAATAAAATTCTTGGAAAATTTCACAAGAATTCAATTATTTACAAAATTATTGATAAATTTCTTCGAAATAATTCAATTTTTTTCAAAAGTAATAAAATTTTCACAGGAATTCAATTATTTAAAAAACAAAATTTCATAAAATTTTTTGAAAAATTTCAATCATTTAAAAAGATTTTTATAAAATTCGTCGTAAGAATTCAATTATTTAAAAAAAATTTAACAAAGTTCTTTTCAAGAATTCAATTATTTATATAAATAATTAAATTCTTCACCGAAATTCAATTATTTTTATAAACTTAAATAAAAATTATTATATGAATTAAATTATTTTCAAAAGTAATAAAACTCTTCACAGAAATTCAATTATGTTCAAAAATTAAAAAAAAAATATTGTCAAATTTTCAAGAATCTTGGAAAATTTCACAATTCAATTATGTTCAAAAATTTAAAAAAAATTATTGTCAAAATTTCAAGTATCTTTGTAAATAATAAAATATTCTTCTCCGAAATTCAATTATTTTAGAAAAATTTTAATTATTTTTATAAATTATAAATAATGAAACTCATCGCAGGATTTTAATTATTTTTGATACAATTTCAATCGAATTCTTCGAAAAATGTAATTATTCTTAAAAATTTTATTAAAGTTTGTCAAAAGAATTTAATTATTTAAAAAATTGTTGATAAAATTCTTTATGAGACTTCAATTTTAACAAACATTAAATTATTCAATGAATTATTTATTTTTTAATTTAAATAATTAAATTCTTCTAGAATTTAAATAAAAATTTTAATAAAAATTGATTTAAAAATGAATTACCGAATAATCGATTTATTATTTTTGAAAATAATTGAATTCTTGCAACGAATATTATTACATTTTTTTTTAAATAACTGAATTTTTGGGAGAAATTTTACGACTTGGAAAAATAATTGAATTCTTGTAAAGGATTTTATTAGAATTTTTATAAATAATTAACTTTTTTTTGAAAAGTTTTATGGTAATTTAAATTATTACAAAACATGAAGAAGGCGATTTGAATTTGAATGTTTTGAAGAATTCTAATTCCTATATGGGAAAATAATAATGATTAAATGTATATTTAAAAAAGAAGTTATTGATGTTTTCGAATAGTTTTACAATATTAAAGAAATTTGTAAATAAATGTAATAGAACATATTTTTTTGAGTATTTCTAATAATTTTTGGAGTGAATTAGAATATTCTTTAGGGTCAGGGAAAAAGTGAAAATTTTGTCTGGAAATCAGGGAAAAGTCAGGAAAAAATAAAATTAAATATTTGTTGCAACCCTGATCAGGATCATTGTTAAATAAAAAAAAAATTATCAGTTTGCTAGAGTGAAAAGAACCGAGGTGAAAATGAACTGCAAGAAAAATAATTTCCTTTTAGGTTTCTGCTTTTATAACTTGGAGATGAGCTACATTAGTTTTAGGGCTTTCTACTGTATCGTTTAAAGGAAAAAGATTAAAATGATCAAAGAATATAATATACACAAAGTAAACGATGTGGGGCACCTCTAATCGTGTATACTGGTGGAAGATCGCGAGTCTATATCCTCGAAGGTCCCTGGAGACTGCTATAAATTACTGGTTAATATCTCATAATTACCGAGCCCAGCGAGACTTCAGGAATGCCATGGCACAACTCAGCATGTAGGTATGCGTATAGTCCTGCTCTTCTCTGATATAAAGAGGATAAAAGAACGAGATAAAAAGTGAGAGAAATTTTTTCTGCCAACTCCAACCTGGACACTATAATTTTTCTTTATCAAAAAAACTATATACCTACTCTCTCCTATATAGAAGAGGGAACTTCAAATGCTTCACTTTTCGACAAATAAATAAACACACTCGATGAAAAAAATTCGCAAAATTAAATTACTTTTCAGTCGCGAGAAGTAATAAATATTTTAATTAGTGGAAAAAACATGCGAGAAAGCGTATATGATGCGAAAAAGCGACCATTTTTTCCTTTTTCTTTTTTTCTTTTTTTAAAAGTTTTATTTTATTTCAGTATTTCAACTGTAGATTTTTCAAAATTTTATTTAAATCAATTGAAGTAGAAGAAATTGATATAATAAATAAACTGATAAAATTGCAAATTAAATTATCGAAAAAAGAAATGTTTGTAATTTCTATACTTAAGAAATTTCTTTCATTAAAAGATAAAAAAAAATCTTTTACTGCCGAGATTGTCTCCAATTCGTGAAGTTTGTCCCTGTTATTCTCGACAAAGAACGACTTTTGTCAAGTCGACTATTGTGTGCGGGAAAAAAAATAAAGAAAAAAATAAGCCCTTAAAATGTGGAAGACATTCAAGATTGGAATAAAAGGCCTCCTGAGAAAGTGCATTAAATTCTCTAAGTGCAAGCATTTAATTTACATATAGTTACCCAAATTTGTTTTCCATTTAAGTGCAATTTATATTTTTCTTACAGTACAATATTTATTTTATTTTTTTTTGTCTCAGTATTCTTTCTCAAAACCAAAATGATCACAAATTACAAAAAACATTCCTTGTTTTTGTATCCACGAATTTAATTTCATTACTAATGAAAACTAAATTCGTTTTTAAAGAAATTGAAATTTTTGTGCTTCTAAAACTTAAACTGAACTAAATCTGAAGCATTTTTGAACCTATTTTTTCATTTGAAAATGAATTTCAGTTAAATTTTTAGATAATAATTATTGAAAATTAAATGCATGGATTTTTAGAAATAATTGTACTTATTTTGAAAAGGTTTCAAATTAAAATTATTTTAAAAAATTTAGTAGTAATTGCATTCAAAATTCAATTAATTATGAATTTTTTTGAAATAATTGAATTCAAAATTCAATTATTTATGAATTTTTGTGAAATAATTGAATTCAAAATTCAATTATTTATGAATTTTTGTGAAATAATTCAAATCAAAATTCAATTATTTGTGAATTTTTTTTTTGAAATAATTGAATTCAAAATTCAATTATTTATTAATTTTTTTTGAAATAATTGAATTCAAAATTCAATTATTTATTAATTTTTTTGAAATCCCTTCGCAATAATTCAATTATTTTTAAAACTTTTGATAAAATTTTGGGAAAATTTCAATTATTTTCAAAGTTTTTCCAAAAAAATACAATTATTTAAACAAATTGTAATAAAATTCTCGGCAAATTTCAATTATTTTCAAAAATTTTCCAAAAGAATTCAATTATTTAAAAAACATTTTAACAATATTCTTTGAAAATTTCAATTATTTTCAAAATTTTTCTAAAGAAATTCAAGAATTTTAAAAAAGTTGTAAACATAGTATTTTTGGCAAATTCCAATTATTTTCATAAACAATAAAAAATTCCTTAGGAATTAAATTACATATTTAGAAATTTTATATTAATTTCTTCACAACATTTCAATTATTTTCAAAAACAAACATTTTTTTACAGACATTTAATTATTTATGAAAATAATATAATTTGTTTTAATAGGAATTCAATTATTTTCATAAATATTAAAACTCATTGCAGAATTTCAATTATTTTTAATGCAAATTCAATTGAATTCCTCAAAAAATGCAATTATTCTTACAAATTCAAACAAAATTCGTCGAAAAAATTAATTTATTTAAAAATTTTTTGATAAAATTCTTTATAAGAATTGGATTTTTAGAAGCATTCAATTATTCAATGAATTATTTATTTGTGTATTTAAATAATTGAATTCTCGTAGAATTTTTATATAAAAATTAATTTAAAAATTAATTTTCATTACAAATTTTAGATAATAATTATGAATATTAAAAGCGTGGATTTTTAGAAATATTTTAATTTTGAAAAGGTGAGAAATCATGTTCATGTTTATAATTGAAATTTTTTAATAATTTGATTATTTTTTAATTAATTTGCAAAACTTCAATTATTTTGAAAAGATTTTATTAAATTTCAATTATTTTTAAAAGATATTACTATAAATTTCAATTCTTTTTAAAAGATTTTACCGAATTTCAATTATTTGGAAATTTTTCAATTCTATATAATTGAAAAACTATTATCTTTCAGAAATGATTTTAAAATATTTTTAACAAATTAATTTTAAGAATTTCTTTATTATAATTTTTTGAAAAAAAACATGGGACACATTATACAATTATTATAAAAAAATTGAAATTTTTTATTTAAATAATTGACTTTTGGAAGTGTTACCTATAGTTGTAATTATGAAAAAAATTATTAAAAGTTTAAAAGTCGAACATTCGATATTTTACAGACACAAAAAAGTATATGTAATAAAGAAGTCAATTTTCCAAATAAAAAAAAAAATAAAATACGGTCAGTCGCTTAAAAAGTTATTTTGTATATGATTTTTATATACTATTCGTCATGATGAAACAAGTTTATCATTGGCAATGGGAATCATATTCTTTATCTGTAGTTGCTAAGCAGCTTAGATTTGATTTACTGTTGCGATATACAACTCCGACATACGATACGAATATTATAGTTTTCTGAACTTTATCTGTGTCACATTGTTTATTTTTTTCCTTATCTTTATGTCGACTATATCTGAATTCGCATCTTGACCGATCGAACAGAAAGATGTTTCATTCTCCACAGCGCGTGAAATTATAACTATATCTGATTTTACTCTGTCCCTTGAAAAATTTCGAACATTCGAATCTTCTTTCTTTACTACGATTAAAATAGAATCTATTTTATTCTTTTCTTTTCTAATAATAATTACTAGAATTATTAGAATACTATTGAATATTATTTGAATATTTGATTTCAAATAATTATTTGATTAATAATTATTATTTTTTATCTGTTTCAGGTAAGTTGAAAATTCTCTTCTCCTGTGATATATAATAGTGAGCTCGGCCTCTCGGTGAGTGAATTACATTTCTCATTGATAAGAAACAAACGAGATAGCAGTTTCGATATCAAATGGAAGTCGTGTTGCATTTTTACACGAAAGAAACTTGATTCATTGTAGAGTTCCCTTCATGGTCCCTATAAATACACATTAGACCGAATATACAGCATTTATACAGAAGTACAAAGATACAAATATCCCTTTCAGAAAAAAAAATTTTATCTCCAACTGATATAACTTTAAAATTGACTCTTAACACGATTTACGCAATTTCCCCTTTTCTTGACACGCAAAATTTACATCACACCTCTATACACTTTTAAACGCCCGTTAAAAGAAGTCTCCAGGAAACTGGATTTCTTATCGTGCTTCTCGAATTGATCAAGACATTTGTAAAACAGTAAAAGTCGCATTTTAAAGATTAGCATATTCGAAAAATTTAATTCAATTTTGCTTTTATTTATTTTAATTTATTTTTATTTATTTTTATTTATTTTTATGAAAAGTACTCGAGGAATTTTAAATAACAATAATGTGTGTGTATATATTATTATTGCGATGCGCCACCTTTTTTTCTCATTTAAAACGAGAAACATAAATCCTTGCGGTTAATCGTCAGCATAATCGGTTTCCTCTACTGTTTTACTGGTCGTATAAAATCCATACATATATACCACAAAATAAGTCACTTTGGTTTATCTCGCTTTTTTTATGAAGAGAGAAACGCGTTTACCTCCATAAAAATTGTCAAGTGCTTTTGACGATAGTTTTGCGGTTGATTGGTTCATGTTCTCTCATGTTAATATGTCTACTGCATATTATATTATGAGAAAATTCAGAATTGAAAAGCTCATGTCATTCGCGAGTGCGGTGAAAAAAATATATTTTAATAATTCATTTAAAAGAGAAAATTTATCTTTTCAATTAAAATATTTATCGAAATGAATTTTTTATTTTTTTTTGCACGGCTGGTATATGATTTAAAGCAGAATTTAATAAATCAAAGAAATTCTTTAATTTTAAATCATGATTTAAATTAAATTTTTACTTAAAAATAAGTTATTTAAATCAATTTTGACTTAAGGATGAATTTTTCTTAGGAATTAAGATTTTAAAAAATTTCAAATTCAAATCTTTTTGAAATTAAACAGCTTATAAGAATATTATTATAAAATACAAAGAAATCAATCTTTCCGAGTCCATTTTTTGATGAATTTTAAATAAAAATGTTGAACTCGATTGTTTTTTCAAAAAATGTTAAAAATTCTTTTTAGGATCTAATTGACATTAATTTTCATTTTTTAATTTATACATGAAGATTTTTCATTACAATTTTCGAGTATTCAATTATTTTCAAAATTTGAAATTAAAATTCTTGAAAAGTTGATTTTCAAAAATTGTAATAAAATACTTGAAAAAAATAAATTTTTATCAATAAAATTTTACAAAATTTCAAGTATTCAAAATCTTTTTAATTGTATATTTTAAAAATTTAAATTCTTCTAGGTACAGTTAGTTAAAATTTTTAATAATAATATTTAACAAATTATCATTGATAATAGATTTATAACAGAATTTTAGTTAAAAACACTAAAAAAAATTGAATTGTAGAGAAGTTACAAATAATTATGCAAGACTTCAATTATTTTCAAAGCTAATAAAATTCTTCGCAAAACTTCGATTATTTTCAATAATTTTAAAAAATTTCTCGTCATAATTTCAATAATCTTTATAAATTGCAAAATTCTTCGACGAAATTCAATTATTTTCAAAAATTTTAATAAAATATTTGGCAAAATTTTAATTATTTTCAAAAATTTTACAAAAAGAATTCATTTATTTAGAAGAAATTCAATTAAATTCTTAGCAGACATTTAATTATTTTCATAAAAAAAATCAATTTTTATCAATTAAATTTTACAAAATTTCAATTGTTTAAAATCTTTTTAATTGTATATATTTCGAAAATTTAATTGGAAATATAGTTAACTATAAGGGCGCAAAATTCAAATTTAGAAAAATTTATTTGCTCAAAATAATCTAGGAAAATGAATTCCCTTAATCAAAGAACGATTTTTTTTCCAATCAATCAACAACAACTATATATTAAAAAAGGGAATTTCTTTGAATCGTGAAATATTTTGTCTGCATTTTTTATTTAAAATTAGTTCCACTTTTTATTAACAAATAAAAAAAAGCGAAATCGAAATCAGAATGACTAATGTAGATAAAATGAAAAACTAATGATGATTGTATAATTGTGTACGCAATTATTGAGGAAGAATGGGAAATTGAAAATAAATTCTTAAAAATGGGCGGTCGAAGGCCACCCAAGAATATTGACAGCTCTCGCACTAAATATTCAATTATTGACTCGACTTGAGGACCCATTCACTCTTGAAACGCCAAAGTGAGTCCTTAAGACACCTGATTGCTTTTCTCTTCACTTTTCATTTGAAATTACACAGTTTCCGGTGGTCCTGATTCGACACACCTCCCACTGATTCGCTTTACGATTTTGGTCCCATTGTTCGACTGACATTCGTCTTTATACATAAAGTATTATTCCTTTTTTGGAGATATTTCTTTACTCTGCTACTTCTTTCCACCTCTTTCCTTTTTTTTTGCCTTTGCGAATAATTCTTCATTTTTGACAACCCTAACTTTCGTGTAGAGTTTTTTATTTTAAAAAGAAGAAGAATTTTATTAATATATATATATTTTTTTTTTGAAAACTGAAGTTTAGTAAAAAAATTTATTATTTGTGAAAATAATTAAATTCTTTCGATGAAATTTTATAAAAATTTTTTCAAATTGAATTTTTTGAAATATTTTATGAAAATTATATTGTAAATTATATTTTTAATTAAATTTTTAATTAAATTAACAAATTATAAAATTAAAATTTAATTTCCACACATATATATACACTCGTATATATTTCACGAACGTAAATGAATATATGATAATAATGCAACTTTGTGTCGGAGACAAAAAACAAAAATACCGTAAACTGGCAGTTTATTACTTTTGCTCCGCGACATAATATAGCCGCGAGACATTTTTTATTGCAAAAAGAAGTTTAAAATGTCTCGAGTGAGGAGAAATAATCTGCAATATCACACACAGTAGTGTCTAATGTCAAGAGTTAATCTTCACATCCTGTCGCACTCCCTATTTTTATTTATTCGCTAAAGATTTTTTGCTAATCTTCAATTTGCTCTATTCACTTTTTCGGTGATTGACCTTGAAAGATTGACGGAGAAAGATTACGATTCTCTTCTAGTTTTACTTTTCCATCTTAAATTCTACATTTCAAATAAAGTTCTCTTCATAATATTTCTCTTTGTTGATACTACATATTTCGCTCAAATTTTTTTAGAGTTCAAATAACATTTTTTCAATATAAATATTATTTAATTGGAAAAAAAGTTTTTGAGGTAAAATGGTGATTTAATTTCTCCACTTGAGAACGCCAAGGTCACCACCAGATGGCGGGAAAAATTCCAAGAAGGAACTGAACTGCCATCTAGCGGTGACCTTGGCGTTCGCAGGTGGAAGAAAGCGTCTCCATATTGAATCTTTAGATATTCAACAATATTCGTAAATTCTATAATTATTTCTATTTTTATAATCAGATATTGATTCTAGAGAGTTTGACCCAACGATAAAAAAAAATAAATAATTTTTTATTGAACTAAAAAATAAAAATAAATAGAAATTGTTTGTTTACTTAATTAAAAGATTTGAACTAATTGAAGGGACGTAAATTTCGTTAATTATAGTCGTTTACACCTCCGCGAGTCCAGAATCAACGAGAGCTATACCTTCCTCAGAGTATATGCAAAGGTGTCAGATAAGCCCTTAATTATCCCCGACATTCAATGCGTTTTAATTAGACTCTCTCTCTCAGATTTACGCCTTTTCATCGCCAAGACAAACCGGAGTGCGTTTGTCATCTTGTTATAATCACTTTAAGGGTGACACGTTTTGCCCTTAATTTTCCTAGAATACCTTTTGGATTTCACTTTAGAATTTCTAATTAAAGTTTTTTCTCATCTGTTTGTTTTTTTTCTGTTTTTCTTCTAGCAATGAATTTAAACTCACTCTTTAAATGAAGAAAAAGATTCCGCACATAAACTTAGAAAAAAATTACATCTCATAGTGTGCGCGAAAGAAATATTAACTTTATAATTTTGAGAAAAAAAAAATTCTAAATTGAAATTCTCTTCAAGTGATAGAAATTAAAGAGACATTTTTTTTTTTTGAAGGGGAGAAAATTTTTTAGTCGCAACTTTACATTGAGTGTACTTTTTCTTATATCCTCCTCTCATCTTGACTTTTAATAAGAAATGAAAAATGACACACGCGGGAATATTTTTATGTGAAAAAAAATGTTCACAGTAGATCAGGTGATTTGAATAAAGTTCAGAATATCAAATTCGTTTAATATTATACTATACACAGAGAGACTCTCAGGATTAATATAAGCGAGGCTCTTGTCTCTTCTTGGTAAATATTGATGGTCAGACCGGCTGACTTGGTAAAATGTTATCAGAAACGTTTTATCAATTTAAACATACACCTGAATATAAAAGGTATATGTATAAATGAAATTGAAAATGAACATAAAGTATAAAAAAAAAGTGTTAAAAAATATAGAGAAACGAAAAAAAAAGAACAGAGCTGTTAAAAATTATGATTTTTTTTAATTTAAATCAAATTTTTTCTGGAGCTTGATTTTTTAGGAATGTTAATAAAAAATTTATTTTATAATAGAATTAACAGTTTTTGTTTTTAATAAAATTATTATTCATAAAATATTTAATGAATAATTTTACTTCAATATTTTAAAATTAATTGAATTTTATAAAAGAGTTGCGTTACAATTCTCATAAATAGAGTAACTTCAAAAGGTTTTAATTTGAGATTTTGGAAAATTTCAATTTTTAATGAATTTAATTAAAAATTTTAAAGAACTAAGATATTTTTGAAACATTTTAATAATTCAAATCCTTCTGAAATTAGTTAAATTTTTTAGTGTATTTTTAATTATTGATTATTAAAAATAATGGATTTATAGAAGAATTTTAGTTAAAAACACTATAAAAATTGAATTTTGGAGAAATTCAATTATTTTTAAAAGTAATAAAACTTTTCGCAGAAATTGAATTATATTTAAAAATTTTAATAAAATTCTTGACAAAAATTCAATTATTTTCAAAAATTTACTTCAATTCTTCGCAGAAATTCAATTATGTTCAAAATTTTTTTAAAATTCTCGTCAAAAATTCAATCACCTTCATAAATAACAAAATTTTTTCTGAAATTCAATTATTTTCAAAAATTTGAATAAAATTCGTGGCAAAATTTGAATTATTTAAAAAAAATTTCTTCCTTTTAATGATTTTTAATATATCTATAATATTTTAATTAAGTTTTCCAAAAGAATTCAATTATTTAAACCAAATTTTTAAAAATTCTACGCAAACATTTAAATATTTTTATAAATAATAAAAATTTCACAGGAATTCAATAATTTAAGAATTTTTTTGATAAATTTCTTAACAATAATTCAATTATTTTTAAAAACTTTCCATAAGAATTCAATTAATTAAAAAAATTAATAGGTATTTGCATAAATAATAAATTTTTTTTTTAATTCAATTACTTTAATAATTAATAAAAATCTTCGCAAACATTCAATTATGTGAAAAATTTGAAAAAAAAATCTCGTAAAAATTTCAATTATCTTTATAAATAATAAAATTCTTCGCAGAAAGTCAATTATGTTAAAAATTTGAAAAAATATTCTCGTAAAAATTTCAATTATCTTTATAAATAATAAAATTCTTCGCAGAAAGTCAATTATGTTAAAAAAATTTTCAATAATTCTTGTCAAATTTTCAATTATCTTTATAAATAACAAAAAATTCTTCCCTAAAATTCAATTATTTTCAAAAATTTTCCTCAATTCAATGATTTTTAATTCAATAAATAATTTTTTTTATATATTTAAATAATTGAATTCTTGTAGAATTTTTAAATAAAAATTAATTTAAAAATGAATTGAATATTAAAAGTAGTACAGCATAAATTTTTAGAAAGTATTAAATTTCAAAAGGTTTTAAATTAAAATTAAAAAAATTTTTTAATATCCAAAATATTTTCTAACAGAATACGAATTAAAAGAAGTGAGAAAAAAAACAAAATTTTTGTCAGTTTCATATTTTCAGTATTTTCTCAATTACAAACCGAAAATTCAAATAGGGTAGGGTGGGGCATTACTATTCTTTTTTGGATTTTTGAGTCTAGAAAATGTATTTAAAAAAAAATAAAAAAATGAGTAGAACCGTTTGAAAGCTTGACTTCTTAGCTACAATTTTGCCATGTATCATTTTGCTGTAACTCGATTCTGTTCCGAACTACAGCGATTTTACGAAAAAAAATTTTTTTTGATGTCGAAAAAAACGAGGGGCGTAACTATTCTTGCAGCTATTAATGATATAATACTAAAAAAATATAAAAAATAATTTGTTAATTGGAGGATTTTTTCTGGTTTTTTTCTGACAATTTCATACCATTCTAACCTAGAAACAAGGAGAATAAAAAAAAATACACTGTTTTGTAGTTTTCGCTGTCATCAGTGGAAGAATAGTTACGCCCCATCCGCTCATTTTTTGAAAAAACACTTGTAAAATTTTTGAACAATAGAATATCAAAAATCTATTATGATATTCGTGTTCAGCACTAAATTTGACTTTAGAAATAATTTTTCCGATAATTTTTCCGACCGTATATCACTATTTACAATGGCAGACTGAATGAGTGAAAACAAGTAAGCGAGTATATCAAAATCACATTTGGGTACCTAACGCCTATGATAGATGGCGCCAGAAGCTCAAATGTGGCATACAATGTTTATTTCACATGACAAGTATACAGTGTAAAAAAAACTTTAATCGGCTGAATAGTTTTCTCTCCAGGACAAAGAATAGTTGCGCCCCGCGAATAGTAATGCCCCACCCTACCCTACATACAAAAATTAAAAGCATTTTAGAATTATTTTTAACATTTTGGAGATAAAAATGGTGTTCAAAATTTTTAATTAAAATTCATGAAAAAATTAATGATTTTTTTTTAATTGTATACAAAGTTTTTTTTAAGAAATTCAATAATTTTCGAAAAATTACATTAAAATATTTTTAAAAACTAATTTTAAAAATTGCTTTTTATAATTTTTTAAGATTCAATTAATTATCTTGGAATAAAGTAAATTAAAATTTATAAAAATTTAGTTTGTTAGACTTATTAAAATTTCAGAGAAATCATGGTCATATTTATGATTAAAATTCTTCAAAAATTTAATTAATTTTATTTATATTTTTCAAAAATTAAATTATTTTTAAAAGATTTAACCAAATTTAAATTATTAAGAAATTTTTCAATTGTAAGAAATTAACATGAAAAACATGGACAGTTATAATGATTATAAAAAATTGAATTTTTATTAGTTTAATTAAATTAAAATAATTGAATTCTCAAAGAACTTTTAGAAAATTATTTAAAATAATTGATTTAGAGATGAAGTTAAGTTGAAAATTGTAGAAAATAATTGAATTCAGAAAGGGTTATAATTGTAACTTTTAGTAATTATGAAATTTCATAAATTTTAATTATTTTCCGTAAACTTTCGTATTTTCCTATAAAAAGAAATTTGTCAGGGAAAATAATTTTAATGTCAGTAAATTGTTAGGGAAATGTCAGGGAAATTGATTAACTGTATAACTTGTGACCACCATGTTATTATAGAATTCGCTGTTGAGAAAATAGATTCTTTTTTCCCTCTTGAAAAATTATAACAACTCATCGTCGTCACTGCACATATTAACTTGATTAGATATGAAATTAAGTAGTTCATCACTTTGAAAAATAAGCGCTTCGCTTTCTTGAAGGGCGTGCGAATTCAGTGCAAATTAGTGTGAAGAGAGCTTATTGTAGAGAGTGGGAGAGCGCAGGTGAAGTTGTTTTAAAAAAAGGAATATTAGCGCCACGCGAGTTACAAGAGTGTTAATTAAGAGATCCCCACTCTCTTCCCCTTTTTTTTGCGGTTCCCGTTATTTCGAATCCCAGCGAATTTACACAAGTGCCAAATACATGTTTTCACCTGTGGTTTCAAGAAAAACTATATATATGTTTCTTTCGGGGGTATGCAACTGAAAAATTCCTTGCATCTGTTTATCTCTCTTTCTTATATATATTTATCTACCAAGTTCCACTCTTGAGTGAAAAGCATAATATAAAGTATTCAAGTAACGTAAAAGAATTTTATTTCTCGACGTACTTTTATAGTTTTTATGTTGATGAATTTTTTATACCCTACCGAATAAGAAAGGAGTTTCTTTCTTTTCTTATTGTTTTTCAAAATTGGTTTTTTTATTTTCGGATATTTTTCGGTCTTTTTCTACTTTTTCGCAATAAATGCCATACTTTTTTCGACGAAATTTATTTTTGCCTGCGAAAAATTATTAAAAGAATGTAGAAAAAGTTTATAATTGGTTAATTTCTATTGAAGCTGCAAAAATTCTGTTCTTTTTCTTGACAAATTTTTTTAATTCTCAATTCATTATTTTTAAAATCAAAGTTTTTCTGCGGTGCTTCGCAACACTTTTAATTCATTTTTTGTCTCAATTTAATATCCGCAGAAAAACATTCTAAAAATATTTATGCAAAATTGAATTACTGAACGACTTTTAGCTTTTGAATTAGTAAATAATTTCAAAAAATTATTAATAAACAACGAATTTCAATAAACTTTGAAATAAAATTTTCCAAAAAACTAAATTGTTCAAAATTTTTCATTCACTTTCAAATTCACTTATTTAGGGTAAGTGTGGGTATTTCTGCGAATTTTTAGTGTAGGTTAACTTTGCGAAGCTCGTCTAAGTTTACGAAAAAATAAAATGCAGTTTTTTCAATTACAAATTAAAGTTCAATTATTATATTTTCCAAATCATTAAACTCAATCAAATTTCGTTACTTATTTGTATTTAAAAAAGTAAATTAAAAACTAATTGTCAACACATGTATTATTGTTGACTCGCGATTAATATTGTGTGACATTTATCAAGGAAACACCAATTATTGTGCGAGCATTATTGCAGAAAATCAGGTGTCGCATAGCGCGCTGGTTGTCAAAAAAGAGGTTATGTTTAGTATGCGTTGCGCAGTAAACGTATTTAAAAATCGCAATAATACTAACATGCAGTAAAAATTCTGCTACTAATATAGTTTTAAGTATTATTAATTGAAAATCAATAATATATGGGTAAATTAATATATTTTTCAAATAATAAAGTGTACTTCTTTGATTAGTAACACTGAAACGTGTATACTATAGTGAATATTGGAAATATCAATGGTTTTTAATATGTATTCATGACTGCCATATTTGATAATTTCACAGAATTCTGTCATAATATATTTCAAATTTAAATAAATAAATAAATAATTGTCGGAATGTACATTTTTATGAGCTATTCTATCAAGTAAGATTCAAAATAATTTTTGTAATTATTTTGAAAAAATTAGGCGTGTATTTCAAAATGAAAATAATAATTTTTTAAAAATCGCAATAATTGTGTCACTCGCAGGAATACCCACACTTACCCTACAATAAATTATAATTTAAACTCCTTTCAAATTCAATTATTTTTATAAATTTCAATTTAAAACTCTTTGAAATTCAATTATTTTTAACAGTTGCAATTTAAAACTGTTTGAAATTCAATTATATTTTTAATAATTTTAATTTAAAGCTTTTTGGAATTCAATTATTTTTAAATATTTCTATTTTAATCTTTTTGGAATTCATTTTTTTAAAAGAATTCTAATTATAAACTGCTTTGAAATTCACTTATTTACAAAAATTATAATTTAAAACCCTTTCAAATTCAATTATTTTTATAAATTTCAATTTAAAACCCTTTCAAATTCAATTAGGTATTTTTAACAATTTCCATTTGAAACCCTTTGAAATTCAATTATTTTTAACAATTTTCAATTTAAAATTCTTCGAAATTCAATTATTTTTATAAATTTCAATTTAAAACCCTTTCAAATTCCATTAGGTATTTTTAACAATTTCAATTTAAAACTCATTGAAATTTAATTATTTATAAAAATTAGAATTGTAAATCTTTTGTAATTCAAATAATTATAAAAATTTTAATTTAAAACCCTTTGAAATTCAATTATTTTTAACAATTTTCAATTTAAAATTCCTTAAAATTCAATTATTTTTAACAATTTTCAATTTAAAATTCTTTGAAATTCAATTATTTTTTACAGTTGCAATTTAAAACTGTTTGAAATTCCATTATTTTTTTAATAATTTTAATTTAAAGCTTTTTGGAATTCAATTATTTTTAAATATTTCCATTTCAATCTTTTTGGAATTCATTTTTTTAAAAGAATTCTAATTATAAACTGCTTTGAAATTCACTTATTTACAAAAATTATAATTTAAAACCCTTTCAAATTCAATTATTTTTATAAATTTCAATTTAAAATTCTATATATTTGAAATTCAATTATTTATAAAAATCTCGTTTCTTTGAAATTATTTTTAACAATTTTCAATTTTAGACTCTTTGAAATTCAATTATTTTTAACAATAATTTCAATTTAAAACCCTTTCAAATTCCATTAGGTATTTTTAACAACTTCAATTAAAAACTCTTTAAAATTAAATTCTTATTTACAAAAGTTAGAATTGTAAATCTTTTGTAATTCAAATAAATATAAAAATTTTAATTTAAAACCCTTTGAAATTCAATTATTTTTAACAATTTTCAATTTAAAATTCCTTGAAATTCAATTATTTTTAACAATTTTCAATTTAAAATTCTTTGAAATTCAATTATTTTTAAAAATTTCAATTTAAAAGCCTTTGAAATTCCATTATTTTTTTAATAATTTTAATTTAAAGCTTTTTGGAATTCAATTATTTTTAAATATTTCCATTTCAATCTTTTTGGAATTCATTTATGTTAAAAAATTCTAATTATGAACCGCTTTAAAATTCACTTATTTACAAAAATTATAATTTAAAACCCTTTCAAATTCAATTATTTTTATAAATTTCAATTTAAAATTCTATATAATTGAAATTCAATTATTTATAAAAATCTCGTTTCTTTGAAATTATTTTTAACAATTTTCAATTTTAGACTCTTTGAAATTCAATTATTTTTAACAATAATTTCAATTTAAAACCCTTTCAAATTCCATTAGGTATTTTTAACAACTTCAATTAAAAACTCTTTAAAATTAAATTCTTATTTACAAAAATTAGAATTGTAAACCTTTTGTAATTCAATTATTATTTATAAAAATTTTAATTTATACCCTTTCAAATTTCATTATTTTTAACAATTTTCAATTTAAAACTCTTTGAAATTCAATTATTTTTAACAATTAGTTTGAAAAATTTCTATTTAGAACTCTTTTAAATTTAATTATTTTTAAAATTTATTTCCAAGTACAACAAACTTTGTTCATTTGAACATTGAGAAATTGAAAAACATTATTCCGAAGATAAATAAAAACATACCTGAGACGAATGTTGAAACAAAAAGCAATTGAAGTTTGAAGCATTAAAAAAATAAACTTTTTTAAGGTTTTTGAATTGAGATCATAAGACTAAAAAATGGTGATGTATATATTTTGGTTATAGAGTTGGAAGCATTCGTTATTTTTACAGTCTACACAGTTGATAGTTTCGCGATTGTTTGATCAACGGGGAAAAAAAGCCACCACTGTTGTGTCTGTCTGCTGTAGGTATCCGGGCATTGAGAAACTGATAAATGATTCTCAGCAGACGTTTCAGCCTTGATGTTTAATGGCAAGTACACGCGAGAAACTTATCAAACAAATGGACATTCGACGTATTCAGACAAAATGAATTTTAATTTCCAATCAACCTAAAACAATCGCACTTGATTTAATACGTAAAGGCACTTCAACAAATTAATTTTTATTTATTTTTCCAAGTTTCGAACTTTCAAATAAATGAGATTTTTTTACTTTTGTTTATACTTATTTATTTATGAATGTTTATGTTTGTAAAAACTAAAACAAATAAAAAACTTAATATTAAAGTTATTATTAAACTATTATTAAATTATTTAAAAACTTAAATTAAAAACTTAATTTAAGTATATTTATAACATTATTAAAATCTATTTCTGGAAACTGTTGCCTTCACTTTACGAATACGCGAAATTTTTCTTATCCACATCTTCGTATGCAGATTTTCTAGACTGTAATTTCTTTCCACTTTGGAAAAATAAAAAAAAATTATATATGTCATACTAATTTGCCTGAATTTTACCAGCCATAAGCACAATTTTGTGAAATAATTTTGTTTCTAGGAGAAAATTTTTTTTCCTTCCTTCTTTGCGATATTGTTCCGCAAAGTAAATTCTTTATTCCGTATATTTTTATCGTACATTTTTCTCTCTCTCTTTTTTTGTGTGAGTTATTTATGAATAGTAGAAACAACTTGTTATTTTTACCAATTTGCATAAAAATAAAAAAAAATCCTTTTGCTTTATAACTTATTCAGAGAGCATATTTTTCGTGAAGAAATAAGTTTTTAGTCCTTGCATGAAATATGTTGAACAATAAGGCAAAAGAACGATATGTGTCAGGAGATGCTAGAATTATTATATAGCGTGGGGATCAGTACTGTCGAAATATTGCTCCAAGGTGGAAATTGCTTCTTTTTCTCCTATTTGAAGAGCACTCGCACGTCATCGCGTGATATACCATCGCCTCGACTTGATGATTCATTCATAAAGAATCCATCTACTTTGCTTACAATAAAAAAAAAAAAAGAAAAGAAATTAAATTTTGCTAAAATAAAGGGTCATTACCTCTCTCTTTCGAGAGAGAGAAAGAAAGAAGAAGCGTATGTATAAAATCTTTGTTCTCTTGATTTATAATATTCTGGTAGAAAAAAAGACGTCGCCGGAAATCTTTTTTTTTCTGTGAAGATTTAATTTGAAAATTGAGTGTGGAATAATTTTTGATATTATATATAGTGATTTGAATGAAGCAAAGTTTAGGCGGACCTTTAGTTTTACATATATGTTGATCATTGTAGGTGAGATTTAGACTTGAAAAGAGCGATTAGATTATGCATCAGAGTTTATCAGGCGTTTTATCGTTCAATGAACCTTGTTGTATATAACTTACAAATCAGGGTTCTCTCAATATATTACAATATCATTAGAATCTGATCGAAGGTTTTGTCGATTCATTTCCATCTCTTCACTGTGTGCCACTAATCTTGACTTACATTTGTATAAAATTTAAATTGATTTGAAAAAATTTTCCATTTCGGTCAATTTGTTTCATTTGCAAGAGAATATTTGGTTTCTATTTTTTTTTTACTTTTATTGATGTCCCGCAAATTTTTGTTATTTTATGTACCTAAATGTACCTAAAAATACAAATATATATATTTTTAATAGGTAAATAAATACTTTTGTGATACAAATATAATTTTTTCCAATGATCCGAACAAGTTGCGATTTGATAATAATTCAAGAAATCGATAATTCAATTCCAATAAATTTTTATTTCACTGCATATACTATTTGGAAATATTTTGTATTTTATTTTTTATTTACTTCCCATATTTCTACCGTTCGGTGTGCCGTTTTAGAAACCGTAAACTTTAAATGCACAAATAAATAGGATCTAAAAATATGTGCAGTAGAGGAAATGAAAATGCCATAAATTTTATTTAGTTATAATTTATATATTTAAATTATAATATAAAAAATAGGTAGATATTTTTTATTTATTATTATTATTAAAATATTAATCAATTAAAATTTGATGTAATTTAAATTTGTAATGAAAAAAAATGTTGATAAATTGTAACTTGAGTGGAATTCAACTTTTGATAAATTTTATATTTCGAAAGAATTAAAATAATAATAAATTTTAATTTTTGATTAATTTCAGTGAAGATTAATTAAGATGCGAATGAATCTGAGTTTAAATAATATTTTTAATATCATTTAATTTAATAAATTATTAAGCTTGATTTAATTGATACTTTAATAAATAAAAATTTTATTAAAATTTGAATAGGTAAATAATATTTTGATTTTTGAATAATTTAAAATTTGGATTAATTTTATGTTTTTTAAATTGAACTATAAAGCGGTTTATGATTATAATTTTTTAAAATAAATTTCAAAAAGATTGAAATGTAAATTTTTATAAAATAATTGAATTTCAAAGAGTTATAATTGAAATTTTTTAAAATAATTGAATTTCTAAGAGTTTTAAATTAGAATTATTTAAAAATAATTGAATTTCGAAGGGTTTTAAGTTGAAATTATTAAAAATAATTCAAACTCAAAGGGTTTTAAATTAAAATTGTTGAAAATAATTGAATTTAAAAAAGTTACAATTAAAATTTTTAAAAATAATTCAATTTGAAACTATTCAAATTTTTATGAAAATAACTGAAATTCTAAAAGGTTTAAATTTGAATTTTTAAAAATAATTGAATCCAAAGGGTTTTAAGTTGAAATTATTAAAAATAATTCAATTTCAAAGGGTTTTAAATTAAAATTGTTTAAAATAATTGAATTTAAAAAAGTTACAATTAAAATTTTTAAAAATAATTCTATTTGAAACTACCGTAAGTGAGGCTAAATTCGCTCAATTTTTCAATTCTTTTTTAAATAACTTCGGGAAACGATGAAAATAAACATTGGCACTGAAAATATATAATCTTTAACCCTTTATCTTTCCTATTACTGCATAAAGAAATTGAAATATGTTGCAGAAAATTATTTATAAGCCGTTTTTTTGTGAGCGAATTTACCTTTAAATGATGGGTAAATTCGCTCACCATTATTATTCTGGCAAAATATATTATAATCTGCAAAAATGAAACTAAATATTCTTTAGAATCAATAAAGAAAAAAATTAAGAACAATATTCAAAGTTATTGGAATAAATATTTAATATTGTTTTATCAATAAGTAATTAGATTCAATCATTCAATCAAACGTACTCATAACCATAAAAAAACAAGGTTAAGTTTGACAGTTTAGTGCTTAAACCGTTTTAAATCGTTTAATTTTCAGTTATAAGAGTACTATTATTTCAAAAAATCGAATTATAAATTAAAGTAATTAACATACTTAAAATATCCAGGCCCAAACATCTTTTTTGTAGACTTATTTCCTGAGCGAATTTACACAACAAATTTGAATTTTTTTTTTTAATTGATTTTTTGCAGAATCTGTTTATTGCTTTAATTTTTGTGCTTTATGAATATCATGTTGGAGATACAGGAAATGTAATGTTCAGAAGTATTCAACTTAAAAATTTTGAAGTAAAGCTTTATTTCCTACTTTTTCATACTACTTGTTCAATATGAAAATTATTCACTTGTGTTTTAAATATAATTTCTACTGAAAGTTACCAATGAATTTGCTGCAAATAAATTTTAAATTAAAGTTTACCATTTATATTAACCAAAACAATTGTAAATCTTAAATATTTCTGTCTAAAAAGTATGTTAATCGAATTTTAAAAAATAGACATCGGTTGAGCGAATTTACCCTACATGAGCGAATTTAGCCTCACTTACGGTATTCAAATTTTTATGAAAATAACTGAAATTCTAAAAGGTTTAAATTTGAATTTTTAAAAATAATTGAATCCAAAGGGTTTTAAGTTGAAATTATTAAAAATAATTCAATTTCAAAGGGTTTTAAATTAAAATTGTTTAAAATAATTGAATTTTCAAGAGTTATAATTGAAATTTTTAAAAATAATTGAATTTCAAACAGTTTTGAAAATGAAATTTTAATAAATAATTGAATTTGACAGTGTTTTAAATTTAATGAATTTCAAAGAGTTTTAATTTGAAATTGTTTAAAATAATTGAATTTGAAGTGTTTTGTTTTAAAATGTTTATATATTATTAAATTTAAAAGAGTTGTAAAAAGAAATGTTATAAAATAATTGAATTTGAAAGAGCTTTCAATTAAAATTTACCTATATTATAATTGAATTTCCAAAAGATTAAAATGGAAATGTTTTTTTAAATAATGTAATTTCAGAGTTTTACGTTTCAATTTTTAAAAATAATTGAATTTGAAAGGTTTGAAATTTTTATAAATAATTAAATTTCAAAATGATGAAAATGAAAAAAAAAATTCTAAGCAATTTATTTATTTGAAAAATTGTTATTGAAAATGTATTGAAATTCGTTCATTATTAGTAATTTTTTTGAATTGTTTACTAATTCAAGAGTAAAAAAAAACAGTCACTATAAATCAAATTTGTATAAATATTTATAAACAGTTTTTCTAAGGATATAAAATTGAGAGACATTGCGTAAACCTTGTACCAACAGTAGAAACTTAATAAAATATTTATTCCCCGAATTTGTTTGTTTAAAAAAATAAATCGATGCTACATCCCTGCGCCTCTTAAATCTAATCGAGGTTTGGTGCTCTCATTCGTTTTGTCTTATTCTCGAAAGGGAGGCATCGCCAAGGGAACGATCTTCTGGAAAAGAAGGGGACCCACAAAACTCTGCGCGGAGTATAGAGGGGAAAAAGGTTGATTTTAAGGGGTATTAGTCATTTGAGACACCGCCTTAAAGTCTTGTTCCTCTTCTTGGACCATTCCTCCTCACTGAAGCTGTCCCTCGCGATGCACTCGCTGCACGGTCTTCGGTATTATTTACATTGGAATCTTGATCAATTCCTGCCTAGAGTTCTCCAAATGTTTTTCTTCTCACGGTGTACCTTCTTCTTCTTCTTCTCCTCCTTCTCCTTCTCTTCGCTTTCTCCCCCCTCAAAAAAAAAGAAAAAAAAAATTCTGCGATCCCAATGGAATTCGCTCGATTCTTGATATCACTCTCAAACGGATATTTACTCTCAATTCTAGGCCAATCGGATTATAAACTCAAATGCGATACACCAGTTCAGAGAGAGAAAGAGAGAAGGAACCCAATCGGTTGGAATTTAATTTGGGGTCCCAGGAGAATTCAATTCTAGGCCGAAATGAAATTCTCTCAAGAAAGTGGATTCTCTTTTGATTTCACGGTCTCTATGCGCCGTATAAAGACACAAAGTGCTAGTATGTAATTAAGAGATTTTGAGTGCTTTCGGACCATTAGTGCAACTATTAGGAGTAATTATCGTTAATCATTAAAATTACTTCCTGCGTCGAAGGACTCGTCATTGTCGATTTATATTATCAAAATCGAAAGATGATACTCAAAAGATCAGAGAAAATATACAGGGTTGACACAAAAATATAATTTTGTTTTTCTCTGACATTTTCCTGACTGATTTTGACGTACTTCCTGACCCTGAAAAATATTCTGATTCACTCCAAAAATTATTAGATATTTTCAACAAAAAATGTTGTATTACATTTATGCATTGAAGTATTTTGAGATTAAAGGATAAAAGCAGAATTAATAGAAACTAAAGTTTCCTTTTCTTTTTTTCATGTTTGTTTTTATTTTATTTTTTATTTTAGTGTTGAAAGATAATTAGAAGTTGGAAGATGAAAAATGTTTGAGGAGACAAAAGGTGTGATGTGGTTAAGAGTAATTAGAACTCCTCTCGGTTGGACCAATGCGGTGAAGTTAAAAGTGGCTTTTGACTCTCGTTAAAACATAAATTTTCTCCCTCAAATAGTGGAAGTGCAACTCGAAAAGGCAACAACTCGCTAAATCCCCTGTATTTCCGGCACGTTCACCATAAATGCAACAGCACCGCGCACTTGAAGAGAATCCGCACCGACGTGCAAGTACTTTATGTGCCCATCGATTTGTTCATAAATATGCAGGCGTATACGCAATTGCCTGCTCCTCCTCTCAATCTTCTCCTCTCTCTTTGACACCTATTTATTCACTAATACTTTGACGCAACGAACAATCGCACTCCTAATAATCCCAATTCAAGCTATGCTCCATATTTAATCATTATTCAAATAATTTAATTTATATTAATTCTCAGACTTCGTAATCTACTAAAACTAAAAGTTTGTCTTAATTATGTTGCAAATTACAATAAGTTTCTAGCATTAAAATAAAATTTCCTTTTCACGTATACGTTAAAGACTCTCTTTTTATCCTGAACTTTATAAACTATACAAAAAACTTCTTGTAGTATCTTTTTACTCCGAAATGAATCGTCGATTAAAGAGTCTCGTAATTGTGCGGAATCGCAACCTTTCAGTGCAAATGCACACAGCGATATTGTTAATATAACACAGTAGAGAAATCAGTGTCAAGTCAGACACAATAAAAAGTCATCAACGCGTCTGACTAAATGCGAGTACCATCACTTTATCCTCTGATAATAATGCCATCAGAAATGATGCACAAGAAGTGTCA
The DNA here is from genome assembly GCF_015476425.1 of Leptopilina heterotoma. Taxonomy (NCBI): domain Eukaryota; kingdom Metazoa; phylum Arthropoda; class Insecta; order Hymenoptera; family Figitidae; genus Leptopilina; species Leptopilina heterotoma. The sequence continues at coordinate 689,610 of NW_025111150.1, forward strand.
CAGAAAAACACACCAAGTAAAAAGACATGTAATCAATTTTTACATTTGAGAAAAAAAGCAAACAAGAGACACATGTGGGACTGGGAAAAAAAGGGACAGAGATTACGGCCCTGAAAGAGGACTGGAACGAAGCAACAGTGACAGAAAGTGTGTCTCTCTCTTTCTCTTCAGCAGGAGCGAGGGATGATAGGGGGCGAGAAAAAGAAAGAAAGAAAGAGAGAAAGTGAAGTTAGGAGAAGAGGAACTGGATCCACATTGCTGCGGATATGGTGGGAGAAAAAGGAGCGTGAAAAGAAGAAGAAGAAGGAGAAAGAGAGAGAAGGAGAGAAGAGTGCAAGAAGAAGAGAGATGGAAGTGTATCTTTTCGCTTTCTCTAAACGTCCCTTGCTCTCTTTTACTCCCGCGGCATTCCTTTAACCCGCTCTCCAACCTGTTCGCCTGCCGCCAGTTTAACCTGCAGCCCAACAGACTATTATGTCTGACCTAAGACGCTCCCACATTTAACTACACTACAACTACCTGATGTACGGCACTCTAGTATTTTATATCTCTCCAATATCTGAACCATCCTTCAAAATTTCAAATCCACACTCAATTTGAGTCTAGACTCCTTCATTCGACAGCAATAAGAGTGTCCCAACTTTCAATGGGACATCCTGAGGCTGATGGCCTCGGTCTCGAGGACGATCTCTCTCTCTCTTTTTCTCTCCTCTCTTGGGCGCGCGAGCGATTATCCCCGCGTTTATATATATATACACACTTTGATTTATTCAGCCCTGAGCTCTGGGAAAGTTTACTCGCTATGAGTAATTGGCATCGATGGAATTAACAAAGTAGGAATTCCGGTCTTGAGAAGTCATCATTTGTTTTAGCTTCATTCCTATGTATTATAGTGGAGAGAAGATTGGTGAAATTGTGTTTCGGCTAATGACCCAATAATTACGCGAGTGAGAAAGAATTCCTTTTTTTGCTCAAGTTAAGGATGTTTCTAAATTTTTTGGCGTGAAATTTTTGGGGGAAAGTAAAAGTTGTACTGTAATTGTTGTTATTTTTTGCGAAAACTTTCCTTTGTACTTTTCTTTTTTTCTTTCCTGATGCGCTGAAAGGATATTTTTAGTTTAAGCGTACTGTCAAACTGAATGTTTGTAAAACTGTATGTTTTATTTTATTAAGAGTAAAATTTCGGCTAAAATGACTGTTTTCGTCTGAATATTGGCTTAATTTCCAATTAAGAAGATTTTAGGAACTAAAGTTGGTTTAGTTTTATTTTTAATCCTGAAAATGGGTTAAATTTAAGAAAATAGTAGATTGTGTACCAAGTACAGAAATTTTTCCGATGAGTTTGAAGGTTGCTGCTCTCGCTTCGCTCAAGCAGAAACCTTCGAACTCATCGGAAAAATTCTTGTACTGCTAAATAAACAATTCATTAATAGGTACATTATTTTTATCAGCACTGTAAAAAGAAGTGTTTAGCATTCAAATTTTCATGCACTTCAAAGTACATAAAATAGTGAAGTGCATTACAGCACTTTCGTGAAAAAAAATCCATGAGGGTAATGCACTTCAAAGTGTGTTCAGATCTGGGACATCATTTATGTACTTGAAGTGCATTCCAGTAACACATTTCTTTTTACAGTGAGGTTATCATTTTCTATTGACAATATTCTTGTGCTAATTTTAATAATTTTTTTTTCTGTTTCAGGTAAGTTGAAAATTTTCTTCTGGAGTGATATAATGCTGAACAATGGCCTCTTGGTGAGTGAATTACTTTTTTCCAGATAGCGTTTATTTAAAGATTCAAAACGTTAGTGAAATTTTTCTTAAAATTTCATCTACTTTTGAGCTTTAAATACACAAAAGAAACAAAACAGAAAATAACTTGTACTAAAAACAACTTGTACTTGTATATTAGTACTAAAACCTTTGTCTATAAAGTTTGTGAGCATTTTTGAAGTAAATTTTGCGGTAAAAGTTACAACCCTGAAGTTAGCATCGAAAAGTTTATATTTATTTATTTTTGGATTTAAAAATGCAGAATTCATTTCAGAGTTTTGATACAAAAGTGGATCAAATTGATGCTAAAAGTTTAGATGTATTTTTGATTTAATCCACATTTTTGGTATCAATTTGTTGCAATTTGATACTATCTAGTTAACAGTGATAAGGAAACCGTAATTGATTATAGAAGTAGATTTTTGTTACGTTTACTAAATCAAAATCAAAATCATCATTTCGTTTTGAAGATGTAAACAGTTGCAAACTTTGTTTTTTCTCTGATTTAGTAACTCAATACCTATAAGTGACAAATTTGATCGTCGGTCGATTTACAGTTTATGTTTTTGCTATTCTTTTGCCATATGATCCTTTGGGCTTCGTGATTCACTGCGTATGATGATTCATCACCGCTGCTGTACAGTAACCTCTGCCAATGGCAAACGCGGTAGCATAGCAACAAATTGCCAAGGCATCTATTACCATAGTACTTTAGTTTTTTACTACTAATTTTGTAATCACAATGTAATAGTTGTCTGAAAAACTAGTTAGTATACATTACTTCTGTAATAATATTCTCAAAAAGTTGTTAGTACTTTGTTCTGTTAATTCTGTATTAATATTTAATATTCTCAAAAACTAGTCAGTACTTTGTCCTCTTACATTTGTAATAATATTCTCAAAAACTGGTTGGCACCGAAGCAACTTTTGTATTCAGTTTTTTTGTTATTTTTTAGTTTAATAGTTTTAGATAAAGTAAAGTATAGGTAGCCACCCATTTAAGTAGTGAAATCTTCCTCTATAACTAGGTTACTTTTGTCCAGAGTTGCGAATAAACGTTTCGATGGTTCGAACACATATTCGTGTTCAGTCACATATTTGGCATACCATCCGTATTAGTATCCACAAAAATGCCCGCTAATTAACAGATGAAAATAATTGTCTTCATCAATGCATTCCTTAAATGTCTCCTCTTCATCTCTAATTACCTTAAAATTATCAACGATTTCCACAGTCGATAAGTATGATTGGACAATAATTTTTAATGAAGTTGTTTTCAATTACAATCCTTGGTAATTGTTCCTTCCATTAATTGTACCTTGTATTAATTGTTTCTTCTATTAATTGCATCTTCAGGGTTGCCACAAAAATAAAATTTTATTTTTCCCTGACTTTTCCCTTATTTCCAGAAAAATTTTGACTTACTCCCTGACTCTGAAGAAAATTCTGATTCACTTCAAAAATCCCTGACTTTTCCTTGATTTCCCTGACTAATTATGCTTTCCCTGACTCTTTCCTGAATTCCCTGACCTGTGGCAATTCTGATTAATTGTGTCTTCTATAATAATGGTATCTTCTATTAATTGTATCTTCTACTAATTGTATCTTCTATTAATTGCGCCTTGCATTAATTGTGTCTTCTATTAATTGCATCTTGTATCCATTGTGTCTCCTATTAATTGCATCTTGTATCAATTGTGTCTTCCATTAATTGTCTCTTCTATTAATCAAATCTTCTAGTAATCGTATCTTCTATGATTCGTATCTTCTAGTAATTGTATCTTGAAATAATTGTGCCTTCTAGTAATTGTACCCTCCAGTAATTGTAATCCTCTTCTTCAGTTATTGCACCTCTGAAGGATCGTCATGTATACACTTTATAGGTATCAATTTCTAGTATAGATGCTGTAAATGCGGACAAATTGAACAAATGATGCTCGGATGTTAATATGTATAGTGTCTGTTGAAGAAGAGTAAAGGTGGTTATAAATGCATTGTTCGACCTGAAGGGCAGTTCGAGTCCTTCGCTGCGGACTGATCCACGAAGATTATATAAAGAGAGGACACATGCGCCCTGTACATACATTCAAGAAAAGGGAACTTGTGTTGAGTGAAAGAGATGAAGGAAGAAGAGCGTTCAAGGCATGGGAGAGGAATGTGGCCAATGCATGAACTATAGCAGCGCACATTCTTTAACTTGAACCAAAGGTGGCTATAGTTCGCGAATCGATGTAAATCTACATTACGCGTTCAGGTACCCGCCTACTATATATATACGATTTCAAGGGCCGGCTCACTGCAGCCGAGCATGAGTGCGTGCATGAGATTAAGAAAAACGATCATGTCAAATTCAGTTTGTGCGACTTTATGCCTCTCCATTCCTTATGTATTTATGGTTATTTAAATCCATTTCGCTCACGAATAATGTATAACGAATCTTGTTGGGGAAAAAAAAATTGTTTCTTTTTCTTGCTTCGCATTTTTGAAATATTTTCAAGATTTTTTTTTTAAATTAAACAATTTGGTTATAGAGAATTATTATTTTTGGTGATTGGCAATCTTTTTCCAAGTGGGAAACAAGGATTTTCGAGTTGAAAATGTAGTTGAACCAATGATCTTTTTATTTATTTCGCTTTAATGACTTGAGAAGTCAAGAAATCTTGAGAAAAAGGTTGCGTTTTTTCCCCGCATAATAGCTTTCGTTGGATACAATTTATAAAATACTTGAGTGTTGTAAAAAAGGAGGGAGAAAAACATTTTGTCAGGTAAATTTTTTCCCAAGTTGTTGGGAAATGTTTTGTGGTGATAAAACCAACTGTGTAGTGCGCGCATTTCAACGTTCCTTTTTAATTTTCTTTAATTACTGTCCGAATGCCATTCTCCACGTATACGATTAAAAGAGAAGATATTGCGTGCTTTCGTACCGTTCTTCAAAAAGTGACAGACGATAGTTAAATGAATCGCGGATTCTGGAATAAAGTTATTAGGACGAGTACCATTCGGAAGCCAACTTTAATAACGATGATAACATTAATGCCTCCTCTCTCTCTCTTTTTTTTCTCTCTCCATACTGCTGTGATACAGCTCTGTAACATCCGTTCATTTGCTTGTATTTACCTTCCATGGCAACCGACTGCCGAAAATTGGGTGTCAATATTCTAGTTATTGATTGTTATATGGGGAAAAAATTCTCTACAAGAACAATTTGGAAAAAAGAAAACTTTTTGTTTAAAAATTGTTTAAAGGAAACAAAATAAAATTAGTTTTTAAATTTTGTTTTCAGTTCGTGATGTTCCCTAAAGTTTAGAAATTTTTGCATGCTATGCCTTTTTGGCGCATAAATGGGAAACATTTGCGCGAGATTTTCGTTAATTTAATGTCTGTAGGAGGAGAATCTTATGCACAAGTTATGAAGTTCGCTAAAGCGAAATATGCATTCATCTCGCACGGTGTGCCAGCGTCAGTCATTTCCTCTTTTACTCGCTTATTTGCGAACCTTCACCCTTTTCTGTCCTCTCTTTCCAATTGGCAGCATTCGTGCAACCAAGAGAAAGAGAGAGAGAGAACTTCTTATTTTACGGGTGAGAATCTCAGCACGTGCAGCCATACCGGCGTCTACTGTCTATTTCCTTTGCTGTAAACTTATACTTGTAAACTGTAATTTAGCAGTGGAACCTTTCAAATATTTATTCCTAGAACTAAATTTTGAATAATGCACATTGAGGTTTTTTTTACACTTTTTATTCTGGTATTAAAAACGATGATGTGTTATCAAGAGGACATAGAAAAAAATTTAGAAAAAAAATTATAAAGAGGATATAGAAAATTTCTACATAGAAAATATTTACATAAAAAATATTTATATAAAAAATATCAAAAAAAGGAATTTGCCTAAAGTCTCGAAATTTCAATTATTGAAGACAATATTTGTCTTCAATAATTGAACTTTCGAGACTTTAGGCAAATTCTTTTTTTGATGCTCAAATAATTGAATGCGTGGTTGGAAAAACAAATAATTCCGGATGACTTGGAGATTGAACAGTAACGTCTTGATGATTTCGTTTCTTGAATCTTCTCGACAGGCGAATAAACTTTTTCCTTCCGGTTGCAGGCAGTGCATATTTTGTGAAACGCTCTCGACACGATTCCACGCGTATTTCGTTACTCCTCGCAGTTTATTTTAATCGAGCTTAATCGAGTGAAATTTCTACGATTTCTTTGTGTCACGTCTGGTAAACGTCAGTGTTTCTGCTTTTATCGTCCGCTTGGAATTGGAATATCCAATTATGCGCTTTTTTCTATGTATTTAAAGAGAAATTGTTCGAATTTTGCTTTTTTCAATATTTTATCCTCCGTCACTGAAGTTCACAACTTCACATTTTTATCGAAACTTGAGAATCTTTTGTTGATGATAAAAATTACTAAATGCAAAAAAAAAAATTATGTTACGAAAATAGATGTAAAAAGAATTATTCATAAATCGGAGCTCGAACTAGATCCGTAAAAGTCAGTTTTTTTAAAAAAAAAAAAGTCCGTAAAGTCCGTAATTTAATTGAGAAAAGACGAAAAATTCGAAAATTGTACGATATAATTTGAAAAATTTTAGAAAAATTACAAATGATTACAGAAATTCAATTATTTTCAAAAGTAATAAAATTCTTCGCAAAAATTCAATTATGTTCTAAAAACTTTTTAAATTTTCGTCAAAATTTCAATTATTTTCAGAAATAATTAAATTCTTCTCCAAAATTCAATTATTTTCAAAAATTTTTCTCAATTTAATGATTTTTAATATCTACTATATTTTAATCAAATTTTCCAAAAGAATTCAATTATTTTTATAAATAATAAGACTCATTGCAGAATTTCAAATATTTTTAATATAAATATAAAATTGATTTTTTTAAATAGTTAAATTCTAGTAAATGTTTCTAATAAATATTGATTTAAAAATAATTTTAAGTTAAAATTTTAGATTATTATTGAATGTTAATAACTTTATAGAGCGTGTATTTTTAGAAATAATTAAATTTTAAAAAGGTTTTAGATTAAAATCTTTAAAAATCTGAATTTTTCATATTTTTAATTAACAATTATGTGGAATTAAATTTTTTAAGAAAGTTTAATTGCGGATTTTTTTTTTTTAATTATTTGAAGATTTTATTTTCTAATAATATATTTACTTGAAGAATTTAAGAATAATAATTGAAATTTTGTAAAATTGAATTATAAACAAATAAATTTGAAAATTTTCAAAGAACTTTTTCAAAAATTATTAAAAATAATGCTTATAGAGAATTTTAGTTAAAAACACGAAAAAAAAAATTTAATTTTGGAAAAGTTACAAATTATTGCAGAAATTATGCAATTATTTTCAAGAGTAATAATATTCTTCGCAAAAATTGAATATTGTTCGAAAATAATAAAATTCTGCTTATAGGAATTCAATTATTCTCACAAATAATAAAAAAAATCGTAGAATTTCAATTATTTTTTTCAATTCAATTTTAAAATACATCCAATTATTCAATCGAAAAAATTTTCAAATCAAAATTCATCTCAGGAATTCAATTATTTTTAAAATTTTTAATAAAATTCTTTAAAAAGTTTTAAATTATTTTCAAAAATTGTTATAAAATTCTTTAATATAATAAATTTCAATAAAATTTTAATTAAGTTCCTTAAAAAGAAATTAAATGTTTTCAAAAGTTGTCAATAAAATTCTTCGTAAAAATTAAATTTTAAGAAACATTAAATTATTGAATAAATTATTATTTATTTTTATATTTAAATAATAATTGAATTCTCGTGGAATTCAATTATTATTTTTCGTACTTTTAATTAACAATTCTGTAGAATAAATTTTTTTGAAAAAGTTTCTTTGAATTTTTGTTGAAATTATGTGAAGTTTTTATTTTCTGACCTATATTTAATTGAAGAATTTACAAATATTTGAAATTTCGTAAAATTGAATATTGTAAACAAATGGATTTGAAAATTGTCAAAGAACTTTTTCAAAAATTATTAAAAATTATCGATTTTAGGAAGAATTTTAGTTAAAAATTCTTGAAATTAATAATTGATAATGATTTTGTCACTCGGTAATTTTTAATTATTATAAAACATGAAGAAATCAATCAATTTCAATCAATCAATCAAATCAATTTAATTCAAATACAAAAATAATTTTAAGCGATTTTGTTTAATTGAAATTAGTTTGTAACCTTAATACCAATATATAGAAAATATCTACTGTTTTTGATTCAAAAATATTATTTGTTTGAATAATTATGTTTAATTTAAACAATATTTTCTATTTTGGTTTAAACAAAATATGTTTGAATAAAATATGTTTTGAATAAATAAATTTAATAAATACTTTCACTGGTTCGAGCCCTGATAAATAGTATAGGAACATACAGGATCTGGATCATGAAACAAATATTTCGTTAATCCGAACCTTTAGAGACATAATAAAATTTTTTCGGAAAATTGACGAAACGTCGCGCAGGAATCGTGATGGTAAATATATAAAAAAAAGAAGAAGAAAAAAAAACGAGAACATTTGATGAGGCTTCGCGCGTATCATTTACAGAGCAACGACCGTTGTACGGTGTCTTTTCACTGCGTAATTAGATCGGAGGAATACGAGTGTGAGCATGATCAACACAAGTACAAGCGGAACATGACCAACCACGTCGAGAAATATACATGTCTCGGACCTTTAGAATGTATTTACTTGAGCATATATTACGTTTGTATTCATATGTTTATGCTGCAATATAGTGTTGAGTATAGTTGGGGTGTGTGAGTGTATTTTATTGAAGGGTTCTTCGGTTCGATTACGACTAACTGTCCGCAGTAGAATTGCAGTGATATCTCTCGCCAGCCATCCGTGCTTACCAGATTCTATTCCCTTTGTTTTGACTGATAGCCACCAGACCATGACCCCTTCGATCCTTGTGCTTTAAATGTGCCGAGAGTTATTATGCCCCTCATTAGTCCGAATGTAAAAACTTCATTAGGTGTGCTACTCAAGAATACAACTCTTCATTTTTTCATCTGCGAAAAATGATTTATTTTTTAAGTTCTGGGAACTAGTTTTTTGGTTTTGGGACCTTCTCCATCAAATTTAAATTGTACTAATATTTTGACAAAAATTTCTGTACTTTGAAGCGAGAATGGAATATTGATGCGATATATGATCCGCATTGAATTTAAGACTTTGGTAAGTTTTTCTTTTTATATGAATTTATTTTGCATCTGAAAAATGTTTGTCTGTAAATTTATGCATTTATTAATTATAACTTTGAAAATAATTATTTTCCAAATGAAAAGTTAATATAAGACTTTAATGACAGAGTAATTAAAATTTTAATCCTTCTATTATAATGATAAAAATTGAATTTCTCTCAAATAATAATTGTCCGTTGAAGCAGGTCAATCCGGATGATGAATATTTAAAACTATTGCAATATTAATGTTGTCTAAACTGAGCTATCGATTTCCTTTAGCGTTTCCAATTCTATATTGAGTAACATTAATTAAACGAATTAATGACACAATAATTCAAAGAGATATAAATTTTATCGGCGCAAAATTTCTTTTTTTTTCGGCATATTAGAACGAGTGAATGAATTTCTCCTTTCAGTGAGTTTGTTTTCGCTCTGTAAGGTCTACTTTTATCTTATCTCCATATAAGCTTTGATACTGCGCTTTACTGCAATTATTTGCATTTTTCTTACGTCTACATTAATCTCCACACACTTTGTAGATGTGGAGATTATATTTCTGCATCTCTCAAGGTGCCTACCGGTTCCTGAGACAGTAAATATTCTCCAAGTCTGTCATTCTTTTCTTTTTTCTTTTTTGATTCCGGTTCTACTGTGTCTCTTTCTCTCTCCCATCGTTTGAAAAAGATAATAGATAAAACCGAGTCGAGTGTATATTCTATGGAAGTTTTCTGCTTTCCAGCTGAGAATGTAGAATTGTGTTGGCACGCAGATCTCATGTTACGGGAGTAAAAGGATCTGTCACCATAATGTGGCGTTTTAAAGATACGAGCTTAACGGAGCTTGCACAAGCCGCTCACATTACATGTGGGGTATAAATGTTGTTTGGTGTGTGTTTAATAACCATTTCTTCTTTAGTATTTCGTCGTTCATTAAATATGTAACTTTATTACTATTACATACGCACAAAAGTGGTTTCATTCTCTTATTGTCATCCGTATTGTATATCACTTGCATTCCAAGATCGTATCGTTCGAAAAATGATAAAATTTTTAACAAGTTTAAGAGACGTATCTTACTAATAACTACTACTGTGTACTAATATACTCGTCATAATCTAATCTTCGTGTTTAGTAGTCACCTTAATCGAAACATATATGTAATATGATTTTGAAATTTTTTATTGAAAAATATTTTTTTTTTTTAATATTTTTAAAAAAAATTTTTTTTTAAAAGACACTGATTATTATTGTGAGAAAAAATAGAAATATTTATTTTAAGACTTATTAATTATATTTCATTAAAAAAAGATTGAATGATCTTCTATAAAAATCGTTTTATTTTGTCAGGGAATTTTATCAAAAGTAGTATAAAAATATTTAATTTCTAGAATTTATAAAAAAATTATGAATTTTGTTGTCCAACGTAACAGATTTTAAAAAAAATATTAAAATTAGTTTTAAATTCTTTGTATTTCTAACAATAATTAAAGAAAATATAATTTAATTAAATTCATCGAAAACGCATTTGAAAGAGAAAAAATTTCACATCCTATAAATTAGTGAAAAATAAATCAATTTATAATTTTTTTTTGCAATAATATTATCAGAAAACAAATTTGAATTATTGAAAATTTGAATTAATTATAAAAAAAGTGATACGAAATTATTAGGAATTAAAATTTTCAGATTCTAAATAGAACGAGACATTAAAATAAATGAAATTCTGTTTTTCTTCGAAAATAAATTTTTTGAAAACCGTATTTTGTATTAATATTAATTCGTTTTTCCACAATAATTTATCAGTAAATATTTATATATTTTAAAATGTTAAATTAATGTTACTAATATTATAATATAGATTGAATTTCAAAAAGTTCCAAAGAAAAGTCAGGGATTTTAATTAAAAGCAGTGTCAAAAATTAAAATTTTATAATTTATAACAAAATTCTGAATTTTTATATGTCTTTTTTTGTTTGATTAATAAACTATAAAATTATCACGAATTTTAATACAAAACTTTCAATTTTTTCAATTTTAGACAAAAATTTCTTTTTAAATAACTTAAATCTTAAAAAGCTCTTATTAAATTATTATAAAATTATTATTTAGAAATTATTTCATGAATAATTTTACTTATAATTATTCAAAAATAATTTTACTTAAAATTATTTAAAAATAATTGAATTTTATAAGAGTTGCGTTTACAATTTTTATAAATAAATTAATTTCAAATGATTTCAATTCAAAATTTTAGAAAATTTCAATTTTAAATTCTTTTGAAATTAATTGCATCTTTTATACATATTTAATAAATTTAATTAATTTTAAAAGTAATTGATTTTGAGGAGAATTTTAGAAAAACTCTAAAAAAAATTGTATAATTGGAGAAGTTGCAAAAAATAGCAATTTTTAGAAATAATTGAATTTTAAAAAGATTTCAAATTCAAATCTTTGGAAAATATGAATTTTTCATACTTTTAATTAATAATTCTGTAGAACAAATATTTTTTAATATATGTTTAATATTATTTCAAAAATGTTATGCAATTCTAGGAAAAAATTCAATTATCTTGATAAATATCAAAATTGTTTCTAGAAATTCAATTATTTTTATAAATAACAATATTCATCGCACAAGAATTCAATTATATTTAAAACTAATAAAATTCTTTACTTAAAATTATTCAAAAATAATTCAATTATTTTCAAAAATTTTTTTTTTAATTTCGTCAAGATTTTATTTATTTTTATAAACAGAAAAATTTTTCGCCAAAATTCAATTATTATAAAAATCTTTTTAAAAAATTTTTTGTCGATTTCAATTTTCTTTATAAGTAGTAAAATTCTTAGGCAAAATTCAATTATTTTTAAAAATATTATTACAACTCTTCTCAGAAATTCAATTACTTTCAAAAATTTTAATAAAATTATTTAAAAATTCAATTATTTTTGAAACTAATAAAATTCTTCCCAGGAATTCAATTATTTTCAATAATTTTTTAAAAATTCTCGTCATTATTTCAATTATCTTTAAAATAGCAAAATTCTTCGCCGAAATTCAATTATTTTTCAAATCTTTTCAAAAAAATTCTTGCCGATTTCAATTATCTTTATAAGTAGCAAAATTCTTTGCCGTAATTCAATTACTTTTAAAAATATTATTGCAACTCTTCCCAAAAATTCAATTACTTTCAGAAATTTTAATAAAATTATTTAAAAATTCAATTATTTTCATAACTAACAATATTCATCGCATAAGAATTCAATTATTTTTAAAACTGATAAAATTCTACGCAGGAATTCAATTATTTTCAACAATTTTTTAAAAATTCTCGTCAATATTTCAATTATTGTTAAAATCGTCAAATTCTTCGCCGAAATTCAATTATTTACAAACATTTTTCAATATCTACTATTTTAATAGTTTTCCAAATGAATTCAATTATTGAAAATAAAATAGTTTGTTATTCAATTTCAATTAAAATCCTCGAAAAATTCAATTGTTCTTAAAAAAATTTTTTTAATTCGTCAAAAAAATACAATTATTTAAAAAATTTGTTGATAAAATTCTTCATTAGAATTCGATTTTAAGAAACATTTAGTTATTCAATAAATTATTTATTTGCATTTTATTTGTATTTAAATAATTGAATTCTCGTTGAAATTTCTGATAAAAATTGATTTAAAAATTAATTTCCTTTAAAGTTTTAGATAATAATTGAATATTTTGAGAGTTTTAGGATGAATTTTTTTTTATAAATAATTGAATTTTGAAAATGTCAGGAAAAAAATCAAAACTTTGTCTGAAAATCAGAGAAAAGTCAGAGAAAAACAAAATTAAATTCTTTGTGACAACCCTGTAAATACTGCATAAAAAATTACCTAACTACATTTAAACAATTTTTTTTTTAAATTTTTCTCTGTAATTTTTTCATGGGAATTCAATAATAATAAAGTGAATTTGTTCAGATCCTGTGTGTACGTTATAGAATATTTAACCGAAAAGTGAGTGATTTTAAAGGGAAATGGAAATAAAACGTTAATTAAGAGGAATTATTAAGTTAGTTGCTCTCTCCCTATATAAAAGGGGTTAAGATTCATTAAAATTGTCGAGTTTCGTTTGTCTCTCTGTTAAAGCCGGCTCTCGCGTTTGCTCTCCCAACTCATTCAACACACAGCATCCAAGTTTCTATTCCGCGCTGCTTGTCTGTTTCATTCGCTCGCGCATTTGCCACTTGCAATATAAAACCAACTACTTTGTACTCTTGTATACTACCACCATAACGCATTGATTGATGGCACCAATTCCACTTTGTGTATTTGCAGCCAAATGGATGTACGTTAAATAATTCACAAAGTCGATTTTTAAAGTACTTTTTGCATAAACCTTCCGCCGAATCGAATTATTATCTAATTGTATATTTTAGCATATATGTTACAATATTCAAAAATAGAGTCACAATTTGATATCCCTTAGAAAAGTTGTGAGGACAATTTTTTAATTTTCAAACCTTCGTTGAATTTTTACTTTCGCTTATTTCTTTTTGTTTTCGATGAAAGAGTTTTGAGAGTGGGAGGAGAAATGTGTTTTTTCAAACTCTTCCTGGTCGTGTTTTACAAAAATGTTCCTTTTTATCGAGATATAAAGGATTAGGCGTGTCTGAAGAATGGATTATAAACCTGCTGCCTTCTCTTAAAATTCAGGCTCTCTGACCGACGTCAAAATAAACACTTTGCTTCTTCTTCTTTATTCTTCTTTTGTGCCTTGATCTGCACAAACATATACCTGTTCGATTGAATACCATCTCGATTGACACTCTGGTCATCTTGGGAATAACATCTCAATTACATTTTTTCTCGGGAATAATTTTATAACGTCAAAATATACTTAACATATCGACTTCTGAATTCATTACCGTGGTTTGATGCCTTACAAACCAAAAAATATTTTTAACTATTTTAAAATAATTTTAACTTTTTCTTTCTGTTTGACTTTCAGAGTCAAAATTCTTTTCCGAAAAGTTAAGCACCAAGGTACTTGGCTCCTTTTTATCATTTTAGGGTGAAAAGAAATCGAGATATTTCCCTACTTGGTAGGGATGTCAAGTGTGGTATGGAGATTTTATCGAGCAATTCTTCTCTAGTGTTTGCTTGCATTTGGCAGAGTGAGAGAGAGAGAGAGAAATACTTTTTTTTGGGGGAACGGGAAACAGGTGGTTCGGATGTTGTAAGGTCAAGAGGACCGGGCCAAGTGTGCCAAAGCAGACCCCGAATAAAAATTAAAGTCGTCAGTATGTAGGATCTATGTTGGCTGGCCTACCTGGCGACATAGGCCTGCGAGTCAAATCGGACGTAATGCCTACGTAAGAATGTAACGCTCGTCGCTTTAAATTCTACGTAGGCCAACAAGCTAGAACCTACGTATCAGTTTTACTGTAGGTTGTACATAGGCCACATTATGTAGGATCTACAATCGCTTGGTTACATCTACTCTATGTATGGCAGAATATGTAGAGCCCACGTAGCAGAAGTGCATATGTTCTACGTAGGCCACGCTATATAGAATCTACGTAGTATTTTTCTGTAATATTTACATAGGCCTGACTATGTAGAATGTAAATAGAAATTTTGAATGTAGTCTATGTAGGCCAATTGTTATAAGATCTATGTAGTGCTAATAAGTACTTTCTACATAGATTTATAATCACACAAGATATATATATATATATAAATTTGAAATTCTATAATTTTATTAGATAGTAATTGTTGACAAAAAATTCTAAACTGCAATGTTTTTTTTGCAAAAAGTAAAAAATTATATTTTTATGAATTTATCACTTGGTAAAAATTACACAATTTAAATTAGAAGGAAATTAAGTAGGGATTTATATTTAATCTAGTTTTGGTTTTCACATTACATGCGGGAATTCAATTAATGTAGTTCTAATAAACAAACAGACTACGGAATAAAATTAAGACATGATATTCAATTATATATAAGTATATTGAGATTCATTCAGTTTCAGTTATTCAGTCTACTATTCCTTTACAATTGTAATTATAAATTAAATAGGTAGTTATTATATTCAATTTAATTATAATTATTTCATACACATAAATTTTCTTAATTTATTGAATAAATGAAATTAATAATTTCCACAAAATATAATTAAAATATATATCAGTCCTTTAAAACTTTTTATTACACAAGAACACTTAAACAATTCACTTTAATATTCACTTTACAATTCACTTTTCACATATCCATTTTAATGCAAAAAAAATTCTGCTTACGAAAAAATTCACTTCACAAAAAATATTAACTTCAAAATAATATTGACACACACGGTTTTAGACTCTTTGTGACGAATGCTAAAGAGCAACTGACGCTCGAAAGACCTTCGGAAAAAGATTTTACAGAAAATATTTAAAGTTCCTGAACATTTGCCCTGTATATTTCTATCTGAAAAATTTCTAAGTTTTTGTCTAAGTAAATCTATAAGAAAAAAGAGAAGTAGAAAAGCTATAAAATAGTCCCCCTCTTACAATGAGGAACCCTTAAGATGGTCAACTACGACTAACCAGATGTGACAAACTCTTGAAAATAAGAAAATTCTTTTAACATTTTATATATTTTGCCTTTAGAGAAGAAATATTTACCATTTACAATAAAATTAACAAATGTAATTTTTTATTTGTTTACAATATAATTGTTATTATTTAGGATTATGGGTATAAAATAGAATAAGAAACAATATTATATTTTAACTTCTGCTTTTATTAAATACGCACTTGGAAGATGCATGTAATCTTTACTCTTTGCCTGATCAATTAAGACTAAAATGGAAATCACAGAACCAGAGAAAACTGACTCACATAAGCCTAATACTTCTGCAATAGTCTTTGTTCAAAAATGGTTTACAAAATTTGATAGCCGTCCGCCGTCCTGTCGTCTCAATATATAAACAGTTTAAAAGAAAAACTTATACGATCTTATATTACATTTCTAAGAAAGAATGATTTTTGATAAATAATTATTTTATAAAAACTAACAGTTATTTTTAAATAAATTGAAATTTTTAGAATAAAACTGCTGATCTAGTTATAAAAATATTTTTAACTTTTTGACAGTCAAATTTTTGTAATAAAATTTAGGATAAAAATATCTTTCATTAACAGACAAATAGCTTGTTTTATTTTATTTTCAATCATTATTTTCATTTAAAAGTCTTTGTATATCCTATATAAATATTACATCTGTAGACCTACATAGAAAGGCCTGCTCATAACTTATCTCGATATTACGTCGACTGTCCTGTATATTTCCTACATATGAATGCAGATGAAGATCCTGCCTAGATTTAAAAATTAAATGCCTACATAGAAAAGCCTATTCAAAACTTACCTCGACATTACGTTAGATGACTTATATCTTTCTTATGTACAAATTCTAATGTAGATCCTACATAAATTTCATGTATATGGGCCTACATAGAAAGACCTACTAAAAACTTACCTCAATACTACGTTGAGTGGCCTATATCTTTCCTATTTACAAATTCTAATGTAGATCCTACATAAATTTCATGTATATGGACCTACATAGAAATACCTACCAATAACTTACCTCAATACTACGTTGGGTAGCCTATATATTTCCTATGTACAAATACTAATGTAGATCCTACATAAATTTCATGTATATGGGCCTACATAGAAAGTCCTACCAAAAACTTACGTCAATACTACGTTGGGTGGCCTATATCTGTCAGACATAAGAATACCGATGTAGATCCTACATAAATACAACAATTATAGGCCTACATAGAAAGACCTACCCAAATATCACCTCAATACTACGTTGGGCGACCTATATCTGTTAGACATAGAAATGTCGATGTAGATCCTACCTAGATTCAGAAACTGCAGGCCTACATAGATATGTCTACACAAAACCTATGTCGACACTACATTGTGAGGCCTACATCAATTGACTATAGAAAGGCCTACGTATATCCTACATAGATACTACATCTTATAGGCCTTCATAGGAAAATCTACGTACACTCTACATAGAATGTACATAACTTGGCCTACATAGAAGGCCTATTTTAATCCTACACAAAAACTACGTAGTAAATACATAGGCCGTACTATTTTTTTACTCGGGACCCTTTTTGCCTCTTTTCAGCACGTTCCTCTGATTCTATCGGGTCCACGGCACTTTTCAGGTCAAGTGCACCAAAAATTTTATTGGTACTGAAAAGAGAGTACTATAAAAAGAAGAAACGCACCTCTCGCGCAGTCAGCTCTCAATTTAGCGCCATGGGCGTCAACAACAATTGGCGCGCAGAAACTTTTACCTACCGCAGTGTTACTTCTTCTTCTTCTTCTTCTCTCTGCCTCAGATTTTTGCGCACACCTTCATTTTTGCGACCCTCTCTTACTTCATCTTTAAACCACTCAAGCGTATACTTCGAGTTTCTGTCTCTCTCCTTTCTCTATCTTTTCCTCTTTTTTTTCTCTTTCTCTCTCTCTCTCTCTCTCATAAACGTGTTGCCGTGGATGTATTTCCTCTCTTGGGAACCGTAATTTTCGGCGCAAAAAATTTAATTGCCTTCGAGTGAAAAATACACTTTTTTGTAGCACGTTTTTTTTCACTCCTCGAGTTACAGATTTGGCTTGGAAAAAAAAGGTATTTGAATAGAGTGTGAGTAATGTCCACTTTATTCAAATAACTTTTTGTCTTGTAGAAAAAAAAACAAGAAAATGAAAACAAAAGATTCACTAATTACACATATTTTTCAGTTTTTCTAAGAATATCGAATTGAGACAAAAAACGTTGCACTACAATTGTCCTATTTCTTAAACCGAAGTTTTAAATATCTGTTTAGGGAAGAAATTAATTCTAAAGTTGTAAAAAAAAAAATTAGAGGACAAAAAAATATCGCAAATTAAATATTCAAATCCGTTTTTATGGATTGTCAAACTCTTTAGATTCAATGTCCGATTGTAAAGAATTAAATAGAGTTTCAAACTTCTTGAGATTCAATATGGAGACGCTTCTCTCCACCTGCGAACGTCAAGGCCACCGCTAGATGTCAGTTTAGTTCTTTCTTGGAATTTTTACTGACATCTGGTGGTGACCTTGGCGTTCTCAAGTGGATAAATCAAACCACCTTTTTATTCTTTAGAAACTTTATATTTAATAAATATTTATATTAAATATTTATAAATAAAAAAAAATATTATAAATTATAAAATTGCATAGAATTCTAATAAAAACCCTTCAATTTTTTCTATTTCTGATAATTATTTCTTTATAAATAACTTAATTCTTGAAGAACAGTCATAAAATTATGACTTAAAAATTATTTAATGAATAATTTTACTTACAAATTTCAAAATTAATTGGATTTAAAAATAGGAGTTGCGTTTACAATCTTCATAAATAGATGGAACTTCAAAGATTTGAATTTGAAATTCTATAAAATATCAATTTTTTAAATGATTTTAAATAGAAATTTTAAGAACTGATTACAGACATTCAATTATTTTCAAAAGTGATAAACTTCTTCGCATAAATTTTTAAATAAAGTTTTAAAATACTCGTCAAAATTTCAATTATCTTTATAAATAATATAAAATTCTTTTCTGAAATTCAATTATTTCGAAAAATTTTAATAAAATTCTTGTCAAAATTTCAATTATTTTCAAAAATTTTCCTCATTTTAATTATTTATAATAATTACTATTTTAATAAAATTTTTCAAAAGAATTCAATTATTTAAATAAATTATTAATAAAAATTTCACAGAAATTTAATTAGTTATCAATTTTTTATAAATTTCTTCGCATCAATTCAATTATTTAAAATTTTTTAATGAAGTTTCTAGAAAGGAATTCAAATATATTCAGAAAATTAAAAAAAGAATAGTTCTGAGATATTCAATTATTTCGAAAATTTTAAATAAACTCCTTTCAAAAATTATAATATTTTTAAAAATGTTGACAAAATTCTTTACAAGATTTAGTTAAAAAAAATTACTTTTAATACAATTATTCTTAAGAATTCAATTATTTTCACAAATAATACATTTTTGTATAGGAATTCAATTATTTAAAAAAATTTGTAATAAAATTCTTTACAAGAAATTAATTGCTTTCCTAAATAATAATATTTTTTTCCGGAATTCAATTATTTTCACAAATAAAATTCTTCAAAGGAATTCAATTATTTAAAAAAATTTTTTATAAAATTTGTTACAAGAATTCAATTATTTTCATAAATAGCAAAACTTATCGCAGAATTTCAATTATTATTTTTTGTACAATTTTAAATAAAATGGTAGAAAATTTTATTTATTCTTAATTTTTTTTAAAATTTGCCGAAAGAATTCAATTATTTAAAAAAATTTTTGATAAAATTCTTCATAAACATTTAATTTTAAGAAATATTCAATTATTTATTCTTGTATTTAAATAATTGAATTCTCGAATAATTTACTGATAAAAATTGATTGAAAAATGAATTTCACTTAAAATTTTAAATTGTAAATGAATGTTAAAAGCATTAGAGCGTGAATTTCTATAGAAATAATTGAATTTTTGAAAAGGGTTCAAAAAAAGGGGTTATTGATGTTTTTTAATAATTTTGCAATTAAAGAAATTCGTAAATAAATGTAATACAACATTTTTTTGAAAATCTAATAATTTTTGGAGTGAATCAGAATATTCTTCAGGGTCAGAGAAAAAGTCAAAATCAGTTAGAAAAAATTCTCTGGAAATAAGGAAAAAGTCAGGGAAAAGCAAAATTATATTTTTTTGACAACCCTGTTTAACCCGGACAAGAAATTCGTTTATTTGAAATTTTGAATATTCAGAAATTATGAATCACGAGAAATGAAGGAATACAAACGAAGTAAATTAAACTTTTATTGCGTAATTATATTTATTGATTTTTAATTTTCTTAGAGCTTTTATTCGTTGAATTTTTTTTTCACCAATTTGAAAAATTGTAACTACTACATTTTTGGTACGAATACCCAGGCGCCCTATTGTTTTAATAGATTGTCTCCATTGTTTTTATTTTTGGTATGTGGAGAAAATCGATTTTGAATGAGAAAATATCTGTGTTTTATGCGCAGGGAAAAATATTTTTCATCGAATTCAATGACATGTTGCAATTTACGTTTCTAGATGAAGTATTATCGAGAATATGGACTATTATAATGATGTTGGTATTGTTATTGGTACTGATACTATTATTGTATACTATTATTATTGCATACTTTTTGGTTGGTATTGTAAGTGTATCTATAAAAGTCGTATTGTACATATACACCAAAGTCGAATATAAATATATGAATATGCATTATACAGAAGGTTATAAAAATGATAAAGTCAGACTCAAAAGAACAGAAATGAGAAAGACGAGATTAATCCTAAGTTACGGATTGCGCAGGGTCTTGTCTATTGCTATAGAGAATTTATAGGATTGAGATATCGCTAGAAGCACAATATATATATATATATATATATATATGTAAAGGTATTTCTCTTCTCTCTTTGCGCTCGCTTCGTCCTTTGGTTTCGAATATACTGCTTTTTTGTATGTGCGCTTCACCTTTTGCATTCGCGTTTAAAGCATTTGTTACGGACGGAAAACGATTTTACGCGTCCACAGCTGCCTGTCGTTATAATCGAAATTCATTTTTCCTTCGTACCCATCTTTCCATCTGTAATTTTCACTGGTTTCTATTTTTAAAATGTCACGAAAATTTATATATATCCAAACGCTCATTTGTATGTGTCTATTGATTTTTTTCTATTTTTGGAATTTTTAGAAGTTATTTTTAGAATGATTTTAAAAATGGATGCAGCTTCAGTTGACATGATCTTATTTCAACATATTGAAATTTTGGCTAATTTGATTTCTATTAGACCAAATAATGGATAAGTTCAAGAAACCTTTAGAATTAAATTATTGAATAATTTACCGATAATTTATTTTACAATCCTAGACAACTGTCCTACTTGTACAATTTGCAGATATAATAGTTAAAATCTAGATTAATATCTTGTTTGAATTGGATTTTTTTTGTATTTTCCATTTTGAAATTTTCTTTGACATAATTAATTGCTGGTAATTAACGTTAATACGCTCAATCAGCTTGATTAAATTACAATTTACGACCTAAAAAAATTAATAATAAACCAGTTTTACAGCCAAGTTTGCCCTTTTATTATACCGGTTTCGTTTCCCATTTACCGTAAATTGATTATTTGTCTTACTCTTTCATATATACTTGAAAACTCCGAGCGAAATAAATCTACCTTATTGGAAATTATAATAGAAAAAAGCGAAAAAAATAAAAAGTTTGAAATTATTTCAATACGATTTGCTATTACTATATACACATTCACGATCGTGAATAAGAATCTAAAAATCATTTAACGTCCCTACAAGAATATTAATAAACAGATTACGTCGCTAATAATAAATAATCACACAGCCCGATCTCGGGGTAGAATCATCTCGTCAAAATGGGGACATGCTTTTTGAAATTTGCATTAATTAAGAGCGAATCCTTGATTGGAGGCGAGAGCATAGTCAATTTGTAAGCGTATAATTGTCCGAGGGATATTATGCAAGATATTAGGACGATAGCTCGTATTTAACATCTTAATGGATATTTTAAATGCAACCAGGGCCCTAATTGCTCGGCAATGTTTTTATGCGGATTTCAAGTTATACTTAATATAAATTTGCTAGCCTCTCGCAAAAGTCATCAAAAGAGAAAGAGAAGTGCATATAAAAAAAAGTTTGAGCAACCGATTCGCGGTTTCGAGCATCAGGGGCAGGAATATATTTCTAAATGCAATGTATGCATATATTTGACATTTACGACTTAACCAACCCACCGCGCATTTGGTTTTATCTTTTTTTTTCTCTCTCTCTCTCTCTCTCTTTCTTTGCGAATTGTTGCTCTGCTTTTATTTTTTCCCCGAAAGAAAGGTTGGGTTATGTTGTGTTCTCAACTCGCAAAACTGAATATACACGTGCTTAAATATACACACTTTGCCTCGTGAAAAATGAGCGGGCCTCGTAAAATTGGCGTAACGCATGCAAATTACAGGACCGTTCGAATTAAGATATCTGCTATCGTTTTAATACGCGGGAAATGACTCAACCGAGTAGCGTGACCCAATCGTATATATATATACTTTATTGTTAATACTTAATAATCTATGCATTTTACGATACTGTTCATATTTGAATTTCTCCTTCGAAAAAAAGGCTTTTAATTACCACGTTTGGAGAAAGAATTATTTCTCCTTTTTTCCTTTCGAATAAACAGTTCAACTGTTTTAATGCCAAAGTGCTAATTTTTTATTATTTCGATATGCCTCTTGATCGTTGATAAAATCTTGTTTCTATATGCACTGTAAAAATTTGGGGATTTTTCCATCAGGTTTTTTGTGGAATTTATATTAAAATTTATATTACAAATTTATAAGGATATATATTTTTACTACGATTTTGTGGAATTTTCCACAAATTAGTGAAATTTTCTACAAAATTGAGAAAAAGTGGTAAAATATTAGAAAATTTTCTACAAAGTAAAGGGGAAAACTCGCTTTTTCACAAAAACCCAAAAGAATCAATTTTTTTTAATGAAAATTCAAATACATACAAAAAATAATAACATTTTAGAATTATTTTTAACATTTTGGAGAAAAAAATTATGTTAGAAAAATATTTCATTAAAATTCATCAAAAAATTAATTAGTTTTTTTAAATAATATAAAAGCTTTTTTAAAAAATTCAATTGTTTTCGAAAAATTACATTGAAATATGTTTAAAAACTACTTAATTCTTATAACTTTTTAAGATTTAATTATCTTCGAATAAAGCAAATAAAAATTTACTTTTTTTGGCATATTAAAATTTCTTAGAAATCAGTCATATTTATAATTAAAATTTTTCAAAAATTTTGATTATTTTTATTTTTTGAAAATATTATACCTGAATAAACTGAAGAAAAAAACGTGGACAGTTACAATCGTTCTAAAAAAATGGAATTTTTAGATTTAAATAATTTAATTGATTTAGAGATGAAGTTTAGTTGAAAATTATTTAAAATAAAATTAAGGGTGTCTACTGACCGGGAAAACCGGGAAATAGCCAAGAATTTTATGCCAAACCGAGAATTTTTTCATCAAATTAAAAAGGTTTCATTATTTTAATTTGTTTTTAAAAAATCGCTTTTTATTTCAATTATTATAGATATTTATACTGTTCTCTAAATTTGAATCAGTTAGAAATAATTAATTTGATAGTAAAAAATCAGTCACTGATTCAAATATAGTTAGTAAATAAATTTTTAAAAAATTATCGAATTAATAAAAATTTTGTGAAATTCAACTAAAAACAATTGAATTTGTTAAAGAATTTCATTAAAAACTTTTTAACAAATCGAATTTTCAAAGTATTTTAATTTAATAATTGATAAATAATTGAATTTTATAAATCTAATGTATTCATGTTTCTTAGAGCAAAGATTAATATTTAAAACTTTTATTAGTTATACTTAACATTTTTTAATAAAATTGAATTTTCCCGAAGTTTTTTTCAAAATTCTGAAAAATAAGATTTTTGAAATTTTTCAATTCTATTGTTTCAAGATAATTGAAATTGGTCGCCGTAATTATAATTTTATTTTTAAAAATTTCTTGGCAGTAATATACCTAAATAAAATAAATAGTAAAACTCATTGCAGAATGTCAATTATTTTTAATACAATTTTAATCAAATTCCTTGAAAAATGTAATAATTCTTAAAAATTTTATTAAAATTCATCGAAAGAATTCAATTATTTCTAGAAACTGTAAAAAAAATTCTTATCAAAAATTTAATTATTTCCATAAATAGCAAAATTCTTCAGATTTACTAAATTCTATTGAATATTATTTTTAAAAAATATTCTTCACAAGAATTCAATTATTTTCATAAATTTCCATAAAATTCTTAAAAAAACAATTCAATTATTTTCAAAAGTAATAAAATTCTTCGCAATAATTCAATTATGTTTTAAAATGTTTTTTGAATTCTCCTCAAAATTTCAATTATCTTTATAAATAATTAAATTGTTCTTCACAATTCAATTATTTGCAAAAATTTTAATAAAATTCTACGCAAACATTTAATTATTTCCACAAATATGTAATAACATTCTTTGGAAGGATTCGATTACTTTTGTAAGTATAGTAAAATTCTTTGCAGAAATTCAATTATTTTTAAAAATTAAAAAAATTCTGTATTTAATTGAATTATTTTCCAAATTTTTAATTAAAATTAATGATCCCCGCAAGATTTGAACGTTCAAATGAACGAAATATTTATTATTGAAGATATTTTAATAAATTAATAATCACAAACAAATTTAAAAACTGAAATATTTACGCTTAGAAACTCAGTAATTAATTTTTTGGATAGTAACGCGAAATAATTGCAATAAAAATTTAATTTGGAGAAGAAATAAATAAATTTCGTTCATTTGAACGTTCAGAACTTTAGAATCTTTAAAATTATTTTAAAAAAATATTATTTTCAAGAAATTTAAAGAAACTCGTCAAAAGAATTTAATTATTCATAAAAACTCTATTAAAAATTTTCGAAGCTATTTGTAGAATTATTTATGTTCGAAATCAAATGAATTAAAATTTAATGAGAAAAAAAACCGTGAAAAATTAGGACAAAGCTGGGAATTTTGTTGAACGAAAATAGTAGACACCCTGATAATTGATTTAGAGATGAAGTTTAGTTGAAAATTATAGAAAATAATTGAATTCAGGAAGGGTAAAGTTGTAATTTTTATAGAAAATATTAAATTTCATAAATTTTACTCATTTTTGGTAAATTTTCATATTTTCCTGTAAAAAAAATTTTGGCAGGGAAAATAATTTTAATGTCAGTAAATTGTCAGGAAAATTGATGAACTGAAACTTGTGACCACCCTGTTAATGCATTTCTGCATTTCGGAGTTTAATTCAAATCATGATTTAAATGTCAAGATTTAAATTCAGATTAAAATCATGATTTAAATCATTGCAGCCCTGACCAGAAGTTAGTTACTGATTGACAAGCAGTGAAAATGGTAACATTTTCACTGAATGTAAATCAGTAACTAACTTCTGGTTATACTTGACTTTCGTGGTAGATAAATTAAATTCCAAAAAATGGAACTGATTACACATTAGGTAAAAAAAAAAAATGAACTAGAGGGAGAAAAAAATCCTAATGTTCTAGAAAGATTATGAAAATTAGAGAAAAAGGGTTGCGCACATTCCGAAAAGACATTGTAATGTCCCTTCTGTTTCCGCTTCTTTAGAAGCCATCTTAAATTCCGCACCCTCCTCCTTCCTTTGCGACCGAGAGCCATGATTCTTTTCTTCTCCTCTGCAGAGACGAATGTTTTGTTCAACCTTATTCCCCATATACGTGCGCATATACATACATATATATATATATATATATATATACATACTGCATAGAACACATTATATGTATACACATACGTGTATA
Organism: Leptopilina heterotoma; assembly: GCF_015476425.1. Taxonomy (NCBI): domain Eukaryota; kingdom Metazoa; phylum Arthropoda; class Insecta; order Hymenoptera; family Figitidae; genus Leptopilina; species Leptopilina heterotoma. The sequence continues at coordinate 715,205 of NW_025111150.1, forward strand.
TTTCTACGGGAAAAGTATGGGGGTCCAGGAGCAGCTTGGCACTTGTGCAATGTCAGGGGAGAGATATGAAAAAGGGGGAGATAATACTTTTTTTTCCTTCCTTTCTGTTATTTTTTTTTTTTTTTTTTTTTTTTTGTTAGGCTGCATCTTTCTTTGTCCTTTGAGTTATCCGAGAATTCGTCGGAATCCCCCCGTCACTTTTATATGGGTTGTCCTCGGAAATGTGCTAACTTTATGGTTTGAATCAACACCCAAAAGAAGATAAAATCCGGAGAAATAACAAAAGCTAATGTATTCTTTACGTACGTACGTATTCTTTTACCTCGAGAGATATCTACTTTTGTTTCTATTTTTAATTGACATTTTGTCAACAATTTTTTTGTTTTTTTTTCTTTTGTTTTGTTTGTCTTTCTTTTTTTATGGTAACTGCGAATTAAGGGCATATTTACGCTTTTGTGCGCACATTCAATGAATGTATATATATGTATACGGTAAAGTTGGATATAATTTATTGTGAGGAATAAATTTCGCGGTAAATCATGACACTTACAATCAGACAATTCTGACTTGGTCGGAGGGAATTTTTCCTCATTATATGTGGTATTTCTGTATATGGGACACATTTTCCCCGAGATGGTAAAATCAATTGAAGGAGAAAATAACTGTTGAAGTTATTTGAATAAGAGATATTTTATTCTATTGACGTTTATTTCGTGTGTAATTGTATATTATTAATTCTTTATTTAAGAGATTTCGGATCAAAAATGTTTTATCGTGATTTTCTTTATTTGAAAATATATTTCCGTAATTTTATTAACTTAATTTTATATTAATTAAAATATATATTAAAATATTAAAATAAAAATAAAAATTATCGTAACTTTGATTATTAATTAATAGAAATAGAAATTAAAATTATCATAACTTTAATTATTAATTAAATGTTTTGACATTTTTTTAACATTTTTTTTTCTTTTTTCAGGTAAGTGTGCCTTTTTACTGCTTATCCAATTTCTGGCGGTAAGAAATAACTACAATTATTTTTAACTTTTTTAAAATGAAAAAAAGCCCGGCAGGAGACACAGATGGTCCCCTTTTTCAGCCCTAAAATTATAATAAAATGCACCAAAACACCTAAAATTTTTTAGATTCTTCTCTTTTTCTTTTTTAAAGCAATGAATGTATCCAAAAAATTTCGCACTATTTTTACTAGGAAAAAATTTAATAAAGTAACGAATTCTCGTCAAAATTTCAATTATCTTTATAAATAATAAATATCTTCTCAGGAATTCAAGTATTTTTAAAAATTTCAATAAAATTCTTCTTAAAAGTTCAATTCCTTTCAGAAATTTTTCTCAGTTCAATAATTTTCGATATCTACTATTTTAATAAATTTTTTCAAACGAATTCAATTATTTAAAGAAAATGATTGATAAATAATTAATTTTTAATTATTTTCAAAAATAATAAAAATCTCACATTAATAATTAAAATTGAATTTGTATACATTTTTTCGAAAAAAATCAATTATTATAAATTTTTTTTTATAAAATACTTTCAGAGATTCAATTACTTTTAGAAATAATAACATTTTTTCCAATTCAACTATTTTCATAATTAATAAAACTCATCGCTAAAGAATTCAATTATTTTTAAATTTTATAAAATTCTTGATAAGAAATTTATATTAAGAAATATTCAATTATTCAATAAATTATCTTTTATAATAGTTATAATAATTATAATAATTTAATTTTCGTTGAATTTTCTAATAAAAATTAATTTAAAAATAAATTTCAGTTCAAATTTTAGATAAGAATTGAATATTTGAAGTGTTACAGAATGAATTTTTAGGAATAATTGAATTTTAAAAAGATCTCAAATTAAAATCTTTAAAAACCTGAAATTTATTGAAATTTTTTAAAGTTCTCCAAAAATCAATTATTTCTGAAAATTTTAATAAAATTCTTGGAAAAATTCTAATTATTTTCAAAAATTTTCCTTAATTTAATATGATTTTCAATATCTACTATACACTGAAAAAAAAGTGCTGTTGAATCAAATATCTCCATGCTATTGAATTCCCCGTCATTGATTCAATGACACATTTATTAATCGAAAAGTATATTGCTTAAAATGAAAAAATGAAACTGTTTAAATTAAAAGTACGGTACTGTAGAATTAATGATATTGTGCAAATTGTTTCTATAGTTCATCTATATATAGCAACAGAATAATTTATTGCTTCTTTGACATTATTCATTTGAAGCATCTAATAGATAAATTTGAAGAAAATGCATGTAAATTTAAATCAAATGAAAAATTGTTTGCTCTAAAGAAGCGCGCTCTGAAAACGAAAGCATATGCTTTCGTTTCAATGAGTGGTGCTATTGCGGACTGCCTATAGCATATGCTATAAAAATAAGAACACTATGTTTTGAGACATTGACAGGTACTAAATTTATTGAAATACTTACCCACATATATTTATATGTTTATTAAACCTGTCGTTTTTGAGATTCCAATATAAAAAAGTATTATTTAAATTCTTTTAATTAATTAATGACTAGTTAAATATAAATTCCCTATATAAATTCCCTTATATACGCGAAAAATCTCGAGCACGGTATTTAACCACAAAGTAAGTGCCCAACGTTGAGAAGCGGATGTATTACATTGCAGCGCGGCGGTTCTCGTCTATCACGGAAGTTAAGCGTCGTTGGTCGCGGTTACTAAATGGATGGGTGACCGCTTGGGAATAGCCGTATTTTTCTGACTAAAAAAGATAAGTGTGTTTGAATGTGTATGTGTGTGTGTGTTTAGCCGTTGGAAAAAATGAAAATAATAATAAAGATGTATATGTTAGTGTGAAAAATTGAAAAAAAGATGTGTATAAAAAGTGTTGTGTTAAAGGTGTGAGAATTAATTATAGTATATAAAAAACATGTGAACAAAAATTCCCTTTTTTCAATTTATCGTTGGTATATATTTAACCACATAAAAGAATTGAATTAACAGTATGGTGTTATTCAATCGATAGCAACAACTAAAAAAATTAAGAGTACAAATTTTTGAATCATAAAAATGATGCTTTTAAATTTAAAAGTTATAGTCATTGACTCAAAAGCATATACTGTTAAATTAAAAAATTTTGTTTATTGATTCAAAAGGATTCACCTTCGAATTAACATAGTATGCTGTCAATTTGAGAAATATGCTTTTGTTTCAAAGAAAGTGATACTATCGAATCATTAGAATCGGTGCTTTCAAAACAACAGCATATACGTTAGGCAGCCCGTTATGACACTATTCAATGAATCAAACCCATATGTCATTGATTCAACAGCATTTTTTTCTCCGTGTATTAAAAATTTTTTTCGAAAGAATCCAATTATTTTCTAAACCTTTAATAAATTACTAGAAATAATTCAATTATTTTCATAAATAATAAAATTCTTCGGAAGAATTCAATTATTAAAAAAAAATTCTTTGCAGGAATTCAATCATTTTTTATAATTTTTAATAAAATTTTTCGAAAGAATTCAATTATTTTCTACAAGTTTTAAAAATTCAGAGGAACAATTATTTAATTATTTTTAGAAATAATAAAAATTTCACAGAAATTTAATTATTTGCAAATTTTTTTTATAAATTTCTTTGCAATAATTCAATTATCTACCATTTTAATCAAATTTTCTAAAAGAATACAATTATTTAAAAAAATATTAATAAAATTCTATGTAAACATTTAATTATTTTCATAAAATAATAAAAACTTCACAGCAATTCAATTTTTTACAAATTTTTTATAAATTACTTCTAAATAATTCAATTATTTTCATAAATATTAAAATTTTTACAGGAATTCAATTATTTTTGTAAATAAAATTCTTTTTAGGAATTTAATTATTTTCACAAATAATAAAATACTTCTCGCAGAATTTCAATTATTTTTAATACAATTTTAATGGAATGTCTCGAAAAGTGTAATTATTCTTAAAACTTTTATTAAAATCCTTCGAAAGAATTCAATTATTTAAAAATTTGTTGATAGAATTATTTTACAAGAATTCAATCGTTCAATAAATTATTTTTTTCATTTAAATAATTAAATTCTAGTAGAATTTTCTAATAAAAATTGATTTAAAAATGAATTTCACTTAAGATTTTAGATTATAATTGAATATTAAAAGCATTATAAGCGTGAATTTTTAAAAATAATTGAATTTTAAAAAGGTTTCATATTAAAATCTTTGAATATTTTTTAATTTTTCATACTTTTAACTAACAATTCTGTAGAAGAATTAATTTTTTTGAAAATATTTATTCTAATTTTACTTGGAACTATTTTTTTGAAGTTTTTATATATTTAATTGAAGAATTTCCGAATAATTGAAATTTTGTAAAATTGAATTGTAAACAAATGAATTTGAAAATTCTCAAAGAACTTCCCCAAAAATTATAAAAATAAGAGATTTATACATCGCAGGATTTCAATTATTTTGAATACAATTTTAATCGATCTGCTCGAAAAATGAAATTATTCTTTAAAATATTATTAAAATTTGTCAAAATAATTCAATTATTTAAAATTTTTTAAAGGAATTCTTTCAATGAATTTAATTTTAAGAAACATTTAAATAGTGAATAAATTATTTCTATTTGTATTGAAATAATTGAAGTCTCGTAGAATTTTTTCATAAAAATTGATTTTAAATAAATTTCAGGTATAATAATTGAATAAAAAAAGCATTGTGGTGTAAGTTTTTAGAAATAATTGAATTTTGAAAAAGGTCAGGGAAAAAGTGACAATTAGTCAGGAAAAAGTCTGGAAATCGGGGAAAAGTCAGGAAAAAAGAAAATTTAACTTTTGTGTGGCAATATCATGAAGAAGAAAAGAGAGTTCAGTTGTAAAAGAAAATAATTATAATTCGTTAAGATAATTAAATGACAGAGTTATTCAACACGCGTGCACACCCTAATTCACGAGTTGCTAACCGCTCACTTTTCTTTTCTTTTTTTTACTTTATATTTTTTATCGTGTGAGAAATTAGACACTGCGGAATTTTTGGAAATACCAACAAAATGTTTATGGTAGATCTCTGGATGTAAATTTTAAGTGTACATATCCCCTTTTTCGAATGCTGAGGCTGCAGAAATGTATCACAATGTTGATAGTCCTCTTTGTCTCCCCTCCTCTGTCCCTGCCGAGCACTCCCGAGTGTGTCTGGGGTTTTTAAAGTTGTTTCGTGTTGGTCGATGGGTCGCTGCTGGTTCCCCTGGTCCCAAGCAGGGCGGCCGCGCTCGTGGCGGTCAGGTATGCAAGGCTTGCAGACGAAAAAAATCAAAGTAGAAGAAATGAGAAAAGACAAAAAGAACTTTCCAAGTGGACGCGAAAGGAGAGAGAGAGAGAGAGAGAGGGGAAGGAAGGGAAAGACAAAGACAAAGAGAATAATGTGGACTTGGGTAGCTTGACCCGAACGACCTGCCGGGTCTAAACAAGCGGATGATCGGCTCTCGAAATATCTCCTGCTCCTGGGAACACATTTATGCATGTCCCTGCGCGTCTACCTCTCTGTCTACTGGCTCTTTGGTTCACCACTCGAAAAGTAGTATGAACCATGTCCTTTCATTCACAGCAGAAACTCTTTCATAAACTCGTATCCCACCTCCACCTTATTTCTTCTTGTTGCTTTCATTTCATCATCCCTTTAAAAAAAAAAAAATCAACGCGCAATTATGCCATTATGCGCCAAGGAAATTGTTAAATTTTTTTTCTTTCTCTTTTTTTCTTTTTTTCAAAAAAATATCTTCTTCCTTTCACAAACCTCAATCTGATCAAAAGCATACATGTTCCATTATATTGTTCAGCGGGAATAAAATGGTCCAAATTTAAAAATTTCTTTTTTATATAAACTTATTCGACGCTCAGTTAATTCGATTAAATTTTTATTCAAACGCTGCTGGAATAATGTACTGTTGTGTCAGAAAGTTGTTCTTTATGATTTTGTGAGAATTTTTTCATAATTCTTAATCAATTATTTTACAGTTTTCTTGAAAGTATCAAATTGGTGTATTAAGTGGATTAAATTGATGCCAAAAATTTGGATCAATTTTTTATTTATCACTCTAAATTTGAATTAGTTAAAATGTTTACTAATTTGAATTAGTGACTGACTTTTTGCTTTTGAATTAATAAATTTGACTAATATTCGTTTAATGGATTGAAGTTTTGCAAAGAATTTTATCAAAAAAAAAAAAAAATAAAAATAATTAAATTATTGCAAAGAATTTTATCAAAAAATTTGAAAATAATATTGAATTCTTTTCAAGAATTTTAATATTTATATGGAAATAATTGATTTCTTCCGAAGAATTTTACTCAAATTTTTGAAAATCCTAATTAAATTTTTCTGAAGAATTTCTTTTTTTTTTAAGATTTTTAAATAATTGTGTTTGTTAACAATTGAAAGTAAACATTTGACTATTTAATTTTATCTAAATTTTTAGAAAATAATTAAATTGTTCTCAGAATTTTATATTACAAGTTTTTTAAATTAATTTAAATCATTGAAGGAAATCTATTAAAATATTGAAAATAATAAAATTCTTTCGAGGAATAGATATGATTTTTAATAATATTAATTAAAAATGTTGATATTAATTGAACAAAGAATTTTTTTTCAACTTTTAAACAAAATCGTGTCTGTTAATAATTATAATTACAATTTTAATTATTGAATTTTATTAAAATTGTACTGAAATTTGAAAATAATTGAATTCCTGAGAAGAATTTTATTATTTATAAAAATAATTGAATTGTTCCTATGAACTTTTAAAACTTTTTGAAAATAATTGACTTCTTTCAAAAAATTTCAAAAAAATAATTAAATCTTTTCGTGAAATTTTATTAAAATTGTATTGAAAATAATTGAAATTCCTACAAAGAGTTTTACTTTTTCCAAAAATAATTGAATTCTTCAGAAGAATTTTTTATTTATGAAAATAATAATTAATTTCTTAAGTTTCACAAAAAAAATTCCAATTATTTTGAATTGATTATTTTTTATGTAGTAGTATTTTGAATAATATTAATTGAAAATTTTTATAGTAATTGAATTAAACAAAGAATTTTTTCTCAACTTTTTTAAATAATTGTGTCTGTTAATAATTATAATAAAAATTTTGATTATTGAATTTTATTAAAATTTTATTGAAATTTGAAAATATTAGAATTACTCATAGAAGAATTTTTATTACCTATTTATAAAAATAATTGAATTGTTTCAAAGAATTTATTAAAATTTTAGAAAATAATTGAATTGTTTCGAAAAATTTTATTAAGAATTTAAAAAAAAATAATTGAATTTCTGCAAAGAATAATTTTACTATTTATTAAAAATAATTGAATTCTTCCGAAGAATTTTATTATTTATGAAAATAATTGAATTATTTCTAAGAATTTATTAGAAAATAATTAATAATTTATAATAATATTAATATTATTAATTAATAATTTTATTAGAAATAATTGAATTATTTCTAAGAATTTATTAAAATTTTAGAAAATAATTGAATTCTTTCCAAAAATTTTTTTAAAAATTAAAAAAAATAATTTAAATTCTTTCGAAGAATTTTATTATTTATGAAAATAATTAAATTGTTCCTAAAAATGTATTAAAAGTTTAGAGAATAATTGAATAGTTTGGAAAAATTTTATTAAAAATTTTAAAAAAGTAATTGAATTCTTTAGTGAAATTTTATTAAAATTGGATGGAAAATAATTGGATTCCTGCACAGAATTTTATTTTTTTAAACGTTTATTAAAAAATGAATGTTAAATGAATTAAATTTAAATTATCAATTAATTTAAAAAAGTTTAATTAACAAATTTTACTAATATTCGTTTTTATCAATTTATTAGTAAAACTTACTAATCCAAAAGCTTTTGAATTTTTTGCTATTTACTAATTCAAAAGCAAAAATTTAATAAAAATTTTTATTTTTAAACCACAGAGTTTAAGTAAACATATTTAATCGACAGAGGCGTCGAAATGCGAACTCTTTTCTCGATATAAATAAATTTGAACCCATCAATATAAAAGAGACGAAAAAAATAAAGGAGAATAAGTAAAATTTTTATTTTTAAAAGGGGAGAAAAAAATTTTTTCCTTTTTTTCGTGAAAGAATAAGCATTAGTTCCTTTTCCAACAACCTTTTCATTAAAATCGACACAGTTGAGTGAACAATCGAAACATAAAGGCTTCACCGCGAGCTGAAACGAGGACAGGAGTAATTGAAAAGGATAAGGATTCGATGAGAAAGTGGACTGTGTAAAAGAGAGAAAGAGAGAGAAAGAGGAAGAGAGAATCTATTGAGTAAAGTTTCCTCTTTATTGAAACATTGCACAGTAACCAATAACTAGTACACTAACTAGAAACAATTGAGTCTTTGATGCGCTGGAATAATAAACTGTTATAATAAACTGAATAAATTGAATGAATGAGAGTAAAACTGTCCGCATGGTAGAACATATATTATATTGATGGAGCAAAGGAAGAAGAAGGTGCGCGCAAATAGTCTGTAATGTAGAACATAAACGACGATTGTAATTCGATGCAGTAATCAGGAATCTGTTGTTGAGGGACAACGCGTAATGTACGCATAGATTCGTCGATTGTATGCATAAGTTCCATAGAAGAAGTTGCAGCAAGTTTCTACTTATGGTGCAGCAGTATCTTTTGCAGCTTGTATAGATTCAAGATAAGGGGCTGGTTGTGATTTTAAAAGTGACAGTATATTACCCAGAGGTTCTCAATTTCTATCACCAATTCGTATTTTAATTTCATTCTTCCTTTTGATTCATCTTTTAAGAGAATTATTATTACTATCGTACAATTATTCTTATACTGTCATTTTTAAATATATCTCGAAATAAATATATAAGTCATGTTTCATAAAAAGCAATAAGTAATTTTTAATAAATAAGTTGAATTACAGGAATTATATCAACACCCTTTTAGCCTCACAGATTTTCTAAGGATATAAAATTGAGACAAAAAACGAATTAAAACGTTGCTTCGCAACATTTTGCTACGTTTTTTGTCTCAATTTCATATCCTTAGAAAAACTGTGCAATTAAATATTTACTTGAATCAAATGATTTTTATTTGAGTCAAATAAATTGTATTTGAACCAATAATTTAATTAAACGAATAAAAATGTTGCGCAACAATGCTTTTTTTCTCAATTTTATATCTTTAGAAAAAGTGTGCTTTTACAATCTTTCTTTAATTTTATCACCTATTTTATCTATTCCGTTGATTTTTCACTTTGTATTTTCAAAATTTCTTTCACAGAATTCAAACTTCAGTTTCTTAAAATTTCAATTAATCTAATGTTCCTAAAGTTCTGAACCGTTCAAAAATGTTTCCTATTAACTTTTTTTTAATAATTTTTCTTTTTAAAAAAAATTTTTAATTAGAAAGTTAATGTGTTGAACTCTTGTAAAGAATTTTATTGAAAAAATTGAAAATAGTTGAAGTCTTGCAAAGAATTTTATAAATTTGAAAATAATTAAATTTTTCCAAAGAATTTTTTTAAAAAAATTTCAAAATAATTGAATTTCTTCTGGGAATTTTAATATTTATATGGAAATAATTCAATTCTTGCAAAGAAATTTATAAAAAAAATATGAAAATAATTCAATTTTTCCAAAGAATTTTATCAAAAAATTTGAAAATAATTGAATTCCTTAAGAAAATTTTAATATTTATATATAAATAATTTAATTCTTGCAAAGAATATTATTCAAATTTTTGAAAATCCTAATTAAATTTTTTTGTAGAATTTCTTTTAATTTTTCCAAATAATTGAGTTTTTTTTAATAATGTTAATTGAAAATTTTGAAAGTAATTGAATTTTATGAAGAATATCTTTCAAGTTTTTGAAATTACCGTGTTTGTTAATAATTAAACGTAAATATTTGATTACTGAATTTTATCAAAACTTTTAGAAAATTATTGAATTTTTTCGAAAAATTTTATTAAAAATTTAAAAAAATGATTGAATTTCCGCAAAGAATTTTTTTTAATAATTGAATTCTTCCGAAGAATTTTATTATTTATGAAAATAATTGAATTGTTTCAAAGAATTTATTAAAATTTTAGAAAATAATTGAATTTTTTCGAAAAATTTAATTAAAAATTTTAAAAAATAATTGAATTCCTACAAAGAATTTGTTTTTTTAAATAATAGCATTCTTCCGAAAAATTTTATTATTTATGAAAATAGTTGAATTATATCAAAAAATTTAATTACAATTTCTTTTAAATAATTGAATCTTTTCGTGAAATTTTATTAAAATGGTATTGAAAATAATTGAATTCTTGCAAAGAGTTTTACTTTTTCCAAGAATAATTGAATTCTTCAAAAGAATTTTATTATTCATAAAAATAATTGAATATTGTTCCTTTGAATTTTTAAAACTTTTAAAAAATAATTGATTCTTTCGAAGAATGTTATTAAAAATCTTAAATATGATTGAATTCCTGCAAAGAATTTTTTTTTAGTAATTAAATTTTTCCGAAAAATTTTATTATTTATGAAAATAATTGAATTATTTCGAAAATTTTAATTAAGAATTTAAAAAAATAATTGAATCCTTTCGTGAAATTTGATTAAAATTTTATTGAAAATAATTGAATTTCTACAAAGAATTTTACTTTTTTCAAAAATAATTGAATTCTTCAGAAGAATTTTATTATTTATAAGAATAATTGAATATTGTTCCTTTGAATTTTTAATACTTTTAGAAAATAATATTGAATTCTTTCGAAAAATTTAATTAAAAATTTTTAATATGATTGAATTTCTGCAAAGAATTTTTTTTAATAATTGAATTCTTCGGAAGAATTTTATTATTCATGAATATAATTGAATTATTTCTAAGAATTTATTAAAATTTTAGAAAATAATTGAATTCTTTCGAAAAATATAATTAAAAATAAAAAAGAAATAATAGAATCCTTTTGTGAAATCTTATTAAAATTGTATTGAAAATAATTGAATTCCGGTATAGAATTTTACTTTTTTCAAAAATAATTAAATTCTTCAGAAGAAGTTTATTATTTATATGATAATAATAATTAATTCCTTAAGTTTCAGAAGAAATTCCAAATATTTTAAATTGATTATTTTTGATTTTTGATAATGAATTTTGAACCAACATTTATCTTAAAAAATTTCTCGAAATTTGGAAAAATAGGAAATAATTTTAAATACATATTAATCAATTTCTTATTCCGTTTGGAAAGAAAAATTGTTGTATATTGCTCAAGATTTTTCTTTTGAAAGAAATGCGTCATAAATCTTGAAATTGGAAAATATTTTTGAATTCTCACCGGGTAGTCGTAAACTTACAGGCAGGACTTACCAAGTTTAACGCTTCCCCGTTTGCACGGCTTAAGTTTACCTATATAAGTTATGTGACAAGAAACTGAACCACGAGTGGGTCGCCGCTTGTTTTAGTCGGGTTAGAATAATTCCCAGCGCCTTATTCGACTACAAGTCAAAATATTCTCGATTTATTCCCTTATATTCATGCGAATTTATAACAAAAAAAAAAAAAATTAATAACAATCCCACATTCCTAAAAGAAAAATGTTGGATAAAAATTCAAGAAATAAATTGTAACTTAATATTTTTGTAAAAAATAAAAATAAACTCGTCCTATATTTGAACGTTCAAAATTTTAGGGACATTTGAAAATTAATTTCAAGCGTGTATGGAAAAAATGCGGATAAAAAAATGGTCGCAGTGTAAAAACTTGTAAACTGTAAATTTTACAAGCCGATAGATGGTAATAACAATTTCCAATGCATCTAAAGTGATTGTTTCTGATTTGAATAACGATGGCAATTTACATACTATGGAAAGGTAAACCAGCGTTTGGTCGAAAATCGATATCTTTGAATTTAAATAACGATTACAGTTTAAACATCAAAGCAGAGTCAATTTTTATTAGTTTAGAGAAATTGAACTTTCGGTCTGAATTTCGATTTGAATTTAGAACGAGGAGCAAAAGTAGAAGTGAAATTAAAGACCAATAAATGAGCATTTCTCTTTAATAAAAGGGAAATTAATATGTAAAATCTAAAATTAAATAAATAAAATGGGAAAAGAATAAAAAAAACAGAAAAAGAATGGAAAAGAGAAAAGGGATAAAAAAAAGAAATTAAAAATTGAAAAGGAATTAAAAATAGTAAACGAATTAAAAGAGGAAAAGAGTAAAATAGAGAAAAAGGTAAAAAAGAGAGAATTAATAAAAAATAGAAAATGAATTAAAAAGGGAAAAAGAATAAAAATAGAAAATGAATTAAAAAAGGAAAAAGAATAAAAAAAGTGAAAAGGAATAAAAAGGAGAAAAAACAAAAAATAGAAAAAATATACTGAGGGGAAAAACAGGCGCCAGGATAAAATTGAATTAGTAACGCTTAAGTCTAGTTAGGAAAAGAAAAAAAATATTGCAAACAGATTTTTTCTCATCAAGAAAAATGAATGGCAGGAAATCCTCTTTACGATGAATTTTCCTCGTAAACAAAAGTCGGAAGCTGACTGAAGGTTTCCGTTTCATTGGAGGCAACATCCTTTGTCTTGTATTTCTTCAAGTTTTGCCTGGAAACAAGTTCGGCGGCCGGAGAGACTCTCTTTTCGAGTCTCAGGACCAAAATTGCAGAGCCCAGGGGTGGCTGACCCCCTTTTGCGAATCAGCTGTTCGGCCCACAGTTATATCAGAGACGACAAGAAGAGGAGCTCCTCGGGCGGCGAGCCTCAAAGCATACCTCAAAGAGAGAATGCTCAACGAGCAATCCAAGGGTCCAAGAGAGAGAAACAGGAGTACAGATTCTCCACTGGAAAGAGAGAATGAGATGGTTCAAGTTTCTCAGGGGGAGAGAGAAAGAAAATGAGAGAGGGGAGAGAAAGAGCAAAGACGCGTGGGAGAGTTTGACTCTCCAAAGGGTGGTGCTCAACCTGGGCACAGGTGAGCGGAAGTAAAGTCTAAGCACTGTCCAGGGTGCTTCGGAAAAATAAAAACGTTTCACGGAAGATGATTATAGACCCCCCGTGAATTACCAGCGAGAGTTTATATTCTCGTATTCTAAATGAAACAGAAGACTCCTAATAAGTTCCAGGCTTGCCACAGGTCAGGGAAATGTCAAAGAATTTCATCAAAAAGTACTGGAAAATATGAAATTTCCAAAATTACTACTACTAATGCTAATATTTTCTAAATGAAGATTTTTAATATCAATTTTATAGTGAAGAAATTAATTCTAACTCTGAAAATAATTAAAGAGGATAGAAATATCGAAAAGGAAAGTAAATTAAAAATTAAAAGTCGTATACTAATTATCAAACTCTCTATATTTGATAAGTAATTTTAGAATTACGAATATTGACGAATATCTTATTGAGATTCAATATGGAGATCCTATTATCCACCTGAGAACGCCAAGGTCACCGCTAGATGGCAACTGTGTTCCTTCTTGAAATTTCTTTAGCCACCTAGTAGCGACCTTGGCGTTCTCAAGTGGAGAAATGAAGCCACCATTTTTATTCCTAAATAAATAAAAAATTAGAGTACAAAAAATACAAAGAAATAAAAGAATAAAGTATAAGAAAAATTAAAAAAAATTCAAGCACACATAAAATTCTTCTCTGATATTCAATTATTTTACAAAAATTTTAATCTTCTTGTCTAAATTTCAATTATTTTCAAAAGTTTTCTAAAATTCAATGATTTTCAATATCTACTATTTCAATAAAATTTTCCAAAAGAATTCCATTATTAAAAAAGAATTTGAATAAAATTCTACGCAAACATTTAATTATTTTCATAAATAATAAAAATTTTTACAGGAATTCAATTGTTTACGAATTTTTTTATTTTCTTCGCAATAATTCAATTGTTTTCATAAATAACTTTTTACAGGGATTCAATTATTTTTATAAATAATAAAATTCTTTTAGGAATTCAATTATTTTCATAAATAATAGAACTCATTGCAGAATTTCAATTATTTTTAATGCAATTTTAATCGAATTCCTCGAAAAATGTAATTATTCTTAAAAAATTTATTAAAATTCGTCCAAAGAATTGAATGATTTAAAAAATTTGTTAATTACATTTTTTATGAGAATTTAATTTCAAGAAACGTGAAATTAATAAATTATTTATTTTTGTATTTAAATAATTGAATTCTCGTAAGAAATTACTAATAGAAATGGTTTTAGAAATGAATTTCAATTAAAATTTTAGATTATAATTAAATATTAAAAGCATTATAACGTGGATTTTTAGAAATAATATTAAATTTTGAAAAAGTTTCAAATTAAAATCATTGAAATTCTTAATTTTTCGTATTTTTGACAAACAATTCTGTAGAATTAATTCTTTTTAAAAGTTTAATAGGATTTTTATTGAAATTATTTCAAGTTTTTATTTTTCAATGTAACATTTAATTGCAGAATTTTCGAATAATTGAAATTTTGTAAAATTTAATTGTAAACGTATGAATTTGAAAATTCTCAAAGAACTTTTTTAAAAATTATTAAAAATAATGGATTTATTGAAGAATTTTAGTTAAAAAAACACCAGAAAAAAATTTAATTTTAGAGAAGTTACAAATTATTGCAGAAATTCAATTATTTTCAAGAGTAATAAAATTTTTCTGAAGGATTCAATTATTTTTACTAATAATAAAACTGATCGCAGCGTTTCAATTATTTTTCATACAATTATAATTGAATTTCTTGAAAAAAGTAATTATGTTCATGCAAGTTTTAATAAACCACGACAAAAGAATTTAATTATTTAAAAATTTGTTAATAAAATTCTTTATGAGAATTGAATATTGAGAAACATTCAATTATTCAATAAATTATTTACTTTTGCATTTAAATAATTAAATTCTTGTAGAATTTTCTAATAAAAATTGATTTTCATTTCATAAAAATGAATTTCAGTTAAAATTTTAAATTATAATTGAATATTAAAAGCAATATAGCGTGAATTTTTAGAAATAATTGAATTTTGAAACTAATTTTTTTGAAAAAGTTTAATTGAATTTTCTTTTAATATCATTTGAAAGTTTTATTTTCTAATATGCATTTAATTAAAGAATTTAGGAATAATTGAAATTTCGTGAAATTGAATATTGTAAACAAATGGATTTGAAAATTGCCAAAGAACTTTTTCGAAAATTATTAAAAATAATTGATATACAGTAAAATTGTAGTTAAAATTTTTTGAAAATAATAATTGAATTGAAATAATGAAAATAATTTTGAAGAAGTATAATGAACTAAAATTTCATTAATTGTAAAAAATAACACCAAAATTAATTATTTTAATCTTTTTTGGTGTTAATTTAATCTGCAAAACTTTTTAATACCTCACGATTTACTGTGAGTAAAAAAAAGAAAAAAATTACCAAGTTAAAGTCCACAACGTTGATCAACGAAAAACAATTGTTTACTTTGTAAATTAATTAAAAATACGCAACAATATTGACACAAAAATATTTAGAAAAAAAAGATTTATGTTTATATTTTGATAATAATTATTTTACAATTAAATTTTAAATTAAAAATAATACTTGAATGTATTAAATAAATTTTTTTCGTTGATAAACGTTGTAGACTTCAACTTTGTAAAAAATTGAAGTAGAAAAAAAAGAAGGAAAAACAAATGAATAAGGTTGAACATTAACTATAGAAAAATAATTTTTTTGGAAAATTGATTTGAATGGAAAATTATACGATACAATGGAAATTGAATTACAAAATAATTACCGTGAGTTTAATTGCAATTTGTGATGTTGGAACGAGGTGTATATATATATGTATATGTGTATAGTAAGTTTTCGCATTGCTCTTCGCATTCTATTATCCCCTTTGAGAATCTCGAGCCGATAACTGAACTTGCTATAAGGACCTTATAATGCACGTGCACGTCGTTCTTCGAAGAGATTATTGAGAATAAGTATGCACGACGAGCAGAGAGGAGAGGATACTACTTCGATTCGATCCGAATGCTCCTTGCTGCCGTAACGGGACACGTTCTTGACAAATGACCAAATACCAATAGTGAAAAATTCAAATTACAAGTGTGTACAAGCAGACAATTTATTGCAAAATTCTACACTTCTTTTATACGCTACATAAATTCACATTATGAGAGTTGCAAGTCAATTGATATTTGTGGGGATTG
Source organism: Leptopilina heterotoma (assembly GCF_015476425.1). Classification (NCBI taxonomy): domain Eukaryota; kingdom Metazoa; phylum Arthropoda; class Insecta; order Hymenoptera; family Figitidae; genus Leptopilina; species Leptopilina heterotoma. The sequence goes on from NW_025111150.1 coordinate 731,478, forward strand.
TAAATTATTTCTCACCTTTATAATATACAAGCGGAAGAATAATTATTATGATAAATAATAATTATACTAAACTAATCATATTAATAATAATAATAATAATAATAATAATAATAATAATAATAATAATAATAATAATAATAATAATAATAATAATAATAATAATAATAATAATAATAATAATTATTATTATTATTATTATTATTATTATTATTATTATTATTATTATTATAAATTATAATAATTATGCGACGTTTTCTTTTTCTCAGTGATTGAAATTAAAAGAGGCGGATTTTCATTATATTATGTGCCCAAAATGAAAGTAAATTCTTGTGAGATGCGTTTAAAAGAGCAACAAGTCAAGTGCGGTTCTTTGGCTTTGAATCTTTTCAGCGCAACTTCCTGCCTGATGGTTTATGGAAATATAGAGATTTGGACTGAGCTCTGCACTTTATTTTCGGGTCAAGTTTGACCTGAACACGTGTTACGTGTTGTAAGAAGCTTCCTCTCAAGCTTTATCCTCGGAAGGATCTCGGCAATCTTGGATAGATAAGAAGTCGCGTGGCACTTTCAACGTTTTTATGATGGGATGAGCAAAACTGAAAGTGAGCTCTTGAGAAAAAGTGTATCAGGGTTGTCGCAAAAAAAAAATTCTTTTTTCCTGACTTTTCTCTGATTTCCAGAATTTTTCCTGACTAATTTTGAAATTTTTAACTAATTTTAATTTTTCAAAAATTACTGTATTACATTTTTTCTAAGGATATTATAAATTAAGACAATTAAAATATGAAATGTAAAATTAAAATCGAATGAAAAAATTACATAAAATTAAAATAACTATTAATTTACATACTTCAAATACAAAAAAATTGATTTGCAACAAGTAAATTCTCAAATGTGGATATAAATTTTTTTTATAAAGTCAGTAACATTTTTCTCCAGTTACAATGCTACATGAATGAAATCCTGGGAAAAGGCGTGCAAAATCATTACGAAATGAGTTTTACAAGCCTCGCGCTATTCAAGGAAATATTATACACTGATGAATACAACACACATGTACACGCGTCAATAGATTTTTTTTCTGTATTTCTCCTTGATGTTCAATAACGAGGATGTAAATTGATATCATCACACTGATATAGAGAAGTCGACTCGCCTTTTTTTCCTCATATATATAAGCTAAAAGTTTATGTATTTAGTGATTAGGCTCGGTGAGTCGCTATGAATAGAGCCATTTTTGAAATCCTATTGTCCGATTTACTGAAGCGATGAAAGACTTCTTGAGCTACTTCTTCTCTACTCTCTTTCTGACTCCAAACCCAAGAAGCAACGAACGTGTCGAATCGATGGACATTTTTATATTTATCGTCATTGGACAAGCGTGAGACCACCAAGTGCAAAGTCTATACGAAAAAAAACACTATACTCTTTTATTCGACAAGAGATTGACATTTTTGCCTTGTGCGTGAAACACCACCCGGAAATCGTGTTCAATTTTTGTCATTTTTATTTTTTTATGTGAACGAATATTTCTTTTTTTTTTTTTTTTTTTGAAAGAAGAAAATCACTGATTCGAATTCAGAAATTTAATCACTATATAAAGTCTCGTTCGTTTTATTATCAGATCTTTATTTGGGACGACAACTTTTATGCTTGCACCAAAAAAAAAGATGTATTTGACTCAGGAGCCAACTGGATTTTTTACTTTGTTGAAAATTAATTTTATTTGGTTCGGAAAAAAAATTTATTTCTATAAAGTTTTGCTTCTTAGGTTCCTTTATTTAGTTTTCTTTTATTCTAATTAAACGTTGAATTTGCATTATTTTTTAAATTATTAATTTTTTGAAAATGTTTAAACAGAAGCAGAGTTTTAATTTGAAAATTTAAAACTTGAATTGGAAAATACATATTTTTCAAAATTATACACTGAAACGAAAATTAAAAAATAGAATTTACAAAGAAAAATATTTTTTTCCCTCTAAATCAAATATTGTGAGCGTTTAAAATTCCCAAATGTGAAATTCTCATAAATGCAAATTATATACCTAATGGATAAAAATTCAGGTCTATTATATCAATTCGTTTCGCTTCGTTGTTTCTGGAGATTCTTTTCTTCGTGTATATTATTACTTCAGAGAAAGAGAGTCAGTAAGAGAGACAGAAAAAGACGGAGAAAGAGAGAGAAAAAAGAGACTTAGTAAAAGAAACAGAGAGAGAAAAAAGAGTGTCAGTAAGAGAGACAGAAAAAGAGTCAGAAAGAAATTTAGAGAGAGAAAGAAAGAGGGACAGAGAGACACTAATGAGCTTAAAAAATTGAAATTATTGATTTTTTATGAGTTTTAAAATAAACGATGCAAGTTTCTTTAAAATGCCGCTCGCGCACTGGCTGAAAAAAAAGAGAGAGAGAGAGAAAAAAAATCAGATAGGGCAAAGGTTAAAAATAAAATGGGACTCAGAATCGGCAGATGTATGAGAGAGACAAGTTCCAAGAGTTTGCTTCTTGGGCACATTTTAGTTTGAGACGTGTGAGGAAGCGAGAGAAAGAGGGAAGAGAGGAGATGGTGCGAAAAAAAGGGAGAGAAACAAAAAAAGACAGGGCGTGAACTATACTCAATCCTTGGCGCCAGCCGGGACCTTCTTTTTTAGATTGAGCATACTGACTTCCTTTCGCGAACGTACTTCTTTTCATTCAGCTCCTCGTTTCTTTAATCTTTATGCTATAGTCATTTTTTCCCCAAAAAATCAAACATTTTTTCTCCACAAATTCTTACTCAAATATTTCAATTCGATTCTTAAAAACAAAATATATTAATAAAGATTATTAATATATATTTATCAGGTAAAATATTAATAATATAATATATCTGTAATATTTTTATTTTATTTCGACCTTGTTTTAAGTTTTAGCAAATACTGCGTCATCTGGCGGTGGCGTCCCTTAACTATTTTCTGTATCTTTGAATCACCAACGTCAGGTATCAGCTTTTTCTGATATTAGCCTTCCCTAATCACGTAGATGACTACGAAAAATAGTTAAGGGACGCCACCGTCAGATGGCGCCAACAATTTTCATTATTAAATGAAATAATTGAATTAAAAAATTGTAAAAATGATTATTTTCACTGTTTTACATATTTTCAAAATTCAATTCTTTTATAGTTTCAAATATAATAATTCAAAATAAAACTGTGAAAAGGAACGCGCCGTTGTATTTAAAAAAAAAAAAGTTATGAATAAATTTTAAATTGAAACGACTTGTTGCGGTATCAATTGCAATCGGGAACTATTAAAAGAGGTTTGAGAGAATGGTCGATTCTCGAACGGGTTTTGTATTAATGCAGAAGAAGCTTATTAATTCGCTGTTTCACGATAGTGACAGCGCCTTATACAAATCGACGTGAAGCTAATAACTGGCGCACGTCCGTCATTAATTATCCAGATCAACCGGTTATTGACGATTCAAGAAAGTCTCTTTGCAATCCACCAATCCAAAGTAGCCTCGTAAATCTAAACGAACGGAAAATTTTTTTTCTCTCTGCACTCTTTTGGAAGAGAGAGAAAGAGAGAAAAAAACACAATTTGACGTATGGCGAGATTCTCTCCAAGCACTCTCTTAATCGTCGCATGAATATTAATTGCAACAATTATGCATACATATATCTGAAAACGTTTTATTAACTTTGTCAATAAACTCGTCAATGCTCGGAATTATTTTTTTGTAATTCTTGCCTTTCTTTTGTTTTTCTTTAAGAATTTAATTTGCAAACATGAATCGTCTGGTTTTTTATTTTATTTACATTACTTTCTCATATGGAGGAAGAATTTTATTTTATTTACATTATATTTTTTACGTTTAAATATTTAAACAAAGAAATTTTTTTCAGAGATTCTTTTTCACGTTTTTTTGTATATAGTTATTCGTCAAAAGAGATTTTAACCAGGGATTATAAAGTGTGCTTTTATATTTATAGGTTTCAAATATCCTTTGAGTTATCGTGAATTTAAATCATTTTTAGTAAATTTTTTTGCGACATCAAGGCGGGATGAACACTGGTTAGTGGTTGAGTTCAAACGAGTTTTCTCGCGTCTTGGAATCGATAGGATCTTATAGAAAACTTTACGCGACTTAACGATCCTTGAGAATCCTTGCGAATCGGCTGGTGAACATGGACCGCCGCCGCTTGCAATCTTAACTCTTTATCGGGCTTGTTACCATCAAAGTAAAGTGTATATACTATAGCAACGATTAGCCGTGTTTTGCGCATTTCGAGTTCATAAATTAAAATTTCAAGAAATTCAAAAATTAATTAAGAAGATTAATGTTTTTGTTATTTAATATGATTGAAAAGAATAGAGGACGTGTGAGAGGGGTAAAAACGAATTAGGTGGATAAAAATAGGGGACGTTAGGTGCACATGCTGACGCAAGTGTATCTAACGTCCCCTCTTTTTGTCTTTTTTTCTTAACGCATGCGCGACCGTCACGAGAAGCAACTGCGCATGCGCCACTCTCGCTGTGTGTGATTGGAGGAAAGTAGTGGCGCAAGCGCAGTGCTTCTCGTGACGGTCGTTGGCATCTCTGCGCATGCGTCTCTAGAGAGAGAAGGAGGAGGGGACGTTAGGTACTCTCTGTCTCTTTCTATCGGCCTGACGCTTCCAATATTCGTACAGACTCAGGTCTTCTATTTTTATATTTTTGTGTTGCGAAAACTAGAAATGCGATAATTTATTTTCGAGTGGTTAATTGAATTTTACTAGTTTTATTTTGTAATTCAAAATGTCATTTCCGGTGGGAGTAATGTCATTTCTATAAAGAAGATCCGAGTCTGACAGATTGGAATCTGTCATGGAAAGAAGTTTCTTTCATGGAAATTTCTTTCATGGAAAGAAGTAAACATATTTTATCGTATTTTAATAAAAATTTGTATTTTCTGGATAAATATTTCGAATAATAAATTAAAATTACAAATTTAGAATAAAACTCCAAATAAAATTTAGAGTTAAAAAACAAAATTCCAAATAATCTTTGGAGGTTACAAAAAAAACTCTCAAATAATATTTGAAGTTAAAAAATAAACCTCAAAATAATATTTAAAGTTAAAAAAATAAAACTCGAAACAATATTTGCACCTAAAAAAACTGGAAATAATAATAAAAAGGCCGAATAATATTTGAAGTAATAAAAAAACAGCATATTAAGAGAAAAAAAGATTGTTGCTTTTAAATTTATAGCATAAATAGTCGTTCTATAGGATTTAGTATATATATAAACATTTTTGTTCACTTTATCTCTTAAGGGTCGGTCCTGACAAGTCGAGAGTGCAAATTTACGAGCACTGCTCCATATTATACACAAACGGTAGTTATAATCCGCGAATATTTGTCCAGACTTTGCATATATGTACATTTTAGAAATATAACTGCCACTATGCTAACATTTTTATTTAATCGCCGCGCATGATAATGATGAGATTAAAATTGAGATAAATGACCTGGATGTCCATTTTCCACTTGTGGATATAATAATTAAGTTCATCTTTCGCTGTAAAATATAAATAGAAATCAATGGGTTATTTAATTATTTATTAACTTTGTATTTTAGATTTGTCACCCGAGTATATAAATGTGAAGTATATATCTAATAGAATTTCGATAATTTATATAAATATTATATAAAATTTTATATATATATATATAAAATATATTATATATATATAAATGAATCCCTTTTTAATTAAATTTTAACAGTGTAATTATTTTTGTAGAGAGTTGTCGGAAAGTCTTGTCAAATTATTGTTTTTTCAATTAATATTGATTTTTTTATTTTATTTTCATCAGCGGATACTGTTTCATTTTTTTGGGAATATATTAAATTCATTCTAAATTTTGATCGTTTGGTTTAAAACTGTAAAGTGGAGTATTTAAATAATATATGCACTTTTTTATCGTGAATTATTTCGAAAGAATGATTTTATTTCTTCACTGTTCGGAATTATTTTCGATTTAGTTCAAGGCGGTTTTATTTCTATTTAAATTTTTGAACTTTATTCTTTTTATAGCTTTGTGCACACTAGGAAAAAATATATATATTTGCCTCATAAACTATCGAATTATCTGTTTGTTTATTTATCGCGTCAGGTCAATAAAAAGAGACAGATAGTTTAAGTAGCGTCCCCTCTTCTTTCTCTCTCTCACGAGACGCATGCGCGCTGAAGTCGTTCATGCGCATGCGCCTCGAGAGGGGACGTTACGTACACCAGACTCTTTCTTCTTGAAACTTGACGCAATATTATAAAATTTTAATGCGAAAAAGAAAGTTTACAATCGTTTAAAAATTTAAAGTACTTGCAATGAAAAAGAAAATATTGTAAATATTTGGAATTGAAAAGAAAATATTAAAAGTATTTGAAATTGAAAAAAAGTATAATTAAAATGAATAACACATAGTTATATTGAAAATAATGGTTCGATCTCTTATATGCGATGAATTTAACTCGCATGTAGCTTTGGGTAAAGGGTGAATTAATGAAGTTTACTTATTGCAGCCGAATGTGGCAGCTTCAGTGTAAATAATATATGTCTTGATATCACGCGGCGAATACAAGATCAACCTACGCGCGAGAAGCGCCCAGTAGGCTCGAGTTTCAAATGTTCATTAGTGAAGACGTTACTGTATAAGACACGCAGATATTCAAGTGCGGAACGGGTTCAAGTCAGGGTTTCTCAACCAATTCTAAAATTCCACTTGGCGCCCCCCTGGCCAAATTTCACGTTTATAAGGTCATTGCGTGTTTCCCTTTCACAGATTCCTGCTTCTTTCTTTCCTTTTTTGTTTTTTTATAACCGATCTCTTTTATTTGTTTCAGGTAAGTAACCGCCACGTCTGAATCTTTCCTCTTCATTTTTTTCGCACCCTTTTCAACATGCGGTGAGTCTTATCAAATTTTTTCCGTTCCATCGAAATATTTATCCCGTATTTTTGTATTAATTCTTCTTTTGCCTCTTTTTCAAAAAATATTTTTTTATTTGGTGATAAATTGAAAGAAAATTTTTCTGCTGATATCATATTGAGACAAAAAAGGAATCAAAAGTGTTGCGATGCAACACTTTTGATTCCTTTTTTGATATCCGCAGAAAAAATGTGAAATTAATAAACTGAAAATAGCTGATATGGACTAAAAATAAAATATCATAATTACAGTAATTAATTGTAAGAAGAGAATTTATGGATTTTAGAGGAGAAGAGGTTTTATTTTAAAATGCATAAAATACAAACGAAATAACCGGTAAATAAAAAAAACGTCCCGCCTCCCAAGGTGGAACATTTGATTAGCATAATTTGATTAGTAGCGATTCTCAAATACATAAGAATGAATATATAGGATATATTTTTTTAATACATGAAAATCTTATTAGGCACTAGTATATAAAAAGTACTTAACTAGACAGTTTAGATGATTATTAGTTTTGAATGTGTGCTCATCTGAATGCTTAATTTTTAAAGGTATCGACAAGTTCAGAAAAAAGAGAAAGAGAGAAAAAAAAGGTGAAATTAATTAACGTTGCTTTGAGACATTTTCTTCATTTACTGAGAGAGAGAGAGATGTTCACTGAATCTTCAATTATAATAAGTCCAGAGAGCTTTCATCGGCACTATATATACATATATATATATTTAAGTTGGTGCTGCTGGTGTGTTGCCAGCGAACTAGCAATGCAAATTAATCGTTGAGACATCTTAATCTCGGAATATATTTACATAGTAATATTCTACATCTCGCTTCACATTTCACATTCAAGAGGTTTATTCTTTATTTCAATGATGGTTGTCGAATTTATTTCAATTTTTCCCTGCAATTTCCATTTTTTTCAATGAATGCTTATTTTTTTGTTAGAGTTTTCAACTTTCGAATAATGAACAAAATTTTTTTCTCTTGAAAGTTTTAAATTTTTATCAAGCAAAAATATTTTTAATACGAAATATTTCCAGGGTTGACACAGATCAGGGAAATCAGGGAAAAGTCGGGGATTTTTATTGAAAGTACTGGAAAAAATTAAATTTTTAGAATTCATAAGAAAATTCTGAATTTTTGGTGTCTTTTTTGTTTGCCTCATAAACTATTCTAAAACTACCACGAATTCTAATTTTTTCTAATTCTGACAAGAATGAATTTTTTAATATTTAATTAATTCAAAAGTGTTAACGCAATTATCTTGATACTTAACAAAATTTTTCGAAGAAATTCAATTATTTTTAAAAATTTTAACAAATAACTCGTCAGGAATTCAATTATCTTTACAAATAGCAAAATTTTTCGTCAAAAAATTCAATGATTTTTAAAAATTTTAACGAATATCTCGTCAACAATTCAATTAGCTTTACAAACAGCAAAATTTTACTCTAAAATTAAATTATTTTCAAGAATTTTAATAAAACTCTTTGCAAAATTTCAATTATTTTCAAAAGTTTTTCTCAATTCAATAATTTTAAATACTTACTATTTTCATAAAATTTATTAAAATATTTAATTATTGAAAAAAATTTTTGATAAAATTCTTGGGAAAATTTCAATTATACTTAAACAAAATTTAATAGAATTCTTCGCATGAATTCAATTATTTTCATAAATTATTATTTAAATTTATCTCAGGAATTCAATAATTTTTAAAAATTTAAATAAAATTCTTCAAAAAGTTTTCAATTATTTTCAAAAATTGTTATAAAATTCTTTAATATAATAAATTTTATTGAAATTTTAATTAAGTTCCTTAAAAAGAAATTGAATATTTTCAAAAGTTGTTCATAAAATTGTTCGTAAAAATTAAATTTTAAGAAACATTCAATTTTGTAGAATTAATTTAAAAAAAAAAAAAAAAAAAAAAGTTGAAAAAAGTTGAATTTAATTTTTTTTTTTTGAAATTATTTAGTTTTTATTTTTTAGTATATGATTGAAGAATTTCCGAATAATCGATGAAATTTCGTTAAATTGAATTGTAAAAAAAATTTTGAAAATTCTCAAAAACTTTTCAAAAATTAATAAAAATAATTGATTTAAAGAAGAATTTTAGTTAAAAATTTCTAGAAAATGTTAATTGAGTTGAAATGAAGAAAGTAATTTTGTGGACGTAATTTTATTTATAAATAAATAAATTATTATTAAAAAATAATAATGATTAAATATTTGTTTAAAAAAGAAGTTATTGATGTTTTTAAATAATTTTACTGTTGAAGAAATTTGTAAATAAATGTAATAGAACATTTTTTTGAGTGTCTAATAATTTTTAGAGTGAATCAGAATAATATCTTTAGGGTCAGGGAAAAAGTCAAAATTCTGTCTGGAAATCAGATTGCAGTCCAGCGTAATTAATAATTTTTTTCATAATATTTTCGCGATAATTCTTTTTAAATTTTTTTGTTCACCTCCTACACTGAAAGAATTTCAATTGAATAAAATAAAAATTATTTGATTTAAATAAATAATAAATATAAATAAATAATAAAATATAAACAAATAATAACGGTCGAAGTACAATATCAAAAGAAATTTTGTTCATTATTTGAAGAATCGGTACTTAAGGAAAATTGTTTGAATACATACAAGACATCTATTGTTTCCATAATTTTTTTTTTATTTTCGATTCCTCATCGACTTCTGTTAAATTGCTTAATTGGATTTTTCATTATTATCATTCGTTATTTACGAGGTTAATGCAGTTCAAGGAGGTCTCGGTAACTACAATTTAAACCTTTGACTTTAAAAAGCACGTTTATTACCAAGCTATCAAGTAATTATAGCGGGATAAAAGTTAATTGCCTCAACAGGGAAGTATAGGAATATTGTGATCGTTTTATGTATAAGTATAAGTGGATAAAAAATTTCAAATTATTTATATATAATTAATTTTATTATAAACTCGCTTCAACGAGAATATTATTACCTTATATATTATATTGTGAAGAAAAGTCTCTCTCCTTTTGCGTGGGGTGTATTTGTGCGTGAATGTGTGTGAGCGTTCACTTTCTTTAAACCGAAAACTTCGTGGGCGATCATACTCATTCAAGGATATATTGCTATTGAATTCCTTCCCTTGTATATTCAATTTATGTCAAGTAACAAGCAAATTATTGCTTTTCTATTTTTTTTTTAGAATTTACCTTCTAATTTTCAATATTGTTGTTCTTTCTATTTTGTTTTCTTTTTGTTTTGTTATTTTGTTTTTTTTTGTCGATTATTTGCAGTGGAGAAGTTTCCATTAATCGCGATTCATGTCCCTTGGGGGTTTAAGCGGTGGATTTTTCTCAGTGTAAATAATTACTTTCGCAAGGATTAAAATTATGGGAAATTTTTAATTTCTTTTTTCAACATTCGGATTATTTCCGTTTTTCACATTCTCACATTTTCGCTAAATTTTATTTTCTTCAGTGAAGTGAATTAAAAATTCTTAATAATTCTTACTAAGTGAAACTGATATAAGGAAGGTATTAACATTCTTGAATCAAAAGAATTCCAAGTGAGTTTTTTTTGTGACGAAATAATTATTTTTCCCACAAAACGATTTTTAAATATATCAAAAGAAGTTGAAAATTTCGATGCCATCAAAAATATTCCTCCCTTCAACATTTTTTTCCTTTTCTGAATATTATTTTCTGATGAAGAATATCCGGATGATGAATGAAGGAACGATAATTAGTCGGTATTCTTTACCAGTTTGACAATAGACAGGATGCTACGACGTTGTCCTGCGAGGGTTATATATTTTCGGCACACGAAACGAAACGAAACACCACGAGGATCGATTATACACACCCTAAAATTTTTGTCGGTGATCCTGGCCAATAGGTGAACGTGTATATGTATATAGGTGAACCCTAGGATATAGTATTAAGGTAAACCCCAAAGGTATCCTGAACTTGAATGAGGATCCTTTAAGGTTTCAAACTTCGGATTGAAAAAAAACTTGGCCTTTTAAGATTATAGTCAATGTAAAGTGTATACTGATCCTCCTAAGAAGGATTTGATTGATCCATCCTATTCAGTTAGTGATATATATAGAGTATAATATATATATTCGCGTGATTGAATCCGATTTGTAGCCATATAGATATGTTTCCTCTCATTGTGAGTGTAAATATAATACTATATAATACTGGCAATTTCCGCAATATAATTTCCAATTTGCGAATAAATTTTGGTCAGATTAGCAATTGAATTGTGAAATTATGGTTTGAGGCGGGTATGCACGAGAAATTTGTTCGTTGAAACGATTTTTAACAGTTGAATGCTCATGAATTTATTCCGCAAATGTAACGAATCGTTTTTACTTTATGATTAAAAACAAAGGAAAATTCTTCTCTGCTAAAAGGTATTCATTTAATTTTTACGAAATTAAAAATTTACGAATTGATAAAAATCATTAATTGTCAATCATTAAATATAGTCAGGGTTGCCACGCAACTTGGTAACCTGAAAAACCTGAAAATGTCAGGGAATTTTATAAACCTTGAAAAAACCTGGAAAGAGTCTGGGAATTTTGATCGGAATCCTGGAAAATTATTGTTTTCTAAAGTTATTGTACTTATTCTTGAAATCTAATTATTCTTAAATATTTCAAAATTAATTCGATTTAAATATAATCAATTTTAATATAATTCAATTATTTTCATAAACAATCAAATTTTCCAAACAGATTCAATTATTTTTATGAATAATAAAACTCATCATAGAATTTCAATTATTTTCAATACAATTTTAATCGTGTTCATCGAAAAATGCAATTATTCTTAAAACTTTTATTTAAATTCGTCAAAGGAATTCAATTATTTAAGAATTTGTTGTTAAAAATCTTCTCAAGAATGTAATTATTTTCAATAGAATTTTCATTATATTTTTTGAAATAATTTAATTATTTTTAAAAGTTCTTAATAAAAGTCTTCAAAAGAAATCAATTCATCTTAAAAATTTTAATAAAATTATTCCAAGAATTCAATTATTTTTACAAAAGTTGTAACAAAATTCTTATCAAGAATTCAATTATCTTAGAAATAACAAAATTCTTTCCAGAAATTCAATTATTTTCGCAAAAAATGTAATAAAATTTTTCTCAAGAATTCAATCATTTTTCAATACAATTTTAATTAAATTATTTGAAATAATTTAATTATTTTTAAAAGTTCTAAGAAAAATTCTGTAAAATAAATCAATTCTTCTTAAAAATTTTAATATATTTCCAAGAATTGAATTATTTGCAAAAGTTATAACAAAATTCTTATCAAGAATTCAATTATCTTCAAAATAACAAAATTTTGTGCAAAAATTACATTATTTTCAAAAAACGTAATAAAGTTCTTCGAAAGAATTCAATTATCTGAGTAATTCATAAATAACAAAATTTTTCACAGAAATTCAATTACGGATAAATTTTAAAAAAATTCTCTTTAAAATTTCATTTATCTTTATAAATAATAAAATTTTTCTCCGAAATTCAATTATATTTTCAGAAATGTTTCAAAAATGTTAATAAAATTTTTGTCAAAATTTCAATTATTTTAAAAGCTTTTCTTAATTCAATCAAATTTGTTTACAGAGATTTAATTATTTTTAATACAATTTTAATTTAATTTCTCGAAAAATGAAATTATTCTTAAAAATGTTATTAAAATTTATCAAAAGAATTTTAAATACCATTTTAAAAATTTGTTCGATAAAATTCTTTATTAGAGTTGAATTTTAAAAAAACATTTAATTCTTCAATAAATTATTTATTTGCATTTTATTTGTATTTAAATAATTGAATTCTCGTAGAATTTTCTAATAAAAATTGATTTAAATATGAATTTCAGTTAAAATTTCAGATAATAATTGAATATTCACCTCTCTAAATTTGAATTAGTAAAAATGTTTTCTAATTTGAATTAATGACTGACGTTTTGCATTTCAATTAGCAGATTTTACTAATAAATAGTCGTTTCTACTAATTTAATAGTAAAATTTACTAATTTAAAAGCAAAAAGTCATAGTCACTAATTATTCCAATTAGTAAACTTTTTTATAAATTCAAATTTATAGAGAAAGTATTATAGCGTTAATTTTTAGAAATAATTGAATTTTGAAAAGGTTTCAAATTACAATCTTTAAATGTTTGAATTTTTCATACTTTTAATTGAAAATTATGTAGATTTAATTTTTTTAAAAAGTTTAATTGAATTTTTTTTAAGTTATTTGAAGTTTTTATTTTCTAATATATATTTGATTGAAGAATTTCCAAATAATCGTTGAATTAAAGTAATTTTGAAGAAGCTACAGTGACAATATTCTTATAATATAAAATAATGATTTTATTAGTCGGTCATCTTGAATTATTATAAAACATGAAGATATTGATTGCTCCGAGTCGAAGACTCGGAGTGATCGATTTCTTCATGTTTTATAACAATTTTTTATAAGTTGTTTATTTTCAGAAAGGTTTGAATTTGAAATTTTTGAAAATCTTAATTCTTATGGGAAAATTATAATGACTAATTATTAAATTTTGTAACATATATGTAAATGTAGTTTTAAAAACCTGGAAAAATTCCGTTTTTCAACCTCTGGAGAACCTGGAAAAGTCAGGGAATTTGAAATGAGCAAAACCGTGGCAATCCTTATGGTGAAGGAGAATAAAAATCTACCAATACGGAAAAATCCCTAAGTATGGAAAAAAGTAAAAATAAACTTGTTCCCAAGGTGAGAATTTGTGACAGCCAACAAGTGTGCCGTCAGCAAGCTTTTGCAGTGATAAAATCAAAAGAGGAGTAATATCATAATTAGGTATCGCTTTTGTCTCTCATAAGTCTCATTCACATCACAAGTATACCCGGTATTAAGGGCGCTATTACAAACCGTCATTTTACCCCCGAAAAAAATAAAATATTCGATGAGTCACCTAATCTCTCGCATATAATCTCAACGCTCTTTGTTTTGCCATCTCCCTTTCTCTTCTGCGCTCACGTTTTGCTTTTACTTCCGGTGGCACAAAGAAGAAGAAGAAGAAGAAGACGAAGGAGAGGCAAAAAAATAAGAAAAAAGAAGTCGCGAGTTATTAGCCATTCAAACCCAAATGGAACGTATGCTCAAAACTCATAAAGAATTAAAATTCCAGTGCAGCAGGTGGTTTTTAAATTCCAACATTGGACCTCCGTGCGAGAGGTAACACCACGCAAGGGCCTCGTATAAATGCGCGCATGTATACGAGAGAGCACGACATCTGGCCCATTTTACACGCCATGAGACGTTTCTTTCTTTTCAATTTTCCACAAATATACTTTTCGATGATGATAGTGTGGTTTTTGGTTCATTCAAAACTTGTGAACCATCCTTTACAATCTGGGGTAATTAATTTTTCTTTTTCAATATATTTTCGCGATAATTCTTCTTGAATCAATCAATCAATCTTCTTCTTCTTCTTCTTCTTCATCTCGAACTTCGAAATCATCACAAATTTTAATACAGAACCTTTAATCTTTTTTAATTCTATTAATAATTGCTGAACTCTACAAAATGTGAAATTCAATGTATGGAATGGATTTGCGAGATAAAAATTCAAACCTCTTAAAAAATTAAATTTTCCAGAGCTCGAAATAGGTCCGTAAATCCCTTAAAAGTCCGTCAAAGTCAGTTTTTTTTGAAAAAAGATCCGTAAAGTCGCTGTAATTTGATTGAGAAAAGACGAAAAGTTCGTAAATTCTACGATATAATTTGGAAAATTTTAGAGAAATTCCAAATGATTGCAGAAATTCAATTATTTTCAAAAGTAATAAAATTCTTCCCAGAAATTTTTCAAAAGTAATAAAACTTCGCAGAAATTCAATTATTTTCAACAATTTTTAAAACTTCTCGTCAAAATTTCAAATTTTCTTTAGAAATAATTCAATTCTATTACGAAATTTAATTATTATCAAAAATTTTAATAAAATTATTGGCAAAAATTCAATTATTTTAAAAAAATTTCCTCAATTCAATGATTTTTTAATATCTGCTATATTTTAATAAAATTTTCCAAAAGAATTCAATTATTTAAAAAAGGGGCCGTTCAAAAAATACGTAACGCTATTTTTCGGAAATTTGGACCCCCCCTCCCCTCATGTAACGCAATTTTGTATACATTAGCGCCATTTTTTCTGCTGACCGTAACAAATAGCTTGACCCCCCCTCCCCCCTAAAGCGTTACGTATTTTTTGAACGGCCCCAAACATTTAATAAAATTCTACGCAAACATTTAATTGTTTTCATAAAATAATAAAAATTTCACCAGATATTCAATTATTTACAAATTTTTTCTAAATAATTTCAAATATTTTCGAAAGTAATAAAATTCTTCGCGCAGACATTCAATTATTTTCAAAAAAATTTTTAAATTCTTGTCAAAGTTTCAAATTTTTATTGGAGATAAAGAAATTCTTCTCCAAAATTCAATTATTTTCAAAAATTTAAATAAAATTCTTGGCAAAATTACAAATATTTTCAAAAAAAATTTCCTCAATTCAATGATTTTTAATATCTACTATTTTAATAAAATTCTACGCAAATCTTTAACATTATTTTCATAAAATAATAAAAATTTCACAGGGATTCAATTATTTTCGTATAAATAATAAAATTCTTTTCAGAAATTCAATTATTTTCATAAATAATAAAACTCATTGCAGATTTTCAATTAGTTTTAATACAATTTTAATCGAATTTCTCAAAAAAGTGTAATTATTCTTAAAAGTTTTATTACAATTCGTCATAAGAATTAAATTATTTAAAAAGTTATCGATAAAATTCTTTGTAAGAATTTAATTTTAAGAAACATGCAATTATTCAATAAATTGTTTCTTTATATTTAAATAATTTTGTTCTAGTAGAATTTTCTAATAAAATTTGATTTAATAATGGATTTCAGTTATAATTTTAGATTGTAATTAAATATTAAAATAAATTGTAGCCTGAATTTTTTTTAGAAATAATTGAATTTTGAAAAAGTTTCAAATTAAAATCTTTGAAAATCTGAATTTTTCATATTTTTAACTAACAATTCTGCGGAATTAATTTTTTTCAAAAACCTTAATCGAAATTTTTTTATAATTATTCAAGTTCTTATTTTTTAATATATATTTCATTTTGAAGATTTTACGAATAATTCAAATTTTGTAAAGATGAATTTGAAAATTCCCAATGAACTTTTTTAAAATTTATAAAAAATATTGCATTTATAGAAGAATTTTAGTTAAAATACGAAAAAAATTTAATTTTGAAAAAATTACAAATTATTGCTGAAGTTCAATTATTTTCAAAAGTAATAAAATTCTTCACTTATGTTCAAAAAAAATAAAAATCTTTTTAGGAATTCAATTATTATATTCATAAATATTGAAACTCATCTCGGAATTTCAATTATTTTTAATAAAATTTTACTCGAATTTCTCAAAAAATATAATTATTCTTAAAAATTTTATTAAAATTCGTCGAAAGAATTTATTTATTTAAAAAATTATTGATAAAATGCTTTACGGTAACTGAATTTTAAGAAACATTTAATTATTCAATAAATTATTTATTTTCCTATTTCAATAATTGAATCTGTAGTAGAATTTTTTGATAAAAATTGATTTAAAAATACAGTTAAAATTTTAGGTAGTAATTGAATATTAAAAGCAATATTGCGTGAATTTATAGAAATAATTGAATTTTTGAAATTATTTTTTTGTTAAAAGTTGAATTGAATTTTTTTTATATTATTTCAAGTTTTTATTTTCTAATGTATATTTAATTGAAGAATTTACGAATAATTGAATTTTGTAAAATTGAATATTGAACGGATATGAAAATTATCCAAGAACTTTTTCGAAAATTATTAAAAATAATCGATTTAAGGGGAGGTTCTCATTGCGGGGGCCAAAATAAACACAAACTTTGACAATTTTTTGCGAGGAACGGCTATGACTTAACGATGTAATTTTTTTTTCTAAATAAAGATACATTCTTGAACTTTTAAAATATATATTTCATTTTCAAAAAAATGCAAAATGGCGGCCAATATGGCGCATCTAGAAAATAATGTTTTTTTAAATAGGGAAAACGGTGGGCATTCTACACTGCGCAATTTTTAGTCTAAAACAAAAACTCAAAATTTTTTATAAAGGTGACATCCTAAAGAATAGGTTATACCTATAAAATAGTTAAAAAGTTAATAAAATGACAAAATGGCGGACACATTTTTAAAAAAACTGCGTTTTCGCATTATTTTTACATATTTGATCTCTTGTAAAAATCTCTATTGTTAACAATTTTATCATATTATAGGTATAACCCCAGTAGAATTTAGTTACCTTTAATTATCCGCAAACCCGAAGTTGATTGATTAAATAGTTTAGACGCTACGATGCCCACCAGTTTTAAAATCTTGTTTCGAGAAAAACGCGTTTAAGGTTTGAGAAACATTTTTGTGCAATAATTGTATTCTTTGCAATTCTTTGTTCAATTTGCGTATATGATAAATATCTATAGGTATTTAGGGTCGCTCTTTACGATTCTGAGGTCAGATTTGCAAAATTTTTAAAAATTGATTCGATTTGCCTGACATTTGTTACTCAGTGCTCGGGACGGCGGTGAGTTCAAGACTTCATAAAAACGAAAATATTCTTCGGATCAAAAAATCGCTATACACACATATTCTACATATATATAGCTTTAAAAAAATACAATAAAAAAGAAATCAATTTTTTTGACTCCCGCAATGGGAACCTCCCCTTAAAAAAGAATTTTAGTTAAAAATTCTTGAAAACAATATAATTGAATTGATAATGATTTTATCACTCGGTCATCTTTAATTATTATAAAACATGAAGATATGGATTGCTCCTAGTCGAAGACTCGGAATTATCGATATCTTCATGTTTTATAATTATGAAAAAATTTAATTTCTAGTTTTAAGTAAAATGTTCTCTTATTTGTCTCGGACTGGTTATATTTTTGTCAGTAATTGTTCAGTAATTTTATATTTTTGGTTCGTAAAGTCCGTATTTTTAAATATGGTTCGAGCCCTGAATTTTCAAATTTTTTACCATCCTATATGTTTTTTTGGTTAAAAATGGAGCAAAAAAAAATATAACCTTATTTGACAATTAAAATTTAAAGGGGTCAAAATTGGGGGTGGTGCTACCACTTAAATAATAATTTAGTCATTTAAAAATGTTCCTGAAATTATTGTTTATAAATAATAAATCAATAGCAATAAATAAACTTTAAATAAAAAGAGCTGGCCTAGTTTAGTAATTTTACCATTTCATTTTCTGCCAAATGTCAATTAAACTTCAATTTATCATTCAATTAGAATTCAATTACAAACATCAACTTTTATTTAAAAATGAATAGTTAAATAGACATCGCGGAAAATATTTTCACCTAATTCGAATTATTATATTTGGCAAAAATGAAACATTTCTCTGGTTTCGGGTTAAAAATAATCATTTAAATTAAACTGATCTATATAATGAACAAGCTGTTAGCGAGTACCGTAAGTGAGGCTAAATTCGCTCATGTAGGGTAAATTCGCTCAACCGATGTCTATTTTTTAAAATTCGATTAACATACTTTTTAGACAGAAATATTTAAGATTTACAATTGTGTTGGTTAATATAAATGCTAAACTTTAATTTAAAATTTATTTGCAGCATATTCATTGGTAACTTTCAGTAGAAATTATATTTAAAACACAAGTGAATAATTTTCATATTGAACAAGTAGTATGAAAAAGTAGGGAATAAAGCTTTACTTCAAAATTTTTAAGTTGAATACTTCTGAACATTTCATTTCCTGTATCTCCAACATGATTTTCATAAAGCACAAAAACTAAAGCAATAAACAGATTCTGCAAAAAATCAATTTAAAAAAAAAATTCAAATTTGTTGTGTAAATTCGCTCAGGAAATAAGTCTACAAAAAAGATGTTTGGGCCTGGATATTTTAAGTATGTTAATTACTTTAATTTATAATTCGATTTTTTTAAATAATAGTACTCTTATAACTGAAAATTAAACGATTTAAAACGGTTTAAGCACTAAACTGTCAAACTTAACCTTGTTTTTTATGGTTATGAGTACGTTTGATTGAATGATTGAATCTAATTACTTATTGATAAAACAATATTAAATATTTATTCCAATAACTTTATATATTGTTCTTAATTTTTTTCTTTATTGATTCTAAAAAATATTTAGTTTCATTTTTGCAGATTATAATATATTTTGCCAGAATAATAATGGTGAGCGAATTTACCCATCATTTAAAGGTAAAGTCGCTCACAAAAAAACGGCTCATAAATAATTTTCTGCAACATATTTTAATTTCTTTATGCAGTAATAGGAAAGATAAAGGGTTAAAGATTATATATTTTCAGTGCCAATGTTTATTTTCATCGTTTCCCGAAGTTATTTAAAAAAGAATTGAAAAATTGAGCGAATTTAGCCTCACTTACGGTATGTCAGTAAATTAAATTTTTTTTCATAGAAAGAATTTCATGAAACAAAATAAATAAAAATAGTTTTAAATTAATAGAAAATAATTTATTTTCTCCTTCTGCTTGAAAGTTTATATAGATAAGTTTATGCAGAGCACACGCAGGAAGGAATGAAATATAAATAATAAATAGGAAAAAAGTGGACAATTTGAAATTGCGATAAAAGTCGAAAGTGTGTGCGATAAATTAGCGAGATGAGTATAGGTTTGTGCGTGGAAATGAATGAACCGAAAAGGATGGTGGAGTTGCATTTCACCGGAGATGCTACTTTAAGATATATATATTTGAAGATGAGGACAGTCGTTAGTGTGTGTTTGCCCGGTTGTCGAGCGCTTCCTTGAACACGTGCATTTTTTACCTACATGGAGGCAAATGGAAAGGCAGAAGGGAGGGAACCCTCTTTGTATGAGTGGCACGAGTTCCCTTGTGCATGTGTGGGCGTATGCGAGCAGGTCTGTGAAAGATCGGCAGCTTTGATGTTTTCCCCCGATGTCTACTGCAACAGGCACACATCTATTTCGAACAATTTTCAAAATGTGTGTGTGTGCGCGATGAGAGAGCAGTGGCTTTGGAATGCACCTTGCACTCAGGTAAACTCCTGCGCAACGGTCCGCACTTAAATACGTACGTGTAATAAATATATATGTATGTGTGCGCGCACTCACTGAAAAATTGCATGACACTTTTTTTTGACGAAAAAAATTATTTCAGTCAACGGATCTTTGCATTCATATATTTGCGATCCTGGCGGTGGAAAGAGAAAAATGTCAAATTCTAGTAAAAAGTATTGCCAATGACTCTTTAGCCAAAGTAATTAAATGAAAAATGTCTAGAAAACAAAGGGAAAAAGCAGGAGTATTTTTTAAATTTTTTTCTACGTTCAAAATTTTGACTATTTCCAAATTCTGGAACAACTTAAAGTTCTAAACGTTCAAATGAACGAAATTTATTTATTACTTCTCCAAATTAAATTTTTATTGCAATTATTTTGCGTTACTATTAAAAAAAATTAATTACTGAGTTTCTAAACGTAAATATTTCAGTTTTTAAATTTGTTTGATATTAGTAATTTATTAAAATATCTTCAATAAAAAATATTTCGTTCATTTGAACCTTCAAAACTTGGGGATCATAATTCTGGAAAACCATTGCCAAAGGCAAAATTTTTTTTACTATGTTCAAAATTTTGACTATTTTCAAAATCTAGCATGATGCATGATCATCAATAGCTTCCCTCTTTTCAAAGATTTATTTAATTTGAAACCTTTTCGAAATTCAATTATTTCTAAAAGTTCATCCTATAATACACTGCAATTATTCAATTATTATCTAAAATTTTAACTGAAATTTATTTTGAAATCAATATTTGTTAGAAAAGCTCTAGGGGAATTCAATTATTTAAATATAAAAATAAATAATTTATAGTTTTTTAAAATCGATTGTTTTTTTAGAGAATTTTATCAACAAATTTTTAAATAATTAAATTCTTTAGCGATGAGTTTTATTAATTAGGAAAATAATTGAATTCTTTTGAAGAATTATTTATGTAAATAATTGAATTCTTGGGAAGAATTTTATTAAAATCTAAAAGAATAATTAAATTATTTCAAAAAATTGAATTAAAATTGTATTTAAAGTAATTAATTTCTTTCAAACAATTTTATTAAAACGTTTGAAAATAATTTAATTCCTGTGAAAAATTATAATATTTTTGTAAATAATTGAATTCTTTCAAAGAATTAAAAAAAATCATTTTTTTAAATAATTGATTTTTTCGAGGAATTGAAATTAAATTTTGAAGAATACTTAAAATATTTTCAAAAATAATTGAATTCCTGAGAAGAATTTTATTATATTTACGGAAATAATTGAATTATTACAAAAAATTTTATTAAAATGTTTAAAAAGAATTGAATTTCTCTAAAAAATTTTGTTATTTTTGACAATAATTGAATTTCTGTAAAAAAAATTTGCTATTTTTGAAAATAATTGAATTTCTGTAAAAAAATTTGCTATTTTTGAAAATAATTGAATTTCTGTAGAAAATTTTGCTATTTTTGAAAATAATTGAATTTCTGTAGAAAATTTTGCTATTTTTGAAAATAATTGAATTTTATCAATATTTTTCTTTAAATAATTAATTTTTCAATTATTTAAACAAAAAAATATATTTAAATATTTATATGAAAATAATTGAATAGTTGTAAAGAATTTTATTAAAAATTTCTAAAAATAATTGAATTCCTGAGAAGAATTTTATTATTTATGAAAATAATTGAATTATTGCGGAAAATTTTATTAAAATGTTTAAAAAGAATTGAATTTCTGTAAAAAATTTTGTTATTTTTGAAAATAATTGAATTTCTGTAAAAAATTTTGCTATTTTTGAAAATAATTGAATTTCTGTAAAAAATTTTGTTTTTTTTGAAAATAATTGAATTTTATCAATATTTTTCTTTAAATAATTGAATTTGTTTGAAAAACTTTATTAAAATATAGAAGATATCAAAAACCATTGAACAACGAAAAATTTTTGAAAATAATTGAAATTTTGCTCCAAATATTCAATTATTACATAAAATTTTAACTAAGAATTCGATTCTAAAATATTAATTAGAAAACTCTACGAGATTTCAATTATTTAAATACAAAAAAGAATGTATTAAATAACTAAATATTTCTTAAAATAAAATTCTTACAAAGAATATTATCAAGAAATTTTTAACTAATTCAATTCTTTCGACAAATTTTAATAAAATTTTTAAGAATAATTGAATTTTTCGTGAAATTCAATTAAAATTGTACTAAAAATAATTGAAATACGGCGATAAGTCTTATTATTTAAAAAATAATTGAATTCGTAAAAAAATTGTATTAATTATGAAAATAATTGAAATCTTGACGGAAACTTTTTAAAAATTTCGAAAATAATAGAAGTTTTGCAATGAATTTTATTACTTCTGAAAATAATTGAAATCTTGCGATGAGTTTTATTATTTATTAAAAATAATTGAATTCCTATAAAAAAATATAATTGTTTATGAAAATAATTGAATCTCTTTACAAAATTTAATTATTTATGAAAATAATTGAATTATTGCATAGAAATTTAAAATAAATTTCTAAATAATTGAATTATTGCGAAGAAATTTATAAAAAATTTCTAAATAATGGAATTCCTGTAAAATTTTTATTATTTATGAAAGTAATTAAATGTTTGCCTAGAATTTTATTAAAAATTTGTTTACATAATTCAATTCTTTTGGAAAATTTTATTAAAATAATAGAAATTGAAAATCATTGAATTGAGGAAAATTTTTGAAAATAATTTAATTTCGAAGTCAAATTTTATTATTTATAAAGATAATTGAAATTTTGACAAGAATTTTTTTTAATTTTGAACATAATTGAATTTCTGCGAGGAATTTTATTATTTTTGAAAATAATTTTCTTCTATCATTTGTAACTTCTCCAAAATTCAATTTATTTAGTTATTAATCGTAGTCAAAAAATTTTGTGAGCTTTATACATTTTTGTCATTGTCCATGGATCTTTATTTTGACCACAGTTAAAATATTATATAAATTAATAAATTTCGAGGGTTTTAAATATTTTTGTTTATAAACAAAAAATACAGCATTTTATTCAAGCACAATTGTTTTCCTGAGTGTTTTCTGAATTTTCCGAACTTGAAAAATTAAAATACTTTCCGATGACTCATTTTGAGAAAAAAGGCTCACAATGACATTCGACAAAAATAAATTCTCAGCTACCTGAATATTTGAATTGTTTCATCTCCAAAAAATTTCTCTCCTCCTTTCTTTCTCTTTCTCTGAGCGTCTCTCATCTCTCAAATTCGCCCAAAAATCGGTGATATAATAAAATCGTGAAATCATAATTTTCACACTGAAATATTTTCCCATCGGTGTACCTGTTCGAAGTGAGGGGAATCCGGAAAATCCTCATTAAAATTCAAATACTAGAAATGATGGGTATTATGAGGGTTTTACGAGCAACTTATCGCTCAAATTCCCGTATCTTTCGAAAGAGGGACTTTGAACATGGCGTAAAACCCCAGGGGCGCCATAAACTGTTTGGGCTTCTGAATCGGTTTGCCTCGGATCAAACTGAAACTAAATGTACAAACAATTTCTTGTTTAATTTTGCCAGTAGGAACAAGAGAGGGAAAAAAAGAAAGGTTTCTACCATCATTTTGTCGTGCGAGCATTTTTTCAAGAACTTAAACTTTACGCTGACGCAGATTACCTTAAAAATTGTAGAAATAATTTTGCAGCATACAGCATCAAGCAGCAGTGCATTTATTTGGTTGATTCAACCAAAATTAAATAGTTTCAACAAAATTCTCTTCTGAGAGGGAAGGAGGAAGAAATTTGTAAAATTGGGCAGAAAAATATTTCCAATCGAGTATAAATGCAGTGAACCGGTAACAACTGCGTTTGAATGTAAAACTCAGGTTGCACATAAGAAAGGTGTATACAACCGTATGAATGAAAAGTAGCTTTATATGTTTGAAAGTGTGCTTAAACATGTGAATTTCGTCGAAATTCTTTGTACTTAATTTTTTCTTTAGGAGCCGCGAACGATTTTTTTTTTTTTTTTTAGAGAATTTTATAGATGTAGACGATAGATAGTGTTGAACTATTTACCCTAAAAGGCTCTTGAGAAGAGTTTTTTTTTAGTTTTTCCAGCCAAGTGTGTCATCGGCTTAGGCGAAATTGAGCCTGTAAAGAACGGGTATTGCTTCTTTAATAGTCGAGACCCTCAGATTTTTTTTCCTATAATGCGGCAAAAGCGGGCAAAAGTAAAATTGCATCCCTTCGTTCGGAAGTTGCTCTCTCTTTTATCCACACATGTTAGTCTGCACCTGGACCTGTAACGATGATCAGGCGCAGGTGATAGGCATCTTGGAATGCGTCTGAAAAAAAATCCTTTTTATCGAAATAAGCAAAAAGGTTTTTTCTTTTTTGAAATCGATCCAGATTTTTGTTAAATCGCGGAAAAGTTGAATGCCTCCTTTGAGTCATGATCTACTTGATCTTTCTCGACTCTCAAGTGTCTCGGGTTTCTTGCACTCTAAATCTCAAGTATTATAGTGGAGAAAAAAATATACTTTTAATTCAGTGAACTATGTTTTTGATGAATTAGTGATTTTTAGGTACACGTTTTTTTAGCTTCATTTCTAAGCACTTTTTAGATGATTTGCCAATGAAATTACAATATTATTTTTGTAAGGAACGAGTCCGGAAACGGTGGGTTATTACAGCATCCGGTCCGTCAAATATTCACGCAGTTCGACGCCGGTGAGATCACTAAATTTGCTTTTGTGAATCATTCTTATTACTTTCCCCTTCCCTCTTGATGTATTAAGACGAAGAGGAAATAGGGAGATAAAGCTAATGTAGGTGTAACTGTTGATTGTGAGGGCGTAGTAGAAAGAGACAACCTAGTGATTATACCTATATATACACTGTACTCCATAGAAGAACTGCCTCTGTCACGGAGTAATCATTTTGATCAGTACAACTCTCGCTTGCTCTCGCTCGCTCTCAGGAGAAGAATTTTCGAGAACTCATCCCCCTTTCATGCGGAACGAATTCAAGAGAGGAAAAGGAGAAATTATCCTTTTCGTTCCACAACAATAATTCTCTTCCTTCGAACTTTATAAAAAAAAAAAAATTTCCCTCACATTAAAGTAGGTAACAAAAGACAAAACTTGTTTGCTAAACAAATCGAGAAAAAAATGAATAAAAATAAAATAAAAATGAATTCATGAATTACTTAATTATGAAGCGTTTATGACCCCTATAGAGTAGTTTTGTCTTGCTCCAAAAAAAAAAAAAAAGCCGGATATTGTTTGTTGAAAATTCTGTCGAAGAATGCGGGTTGTAGCTATTAAATATATAAACAGAAAGAGGAACGATGAGCCCATACAAAATGAGGATCTCTTAAGCAGAAACTTCACCCAGAATTTTATTCTTTCAGCCACGTTATCTGAGACTCGTGGTACTAAACATAAATTAATTCAACAATAACTCCACCCCTTTCTGTATACATAAAGTAAAGAAAATACACGGTTCGGCAAAACTTTTTAGTTGGTCATTAACACACAGAGGGAGAATAAACAAAAAAAAAACCGATGAGCTGAAAGAAAGAGCACCCATAAAACGAAATATTAGAGGAGGGAAAATATTCAGTGATGACTAACTATATCTACGTAAAAAAATAATTCAGGGTTGCCACGAAACCTGGAAAACCTGGAAATGTCAGGGAATTTGATAAACCTTGAAAAAACCTGGAAAAGTCAGCGAATTTTGATCGGAATCCTGGAAAATTATTGTATTCTAAAGTTATTGTGCTTAATCTTGAAATCTAATTATTCTTAAATATTTCAAAATTAATTCGATTTAAATATAATCAATTTTAATATAATTCAATTATTTTCATAAATAATCAAATTTTCCAAACAGATTCAATTATTTTTATGAATAATAAAACTCATCATAGAGTTTCAATTATTATCAATACAATATTAATCGTGTTCATCGAAAAATCCAATTATTATTCTTAAAACTTTTATTTAAATTCGTCAAAGGAATTCAATTATTTAAGAATTTGTTGTTAAAAATCTTCTCAAGAATGTAATTATTTTCAATAGAATTTTCATTATATTTTTTGAAATAATTTAATTATTTTTAAAAGTTCTTAATAAAAGTCTTCAAAAGAAATCAATTCTTCTTAAAAATTTTAATAAAATTATTCCAAGAATTCATTTATTTTTGCAAAAGTTGTAACAAAATTCTTATCAAGAATTCAATTATCTTAGAAATAACAAAATTCTTTTCAGAAATTTAAATATTTTCGCACAAAATTTAATAAAATTCTTCTCAAGAATTCAATCATTTTACAATACAATTTTAATTAAATTATTTGAAATAATTTAATTATTTTTAAAAGCTCTAAAAAAATTCCGTAAAATAAATCAATTCTTCTTAAAAATTTTAATATAATGATTCCAAGAATTCAATTATATGCAAAAGTTATAACAAATTTCTTAACAAGAATTCAATTATCTTCAAAATAACACAAATTTTTGCAAAAATTACATTATTTTCAAAAAAATTTAATAAAATTCTTCGAAAGAATTTAATTAACTTCGTAATTTATAAATAACAAATTTTTCGCAGAATTTCAATTATGTTCAAAAATTAAAAAAAAAAAAATTCTTGTCAAAATTTCAATTATCTTTATAAATAATAAAATTCTTCATCGAAATTCAAT
The DNA here is from genome assembly GCF_015476425.1 of Leptopilina heterotoma. NCBI lineage: Eukaryota > Metazoa > Arthropoda > Insecta > Hymenoptera > Figitidae > Leptopilina > Leptopilina heterotoma. The sequence continues at coordinate 758,314 of NW_025111150.1, forward strand.
TATTTTTAAAAATTTTAATAAAAATCTTGGCAAAATTTCACAGGACTTTAATTATTCAGAAATTTTTTAATAAATTTCTTCGAAATAATTAAATTTTTTTCATAAATAATAAAATTTTCACAAGAATTCAATTATTAATAATAAAAATTTCATAAAACTTTTCGAAAAATATCAATTTTTTATAAAATTCGTCGCAAGAATTCAATTATTTAAAAAAAATTTAACACAGTTCTTTGCAAGAATTCAATTATATTTATAAATAATAAAATTCTTCGCAGAAATTCAATTATTTTAAAAAAATTTTAATAAAATTTTTGTTAAAATTTCAATTATTTTAAAAGCTTTTCTCAATTCAATTAAATTTTTTTCACAGAGATTCAATTATTATTAATACAATTTTAATTTAATTTCTCGAAAAATGAAATTATTCTTAAAAATGTTATTAAAATTCGTCAAAAGAATTTTAAATACCATTTTAAAAATTTGTTCGATAAAATTCTTTATTAGAGTTGAATTTTAAAAAAACATTTAATTCTTCAATAAATTATTTATTTGCATTTTATTTGTATTTAAATAATTGAATTCTCGTAGAATTTTCTAATAAAAATTGATTTAAATATGAATTTCAGTTAAAATTTTAGATAATAATTGAATATTCAACTCTCTAAATTTGAATTAGTAAAAACGTTTTCTAATTTGAATTAGTGACTGACTTTTTGCTTTTCAATTAGCAGATTTTACTAATAAATAGTCGTTTCTACTAATTTAATAGTAAAATTTACTAATTCAAAAGCAAAAAGTCATAGTCACTAATTCCAATTAGTAAACATTTTTACAAATTCAAATTTATAGAGAAAGTATTATAGCGTGAATTTTTAGAGATAATTGAATTTTGAAAAGGTTTCAAATTACAATCTTTGAATGTTTGAATTTTTTATACTTTTAATTGAAAATTATGTAGATTTAAATTTTTTTAAAAGTTTATTGAATTTTTTTAAGTTATTTGAAGTTTTTATTTCCTAATATATATTTGATTGAAGAATTTCCGAATATAGATGAAATTTCATAAAATTGAATTGCAAACAAAACAATTTGAAAATTTTCAAAAAAAATTTGGAAAAATTATTAAAAATGAATGAATAATTAATTTAAAGAAGAATTTTAGTTAAAAATTCGGGACAACAATAATTGAATTAAACTGATGAAAGTAATTTTGAAGAAGTTACAGTAACAATATTCTTATATTATAAAATAATGATATTTTATCAGTCGGTCATTTTTAATTTATTTATAAAACATGAAGATATCGATTGCTCCGAGTCGAAGACTCGGAGTGATCGATTTCTTCATGTTTTATAACAAATTTTTATAAATTGTTTAATTTCAGAAAGGTTTGAATTTGAAATTTTCGAAAGTCTTAATTCTTATGGAAAAATTATAATGACTATAATTATTAAATTTTGTAACATATAAATGTAGTTTTAAAAACCTGGAAAAATTCCGTTTTTTAACCTAGAAAACCTTGAAAAGTCAGGGAATTTGAAATGAGCAAAACCGTGGCAACCCCGAGAATGATCTACGCATAAAAAGGAAAAGAACAGAAAAATCTACGTAGAAAAAAGAAAAATCTACATAAAATAAAGAAAAGAAAGATCTACGTTTATACGAAAAGAAGAATTCTTTAGAGCAAAACTAAATAATGGCGATTGTTAATAAAGCCGGGCGTTCGCATCGACGCTACAGAAACTCCTACAGGTTATCTCGCTAATGAGCCGTGACCATCTGACATCGAACGTTAGCGGTTGTGTATGTGCCCACGAAACCGCGAGCGTGACATTTGGCGAGCGCCGTGCTTTCTCTCTCTCGTTACATGCTCGATCCTTATCGATAGAGGCCGATATAGGTATTATCGATCGTTGAAATCCAAAGTCCTCCTCCAAAGGACCATCGACAGTTTGTGTGCGCAACAAAAGCAGGGGAACAAACTGATTACGTCCATCAGCCAAACTCTCTCCCTCTTCCATTCAACTATCGATTAGTCGCAAAAGAACCTCTCTTTGCGTTGAGTCTTCAATTAATTAGCAATTAATGACGATTAATTCTTCTCTCTTGTGCTCAAAACAAGTTTTTCTTTTTACTTCCACAAAAGGGTTGCCACAAAAATTTGAGTTTGTTAATGATAATGTTTTTGATTTTGAACTTTGTTTGTTGTCTGATTTCCAGACAAAATTCAAACCTTTTCGAAATTCAACAACTTAATAAGAAAATTATTATAAAACAAGAAGATATCGATCACTCCGAACCCAGATTTTGTCGTAATGAAAAAAAGTAATTTTCGAAAAATGTGAAAATTTCTGATTCTTGTTTTTGTATGGAGGTATTGGAGCACATTCGTTATCTATATTACGAGAGTAATTAACTTTTTTTCCCTGTCTTTTCATTGTGTACAGTCGCTGAATAAGCGCCTTTAGCTCAAAAGTATATACAGATACAGATGTATCAGTGTATAAATGTAGTATAGTATATAGTAATGTTGTATATAGTAATATAGTAGTGTGTCTGGTAATATCCGTACATGTAGTGAAACAAAGTGTGTCTGTGTTGGTTTATACCCGCAGACGTGTTTATCGTCATCGGTGTAAATAGAACGAGTGCGGACGTTGGAGAAATAAAAAGTTTGTATGCAGTGTGATACAGTGTCCCTCGGGATATCACCGCGGGTTTGTGTTGTCCGCCTCCAAAAACGTTCGAGAAGATTCAACAAGGTCGAATATAACTGTATTTATTTGCTCTTCTGATCCAATGAATCATCCAAACTATAGTGGAGATGATACATTTTTCGAGCTTCCTCCTTTTCGCGCTAACTTTCAATAAATAAAAAACCAAAAGTGGAAAAGTACTTTTCAGCATTGTTATTGTTATTGTAGAAAAAAAATTCCATCTCTTCTTTATCGCACTAAATCCATAAAACTTGAGAGGGAATTTCATCCATTTGTTAATAAAAGTTTTTGCACCGAAAAGAAAAATTGCCATACGGGAAATTTTTTCAATGTTGATACACTTATTCACTGACATAAAAATGAGAACCAAATATTTGGTTGGCTTTTTTGTTTCGACGAATAGAAAATAGTATCTTGTATACATATTGGGGTCCTGAAAAATGGGTTTTCAAAATTTTCCTAAAATTTGAAACATTTTTGACTTTTGTTGACTTTAACTTTATTTTTTGCTCTACGTTTAAAACTTCTACAATCATTGCACACTGATGCATTGATAATGTTTGAAAGCATATTACACGAACGGAAGGCGACGATTTGCGATTTTCTTGCAGAGATTTGATAATGATGTGATTGTCAGATAATTTAGATTCAATCAAAGTCTTATTTTGTCTGGAGATTTAAAAAAAAAACAGCGTCAAGTATCAATTATCTGCACCGGAATTGGCCATTAGGCGTGAAACTAAGGGTATGAAAGTACGAAGATTGACACTTATGTACATAACACTCTCTCGATTTCATTTGATGCTGGCAAGAAACCAATTTCTCGAGCATTAGTCACACGAATTTCAAACATTTAGTGAAACAATTGAGCGTAAAATACGCTAATCTTTCTAATGCCCTATTATACCACAGCAAATAAATCGTTATCATTTTATTTCATTCTGTTTATATCAACAATTATTTATTTATTCTTCCACCATTGATTGTCATATCTATTTAATTGTAAGATAAATATGCTAAAACTATGGATCAAATCCTAATTTATTTCAAATATTTGCTATCAATTTGATACAATTTGGTATCAATTTGATATCCTCAAGAAAACTGTGAATACAGTTTAATATATCAATATATTAATAACTGGTAAATTGATTTAGTTTAATGAATTGAATTATTTGAATTTGAATTTAAATTTAAATTATTTATAGACTAAATCAATTATTAATGTATAACAAATGTTCTTTTGTACATACATAATCTTTAATAGCCGCAGATTAATTACAATCTGTAAAATTAATAACACTGCGCGACATATATATATATATTGTTAATCTTATATAGAAAATGTAATTAAGTGAAAGCTATATTTACAAGGCAGATACCTAATTCAATTTATCGTTCACACTCCACTTGTGAAGTTATATTTGCCGTGATAAATCTGTCTTCGCAGTAGAGGGTAGCGATCTTGAATGAGTTGAAAAGATACATTACAGTATCATAGAGTCACAGGTCAGGGAAATTTCTCATTATCTAGGTAATTTACTTATATTCATGTATAATCATAACTATATACATATACACACGCAGAATGGATACACTATTCAAATGCAATCATATATAACTGAAATTGCAATTTTTATTATTTCTAAAAAATTATTCCAACTTGTCTGTAAATTACAGTCTACTGATCCGTTATTTTCTTCTTATGCAATAAACTTTGAATAATATCAGGTTGAGAATGTGGAAAATGAAAAAATAATTATACTATATTGATAATTAAGTATCGACGTTGATTAATGAGGGACGTTGATGGAAAAATTCAGTATTTATGTATATTACGATACATTGAAAAAAAATTAATTTGATTCAAATTATTTTTCATCTAATAAATATTTACTTGAATTAAATAATTTTTATTTTAATTGATTAAATGGTATTTGCAGGCTTCGCACTCATCTACTAAAATCTACTATTTATAAATAGTCTTTTTTTAAGTTATGCTACTATTTGGGTACTTTTTTTTAGATTTCAGTCACTAAAAGCAACTATTTCTGTTTTTTAAAATAATTTCCAATACTTTAAATTTACTAATACTGGAAATCAAAAAACTATTTTCAGCAATTATAATCAAATTCTTTAAAACGATTCAATTATTTTCAAAAAAAATATTCGGATTTCAATTATTTTCAATATATAGTATTTTCATGAAATTTCGCAAAAGAATTCAATTATTTAAAAAGAAATTTATAAAATTCATTCAAAATTCAATTATTTTTAAAAATAGTAAAACTTCTACAGGAATTCAATTAATTCAGAAAAGCATTTTTAAAAAAATTTCGAAAAAATCAATTATTTAACAATAAATATTTAACAATAATTCAATTTCTTTCACTAATAATATTTTTCATGGAAATTCAATTTTTTAAAAAAAGTTTTTGATACAATTCTAAGCAATAATTCAATTATTTTCTTATTAAAGAAACTCATCGAAGAATTTCAATTATTTTTAATATTGTTTTCAATTAATTTATCGGAAAATTCAATTATTTTCACAAATAAAGTTTTTCACACGATAATTCAATTATTTAAAATAAAATTTTCATAATATTTATTATATTTCGAAAAAATTAATTATTTAAAACAATGTTTATAAAATTCTTATGAAGAATTCAATTATTTTCAAAAATAACAAAATTCTTCACAGAAATTCAATTACTTTTAGGAATTTTAATACAATTCTCCGCAATAATTCAATTATTTTCGTAAATAATAAAATTCTTCACAAAAATTCAATTATTTTTGAAAATTTTAATCAAATTCTTAGCAACTATTCAATTATTTTCATAAATAATAAAACTCATTGCAGGATTTCAATTATTTTTAATACAATTTTACAGGAATTGCTCAAAAAATGTAATTATTCTTAAAAATTTGATTTTAATTCCTTGATGAAGTTAATTATGGAAAAACATGTTTTTTTTAAATTTTTTAGAAGAAATCAATTATTTACAAAAATATTAGAATTTTTCACAAGAATTCAATTATTTTCAAATATTTTAGTAAAATTCTTCGAAAGAAATCAATTATTTTCAAATATTTTAGTAAAATTCTTCGAAAGAAATAAATTATTTTAAATACAATTTTAATTAAATTTTTTTGAAATAATTCAATTATTCTTTTAGATTTTAATAAAATTCCCCCCAAGAATTCAATTATGTCGATAAATAACAAAATTATTCGAGAAAATTCAATTATTTTTTTAGGCATTTTAATAAAACTCTTTGCAAAATTAAATTATTTTCATAAATAACAATATTTATCACAAGAATTCAATTATTTTTAAAAGTAATAAATTTCTTCTTGAAAATTCAATTATTAAAAAAAATTCGAATAAAATCGTTACCAAGAATTCAATTATTTTAAATACAATTTTAATTAAATTTTTTAAAAATAATTCAATTCTTTTTTTAGATTTTAATAAAATTCTTCGAAAGAATTCAATTATTTCTACAAATAACAAAATTATTCCAGAAAATTAAATTATTTTTAGGCATTTTAATAAAATTCTTTGCAAAATCCAATTATTTTCATAAATAACAATATTCATCACAAGAATTCAATTATTTTTAAAAGTAATACATTTCTTCTTTAAAATTCAATTAATTAGAATATAATTTTAATAAAATCGTTCGCAAGAATGCAATTATTGTCAAAAATTTTAATTGAATTTTTTATAAAATTTAATTATTTTTAAAAACTTTTCCCAATTCAGTGATTTTTAATATCTACTATTTTCAGAAAATTTTTAAACAGAATTCTATTATTTAAAAATTTATTTTAAAAATCTTCTTAAGAATTTAATTATTTTTATGAATAATAAAAATTTATCAGGAATTCAATTATTTAAAATTTTTTATAAAATTCTTCGCAAGAATTTAATTATTTTTATAAATATTGAAATTCTTTCATGAATAATAAAAGTCGTTGCAGGAATTCAATTTATTAACAGAATAAGAAAGAAATAAATATTTTTGATGAAAATTAGGAAAAAGTCAGGAAAATAAAATATACAATGGAATTTTTGTCAGTTTTTTGAAATGTCTATACTTTAATTGAGGTTTAGAAAAAAAGCTCTTAATTTAATATTAAGGGTACTTTGTACAAGAGGTTATTATCCCGTTTATTACTTAAATAAATAAATTAATAGTAAGTACTAATTATTAATTACTATTAATAGTACTAACTATTAATTATATTATTATTAATATTAATATTTAAAAAAAAATAGTGATGGAACATTGTCGAGTCAATTAATAAGGTATTTTTTCGTGTATAGTTCGTTATGAGTGAGGAAATTTAAATTCTTGTTTGAATTGTAATTGTGTTAATGTGCTCTTAAGTGTTAAATATAAACGTGTGTGTGTGTGTATTCTGAAGCTTTGAATTTGTATAAAACTGATTTGGCGCGTGTAAGCTGTAATTTGCATAACCTGAGTTGTTAGGCAATTAAGTCATCCTTCATTATTCTCGTTGAGTGCTCTTAACATTTTTTGAGTACTCGTTTCCGTCATTCATGGCAACAAGACTTTCAAGAGCATGTGCACGCTTTAAGAGGCATCAAAACCCCGGAGACGATCGTTCACGAAGATAACATTAAATAGCTCCTTCACTATATATATATAATTCATTCAAGTTCTTTGCTTTTTTCATCTTCTTCATTTTTCTCATTGCGAAAACTGTCAATTTCCATTTTTATAATATTTATTCAATTCTATTTTATATCATATAAAGGAAAAGAATTGATTTCATTTCATTTTTACAGCAGGTGATATATTTTTTTTTGGCAGGTTTTGTTTTTTTGATTTCCAAACAGAATTTCGACTTTTTAGTCAAAATTCTGTTTGGAAATCGAAAAAACAAAATTTCTGTTGTAACAGTGCTAATACCTAATTTATGAACAGCTTCTTAAGGTATTCTTTTTTTGTTAAAAAGAAGATTTGAATTTTTCATATATTTGGCTAAATTCCAGTGATCTGAATGTGAAAAAAAAATATTGGCAATAAGGATTTTGTATAAGTGCGTCTTTTTTTCACAGACAAGTGAATGATAATGTTGGAATACTTGAAGGCAAACAAGCAATCGTTCCTGACGAACAGTTTCTCTCAGTGTGAAATGAAGCAAACCTAATTTTCTCTTTGGTCTTTTTGCACCCTCTTTCATTTTATACTCGGAAAGAGAGAAGAGAAAAAGAGAGAGAAAGAGGTGGTGAACAGTTTGTAGTTTGTGAGTAAGCTCATGTTTGTGAGTTTGGCTCCCGGTCGATCCCCCATATACAGCCATATAGACATATAGCTAAAACGTGAGATCTCATCGTTATCAAGTGAGGACGTCACGTATGTGTATAGGCACTGAAACAGAACACGAGTCGAAAAAGAGATATGTTCTGGGTGCTGCATCGTCGCAGAGGGTCGTCACCATAATAGAGTAAACTCGTTCGAAACGAGTTCAGATCTTCTTTCATCTCCAAGCGCGTCAAACGAATGACTCATTTTCCAAAAAAGAATGAGTTTCGTATCAAAATACTTATTTCGATTATTCAGCAACTTATTGACATATACGATTTTCTTTCTGTTTATGAGTTTCTTTATTCCAGGGTTGACACAAAGATAATCAGGCTTCACAGTCTGTCCCAGGGTTGCCACAGGTCAGGGAAGTCAGGGAAATCAGGGAAAAGTCAGGGAAAATAAAATTGGTCAGGGAAGTCAGAGAAAAGACAGAGATTTTTAGTAAAAGTACTGAAAAAAATTGAATTTTAAAAATTCATGAAAAAACGAAATTTTGATTTTTTTTGCCTTGTAAACTATGAAACTATCACGAATTTTAATACAAAACCTTGAATTTTTTCTATTTCAGACAATAATTTCTTCTTAAATTACTTAATTTTACAAGAACTATCATAAAATTATGACTTAGAAATTATTTAATGAATAATTTTTACAATTTTCATAAATACTAGATTGATAAAAAAATTTTAGTTAAAAATACTAAGAAAAAATTGAATTTTGGAAAAGTTACAAATAATTCAAGAAATTCAATTATTTTTAAAAGTTATAAAAATTCTTCGTAATATTTCAATTATGTTCAAAAATTAAAAAAAAATTCTGGTCATTTCAATTATATCTTTAAAAATGATAAAATTCTTCTCCAAAATTCAATTATGTTCACAAATTTTTTAAAAGTTCTTGTCAAAATTTCAATTATCTTTATAAATAATACAATTCTTTTTCGAAATTCAATTATTTTTAAAAACTTTAATAAAATTCTTGGCAAAATTTCATAGGAATTCAATAATTTACAAAATTTTTAATAAATTTCTTCGAAGTAAATCAATTATTTTCATAAATAATAAAATTTTCACAGGAATTCAATTATTTAATTAAAAAAAATTTCAAAAAATTTGTCAAAAATATCAATTATTTAAAAAAATTTTTATAAAATTCGTCGCAAGAATTCAATTATTATTTTAAAAAAATTTAACAAAGTTCTTTTCAAGAATTCAAGTATTTTTAGAAATAGTAAAATTCTTCACCGAAATTTAATTATTTTTATAAACTTAAATAAAATTCGTTGCAAAAGTTAAATTATTTTTAGAAGTAATAAAAATCCTCGCAGAAATTCAATTATGTTAAAATTTTTTTTAAAAATTCTGGTCAAACTTTCAATTATCTTTAAATAATAAAATTGTTCAATATTCAATTATTTAAAAACTTTTTTTAAAATTCTCGTCAAAATTGTAATTATTGTTATCGAATATAAAAAATAAAAATCTTCTTCAAAATTCTATTATTTTTAAAAAATTGAATAGAATTCTTATTAAAATTTCACAGGAATTTAATAATTTATAAAATTTTGAATAAATTTCTTTGAAATAATTTAATTATTTTAATAAATATTAAAATTTTCACATGAAATAAAAATGAGTTCAAATAAAAAAATGAGTTCAAAAAAATGTTCAAAAAAATGAGTTCAATTATTTAATATAAAAAATTTCATAAAATTTTTCGGAAAATATCAATTATTTAAATAGATTTTTATAAAATTCGTCGCATGAATTCAATTATTTAAAAAAAATTTAACAAAGTTGTTTTCAAGAATTCAATTATTTTTATAAACAATAAAATTATTCACCGAAATTCAATTATTTTAGAAAAAATTTAATAATATTTTTGGGAAAATTTTTAATTATTTTCATAAATAATAAAACTCATCGCAGGATATTAATTATTTTTTGATATATTTTTTTTTTTATATATTTTTATGAAAATAATTGAATTATTGCAACGAATTTTATTACAATTTTTTTAAAAAATTGAATTTTTTTGAGAAAATTTACTACTTTTAAAAATAATTGAATTCTTGCGAAGGATTTTATTAGGATTTTTGTAAATAATTAATTTTTTTTGAAAAATTTCATGGTTATTTAAATTATAACAAAATATTAATATAAAAATATTAATTATTGATGTTTTTGAATAATTTTACAATTAATGAAAGTTGTAAATAAATGTAATAGAACATTTTTTCGAGTCTCTAATAATTTTTAGGGTGAATCAGAATATTTTTTAGGGTCAGGGAAAAAGTAAAATCCTAAAGTTCTGAACGTTCAAATGAACGAAATTTAATTATTTCTTTTCCAAATTAAATTTTTTTGCAATTATTTTGCGTTACTATCCAAAAAATTAATTACTGAATTTCTAAACGTAAATATTTCAGTTTTTAAATTTGTTTGTGATTAGTAATTTATTAAAATATCTTCAATAAAAAATATTTCGTTCATTTGAACGTTCAAAACTTGGGGATCATGAAAAAGTGAGAATTTTGTCGGGAAATCAGGGAAAAGTCAGGGAAAAATAAATTTAAATATTTGTGGCAACCCTGTGTCCCCTGTTTCCTTAAAAATCCCCCTACTTTTTTTTAAAATTAATTATCGAGTATGAAGTCTGTTATTATTTTCCCATTTTATCTGCACTTTTAAAGTTGAATTTATTTTGATATCGAGGTTTTTGATATCGGAGGAAAATATACGCTTTCTCGAATATCTCTCCCAGGGGTTGAATATCTTCTACGCATATATATACGGAAGTGCAAAGCTAAAAGTTGCACACAGATGCAGAAGGAGACAAAATAAATAAGTTTGCATCTGTATTTACTCGAGATAGGGGATGAAATATTAACACCAATGCTTCCATATTGGTCCACTAAAACTCACTCTACATCAGAGTATAATATATATCCCTCTTTGTGTTAGCACACTGGCACTTTGATTTATCTTCGTTTCAAAACCACTGTACGCTTCAGGTGACAATTAAATACACACGCGTAAATTTTATCAAAACCTCATTAATGTGAAATCCTCCCTACTCTACAGTATAGCAAATTAACGTTTCACGCACTAATTGTCCTCGGTGTTAACTTAAAAGCATCAAATTACAACGAATTGATAATACACACAAAAATGCATATAATTTGAGATTTAGAGCGTAAAACATCAAAAAGTTATTCTTTTTTCGAATTAAATATGTTCGTATAATAAAGTTGGGTATGAAGTCTATCGACTCCCCTTACGGTCAAACCAGTATTATACGAACATTAATTCCTAGATTAAAGACACGTCACAGAATATTTCACTGTATCGCAATTAATTAAAACGCAAATAATAAATCTTACTTTACGTGAAGTTTATTTCATATATGCGGGGTTGATTTTTCCACAAGCCCCAAGATAAACTACATAATACCACGCAAGAATAAAGTCTTAGAAGTAGGAGGGTTGTTGTGTTGGAATTGTAAATGATGTCAGTTACACACTCTTTCCAAGAACTTTGTTTGCAATAATTTGTGTATATACTATGTTATTCATGACACGCAAATGTTACGTAATTCAATGTATAGGGAAAAAAGAGTTTGTGTTGTATTTTTTTTTTTTTTTTTGCGACCTTTCGGGTAACATCTTCTAATAGCTATGATTACCCTTCTCCTCAGCAATAAAAATAAACTGTGTTAAATTAAAAGTCTGTGAAATTCTTTGTAATGCATTGTTTATGACGCGTGTGGTGTTACGGAAGAGTGCTTCAGGATAATTGGATGGAACCCTCAAAAGTTTGCGCAAAAAAAAAAAAAATTAATATCCTGTCTAGAACGCAAATTATTATTAGGGATAAAGGTCTATAATTATGTGAAAACATTTGATGCCAAAGTAGAAATTCGCCAATCTGTGCGGTTTTCGATTTAGTATATGGAATTTTTTTTTTGTATATGAAAATTATACATCTTCCTGATCTGATAATATTCGAATATATTTATAGAGAGATAGAGGATTTTGAATTCATATAAATCTATACATTTATCGCGCTCGCACAATGTATAGCTTTCGTATCAAAAACCGGTTTTTGGAAATAGTATAATATATTTGTAGGTGAAATGATATTATTTTGTAAATATGTGCGAAACCTGTAGCAAGTCGATGAAAATAATTTTCTTTTTGTCGATATTTTTCATTATTTTGAATTTTTATTTGTACAGTAGGTGAGAGCTTAGTACAATAAACATTTTTTTGTTTTGGTTTAGGGAGGAAAATGCGAGAAGCTAGACACTGACTCATCTTTCGTTTAAACATGTCCGTATTTGTTTTATTTTGTCTCTCTGAATTGATGGAGAAACCAAATATACATGAAGGAAGGTATATATTTGATTTCACAGTATGAGGGAATCAATTGTGATGTTCTAATTTAGTCAGCCATGTGTGGATTTGTGGAAGATAGATATTTTAACGCGTGATCATTTTTAGAATTTATATTTAGGTCCAAAGGGGTTAATGTTCGAGAAATATTTCTACTTGCTGATGGTATATATACGAACGTTTTGTGTATTGTATATATATTTACGCTCATTTGTGCACAACCAGTGTCCTGGTTTTGCGGATGCAAACCAAATAGATACCATCTTCAATGCCAATATTCATTCCAGGACCATTTCATATATATATACAGATACACACATTGTGTATACGCGATTTAACTGTTTCTCCTCCTCGTTGTCCACACCCAAATGAGTCGCTTTTAATCGATAAAATAAATAATGTAGTTGTTCAATGAACCGAAATAATTGTTCTTGCATTTTTTCTTCTTTGTTGATTATTGTTTCCCATTGGTATATTAAAAATTCATAAAGTATTCTATTGTTTGGGTATTAATTCTTAGTTGATGAATAACATTCACCTGTCGAATAGGTGGAAAGGGTTGGGGATTTTATAATAAAAAAATAATTATGAACAGTACTGTTAAAGTACAATTCGACATTTGTGGAATGTGTAAATTCGATGTGTATAACATATAGTTGAATTCTATCGAAATAGTTGGAATTTCTATTATTGGGTTTGGCCCTAATTACTTCGGATATAATTAAGGTTCTAGTGTATTAACTTTAAATTCAATATAGTTTTGGAAGACATAAAATTATATAAATAAAAGATGTTTTGATTCTTCTGTTTGGCCTAATGGCCAAAGCCATTAGGCCAAGCAGAAGAATCAAAACATCTTTTATTTATATAAATACTGTTTCTGTTAAAGTTCTGACTTCTGCATATTCAAATGAACGAACTCGATTAATTTTTTCTTCGACTATTTCGTTTTAACTAAAAATTTTTGAAAAGATTGTGTTTATGCAGAAAGAAAATTATAGTGTCGACTAGTATAGCTAACTTCAAAGAGTGAATAACAATCCTCGCGAACAAAAAAAGTCTATAGGGGAAGGAACATATGAAGAATTTTTTCTTGATGAAATTGTTTTGAAGAAGCAACTTATCATAAATTTGAATAACTTACAATAAATTAAAATAAAAATTGGATTAAATGAGAGGAGAGAACACGTGAAGTGATAAGACAATGGTCTAACAGGTGGCCAATAAAATACAGCACATCTGCTGTATCAACGTCGACGTTTCGTGAAAGTCCGATTCATGCTGGGAAAGCAACGACCTCAAGAGTTGAGTTATACCGACCGTCCCGATAACATTAATTACATCGAACTTGTACGGCTGGACCACACAAGACTTTGAATTTCTGTCCGAGATTTTTGCCTCGACGAAAATAATTCCAAAAATTTTCATATTGTGGAGAATTTTAAATCTTTGTTTAAATTATTAAATTCTTATAATAATCTTATGGTGAAGAAAACTGTCGTTAAAAATAGGGACACTTGTTTTCTGCGGTCACTTAATATTCGTCTCGCGATTGTTTTGCCAGTCAATGAAGAGATGTTTTACATTCGAGACAAGATCGGATCCATAAGCCACGAGAAGTAGTAGCGTCAGGTATATCATTGTGATTCAGTTCGGTATCTATACCTCAATTATACATACCGTTTATCTGTCGGCTTCTCCTCGCCGCACTGTTTTTCATACCGAATGCGGCGAGAGATTCCACGGGGTATGCAAATGATGACTTGGGCCATACTTGACATTCAGTCGCGCTCACTTGAACGTTACGAGAACAAAATAGACTATATTTTATCACCTGCCAACAGTTTCCGCTCCTTTCACACGCGGTGTGCGCTTCTCTTCTGCAAGATTTTATCTCACTCAAAGCCAAACTGGACCATCCGGCTGAGGAATCTTCTTTCTTTTTGTTTTTCCCCCTCGCGAACACAGAGCGCGCACTAACTGTAACAAATCGAGGGGAATCTAATATGCTCCAAAAGGAAAGTCTTGTATCCACCAAATTGGATCCATTATTGAAAGCGATGTAATACAATTAATTCAATATCCCCCTTTTTCTCCGACTTCTTTTCGGAATTAATGCTTCGAAAAAAGCATTGAATAAATTATAACGCGGAGAATATAAAAATGGAACATTTTTCCTACCCTTTCTTTCCACTTTTTTTTACAACAATGTTGTGATCCAAATGCAAATTTAATGCTCAAGTGTTTCGTGCACAAGTGGCAAAAATCGTCAAACCGAACTACTGCCTGCATAAGGCGCAGTACGGCGGTAATAATTTTATTTAAAGGCACAAAATAAAATATTGATTTGAAATTAATTCATGAGCATCCGGGGGGCGAAAAACAGTACTTAATGGACGTGTATTTTATTAACCTTTAGAGGACCGGTCAGTTTACACAAATTTTAGTAGTTTTTTATTTAAAAAAATTTATTAAGAAGTCATTTTGATAAATAGATTCGTCAAAATTAATGGTGGCCACTATAGTGACCACTCCGGCCCTAAAGGTTAACAAAACTCTCGCTCCGGAAGTTAGCTATTTTTGTTTCTTGACCACCAAGTTTAGAAAAAAAAATCTATAAACTTTATTTAAGTAAAAAATATTTTTTTCTTACAAATGTTTTGAGGATAAACTTATTTGTGAACTTCATATATCCATATGTGAAAAAACGTGGATCGAACTTCTGGAGAAGAAAGTTTATTTCTCAAAAAAAAATGTTGCGAGTAAAACTGTGAATGATTTTCACGCGATAAAACAAACATCATTGTTTGTAGATTGCTAAGATTAGATTCACGATTTAACGGGTACATTGACCAGAGAGTCAATAAAATCCAACGAATCTTCTCTCAAGTCCGTCGTCCCCCTTATATATATAAAACAAAAAGACGGCACGTGGCTGCCACTAAACCTTTTCTTTGATTAACAGAACACAATTTCCTACCAAATGTTCCCTT
This sequence comes from Leptopilina heterotoma, assembly GCF_015476425.1. Classification (NCBI taxonomy): domain Eukaryota; kingdom Metazoa; phylum Arthropoda; class Insecta; order Hymenoptera; family Figitidae; genus Leptopilina; species Leptopilina heterotoma. The sequence continues at coordinate 773,765 of NW_025111150.1, forward strand.
ATCGACCGGAGATTCGTTTTTCTTTTATGGCCCAACAGGAAACATTGCGTGAAAAGTCAAAAAAGAGATATAAAGCAAAAAAAAAAAAAAAATGGAATTTATAAAAAATTAAACAAAAACGTTATCTTTAAAAAATATTTTCATTGTCTTATAAATTTAGTATCGAAAATAATTTTTTTTAAACTTCTCTAAAATTGTTTTTGGAAGAAGAAAATGACATTAATTTCATTACTTTTATTTATCCAGAGTGTTAAAAATATCTTCTAAGATTTCTTCAAAAATTCTGATTTTTGATGTTTAAATATATTTTTAAAATATTTTTTCACTTAATTCCTTAGTAAATAATTAAATTTATTTAAATTAATAGTTATAGAAATAATAGAATTTTAGGTTTCACACTAAAATTTTTAACTGTTTCAATTTTTATGAAGAATTCAGTAGAAATAAAATAATAAAATAATTATTTTTAAAAATTACTTAAGGTAAAGAAATCCTTTCTAGGTTAAAGTTTAAAATACTTGCGAATGCTTAAAAAAAATTTATTAAAATATTATAAAAATAATTTTAATTTTTTGAAATTGACTTCTAAATAATTAAAGTTAAAATTTTTTAAAAAATTTATAATGAGTTATAAAAATATAATATATTGAAATTGAATTGAAATTAGTTAAAGCTTCAATATTTAAAAAACTTTTATTACAAAAAAAATTTATAAAGAAGTAATTGACGATTTAGAAAATGAGTCTCAAGACTAGGTTTTTATAATATTTTAGTTCTATTTTTAAAAATACTTGAATTTTTAAAGAATGTTTTATGAAATTTTTTTAAATAATTGAAATTTTCAAAAATATTTGAATTTTTAAAGAATTTTATCAATTTTTTTAAATAATTAAAATTTTCTAAATATCCTCTAAAAAATAATTGAATTATTAAATAATTTTTAAAAAATTTTTTTAAATAATTGAAATTATCAAAAATTTTTCTAAAAATAATTGAATTTTTCAAAAATTATTCCAAAAATAATTGAATTTTTAAAGAATTTTATTAATTTTTTTATAGAATTGAAATTTACTAAAGAACCTTTACAAATAATTGAATTGTTAAAGAATTTTTAAAAAAATTTTTTGAAATAATTGAAATTATCAAAAATTTTTTTAAAAAATAATTGAAATTATCAAAATTTTTTCTAAAAATAATAGAAATTTTCAAAAATTATTCCAAAAATAATAGGAATTTTTTCAAAATCTTTTAAAAATAATTGAATTGTTAAAGAATTTTTAAAAAAATTTTTGAAATAATTGAAATTATCAACATTTTTTTTTTAAATAATTGAATTTTTCAAAAATTATTCCAAAAATAATTGAATTTTTAAAGAATTGAAATTTTCTAAAAATCCTTTAAAAAGAATTGAATTGTTAAAGAATTTTTTTGAAATTTTTTGAAATAATTGAAATTATCAAAAATTTTTTAAAAAAATTATTTAAATTTTAAAAAATTTTTCTAAAAATAATTGAAATTTTCAAAAATTATTCCAGAAATAATATAATAATAATTATAATTGAAATTTTCTAAAGATCCTTTAAAAATAATTGAATTGTTAAAGAATTTTATAGAAATTTTTTGAAATAATTGAAATTATCAAAAATTATTTTAAAAATAACTGCAATTTTCAAAATTTCCTTTAAAAATAATTGAATTTTTAAAAAACTTATTGAAATTTTTTGAAATAATTAAAATTTTCAAAATAGTTGGTTTTTAAAGAATGTTATTAAAAATAATTGAACTTTTAAAGAATTTTATTAAAAAATTTTGAAATAATTGGAATTTTTCAAAATTCTTTTTAAAATAATTATTTTAAAAAAACTCTCTATGCATTTTTTTTATTCCCAGCTTTAGGTAAAAAATTAAAAAATCTCTCTAAAAATGAGGGAAAAATCAGTTGAACCCCAATTTAAAATTTTTAATGACAATCCTAAAATAATGTATGTAAATAAAATAAAAATAGACAAATGCAATTCAGAAAGTTCATAGTATTAAAAGTAAATTTAATCAATTACTCAAAGTTCCCTCTCATCTAAATTCGCGGAACGAATCTTAAAATTTCTAATTTTCCTTAATATTGAAGTATTCGTTGAATCGTGATTTGCTGAAGTAAAAAGTTTTTTGATTGAAAAAAGCGCGTCCGGAAAATTGTTGAGTCAGATGAGTAGAAATTGGTCCTGATGCTGTGCGGGAGGATGATGATGTGAAAGCGCAGAGTCAAAAACGAAAAAGAGAAGGAGAAAAAAAATAAATAAAAAGTAGAAAAAGTTTATGAGAGTTTCTCGTTAGATTTCCATCGTTCATTGAATCTCGAGGTGCAAGAGATCAAGATGAGATCCTATTATCGTCTCAAGGTCACGGAGCATCATCCCAGGTTCCGACGCAGTTTCCAACTAAACACCCGCCGGCTCACTCGGAAATTGTAACTTCGTGCAACCAATCCAGTGACCCGCTCTTTTCTCGCTTCCCTTCTTGTCGGATAGGGTAATGCAATGTAACACGTGGATGAGAGAGTGAAGGGTGTCTCCTAGCAACCCTTATGTGTCTTCTCACTCCCTTTAATGCTTTTGGCTCTCTAAACCTCCTAGTAAAGTACCCCCCCCACCCACCCCCTTCCCCTTGCCTCCCGTGAAAACTTGCTCTCTCTCATACCCGCACCAAAACATGCGGTCATGTAAAAGTTTAACTATTGATCAGTTCCTTGTGTCTATCGTCTAGTGGGGAAAAAAATCTTGATTTGCTGCAAAAAAATGATCCTTGTTTTTAATTTTTGGGCAAAAGAGTTTTAAATTCACTGCATTAGGTGGTGGTTTGATGAAGTAAGTGGAAATTAACTATATTAATCTCCGTATTCTTCCATTCATTCTGTCCTCAGTTTGAAGTTAGTTTCTGTGTATGCTTTTGTTTTTTTTTTTTTCTTTAAGGAGAACAACATTTATTATATTTAAAACAAAAAAAAACATCATGTACTACATTTAAATAATCAAAAAAACATTTATATTATAGAAAAAATTAATATTTACAAAAGTTACAGCATTTTTTCAAAAAAAAAAAAAATAGTTTTCAGGTTAAGAATTTAAAAAATATGATTATTATTAAATTTTATTATACAAAAACTCATTTGTTTTTTTTCTAACTAATTTCAGAACATAAAATTTTTCAAAAAATTATTAATAATTTATTCGATAAAACATTTTTTTTTGAAAAAGTTTATGTTCTGAAATTCGTTAGAAAAAAAGACAAATGAGTTTTCGTATAATAAAATTTAATAATAATCATATTTTTTTAAATTCTTAACCTGAAAACTATTTTTTTTTTTTTTTTTTTTTTTTTTTTGAAAAAATGCTAAAACTTTTGTAAATATTAATTTGTTCATTTAGCAATTTTTTTTTGAATACAAAATCATATTTTCTACAAAATTCTTAATTTCAATTGTTTTAAGAAAATTCAAAGGTTTTTAAAAACAAAGGAAAAAAATGTTTATAAATTATATTTGTCAATTAGAAAATTTAATTGAAAATGAAACTGAAATTTTTTGAATTTTTATAGAAAATAAAGGAAAAAATTTTGTTGAAAAAAGTGTTGTGTTAAATTTATTTACGAATATCTTTAATTGTAAAATTATTCGAAAACAATAATTTCTTTTAAAATATTTTAAATATTTAAATATTATTATTTTTCCACAGGAATTAAGATTTTCAAAAATTTCAAATTCAAACATTTTTGAAATTAATCAACTTTAAAAATATTGTTATAAAACATAAAGATAACGATTACTCCGAGTCTTCGACTCTGAGTAATCGTTATCTTTATGTTGTTTTTAAATTATTGAATTCTTTTGGGTAATTTTATTAAAATAGTAGATATTGAAAATCATTAAAATGAGGAAAATTTTTGAAATTAATTAAAATTTTGACACAAATTTTATTAAAATTTTTGATAATAATTAAATTTCGAAAAAGAATTTTTTATTTATAAAAATAATTGAAATTTTGACAAGAATTTTTAAAAATTGTTAAACATAATTGAATTTTTGCGAAGAAGTTTATTACTTTTGAAAATAATTGAATTTCTGCAATCATTTGTAATTTCTTCAAAATTCAATTTTTTTAGTGTTTTTAAGTAAAATTCTTCTATAAATTCATTATTTTTAATAATTAATTAAATATATATTAACAAATTTAACTAATTTTTAGAAGATTTTGAATAATTAAAATTTTTCAAAAATCTAAGTTCATTAAAATTTCTAATTAAATTCATTTAAAATTAAAATTTTATAAAATTTCAAATTGAAACCGTTTGAAGTTCATTTATTTATGAAAATTGTAAACGCAACTCTTTCAAATTTGAAATAATTTTGAAAATTTAAGTAAATTCATTAAATAATTAATTTATTTTATGATAGTTGTTCAAGATTTAAGTTAATTAAAAAGAAATTTTTGTCAGAAATTAAAAAAATTGAACGTTTTGTATTAGAATTCGTATGGTAATTTTATAGTTTGAGTCAAACAAAAAGGACACAAAAATTGAGAATTTTCTTATGAATTCTAAAAATTTAATTACAACAACTAACCTTATTAGCATATTTCAATTTATTAAGAGAAGAAGCTAATGTAATTAGTCAGTATTAAAAGCATTGCATAAATATTTTACGAGTTGGGAAAGCATGACAGTGGGCTTCAGTTAAGAAAGCACTGAAACTAATTAATTTCTAAACCTGATTACTTAATTTATATACATATACTTATGGACATTTAATATATTTCTAAAGAAAAAAAATCCATAATATATAATTCACCGAAGAAAAAATTCTTGTTTAATAATTTAGGAGTCTTACAAATTGTTGATTCAAGCCTGATAAGCAATATTTAAACTCTCCAAGTAGGTGTATCGATGGTTTTTTTATTTTATTTTTATTTTACGAAAAAAAGAATGTCGAACCATTTATATAATATGCATATTTGCATTTTGCAAATAGTGTCTTAAAGAATTACATGACTTTCTGCATTCCTCAAACTATGATTCACATATATAGTCTTATAATATTTGTCTTGTATTCAGAACATATACGCTAATCTTGCGTTCTCAATCATTATTGGTCAAGTATAGAGAGATAAAAAATTATTTTCTCGGTAGAAAAATGTTATCCTTTCGAAAAGTGTAATATGAATAATTTTTTATTTTAGGAATTAAGATTTTCAAAAATTACAATATTTGAAATTCGATAATTAAAAATTGCTACTGTAACTGATTAGAAATTATTTTCAAGACTAAAGTCTTGAATTATTTTCCAAAATTTCTAATTAATAGGTAATGCTTTTTATCACAGTTGTGAAAATAAAAAAAATGTGGGAATTTTTTAACTTAATTTAATTTTTTTTTTATCATGGAGGTAAAAATTAACCGTGTGTGTAACCTGTTGTTGTATTTGATTAAGATCTTCATCTCTATTTTTAATACTTTCTATTGCAACCGCATTGAAAATAATTTCCGTTTCAAAAATCGACGAGGGAATTTATTTAGAAATTAAAAAATTAAATTAATAGACATTAATTACAATTTTTATTTCTTAATACAAATTCGAGTTTTATATATGTAAATTATTTTAATTTTAAGGATATTATTATTTATTATAATATTATTTATTTATTAAAACATTAATATTTAATTATAATATTAATATTTAATTATTATATCGTAATTTAATTATTGCGATATTAATATTTAATACTTTTGGCTTCTTTTTTTGGTGAGGTAATACAATTTGTCTAGATGTAGCCAAAAGTAGTGTAGTAAACTTGAAAATACCTTATGCTAATTTATTACACTTTATATAACTTCATGGGAATATTCAACCGAACATTGACATCGTGATATCAAAATTCACTTTGCATGGAAATTTTCCAATTTCCCCATAACTCCCGCCATATTTCATATTCGAAAAACTTTTCGATTTTTTATCTTTTGAATAAGTGCCCGCACGAAAGTGTGTTTCGAAAAAAAGATCTCTATATTAATATTCAAAGTTTAAATATATATTTCAATTTTAAATTTATAGTCACTTCGGTTTTATATAATAACATCTTTAGAAATAATTAAATTCTTCTCCGAAATTCCATTATTTTCAAAAATTTTGATAAAATTCTTGGCAAAATTTCAATTATTTTCAAAAGATAATAAAAATTTCACAGGAATTTCATTATTTACCAAATTTTTTAATAAATTTCTTCGCAATCATTCAATTATTTTTATAAATAATAATATTTTTACGGCGATTTAATTATTTTCAAAAGTAATAAAATATTTCGCAGAAATTCAATTATTTTCAAAATTTTTTTAAATACTCGTCAAAATTTCAAAATTTATTCTTTAGAAATAATTAAATTCTTCTCTGAAATTCAATTAATTTCAAAAATTTTTCTCAATTCAATGATTTTTAATATTTTTTATTTTCATAAAATTTTCCAAAAGAATTTAATTATTTAAAAAGAAATTTAATAGAATTCTACATAAACTTTTCATTATTTTCAACAACAACAAAAATAATAAAAATTTTACAGGAATTTCATTTTTTATAAATTTCTTCGCAATTATTCAATTATTTTCATAAATAATAAAATTTTTACAGGCATTCAATTATTTTCAAAAGTAATAAAATATTTCGCAGAAATTCAATTATTTGCAAAAATTTTTTAAAAATCGTCAAAATTTCATACTTTAATCTTTAGAAATAATTAAATTCTTTTCCAAAATTCAATTTTAATAAAATTTTTGTCAAAAATTTCAATTTTTTTAAAAAAATTTTCTTTAATTCAATGTTTTTCAATATTTACTATTTTAAAACAATAGTCCAAAAGAATTCAATTATTTAAAAAAGATTTTAATAAAATTGTACGCAAACATTTAATTATTTTCGTTCATAATAAAATTCTTATTAGAAATTGAATTATTTTAAATAATAAAACTCATTGCAGAAATTTAATTTTTTTGTAATACAATTTTTATTTTTAATCGAATTACTCGAAAAAATGTAATTATTCTTAAAAATTTTATTAAAATTCGTCAAAAGAATTCAATTATTTCAAAATTTATTGATACAATTCTTTATGAGAATTCAATTTTAAGAAACATTTAAATATTCAATAAATTGTTTTTCTTTATTTAAATACATTTATTGAATTCTAGTAGAATTTTCTCATAAAAATTTATTTAAAATTTTATATTATAATTGAATATTAAAAGCATTAAAGCGTAAATTTTTAGAAATAATTGAATTTTGAAAAGGTTTTAGATTAAAATCTTTGAAAATTTGAATTTTTCATATTTTTGACTAAAAATTCTGTGGAATAAATTTTTTTTGAGTAAGTTTAATTGCGAATTTTTTTTTATTTTATTTGAAGTTTTTATTTTCTAATATATATTTAATTGAAGAATTTACGAATAATTGAGATTTCGTAAAATATTGAATATTTTAAACAAATGGATTTGAAAATTGTCAAAGAACTTTTTCGAAAATTATTAAAAATTAAAATAATCGATTTTTAAGAAGAATTTTAGTTAAAAATTCTTGAAAATAATAATTAAATTGATAATGATTTTATCACTTGGTGAACTTTAATTATTATGAAAATAAAATTAATTATGAAAAATTTAATATTTATGTTTTAAGTAAAATGTTCTTATATTTGACTCTGACTGGTTATATTTTTGTCTGTGATTGGTCCGTTATTTTTCATTTTTGGTCCGTAAAAGTGTATTTTTAAATACTTTCACTGGTTCGAGCCCTGAATATATAATCAAACTCTAATGGATAATTATTTTAGTATTATTTTACTAACTTTTTAATTTTAACTTTTATTTTAATTTTAATAAATGTTAAATGTAATTTGAACTTTTAACATTTCTATCTGCAATCTGCAAATAAATATAATTAAGAAATCGAAGTAAAATAAATGTGCCCATGAAGCTAATGGATTTTCCGAATTTTATTGACACTTTTTTCAATAAGTAATAAAATTTGCAAAATATTTCGAGAACTTTCCGACTTTATCGTAAATTTATTTTATAAAAGTTGATCGTTTTTCAAGAATAAATATATTTAAGGTGTGTGCGGTCAATCGATAAACGATATGTTAGGTGAAAACGTGTGTGCAAAGCATGACCTTTCATGTAGTGTATAAAAAATCACGGTCTGATACACTTGAATTATCTCATAAGTGTAATCAAGCGTTTTTAGTCATTGAGAAATGCAATGGCACGTGTTTCTTGTGTGTTTTAATTTTAAACACAAAAGACGAAAAAATGCATAATATAGAAATATTCTTGAAATTTATTTTATTTCTCATATATCTTATCTTTCATTGTTTACTTTTCGTGCGTTTCGCAACGTTTTTAGGATGAACGATTTAGAAGAAAAAATAATTTTTTTTTCTTTTTGCAGAGGGCAATTTATGCCCGCAGTCCGCATCTTTTCTTATATTGCTAAGAAAGTGCTTTTCGACTGTTTCTTTGCAAAAGAAAACGACTCTCGTGCTTGCATTTTCAGTACACGGAGAATCCTTATGTGACCAGTACTACTACAACTTTACTAAAAATGTATGTTCGTATAGTCAGTCGTCTCTCGGAAGTAGCGTCGCGACGGAAAATACCCCTGGCGTCTCGGTACCGTCGCGACGCTAACAAACTGCCAGCGATACAGCCACATTATACTGAGCTTTCGCATTCAACATTTCAAGTTATATTTTACCAAACATTTAATAGTCTTTTATACACATCTTTTCTCATTCCCATTTAAAGATAAACACATCGCATACATTATGAGGACTTGAGACATACAAAAGGGTTATTAAAGTTACGGGAGAAAAATTTATTGATGAAAGAACCAATTTTTTGGTTCAAGCAACGAAATAAATACATTGGTAACACTGTATCAAAAATTCAAAATACGCAAAAATTAATCAATTTTTAAAAATTGAAATTTAACGTAAATTAGGGGCTGGCATTCTTTCTATTGTTTAATCTAAAATAAATATTTATTTAATTTCAATAAACATTTGGGTCAGTTTAATAATAATTTCTGCATTCGAAGAAAGAATTCCGTCACTTGAAGCTAATTTTACTCTCTTAATTTGAATCAGTTAAAAATCATGGTTTTAACTGACAATCAGTGACTGACTTTTCGCTTCTGAATCAGTTAAAAATAACTGATTTTCAGTAAAAAAAAAATAACTGATAAATTAGTTAAAAACTTGACTAATTGAAGGAGTCAAAAAAATTTACTGAAACATTAGTTATTTCTAACTGACAATCAGTTATTTTTAACTATTTGTCAGTAGAATTATTACTATTTGAATTCGTGACTGACTTTTTGCTTCTAAATCAGTTATTTTTAACTGATTCAAATTTAGAGAGTAAATTGGACTAGAATTTTATTTTATCGAAAGTACTGGAAAAATATTCAATTTCTAGAATTCATAAAAGAAAATTCTGAATTTTGTTGTCCTGCAGGTTTTACAAATTTTGAAAATGTCTAACTTAATTTTAAATTCTTTCTATTTATATACATATAACAATAATTAATAGTTAAAAATAGTCGAACTTTTAAAATTATTTTCAATACAATTTTAATTAAATTTTTCGAAAGAATTCAATTAATTTTATTTTTAATAAATTTTAATACAATTCTACATAAGAATTGAATTATTTTAAATAGAATTTGAATTAAAAAATAAAACATATAAAATAAAAAATAAAAATAAAAAAATTTGCAGGAAATCAATTATTTTCATAAACAATAAAAGTTTTTATGAGATTTCCAATAATTTTAATGAAATTTTCCGAAAGAATTAAATTCTTTTTTAAATTTCAATAAATTTTTCACAAAAATTCAATTATTTTTATATAAATATATAGGTATATAATTCTTTATATGAATTCAATGACTTTCATAAATAATAAAATTTTTCCAAGGAATTTTTATAAAATTCTTTATAAAAATTCAATTATTGTCAATACAGTTATAATTAAATTTTTTAAAAGAATTCAATTCTTTTTTAAATTTTAATAAATTACCTGCAAAAATTCAATTATTTTTATATAAATAGGTTATTATATATAATTCTTTATAAGAATTCAATTATTGTCAATACAGTAATAATTAAATTTCTCAAAAGAATTCAATTCGTTTTTAAATTTTAATAAATAATTCCTTGCAAAAATTCAATTATTTTTAAAAATAATAAAATTCTTTATATGAATTCAATTATGTTGAATATAATTTTAATAAAAATTTTCGCAGAAATTCAATTATTTTCATAAATAGTAAAATTCTTCAGAGGAATTTTTAAGTGTTTTCAAAATTTTTTATAAAATTCTTTATAAGAATTCAATAATTCTAAACACAAACTGAAATTGAATTCTTCAAAATAGTTTAATTATTTTCACAAAACTTTCATAAAATAATTCTTCAAAATAATTGAATTATTTTCAAAAATTGTAATAAAATTCTATACAAAATATTATTGTGCATTTTAGAATGTTAAATTAATATTAAGTACTAATATTATTAACATAGATTGAATTTCAAAAAGTTTTAAACAGCAGTTACAGAAATGTCGAATTTTAAAAAAATTATAATTCAAAATTCTGAGGAAATTAGTTTTCTGAAATATTTTTATTAAGTTTTTCAAAAATTATAGTTGTATTTTTTAATATATATTTGTTTAATTGAAAAATTTTTAAATTATTGAAATTTTATGAAATTGAATAATTGTAAACAAGTGTATTTCAGAAATATTTTAGTTGAACTGTTTTATTTAAATAAACAATTGAATTCTTAATAAGGTACTTTTTCAAAAGTTATTTAAAATATTTGAATTAGAGAAAAATTTTAGTTAAAAATTTCAGGAAAATAATTGTATTGTATGAAATGTTGAAAATAATTTTGGATAAGTAACAGTAGTAATTCATATAAATTATTGAATTTCAAAGGATTTGAAATTTTTTTAAATCTCAATTCCTGTGGAAAATTAAAATAATAATGATTAAATATTTATTTAAAAAACAACTGTCGATGTTCCGAATAATTTTACAATTGAAAATATTTCAAAATAAATATATTACAAACATTTTTTTCTGCATCGAATTATTTTTAGAGTGAATTAAAATATTCTTTAGTAAAAACGTCAAAATTTTGTATGGAAATCAGGGAAAAATAAAATCAAATTTTTGTAGCAACCCCGATTAAGAAAAAATATCAAATTAAATTCAAGAGACGAAAATTTCTTGTCATAAACTTGAAAGAAAAATTAACATTTTGCATGGAAACGAATTATAACGAGACGCTAGTATAGGTGTAAAAATTAAAAAGTCAAAATTTTCTAATTTGAAAAATAATAAAAGCGATTTAGCGAAATTTTCAATAAAATTCCATATTCATATAAAATTTAAGTATAAACAATCATCAGATTGGGAAATCACCAATAAAATATCAACTGAACACAGGTGTTTCAAATCCTGACAGGATTTGGTGGTACTTTAGAAAAGCTTCCTTCGAAATTGGTTTTTCTTTCCAAGTTTGTGATTTCAAGATTGTGTCCGTACACAACCAATACTTTAATCGGCCCCAGTACTTTCACCAACATTTGTAAACACAAACACACAAACAACGAATTTAAAAGTCTAGATATCCGGAAAGTTTTTGCCAAATGTTTTTCCCTTCTTTTGTTTCGCAAAAAGGAGAAAAAGGAGGGAGAAAATGTTTGCTTATAAAAGCTGAAAGCCGGATTACTTTTCGTAATCGTTATGAAGTAATAAAAGCTATTTTGTTTCCAACTCTCGAATTTTTAATTCAGTTTAATTCCATGGATTAGTTAACAAGTTTTTTTTTAAATTAAAGTTTTTCCATATAATTATAGCGTACATGCAATTTTAAGTCCACTGCAGTATATGCAATTAAAGTTCATTTTTCAATAGTGAAATTAAAATTATAATAAAAATCATGAAATTGATAAAATAAATTATAAAAATTATAACTTTTATAATTTCTTTTATCAATTTCATGATTTTTATTTAAAAAAATTGCAAAATGTATGATAGAAATTAAAAATTGTAATAAAAATTTTAAAATTGATAGAAGAAATTATAAAAATTATAATATGAGAATTTCGTATTATAATGTATGATAATAAAATAGAAAAGATAATATCGAATATCCGGTGATTGGTTTCAGGTTTGTATAATAATATTCTTCCCCTCTCTCTTGAAGATATTGGTTCAAGAAGGTTTATATTGCTTATCTACCAATTTCTCGGTCTAAGCTAATTTCATTTTCCAACCCAAGTATATATACTCAAGTCTCAAGTCTCTCATCCCAATTTTGTTGAAAACTTTCAAACACAATATAGAAGTAATGATTCATTTCGAGGGGACGATTTATTTTCTCGCGTTCTCTTTTAAGTCCCCTCTCCGCAAAAACCCTTCAAAAAAAAGGTAATAACAGTAAGGTAAATTACCGTGGAAAATATATATCTTAATGACTGCCAACAACTTTTTTCTGGTGTATGTCCAAAAGAAATACACTTATTGAGGAGAAAAAAAATTGTCAAAAATATCGAATTAGTCTAATTGAAAATTTAAACATAATATTTTAAAACATTTGCTTTTTGCTTTTGAACGAGTAAATTTTACTAATGAATTAGTAGAAATTACTATGTACTAATTTAATTTTTTATCAGAAATTACTATTTAGTAATTTAATTTTTTAGTAGAAATTAGAAATTACTATTTAGTAATTAAATTTTTTTAGCAGAAATTACTATTTAATAATTTAATTTTTTAGTAGAAATTACTATTTGGTAATTAAATTTTTTTAGCAGAAATTACTATTTAGTAATTTAATTTTTTAGTAGAAATTAGAAATTACTATTTAGTAATCAAATTTTTTTAGCCGAAATTACTATTTAATAATTTAATTTTTTAGTAGAAATTACTATTTGGTAATTAAATTTTTTAGTAGAAATTACTACTGAATTAGTAACTGCCTTTTTGCTTTTGAAATAGTAAATTTTATTAATAAATAGTAATTTTTACTAATTTTTTAGTAAAATTTACTAATTCAAAACCAAAAAGTGAGTTTCTAATTCAAATTAGTAAATATTTTTACTAATTCAAATTTATAGAATAAATTTAAAGATAAACTGACATTTTTTGGATTATTTTCAACAACATCGAGTTCTCAGTTTATTCATTTTTATATCGAATTGAAATACGCAAGAAAATAAATTAAAAATGAAACTACGAAAAAAGGGGGATTGACACTACTGGGGATGGGAAACTAGGGATCTTTTAATTGCCGGTTGAGCTACAGTCATAATTCCAGGAAAATTTGAAGAAAAATAAAAGTGAAATATATTTCTTTCTTTGACCTATTATTATCATTTTTTTGTCTCTAACTTTTCACTCATAAATTATCTTTTTTTTAAATCTATTTTAATATTTTACTATATTATAAAAAGTGATATTTTCAGCAGGATAATAAAAAGGTCCTGGAATTTTATTTTTTCCCTTATTTCCAGACAGAATTTTGACTTTTTTCCTGACCCTAAAAAATATTTTATTTCACTCTAAAAATAATTGTATAGACAAAAAATGTATGCAATTTTATTTTCGAAAATCTTCTCTAAAATTACGTCAACATTTCAATTCAATTGTTTTCTAGAATTTTTAACTAAAATTCTTCTCTAAATCAATTATTTTCAATAATTTTTGAGAAAGTTGCTTGAAAATTTAAATTATTATTTCTATCAATGGAAAAAAAAGTTCACCTGAATTATTTCATGAAAATTCAACAATTTGAAAATTTTTCAATTAAATGTGTATTCAAAAATTTAAATAATTTCAAAAGAATGTTCATTTTGAATAAACATCTTTGGAATTTTTAGTTAAAATTTACTAAAATTCAAATTTTCTAAAACTTCGATTTTAAAACTTTTGAATTTTTTATATTACTTTTTGTAATTTTTCTAACTTTTTTATAATTTTGAATATGAAATAATTTAAATCTTGCATAGAATTTTATTAAAATTTTTGAAAATACTTGAATTCGAAATATTTTATTAAAATTATATTCTAAATAATTAAATTTTTGTGAAAAATTTATTAAAATTTTAAAAAGAATTAAATTTTTTCCAGTAATTGAATTATAATTGTATTGACAATAATTGAATTATTATAAAGAATTTTATAAAATTTTTTGAAAATAATTGAAAATTCCTCTAAAAAATTTTATTATTTATGAAAATAATTGAATTCATATGGATAAAGATTTTTATTATTTATAAAAATAATTGAATTTTTGCAAGGAATTTATTAAAATTTGAAAAAGAATTGAATTCTCTGGAGAAATTGAATTATAACTGTATTGACAATAATTTGATTTTTATACAATTTTTTGAAAATAATTAAAAAATTTCTCTGTGAAGAATTTTATTGTTTATGAAATTAATTGACATTTTCATGCGTTTTCGACAAATTTAATCAAAATTGTATTTAAAATAATTGAATATCAGTGAAGAATTTTACTATTTATGAAAATAATCGAATTCGTGTAAAGATTAATAATAATAATTAATTAATTACTAAATATAAATCACTTTTTGAAATTTTGAATTTGAAATTATTCAAGAATTGAATTTGATCTTTGAAAATAATAAATTTTGTAATTTACATAGTAACAATAAATAAAACTTTGTAAATTGTAAACGCTAATTTTATAAAATTAAATTATTTAAAGTAAATTCAATATCTCTTCTGTAAGTTTAATTATTGTTAGAAATAGAAAGAATTAAATGTTAAATTGAATATTTTCTTTTTTTAAAAGGCTTTTGAACAACAAAATAAATGCTTTGAAAGTGCATATATCATAAAAGTTTTGTGTAAAATATGTAGAACATAATTTTATGTAAATTTAATCAAATAAACATATAGTAAAATAATTCTGTTTTTTAAAAATGAAAATTCTGTTTTTTATTTGAAAATTCGACTCTTTTTCAAGTGTCATAGAAATATTTAGATTTTCGAGAATATAATTTTTTTTTAAGAAAAAGGACGATAAATATATATAAAAGGCTATAGTTCGCAACGTTTTAAGTAAAAAACAAAAAATCAAATTAGAATTTTTTTCAATTGAAATTCATCTCTTATTTTCATAGGGGTATGTTAAGAAATTAATTTTTATACACTTAAAAGAAAATTACTCAAAAATAAGTTCCTTAAGTTGTGAACGTTCAAATGAACGAAATTTATTTATTTCTTCTTCAAATCAAATATTTATTATAATAATTTTGAGCCTCTGTCAAAAAAATTAATTCTTAAAATTTCTTTATCTAAAATTCCATCGTTTATTACTTTAATTTAATGAGTAATTTATGAAAATATCATTAATAAAAAATATTTTGTTCATTTGACCGTTGAAAACTTGTGGATCATCGCAATAACATGAATTTGAAGCCAAAATAAAATAATTATTAGCATTATTTTTTCGTTTTTAAAAACTTTGCCAACTTTAGCCTCTTTTATAACAATAAATAAATATATAATACAATAAATATAATAAGAAAAATATGTTAATAATTCCAAATTTAAAATCTTAATTACATTTTATTATCGTACAAATTTTCCGAATTTTATCGCATGTTAAAAAAAGGGAAGTAAAGGAAGGTCAATTCTTTCTATTTCAAGGCTCAATAAATCCCATCCAAAAAGCACACGTAATTGTTATCGCACCCTCATCCAAGAGTTCACCACACCGTAACGATAATGGAGAAGTTAACAGAGGGTGAAGATCTTCGAAGAAGCTGTTAGTTTTGCGCAACACTAACATTTTATGAAGTAAATTTAATTACCATAAGAACATATGCTTCCTGTTCAATGTATTTTTAATGCATATACACATATACAGATATTTAGATGACATTTTTTCTTCTTCTTCTTCTTCTTTTTTCATGTAAAATATATATATATAGTATTGAATTATTGGATTTCCTGAGAAAAGTTATATAAAATTCACATGGATGATGGAAAATTACAAAAGTATAGGCGCAACAAGAAGAGCGTCTATTTCAAGAAAACGCACCCTCTCTCGCTTCTTCAAAGTACTGTGTGTGTATATTATATGTATTTTGATTCCCTTCGTAATATGATCAGTATTTTATAGTTTACGCAGAACGTGGAAAAAATATTGAATTGCAATCACGAAGTACCTAACGCTTTCTTGTTTCTGAGAATCGAATTACATTTGCAGAACTCCTCGACCGTCGTCCTGGCCCTGAAATTCAACAGTATTCCTTCAGCAAACACTTGCGGGAAAGTCTTGAATTCACGAGAGTACAACTCTTTGTATTATACAAAAACCACTAGATTTACTCGCGTGTTTTTCTTTTATGTTCTTTCTTTTTAGCATATATTGTTTGTTAAGTTGTTATTTTTTTCACATTTTCATCTGCTGGGGAATATTTTACATTATTTTACATTAATAATAAAATTAATCTCACACTGAGAAAGAATTTTTTTAAATTCAGACATAAGTAGTAATATGTTTGAATTAAACATATTTTATAATAATTGAGTTAAACGTAATTTTTATTGAATCAAATTTATTATGTTTAATCTGAAAAATATAATTTTCTGATTGACTGTAGGTATAGCAAACATATGTTTGATTCAAAACCTATTGTTTTCTCAGTGTAATTAAATTAAAGGAGAAAATGATAAAATACGAAAAAAAATAATGGTAAATGTTTGTCACTAATGAACATTTGTTTTGCAATTTTCAGCGAGGGAATTGAAGACATGTGGAGGAATAAGTAGTGGAGGCGAGGTATGCTGTTCGGCGGATATGGAATTGCGACTACAAGCAAGAGCTCGAGATAAACATGAGAAAGCAACAAGAGACACTCTTCATCGACTGCAACTATTGCTCGACACAAGAGGAAAAAGATTTCACAGTAAGTAGATGCAACTTCCTTACAATTTGTCTTCCTCTCTGATTTAATGGAATTTCATTTTGTACCTCTCTAAATTCAATATTATTGTCGTTTATTGTTGTTTATAACTTTGTTAAAAAGGAGAAGCCAAAGAACTTCTTCAATTTCTATTTTTGCAGACACAAATAATAACATATATTTTTTTCATTTTTTACATTTTATTACTTCAAGTTTCGTAAACGAAATAAAATGTACGGGGATAAATTCTTTGTATCATATATATCCTTTGTGTTTCACGTCGCTCTGTGTTTCATTTTCTGAAATTTGATTTACAAATTTAATATCAGATTGCCTTATGTAATTTTAACATTTTTAGTGGATTACAAATTAATTAAGGAGTAGCAATTTGAATTTAAATGAATTTTGTATTTTGATTTAAATCAATTTCAATTAATTTTATATTTTAATTTAAATACATTATGATTTCGAGACCTAACTCTTATAGTTATTAGAGAAGTGATCACTTATACCGAATTTTCTTTCATGATCAGGGAAAAACGAAATTAAATTTATGTGGGCAACTCTGTTAAAATTTACTGAACTTTTATTTGAATCAACAGAACTTTATTGTCATTGTCATAACAAATAGATTCAATTGAAAGGTTTCTTTCATTCAATAAACTTTTTCCCTTAGAGTAAAGAAATTCTTCAGACGAAGAAGAATTTGCACAAACATCTGAAACTTAATTAATAATTACGAAATTAGCTTGACATGAAGATAAATATTCTTCCCTGCCATCCAAAAGAGTATAATATGTACATCTCCCGTCAGAGTGTTGAGCGAAAATTGCAAACCGACGTTGAAAACAGAATTGAAAATTCCTCAAGTTTCTTCATGCGAAATAAGAAGGAAAAAAAGAAATATGCCAATTTCGCACTTATTGGTGGAAATAAATAGCTGGAAGCCACATCTCCTAACGAGATGAGGAAAGTCGCCACTCGCCGTCGGTCTCTTTTCAGTATGAGGTTCCTCTCTTTGAAGTGCCTTAAGTGGCGAATACGCACAAGACTTATGGCAACGAAACCTTCGGATAGACGTGTGCAAGTGCGTATATACAGAGCGTTCCCAACTTCCTCTCTGTCAATGCACTTGCGGTCCCTCTTTAATTAAAAAAGACCTCACAAGCTCACTAGTAGAAGAGTCTTGCGGTGTTTCAACATCCACTTCTATCGTGACTGCGTGTAACCACAGGAATCTCTTTTCACCCCCATTTTCATACACACCCTTTATTCCTTTATGTAATACCGACCACAAGGGCCTTGCCTCATGACGGACAACTTCGATTTTACCCTCGAATAACTGACTAATTGAGAATTCCACAATACTCAAATCCGTGGAATTTATCAAAAAAAAAAAAATTCTCCCTCATCTCTAGCCAAAAGGTATATGGGCATACTTTCAAAAATCTTGCGCGTATTAATAATAATATTTATCTTCCCAAGCAAATTATTATTATACTCCCTTACCTATTTGGAATTTTTTTCACATATTTTCATACAGGGGAAAAAATGTGTGGTAATTTTTACTATCTTCTAAAAGTTAAGCCTATGCCCGAAAATTCTGCATTTTTATCAACTTTTACTATTTTTGGTTAGTAAATTTTGTTATGAAAATATTGTTCTGTTAAATATAATTTTCATAATTAAAAATTATTCAGTTCTTGGATCGACTTTAACGAAAAAAAAGTCGCTTTAGTCTATTAAAAATAGCAGGGCTCGAACTAGGTTCGTAAATTCCGTAAAAGTCCGTAACTTTGCTTGAAGTCCGTAAAAGTCCGTTTTTTTAAAAAAAAAAAAGGTCCGTGAAGTCTGTAAATTGATTGAGAAAAAACGAAAAATTCATAAATTGTACGATACAATTTGGAGAATTTTAGAGAAAATACAAATGATTGTAGGAATTCAATTATTTTCAAAAGCTAAAAAATTCTTCGCAGAAATTCAATTCTGTTTAAAAATTTTTAAAAATATACTCGTCAAAATTTAAATTATCTTTAAAAATAATAAAATTCTTCTCCAAAATTCAATTATTTTCAAAGATTTTAATACAATTCCTATGGCAAAATTTCAATTACTTTTGTAGGATGGATAGGGCGTTAAATAATTGGGAGAGGCTCGTGTTCATTTTAAAAAAAGAGTGTTTATTCTTAAAAGGTTAATTTTGTACTGCCGATCTTTCGGGGGTGGAAGGTTTACAAAGTCTTACCTGCACCCCTCTACTTCGCAAAATCCTGGGTAAAGGCCCATGACTCAACCTGGCGGAGGCCAGGTACATTGAGAGTACATACCATTAATTTGTAGAAGAACAATTTATACATTGTCGACTACACTTTCAAAAATTTTCCTCAATACAATGATTTTTAATATCTACTATTTTAAAAAAATTTGCCAAAAGAATTCAATTATTTTTCAAAAATTAATAAAAATATACGCAAATCTTTAATTATTTTTTAAAAATAATAAAGATTTCACAGGAATTTCATTATTTACAAATATTTTTTAAAAATTTCTTCGCAAACATTCAATTATTTTCATAAATAATAAAATTTTTACGGGGATTCAATTATTTTCGTTCATAATAAAATTCTTATTAGAAATTCAATTATTTTAAATAATAAAACTCATTGCAGAAATTTAATTTTTTTGTAATACAATTTTAATTTTTAATCGAATTCCTCGAAAAAATGTAATTATTCTAAAAAATTTTATTAAAATTCGTCAAAAGAATTCAATTATTTAAAAATTTATTGGTACAATTCTTTATGAGAATTCAATTTTAAGAGATATGCAATTATTCAATAAATTTTTTTTGTTGTATTTAAAATTTTTAATTTAATTGAATTCTATTATAATTTTTTCATAAAAATTTATTTAAAAATGGATTTCAGTTAAAAGTCTAGATTATAATTCAATATTAAATTTAATTATAAATTTAATTATAAATTTTGAGAAATAATTGAATTTTGAAGAGGTTTCAGATTAAAATCTTTGAAAATTTGAATTTTTCATATTTTTAATTAACAATTCTGTGGAATAAATGTTTTTTGAGTAAGTTTAATTGCGAATTTTTTTATATTATTTGAAGTTTTTATTTTCTAATATATATGTAATTGAAGAATTTACGAATAATTGAAATTTCGTAAAATTGAATATTGTAAACAAATGGATTTGAAAATTGTCAAAGAACTTTTTCAAAAATTATTAAAAATTATCGATTTTAAGAAGAATTTTAGTTAAAAATTCTTGAAAATAATAATTAAATTGATTTTCAATATCAACTATCTAAAAAAAAATTTCCAAAATTACGCAAAAATTTAATTATTCTTATAAATAATATAAATTTAATAGGAATTCAATTCCTTACAGATTTTTATAAATTTGATTGCAATAATTCAATTCTTTTCATAAATAATGAATTTTTTTACAGGGTTTCGATTATTTTCATAAATAATAAAATTCTTTTTTGGCATTCAATTATTTTCATAAATAATAAAAATTTCAAAGGAATTCAATATTATTTATACAAATTTTTATAAATTAGTGCGCAATAATTCAATTCTTTTCATAAATTTTGTAATCTTTTAAAAATAATTGAATTTTTTAAAAATTTTTAAAAAGGAATCAAATTTTTAAAGAATTTCAATTAAAAATAATTTTTCAAAAATTCTAAAATAGTAAATTTTAAAAAATTTTAATTTATTTTGTTCGAAGGTAATTGAATCTTAAAAAATTATGATAAAACAATTCTAAGAATTAGTTTTTTTTATAAATATTGTAATGTAATTTTTCGAAAATAATTAAAGAATTTTGGTATAATTTAAAAAAAAACTAATTTTTTGAAGAATTTTAATTAAAAATTGAATTGAATTCAATTTGAATATGATTATTTGAATTTTCGGAAGTATTAAAAATAATTGAATTTAAAAAAATTAGAACGAAATAATTCAGAAAATTACTTTTTTCAAAACTATTTGAATATTATTCTATTAGAACCTAATTTTCATTAATTTTAATTTTTATTGAATTTACATTTGAAGATTATTTATTAAAATTTTTAAAAATTCAATTATTTCCAAAATTTTCAAAGAAAATTCTGTAGAAGTTAATTTTCAAAAATTGTAATAAAATACTTGAAAAATTGATTTATTTTGAATTAAATTTTACAAAATTTCAATTATTCAAAATCTTTTTAATTGTATATTTCAAAAATTCAATTAGAAAAATTTTTCAAAAATAAATTTTGCTTTGTCGCAAAATTTTGAAGAAAAGTCGAAAAAGTCGCATTATTTGAAAATAGTCGAAAAAAGTCAAAAAAAAGTCATAACATCCGTGGCCTGATTATTTTGATTATGAAAAATCACTTGAAATATATATTTATTTCCCCGTGTTTTCCAAAAGTAAATTATTCGAAAACATTCAAAAATAAATTTTGAAAACTTTCACAATTGTTGCAAAATGAATAATATATTTTTTACATCTGCATAAAATTTGTATTTCGTGCGTCTGATTGTCCATGACATTTTCAAAAATTGACAGAAATAGCTGTGTGTGCAAAATAATAAAAAAAAATCTCGTACTTTAGTCAAACTCGTTAATCTAAGAAGAATATTATTCTTTGAGAGTAAAGAATGATTACCAATTCAGATTTTGCTTTTATGAGTGCCAGAATATTTCACTCAATCTTTATATATCCACGCAACCCACACCAGTAGGACTTTGATAAATGAGAATTCCATTTATGAACTTTGTTCTGTTTACATTTCGTATTTAAATACCTACCGTATTTTTCGTTTTTTTTTCTTTTCAAGAGAACGCTCTTCATTTGTTGTAGGTACAGAAAATAAAAAAACTTTCAAGATCTTTTCTATTCGATATTTTGAAAAATTCGTTTCACGTCCCTAAACGACACTCATTAGTATCAAATATTGGATATATTTCTACGAACTTTTTTTTAACAAATCGTTTTAATACTTTTAAAAAATTTTGATAATACTTTCAGTAATAGGAGTGAAAATAAAGGGGGAAATTTCCGAAAGACTAAATTTGAACATTTTAAGGGAGATAATAAGTTTCTGTAAATTTTAATAAACTTGTGCTCGTCTATTTCGAGGAAAACAATTATGTTAATTTTAATAAATGCTCTAATTCTAGACTGTTGTCTTGAGCGGTTGATATTATATGGTGAATTTTAATAAAGTCAGTGTACCGGAAACAAGGGCGTGAGAAAATAGACCATTCGTGTTAAAATTGAGCAGTTTTCCTAATCTTTTAATCCGAAAAGCAATCCAGTGTGTAATCTGACATGAATTTGGGATTCGGTCGTCCAGTGTGTCCCTAACCACACACCACGGAAGAATATAGATTACGTTAAGCACATAAGTGCCGTCAGAATTGTTCAGGAAATCCAATTCTTTTTAATTAAATCGCAATATCAATTAACTAAAATTTATTTATTTATTGACTCAATATTTTTTTTTTTAAATTAAAGTCGAATGAAATTACTTTATTTTAATTTTATTTCACAGTTGTCTTGAAATTATCAACTTAATACTAAAGTGGATCTTTGATTTTTGATTTGATGTGTGGATTTTCGGTGCCAAAAATTTAAATAAATTTTTTATTTCATCGACATTTTTGGTAGCAATTCGTTGCAATTCATTTTTATGCTTTTAATATTAAATTATTATCGAAAATTTCAATTCAAACTATAATTTATAAATTAATTTTTATTAGAAAATTCTACGAGAAATCAATTATTTAATTAAAAGAATAAATAATTTAATAAATAATTTAATAAATAATTTAATAAATAATTTACTTCTTTGGACGAATTTTAATAAAATTTGTAAGCAGAATAATTACATTTTTCTAGGAATTCGACTAAAATTGTATTGAATAATTGAAATTCTGTGATGAGTTTCATTATTTATGAAAATAATTGAATTCCTAAAGAGAATTTTATTATTTATAAAAATACTTGAATTATTTCGAAGAAATTTATAAAAAAAAATCGTAAATAATTAAACTCCTTTGCATTGTTTTTTTATTTATGAAAATAATTAACTGTTTGGTTAGAATTTTAGTAAAATTTTTATTTACTTATTAAATTCTTTAGGAAAGTTGTTGGAAATAATTGAAATTTTGCCAAGAATATTATTAAAATTTTCAAAAATAATTGAATTTCGGAGAAGAATTGTATTATTTATAAAGATAATTGAAGTTTTGACTATAGAATTTTTAAAAATTTGGAACATAATTGAATTTTGGAGACGAATTTTATTAATTTTGAAAGTTGTTGAATTCCTAAAAAGAATTTTATTAAAATTTTCGAATATGAAATTGAATTTTGGAAAAGAATTTTATTACTTATAAGAATAATTGAATTTTTGCTGGTAACTTATCCAAAATTCAATTTTTGTTTTGTTTTTTTTTAACTAAAATTCTTCTATAAATTCATTGTTTTTAATATTTTATTAATTAAATATATATTTAAAAAATGTAACTATAATTTCAGAAGAATTTAAATTATTAAAATTGTTCAAAAATTTGAGTTCTTTAAAATTTCTAATTAAATTCTTTCAAAATTGAAATTTTCTTAAATTTCAAATTGAAACCTTTTGAAGTTCATCTATTTATGAAAATTATAAACGCCGAGATAAACGCAACTAAATATTTAATATTGTCCAGTACTTTTAATAAAAATTCCTGACTTTTACATAAGTTTTACCGTTTATCGAAAAAAAAGCTTATATTTTTGTTGAAAAATAGATATTCTGATTATACATTTACCCCAAATGACCCTATAGTTAGAATAGCTAGTAAAGTTATAATTTAGTTACTACAGTTAGAATTTAGTAAAGAAGTTTTCAGTTATAGAATTTTCTTATTGAGAGTAAAGAATTTTTTTCCCCAGAAAAGTACGTTTAAACGAATACTTTGTCGTTGATTATTCTTGGTCTAGAATTTCAAGCTTTCTTTGATAATTCAGGTTGTTTTAGTGACTCCTAAGAGGCTTCTTTGAAGCACGTTAGATAGGAGAACCCAAGTCAAGGTTGCACCCATCCTGGTCGCACTCTGCATGATAGAAGTTTCAGGGGTTCTTCCGGAGTGATACGAGAGAGGGTCTCCTCCTTTTCCGCACACATATCCGGTGGTTCAACAAAAGCATTCTTCAGTTACATCACGTTTCAAATAACTATTTATAAGAATTGCTGAAATGCCTCTCACATTTTTCTTTTTCACGTCCCGCCAATAAAACACTTGAAACAACTTTTAAATTGTCCAATATCAATTTTTTAAGTTACCACATCATTTTTTCACAAAGAATACAACCTCTAAATTGTACTGTTTGAAAATTATTATTATTATTATTATTATTATTATTATTATTATTCGATTTATTTATTTATTATTTTGATTTATTTATTTACTATCTACTTTTTCGTTTTTTTGAATTTCGCGCCAATACAGTTCATAAAATTGCCGCCCAGATGGCATGACAGTTCTCTCACAAGCGGAATAAAGTGAATAGTGGGAAAAAATAGGGTATACCGAAAATTAATTATTTTATTTATATTAATCTATTTCTTCACTCTTATTTATTTATAGACTTAATATGTTTTATTTATTTATTGTTTCTCTTATAATTATAATCACCTTCTGTAAGAATTTTCCCCAACTGGGTAATTGAAAAATTAAACAAATTTTTTTTTTAAATTTAAATTTTAAATTTACAGTTCTTTTGACTCTGATATGATTATAGTATAAAAATAATCAGTTTGGAAAATTGGAAATGAGAATTTGAGGATAAATTTAAAAGGGGCACCCTGTAGATTTTACACGTTAATGTAGTAGGGTGGAAAACGAGATGAGGGTGGTTGGAGCAATTACGTTGTCCACAGACACCCCAAAGATACCACACCACTAAACCAAACTATAGTGCCTTCATAATGTGTCTCATAGACGTAGACGTATAGCAATAGACGGACACTCTAAACTCAAACTCCCTGAATTGCAGCGTCTACTTAAACTTTCAATGAATTTTCACTCTTGATTGTCTGAAATACACACGCGCAGCGAGAAATTGCAATCACACGTCAAATGTTATTTTGAGAACGTGTAGTTTTCACAAAAAATATAAGTTTCAAAAATTTTTAAAATAAAATTTGTCTGTACTAACTGAATTTTTTTGTAAACTACAAAAGTATATTTGAAATTCAGTTATTTATGAATATTTTAATATTAAACCTTTTGAACTTCAATTATTTAAAAAAATTAAATTTAAAACTCTTTTGAATCATTTAAATATTTAATTTATTATGAAAAATATAATGGATTTATAGAAGAATTATTACTGTTAAATAAATACTATTAAAAAAAACATTGAATTTTAGAAAAGTTACAAATGATTGCAGAAATTCAATTATTTTCAGAAGGAATAAAATTCTTCGCAGAAATTCAATTATGTTCAATAATTTTTAAAAATTCTGGTCAAAATTTCAAGTATCTTTATAAATAATAAAATTCTTCTCAATTATTTTCAAAATTTTTTTTTAAATTCTTGGCAACATTTAAATTATTTTAAAAAAATGTCCTCAATTCAATGATTTTCAATATCTACCTACTATTTTAATAAAATTTTCCAGAAGAATTAATTATTTTCAAAAATAATCAAAATTTTACAGACATCATAAATAATAAAACTCATTGCAGAAATTCGTCAAAATAGTACAATTATTTAAAAATTTATTGATAAAATTCTTTATGAGAATTCAAATTTAAGAAACATTCAATTATCTTAATAAATATTAAAATTCTTTTCAGAAATTCAATTATTTTCAAGAATTTTAATAAAATTCTTTGTAATATTCAATTGTTTCTATAAATATAATAATATATTTTACAAGAATTATTCGCAGAAATTCAATTGTTTTTGAAAATTTTAACTTAAAGAAAAAATTTCAGTTAAAGATTTAGATAATATTTGATAATATTTCGAGCCTTTTGGGAGGAATTTTTAGAAGTAATTAAATTTTGATATGGTTTGAAACTAAAAATTTTTTAAATCTAAATTTTTCATATTTTTAATTTTATAAAATTCAACTATTTTCATAAATAACAATATTCATCACAAGAATTTAATTATTTCTAAGAGTAATAAAATTCTTGTCAAAATTTCAATTACTTTAAAAAAATTTTTCTCAGTTCAATGATTTTCGATATTTACTATTTTAATAAAGTTTTCCAAACGAATTCAATTATTTTAAGAAAAGTATTGATAAAATTCAATTATTATCATAAATAATAAAAAATTCGCATTCATTAAATTATTTAAAATAGAATTTGTATATATATTATTTAAAAAAATTAATTATTTAAAAAATTCCTATAAAAGTCTTTGCAATAGTTTAATTATTTTCATAAATATTAAAATTCTTTTTAGAGATTTAATTATTTTTACAAATAATAAAATTCTTTTCAAAAATTCAATTAATATCATAATAATTAATAAAACTTATTACGAAAGAATTCAATTTAAGAAATTTTCAATTATTCAATAAAACATTTATTTTTGTATTTAAATAATTGAATTTTCATAGAATTTTTTAATAAAAATTGATTTAAAAATAATTTTTAGTTACCATTTTAGATAATAATTGAATATTAAACGCTTTATTGCATGAATTTTTAGAAATAATTGAATTTTGAAAAGGCTTCAAATTAAAAATTAATGAATTTTTCACACGAATTGCAAGTATTTTTCATTATTTCTAACACAATTTGAATTGTATTTCTCGAAAAATGCAATTATTCTTAAAAAAATTTTTAAATTCGTCAAAGAAAGTCAATGATTTAAAAATTTGTTGATGTATTTCTTTATGAAAATTCAATTTTGAGAAACATTCATTTATTCAATAAATTATTATTTTTGTTTTTAAATAATTGAATTTTCATAGAATTTTCTAATAAAAATTGATTTAAAAATAATTTTGAAAAGGTTTCAAATTAAAATCATTAAAAATTTGAATTTTTCATACTTTCTTTAAACTAACTGTACAATTAATTTTTTTTTTTAATTTAATTGAATTTTTTAAAAATATATTTGAATTTTTTATTTTCTAATTTATATTTAATTGAAGAATTTTCGAATAATTGAAATTTCATAATATTGAGTTGTAAACAAATGAATTTGAAAATTCTAAAGGAACTATTTCAAAAATTAGTAAAAATAATTTGTTTAAAGGAAAAATTTTAGTTAAAACGTTTAGAAAATAATAATAGTAAATTGAAATAATGAAAATAATTTTGAAGACGTTACAGTAAAAATATTCCTATGAAAAAATATAATTATTTTTTAATATTTATTTAATAAAGAAGTTATTGATGTTTTCGAATAATTTTCCAATTAAATAAATTCGTAAATGAATGTAATAGAACATTTTTTTGAGTACCTAATAATTTTTAGACTAAATCAGAATATTCTTTAGGGTCAAGGAAAAAGTCAAAATCATAGTCAGGAAAAACTCTGGAAATCAGGGAAAAGTCAGGGAATAACAGAATTAAATTTTTGCAGAAACCCTGTTTTTTGTTCGAGGAGAAAAATGTTTTTAATATAAAATTCCCACTCATATGTATAAAAAGTCGATATACGCAATTTTTGCCGAATGTTCAATTTGATAAACGGGAAAAATCGACAGACTTGAAAAATTACTTTCATCGATAACAATAAACCCTTATGGTACCTCCATTTCGCACACTTAAATCCCAAACGTGAAGCACCAACCTACATATATAATTTCCCTCTTTTCTTTCCTTTTTTTTCTCTTCTTATCACCACTTTCATCGTGCGAAGAACGAGATTAAAAATTTCTCTTTTTTTCCTCTTTTTTTTTTTTTTTTTTTTTGACGACAAAAGGCGAGGGAAAAGTGAGACGGGAGAAAAATGAGAAAAAGATAGGAAATTGTATATAAGGGAAAGGTAAAATGTGAAAGGACAGGACTATACCTAACGTATCGCCGACTACTCTGGTCTGACGATATCAAAGCGCATAAAGGGCAAAAAGGGAGCACTTAACGCAGCAGTAGCAGCAGCAGCCTGCTTTTAATTCGCGCAAAACGCTCGTCCTGCTCTAGTGAAATCTCGTCTAATTTCTATCGTCGACAACGGCTTTTCCCCCTATTTCCCGGCGTTGAGGCGACACCGACGCCAATTTCCCTGTCGGCTCGACCTGTTCGTGAAAGGTGAAACCTTGGAATTTCTTTAATTAAAAAGCGTCGATCAGAGAAGTAAAGTCAGAACTTTTGCTTTGAAATAACGTTTCAAAAAAAGGGGGGAAAAAAATAGAAAGGAAAAATTGCGCGGAATCAGAAATGAATAATCAAATTCTGCAAATATTTGAAGTTATTGAAAATTTATTATGCGCGAAAAATTTGTTAATTAATAGATTTTTTTTCACTTCTTAAAACATTTATTAATTTCTTTATTTCATTTCTTCATTTACTCATTTCTCTCGTAAAATATCAAAATTATAGAATTACTAAAAGAAAATTCCAATTTTTGACATATTTTTGAGATTTTTGAAAATATTTAGAACTCACTTAATTCCTCAAAAATTTTGTTTCTTATTTGTAACTAATTTCTAAATCGACAAAACTTATAAAACTTTCTAAACATAATTATATTTTTCAAAATTTGAACATTTTAAACTTTTCTAAAAATTATTTTTTTACTTTTGCCAATAATAATTTTCAAGAACTTTTTCAAAATAATTATTTATAAAAGATTTTTAGTGAATCATTTTATTCAACAATTCTAAAAATTTGGGAAAGTTGCAGTTTACATTATTTTAAAGAATTGAATTCCAATGGGTTTACAATTGAAATTTTTATAAATAATATAGAAAGATTTTGAAAAGATATTTAAATTGAAATTTTTAAAATTGAATTTAAAAAGTTTTACAATTGGAATTTTTATAAATAGTTGAATTTCAAAAGCTTTTGAATTAAAATATTTCTATAAATAAAATTTCAAAAAGTTGCAAATTAAAATTTGTAAAAATAATTGAATTTCAAAAGATTTACAATTGACATTTTTTTAAAACTTGAATTTCAAAAAGATTAAAATAGAAACTTTTATAAATAATTGAATTTCAAAGGGTTTTAAATTAACATTTTTAAAAAGCAATTAAATTTCAAAAAGGGTTACGAATAAAAATTTTATGAATAGTTAAAATTTCAAAAATAGTTCAATACAAGTATTTATAAGTAATTGAATTTCAAAAGCGTTTTACAATTGAAATTTTTTTAAATAATTGAATTTCAAGAAGATTGAAATGGAAAATTTTATAAATAATTAAATTTCCAAGATTTTTAAAATAATTGAATTTTAAAGGGCTTACAATTGAAAATTTTATAAATAATTCAATTTCAAAAGGGTTTGTACTGAAATTTAAAAAAATTGAATTTCAAAATGTTTACAATTAAAATTTTCACAAATAATTGAACTTCAAACATGGTTTATAATTGACATTTTTATAAATATATTAGATTTTACAAAAGATTTTAATAATAGATTTTTCAAAAGGTTTATAAATAGAAATTTGATAAATAATTAAAATTTTAAAACGCTTAAAATTGAAATTTTTACAAATAATTGAATTTCAAAGGATTAACAATTGAAAATTTGATAAAAAATTAAAATTTCAAATGGCTTAAAATTAAAGTTTTCGTAAATAATTAAATTTCAAAAGGGTTAGCACTGAAATTTTTAATAATTGAATTTCAAAATGTTTACAATTAAAATTTTTATAAATAATTGAACTTCAGACGGTTTACAAATGAAATTTTTACAAATAATAGATTTCCAAAAGGTTTATAAATGAAAATTTGATAAATAATTGACATTTTAAAAGGCTTAAAATTGAAATTTTTACAAATAATTGAATTACTGTTAAGTTTCAAAAATTTGACATAATTCTTGGCAAAATTTCAATTATCTTTATAAATATTAAAATTCTTCTTCGAAATTCAATTATTTTCAAAACTTAAATACAATTCAATTTAATAAAATTCTTTGCAAAATTTCAATTATTTTAAAAAATTTTCCAAAGGATTCAATTATTAAAAAAAAGTTTTAATAAAATAATTGAAAACATGAAGAAATTGATCATTCCGAGTCGAAGACTCGGAGTAATCGATATCTTTATGTTTCATAACAATATTTTTATAAATTATTGAATTTTTAAAAAAATTTGAATCTAAAGCAGAATAATAATAAATTTTACTATTTTTATTAAAAAAATTTGTCCAAAGCGAAAACAAACTGAAAAATTTACTTCGAAAAATATTTCTTTCATCTAAATCGTTGATCATAAAGCGTTGTCAACTTCACCACCGCAGTATAAATCCTGAGCGGCTTTTTTTTTCTTATTGTTAAAAATAAGATCATCTTTCTCTGACGGGAACAATTTTCTTATATGAATATTACCATTTTTTTTTTTTTTTGCAGGTTATTTTCAAGATCTCTTGAAGTCGAGCAAAGTCGGATTTCATGACATGTTTAAGAAGACTTATGGCATCTTATACGAACAGAATTCCTACGTCTTCACGGACCTTTTCAAAGAGCTGGAAAAATACTACGACACAGGATCGGTAAGGAAAAAAATTCATCTCGCATAGATTTGTGGTTTTAGAAGCAGGGAAAACTTTCTTAACCTTTTATATTACAATCTTCACAATTTTTTTTTTTTCTTTAAAACCATTTTTTTTTTAAAATGAATTTTTTCTTCGTTTTCTTTAAAATTAATTTTTTGTTTTCTTTAAAATAACTTTTTTTCTTTAAAATGAATTTTTTTCGTTTTTTTTTAAGTAAATTTTATTTTCTTTAAATTTAATTTAGTTTTCTTGGAAAAAATTTTTTTCCTTTGAAATTAATTTTTCGTTTTCTTTAAAATAACTTTTTTTCTTTAAAATAAACTTTTTCGTTTTCTTTGAAGTGAATTTTATTTTCTTTATAAATTTAATTATTTCGTTTTCTTGAAAACGAATTTTTTTGTTTTCTATAAAACGAATTTTTTTCTTTCAAATTTTTTTATTTTCTAAACGAGAATTTTTTAAAATGAAAAAAAAATTCAAAGTAGAAATTAATTTTATTTTTTTTTTAAATTATGTGCGGGGAGAAATACGAGTGTTTTTCGCACTCGGTGGGATTTGAAATCAAAACTAAAAGTGTAAGTAAAGTTTAGAGAAGAAAAGTTTATAATTAAATTCCCTTGACATTTCTCAGCATTTCAATCGTTCTATAATCTTTTTGCTCTTAAAGGTCCTTTTTTACATTCGCCATCAGTACATAACTGGAGCGAACTTTGCTCGTATTTCACATTTTGTTTGAAAGACGGGAGCTGAGAGCGATTGTAAATCAAATTTCACACCAGTTCTAAAGCTCAATTTTCAAAGGCAAATTTCTTCCTTTTTTTTCCATAATACTCTTCGCAAAAGTTGTTGAAAAGTATTCAATTCAACTTTATGTCTATTTCACTCATATCATTAAATAATATGCGGCATTTTTTCTATAAATTATCTATATAATTTAAAATTATTTCTATTTTTTTACTTTCGTATTTATATTTATTTTTAAAATTGTATTTTCGAACACGTTCAAAACTTTAGCTTTTTTTGTACTTTTATTTTCATGATTAAACTTGTCGCAAGCGAATTTTTTTCTGCTCTTATATTTTTAAAAATAACATAAAGAATAAAAATATAAATATTGTAAATTAAACATTTTCTCGGTTAAGAATTAATAATAATTTAAAAAACATTTTTGATAATAAAATTCAAATCGAAAGTAGTAACAATAAAATAAAAATACAATCCTTCCTCTCTAAGCAATAAATAAATAAAACTAGAAAATTATTTATATTTTTATAATAAAACTTGTCAGGCGAA
This sequence comes from Leptopilina heterotoma, assembly GCF_015476425.1. Taxonomy (NCBI): domain Eukaryota; kingdom Metazoa; phylum Arthropoda; class Insecta; order Hymenoptera; family Figitidae; genus Leptopilina; species Leptopilina heterotoma. The sequence goes on from NW_025111150.1 coordinate 805,792, forward strand.
TACGCAGTAATTGGTAAAAATTGACCATTTCCCCCTGTGAATTTTCGTAATATACGAAGTTCTTCTTTTTTTTTCCTTCACTCTCCCATGAGGTTTCTTGAAAATGAAAACGAATCGTTTCTCAAATATGATAATTGCCGAAGGTAATTATTTAGGCATTTCCTTCTTTAATTTCTTAAGAAATATTTTTCCCAGGTGAATCGTTTCATTTGAAAATATATCCACTAATATTCATAAAGTTGGAAAAATTCATTATTGAGTACAATTATCTGTCTTCCCTTTTGCTTTTTATGGTTCGTACTATACTTTTCCGTCATTTTGTCTTCATGCTTGGCTCACCGCAATTATATGCGAGTTGTTGTTCGCCCCCTACCCTCTATCTCATCGTTTATAATACACAAAAGCTATATAAAAGTATCGCGTGCCACGGTGAATTTAATCAATGCACTTTCGACGTATACGCAATCGTCCGTTTCTTGATAAAATTCTTGAATCTAAAAATATCTCCCACTTTTCAGCTCGATATAATGCTATACTATTAAAATTAATACCATGTGCCCCTCATCTTTATATGGAGAGTTTCATTTCTCTTCCATATAAGTGTATAATGTTTTAATCTCAGCACTATTTTTCACGTTTTCATTCAATAATTTCTACTTTCTCTTTGGCATTCTTTTTTTTTTTTAATTTTCGAAATTTTTATCAATTTTTCCTTTATTAACATATTGTTTTTAAATCGATTTGCTTTTGAAAATTTGTCACTGGCTTTATTTACTAAAAGTGTTGTCAATTTTACACCCACTATAATCATTAAAATAAAAACATTAATCTCTATATTTTTCACTGAATTTCAATTATTTACAAAAATTCCAATTCAAAACTTTTTCGTATTCAATTATTTCCTAAAATTTCCATTTAAAATTCTGAGAAATTCAATTATTTTAAATTTCAACTGAAAAACTTATAAAATTCAATTACTTATAAAAAATTTAATGTTAAACCACTTAAAATTCAATTACTTGGAAAAATTTCAATTTAAAAACCCATTGAAATTTAAGTATTTATTAAAAGTTCAATTGTTAATTCCTTGAAATTCAATTATTTGTAAAACTTTCAATTATTTACCAAATTTTCATTTATAAACCTTTTGAAAATCAACTATTTATAAAATTTGCAATTATAAACCGTTTCAAGTTCAATTATTTATGAAAACTTCAAATGCAAACAATTTGAAATTCAGTTTTTAAAAATTTAAGTGCAAACCCTTTGAAAATTCAATTATTCATAAAAATTTCAATTTTAAGCCCTTTAAAATTCAATTACTTATAAATATTTCAAATTAATGTTCAATTACTTTAAAAAATTTCTATTTAAAAATTTTTGAAATTCAATTATTTATAAAAGTTTCCATTTGAATCTTCTTGATATTCAATTATTTTTAAAAATTTCAATTGTAAACCGCTTGGAAATTCAATTACTTATAAATACTTGCATTGAACTATTTTTGAAATTTTAACTAATTTATCAAATTTATATTTGTAAACCTTTTTAAAATTTAATTGCTTTTTAAAAATTTCAATTATAAACCCTTTGAAATTAAATTATTTATAAAATTTTCAATTTCAAGCCATTTAAAGTTTTAATTATTTATCAAATTTTCAATTGTTAATCCTTTGAAATTCAATTATTTGTAAAAATTTCAATTTTTAGCTTTTTAAAATTTTAATTATTTATAACATTTTCATTTATAAACCTTTTGAAAATCAATTATTTATAAAAATTTCAATAGTTAATCCTTTGAAAGTCAATTAATCATAAAAATTTTAATTTTAAACATTTAAAATTTAATTTTTTTTATAAATTTCAATGTAAACCCTTTTGAAATTCAATTATTTATGAAAATTTAAATTGTAAAAATTTTAAAATTCCATTTTTAAAAATTTTAGGTCAAACCCTTTTGAAATTCAATTATTTTCAAAAATATCAATCATTATAAACATTTTCAAATTCAATTTTTAAAAATTTCAGTGCATACCCTTTTGAAATTAAATTATTTATAAAAATTTTATTTTAAACTCTTTGAAATTATTAAATCAACTATATTTACAAAACTTTCAATTATAATTCCTTTAAAATTGAATTACTATTAAAAATTTCAATTTAAAACCCTTTGTAATTCAATTAATCATAAAAATTTCAATTTGAAACATTTTGAAATTCAATTTTTTAAAATTTCAATGTAAATCTTTTTGAAATTCAATTATTAATAAAAATTTCAATTGTAAGTCGTTTAAAATTCAATTACTTATGAAAATTTTAATTTAAAACCGTTTGAAATTTGAAGTATTTATAAAAATTTTAATAGTTAACCCTTTGAAATGCAATTAATTATAAAAAATTTTATTTCAAGCCTTTTCGAAAATATTGTTAACTACGTTTCATAAGATGAATATTTACCAAAATTTTTAGTGTGGCTATATTAACTTAGGTCCCTTTCTTCAGTGCGTGTCACAATTTAATGAAACTCATCGCAGAAATTTTAAATCCAAACTATAAATATTTCACAATTTTCAAGAATCTTCAAGAATCTTGAAAAATCTTGAAAAATCTTCAAAAGTCAACAAGAAGTGAAAAATTATTGAAGAGAAAAAAAAACCATATAGAAATTTATGCGAATATAAAAAAAAGATAACAAGAAATAAAATATTTGCTTTTGGGCAAAAATATGAAGAAAATGATTCATACAAATGAGAATTTCAAAATGTTTGATCAACCTTAGAATTGGAATTTCGTAATGTATATATACAGAAGAGGAGGATTTGTGATTCCCGCGCAGTTAATACACATACACATATAGCTATCGCTTCTCTGATATTCGTAGGCTTGTCTGTTGAAGCAATCGATTTATGCTTGTATGATTACGAGATGATCATGAACTAAAATTAGTGGATGCAAGCCACTATATTAATATACATATTTCTCTGTTAATTCACATTCCAGACGAATATTGTACATTGTCGTATTGAAACGACAGGGGCAGACAATTGCAAATATATATACATAGTTATCAAACTTGTAGACTACTATATAATCGCATGAAAACTGAAATGTCAGGAGCACACTGTTCTAAAATACAATCAACTTCATATCACAAAGTGGAGAATGTTCTTCACTTGGAGACACATGTGAAACACTCCTCCGTTTATCAGACACATTTCTTTTCATTCAATCAAAAGTTATGTTTCAACTTTGCAAAATTTTACTCGTTTAAATAAATTAAATAAATTTAAAACACGAGAATTCAGTTTCAACCTTAGTTTGCGTTTTATCATTTGCACTTTTTTGCTTTTTACTTTTTTTACTTTAGTGTGAGAAAATAATTAGCAAATTTTATAAAAGTATTTTTGAGACAATGGGTTAAAAAGCGAAATTATAATCCAAGAAGCATTAAAACAACTTATTTAATTATTTTTATTTTCATTCCGAACTAGAAAAAATCCGTTGTATTCCGGTAATCTGTTCGCAGTTTGAACAGGGTTGCCACAGGTCATGGAAGTCAGACAATTCAGGGAAAAGTCAGGGAAAGTAAAATTGATCAGGGAAATTAGGGAAAAGTTAGGGATTTTAAGTAAAAGTACTGGAAAAAATTGAATTTTTAAAATTCATGAAAAAACTCTGAATTTTGATGTTTTTTTTTTTATTTGACTCGTAAAGTATGAAATTACCACAAATTTTAATACAAAACCTTCAATTTTTTCTATTTCTAACAATAATTTCTTTTTAAATAATTTAATTTTTCAAGAACTATCATAAAATTATGACTTATAAATTATTTAATGAATAATTTTTACAATTTTCCTAAATACTAGATTGTTAGAAGAATTTTAGTTAAAAATACTAAAAAAAAATTGAATTTTTGGAAAAGTTACAAATGATTCGAGAAATTTAAATTATTTTCAAAAATTATAAAAATTCTTCGCAGAATTTCAATTGTGTTCAAAAATTAAAAATTTTTCATCGAAATTCAATTATTTTTAAAAATTTTAATAAAATTCTTGGCAAAATTTCAAAGGAATTCAATTATTTACAAAATGTTTAACAAGTTTCTTCGAAAAAATTCAATTATTTTCATAAGCAATAAAGATTTTCCAGGAATTCAATTATTTAAAATACAAAATTTCATAAAATTTTTCGAAAAATATCAATTTTTAAAAAAGATTTTTATAAAATTCGTCGCAAGAATTCAATTATTTAAAAAAAATTTAACAAAGTTCTTATCAAGAATTCAATTATTTTTGTAAATATAATAAAATTCGTCGCAGAAATTCAATTATGATAAAAAAAATTCTTGTCAAAATTTCAAGTGTCTTTATAAATAAGAAAATTCTTTTCCGAAATTCAATATTATTTTAGAAAAATTTTAATAAAATTCTTGGGAAAATTTTAATTAATTTCATGAATAATAAAACTCATTGCAGGATTTCTATTATTTTTTATACAATATTTTAATCGAATTTCTCGAAAAATGTTATTATTCTTAAAAAGTTTTATTAAAATTTGTCAAAAGAATTGAATTATATTTAAAAATTTGTTGGTAAAATTCTTTATGAGAATTCAATTTTAACAAACATTCAATTTTTTTTTTTTAATTTAAATAATTGAATTTTTCTAGAATTTTCTAATAATTCTGAAGAATGTTATTATTTATAAATATAATTGAAATTTTGACAAGAATTTTTGTAGATTTTTGAACATAATTGAATTCTTTAAAGAAATTGTATTTAAAATTCTGAAAAATTAATTTTTAAATTCTATAAAAAGAAATTTCATTTTTCAAAGAATTTTATTGAAAAATTGACATAATTAAATTTTTATAAACAAATTTTATCATTTTCTTATTTTTATAGAATATAATTTAATATTTCACAAGAAATTGCTTAAAATTTTTGAAAATAATTGAATTTTTAAAATAAATTTTATATACAATTTTAGAAATAATTGAATTTTTGGAAATTAACTCAATTTTAGAATTGTTTTAATTAATTTTTAAATTTTATTAAATTTTGGAATTATAATTGAAATTTCTTAAGTTTTGAAGAAGATATTTGAATATTTTTCAAGAAATTTATTAAACGTTTTGAAAATTAATGAATTTTTTAAGGAATTTTACAGAAAAAAAGAAAAAAGAAAAAGAAAAAAGATTTTATATAACCAGAAGGAAACGAGAAGGAAAAAAATTAAAAGAATTAAAAATAATTGAATGTGTTGAAAAGTTTTTACTATTAAAAAAAAATAATTGAATTGTTTTAATGGATTTATTCAAATTTTAGAAAATAATTGAATTCTTTCGTAAAAGTTTATTAAAGCTGTATTGAAAATAATTCAATTCCTGCGAGGAATTTGACTATTTATAAAAATAATTTAATTCTTCCGAAGAATGTTATTAATTATAAAAATTATTGAATTCTTGCTAAGAATTATATTAAAATTTTTGAAAATATAAACAATAATAATTAATTATGAAATAATAATAAATTAATAATAATAATTAATTTCAGAAAGAGCTACTAATGGTTTTTTTTTATTTTTATTTTATAATGATTTTTTTATTTTTACTAAGTGAGATTTTAAATATAAGTTCCTTTATCAAATAAATTAACTCCAAAACTAAAGATAATTCTGAAAAATAGGAGATGATAAAAATATTGCAAACTAAAGTGAATCGAAAATTGAAATTAATTGATACTAATTGTCAAACTTTCTAGATTCAATGTCTGTTACTATTTTTGTAAATTCTTTTCTTTTCGCGCTCGTCAATTAAAAAAAAAATGATAAAAAGTAAAAAGTAGCAAAAATACAATTTTGATAAATTGAAATAAAATTCTTTCTTTATTGTTTCTTTATTTGTTTTGCTATTTGGGTCTCTTGCTTTGGAGACACAATTAAAAAATTAAATTATTTTTTAAGTACCGTTTCAAACGGATTTAATAATTATTATTTTCCAAGTATCAATAATGAAACTGATTTATTAACAATTATTTTTTAAGTACCGTTTAAAAAGCGTGAATTTAAAGGAACTAATTTCGTGAAATCCATTATAGATACATCTGACATAATAATTAATGAGCGTGTCGAATTTTATTTGCAACCGCATTTTTGTGGTGCTGCTGGTGTTAATTTTTCTTCATTGTTATAACATCCTTTACATTTCATTAATGAGTGAAATTATTCGCGTACGTTCGTGCTTCGTGCAACTATTATCCTCGAATCAACACTCATTTATAAAACATCTCTTTAGTATGGTGTGTGCGCGATTGCAACGAAACCCAGGAGATAAACAGAGGCAACGTGTTTCGCATGATTTACAATTTGCCACAACTGGTTTAGAGGAAAGGATAATTCGTTACGTCAAACTAAAATGATGGTTCTGAGTTTTCCTGATGATCGATCATTATATATTCTATCGACTGCGATATTATTTACTGAAAAATTTCTTTCTTCATCGTTGCTAATCATATTCATTATTATTATTATTATTATTAGTTAATTAAAATTAAAAACCATTATAACCAGTAATTAAAAACCATTTTTTAGAGAAAACGAAGTAGATAATAAATATTAAACATATAATGGTAAAAAATTAAAAATATAATTCTAATTTAATTTTTTTTTGAAATGGTGGATCGAGATACTTTGTAAAATAGTAGATTGTGAACCAAGAGCGAAAAATATCTTCTTTTTGCAACAGGGTTGACACAAAAATTTTAATTTTTTTATTCCCTGACTTTTACGTGATTTCTAGAAAAAATTTTGATTTTTTTTCTGGCTCTAAAGAATATTCTGATTCATTCTTCAAATTATTAGATACTCAAAAAGTATTCTATTGCATTTATTTACGAATTTCTTTAATTGTGATTTATTGTATTATTCGAAAACATCAATAATTTCTTTTTTAAATAAATATTTAATTATTATTATTTTTCCATACGAATATTTTTACTGTAACTTCTTTAAAATTTTTTTTTCATTCAAATTCAATTACTATTTTTTAAAAGAAATTTTAAGAAATAAAAACTTTAAATAATTTCAAAAAAAATTTAATTAAAAATTTTAATAACTCTATACATAATTGTCAATTAATACGGTAAAAGTAGATGAAAAATTCAATTTTTGAGAAATTTTGATTTGAAATCTTTCCCAAAATTCAATTATTTCTAAAAATTTAAGCTATAATGCAATTAATATTCAATTATTGCATAAAACTTTAAATGAAATTTTTTTTAATTAAACATTTTTGAAAATAATTGAATATTGCAAAGAATTTTATTAAAATTCATGAAAATAATTGAATCTCTGGGAAGAATTTTGGTATTTATCAAAATAATTGAATTTTTCTTAAAATTGAATTTCCATGAAGAATTTTATCAACATCTTTTTAAATAATTGAATTCTTTTGATAAATTGTAATAAAATGTATAAGAACATTTATATTTTTCGAGGAATTTGATTAAAATTGTATATTAAAAGTAATTGAAAATCTGTGATGAGTTATATTATTTATGAAAATAATTGAAATTCTTTAAATTTTTTATATTTTTACGATACTAACTTTTATAGGTGAATTTTTATTAAAATTGTGTAAAATTAAAATTTTCTAATAATTTTGAAAATAACTACATTTTTTCGAGAAATTTAATTGAAATTGTATTAAAAATAATTAAATTCACATAAAGAAACTTTATCAAAATATTTTTGAAAAGAAATAGTTTCAGAAAGTGTTATTAAAATTTTTTAAAATAATTTAATTTTTTTAGAGAAAATTATTATTTATGAAAATATTTGAATTACTGCGAAGACTTTTTTTAAATATTAGAAAATAATTGAGTTCATATAAAGAAATTTTAACATAAAATTTTTGAAAATAATTGAATTCCTAAAAAGCATTTTATTATTTATGAACATGATTGAATTCTTGCGAAGAAATTTATAAAAAATTCATAAATAATTGAACTCTTGTGAAATTTTTATTATTTATAAAAATAATTAAATTTTTTTAAATAATTGAATTCTTAAATTTCATTTAATTTAGTAATTTAATTTAATTTTAAATAAATTGAATTCTGTAGAGAAAATTATTCATTATAAAAATAATTGAATTACTGCGAAATTTAAAAAAAAAAAATTTTGAAATAATTGAATTATGCAAAGAAATTTTAAAAAATATTTTTGAAAATAATTGAATTATTTAGAGCAATTTTATTATTTATGAAAATAATTGAATTCCTGTGAAAAATTTATTACTTATAAAAATAATTGAATTATTGCGAAGTAATTTATAAAAAAAAATTCTTAAATACTTGAAATCCTGTGAAATTTTTATTATTTATGAAAATAATTAAATGTCTGCTTAAAGAATTTTATGAAATTTTTTTTTTAAATAAATGAATTCTTTTAGAAAATTTTTTAAAAAATTGAAATTTTGCCAAAGAGTTTATTAAAATTTTGAAAATAATTGAATTTCGAAGAGAAGAATTTTATTATTTACAAAAATAATTGAAATTTTGACGAGAATTTTTTTATATTTTTGAACATAATTAAATTTTGTGATAAGAATTATATTACTTTTGAAAATAATTGAATTTCTGCAATGATTTTTAACTTTTTCAAAATTCCTTTTTTTTTACTGTTTTTAACTAAAATTCTTCTATAAATCCATTATTTTTGATAATTAATTAAATATTTATTAAAAAATGTAATAGCTAATTTCAGAAGAATTTGAATTGTTAAAATTTTTCTAAAATCTACACGGAGAGAGAATATATATTAAATTTTGTAAAAATATTTTCAAATTGGGGAAAAAGTGCGACAAAGCGAAATTTTGATATCAAAAAATACTAAACTTTAAAAAAACTTATATGAAATTTAGTAAAGTTATATTAGAATTTAATTAATATTCTTGATATTTGATATAATTATACTAAATTTCACATAAGTTTTTTTAAAGTTTAGTATTTTTTGATATCAAAATTTCGCTTTGTCGCACTTTTTCCCCAATTTGAAAATATTTTTACAAAATTTAATATATATTCTCTCTCCGTGTAAGTTCTTTAAAATTTCTAATTAACGCGTAACATTTGGTAGTATAATAAAATACATAACAAAATAATTATTTATTTAATGAAAATAAAATAATTAGATATTTTCCAATTGATTAATTTATTTCTTTGTTTGCAGGTTGACTTGGACGATGTGATGGACAATTTTTTCAATACCCTTTATCAGAAAATGTTTACTGTACTGAATAGTCAGTATACTTTCGATGCAAAGTACTTGGAGTGTGTTGGAATGCACATGAAAGAAATGGGACCATTTGGAGATGTGCCTTCGAAATTAGGAAATCAAGTTAAAAGGTCATTTGTCGCCACGAGAGCATTCAGTCAAGCTCTCAATGTCGCGGCCGATGTCCTGAAAAATATGCAAACGGTAAGTTTAAAATAAAAATGAATAAATTGCAAAAGATTACAATTTAAAAAATTTTAAAATCAAAATTTAAATTAAATAGTCCTTTTCATTTATTTATTATTATTATTATATTATTTATTGTATTAATTACTGGGAGTCAATTATGTAATTTCATTTTCACTTTCATTTTTAACTTTCACTTTCATTTCCTTTTTAATAGATTTTTATTTTCACTCTCATTTCCTCTTTGATAAATTTTTAATTTTTATGAGAAAATGAAAGTGAAAATAAAAATCGATCAAAGTAAAAAAAATGGAAATGAAAGTTGAAACTAAAAATTGATAAAAATGAAAATGAAAATAAAAATCGACCAAATTAAAAGTGAAAATGAAAGTGAAAGTTGAAAATAAAAATCGATCAAAATTAAAGTAAAAGTGAAAATAAAAATTTGCCAAAGAGAAAGTAAAAATCCAAATGGAAATAAAAATCTATCAACGTGAAAATAAAGAGCCAAAATAGAAACGAAATTTCATAATCGACCCCAAGACTGAAACCCTAAAGATTACGTTAATTTATTCTAAAAATAACTTTAAAAGAAAAATAATTACATTTACGTATTTTAGAAATTACAATAATTGCAAGCTGTGCAGAAAAGGTGTGCTATTTAAGTCCACAGATTATTTAATTTTCCCCCGTACGATAATCTTCGTGCATTTAATTCGATTATCGTTTTTGTTCGGGATGAAAGTTTTTATCTTTACAACCTATTCAATTTAAAAGCTTTTAGAGTCAAAGGCTTTTCGTTTAGCAGACTTTTTTGTTACTTTTAAACTGGTTATTTGAAACTGTAACTTGTTGAATTTTAAGCTCTATATAGTCGGTGTATGTATATAGGTATATATTTATTCGAATCACCCTTTTTGTTTATTGTAAAACGGTATAAAGCCCTCTTGTCAGTACCTATATAGGGAATGGAAAAGCTTTCAGTTTTGAGATATAAACGAATTAACACCGCGAGAATGAAATTGATTTATCTAGAACAGAAGCATGTACCGTTGAATTATTCCTAATATAATTGTAATAAACTTGTTGTCGCAGCTAAAACCATCAGCCGAGTGTGCTGCAGCATTAACGAGAATGACGGCCTGTCCGTCCTGCAGCGGGATTCCTGGCAATGTTTTGGCGTGTAGTGACATGTGCGCAAATGTGATGAAGGGCTGCCTCGCACATCACGCAGCACTTGACGCTGAATGGAATCATTTTGTCGGTGAGTTCTTCTCTGATTTTCCATCGCTTATATATTCATATATATATATATATATATACTTTAAAGCAATTAACGATTCTTGAATAAGTGTCTGGTATATTTTTTTTTTAATAATCAAATGCAGGATGAAGTTCACAACTTTTATAATCAACGATTTTACAATTTTTCTAAGGATATCAAATTGAGACAAAAAAATTAATCAAAACGTATTGCTTCGCAACATTTTTTATTAATTTTTCTGTCTCAATTTGATATCCTTAGAGAAACAGTGTTAGTACCTATAGAAAAAATATTTTTTGTTGAAAAATATTCTATTTTTTGTATTTTGATTTAAAAAAAAATTGTTCGCAACACTTTTGATTAATTTTTTTTTTTCAATTTGATATCCTTAGAGAAACAGTGTTAGTACCTATAGAAAAAATATTTTTTGTTGAAAAATATTCTATTTTTTGTATTTTGATTTAAAAAAAAATTGTTCGCAACACTTTTGATTAATTTTTTTTTTTTCAATTTGATATCCTTGGAAAAACTGTGTTAATGCAGAAATAATGTTTTTTCTATTCAAATTTTTAGCTGAAATCTTTTTTTTTAACAATATTTCTTCATTGAAAATTCAAAATATAACAATTTGTTAACAAAAAATATTGTTTTCTGTTAAAAAAAAAAAATTATTTATTGATAAAAATAATAATGTGATTATAAAAATAATTATCGTTGGATCATAAATGTTATAAAATTCACCCACGTGGGTTGACAATGGTCAGGAAAATCAGGAAAATGCTAGGAGATTTTATCAAAAGTACTGAAAAAAAATGAAATTTCTAGAATTAGAACCAAAATTGAGGTACATAAATACATTTATTTGCAAAAATTATTTAAATTTTACAGAAATTAATTAAAACTTTGAAAAAATTAGTCTGGAATTTTAACTTAATTCTTTAAAGGTATACTTGAATTTTAAAAAATTTAATAAGAAATTGTCAATTAATTGAAATTGGTAATTAAAAATTAATCGTAAGAAAATTGCAATACAAAATCCTTTCAAATTCAATTATTTCCAAAAATTTCAATTTAAAAATCCTTGAAATTCAATTATTATTTATAAAAATTAGAATTATAAATCTTAATTGTAATTCAATTATTTAAATAAAAAAAATTCAATTATAAATTCTTTGAAATTCATTTATTTATAAAAATTTCAATAATCAAAATCAATTCAAATTCAATTTAAAAACATTTTATTCAGAACCTTCTGAAATTCAATTATTTGTAAAAATTTTATTTTAAAACCATTTCAAATTAAATTATTTAAAGAAATTTCAATTTAAAATCCATCAAAATTCATCTATTTTTAAAGATTTTAATTGAAAACTTTTTCAAATTCAATTAATTAATTTTTTAAGAATAATTAAATTGTATTAGTAAATAATTTGATTAAATTAAAAATAATTGAATTCTTGGAGAAAACTTTATTAAATTTTTTGAAAATTGAATTTTTTCGAAGAATGTTATTAAAATTCTTGAAAATAATTAAATTTCTTAGAATAATTTTAGTAACATTTTTGAAAATAATTGAATTTTTTTGGCCAATTTCATTATAATTCTAGAAAATAATAAATAATAAATTTTTAACGATTTTAATTGAAAACTTCTTCAAATTCAATTATTTCCGAAAATTTCAATTTAAAATTCTTTGAAATTTAATTATTATTTTTTATAAAAATTAGAATTGTAAACCTTTTGTAATTCAATTATTTATAAAAACAATTTAATTATAAATTCATTGAAATTCAGTAATTTATAAAAATTTAAATAATTTTGAAAATCAATTCGAATTCAATTTAAAAAATTTTAATTCAAAACCTTCTAAAATTCAATTATTTATAAAAGTTGCCACTTTAATCTTTTTAAAATTCAATTATTTAAAGATACTTGAATTTAAAAAAAATCACTAAAATTAGAATTGAATAATAATTATTTGAAATTATTTAAATTATACCAAATAATAATTACTAATATTTAATAAATAATTTAAATTGAATTAAAAATAAATAAATTTATTAGAGAAGTTCGTTAGAAATTGAAAAAAATGGAAGTTTTAAAGAATTTTAATTTAATAATTGGATAATTGAATTTTACAAAGAGAGATATAATCAAATTTGTTTTAATTAACGTAAAAAGCAGCATTTAAGGGTATAATTTGCATCTAAAATAATTTAATTTCTAAATTTTCTGTTAATTATTTAATTTTAAGAATATTTGAATTCAAAATTTTTTTTAAAAAATTGAAGTTTCGAAAAAATTTATTTAAAATTCTAAAAAATTACGTTGGAAATATATTCCAGTTCTATTTTTTAATGGTAATTGGGTTTTTGTATAAATAAGTAATTGGGAAATTGGGAAATAATTGAATTTTTAAAAAATTCTATTATTATTCTATCATTTTCTATCATTTTTTCTATCATTTCTATTATTCTATTATTAAGATTAATTGAATATTTCAAGAATTTTATTAAAATTTTTATAAATAATCGTGTAAAGTTCGCTGAAATCTAGTTATTTTTTTAAATAGTTAGACGCCCCTAAAAACAAATTTTTGCTTCCATAAAATTATTTTTCTTAATAAATCAACTTCTCTTGATTTTTTTATACATTAAAGAAATGTATTTAATTCAAATAAACGATTACTTGTCTATTATTTATCAAATAAGTATTTTCTTGTATCAAATAATTTTTATTTCAGTAAATTAAATTGCATTTGCTTCAAATACTGAAATTATTAGTTGAATTAAAATTTAATTGACTTAAATAAAAATTATTTGATTCAATTAAATATTTAGTTGATAATAGATAAGTAATCGTTGAAATTAGTCGAAAATAGAAGTCAGACATTTTAAAAGAAGCGAATTTAATTTTTCAGGCGCCTTAATTCATTTCGTACTATGAGTAAAACATTTCTTTATTTTTAATAATTCACTCTGTTTACTTCATTTAAGGCAATCTCTTGCATATTTAATATTTTCAGAGAGTCGCGGTTTCTTTTGATAATTTGCGACTAAAAGAAGGCGAAATTTGAGGTTCTTTTGCATAATTTTCTTTATTCGAATAATTCTCTCTTCAATTAAAGAAAGCCAAATGCGATGAGTAACTCTTGATGATAAAAAAACTTCCAATTTATCTCTTAATTAATATGAGCTTCTCGGAATTTATTAATGGTACAAGATTTAGCCAATGCATTTTTATACTTGGAAATGGATATTTTCTCTCTCTCTTATTTGCGATTTATATAAAATTCATTATTTCGTGTAATTAAATTCATGTTTGTTATTTGTTATACAAATGGAAATCTAGATGGAAATGTAATTGAAATGTTTCTGATTTCAGAGGCTGTCAATAATGTCGCCGATCGACTCTTGGGTCCATTTAATATTGAAATGTTGGTGCGGCCGATAAATTTGAAAATTTCCGAGGCTATAATGAATTTTCAGGAGAATAGTCACGAGGTTTCGCAAAAAGTATTTGCTGGCTGTGGACGTCCCCAATTGGGGCGACGCAGAAGACGGAGTAAAGACATTGATTTGGAGCCATTGAATTATGATGAAAATTTAATGTCGGAAGATCGTTCCTCAACGGCGGTGATGCTTGATAAATTGGTGAAGGAGATCAAACAGAAAATCAGAGATTCGAAACAGTTTTGGGTTTATTTACCGTATCAGCTGTGCAATGATGGTCTGGTGGTTCCTCCCAGTAATACGAAGGAATGTTGGAATGGCACACATGTAGATAAGTGAGTATTTTCTCAATTTTTTTCCTTCCTTTAGATAAATAAAATCTGAAAATTCCCTCAAAAGGAACAATAGAACAAAATTTTCATATAAAATTTTTTCTGAATAATATTTGTTTTGAATATCTAAAATCTAAAAATTCAAAAGGAACAATTGAACCAAATTTTCATTTAACTATAGAAGAAGAAAAATTTTACTGAATAATTATTAGAATAAAATTATAATCTCTCTATTATTTAATAATCATTATATTCAGAATATCTGCGTTCGAAATTGAAATTTAGTTGATTTTGTTTGTTTTTTTATTTCCTAATATTTTTTTATTTCTCTATTATTGTTATGCAATCAAAGTTTTTTTTTAAATAGTTGAACTGAAATATATTTTTTTATGTCTTGTTTTAAATTAAAAATTTTTGTTTAAACATTATTAGATTAAAAAATTATTCCTACAAACTTCATATCACTTTTGTTCTAATTAGTTTTAATTTTTACTGATTCAGATTTATAGAATAAATTTAGTGATGCTATTTTTGTAAAAAAATATTGTGATCATAGGTGAATTTTTTCGAAACATTTTTGATTTAAAAAGTTATAATGTTCGTAACTTCTATAATTTTGATTCTAAAATAATTTAATTCCTGTATAGAATATTAAAAAAAGTTTGAAAATAATCTAATTCTTTCAAAGAATTTTAACTACAATTCTATTGAAAATAATTAAATTCAACAAGTTTTATCAAACATTTTTGAAAACAATTGAATTCTTTATAAAGAATTTTACTAAAATTTTGAAAAATACATAATTGAATTCTTTGGAGAAATTTTCTTCAAATTTGTTTAAAAATAATTGTATTTCTGCAAAGAATTTTGTTGTTTATAAAAATATTTGAATTCTGGCGAAGAATTTTATTAAAATTTTAGGAAATAATTAAATTCTTTTCTGAAATTCTTTTTGAGAAATTTTATAAAAATTTGAGTGTAAATAATTGAATTCCGGCGAACTATTTTTTTTTATAAAACTACAAAATTGAATTTTTGGAAGGTTTCTTATTAAAATTGTTGAAAATAATTAAAACGTTTTAAAAAATTAATTTAAATTTTTTTGAAAAAAATAATTTTTTTTTAAAATAATTTTAATTGAAAAGTTTTAAAGTAATTTAATTTCACAAAGAATTTCTTCAAATTTTTAAAATAATCGTTTCTGTTAATAATTGTAGTTGAAAATTTGATTTTTTAAATTTATAAAAAAATTTTATAGAAAATAATTGAATTCTTCTCAGGATTTTATTATAATTTTTTTAAATTTAATTTACCTATTCTAAAAATTTTATTAATATTTTGAAAATAATTAAATTCTTTTGATGAATACTTCAAGTTTTTGGCAAAAATTGCACTTTTTGAAACATTTCTGAAATTTTTAGAATGTAATCGATTTTTTTAATCCTAATTTCAATTAATAATTTTATTAAAATTATTCATAAAAAAATTTTAATCTTTTAAGTAATTTCTTTATAGTTTTTGTAAAAATTTTAATTCTTTTGAAGAATTTCTTAAATTTTTTGAAAATAATTGAATTCTTGAAAAGAATTTGATTAAATTAAAAATCATTGAATTCTTGGGGAGAATTTTGTTAAATTTTTTTATAATTGAATTTTTTGAATAATTTTTTTAAAATTTGTTATTATAATTGAATTCTTGAGAAAAATTTTATTAAATTTTTTTAAAATAATTAAATTGTATTAAATAATTTGATTAAATTAAAAATAATTGAATTCTTGGTGAGAATTTTTATTAAATTATTTGAAAATTGAATTTTTTCGATGAATTTTATTCAAATTTTTGAAAATAATTGGATTTTTGAGAAGAATTTTATTCAAATTTTTAAAAATAATTGGATTCTTGAGAAGAATTTTTTTAAAATTTTTGAAAATAATTGAATTCTTGAGAAGAATTTTATTAAATTAAAAGTAATTGAATTCTTGTGGAGAATTTAATTAAATTTTTTGAAAATTGAATTCTGTATAATTGAATAATTTTGAATAATAATTTTGAATAATTGAATTCTTGGGGAGAATTTAATTAAATTTTTTGAAAATTGAATTTTTTCGAAGAATTTTATTAAAATTCTAGAAAATAATAAACAATTTCCAATAATAATTTAGCTAGTGGATTTTTAGAAATTAAAAATTTTAATTTATTCAAAAATTGAAGTTTAATATTGAAAAATAAAAAATTTTGTCATTTGCATAATAATAATAAATTCAATACCACGTTTCGTGCTCTCTCACGCGTAACATTCGCCAGTATTATATTAATACTCAATTAAATATATGTTTTTGATTAAATAAAACTTCAGTTGAATATGAAAATGTTAAAATTCCTTTTCGTCAAGAATTTTTGAATTGATTTCACGTTTGGAATGTGTTTATTATTTTTTTTTCTAAATTATAACTGTTATTTCTTTTTTTAGATACATATATCCAGTGTCTTCGGATGGTGAGACGCAAACCTTAAATCCAGAAGTGAGAGAAGGTGGTCCCAGGCCCGCAATAGTTAGAGAACAACTATTTCAACTAACGACCATTACGAATAGGCTACGCTCTGCCTACAATGGTCACGACGTTGATTGGATCGATACAGGTAATTTGCATTGCAGATTGAATTGATCTTGTCTTGATTTCTGTCCTGGTTTCAACTATCAACAATGAAACAATCCTCTAAACAGCCATTAATTATCAGATTCCTGCGAGACTATATTTTTTCAAACATTTTTTTTTTTTAACGGGGAAATTTAATATTCAATTACTGAAGAAATATTTTATGGTGAAAAAAGAACACTTTACATTTTTCGTAGACTTTCTACAGTTGATTCTGTAGAACGAATGCTTTTGTAAAGAAAAATAATTTTTCTAATTGGGGAAATTTTTTTTTGCAGAAGAATCGTGGTATGGATCCGGAAGTGGTTCTGGAGACAATGCCGAGGAAGATCCAATAACAGATGACGAGGACGGTTTCAGAGAGGAAGGTTCGGGCTATGATCAGGAGCCAGTTCCCGAAGTTCCGAAGAATAATTTACCTCCCATGGTTCATAAGGATATCACACCTCGAGTGGATATTGAACCGAAGACGCCGAGTGTCAACAAAACATCGTCCGTTGACAGTGGTGCGCCGAGGCAGAAGATGTCGCTATCGAGGGCATTGGCGACGTATCTTTTCCCAATAGCTGTTATGTGGTTTGGCGGTTGTCTTACCGAGTGGCTGTGATTTTGTGGATTTTAAATTCACATAATATTGTGTAAATATATATTTTTTTTTATTTCGAACTATTTCGTTTCGATCTGATCGAGAAAGCGGACCGTGTACTCAGTTGATTAAAAGTGAATCGACAAAAGTGAACTCGTCGAAATTGAAGTGCCAGTGAATAATCCTTTTTTTTCGCGGGGGGAAAAACGACAAGAGCTGGCTCAACAAATTTGTGAAGCGCTTCAATATTATATATACTCGATTTCCAAAGTAAAAAAACTTGAGACGATAATAATGGTACTCCGTTGATTCTCGTGAAAATCGTTAACTTTATCTGACGAAACTGAGTATACGAAAAGCAAAAAAAAACGGGACTGAATATTTATTAAGCGTTCGTTGTGTATTGTATAGTTCTTGAAGCGACGCTTGCTGGAGAAAAAGGAAATCGAGAGATAGAAACTTTCTCGTCAAACTGCGACAATAATGCACAATTTAAAAAAAATAGACAAAAAAAAATTCTAATGCATTGACAGAATTTCGAGTTTGTTTCTAATCGATTTCAAATTTGTAAATAAATTTCGAAGGAGAACTACGAATCGTTCCCGAAATCTTTGGAAGTATTTTAAATTTTTTAAATAATAAATAAATTTGAAAAGTACTGAAATTTCGAAAAACGATTACAGCATCAAATGCGGTAGATTCCCTCAAATAGTAGATAGTTTTATTTAATCGACTCGTAAATTATTCTTCAAAAGTATTTTTAATTTGCTGTTTTTAATTTTAATAAAATCCGACGATTTTCCAAAAAAAGAAAATCCAGTGATTCAAAAACAAGAAAAGAAAAAGTCCAGTGAATTTTAGAAAAAGTAATATATAGTATATATAAGAATCATTCGTAACTCTCCTTCTTTAGTCTTTAGCTATTAGATTTGGTATTTTATTAAAAAGATAAATAAATAAATAAATAAAGCGTCAGTGTGGCGTCAGTATGCGGTCGAAAACTGACTCCTGTGATAAAGTCAAATAGTGGTCCTAATTGCGGACTTGACCGTAAAAAATAAAAAAAAAAAAAAAAACTTCCACACCATCTTGACGAAAATAAACTTCGGCATACGATAGATGTCTTACAAATCTAGTGAAATATTAAAATTTAATATTATATATAAATATATAATTATTTGTAATTATATTATAAATATATATATAAAATTAATATAAAAATAATTCGACTACGTTTTAAAATGGTTTTATCAAGAAACGTACATATTTTGATTCACTTTGTGAATCGACATTTATATAATTATAGGATTATCCAATTGAAAACCAAGTCTTTGCCAAACATGTTAGGAAATTAATTTTTCAGAAGCAATAATTATAAACCGAATTTGAATTCTAACTAAAAAAATCTTTTTCAAAAATTTTATTCAAAAATATCAGAGATTTTTTCAAAAATTTGTATTAAAAAAAACGTATTTATTTTATTTTAAGTAATTTAATTAACTTATTTCTTTTAGGCGTTTATATATTGTAATTTTATGTCCTTAGTTTCGAACGTTCAGACTACTTCTTTTAATTTCAATAATATTTGAATTTGAGATAAAAAAGTTGGATAGAATTAAAAAATTTTTACTCTTTATTTTAGTATTTTTTCGAAAAAGAGAAGAATTTGAACGTTCAAAACTTTAGGGATTTTTTTTTACTCTCTAATTCGAAACTTTTTATAAAAATACGGTACAATTTTGTAAATTTCCATTAATTTCTAATATTTCTATTTTAGTTCGTTTTTCAATTATTCATCAGGAAATTAATTGAAATTTCAACATTGTACTTTCTTTCTTTTTGCAAAAAATTGCTTCGAGTCAAAAATTATTTTCGAAAATACAGGGTTTTTAAAAAAATGTTTCTAACAAAATGTCTGCAATGTAATATTTGTACTTGAAAAATGGAAAGTATCGTGCTCCAAGTGTACAGAAATTCATGAACAAATTAGTTTGACAAA
This sequence comes from Leptopilina heterotoma, assembly GCF_015476425.1. NCBI lineage: Eukaryota > Metazoa > Arthropoda > Insecta > Hymenoptera > Figitidae > Leptopilina > Leptopilina heterotoma. Next base: position 825,547 of record NW_025111150.1, read on the forward strand.
AAATAGTATCGAGCGTAATAGAGGTGTTTTTCTTTTGTATTAAATAATTCAGTTAGAAATGTGTAATGTAAAAAGTATAGGTGTTAGGTGTTCCCTTCTAGAATAGACTCGAGCGTTTATTATTTTCTCAACAATTTTTCTTCTTTTCTCTTATCTCTCTCTTTTATTTCTCGATAAATTTCTATTAAAATTTCTATCGATACGATAATATTTTTAAATTTTTTGTTTTTGTTACAATAATGTATAAATATTCTTTACTAAAGTTGATAAATAAATAAATAAAGTTTATTATCTACTATCTTTATCTTTCGTAAAGAATAATCGAAAATAATAATTAACTAAGATATTTAATAAAAAATAAGAGAAAATAAAAATAGAATCAAATAAGAAAATAGAAAACAAATAAGATCGAATAAAAAATAGAAATAATATCGAATAAAGAAATAGAAATAAAAAAGAGAAATAAAATCAAATAGAAAAAAGAAATAAAATCGAACAAAAAAAAATGAAAAAAAATAAGAGACTACGAATGTAAATTGTTGTGAAAATATTAAAACGCCGTCATTAAAAGTGCCCCAGAACACACGAACACATTTGTCTGAAATTAAGAGTGAAACTCGTCGATTTGTCCGAATATGAAATGAGGAGAAAAAAAATTGTACAAACAAAAAAATGATTTTCGTCTGATATCAAAGGAAAATTGTCGATTTCTCAGTATATGCGTGAATGAATGTGTTGATCTAACGATGTTCAAGTACACAATGGATACAACGATCCTTTTGTATATTGACGTTAAACGAACTGACTCGTCGATTTTTATGTTTGTAAAAGCAGAACTGAAAATGCCTTAAACTAAGAAGTCTTTCTCTATTTCTTTTTTTTCGGGGGGGAAATTTCGTTCGATATCCATTGTGCACTTTTTTCCATATTTGTACAACAGGAGTAATTTCAATATTGTCCACTTCTTTTTCTATCGTTACAATACTTTGCCACGATAGCAAAAAAAAAAAAAAAAAAAAAAAAAAAACCGATAACATTCGTCTTGTAACATTTTCGATCTCGATAAAGTTTACAGCTGCCGCAGTTATAGGCCGATTGTATTTGTATTTGTATTTGTATTTGTATTTGTATTACAACAGAGTTTCATAAAGTTAGATTTGGCAGCCAGTCAAATATCATTTTGACCATATTGAATGAACGAAACTGTTTTTCGTGCAAACAAACCTCTTTGTGAATTGCACTTTTAGTATTTAAATGAATTTCGATAAATTTCATACTCGCGAAATTTTCTTTTTTACTTTTATATTGTATATGTACATTTTTCTTGGATATTTGGAACTTTTTACATTTTACTCAATTTTTTTTTATCGATAAGTAGTTTGTCAGTGTTTTGTAAATGTCAAATCTGTTAAGTTCTGAACGTTTATCTTGTGGGATTTGAGAAAAGATTTTTTTTTAATTTTTCCCTTATTAAACGTTCAGAATTTTTGGTAAATTTTATGAAATTTTTCTAAAATTTTGAATGTTCAAAAGTACGAATTTTTTTCTGTTTTAATTTTTTCTAAAATTACTTTTCTGGGAAGAAAAGTAACAAATTTATCTACGATTTAGAATTCATTTTTTAAATACACAACGTAATTTTAATAGAAATATTAATTAAAAGATGTAACAAAAATAGTCGTTTATTTGAACATTCAAAAGTTTAAAAACATTTACAATTGAAAATGAATGAAATAAAATAAAAAATAAATAAATTAACTAATATTAATAAATAAAAAAATTGGAATATTCACGAATTCATGAACTTAAATTACAAATATTTTGATTATGAATCAGATAAAAAAATTAAAATTTTACTAAAAAAATTGCAAACTAGAGAAATAGTCTCAGAATTTTATAGAAAATTTTAGACCCTTTTTTTAAACCTTAAATTCAAGTCTGATGAATCTCTGTTGATATAAAGAAACTGTGTATCCTGTGAATATTTCTGTTACATAAGGAATACCTGATACTGCCTGTACATTGTGATAAAAAAATGGGAAACTTGTATAAAAAAAACAAAAAAAAATTGTGTAATGCGTTGTTCCATTCCACTTGCGTGATACGTGGAGACATTGAAGAAATTGTTTAAAAAGTCATTCGAGTTGCGTGAGGAAAGAGTGTAGTGAACTTTTTCTTTGAGAGAGAAAAAAGTTGTATATGTAATTTCTTTCTGAAAAAAATAACAAATGTGTGCCATATTTTGTGGCTATTGTTATAAAAAAAAGAAAAATTGAATTCATGCCATGTTATGTTAGTCGAACAGTGAATTTTTTTTTCTTTTATTACTCTGAATAAGGAAGAAAGTCGTGAATATTTAAGGAGCGATATTTTCCTTATTTGTCTCTAATTTTTTTTTTTTTTTCTATAGAAACCTTGTAAATGTTTCAGAGGAACAACAAATTCCGTGCTTTTTCTATAATGTAGTAGCGATATCAAATTTTATTTAATGATTCAACTTATTGAATAAATTTCAATATTTAAATATTTTCCTGGTGTATTTTATTTATTGTGGAGTATTATTTATTATACTATTAATTTACTATAAATTTATTATAATTCATATTAGAAATGTTTATCATTTCTGAATTATTTTGAACAATTTTTTTTTAATGTAAGAAAAGTAGTAAAAAGTATTACAACAGTTTTTTTACTCCTTTGTTTCTACTTCTTTATTTTATCACTTGAATATTTTATTTTACTATATAAATATTTATTTATTCAAATATTTAATTTCGTAAAAAGCAAAATTTAAATTTTCTAACATTTTCCGCTATACCGACAGTGGGTACCAATCTTAATTATCGACCACAGTTGAGAGGTGGCGACAAGGCGGGAAAACGCGGAACTACAATGAGAGAAGGCAGACTTCCAACTCCACTTCCAAACAATTATCCCATTTAACATTACAATACCCATTGTTTACAGTAAATATATTCTTAAAAAAACACTTTATCGTTGTAAAGAAAATACAGTGACGTGTGAATTCGTGATAAAAGTGAGTTTAAAAATTGTGGAATTAATGAAAAAAGAAAGAAAGAGATTATTGTGCTAGTTCGTCTATTCCTCGTGGCGCTGTAAAGTGAAAAGATGACGTAGTGCGTGCATTGCATTCGAACAGTAATCATATCTATGGGAAGTGTCTCGGTCTTTTGTATTTTTCGCGTCCTTCATTGAAGAAAAATTCTATCGCTTGGAGAAAAGTGCCGGTTGTGAAAATTGGTTTTTATGTTAAGAAAATCATCATTGACAGTGCATTGATATTCGAAGCCTTCTTGGGTCACGACGCTAGAAAACTTTGGGTGAGGTCTTTTACCGCTCCGGTTTCATATAATGTATTTTCATGCGGATATTTTGAGTGTTTCAAGTGGCCTAGTAGACAAGTCTTAATTTTACCTCGTGCACGTGTTAACTCGACCTTCCGGACAACGTTCTTGTCTTCTTATGTTGAGGTTAACTTTTCTCCCATTTCGAACACATTGCACATTGTCCTAGGAGGAATGTCCTACACAAATTCCAAGATATTGGAACAATTTGAATCCTCGTGCACATCTCTTCTTTTATGAATCACTTGGAAAGCGTGACAAATTACTGGAGAGGGCGTCCGCATTGAATCGATTGCATTCACGAGGTTAAATAAACAAGTAATAGGTTGTAAAGCATTGCAAAGTGCACGTAAACATTGTGATAATCAACGTGAGTTGATAGTTGTGTTGTTGCATCGAATTTATACATTCAAAATATCCGCATTGGTTACTTTTTTTAAAATATTGTGTTTTATCAAATCAGAAATTGAATACTTTGATTTCTTGATCCTTTTTGCCATAGAGGAATGATGGGAATTTCATCATAAAAAAATGAGTCATGGGAATGAAATGATAGTCGTGTAAAACATTCCGGATTTAAACTATAGATTTCTGATTGACCTCGGAAACTTGTACATTAACGACATCAAAGGGCTATTGTTACTTTGCCTTTAGATTTTTGACATGAAAAAAAAAGTTGAAGTATTTCAAGCGTTTACATTAAAGTAATTAGAGAACTTTTCTTCTTCCAATATGATAGTAATTATGGTAACGTATAATTATACCGAACAATTGAAATTCATTTACTGAATATAATTCTAAAGAACATTGTAAATAATTCAAACACATTTTTCCTCAAAAAAAAAACAAGTTGTGATAATATTGTGAAACGAAAATTATGTAGTTATTTTTATTTTTATTGCACTTCTCGAAAAGAGATAAAATTTGTTACACGGAATTTTAATATTTGGATTTAATTACAGTTTAAATTGCAAACTGAATTTTTCTTGTGAAGATGCTTGAGGAAATTTACATTTAAAGGGAAATTTCTATTTTTAATTAGTAGATAAAAGAAATTATTTCAAATTCTAATTTATGAAAGGAGTAGTAAAATATGAATTTTAGATTGAGAAAAGATATTATCAAAGAATTGCTCCTCGTGTAATGTCAATGTTGCTTGGAGAAAAAAACGAGTTCAATTCTTTTTTTGCAGATAAAAAAAGTAAATTATACAAATTGCACTTGATTGTTACTATCAGTATTTACATATATGTTAATTGAAAAATTATTCTCAACAATTAGAGTTTAGAGGTTAATTAGTGTAAAAAGTTGATTATACAGAAAGTTGAGTTTTAAATAGAAACTCGTGTTCGAGTTCACGAATTGTAACTTTTTGTTTGGAAACAGAATCAAACAGATAGCCGTCTGATCATAGATTTTTGTTGAATCAACACACCTCCATTGAGTTTACAGAAGTTCGTTTGAATAAATTATTATTATACATAATTTTGAAACAATTTCTTCCCCATTCGAGTTTATTTAAAAAATAAATTTCTGCACATTGCGATTTTTTAAAAAAAAAATATCAGAAACTATTGAAACGAAGTAGAGTGTTTTAATTGTTATTATCGGAGGAAGTTGAGTGGGCAGACAGTGTTATTGAGCGTAATGAATTGAATTTGAAAGGATTATGTTAGAAACAGTATTAAAAATTAGAGGGCCAAATCGCACAGGTTGAATGTCCTATTCTCGCGTTAAAAGCATCTCTACCTTTCGGGAACCGGTTGGATGAAATCCATGGGAAAATGGTCGGGCATCGTGAGATCCTTTAAAAGGAATCTCACGGGCATAAATATTTTCTCAGGCTCGCGCACAAAACTAACCCCCTTAATCTTCAAAGTGCAACTTTTCTCCAATTCTAAGTGTAAAATTGCAAATTTACTTATATATACTTATATACTTATTTAAAAAGGACATAAATTTTAATCACCAACATCGTAAACAAAATAACCTTCTCAACTCTGTCTCACTTATACTTTCTCAATTTGCATTAGTCAAACTCTTGACAAGTGGAAATGAAATTTTTCATACATTAAATAACAATCGATCATAAATATCAAGTATTTTAGTATAACGACAATGAAAAAACGAAATTGCATGAATATTTATGTAGGGGAATCATAATCATAATTTATCTGATTTATTGTTTGTTGGAATTTATAATTTATGTTTATTATTTCAATTATAATTATTCAATTATAATATTCAATTATAAATGAAGTTTAAAACTGAGGAACTTAAAAATAATTGATGTTTAATTAATTGGGATAAAAATAAATTTGTATAAATTTTTATTAAACATAAACGGTATTTATATATATTTAATTAATTATTAAAAATAATGGATTTATGAAAGAATTTTATTTAAAAACAATTTAAAAAATTGAAATTGAAATTTTATTAACATTCATAATAAGTATTTAATTTTTTTAAAAATAACTAATAAAATTCTTTATTAGAATTCAATTTTAAAAATAAATTCTTCTTCAAAATTCAATTATTTTCAAAAATTTTAATAAAATTCTTGTCAAAATTTCAATTATCTTTAAAAATAATAAAATTTTTCTCCAAAATTCAATAATGTTCAAAATTTTTTTTAAATTCTCGTCAAAATTTCAATTATTGTCATAAATAATAAAATTCTCTAAAATCCAATTATTTTCAAAAATTTTAATAAAATTCTTGTCCAATTATCTTTATAAATAATATAATTCTTCTGCGAAAATCAATTACTTTCAAAAAGTTTCCTTACTCCAATTGTTTTCAATATTTACCATTTTAATGCAATTTTCCAAAAGAATTCAATTATTTAAACAATTTTTTATATAAAATTCTAGGCAAACAGTTAATTATTTTTATAAATATAATAAATATTTTACAGGAATTCAATTATTTACAAAATTTTTTTATAAATTTCTTCGCAATAATTCATTTATTTTCATAATAATAAAATTTGTTATAGGGATTCAATTATTTTCATAGATAATAAAACTCATTACAGAATTTCAATTATTTTTCTCGAAAAATGTAATTATTTTTAAATTTTATTAAAATTCGTTGAGAAAATTCTTTATGAGAATTCAATTTAAAGAAACATTTAATTATTCAATAAATTACCTATTTATTTTTTTATTTAATTAAATTCTCGTAGATTTTTCTAATAAAAATTGAATTAAAAAATGAATTTCAGTTAAAATTTTAGATAATAATTAAAAATATTAAAAGCATTAAAGCATGCATTTTTAGAAATAAGTGCATTTTGAAAAGGTATCAAATTAAAATCTTTAAAACTTTGAATTTTTCATACTTTTAATTAACAATTTATAAAAAATATTTTATAAATATCTTTTTAAAAAATTTGTAAATATTTATTTACAAATCTTTCATAATTTTCTTCCCAGTAATTCAACTATTTTCGTAAATAATACAATTTTTTATATTGCTTTCAAGAATAATAACATTTTTTTTACGAATTCAATTATTTTCATAAATAGTAAAACTCATCCCAGAAATTATTATTCAATTATTTAAAAATTCGTTGATAAAATTCTTTATCAGAATTGAATTTTAATAAACATTCAATTATTCAATAAATTATTTATTTTTGTATTTAATTGAATTCTCGTAGAATTTTCTAATAAAAATTGATTTAAAAATGAATTTCGTAAAATTGAATTGTGAACATATGGATTTGAAAATTCTCTAGATACTTTTGCAAAAATTATTAAAAATAATTGATAATATTGTTAATTTATTTCTTTCCAAGAATTTTAATAAAAATTTTTTAATTAATTACATTTTTTGAAGAATTTACTTAAAAATTATATTAAAAATAATTGAAATCCTGTAAAGAATATTATTATTTATATGAAAAGAATTGAATTCTTGCAACGAATTTTATTACATTTATTTTAAATAATTGAAATCCTGAGAGAATTTAATATATATTTAATTATTAAAAATAATTGTTTTAGAGAAAAATTTTAGTTAAAAACTCAAAAAAAAAAAATAATTGAATTTCGGACAAGTTACAAATAATTGCAATTTTTAGAAATAATTGAATTTGAATAAGGTTTCAAATTAAAATCTTTGAAAATTTGAATTTTTCATACTTTTAACTAACAATTTTGTAGAATTAATTTTTTTTGAGCAAATTTAATTGAATTTTTTTTTTGAAATTATTTCAAGTTTTTACTTAAAGAATTAAAGAATTAAAGAATTAAATTAAATTAAAAAAATTTTTTTAATTAAATTCAATTAAATTAAATTTGGTTAAAATTGAATTGTAAACAAATGGATTTGAAAATTCTCAAAGAACTTTTTTAAAAATTATTAAAAATAATTCCTTTAAAGAATAAGTTTAGTTAAAAATTCTAAAAAATAATAATTAAATTAAAATGATAAAAATAATTTTTAAGAAGTTACAGTAACAATATTTTTAATATAGGTAATTATAAAATAATGATTTTATCACTTGGTCATCTTTAATTATTATAAAACAGGAAAAAATCGATCACTCCGAGTGAAAGACTCGGAGCAATCGATTTCTTCATGTTTTATAATAATGTTCTTTTAAATTATTGAATTTAAAAAGATTTAAATTGAAAATCTTAATTCCTAGGGAAAAATAATGATTAAATATTTATTTTAAAAAGAAGTTACTGATATTTTCGGATAATTAATTTAATTTAATTTATTTGAGTCAATTAAATGGTATTTGCTTCAAAGACTGAATTTATTGGTTCAAATTCAATTTATTTGATTCAAGTAAATATTTATTTGACAATAGACAAGTATACAGTTATTTAAATCAAATAAATTTTTTGTTTCGCAGTGTATTACAAAAGTATGAAAAAATCTTTAAAATTAGTCATGTCAACTTCCTTCTTAAATGATTTTTAAGGTATAATCCAGCATCCGATTCTAGTATTTAATTATTTTTCCAACTGTATTCGTCTTTCAGTGAATCTTTTGAAACTTTGATATAATACATCGCAATTCATCAGTTCTTCAGAATTTATTCTTTTTTTTTCATTTGTATGCTTTTGATTTCACCTCACGACTTTGGCTATATATATAGTTTTGCTCCTTGAAGAGGAAGCTTTGTTATATAAAAAGAAGAAACACGATGAGAAGCGGTAATTTTATTTTCTGTTAATGAGTGCAACACAATGGAAAATAGGATAGAATGTCCGATAACGAATAAAAGTCTCAGATAAAAGCGTGTCTATTAAGAGGATAATGAAATTTGAGCTTTCAAGTTATATGTATGTAGTACGTCACTTAGGTTTTCAAGTTTCAGAACAGTTTGAAACTCGCTATTGAAACCTTACTCGCGGAGAAGATAGGAAACCGCAATCCGACCATTCTTCTAATATACATATATATAGAAAGATCCATATTGAAGAAGCATGCTTGAAACTTATCTAAATTACACGCTGTTTACTTCAATTAGACTTTAAATAAAGGAGTTTAATTAAATTGATTTTCAGGACGGCTGATTTTGGATTCCATAAAATACCAATCTTTATTGTGAACGGAAGTAAGGGGAAGAAGAAGACTTTCTAAGGAACTTCAGGGAATTTGCTCTTCGTAAGGATTCAAGGTAACTTTTTCTCTTATAATTAATATTCCAGGGAAAACCTGCAAATGTAAGGGAATTTTATAAACCTTGAAAAAGCCTGGAAAAGTCAGGGAATTTTTATCGAAAACCTGGAAAATTCTTGTTTTCTAAAGTTATTGTTATAATTAAAATCTTTGAAAATTGGAATTTTTCATACTTTTAACTAACAATTCTGTAGAATTAATTTTTTCTTGAAAAAGTTTAATTGAATTTTTTTTTAAATTCTTTTTTTATTTTCTAAATATTTAAATGATGAATTTCCGAATAATCGAAATTTTGTGAAGTTGAATTGTAAACAAATGAATTTGAAAATTTTCAAAAAACTTTTTCAAAAATTAATAAAAATAATTTTTTTAAAGAAGAATTATAGTTAAAAATTCTAGAAATTTAATTTTACTTAAATATTTCAAAATTAATTAAATTTTAAAGGAGTTGCGTTTACAATTTTCATAAGTAGATGTTTTAGTTAAAAACACTAAGACAAATTGAATTTTCGAGCAATTACAAATTATTGCAGAAATTCAATTATTTTCAAAAGTAGTAAAATTCCTCTCAGAAATTCAATTATTTTCAAAAATTTAAATAAAATTCTTGGAAAAATTTTAATTATTTTCAAAAACTTTCCACAATTCAATGATTTTTAATATCTACTACTTTAATAAAAATTCCTAAAAGAATTTAATTAGTTGAAAAATATTTTAATAAAATTCTACGCAAACATTTTATTATTTTCATAAATAATATTTTTTACAGGGATTCAATTATTATTTTCATAAAAAATGAAATTCATCGCAGAATTTAAATTATATTTAATACAATTTTCATTAAATTTCTCGAAAAATGAAATTATTCTTAAAAATTTTGTATTAAAATTTATTAAAGAAATTCAATTATTTTAAAAACCTTTGCCTATATTTTCAATACATTTTTACTTAAATTTTTTCAACATTTTTTCAAAATATTTTCAAAAATTTTTAATGAAATTGTTTATAACAATTCAATTTCTTTCAAACTAATTTTAATAAATTTTGGAAAAATTCAATTATTTTCAATGTCAACTATTTCAATAAAATTTCACAAATGAATCCAATTATTTAAAAAGAAATTTTAATGAAATTTGTCTCAAGAATTCAATTATTTTCAAAAGTAATATAATTCTTCACAAAACTTCAATTTAGTTAAAAAATTTACAAAATTTCAATTATCCTTATGAATAATAAAATTTTTCTCCGAAATTCAATTATTTTCCAAAATTTTAATAAAATTCTCATCAAAATTTCAATTATTTTTATAAATAATAAAATTCTCCGAAATTCAATTATTTTAAAAAATTTTAATAAAATTCTTGTCAAAATTTCAATTATCTTTATAAAGAATAAAATTTCTCTCCGACATTCAATTATTTTCAAAAATTTTAATAAAATTCTTGTCAGAATTTCAATTATTTCTAATACAATTTTCATTAAATTTTTCGAAAAATGAAATTATTTTCAAAAATTTGTCTAAAATTTGTCAAGAGAATTCAATGATTTAAAAATTTGTTGATTAAATTCTTTGTGAAAATTCAATTTTAAGAAACATTCAATTATTTAATAAAATATTTATTTCCGTATTTAAATAATTGAATTCTCCTGGAATTTTTTAATAAAAATGAATTTAAAAATGGATTTCACTTAAAATTTTAAATTATAATTGAATATTGAAAGCATTATAGCGTAGATTTTTAGAAATAATTCAATTTTCAAAAGATTTCAATTTAAAATCTTTGAATATTCGAACTTTTCATACTTTTAATTAAGAATTTTGTCGAATTATTTTTTTTCAAAAAGTTTAATGGAATGTTTTTTTTTAATTATTTCAAGTTTTTAATTTCTAATATATGTAATTGAAGAATATCAAAATAATCGAAATTTCGTAAAATTAAGTTTTAAAAAAGGGATTTAAAAATTCACAAAAAACTTTTTCAAAAATTGTTTTAAAGAAGGATTTTAGTTGAAAATTCTAGAAATGAATAATCGAAATAACGAAAATAATTTTTGAAGAAGTTACAGTAAGAAAGTAGCAAGATTTAATTATTATAAAACATGAAGATCGATCGATATCTTCATGTTTTTTTAATAATATTCTTATATTATTGAATTTAACATTTTTTAAAATCTTAACTTCTATGAAAAAATAATAATGATTAAATATTTATTTAAAAATATAGTTCTTTATAGAGTCAGGAAGAAAATAAAAATTTTGTCTGGAAATCAGGGAATTATTTAATTTGGTAAAATATAAATGTATTTTAAAATCCTGGAAAAATTTCGTTTTTTAACCTGGAAAAGTCAGGAAAAGTCAGGAAATTTGAAAAGAGCAAAAGCGTGACAACCCTGTATTCAATTTTTAATTTTTGCCACAAATTTTACGTTTTTAATATTTTATTTTTATGTTTAAGTACTTAATTTTTGTGCAGTCGTGTTTGCAACTTTTTATTTGGGTCAAGATTTGAACCAAGAGTTATAATTTGGTTTAATTAAATTTTTCTTTTATTGTATAACAGGAAGTATACGTTTAAAGCCGGAAAAGAAGTTTTGTTCCCTTTATATACAAAACTTTTGGGTACTAAGATACTACAATGCTAATTCAGTGAAGCGAACTATATAAGTTTATTATTTATAACTAAAGTTCGTCATGATATATATATTTGAAAGGGGAATATTGTTAACCAATAGATATAAATTTCTTGAATTGAATCTGAGATTCAATTATAATCGGATTTATGAATCTTTTTATCAAGATAAACTTTATCTAGAGTTTGAGAAATCGAAACCACAAAACTGCCGCGCAATACTGATATGACTATACTTCCCAAACATAATAAAAGAAAAATGTTTTCAACTGGTTAAAAGCAATCAACAGCTCAACTACTAAAGTGGTCAATCGGTCAAAGTTATTCTCCCGAGAGTTTCAAAACTTGCCAAACAGATTACTTTTTTAAACCTTCTTCGAATTTGATAAAGATCGGGAAAATTGTTTAAGTAGAATAATAGATGTATTAAAAAGGAAAACATTTACTGAAGATTTCTATCTTTATTTATTTTTTTTTAGGGTTTCCCTTATCGTGTGACCCAGTTTATTTTTATTTATAAAGAAGGAGAAAAAAAAGTTTCAGTTTTGTCATTTTTAGGATAAAAAATGTGAATATTTTTCTTCTTCGTAGTATCGAATTCAGGAAGTAGAATTTTTTTTTCCTTTTTAATGAGATTTTTTTAGAGAATAACTGAAAAGTCATGCGACGATAAATTTGACCTTTTTTTCCTCATGAGAAATGATGCGGTGGTTTGAGACTCTAGTTATGCATATATATAGCACATTGAAATAATCCAACTTTGTTGAGCTAGGGTTGATTTTCTGTATGTCCGTTTCCTCTGCCCTCACTTTTAACACAATTAGTAACATCACACGACACACCACTTACGTTTACCTAACGATGTTTGACCCAAAAAGGGGTTGAATTTCAGCGAAATTCCCTAGAAATTTTATCACGAAAGTAGGAAACTGTTTAAATTATTCAGCTCGTGAAAATTTATTTCTCTGAAGCATACTTCGGTTTTGATGTATTTTAAAAAGAGGTCTTTTTTTCGCCAAGCACTAAGTAAGTTCATTGCTATTCAATTTGAAAGTTAACGAGGCACTGAATATTCTCTGCAAATAAAAAATAAAAGGAAAAGAAAGAAGGAAAAAGATGTCATTGTGTAAATTTATTTGTTAGTTTGTTATTGTTTTGAATTTGCTGTTTTTTTTTCTTTGCGTAAATTTCGCCTCTTTTGAAGTGGCCAATAAGCTCTCCGGATATTACTTGGCGTTACCAACACAAATGTAACGGTCTTCCTCCCACAACTTCCGTGACAATTTTTTATGGTTGCAAAGATCACTCAGGTGTGATAGGAAGAAAAAAAGGAGTTTGTCATAATCGTAAAGGAAGATATTGTTTGTTAAATAGCTTAATAAAATTTAACGATTTATTTTACAGAGAACTATTATGACTATGATTATTTATTGTTATTCATTGTTAACTGTGTGACTATTGTTATTTTAAATTTTATATTTTTGTTTTTAATTTCCAAACAAAAGTGCATTCAGAGTGACAGGTAGAAAAATATTATGTTCAAAATTTTTTAAAAAATTCTGGACAAACAATTATATATTTAAAAATAAAAAAATTCTTCTCCGAAAATCAATTATTTTCAAAAATTGGACATTTATTGCTCTGGAAATTTCAAAAATTGAATTTTGGCAATTGTGCAAGGTTTAGGAGTCAGGGTTGTCACGCAACCTGGAAATGTTAGGGGAATTTTATAAGCCTTGAAAAATCCTGGAAAAGTCAGGAAATTATGATCGAAATTCAATTAGTTAAAAAAAATTTTTAATAAATTCTACGCAAATATTTCATTATTTTTTCATAAATAATAAAAATTTTACAAGTATTCAATTACTTACAAAATTATTTTCATCAATTATTGTTCAATTATTTACAAATATAATAAAATTCTTTACAGGAATTCAATTATTTTCATAAATAATAAAACTCAATTTTTCTCCAAAATTTAATTATTTTCAAAAATTTTATTAAAATTTTTGGCAGATTTTCAATTATTTTTAATACAATTTTCAATTAAATTTCTCGAAAAATGAAATTATTCATAAAAATTGTATTAAAATTTATTAAAGAAATTCAAATATTTTAAAAACCTTTGCCTATATTTTCAATACATTTTCAATTAAATTTCTTCAAAGAATTAAATTATTTTCAAAAATTTTATAGAAATTCTTTGTAACAATTCAATTTCTTTAAAAATAATTGTAATAAATTTTCGTCAAAATTCAATTATTTTTAATGTCAACTATTTCAATAAAATTTCACAAATGAATCCAATTATTTAAAAAGAAATTTTAATAAAATTCGTTTCAAGAATTCAATTATTTTCAAAAGTAATAAAATTCTTCTCAAAAATTCAATTACGTTCAATAATTTACTAAAATTCTTGTCAAAATTTAAATTATTTTTTTAAATTCTTCTCAGAAATTCAATTATTTTCAAAACTTTTAATAAAATTCTTGGCAGAATTTCAATTATTTTTAATACAATTTTCATTAAATTTCTCGAAAAATGAAATAATTCTTAAAAATTTTATTAAAATTTGTCAAGAGAATTAAATTATTTAAAAATTTGTTCATTAAATTCTTTATGAAAATTTAATTTTAAGAAACATTCAATTATTTAATAAAATATTTATTTTTGCATTTAAATAATTTAATTCTTGTAAATTTTTCAAATAAATGTTGATTTAGAAATGAATTTCAAATTAAAATCTTTGAAAATTTGACCTTTTTATACTTTTAATTAAGAATTCTGTAGAATTAATTTTTCTGAAAAAGTTTAATGGAATTTTTTGTAATTATTTCAAGTTTTTAATTTCTAATATATTTAATTGAAGAATGTGAGAATAATCGAAATTTCGTAAAATTAAATTGTAAAAAAAAGGATTTGTAAATTCTCAAAGAACTTTTTCAAAAATTATTTTTAAAAAATTGACTTAAAGAAGAATTTTAGTTGAAAATTCTAGAAATGAATTTTCAATAATTGGATATTTATGGATTTTGAAAATTTCAAAAATTGAATTTTGGCAATAGTGCAAGGTTTATTAATAATAATATAATTGAAAAATTAGAGAAGGATTTTAGCTAAAATTTTTAGAAAATAATTCTGTCAGGAAGTAAGAAATTAAATTTTTCGTCAATCCTGATTTAATTTTATTAGATTTAAGTTCGCTGTGCAAAATTTAATTTAATAAACTTTTCTCCATACCAATTATCGTCGTGATTCATTAACTGAATTAAGGAGAGATTAAAAAATTTGAAATTTAATTATCCTCCAAAGTAAATCAATATTTTAACAGGTATTTTAAATTTTATGGAAAATCGAATAAGAATATAATTCATTTGAACTTTGATAATTTTTGGTATATTAATTTTTCAGTGAATTAGAGTCTGTAAATTTAATTTCGATCATAATTGTTTCTTTCTTTTATTTAATGCGCCTATAGAGAAGTGATATAATTTGTGCTGGAGAAGGAAAGAAAGAAAGAAAGAAAGAGGCTTTTTTCAATTATATTAAAGAATAGAATATTATTATAATTTATTTTACATATATTAACATTCTTTTAAAGATTTTCTTATTTCGAGTTGCTTCTTTTTCCTTCTATTTTCTTATTATTATTTTTTATTGAGCAAGTCCTTGAGGAATAAGAAAAGAAATATGCAGAAAATTCTAGAATATATCTGCGATTCAATCGATTTACAAAAGAAAATGCGAACCAAAGATAACACGTGTGCTCATCCAATCTGCCTTAGTATGTCGATTTCATTTTTATATACCATTCTGAGTTTAAACGTAGTTCTTCTACTTTCCTCTTTTTATCCAACTGAGCTTCGCCTCTTATCCTATTGATATGATTAGGACATCATTATATCTCTAAGAGCTTTCATGAGAGTTTATTATCCATTTCAGTATATATCCTGGATTATTTTTCTATATTCTATCAGATTCTATTTAACTTTTATTATTGCAGGTAGAGACAATTATTAGTTTTATTTTTGATATTATTTTTCTTATTATTATTGTGTTTATTTTCGCACTCGAAGAAAATTTTTTGCATTTTTTAATACGAGCTTATTTGTTGTTTTGTTAGACTTCTTCAAACTTGTATATTCTCTCTCCTCTGAAAACACTCTATGTTATTAGTTAATTAAAAATTTGAAATTTTTTTCATTTATTATCGAATATCACCTCAAATTAATTTTACGATGCTAAAGAAGAAAATCAAGAACAATTTTTAAAATATCCACGTGGCAGCTAAAGGAAAAAGAAAAAGGAGAAGAAATTAATCAAAACTCGTTTTGAAATATATTAAAAATTTTTGACACTATATTCGAATATTGGATTTTCCATTTTTTATCGTACATTTTTTCAACAGCGCACTTGTGAAATATATTAAAGGGCTTTTTTCTCTTTTTCACGTTTCAACTAAAAATGACGCGCGACAGTCTATAAAGTTCGTTTATAGCCAAGTAAAAAGGTGTGTAATAGAACGAACTTATAGGAAGACTTGTCGAGTCTCGCACACTCTTATATTGTGCGAAAGTAATTTTACACAATAACTCGAGTTTTCTAGTGAGGAAGCAGTATATTGAGTTTGATTTTCTTTAAAGTAACTTTCAAAACATTTATTTCTGCTTTTAATTAAGTTTTTCTATCTCTGTGGCTCTATACGACGAGAGAGAGAGAGAGAGAGAGAGAGAGAGAGAGAGAGAGAGAGAGAGAGAAAGAGAGAGAGAGAGAGAGAGAAAGATAAAACTCGTTTCTATAGGAACAATAAATTAATTAACCAACTAAAGTCAATTACAATCAAAAATTTCAACTTCAGTCGGTCTATTAATTATTGATCAACAAAAAGTGAGGGTAAAATTTAAATATACAATTTTCTCCCTCATTAAATAAGTATGAAATTCAATAAAAATTGTGAAATAGATTATTTTAAATAAGAATTTCAATATTAAACATTATTTTACATGATATTGGGACGTTTAAATGAAGGAAATATTCTTTTTACATAATATTGCAGGCTTAGCACTCATCTACTATTTGGGTACTTTTTTAAATTTCAACCACCAAAAGCTATTATTTCTGTTTTTTTTTAGAATTTCCACTACTTTAATTTCGCTAATACTAGAAATCAAAAAACTATTCTCAAAAATTATCAAATTCTTTAAAACGATTCTATTATTTTCAAAAAATATTCGAAATTCAATTATTTTTAATAACTAGTATTTTCATAAAATTTCGCAAAAGAATTCAATTATTTAATCTATTTATTATATTTCGATAAAAATAATTATTTAAAAAAATGTTTATAAAATTCTTATGAAGAATGCAATTATTTTCAAAAATAACAAAATTTTTCACGGAAATTCAATTCTTTTTAAACATTTTAATAAAATTTTTCACAATAATTATTGAATTATTTTCATAAATAATAAAATTCTTCTTAAGAATTCAATTATTTTTAAAAATTTTAATAAAATTCTTAGCAACTATTCAATTATCTTCATAAATAATAAAATTCATCGCAGGATTTCAAATATTTT
Source organism: Leptopilina heterotoma (assembly GCF_015476425.1). Lineage (NCBI taxonomy): Eukaryota > Metazoa > Arthropoda > Insecta > Hymenoptera > Figitidae > Leptopilina > Leptopilina heterotoma. The sequence goes on from NW_025111150.1 coordinate 842,767, forward strand.
TATTACAATTTTACAGGAATTGCTCAAAAAATATAATTATTCTTAAAAATTTAATTACATTCCTCGAACAAATCAATTATTTAATACAAAAAATTGTTTTTTAAAATTCTTTGAAAGAATTCAATTATTTACAAAAATATTTAAATTTTCCACAGGAATACAATTATTTTCAAATATTTTAATAAAATTGTTCGATGGAAATGATTTATTTGAAAAACAATTTTTATTAAATTTGGTTGAAATAATTCAATTATTCTAAAAGAATAATTGAATTATTTCAACCAAATTTAATTTTAATAAAATTCTTCCCAAAAATTTAATTATTTACATAAATAATTGTAAAATAATTCAATTATGTTGATAGATAACAAAATTATTTCCGAAAAAATTCAATTATTTTAAATACAATTTTTATTAAATTTTTTTGAAAGAATTCAATTATTCTTTTAGATTTTAATAAAATTCTTCCTAAGAATTCAATTATTTACATAAATAATTGAAAAAGAATTCAATTATGTTGATAAATAACAAAATTATTTCCGAAAATTCAATTATTTTGAGGCATTTAAATAAAATTCTTTGCAAAATTTAATTATTTTCATAAATAACAATATTCATCACAAGAATTCAATTATTTTTAAAAGTAATAAATTTCTTCTTGAAAGAATTCAATTATTGTCAAAAAAATTTTAATTGAGTTCTTTGTAAAATTTAATTATTTTTAAAAACTTTTCGGAATTCAATGATTTTTAATATCTACTATTTTCATAAAATTTCCGAATATAATTCCATTATTTAACAATTTTTACGAGGTTGAAGTCCACAACGTTTATCAACGAAAAAAATTTATTTAATGAAATCAAGTATTATTTTTAATTTAATATTTAATTATAAAATAATTATTATAAAAATATAAACATCAATCTTTTTCTTCTAAATATTTTTATGTCAATATTGCTGCGTCATTTTTAATTAATTTACTAAGTGAACACTTTTTTTCGTTGATCAACGTTGTGGACTTCAACTTGGTCAATTTTTTTGTAAGATTCTTCGTATGAATTCAATTTTTTTCATAAATAATAAAAATTTCTTCGGAATTCAATTATTTATATTAGAATTTGCATAAAATTAGTCGAAAGAAATCAATCATTTAAAAATTTTTATAAAATCTTCGCAAGAATGAAATTATTTTTATAAATATTAAAATTATTTCATGAATAATGAAATTCGTTGCAGGAGTTCAATTTATTTGCAGGATAAAAAAAGAAGTAATTATTTTTGATGAAAATTAGGAAAAAGTCAGGAAAGTAAAAAATATCTAATGGAATTTTTGTCAGTTTTTTGAAGTGTCTAAAACGAGTTTTCTTGGTCGTCTTACAGTTAATTTTTTCGATAGCTACATTTTTACTACTTTTTTTTAGTTTGAAAGCTACTTTTTGCTACTTTTTTAAAATTAATTATCGAGTGTGCGAAGTCTGTAATTGCAAAAATTACTTATTATATTTATATTGTTATAAAAACTATAAAAATGTAAATTATTTTTGAAACTCATCTATAAATTATATATGGGGCATCAGGTGAAATTTTTATTAAACATTTTTTTTGTTTGGAACAATTTTTTTCGATTTCTGTACGAAAAATAAGAAAACTCTTATTTTTTTGGTTTCTTATTGAATGAAAATTGTGGAAGTTACAATTTCTTTAAATTCAACTTCTTAAGGAAATTCACAAGGTTTATCATCAGAAGAAAATAATATTTTCCTTATAGCAAATTTTTGATTATATTTTTTATTTGAAAAATATTTTATGCAAATTTTTCTCATCAATCTTATTATAAAAATAAACATTTAGAAAGAGAAATTTTCCATTGTTTGCCATGTGAAAAATATTTTTTATCATTAATCGGTGAATCTATAGGGAATATATTTCTGTTTATAAGCATTATTAAAATCAAATCAGAAAGGAAAACATACATATTTGAAGCTGCTATTAACATATGTTGTCTATATATATAATTAACTTCATATAGGGATAATAAAAAAGAGGGGTTCGACTACCCAAGCTGAAAGAGCTATTCTTCAGTGCGGAAATATTTTCTTATATATATATATACTTAGAAAAATTGTTTTCCCCTCTTAAAAATTACTCAATTTGATTAAAGATTTTATTCACCGTATTAAATGAGAATTATATTCAAATTTATGAAAATATGAATAAAAGAAAAATAATTATTTAAGTTGTATAATTTTAATTTTTTTGAGAATTCTTCTTTTCGTAATTATGCGGATAAAATATTTTTTACTTAAAACACATTTTTCTTGAAAATTGGATGGATTTTGTCACTATTAATATTAATAATGTTATCAGAATAATTTCTAAATGTATATTTCATATAGAATGCAAATTTTCCTTTTTATGGTAAATCATAAATTTTTATTTTTTGAGAAAATCATTTTACTTTCCAAAGACATATTTCGCTTAACGCATCACATAATATAAGCTTCTGCTAGTTTATTGATGATCAATATTCCACGACAGAACCGCTAATGTACATTTAAGGCTGATGGTACAAGATAATTTTCAGGTTCAACAAATACTTCGCATGTTATGAGAAAGGAAAATTTCCAGAAAAAAAAAATTGTTAAGAGAATAATAATTTTCTTTTCATCAGAAAATTCTCTTGTAATTCTATATAAGAGTAGAGAAAAAAGTAGTTTTAAGAGAATTTATTTTTCAATTATATTCTTTCCCCAACGTTTCTCAGTTGTTTCATTTTTTTGAAAATGAAATTGCAATATATAAAATTGTTTTCTTTTTATATACAATTTTATTGTTGTTTCATATTGTAAAAAGAGAAAACAAAAAGAAATAAAAATAGAAATGAAAAAAATTGTCCAAACTGATCGAATTAGTTGATTGCGGGAATTTTTGTTTGTTATAAATTTTTTCATCAAACAAAAGTTGAAAGCAATATTGCAATCGTAATGGAATGAAAAAAAAGAAAATATTGATGGGTTCAGAAAGTTACTTTGAGATGAAAAACTTATCAATTTAAAGAGTTTTCTGGAAATGATGAAAAACTTTATTTGATTTACTGTATATATAATAATATTATTTTATTGCAAATAGTGTGGGATTAAAATAAGTTATAATTGGATTAAACTAAGACCATTGCGGCTTATTTTAATCCGCCGCAATGTTCTCTAATCGAGAGATATTTATTTTGATTAATTACTAGGAAACTTGTTTGTTTACAGTATTAACAATTTTCAAATAATAATAATAATAATAGTAATAATAATAATAATAATGAAAAAAAATAATAATTAATTAATTGGGAATTTTTTTCTTGTCCTTTGATGTTCTCAACGATCTGAACATTCAAACGAAGAGAATTTATTTATTTCCTTTTCAAATTTAAATTTTATTATAGGATTTATTTTGATAATGATAAAATAATACATATTGTGGGAATTCCAGGAAAAATTTTCATCAAAATTTTTTGTCTGTTTGGAAATTTTTTTTTCGAATTTTATATAAAAAATAAAAGACACGTATTTTTCTGATTTTTGATTAAAAGAAAATTGTGAATATTGTGATTTTTTTAAATTCAACTTTTTCAGTAGCCGAAGACTTTTAAAACACGTTTTTCTCTAATACAACTAGAAGATAAAAATATTTTTAAAAAATATTTTTCACACGGGAAACAATAGAATATTTCTGTTTATAAATTTTTCTTTTTAAAAAGTTTGATGAGAAAAGTCTGTATAAAATATTTTCTAAACGAAAAATAAAAAAAAAATTTGCTCTGGAAAATATTTTTACTCCTTAATACATTGATGATAAACTTTGTAAATTTCACGACTGTGATTTTCTATTTTAAAAAATATAAAGTTTACACTTCACCGTTGAAATTTTTCTTTTTAATTGATGAAAAAAATTTGTGTACAATATTTTTCGAACTAAAAATGATAAAAATATGTGCTCAAAAAGTATTTTTACTTCTAATTTGTTGATTTTATAAACGATTTACGCTTGAACATTATAATTTTTTAATCTAAAAAATTAAAAATAACGTTTAATTAACGTACATTAATAATGATAATGATAAAATAATAATACTTATGGGATATTCCAGGAGAAATTTCCATTAAAAAGTTTTTTTTGTTTGGAACAATTTTTTTCGAATTGTAAATGAAAAATAAGAAAACATGTATTTTTTTAGTTTCTTATTAAATGATTTTGAGATTTTTTTAAATTCAATTTCTTCTTCACTCTAAATCGAATTTTAACACCAACAATACCACATTTCTATAAACAGGAAAAAAATCCAAAATTATTATAGTTTCTTTTTTTTGCAGATCCTGAAAAAGTTGGATTTAAAAAAATCATAACTTCCACAATTTTCATTCAAAAAGAAACCAAAAAAATACGTGTTTTCTTATTTTTCATATAAAAATCGAAAAATTGCTCCAAAAGAAAAAAAATTTTAATTTAAATTTCACCTGGAATGCCCTATACTTTAAATTTGAATTAGAGTGTAAAAATTACATTTTTAATTAATTCTTTTTAGATTAATTTTTTTAATTAATTTTTTTAAATTGATTGTTTTAAAATTTATTTTTTAAATTAATATTTTTCAATTAATTAAAAAAAAATTTTTTTTTAAGCAAAAAATATTTTATTTCAAAGAAATTTCCTGCTATACTAAAATAGCGATTTTTCTACGCGTTTTATTTTTAATATGCCGATAAAATTGTGTATAAAGATGGAAAAGAATTCATTAGCAAGCGGAAATCCGGAGACCGGAAATCTACGAAAGGGAGACTCGATTAATTAAGATTCTACAAGATACACTTTAGAATGCCGCACACGCAAAACAATCAAACAATTGAAAAACAATGGCCAGTGAATTTTAGAAATTTCGAACCTTGAACGTGTCAATTGAATATTCACAGAGAAAAGAGAAAATTAATTTCAAACAAAATACAATTATAATATTATACAAAGTACAAACTGGATAGAATTTGTAGGATAACAATTATCGTGTATAACAATTATAGAAAAAAAAACAACAGGAAATTTTTTTACGATACGAGAATGACGTAGTTATTAAAAAAGAAAATGCGCTTTTTATGAGACATATAACTTTGTTAATAATTCACTACATATAATATATAAATTTTTTTTTAAAGCTTTGCAAGGTATATTCTTTTTTTTTCTTCTTCTGAAATCCCCAGATTTAAAAGTTTGTTGTTTATGTTCATGGAACGAAAGAATTTTTCTCGGAAACTGAATTTAAAATGAAAAATACTTGAGGCATCTTATATCGTTATATATACATATCAGACAAATAGAGAGATATTCTTGTTTAAAAAAAAACCGGGAGATGAATGAAAACTCTTTGACCCAAATTGCAATGAATGAATCCTGGGCAAATTCCCTGTGTGTATTGAGTTGTTCATTGCTAGGCGACAGGCGGTCGATGATGTAACAAGTTTAACCATTAAAAAAATTTTTTTCACAATTTTTTTTTTTATTTTCAAATCTGTCAAAGTATTTTATTTAAGAATATTTCATTTCATGCGAGTTTACTATTTTAGAATATTGATTAGTGAGCTGTCATTTTAATAATTGGAGAAGATGAAGATTCCTGAATTTTATACATGAAAACTGAATGACAGATTGTAATTAATATCGGTAAATGTTATTATTATTGTTTGGTTATTATTTTATATTATTATTATTTTATATTATTATTTGCTAAAATTTTGTTTTATCATTATATGATGAATTTTACACTGAAAAAAATTATTTGATTCAAATAACCAATTAATACTTGTTTATATTATCAAATAAATATTTACTTGAATCAAATAATTTTTATTTGAGTTAATTATTATTTAAATAACAATTTAAATTATTATTTAAAGTATTATTTAAATTATTATTTACATTCAAAGCGAATAATGTTTCAAATACTGGAATTATTTATTCGAATACAATTTATTTGACTTAAATAAAATTTATTTGATAAAATAAAAATATAGTAAATATTTATTTGATAATAGACAAGAAAATAGTTATTTGAATCAAATAAATTTTTTTCATTGTATTTTATCATTATTTGATGAATTTTATTTTGTTTTCCTATTTTTCATTATTTTGCCTTTCTAAAAAGAAAACTATATTTCAGTTTAATTCATCTCTTGAAAAGTGTACAAATTGATGACAAAAAGGAAAAAAAAAATTGATATTCAATAAACCAGGTTGTGTATAGAAGCAAAACTGCTTTCAATATGTCTCACATATTTTTTAAAAGTTCGCGCTTTTTTTTGCTTTTAAAAAGAAGATTGTAATGAATAAAAAAATGCTGTTAAATAAAAATTCTATATTAAATCGGATTTCGAAATACTAAAAATTGGAAATTTTTATTTTTATAGAGAATTGTTATGAGTCTTGTTATTACAATAAAATTTTTTACAAAAAATCTTTTTACATTCATTTTTATCATTTTTATTGAAAAAATGAGATTTTTTCCAATAAATTATCTAAAGTTCAAAAATAGGACAGCAATTCTTATTTCGAGTAAATAAAAAAAAGTATTTAAGAGGGTGGCAAAGACGATGCAATTTTTCCATTGAAGCTTTGTGTAAAAAATGCATCGACTTTGACATCTCTTTAAAATGTTTTTTTTTTCATTTTCTAGTAAGTATATTGTTGTCCTACTTTCATTTTTTCATATTTTATTGGAAAAAATCTCAACTTTCCAATGAAACTGATTTGAAAGGTAAAAATGAAAAAAAGTAGTTTTTGTAAAAAGTGAAAAATGAGATCCATTTTTGAAACAAGAGGAATTAAAAAATGTTATTTTCGGCTTTGAAATATTATATGCAAAAATGCTTTTAAATTCTTTTTACTAAAATTTTGAAAGTCCAAATGAATAAAATTTATTTTTAATTAAATATTTTGAAAGATTCAAATATTTTTTGTCCATTTTAATGGATTAAAATTTACCTACATTATCGTTGAGATATTGCTAAACAACATCATGTAAAAAAGATTTATTTTATTTTATTTTAACTTTTAAGTCGTAACAGCCACAGCCACTCGTTAGCAAAAGATCAAAATTTGAGAAAAAAGCCACTACATTGTGGCTTGAATGTTGCTAAACAACATTAATAAAAATTCCACAGCAGAATTTCAATTATTTCCAATACAATTTTAATTTTCATAAATAATAAAAATTTCATAGGAATTCAATTATTTACAAATTTTTTTATACATTACTTCGCAATAATTCAATTATTTTCATAAATAATAAAAATTTCATAGGAATTCAATTATTTACAAATATTTTTATAAATTCAATTATTTTCAAAAATAATAAAACTCATCGTAACATTTCAATTATTTTTCTAAATAATGCAATTCTTCCCTACAATTCAATTATTTCTAAAAATTTTAATAAAATTCTTGTCAAAATTTCAATTATTTTCAAAAATTTTCCTCAGTTCAAAGATTTATAATATCTACTATTTTCATAAAATTTTTAGAAAGAATTAAATTATTTTCAAATTTTTTATGAATTTCTTCGCAATAATTCCATTGTTTTTATAAATAATAAAATTTTTTACAGAGATTTAATTATTTTCAAAAATAAAAAAATTCTCTTTTGGAATTCAATTATTTTCATAACTTATAAAACTCATCGCAGAATTTCAATTATTTTTATAAATAATAAATTTCTTTTACAAAATTCAATTATTTTCAAAAATTTAAATAAAATTTTGCAAAAGAATTCAAATATTTAAAAAAAATTTAATAAAATTCTACGCAAACATTTAATTATTTTCATAAATAATAAAAATTTTACATGAATTAAATTATTTATAAATTTTTTCGCCATAATTCAATTATTTTCAAAAATAATAAGACAGAATTCAATTATTTAAGAATTTGTTGTTAAAAATCTTCTCAAGAATTTTATTATTTTCAATACAATTTTAATTAAATATTTTGAAATAATTTAATTATTTTTAAATGTTCTTAATAAAAGTCTTCTAAACAAATCAATTCTTCTTAAAAATTTTAATAAAATCATTCCAAGAATTCAATGTTATTTGCAAAAGTTGTAACAAAATTCTTATCAAGAATTCAATTATCTTCAAAATAACAAAATTTTGTGCAAAAATTACATTATTTTCAAAAAATTTAATAAAATTCTTCGTAATTCATAAATAAAAAAATTTTTCTCCAAAATTCAATTATTTTCAAAAATGTTTCAAAAATGTTGATAAAATTTTTGTCAAAATTTCAATTATTTTAAAAGCTTTTCTCAATTCAATCAAATTTTTCACAGAGAGTCAATTATTTTTAATACAATTTTAATTTAATTTCTCGAAAAATGAAATTATTCTTAAAAATTGATTTAAATATGAATTTCAATTAAAATTGTAGATAATAAATGAATATTAAACTCTCTAAATTTGAATTAGTAAAAATGTTTTCTAATTTGAATTAATGACTGACTTTTTGCTTTTCAATTAGCAGATTTTACTAATAAATAGTCGTTTCTACTAATTTAATAGTAAAATTTACTAATTAAAAAGCAAAAAGTCAGTCATTAATTCCAATTAGTAAACATTTTTACAAATTCAAATTTATGGAGAAAGGATTATAGCGTGAATTTATAGAAATAATTCAATTTTGAAAAGGTTTCAAATTACAATCTTTGAATGTTTGAATTTTTCATACTTTTAATTAAAAATTGGGTAGATTTAATTTTTTTTTAAAAAAATTTAATTGAATTTTTTTTAAGTTATTTGAAGTTTTTATTTTCTAATAGATATTTGATTGAAGAATTTCCGAATAATCGATGAAATTTCATAAAATTGAATTGCAAACAAAAGAATTTGAAAATTTTCAAAAAAAATTTTCAAAAATTATTAAAAATAATTAATTTAAACTTTATAAAGAAGAATTTTAGTTAAAAATTCGGGAAAAAAATAATTGAATTGAAGTCGGTCATTTTTAATTATTATAAAATATGAAGATATCGATCACTCGGAGTTATCGATATTTTCATGTTTTATAATAATTTTTTATAACATTTTTAATTTCAAAAAGGTTTGAATTAAAAATTTTGTTAAATATAAATGTAGTTTTAAAAACCTGGAAAGATTCCGTTTTTTAACCTGCACTGTAAAAAATTTTTCGGAATTTTTTCCGAAAAAATACGGACAGCACGGAACCCCAAACGGTGGAAATTTTTCCGAATAAATAAAAGGAATTATCTACCATGAATTTCGGAAATATTTCCTACTATTTATTCGGAAATTCTACTTAAATCATTTGAATATTTATGTAAAAAATCAAAACTGTTTATATTACATTCTGATATATTAAAATAAATGTAAATTAATTTTAAAAAAATTATTATTTACATTTTTACGGAAGTATCTATTTATCTATTTACCACGATTTGAACTGTCAGCCTTATAGTGCTGTCTGTGCGTAGGGTTTTTTTTAATGGAGCCTTCAACCATTGGGAGCGCACGCTTAGACGCGCTCGACCAAGGGAGGCTATGAGAATCTGCTGCAAAGTATCAGTTTTAAGAAACATGTGGAGTAAAATCTGTTCTTTCTAACTTCTATGGAATTTCGAAAGATTCAATCTCTTTAAAACTGTTGACCAACCGATTCATAGTATTCATAGTATTCATAGTATTTATTTTTCTTATTTAACAGTTTTTAAATTTAAAACAGTAAAAATAAACTAATTATTTTTCTTCAAATTTAAGTAAGTGAAAATGCTCTTAGAAAAGTTACGTCATAAGTCTTTCACGTAAAAAAGTACGTGCATGTAGACTAATTCATAAATGATTTTTCATTTATTTTTAATTATATATATATATATACTTATTATCTTACGTGGAATACTTTTGATGTATTCTAAGTAAATTTTCACTTTTTTTAGATTTAAAGAGTAGTATATAAATACACATATCGGATTTTTTTCTTTAGTAATTAGTGAAAAAAACGTTGACTAATAATTATAAATTAAATGTAAAAAAATAATTTATTGATATACTTAACAAATGGTTAAGAAAGTCAAAATTCGATAATTACTTAACAGACAATTTTTACTGATTTTTGCTTTCAAAGTTGAATTTTTTACTATAATTCAGATTAGGAAAGAAGAAATATTTCCTACTAAATATTCGGAAAATGTGTATTTCCTCTTAACTTTGGAAATACTTCCAATTAAGTATTGGGAGAACTGTTCTTTTACTTCGCTTCAGAAATATTTCATAATAATACTGGTGAAAAATCCACTATCTTTGGAAACTTTACAAAAAATTATGGAATAATTTCCGACTTTTGTCGGAAAAATTATTTTTCCATTTAACTTTGGAAATTGTTACAGAAAAACTGGTAAAAAATCCGCGATCTTCGGATACTTTGCCGAAAATAAAGGAATAATTTCCGGTTTTTATGCGACTAGTATTTTTCCACCTACTTTCGGAAATATTTCCTATTCAATATTCGGAAAAACTGATTTCCCCCTAATTTCGGAAAAATTACCGTTTATATTATCGGATAAAATTCAGAAATTTTTTACAGTGTGGAAAACCTGGAAAAGTCAGGGAATTTGAAATGAGCAAAATCGTGGCAACCCTGTGTGAACATCAAAACAGAAGACGAAGAAAAGAACTTCGTTTTTAAAAAAGGTTCACCCTTCAGTCTGATATTATATTTGAAATAAAAAAAAACTAAAATTCAGTTTGAATTTAATAAAATTGAATTTAATTAAAATGCCTTTTTAATCCCGTGAACTAGGTATGATGGTACAATTTCGCACACAATGTAGCAACAGACTCGTAACCGTGGTTTTATGATAACTCCGAATGGAATAGCTACCAAACGAATTTGCTGGAACTAGGTCGAGAACAACATGTATCCTATTATACCTATATACATAATATATATAAGGTTTTCTCTTGTTGATACATACAGTTGCAATCATTGGGAAAAATTCCGTGTTCATTGTTATGAGAAGTGCAATAACCGTCACTGTTATTGCACGAGAGTGTCCTGCCATTTATATAAACATGTTTCTGACAATGATATTATACAGCATTGCCAGGCTTATAAGATGATGATGATGATGATGATAAACATTTGCGCACAAAACGAAAACATTGCCTTAAGCGTTTCCCAATTTCCTCCTGAGATAGTAAATCTTTTGAACAAACATCGATTTCAAATATAAAAGTATATCCGTAAATTCGGACATTTTTACATTCTCATTTTTTTTTGTGTCCCCTTGATCGTTTTTTTTGAGACGCGGGAAAATAAAAATGATGAATTCCGATAGTGTTTCTTTCTCGACTAGTTAACCTTGATTCTTGGATGTTTGGGACATACTTGACCAAGATACCATCGTCATCATCATCATCATCATCGATCGATTTGTCACATGTATACATACGCATACTTGTATAAACCTGTTAATTAGTAATTATCTTGAAGCGACGAAATCTAGAATTACAATTAAATGTTAATTGCGGCGCTGATGTCTTTTCAGAGCAAGCAATTATCCGTTTCATATAATTAAATTCTATTTTAGAATCGAGATAAATATCAGATAGAAGATAATAATATCTGCGCGGGAAAGTGTAGCATATATGTGTAGTCTTTAATATTGAGTGGCGATAATCTTTTGCACGTTTTAATGAAAAGAATTTGTCACTTGTTGAATCTCTCTTGTTGAATATGTTTGAAATTTTAATTTTTCATTGATGACTATTGTGTAATATATCTACTTACTTTTGAGTTGACAATATTTATGACTAATAATAGGAAATAATATTTTTCTATTCTTCTATTTTGAAAAAGTATGAACAGTAAAATTATAATGATTGTAAATGTTTAATTTTGTTTTTGCTTTTCTTATCAGTCAGTTTTCAAAAACCTGGAAAAGTCAGGGAATTTTGATCGAAATCCTGGAAAATAATTGTTTTCTAAAATTATTGTGTTTATTCTTGAAATCTAATTTTACTTTTTAAATATTTCAAAACTCTCGCAGAAATTCAATTATGTTAAAAAATTTACAAAAATTCCTGTCAAAATTTCAATTATCTTTATAAATAATAAAACTGTTCTCCGAAATTCAATTATTTTCAAAAATTTTAATAAAATTCTTGTCAGAATTTCAATTATTTTTAATACAATTTTCATTAAATTTCTCGAAAAAGGAAATTATTCATAAAAATTGTAGGTTCTAAATTTTTATCAAAGAAATTCAATTATTTTAAACACCTTTGCCTATATTTTCAATACCTTTTTAATTAAATATTTCAAAGAATAAAATTTTTTTCAAAAATTTGAATAAATTTTGTCGTAAGAATTCAATTATTTTCAAAAGTAATATAATTCTTGGCAGAAATTCAATTAGGTTCAGAACATTTTTAAAATTCTCGTCAAAATTTCAATTATCTTTATAAATAATAAAATCTTTCTCCGAAATTTAATTATTTTCAAAAATTTTAATAAATTTCTTGGCTAAATTTCAATTTTTTTAAAAATTTTTCAAAAGAATTCAATTATTTAAAAAGAAATGTTTATAAAATTCTAAGCAGACATTTAATTATTTTCAAAAATAATAAAAAATTCACAGGATTTCAATTATTTAAGAATTTTTTTATAAACTTCTTAATAATTCTTCAACAATTCAATTATTTTTATAAATAATAAATTTTTTACAAGAATTCAATTATTTTCATAAATAATAAAATTTCTGTAAGTAATGCAATTATTTTCAAAAATATTTTGTTAAAATTTCTTTGTATAAATTCAATTATTTCCTAAAATTTACAAACAAATATCTCAGTAATTCAATTATTTTCATAATTAATAATTTTCTCTTAAGAAATTCTTCTCAAAATTTCAATTATCTTTATAAAAAATAAAATTTTTTTCCTAAATTCAATTATTTTCAAAAAATTGTAATAAAATTCTTGGCAGAATTTTAATAATTTTTAATACAAAATTTCATTCAATTTCTCGAAAAATATAATTATTTTCAAAAATTTTAATAAATTTTCTCGAGAGAATTAAATTATTTAAAAATTTGTGGATTACATTTTTATGAAAATTGAATTTCAAGAAATATTCAATTATTTAATAAAATATTTATTTTTGTATTTAAATAATTGAATTCTCGTAGAATTTTTTAATAAATATTGATTTAGAAATGAATTTCACATTAAAAGTTCAGATTATAATTGAATATTGAAAGCATTATAGTGTAGATTTTTAGAAATAATTGAATTTTCAAAAGGTTTCAAATTAAAATCTTTGAAAATTTGAACTTTTCATACTTTTAATTAAAGAATTTTGCAAAATTAATTTTCTTCAAAAAGTTTAATGGAATTTTTTAAAATTATTATTTCAAGTTTTTAATTTCCAATAGATTTAATTGAAGAATAGCATAATAATCGAAATTTCGTAAAATTAAATATTGTAAAAAAAGGATTTGAAAATTTTCAAAGAACTTATTCAAAAATTATTTTTCAAAAATTGACTTAAAGAAGAATTTTAGTTGAAAATTCTAGAAATGAATAATCAAAATAATAAAAATAATTTTTGAAGAAGTTACAGTAACAAAGTAGCAAGATTTAATTATTATAAAACAAGAAGAAATATTCTTATTTTATTGAATTTAAAATTTTTGAAAATCATAATTTCTATGAAAAAATAATAATGATTAAATATTTATTTCAAAATAAAGTTCTTTAGAGTCAGGGAAAAAATTAAAATTTTGTCTGGAAATCAGGAAATTATTTAATTTGGTAAAATATAAATGTATTTTAAAAACATGGAAAAATTTCGTTTTTTAACCTGGGAAACCTGGAAAACCTGGAAAACCTGAAAAAGTCGGAATTTGAAAGGAGAAAAAGCGTGACAACCCTGTCATTCTTAAAATTTCTAAACTAGGATGATATTTTCTAGTGTACTATTTGAGCAAGAAATTTTGTTGAGTATACGCGAATATATTTTGAAAATTTGATGTACGGATCATTTTAATAATATTAATAATAATAATAATAATAATTGTACAATCAAATCGTATTTAACATAATTGATTGTGGCGCGTTTGAGTAATTGTTTCATGCGTAATCTTCCGTTATTAGATTTCTGTCAATTCTCTGCTTTCGTGTGTATTGTGCGGTTGAAACTCGACCATACAATGTGCTTCATTTTGCCCCTTTCAATCCAATTTCAGATATGAATATCAAAATGAAATAAAGCATCAGGCTTTTCTCCAACTGTCAAATTTTTTAATAAAATGTACTGAATATTAATTTTCCCCAAAAATATGGAGAGAATTGCATATTACTATTTAATTTTAATTAATTTCAATCAACTGATAATTTATTTTACTTTCCATTGTTATAATAATATTGTTTTTATATAATTAAACAATTTAAATCTCATTTGAATTGGGGCAAAATTCAATTTTCCTTTAAATCTCGCAGATGATAATTATATTACCAATATAATTCCATGTGCAGCATTATTTTGATATGTAATAAATAAATAAATGTTTGTTTTAATTTTTTATTTTTTCTAAATAATTATAATATAAGGTATTTTCTTTTTGTTTCAGGTGAGTTAAACAAAATGTTTCCTGTTGAGTTTATTTCGTAAGTAAATGTGTAAAAAAATATATATATAATTAAATAAGTAAAATATAATTATCAGTGGAATAGTTGAAAAATTTTGATTCGATTAATTCACGCAAAATGTAAATTTTTATGGAATATAAATAGTAAAAAATATTATTTCAAAAATTGTTTATTTGAATTTTAGAATTCACCTGTCTTGATAAATTTCAAAATTCTTTCCAGAAATTTAATAATTTTCAGGAATTTTAATAAAATTCTTTGAAAAATTCAATTATTTACATAAATATCAATATTCATTACAAGGATTCAATTATTTTTAAAAGTAATAAAATTCTTCGAAAAAATTTAGTACGGTTCAAAAATTAAATTATAATTTTTCTTCAAGATTTCAATTATTTCTATAAATAAATAACAATATTTTTAGCTGAAATTCAATTATTTTGAAAAATTATAATCAAATTCTTGTCAAAATTTCAATTACTTTCAAAAATTTCTTCTCGATTTCTGATATTCAAAATCAACTATTAAAAAAATTTCTTTTGATAAAATTCTACGCAGACATTCAATTATTTCATTATAAATTATAAAATTTCACAGAAATTCAATTATATGTAAAATAGAATTATTTTTAATACAATTCCAATTGAATTCCTCGAAAAATGTAATTATTTTTAAAAATTTTATTAACATTCATAAAAAGAATTTAATTCTTTAAAAAATGCTAATAAAATTCTTTATTAGAATTCAATTTTAAAAATAAATTCTTCTCCAAAATTCAATTATTTTCAAAAATTTTAATAAAATTCTTGTCAAAATTTCAATTATCTTTAAAGATAATAAAATTCTTCTCAGAAATTCAATTATGTTGAAAATTTTTTTAAAATTATTTAAAATTCAATTATTAAAAAAAAATTTAATAAAATTCTTCTTCAAAATTCAATTATTTTCAAAAATTTTAATAAAATTCTCATCAAACCTTTAATTATTTTCAGAAATAATAAAATTATCCGAAATTCAATAATTATTTTTAAAAATTTTTTTAAAATTATTGTCAAAATTTCAATTATCATTAGAATAATTAAATTCTTCTCAGAAATTCAATTATGTTCAAAAATTTTTTTTAAATTCTCTAAAATTCAATTATTTTAAAAAATTTTAATTAAATTCTTGTCAAAATTTCAATTATAATTATGTTTAAAAATAATAAAATTCTTCTCCGAAATACAATTACTTTCAAAAAATTTAATGAAATTCTTATCAAAATTTCAATTATTTTCAAAAATTTTTAACATCTACTATATTTTAAGAAAATTTTCTGCACGAATTCAGTTATTAAAAAAAAATTTAATACAATTCTACACAAACATTTAATTATTTTTATATATAATAAATATTTCACAGGAATTCAATTATTTACAAATTTTTATAAATTGCTTCGAAATAATTTAATTATTTTCATAAATAATAAAAAAAATGTTCAGAAATAATAAAATTCTTTTTATAGAAAATTCAATTATTTTCACAAATAGAAAATTCATCGTAGAATTTCAATTACTTTTAATAAAATTTTAAGAAACATTAAATTACTCAATAAATTATTTATTCTTGCATTTAAATAATTGAAGTCTTGTATTATTTTCTAATAAAAATTGAGTTAAAAATAAATTTTAGTCCAAATTTTAGATAATAATTGAATATTATAAGTATATTAGCATGAATTTTTAGAAATAATTGAATTTTTAAAAGGTTTAAAATTAAAATCTTTGTAAATTTGAATTTTTCATACTTTTTAACTGTAGTACACCAATTCTGTGGAATTAATGTTTTGTAATAATATTCTTATAAATTGTTGAATTTCAAAAGGTTTGAATTTGAAATTTTTGAAAATTTGAATTTCTATGGAAAAATAATAATCATTAAATATTTATTTAAAAAAGAAGTTATTGATGTTTTCGAATAATTTTACAATCAAAGAAATTTATAATTAAATGTGATAGAACAATTTTAGAGTGAATCAGAATATTCTTTAGGGTCAGGGAAAAAATTAAAATTTTGTCTGGAAATCAGGGGAAAAAAATAAAATTTTTGTCTCAACTCTGAAAAAATAAGTTTTTATCCCCCCCGGGGGATATTAATTTTTTTGAATTCTATATATATAAGTTTTATTTTTAAAATACATTTTTACAGTCGAAAGAATTTTATTTGGAAGTTTCCAGGCAGACGAGTATAATGTAAAGTGCTTTATGATGCAGTTAAAACGACAATGGGCTTTCAAGACAGAGCTTAAAAGCTATAAAATGGCAGATACAATTTTTAACGATGGACTTCAGTAACATGCAAAATATATATATAACAATTTGATGTTAAGTTTTTTACAATACCAATTTATGATAGTCAAGAGATGATGCAAATGAATAATTTTTTTTTTATTTTTGAAAAACGATTTATAGAGGAAAATTCTTTATGGCAAAAATGTTAGGTGGATGGGAAAATTGAACTTTACTTTGGGTATGATATGAAAATGCATTGACAGTGGAATTTTTTTTTTTTTATAAATTTTCGCTAGGTTGACCCTATTAATTTTCCCCACGTAACAGTGTAAGTTGACAAACTAAAAACCATCTACATCCATGTTTCATGCCTTCGTGCATGCCAAAACGACCCACGACACACAAGTTTCCTGCCGGCCATAAAGCACTTTTACGCGTCATTTAATCAAGCTCTTCGATCCAGAAATGTCCTTGTGGAAGAAGCAACGACGTTATTATTATTTTTTTTTTTTCTGTATCGGATAAAAAAAAATTTCATTTCAATAAATTGATATAACTTTTATTTCAAAACTTTATATTTCGAAAAGAAGGGGGGTTTTTTTTTGCGCCACGAGTCTTTATAGAGAATTTAAACTGCTTTTGATACGGGTAAATTCCATTTTATTGAATTTCTAGTTCGATTATTTAATATAATTGTGTTGAGGAAGCGGAGAGAAAAGAGAGGAAAAGTTTGAAAACGAAGCAAAGCCGGATTTCGAATCATAGAGAAGCAAGTTTTAATATTTCAAAAAAATGAAAGGACTTTAAAAAGCAAAACGTCTGTGTGCGGTGTGTATATATATCTATATATTATGAAACGTTATATTTGAAAAAGATTATTTCATATTTCACTGATTCTGTTAATGAATAGGCTTTTAATGTGAAAATTTTCGAATATTGAAATTTTTATTATTGGAAAGTGCTTTTAGTTTGAAATATAGATCTGTGAAAAAAATGTGGTCTATGAGTTAATTAGTAACTGAAAATTTAAAGTAATCCAAAAAATGAAAGATGAAAATTTACGAATGTGAATGTTTACAAAAAAAACTGATTAAACCAAATTTTTCCATATTTCGAATGTTTAACGATCGAATTCTTCACTATTGGAACTTTGGTATACAGGGAAAAATAGAATTTTAATAAAATCTCTCGAAAATATTTAATTATCTTTAAAAATTCTTAAACAAAATTTAATTAGAATTTTCACAATTTTTAATAAAATTCTTTGCAAGAAATCAATTAATATTTTTAAAAGTCTTAAGAAAATTCGTAGTTATAAAATTAAATTATTTTCCAATTTTTTGACAAAATTCTTCTCTAAAATTCAATTATTTTCAAAAATTTGAATAAAACTTTTAGCAAAATTTCAATTATTTTCAAAAATTTTCCTCAATTTAATGATTTTTATTATCTATTATTTTCATAAAATTTTCTAAAAGAATTCAATTATTTAAAAAAAACTTTAATATAATTCGACGAAAAGATTCAATTATATTTAAAAATAATAAAAAATTCCAAAGGAATTCAATTTTTAATTTAAAAGATTTTTATAAAATTCTTCACAAGAATTCAATTATTTTCATAAATAACACAATTTTTCATTGAGCTTCATTTATTTTCAAAAATTTTAATAAAATTTTTGTCAAATTTCAATTATTTTCATAAACAATAAAATTCTTCTCTAAAATTAAATTATTTTCAAAAAATTTAATAAAATTCTTGAAAAAATTTCAATTGTTTTCAAAACTTTTCCTGAAGTCAATGATTTTCAATATTTAATATAATTTTCCAAAAGAATTCAATTATTAAAAAAAAAAATTAATAAAATTATACGCAAACATTAAATTATTTTAATAAAATAATCAAAATTTCACGGGAATTCAATTATTTACAAATTTTTGATAAATTTTTTCGCAATAATTCAATTATTTTTATAAATAATAAAATTTTTACAGGGATTAAATTATTTTCACAAATAATGAAACTCATAGCAGAATTTCAATTATTTTTAATAAAATTTTAATTGAATTATGCTTATATTCTTTATTAGAATTTAATTTTAAGAAACATTGAATTATTGAATAAATTATTTATTTTTGTATTTAAATAATTGAATTCTCGTAGAATTTTCTAATAAAAATTGATTTAAAAATGAATTTTAGTTAAAAACAAATGAATTTGAAAATACTTACTCAATAAATTTTTTCAAAAATTATTAAAAATAATGGATTTATAGAAAAATTTTAGTTAAAAACAGTGAAAAGAATTTAATTTTGTTGAAGTTACAAATTATTGCCGAAATTCTTGAAAACAATTGTTTTCAAAAGTAATAAAATACTTTGAAAAACTTAATTATGTTTAAAAATAATAAAATTCTTCTTAAGAAAATTCAATTATTTTTATGCATCATAAAACTCATCGCAGAAGTTCAATTGTTTTTAAAACAATTTTAGTTGAATTTCTCGGAAAATGCAATTATTCTTAAAAATTTTATTAACATTCATAAAAAGAATTTAATTGTTTAAAATTTGATAATAAAATTCTTCATTAGAATTCAATTTTAAAAATAAATTCTTCTCCGAAATTCAGTTAATTTCAAAAATTTTAATTATCTTTGAAAATAATAAAATTTTTCTGTAAAATTCAATTATGTTCTAAATTTTGTTTAAATTCTCATCAAAATTTCAATTATTCGTTAATTCTTCAATTAAATATATATTATAATTATATATTTAATTGAAAAATTAACGAGTGATTGAATATTGTTAACAAATGGATTTGAAAATTGTCAGAGAACTTTTTCGAAAATTAATTTATTTAAAGAAGAATTATAGTTTAAAATTGTTGAAAATAATAATTGAATTAAAATGATGAAAATAATTTTGAAGAAATACAATATTCTTATAATATAAAATAATGATTTTATCAATTTGACATCTTGAATTATTATAAAACATGAAAAAATCGAAAAATGAAGATATTGATCGATATCTTCATGTTTTATAATTATGAAAATATTTAATTTTTAGTTTGAAGTGAAATGTTTTTTTATTTGACTCGGACTGGTTATATTTTTGTCAGTAATAATTGGTCCGTAAATGGTCCGTAATTTTTTATTTTCGGTCCGTAAAGTCCATATTTTAGAATAATTTCACTAGTTCGAGAGTTGCTGCTTGTTACTCTTATTTTTTTAGGTCACTGTTTACGTATCGGAAGTAAGTTATTAAAAAATTAAAAATTAGCAAATCTTGGCAAATATAAAGTTTCTAACTAAAAAGGAAAACAGAAAAGAAAAGTTTAAAGGTGAAGAGCTTTTAAACGTATACAAGAAGTTAAATGTTTGACTACATGGCTCACGAGATAATTAATCGATTACAGACATATTACTCTCGCCCAATATCTTACAAGAAGGCTGTGTGCTTTGATTCAAAAAGGGGCAATTTCATTACAGGCGGAAACTTAATTGACCGCGTAAGTTTCGTCCTCTCATTTTCGCAGCTTCCAAATCCAATCAGAGTGTATCAACAAAAGCGTTTTCAATGAAAGCGAGTTTGAAAACAGCGTTAAGCAAATTTACCGAGATATGATAAAGTTATGATAAAATGCGAAGACAAAAGCGATGGATATCCTGTTTCAGAAAATTAATCTTCGCGAATCGTCTGTATATAAAGGAAAACGGAAAAAAAATTTCAAAATACTTTCTTTCGCAAAGGAAAAAATTTCTTTAATTTGATTGCAGCGATAATGATACGTTAATATAAATTATCTATAAATATATTAAAATAGCCTGTCTTTCCCCGCGATATCAAAGTGATATATAATTATTAATTTCTCGAAATTGAAATTCAAAACGTTGGTAAAATTCTAAAAAAAAATTAGGCAAAACTAGTCAGGGATTTTTATTAAAGTACTGGAAAAAATTTAATTTTTAGGATTCATAAGAAAATTCTGAATTTTGTCGTCATTTTTGTTTGCCTCGTAAACTATGAAATTACCGCGAATTCTAATACAAAACCTTCAATTTTTTTCATTTCTGACAATAATTTCTTTTTAAATAACTTAAATCTTGAACAACTATCATAAAATAAATAAATTATTTAATGAATAATTTTACTTCAATATTACGAAATTATTTGAATTTTAAAATAGTTGCGTTTACAATTTTCACAAATAAATGAATTTCAAAAGGTTTTAATTTAAAATTTCAATTTTGAGTGAATTTAATAAAAAAAATTTAAAAATAATAAAATTCTTCTCCAAATTTCAATTATTTTCAAAAATCTTTATAAAATTCTAAGCAAACATTAAATTATTTTCATAAATAATAAAAATTTCACAGGAAGTCAACTATTTACGAATTTTTATAAATTCCTTCGCAATAATTCAATTATTTTCATAAATAATAAAATTTTTTACAGAGATTCAATTATTTTCATGAATAATAAAACTCATCGTAGAATTTCAATTATTTCCAGTACAATTTTATTTGAATTTCTAGAAAAATGTTATTATTTAAAAATTTGTTGATAAAATTCTTTATGAAAATTCCATTATAATTAGATTTTTCAAAAGAATTTAATTATTAAAAAAAAATTTAATAAAATTCTACGCAAAGTTTTAATTATTTTCATAAATAATAAAAATTTCACAGGGAATTCAATTATTTATACATTTTTTTTATAAATTAATTCGCAATAATTTCATTATTTTCGTAAATAATAATTTTTTTTGTAGAGAATTCAATTATTTTCATAAATAATAAAACTCATAGCAGAATTTCTAAATTATTTCTAATATTTCTAATTCCAATAATTTTTTTAAATTAATCGGAAAATGTATAATTATTTTTGAAACTTTTATTAAAATTCGTCGAAAGAATTCAATTATTTAAAAATTTGTTGATAAAATTCATTATGAGAATTTAATTTTAATAAACATTCAAATATTGAATAAATTATTTATTTTTGTATGTATTTAAATCATTGAATTCTCGTAGAATTTTCTTGTAAAAATTTATTTAAAAGTAAATTTTAGTTCAAGTTTTGGATAATAATTGAATATTTGGAGCGCTATTGCATGAATTTTTAGAAATAATTGAATTTTGAAAAGGTTTCAAATTAAAATCTTCGAAAATCTGAATTTTTCATACTTTTAACTAACAATTTTGTAGAATTAAATTTTTTAAAATAATCTAATTGAATTTTTTTTTTAATTATTTAAAGTTTTTATTTTCTAAATATTTAATTGAAGACTTTCCCAATAATTAAAATTTCGTATAATTGAATTATGAAGAAATGAATTTGAAAATTCTCTAGGTACTTTTGCAAAAATTATTAAAAAGAATTGATAATTGTTAATTTATTTCTTTTGAAGAATGTTAATAGAATTCTTGAAATTAATTACATTTTTCAAAAAATTTACTTAAAATTGTATTAAAAATTATTGAAATCCTGTGAAGAATTTTATTAGGTGTTTTTAAAAATAATTGAATTCTTGCAAAAAATTTTTGTAAATAATTTAATTTTTTTTTTAATTTTATTGAAATTTAAATTATTATAATAATATTTTTAAAAGTTATTGAATTACAAAAAAGTTTAAATTTGAATCTTTTGAAGAATTTTAATTCCTATGGGATGCAATAAATTATTTATTTTTTATATTTAAATAATTGAATTCTCATAGAATTTTCTTATAAAAATTTATTCAAAAATGAATTTTAGTTAAAGTTTTAGATTATTTTCAAAAGTAATAAAATTCTACGCAAACATTTAATTATTTTTATAAATAATAAAACTCATCGTAGAATTTAAATTGTTTTTAATACAATTTTAATCAAATTTCTCAAAAAATGTAGTTATTTTTAAAAAATTTTATAAAATTCGTCGAAGAATTCAATTCGTTAAAAATATGTTGATAAAATTCTTTATGTAAATTCTTCAAGAAATATTCAATTATTGAATAAATTATTTATTTATTTTTATTTAAATAATTTAATTTTCGTAGAGTTTTCCAATAAAAATTGATTTAAAAATAAATTTCAGTTAAAGTTAATTTAGATAATAATTGAATAGTTAGAGCTTTGTAGGATAAATTTTCAAAACTAATTAAATTTTGAAAAGGTTTCAAATTAAAATCTTTGAAATTCTTTGAATCTTTCTTTCTGAATTTTTTATATTTTTAATTAACAATTTTTTAGAATTAATAAATTTCTTAAAAAAGTTTAATTCCAAATTTTTTAAAAATTATTTGATGTTTTTTATTTTCTAAAATACATTTAATTCAAGAATTGTAAACAAGTGATTTATTTAAAAAAGAAATTATTAATGTTTTGGAATAATTTTACAATTAACGAAATTCATAAATAAATATAATAGATTTATGCATTTATTTAGTAAATGTAAATTTACTAAATAAATATTTTCTTTAGTTTCTAATAATTTTTTAAGTGAATCAGAATATTCTTCAGGGTTAGGGAAAAAGTCAAAATCAGTCAGGAAAAAGTCTGGAAATCAGGGAAAAGGTAGGGGAAAAAAAATAATTTTTTGTGGAAACCCTGAAAAATTTAGAAATAGTAACCCAAAGATAGAAATGCATCTGTCATATATATCAATATATATATCGAGTATCTATTATTTTGACAAGGAAATTTATAGTTGAAATCTATAAAATCGAAAATTGCTGTCACTGCAAAATGGCGGGGGAAAAAAATATATATTTTTTTACGCTACCGTTAAATAAATGATCTCTTTGGCATCTTTTACGAGAGGACGCTCGTAAAAAGCTCTAGGCAAACGTCCCATAGTCTCGTTACGTCTTGCGATTTTCTAGAGCATTTTTCTGTGTACTATCTATATCTAGACACACTATATATACTTTGTGTGTCAAACTGAATTTACAGTTCTCCCTCATATGTATATAAATTCCCTATTATCGATTTTCATTCATAATAAGAAGCCGTCTCGGATTTATATAAAAAAAAAGAAAGAAATCCCTTTTATATATAAAGAATAATATATTGGTATATAATTTGTTTTTTTTAGATCATGTAAACTTTTTACGACTTCCGCATTTTCTCGATTTTTCTTTTTATCTCTTCTTTTTTCTTCTCTCGCCCCTTATCTCTTTCCCTCGTCTCTTTTTTTTTTCTCCCTTATTCTCGCGACACTGCGAAAAATTTTCCTAGAATTCTTGAGTTGGAGGAGAGAGAAGGTAATAAAAGAACCCAAGTAAGAATATCAGCTTTTATATATATGCGATTCTGACATATTTTGTGTGCTCATATAACATCCCCGATATATTTATGTTGTTGGGATGAAATGTCACTTTGAACCAGAAGCGAAAAGAAGTTTAATTTCTTTTAATTCCGGATATTTTTCTTTGTATCTTGGAAAGCAATTTAAGAATTTAATTTTAATGACTTGATGGTGTATTTATACACTGAAGGAAAGAAGTTATTAAATTTTTTAAAAGGATTTTTCGATTTAGAGACAATGTACTTGTTAGGTGGAGAAAAAAGTTAGTTGTTTTAGCTGACATTTAATTAAGTTTCAGAGAACTGAACGTTCAGATGAAAAAATTAATATTTTTCAATACAAGTATTTTTCAAAAAATAACTGCAATAAAAGTCAAAAACATAAATTAAACAATTTAAAACTATATAAATTATTTTTAATAAGTGAAGCAATATTATTCAAGTTGCTACATGTCAGGGAAGTCAGGTAAAGTAGAATTGGACAATAAAATCAGAGAATTATAGTCAGGGTTTTTTTTAAGGACTGGAAAAAATTAAGTTTTTAGAATTCATAAGAAAATTCTGAATTTTTGTCTTTTTTGTTGACTTTTAATTTTTTCTATTTGTGACAATAATTTCTTTTCAAATAACGTAATTCTTAAAGTACTATCATAAAATCATTACTTATAAATTCAATTCAGATAGAAATTCAATTATTTTCAAAAGTAATAAAATCATCGTTAAAATTTCAGTTGTAAACAATGTTTGTACTAAAAATTGTTAGTAAGCCGAAGCTAAAGTTCGCTCAAAAATAATTTTTCATCTTCTGCTGATTATCGGCTGTGGTTACTTTTTCTGAATTGTGAATTAAGTTAATTTTTATGACCCAGATATTAATTGGAATTTTTCTAACCATAGTTTGGGACCAGCAAAAAATTTTGTGACTAAAAATTGTTAATAAGCAGAAGCTAAAGTTTGCTCAAAAATAATTTTTCATCTTCTGCTGATTATAGGCTGTGTGGTTACTTTTTATGAATTGTGAATTAAATTAATTTTTATGACCCAGATATTAATTGGACTTGTTCTAGCAATAGTTTGGGACCAGTAATTTTTCATGTTTTTAATTTATTTAAATTTTCTTTCGCCGTAAAAAGAATATGGAAAATATGTGAAATTTCTATAAATTCTAGGAAAATTCAATTTTCTTGGTGTCTAGCGATCTTTAAAAATCTTCGAAACCTTTAATTCTCCTTGAATTTTTCTCACTTTCAAAACTTGGAAATTCAATGAATTTTAAGGGCATATCAAAGTCGTTCAGATTTTTACATGAAGGTTCAATGGAAAATCTGTCATAACTTTGACATGACCTTAAAATAAAATCTTGAATTTCTTTCTCTTTCTGTCAATAATGGAATTTTTTTTAAAATAAATAAATTTTTTAAATTTAATTTTTCTTTTATCTTTTTAAGTAATTAAATTCTTGAAAAAGTTTCACAAAATTAGTGTCTTTAAAGTTTTTAAACTTTCAAGTGAAGAAAAATTTTTCTATTACTTTTTTTATTCAGAAAGAAAATAAAGTTTTGGTGTAAATTCTTAAATTGGAAAATATAGTTCTATAAAATTCGATAGAACTGTTTTAATTCACTGTAATAATAAATTCATTCAATTAGTTGATTTTTGGGTTTATTTTATATATATAGTATTATTTGACAAAGATTTTGAAAAGTTTCTTAATAATCGAATGACCTCATATAGTTTCGAAAGGCTCTTATAAATCTTGACCAGCATATGAGCAATATCACTCGACACGGTTGCAGGGATTGTGATTAGCCCTCGTAACCTCATGTATTATTTACGATATTAAACTAACTTCCTCTTCCTCTGCTCAACACTGGAAACCTTTATATTCTTGTAAAAACAATAAATTGCCCCATTTCCGATTTAAAAGTTCCTTTTCCTGTATTTTAACCCATTCAGGATACATGGATTTCAAGCAGGAACAATCAAGATTTAGTTTGCTAATAACTAGGCCGTAACGAAATTAGATTATGAGATGTTTTTTTTTTCCTTTCATGTCTTAAGTTACAAATCTGATTGCAATCAAAATACATTCATTGACGTAAATGCCAATAGACGTCAATTCAATTTCCTGCTCCTAATTTATTAACATTGTTTATTTATAGTATATTTCATTCAATTAAAATGTCGATTAAGTAGTTTGGTGTTATTAAATTAATACCTACAATTCGAAAGCGGAAATTCGGAGGGGGAGATGTAGAAAGAAAAGTTATTTGTTGGATTGGAAATTTTTAAATGTTTTGAAGTTCAATTGAAAATTTCAAGAAAGAAATTTATTAAACAGATTAATTCTAAACTAAATGAAATTACATGAAATGTAAAGAAATTTTGAAATTACAAGAAATTTTTTTAATTTTTCCATTTTCAGGAATTTTAATCAAATTTATTGCAAAACTCAATTATTTTCATAAATAATAATATTCATCACAAGAAAATCAATTATTTTCAAAATTAATAACATTCTACGCAGAAGTTCAATTATTTTCGAAAAATCTGAAAAAATTGTCAACATTTCAATTATCTTGATATCTTCATAAATAAATAGCAAAATTCAATTATTTTCAAGAATTTTAATAAAATTCATTGCAAAATTCAATTATTTTTAAAAAAATTTCTTAATTTAATGATTTTCAATATTTTAATAAAATTTCTCAAAAGAATTCAATTATTAAACAAAAATTTTGATAAAATTCTACACACAAATTGAATTATTTTCCAAAAAAAAAAATTTCACAGGAATTCAATTATTTAAAAAAATAGAATTTGCATAAATTTTTTTGAAAAAATAAATTTTTTTAAAATTTGGCATTAAATTCTTTGCAGTAATTCAATTATTTTCAAAAATAACAATATTCGTCACAAGAAAATCAATTATTTTCATAAATAACAATATTCATTACAAGAAAATCAATTATTTTCATAAATAACAATATTCACCACAAGAATTCAATTATTTTCAAATTTAATAACATTCTTCGCAGAAATTCAATTATTTTCAAAAAATCAAAAAAAATTGTCAACATTTCAATTATCTTGATATCTTCATAAATAAATAGCAAAATTCAATTATTTTCAAGGATTTTAATAAAATTCATTGCAAAATTCAATTATTTAAAAAAAAATTTCTTAATTCAATGATTTTCAATATTTTAATAAAATTTCTCAAAAGAATTCAATTATTATTAAACAAAAATTTTGATAAAATTCTACACACAAATTCAATTATTTTCCAAAAAAAAATTTCACAGGAATTCAATTATTTAAAAAAATAGAATTTGCATAAATTTTTTTGAAAAAATCAATTTTTTTTTTAAATTTGGCATTAAATTCTTTGCAGTAATTCAATTATTTTCATAAATAACAATATTCGTCACAAGAAAATCAATTATTTTCAAAATTAATAACATTCTTCGCAGAAATTCAATTATTTTCAAAAAATCTAAAAAAAAATTGTCAACATTTCAATTATCTTGATATCATCATAAATGAATAGCAAAATTCTTCGACAAAAATTTAATTATTTTCTGAAATTTAAAAAAAAATTCATTGCAAAATTCAATTATTTTAAAACTTTTTTTTCTTAATTCAATTATTTTCAATATTCTACTATTTTAATATAATCCCTCAAAAGAATATTCAATTATTAAACAAAAATTTAGATAAAATTCTACACACAAATTCAATTATTTAAAAAAAAGAATTCACAGGAATTCAATTATTTAAAATAGTATTTGCATAAATTTTTTTTGAAAAAAGTCAATTGTTTGAAATTTATAAAAATTTTCCAAATAATTTAATTATTTTCATAAATAATAAAACTTATTGTAAAATTTCAATTATTTTTAATAAAATTTTAATCAAATTACTAGAGAAATATAATTATTTTTAAGAATGCTTTATTAAAACTCGTCGAAATAAATCAATTATTCAAACATTGTCGCCAAAATTATTTATGAGAATTGAATTTTAAAACGTTCAATTATTCCATAAATTATTTATTTTTGTATTTAAATAATTGAATTTTCGTATAGAATTTTCTAATAAAAATTGATTTGAGAATAAATTTCAGTTAAATTTTTATAGATAATTAATGAATATTAAAAGAATTATAGCATGAATTTTTAGAAATAGTAATTAAAAATCATTCTTCTCTAAAATTCAATCATTTTTAAAAAATTTTCAATATCTACTATTTTAATAAAATTTTCCAAAGCAAGTCAATTATTTAAAAAGAAATTTAATAAAATTCTACGCAAACATTTAATTATTTTCATAAAATAATAAACAATTCACAGGAATTCAATTATTTACAAATTTTTATAAATTTCTTCGCAATAATTCAATTATTTTCATAAATAATAAAACTCATTGCAAAATTTCAATTATTTTTAATACATTTATTTAAAAATTCGTTGCTACAATACTTTATGAGAATTCATTTTTGAGAAACATTCAATTATTGAATAAATTATTTTTTTTATTACAAGTTATTACACGTTGTATATTTAAATAATTGAATTTTCGTAGAATTTTCTAATTAAAATTTGATTTAAAAATTAATTTTAGTTAAAGTTTTAGATAATAATTGGATTTTGTAGAAATTACTAATAATTGCAATTTTTTTTAGAAATAATTGAATTTTGTCAAGGTTTCAAATTAAAATCTTTGAAAATCTGAATTCTTATAAATATAAAATAATGGTTTTTATTATACTCTGTCATCTTTAATTATTATAAAACATGAAGAAATTAATCACTCCGAGTCGAAGACTCGGAATTTCGAAAAGGTTTTAATTTGAATGTTTTGACGAATTTTAATTCTTACAGAAAAATAATAATGATTAAATATTTATTTAAAAAAAATGTTATTGATGTTTTCGGATAATTTTACAATGAAAGAAATTCGTTTTAAATTTCAATTAGGATTTTCCTTTTTTGATGATCCTCAAGTTTCGAACGTTCAAATAAACGAAAAAAAAAAAAAAAAAAAAAAAAAAAAATATATATATATATATATATATACAGTACGAAAACCTACCACGTCAGTCATATCCCATGAGTGGGAGTGAGACAGACTTATGCGATTCCCATACTTTCCTATGACTGACGGATAGCTTTTCTTACTGTATATATAAATTAAAAAAAAAAATAAAATAAAATAAAAAATTAAAATAAAAAAAAATAAATAAATAAATAATAAATAATAATAAATAAATTAAAAATATTTTCATAAATTACTGATTCGAATAAAAATTTAAAACTTAGATTCTACGTTTAAAAACTTAAAAAATTAATTTTTTTGATGATAGTTACTCAAAATTATTGTCATAAAAATTGAATTTGAAGAAGAAATAAATAAATTTCGTTCATTTGAACATTGAAAACTGTAGGAGCATCATTTTTGGCTAGTAATTTTTAAAAACACTCAAGTTGAAAAAAATTTGGTTTATTTGAACTTTGAAAGCTTTAGGGATATATTTTCATTAAGAGTGAACAAGTTTTTTTTTTCTTTTTAGTAACTTTTGACTAAATGAGCAACTTGAGAATTATTATTGTTTTCCCTCCGAAAATTACGCACCATTAGGTATAGGTCATGAGAGTTTTGCACGTGATGTATATAATATATGTTTGAAACCAGGTGCAGGAGAACTCACGCACTGGCTATAATTCAGAAAGGGGTCTCTCTCTTTCTATATAGAGCTCTAATTATCTGAATCGGTTTAGCGATCCAGCACTTGACCTCTCTGGTCAAACTATCTAAATATACTTATTTCTCATGCTCAATTGACATAAATAGTTTAATATACTCCTCACAATGTGAAATTAAAAGTAATTAAACTGATTAAACTTGTTAATATATATAATCCTTTCAATTTGTCCGTCAATTTTTTTATACCCGACTCGACAGCTCAAATCTTATTTTTTTAAATTAATTTTACTAATTTGTAGTTTTTTACTAAAACCGTAACAGGT
This sequence comes from Leptopilina heterotoma, assembly GCF_015476425.1. Taxonomy (NCBI): domain Eukaryota; kingdom Metazoa; phylum Arthropoda; class Insecta; order Hymenoptera; family Figitidae; genus Leptopilina; species Leptopilina heterotoma. Next base: position 873,050 of record NW_025111150.1, read on the forward strand.
CTTGGAGTAAACGAATTTTTTCTTATATTTTTTACCTTATTTACTACTCTGTTCAATTAACCTGATCCTTCCAATTATTCTTCCAATTTATTATTCTTATCGACAAAAATATTATCAAAAATTACTGATTATTAAAAATCAAAAAAGTGAATTAAACACTTTAGAACTTTATAAATTATTTAACACTTTGTTTAGTGTTAAATAATTTATATATATAATGATAATCAAATTTTGATAAATAAATACACTCGGAAGAAAGTATTTTTGTTAACTCGGTTTCTTAAACTCGTTCCGTTTCATTCAAAATATATTTTTTTTAAACAAGAAAATCGTTTTTTGCTACAAAGAAAATTTTTCGCCATTCATCCTAACGTTCCAAACTTGAAACATAATTTTCTTTGTGAAAAGTATTTTTAAAATTTAAAGTCATCGACAATTTTTAAATTATCTTTCGAATATGGGAATTTTATATTATTTACATCAGTTTAATTGTCTTTATAGTGGTTTTGAAAAAAAATTCCGTATCTCGAATTGCTATTACTTTTCGTTTCTCAGTAAGTTTTCCCTCTTGAATAATAATTTCAAAGAGAGGAATGTTAAATTGATGATGTAATGGACGAGAATATTGTTAGAGAGGACATTCATCAGTAACGTCGACGAACAAGAGGGAAGAGAAAAACTGAATAAATTATTGGAAAGTTTCTTATGTAATGCATTAAAAGTTAAAGAGTTTCATATCAATGACAATTTTAATTTTTTGTTTTGTTTTAAATACTGCAAAATTCACATGACTATGCGGACTCTCTTGATAAAAATTTCTTTTATCTCTCTTCATATTTAATCCTATTAATGAGATTAGAATCATTAAAAACGAATTTTTCATTTAATATTTATAAAAGATAAATCCATACTTTTTTTCTTTTTAAAAATTAAAAATTTCTCTCAATGATAATTATCCGGTTCAAAAGGTTTTAATTTAAAATTTTATAAAATATTTCAATTTTGAATGAATTTAATTAGAAATTGTAAACAACTTAGATTTTTGAAAAATTTTAATACAATTCAAATTCTTCTGAAATTAGTTAAATTCTTTAATATACATATTTAATTAAACAAAAAGTAATAGATCTATAGAAGAATTTTAGTTAAAAATACTAAAAACAATTTGAATTTTGGAGAAGTTACAAATGATTGCAGAAATTCAATTATTTTCAAAAGTAATAAAATTATCGTCAAAATTTCAATAAAAATTATTATTAAATTATTATTTTCAATAAATAATAAAATTCTTTTGCAAAGTTCAATTTATTTTCAAAAATTTTTCTCAATTCAATGGTTTTTAATATATTTTATTCTTCACAATAATTCAATTATTTTCATAAATAATAAAACAAATCGCAGAGTTTCAATTATTTTTAGTACAATTTTTTTTTTAAATTTATCGAAAAAATTCTGTTATATAAAAGTTTTTTCATAAATTTTGTGTGACAATTCAACTTTAAGAAACATTCAATTATTCAATAAATTATTTATTTTTGTATTTAAATAATTAAATTTTCGAAGAATTTTCTAATTAAAATTGATGTAAAAATTAATGTCATTTAAAGTTTTAGATAATAATTGGATTTTGGAAAAATTACTACTAATTGCAATTTTGAGAAATAGTAATTAAAAATAATTCTTCTCTAAAATTCAATTATTTTCAAAAATTTTCAATATCTACTATTTTATTAAAATTTTCCAAAAGAATTCAATTATTTAACAAAATTTTAATACAATTCTACGCAAACATTTAATTATTTTGATAAATAATAAACATTTCACGGGAATTTAATTATTTACAAATTTTTATAAATTTCTTCGCAATAATTCAATTATTTTCATAAATAATAAATTTATTTTTAGGAACTCAATTATTTTCATAAATAGTAATTTTTTTAGAAACTCAAATTATTTTTATAAATTAATAAAACTCATCGCAGAATTTCAATTATTTTGTAAAACAATTTTAATCGAATTTCTCGGAAAATGTAATTATTCTTAAAAATTGTATTAAAAATCGTAGAAAGAATTCAATTATTTAAAAATTTGTTGATAAAATTTTTTATGAGAATTCAATTTTGAGAAACATTCAATTATTCAATAAATTATTTTTTTTGTATTGAAATAATTGAATTCTCGTAGAATTTTCTAATAAAAAATTGATATAAAAATGAATTTCAGTTAAATTTTTAGACAATAATTCAATATTAAAAGCATTATAACATACATTTTTAGAAATAATTGAATTTCGAAAATTCAATTTTTTTCAAATGTAATAAAATACACTTCATAGCAATTCAATTATGTTGAAAAATTTTAAAAAAAGTCTTTAAAATTTCAATTGTCTTTATAAATTATCCAGTTTTTCTATTAAATTCAATTATTTTTAAAAATTTCCCTCAATTTAATGATTTTCAATATCTACTGTTTTAATAAAAATTTCTTCGCAATTATTCTATTATTTTCACTTTCATAAATAATAAAACTCATTGTTGAGTTTAAATTATTTTTAACACAATTTTAATCGAATTCCTAGAAAAATGTGATTGTTCTTAAAAATTTTATTAAAATTCGTCAAAGGAATTTAATTATTTAAATTTTTTTTGATAAAATTCTTTATGAGAATTCAATTATAATAAATATTTAATAATTCAATAAATTATTTTTTTGTATTTAAATAATTGAATTAGTAGAATTTTATAATAAAAATTTATTTAAAAATGTATTTTAGTTTTTAGAAATAATTTAATTTTGAAAAGGTTTCAAATTAAAATCTTTGAAAATTTGAATTTTTCATAATTTAACTAACAATTCTGTAGAATTAATGGTTTTGGAAAAGTTTAATTGATTTTTTTTTTTTTTTTGAAATTTGAATTCATTATTTTTTATTGAGATTTAATTAAAGAATTTACGAATAATGAGAATTTCGTAAAATTGAATTGTGAACAAGTGAATTTGAAAATTTTCAAAGAACTTTTACAAAAATTATATTATAAATATTTGACTTAAAGAAGAATTTTAGTTAAAAATTGTAGAAAATAATAATAATTGAATTGGAATGATAAAAATAATTTTGAAATAGTTACAGTAACAATATTCTTATAATATAAAAATAATGATTTTATCACTCGATCATCTTTAATTATTATAAATTGTTGAATTTCAAAAAGGTTTGAATTTGAAAAATTTTGTCTGGAAATCAGAGAAAAGTCAGGGAAAAACAAAATTAAATTTTTGTGACAGCCCTGCATTAACATCGTTTATCATAGTTCAGAACTTAATGAAAATTAAATAAATTTCTTTCTTTTGAAAGTTGAAAACTTTGATATCATTAAATTTTTAGGATTTTTCATTTTCACTTTTCACTTTCATTTCAAATAAAACTGAAATAAAACTAAAAAGTAGTTCAATGTTTATTGAGTCTTAAAAACTTTTTTTTTGTACGTTTGTACGAAGGCTATTTTCATCGATTTAATTCTGGTCGACGTATGTTATGTGCACAGTACGTGTTAAGTATAACAGTAGCTTTATGGACCATAATGACGTCAACGGTGTTCAATCAAAGTTTATATGCATTACCGATTCATCAGAGATTCTCATTCAATCTAATGATAATATAAAATTGAATCTTAAATTATTATTAGAATGAAGTTCAGTCGATATATAGTATAGACCACTCATTAATAATTCCCTTTGGAATTTTGTCACATTAACTTTTATAATTTTATTGCTCTTCCACTTCACAATTTCCAATTACTGAACTTTCCCGCACCAACATTAATTTTCCTCCTTTTCCTCCCCCCGTACAACCTTTTTTTCTCTTCTTCGCTTTCTTTTTTTTTTTTTTTCTCTGAAAGAAATACTGTAAAGGGAAATTAAATACTGGAAAAAAGATCTTTCGAGGTCTTCAGAAAATTCCCTTTGGTACGATGTTATTTATAAGAAAACCTTTCGTTTAGAAAGAAATTACAAGTACAAATTTAATGTTTAAAGGGAAAAATTAAATTCAATATTTATATAAGAGTTTTTTCCCTCATTTCTCTTTTATATATTGTAGAGAAGAAGTAAAATTTACACTTTTGTAAAGAAAATATTTTCAATTTTTGTAAACAGATGGAAAAAGCATATTTGTTTGCAACAAAGTAATCGTTTTCTTTAAAATTACTTTTTAAATTATAGATCAAGTTTGTTTGAATAGAAGAAAATGTTAATTGCTTTTATAGGAAAAAAATATTCGTAAAATTTAATTATTTCTAAAAATTACAACTGTAATTCACTACTTCTAAAATTAAATTATTTTCTACAATTTTTGACTAAAATTTTTCCATAAATTTTTAGTATTTGTAAGTTTTTTAAAAATTCAATTATTTATTTAAAAAAAAATTTTTTTCAATTAAAGTTTACGCTACTTACGTCCATCGCTTGAAAATTTTTCAATTAATTATTTTTGGAAATTCAATTCTCTCGAAGAAAGTTCAATTATAATTTTTTAAAATTTCCAAATTTAATTAGATTTTCAATGCTTCAGTAATTTTGCTAAATTATTTTAAATATGCTTATTGTTATTTATTTTTCCCAAGCACGAATTTCAAGTTAAAAAATTTCTTTTTTTTTTATTTCAATTTTAAATCTTCTGAAAATTAATTAGTTTTCTAAAAATGAAATTCATAGAAGAATTTTAGTTAAAAGCACTTTAGAAATTCTCATAAATAATAAAAATTTCACAGGAATTCAATTATTTACAAACTTTTTTTATTATTAAATTATTTTCAAAGATTTTAATGAAATTCTTTGTAACAATTCAATTTTTTTCAAAATAATTTTAATAAAATTCTTCATAGAAATTAAATTAATTTGAAAAATTTCTTAAAATTCAATTATTTTCAATGTCTATTATTTCAATAAAATTTCACAAAAGAATTCAATTGTTTAAAAAGAAATTTTAATAAAATTTGTCTCAAGAATTCAATTTTTTTTAAAAATAATATAATTCTTCACAGAAATTCAATTATTTTCAAAAATTAACAAAAATTCTCGTCAAAATTTCAATTATCTTTATAAATAATAAAAATTTTCTTCCGAAATTCAATTATTTTCAAAAAATTTTAATAAAATTCTTGGCATACTTTTAATTATTTTTAATACAATTTTCATCAAATTTTTCGAAAAATGTATTCTAAAAAAAATTAATTAAAATTTGTCAAGAGAATTCGATTATTTAAAAATTTATAGATAAAATTCTTTATGAGAATTCAATTTTAAGAAACATGCAATTATTCAAAAAATTGTTATTTTTGTATTTAAATAATTGAATTCTAGTAGAATTTTCTAATAGAAATTGATTTAAAAGCGAATTTCAGTTAAAATTTGTTGCATAATAATTGAATATTTTTGTAAACAGATGGATTTGAAAATTGTCAGAAAACTTTTTCGAAAATTAATTCATTTAAAGAAGAATTTTAGTTAAAAATTGTTGAAAATAATAATTGAATTAAAATAATCGATATCTTCATGTTTTAAAATTATGAAAAAATTTAATTTTTAGTTTGAAGAAAAAAGTTTTTTAATTTGACTCAGTTAAAATTTTAAATTATAATTGAATTTTAAAAGCATGAGAACGTAAATTTTTAGAAATAATTGAATTTTGAAAAAGGTTCTGATTAAAATTTCTGAAAATTTGAATTTTGCATATTTTTAACTAACAATTCTGTGAAATTAATTTTTCTTGAGAAACTTTAACTGCGGATTTTTTTTTGAAATTATTTAAAGTTTTTATTTTCTAATTATATTTAATTGAATATTTTACAAATAATTGAAATTTTCTAAAATTAAACTGTAAACAAAAGGATTTGAAAATTCTCAAAGAACTTTTTTAAAAATTATTTTTAAAAAATTGATTTAAAGAAGAATTTGAATTGAAAATTTTAGTAATGAATAATCGAAATAATGAAAATAATTTTTGAAGAATATTTTTATATCCTAAAAGTCAAGAAAAAGCCAAATTAAATTTTTGTGGCCACCCTGTTTTAGTAATTTTACTAAATGATTTTAAATATTCTTATTGTTATTTATTTTTTCCCAAGGATTTAAATTTATAAAAAATTCAATTTCAAATCTTCTGAAAATTACTTATAGTTAATTGAAACTCTAATTATTCCAAAATTCATATGTTTTTTTTAAATTTTTTAACTAAAATTCTTCTTAAAATTAATTATTTTTAAATATGAAGTCAGTTAATTTAAAAATAAGAAATAAAGATTAAGAAATAATAATAAATTAAGAACCAAATTTCTTAAAATTCAACATTTTTTCTTCTGTTTTATGGCATTTAGCTTCATTATTTTTGGGCTTTTCAAAAACACTTTACTTATTTAATAGACTCTATCCTTTAATAAAAAATCTAAAATTATCGAAAATCATCAAAAATTCGAAAAACCGAATTTCTTAAAATTCAACATTTTTTCTTCTCTTTTATGGCATTTAGCTTCATTATTTTTGTGCTCTTCAAAAACACTTTACTTATTTAATAGTCTCCACCTTTTGGTAAAAAATCTAAAATTATGGAAAATTAGCAAAAATTCAAAAAACCGAATTTCTTAAAATTCAATATTTTTTCTACTGTTTTATGGCATTTAGCTTCATTATTTTTGGGCTCTTCAAAAACACTTTACTTATTTAATAGACTCCACTCTTTGGTTAAAAATTTAAAATTATTTAAAATTATCAAAAATTCGAAAAACCGAATTTCTTAAAATTCAACATTTTTTCTTCTATTTAATGGCATTTAGCTTCATTATTTTTGTGCTCTTCAAAAACACTTTACTTATTTAATAGACTCCACTCTTTGGTAAAAAATCTAAAAATATCAAAAATTCAAAAATCCGAATTTCTTAAAATTCAACATTTTTTCTTCTCTTTTATGGCATTTAGCTTCATTATTTTTGTGCTCTTCAAAAACACTTTACTTATTTAATAGACTCCACTCTTTGGTTAAAAATTTAAAATTATTTAAAATTATCAAAAATTCGAAAAACCGAATTTCTTAAAATTCAACATTTTTTCTTCTATTTAATGGCATTTAGCTTCATTATTTTTGTGCTCTTCAAAAACACTTTACTTATTTAATTCCCCCCCCCCCCCTGGGTAAAAAATCTAAAATTATGGAAAATTAGCAAAAATTCAAAAAACCGAATTTCTTAAAATTCAACATTTTTTCTACTGTTTTATGGCATTTAGCTTTATTATTTTTGGGCTCTTCAAAAACACTTTACTTATTTAATAGACTCCACTCTTTGGTTAAAAATCTAAAATTATGGAAAATTAGCAAAAATTCAAAAAACCGAATTTCTTAAAATTCAACATTTTTTCTACTGTTTTATGGCATTTAGCTTTATTATTTTTGGTCTCTTCAAAAACACTTTACTTATTTAATAGACTCCACTCTTTGGTTAAAAATTTAAAATTATTTAAAATTATCAAAAATTCGAAAAACCGAATTTCTTAAAATTCAACATTTTTTCTTCTATTTAATGGCATTTAGCTTCATTATTTTTGTGCTTTTCAAAAACACTTTACTTATTTAATAGTCTCCACCTTTTGGTAAAAAATCTAAAATTATGGAAAATTAGCAAAAATTCAAAAAACCGAAGTTCTTAAAATTCAACCAAGGAACTAGAATTTTTTTCTGCAATAAGTGAAAGAAAAATTGCATTTCATTATAATTAAATTAATTAAGTAGAAAAATGTCGAATTTTTTAAAAATATAGTCCAATAAATATGTCGAAAAAAAGTTATACTATCCAAGGCCTGTATTAATTTTTTAAAATTTCTTTAAGTATCTAAAATGTATTAAATTTCCAGTTTTTAATTTATCTTATTTTTCAATATTTAAATGATATTTGAATTATTCAATTAATATCTCGATTAATATTTACGTCAATATTTTTCATTTTTACTTTAAATCTGTTTTTAGTATTTAGTATTTTTGACGTTTAAAAAATATCGTTTTGCTTAATTTTGAAAATTGTTGAAAATTTTCTATAATATTTATTTAAAAAAACTGCCTTTGATAAAAAATATAAAGAGAAAATAAGCTCTTTATCGTCATTGGTAATTGAATTTTGAAAACAGAGGTATGAAATTTCAAATTGAAATCAAATCCCAAAGGTTTAATAGTGAGATTATCGGCATTAATAGTTTGACATTATGCATATGGGTTACACACGTCATCAATTACAGTCCTCTGGATGTTACAAATTATTGTAGGTATAGTATTATCGTGTTAAGAATGACGACCAGTTTGAAATTGACATTCATTTCTTGATTAACTCCGCAGTGTGAGTGTTCATCTCGCGAAACAAAGAGAAAGATTCGACGTTTTAGTATACAGTTGATTCTTTCGATACCATTTTTCTCGAAGAAACGTTTCTTGGACGACTAGGAGAAAACCTGTTTCGAAACACGTCGTCGACGTGAAGTGTCAGTTGTATATAACACTTAAAGTAGAGAGCTTAGATCCTAAAGTTTGTTTTTTTCTCTCTTTTCACTTGGCAAGCCCTTCGAGCCTCGCGACAGTGATCGATTTTGTGCGACACCTTGCCGGACGGTTCATTGAACGTTGTTGTCCATTCTGTTTATTCTTCTCGACTTGAACAAACAAAAAAGCAAAAAAAAAAGGAAAAATAGAAGAAGAACTGTTTTAAGCTATGCGCAAGGTACTAGGGTGAAAATTAATTTTGGCGTTTTGTTTTTTTTTCTGGGGACGGAAAAATAGTTTTTATAATAAATTCTTTTTTTGTTCTGCAAGCCAAGGATATGATTTTTTTTTTACTATTTTAAGAAAAGACAACTTTTTTAAAACTTTTTGCAAAAACTGCACCTTTACTAGAATTTTCAACATTCAAATGAACAAAAAATTTTTTCCTGTTTAAATATTTACAAAAATTGCTATACTGAATTAAAAAATAATGGAAATTTGTATTTATTTCGTTAACAATTAACTTTTAAATGTCAAAAAAATATATTTTTAATAAAATTATTATAAATAATTATTATAAATTAATATTAAATATCTGAATAAATATGTACTGTCATTGCGTGAAACTCGAAATTAAAAGTTTAATAATTGTTATATTATGGGTATATCACTACTTTAGTTATTCATTTATGGTCCTCTTTGGACTGCGGAGATATGTATTAAATAAATAAATAAATATTATTATAATTAGTATTATTATAAATAAATAATTAAATTAGAATAAATGTCAACTAAAATATCAGCGTTTATTTGAACGTTCAAAACTTTATTTTAAAAAAACTGCGGTCTTTTTCGACTTTTCTTATAAATTTTATTTTGCAACAAATAACACTTTTTTAAGTATAAAATGCATATTTCGATTATTAACGTACGGAAAATAATTATAGACTTTAGTGAAGATTACAACTTTTATCATCAACAATTAGAAGAAAAAAATGTATTTTTCACTTGAAAAACTATAAATTAGGAAAAAAAAAATTTTTTTCTCATTAACTGTTGATCAAGAAACTTTATAAAATAATATTTTAATAGACAATTAACAAAAATTTAAACAGCAAAATTATTGTTTTCTTCTAAAGTATTGGCAATAAAAGTTTTGAATTTTTCTATATGAATTTTACTACGATTTTACAAAGAAAAAAATAAATGAATATTCGAAAAATTCTTTTTGAATCACTTTTTGAGGAAAATTAAGTTTTCGAAATATACGATTAAAAAGTTTTTTAATAATTGAAATTTTTTGACGACCTTTAAATAGAAATTTTGAAAATAATTGAATTCGCCAAAATTTGTAAGGAAAATGTTCAAAATAAAAATTTGTAAATGAAAATTAATAAAAATTAACTTCAAAAACATTATTTAAATGCGATTAAAAAGTTTTTCAATGAATGAAATTTTGGAGAACTTTAAATGCAAATTTTGAAAATAATTGAATTCGCAAAAATTTGAAAGAAAAATATTCTAAATAAAAATTTGTAAATGAAAATTAATAAAAATTAACTTTAAAAATTTAATATAAATATACCATTAAAAAGTTTTTCAATGAATAAAATTTTGAAGAATTTTAAATGCAAATTTTGGAAATACTTGAATTTGTAAAAATTTGAAAGAAAAATATTAAAATAATTAAATATTAATATTATTATTATAAGAAAATATTTAAAATAAAAATTTGGAAATGAAAATTAATAAAAATTATATTAAAAAATTATGTCAAAACATTTCTAAAAAAAAGTAATTCGTAGGAATTTTCCATTATATTTTTTTAAAATTCAATTATCTTCAATTACATATTTCCAAAAATTCAAATATCTGTAAAAAAAATTATAAATTTTTTAGATAATCTAATTTCTTAGAATTATTATTAACATTTTGAAGAATTCAGTCATTTTCAAAATTTTTAATTAAAATTCCTCAAAAACTTGATTAATTTTTTAATTTGACAAAACTTGATTTAAGAAATTTAATTATTTTCGAAAAATCCAACTTTTTAGCTTTTTTTTTTAGCTTTTTTCCAAATATTTCAAGAAAAATTCACTTTTTTGGTTCAAAATTGTACTATTTCGATATTTATATTGTGAAAAAAATCTGATTGAAATTTTGAAGATTTTTAATTGCTAATTTTTTAAATCATTGATTTCTTTTCAAAATTTTGATGAAAATCTTCAAATTTCACAAACACAAATTTTGTGAGTTTGTTTATTATCAATTATAAAATTTAATTATCTGCAAAAAAGTAAATTAAATTTTAATAAAAATTATTTTTTAAACTTATTTTTTGAATTATTATTAAATTAATTATTTTTTCAATATTTTCCAAAAATATTTTATAAAGTTCAATTACCTACTTTCCAAAAATTTTACTAAAATTCATTTAGATTTACATTTTTTTACTCAACATTTATTTATTTGTAAAGTGTATTAGGTATATAATTAAAATATTTATTATCTTTAAATATTTAAAAATATGTAAAAAAAATACTTTAAGAATATTGTTATTATAATTTTTATAAAATCAATTATTTTCAATTTTTTTTAATATAAAAAAATATTTTCAATAAAACAATGAAGAGTTGCAGTTATACAATTATCATAATAAATAAATTAAATTTTTATGTTAAAATAATTGAATTCCAAACGAATTTTTAAAATATTGTTAAAAAATATTTGATTTTTAAAAAATTATAATACAAAATATAAGTATCTAGATATTTAAATTTTACAAGCGTTTCGGTTATATTTTTTAAAAATTATTATAATTTCTACAAGATTTAAAAGAGAGAATTTAATTTAAAAATTTTTAACTCTCTGTGGAAAATAAATAAGTATATTTAAATATTTATTTAAAAACATTACTTTTAATCTTTGAATAATTGAATTTAGAAACTAGTGAAAGATCCGCAGGAAAATAAAATATGAAATTTTCGTGACAACACTGAATGAAATAAATGACTTTTTCGACTCTTTTTTTTCGTATAATATTATCTTTAATCGACTAAAGTGTGACTTCTTTTTTGCGCCTTAAAGTCGATTCTCGGTTATTTTTAAAATACGCTGAAAATAAAATGAGAAATTTGTGATTTTTAATTTAGTTTTTTCTTTTCTTTTTGTTACAGTGGAAAAGTGCGGAATCCGAATTTTCGGATACTGGGGAGTCAAATGACTTGGAGGCGACACTAAATCCCGACTTCTACGTGATGGACAACGAAGACGGAGCTGGGAAGCAGCAAAGAGCTACGCGTGTCTTTAAAAAATCCAGTCCCAATGGAAAAATTACTGTTTACATTGGAAAACGAGATTTCGTCGATCACATAACCAGTGTTGATCCGATTGGTGAGTTTTTTCTCCCGTATTTTCAAATTTTCCAGTTTTATTTATTTATTCTTTGTATTTTTAAATTATTTATTATTAATTATTAATTTATTCACTTAAGGTAACGGTACCAATATTCGATCAGTTTAATATAATTAAATTAATTAAATATAATTAATAAATATTTGGACAAAATTACACTTTAAAAAAAAGTCCTTCATGTTTAGGCTGATCGACTATACCCAAAAAAAATAAGGATTTTTAATTCTATTTTACGAATAAATTTTCCAATTTAAATCGACTTTAATAAATACGTATTTGAAAGTTTAACATTTCCAGTACATAACTCAAAAATAAATTTTCAAAAAGCAGAGATTAATTTTTTGATTTATTAAATTTTATTGACAATCTTAAGTTAATTGAAAAAAATGCTGATCGACTACTGGTACCATTAGCTAATTTCTTAAATTTGCAATTAATTAATTGTCCAATTAATTTCTTTGAAAATGATTTTGATTTTAGATGGAGTTGTATTAATAGATCCGGAATATGTGAAGGATCGGAAGGTGTTTGGCCATGTCTTGGCCATGTTTAAATACGGAAGGGAGGATTTGGACGTTTTGGGTCTTTCGTTTAAGAAGGATCTTTACGTCGCTGTCGATCAAATTTATCCAGTTGTCTCCAAGACGGAACCACCGAGACCGCTAACGAGGCTGCAAGATCGTCTTCTTAGAAAATTAGGAATTAATGCATATCCCTTTTATTTCGAATTACCACCGCACTATCCAGCCTCTGTCACGCTACAACCCGCACCAGGTGACACTGGCAAACCATGTGGCGTTGATTATGAATTAATGGCATTCGTTGGGGAATCTCAAGATTGTAGAATACGTCCACGGTAAGAGTTCAACCACTTCAACGTAAGTTGAAAACTCTACAAAAAACAAAAAAAAACCGGAAAAATTCCAGATATAAAAATTTTTCTTTCTAACTAATTTTGACATTGAAAATATATTTCTAAAAATTACCAATTGCAATAGAAATTAAAAATTTAAATTCTAAATGAAAAATTAAATTCTAAATTAAAATTAAAAATTTTAAATTCTATATTTAGAATAAGGTTTCCACAAGTCAGGAAATTCTGGAAAAACTCGGGGAAAAGTTAGGGAAATTTATTAATAGTACTGGGAAAAAATTAAATTTTTTAGAATTTATAGGAAAATTCAGAATTTTTGCGTCTTTTTTGTTTGACTCATAAACTATGAAATTACAACAAATTGATTTATAGAAGAATTTTAGTTAAAAACTTAAAAAAAAAATTTAATTTTGAAAAAGTTACAAATAATAGAAATTTTTAGAAATAATTAAATTTTGAAAAGGTTTCAAATTCAAATCTTGGGAAAATCTGAATGTTTAATACTTTTAATTAATGACTCTGTAGGACTAATAACTTGGAAGTTAAAAGTTTTGAACGTTCAAATGAACGAAATTTATTTATTTCTTCTTTATATTAAATTTTTATTTCTATAATTTTGCGTCACTATCAAGCAAATTAATTATAATGTTTCTAAATGTAAAATTTGAGTTTGTAATTTAAATTGTAATCAATAATCTATAAAATTATTTTTAACAAAAAATATTTCATTCATTTGAACGTTCAAAACTTTTTATTCACAATAACTTTGAAAAAATATTAATTTCAATTCCGTGGAAATTAGTAGACTTTTTTAATATATTCAATTATTTTCATGAATTTTAATAAAATTATTGCCAGCAATTCAATTTTTTCATAAGTAACATTATTCAATATTCATTACAAGAACTCAATTTTTTTCAAAAATTTTTTAAAAAATTCTTGTCAAGATTTCAATTATTTCTATAAGTAAAAAAATTCTTCGCCGAAATTCAATTATTTTTAAAAATTTTATTAAAATTCTTGACAAAATTTCAATTATTTTCAAAATTTTTTCTCAATTCAATGATTTTCAATATCTTTAAAAATTCTTATTATTTAAAAAAATTATTTTAAAAAATTTTTTTAAAAATTCTACGCAAACATTCAATTATTTTTATAACTAATAAAAATTCCACAGGGATTCAATTATTTAAAATAGAATTATTTTTAATACAATTTCAATTGAATTCTTCGAAAAATGCATTTGTTCTTAAAAATTTTATTAAAATTCGTCGAGAAGATTCAGTTATTTAAAAATTTATTCATAAAATTATTTATAAGAATTCAAGTTTAAGAAACATTCAATTATTCAATCAATTATTTATTTTTTTGTTATTAAAAAATTGAATTCTCGTAGAATTTTCTAATAAAAATTGATAAAAAAATGAAATTCAGTTAAAGTTTTAGACAATAATTATTTATTATTAAAATAATGGATTTATAGAAGAATTTTAAATAAAAACACTAAAAAATTGAATTTTGGATAAGTTACAAATGATTACAGAAATTCAGTTATTTTCAAAAGTAATAAAATTCTTTGCAGAAATTTAATTATGTTTAAAAATTTTTTTTAATTCTTTCGAAATTTTAATTTTCTTTATAAATAATAAAATTCTTCTCCGAAATTCAATAATTTTCAAAAATTTCAATAAAATTCTTGGCAAAATTCAATTATTTTCAAAAATTTTCCTGAATTCAATTATTTTCACTATCTACTATTTCAATAAAATTTTCCAAGTTAATTTAATTATTTAAAAAGAAATTTTAATAACATTCTTGGCCAACATTTAATTATTTTCACAAGTAATAAAAATTTTGACAGGAATTCAATTATTTACAAAAATCTTTTATAAATTATTTCGCAATAATTATATGATTTTCATAAATAATAAAATTCTTTTTAGAAATTCAATTACTTTCATAAATAATAAAGCTCATCGCAGAATTTTTCTATGTTTTTAATACAATTACCGAACAATTCCTCAAAAAATGTAATTATTTTTAAAAATTTTAATAACATTCGTAGAAAGAATTCAATTATTTAAAAATTTGTTTATAAAATTATTATGAGAATTCAATAATTCTACGAAACATTCAATTATTCAATAAATGTTTTATTTTTGTATTTTAATGAAAATCTAATGAAAATTGCTTTAAAAATTAAATTTAGTTAAAGTTTTAGACAATAATTATTTATTATTGAAATAGTGGATTTATAGAAAATTTTTAAATAAAAACACTAAAAAAAAATTGAATTTTGGAGAAGTTACAAATGATTGCCGAAATTCAATTATTTTTAAAAGTAATAAAATTCTTCGCATAAATTAAATTATATTCAACAATTTTTTAAATTCTCTTTAAAATTTCAATTATCTTTATAAATTATAAAATTCTTCTTCGAAATTCAAAAATTTTCAAAAATTTTAATAAAATTCTACACAAACATTTAATTATTTGCATAAATAATCAATATTTCACAGGAATTCAAATATTTAAATTTTAATATATATATTTTTTTCGCAATAATTCAATTATTTTCATAAATAATAAAATTCATCCCATAATTTCAAATATTTTTAATACAATTTTAATCGAATTCCTCGGAAAGCGTAATTATTCTTAAAAATGTTATTAAAATTCGTCGAAAGAATTCAATTATTTAAAAATGAATTTCAGTTAAAGTTTTAGATAATAATTGAATTTTGGAGAAATTACTAATAATTCCAATTTTTAGTAATAATTGAATTTTGTCAATTGAAATGATGATAATAATTTTGAAGAATATTATATAAAATAATGATTTTATCACTCGATCATGTATTATAATAATATTCTTATAAATTGCTGAATTTGAAATTTTTTAAAAATCTAAATTCCTTTGAAAAAATAATGATTAAATATTTATTTCAAATAAAATTATTCATGTTTTCGAATAATTTTACAATTAAAAACATTTGCAAATAAATGTATTAGAATATTTTTTTTAGTAAGTATCTAATCATTTTTAGAGATTTTCGATTCGTGACGTAATTTACTTAATAAATTTTTTTTTCTTTTGACGATAAAGAAATAAATAAATTTTGTTTATTCGAATATTCAAAATTTTAAGGGCATTAAAATTTGAGTTAGTAAAAATAAGTGTTTTTTTATATTCACTGGGTCTTGTTCCTCACAACTTATTTGAAAATTGAAGCACATTAATATGCATCAAAACCCCAAAGGCCTTACTCTGTTATCATTCTACTGCCTTGCCGTGTTAAATTACGCTTGATTTCATGAGTGGCACACAAACTTCAATGAAGGGAACTCGCGATGACGTTTGAAGATATGAAATTATTCCTAGAATCAAAAGCATTTTTCAGTTATTACAATAATTTATTCACTAATCGCGTTCGTGAATTCAAATCATTTTCTTTAATTCCTTTTTTTTAATAACACAAAAAGATGATAAATTTTCAACTTCAATTTTATCTTTTCAACACGCGCATATAATTTTCAAAGAGATCGAGTATGAAATGTTTTTTTTTAAACCAGTTTTTAAAATTACTTGTTTCACTGTCATAATAAGAAATTTGTAATAATGAGTGAAATTTTTTTTTTGGTTTTTTTTTCAGCAACTCGGTAAAACTTGCAATACGAAAAATAATGTACGCTCCGTCCAGACAAGGTGAACAGCCATCGACCGAAGTTAGCAGAGAATTTTTAATGTCGCCAAGCAGGTTACATATGGAGGTATCTCTCGATAAGGAGCTCTATCATCATGGTGAAACAATTTCTGTTAATGTTTACATAGCTAATAACAGCAATCGAACTGTGAAAAAAATCAAGGTGTCAGTGAGACAAATCGCCGACATCTGCCTTTTTTCCACGGCGACCTACAAATGTACTGTTGCGGAAGTTGAAAGCGAGTGAGTATCTTTTATTCTTTTTATACTTCCAATAAATCCAACATCAAGGCGATACAATTATACACTCAAACTAGAAACTGATAATATTCGGAAATTATTATTTTTGCATTAACAAATTTTTAATTCATTTTAATTTTTTAAGAGGTAATTTTTTTAATTATTATTAGTTAAGGATTAATTAAATTATCAATCTCGATATCAATGAATTTAGTTAGGTTTGCCACAGGAGAGGGGAAACAGGGTTGACATAGGTCATGAAAGACAGGAAATTTAGAGAAAGGTCAGGGAAAGTAGAACTGGTTAGGGAAATCAGGGATTTTTACTAGAAAAAAATTAATTTTTAGAGTCCATAAGAAAATTTCTGAATATATATTTAATTAATTATTAAAAATAATAGACTTACAGAAGATATTTATAAATGATTGCAGAAATTCAATTATTTTCAAAAGTAATAACATTCATCGCAGAAATTCAAATATTTTTAAAAACTTGAATAAAATTCTTGTACAATTTCAATTATTTTCAAAAATTTTCCTCAATTCAATGATTTTAAATAACTACTATTTTAATAAAATTTTCCAAAAGAATTCCATTATTTAAAAAGAATTTTTATAAAATTCTACGCAAATATTTAATTATTTTCATAAATAAGACAAATTTCACAAGAATTCAATTATTTACAAATTTTTATCGTAATAATTACATTATTTTCATAAGTAATAAAATTCTTTTAAGGAATTCAATTATTTTCATAAAATAACAAAACTCATCATGGAATTTCAATTATGTTCACAAATTTAAAAAAATTATCGTCAAAATTTCAATTATCTTTCTAAAAAATAAAATTCTTTTCAAAATTCAATTAATTAAAATTTTTTTTTTAATTTTCAGCAAAATTTCAATTATTTTTAATAAATTCAATGATATTCAATATCTACTATTTTAAGAAAATTTTCCAAAAGAATTCAATTATTTAAAAAAAAAGGAAAGAAACTTCGTTGCAAATTCAATTATTTTCACAAATAATCGAAAAATGTAATTATTTTCAAAAATTTTTGGAAAATTGCTTTGCAAGAATTCAATTATTTTTCACAAATAATGAAATTTTTCGCTGAAATTTAAATATTTTGAAAGTCTACTATTTTATAAAATTTTCCAAAAGAATTCAATTATTTAAAAAAAAGGATGAAACTTCGTTGCAAATTCAATTATTTCCACAAATAATCGAAAAATGTAATTATTTTCAAAAATGTTTGGAAAATTTGTTTGCAGGAATTCAATTATTTTCGACAAATAATGAAATTTTTCGCTGAAATTCAAATATTTTAAAAATCTATTGTTTTAATAAAATTTCTGAAAAGAATGCAATTATTTAAAAAGAAATGTAATAAAATTCGTTTCAAGAATTCAATTATTTCCATAAATAATAAAATTCTTCACAGGATTTCAATTATTTTCAATGCAATTTTAAATTAATTCCTCGAAAAATGTAATTATTTACAAAAATGTCGATAAAATTCTTGAAACTAAATTGAATTGAATTCTTGTAGAACTTTCTAATGACAATTGAATTTCAATTATGTTTATTTCAGTTTTAATCTGAATTTTTCATACTTTTAATTAATAATTCTGTAGAACTAATATTTTTGAAAAAAATTTAATCTCTATTTTGTTGAAATTAATTGAATTTTAATATATTTTTAATATTACTTCTCAAATTTTAACGCAAATTTTGTAAAAAATTCAATTATCTTGATAAATATCAGAATTCTTCCTAGAAATTCAAATATTTTCAGGAATTTTAATAAAATTCTTTGCTTAATTCAATTATTTTCAAAAATGTCATTAAAATTCTTAAAAAAATTTTAATTATTTCCATAAAGTTTTCTCTATTCAATAATTTTCAATATCTACTACTTTTAATAATACAAATTTTCCAAAACGAATTCAATTGTTTGAAAAATTTTTTAATAAAATTCTACGCAAACATTCAATTATTTTCATAAATAATGGAAAATTCATCAGAACTGAGTTATTTAAAACAGAATTTTTTTTAATACAATTTTAATTGAATTGCTCGAAAAATGTAATTGTTCATAAAAATTTTATTAAAATTCGTCTAAAAAATTCTATTATTCAAGAAATTATTTATTTTTGTATTTAAATAATTGAATTTTCGTAGAATTTTCTAATAAAAATTGAGTTAAAAATGAATGTTAGTGAAAATTGTAGATAATAATTGAATATTAAAAGTATTACCTGTAGCAAGCATTTTTAGAAATAATTTAATTTTGAAAACTTTTCAAATTAAAATAATTTGAAAATTCTCAAAGAACTTTTTCAAAAATAATATTAAAATTCATCGATTTAAATAAGAATTTTATTAGTTAAAAATTCTAGAAAAAAATAATTGAATTTTAATGATGAAAATAATAATGATTATTAATATTAACAATTAAAGAAATTCTTGAATAAATGCAATAGAACTTTTTTTTGAGTATCTAATAATTTGTAGAGTGAATCAGAATATTCTTTAGGCTCAGGAAAAAAGTCAAAAATTTATCTCGAAATCAGGAAAAAGGCAGGAAAAGCAAAATAAAATTATCGAGTGTCAACCCTGGAAAAGTCAGAAAAAACAAATCAAATATTTGTGGCAACCCTGTTAATGGAATTTAATTAATTTTTATCGCACACTGGGAAATAAAATAATAAAAAATATAACTCGGGAAATAAAAAAGAATCACTGCGGGGTCAAGCAGAATTTTTTTCGTAAATATTACTTTTATTACACGTTCAGGCACAATAAAAGTTTAAAGAAAAAAAATATCAAGGGAATAGATCGGAATATAATGTCGTGAAATCGGATATCAAAACTAAATACATTTCAAGGTTTTAAAGTGAATGGATAATAATAATATTTCATCTCTAATGAGGAAATGCTACTGTTTAATAAATTATTATTATACAAAAACTGAAGCTACTGATGAAACTTGGAAACTTTTAAATTGCAATTAACAAGATTGAAAATAATAACGAGTAAACCAGGTTTGCACAAAGAAAATAATTAAGGACAAAATAAAATTTCTCAAAAGAAGTAAAGAGTTTATAAAAGAAAATTCTATGAGGAAACTTAATGAAAATAGTTGCATTTCTCAAAGTTGGTTTATAATTGTTTCAAGATTGTTTTTAGACTTCATTAAAATTGTATTCTTAGTTTATATTACTGCTCAGTGTGTTCATATACAGAGGGGATGACTTAGTCAGAGGTTTAATTAATTACTTAATTATTCATTTAAATTTATATTAACATTAACAATTTATTAAATTAATATTCTCTTCTTTATTTATTTTAAATGCGTAAAAATTTGTCATAATGGAATCTAAAAACAACTATTGTAGGAAATACAAATATTTCGTATATGGAAGTTTGTTTTTTATTTTATTTTTTTTTTTTTGACGGAAAAATCAACATTTCTCGACAGTACAGAATCACTGGGTGGAAAATATTTAATAAAAACATAGGCGAAAATGTTTTTAATTAAAAATTGTTTAATTTGGAATTTTTTATTGGTATTATAAAAACTTTGCTTTTATATTCTTTAATTTCGAATTTTTTATTAAGATTAAAAAAATTTTACTTTAGAATTATTTAATTCAGAATTTTAAAAATTTAATTGAGGTATTTTACAAACATTTTGAATGTTGAAATGAACGCTATTTTTATTGTTGTAAAGATTTAATTTAATTTAATTTTTTAATTCGTTAAATTTGAATTTATTTTCCGTAAATTTGCAAAGTTTGAACAATTATTTTCTTCAGAATTAATTGATTAAATTAATTAAACAAAATAACATTTTGACAAAAATGGGATTTAAAAGAAATAAAAGTATCGTCGTTCATTTGCACGTTCAAAACTTTATTAACAACGTATTGAGAATAAAAATTTAGCTGTAAAATTTTATTTAATATGGAAAATTAAAAATTTCTTTCATTACAAATTCTCGGCAGCTATACAGGTAAAGTGTGCCTCAAAATACACAATAAAAATAAGTCACGCTCTGCTCTTTTATCGAAGGGTTTCATTAATAAAAATAATAATAAAAAAGAAAATAAAAGAGAAATAGGAAAAAGTAAAAAGAAAAAAAAGAAAAAAGATTAAACATTGTTTAAGAGTATCGCCACTGTTACGAGGTAAAAAACGTATAAAAAAAAGAAAGTAGTGATACAGCGAGGAGAAAATAAAATAATTGATTGGCAGTATAGGGGTAGCGCCAGGATTCACCTTGAGCAAGGTCTTTTTTCTAAAGCCGACTCTTGCCGACAACAAGGACAAACGGGGTCTTGCCCTAGACGGGCAACTTAAACACGAAGACACCAATCTCGCCTCTAGCACCATGTGAGTGCTCCAACATTAGGCACAAATTGTTGGGTTCTAAGAGTGGAAATTGGAAACGGGTCGAGCGCTCTCCGCAATAGGTTTAGCACGCTATCCCGTCGGATTATTGCCACAAGAAATGTGGATTTCAACGAACACTAAAGCTGTCCGACGAAAAGTCGATACCAGAAATTCCTCTTGCCAACATTTCTTTATAAAAGAATTCAAAAGTAAAATTGTTCCGAGTACTTTTTATTTTTAGTTATCATCAATTTTTGACAAAAAAAAAAGAAAGAATTAATTTCTCTTTGCAATTTTTAATGATTTCGTTTTAATATTTCTTTTATTTACCTATATTTATTTATATTTTTATTTATTTTTATTTTACTTTTTTATTTTTTGCATTTTTTATTTTATCAAACTTTGAAAAAAATCGATTTAAATTATTCAAATGCATTAATTATCTCTCGCAATTATTAAGTCTCCGTAGACGTTTATTAATTGATTGTCAATTGAAAGCGAATTCTATTTCAATAATGAACTTTAATTATGTGGAAAAAATTTTTTGTTTACTTCAAAGGAGATTTTTTATCGAAAAAAATATTTTTTTAAGGAATAAATAAAGTACCTAAATGTAAAAGGTGAAAATAGATATAAAAATTAAATACAGTAAATGTAAAAAATAAAAGAAGAAAACAAAAAATAAAGAATAATTTTACTTTCATTATTTTCATTTTTTATTCTTACTTTATTTTTTATTGTTTACATTTACTTTATTTTTTCTTAATTGTATTTAATTTTTTATATTACCTACTGCAACTTTTATTCGTTATTTACTTTCTTAAAAATATAGTTAACATAAAAAATCAAAAATCAAGAAAATACAAAAATAAAGAAAGTAAAAATAAAAAATATTTTCAAAAATTAAAAAAAAAAATTAATCAAGATTTCAATTATCTTCATAAATAACAAAATTTTTCGCCGAAATTCAGATATTTATTAAAATTCTTGTCAAAATTTCAATTATTTTCAAAAATTTTTTCTCAATTCAATGATTTTCAATAACTACTACTTTTAAAAAATTTTCCTCACAAATTCAATTATTTAAAATGAAATTTATAAATTTATAAATAAATAGAAAATTTAAAGTAAATCGTTAAAAATAAAATTTTTAAAACAATTTCAATTGGATTCCTTAAAAAATGCAATTGTTCTTAAAAATTCAATTACAATAATAAGAATTCAATTTTATTTAAAAAATTTTGATCAAATTCTTTATAGGAATTCAATTTTGAGAAACATTCAATTATTCAATAAGTTATTTATTTTTGTATTTAAATATTTGATTTCTCGCAGAATTTTCTAATAGAAATTGATTTAAAAATGAATTTATTTCAAGTTTTTATTTTTTAACATATTATTGATTGAAAAATTTCCGAATAATGGAAATTGCATAAATTTGAATTGTATGCAAGTGAGTTTTAAAAATTCTCAAAAGATTTTGTCAAAAATTAGTTCCAAATAATTTATTTAAAGAAGAATTTCAGTTAAAAATTTTTTAAAATAGTAAATATAACAATAAAAGATACAGTAAATGAAAAAAATAAAAGAAGTAAACAAAACAAAAATAAGGAATAATTTTACATTAACTATGTTTATTTTGTATTCTTACTTTATTTTTTATTGATTACATTTACTTGATTTTTTATTATTTATATTTAAGTTCTTATTTTTTTATTACTGTATCATTTATTTTTTATTTACTTTATTAAAAATATAGTAAACATAAAAAAAGTAAATACAAAAATAAAAATAGTAAAAAAAAGAATATTTTCAAAAATTAAAAAAAAATCTAGTCAAAATATCAATTATCTCTATAAATAATGAAATTATTCGCCGAAATTCGATTATTTTCAAATATTTATTCAAATTCTTGTCAAAATTTCAATTATTTTCAAAAATTTTTCTCAATTCAATGATTTTCAATAACTACTATTTTTAAAAAATTTTCCTCACAAATTCTATTATTTAAAATAAATTTTATAAATTTATAAATAAATAGAAAATGTAAAATAAACCATTAAAATTAAAATTTTTAAAACAACTTCAATTAAATTCTTCAAAAAATTCAATTATAATTTTTATAATAATAAGAATTCAGTTATTTAAAAATTTGTTTATCAAATTCTTTATAGGAATTCAATTTTTAAGAAACTTTCAATAATAATTCAATAAGTTATTAAATTTTTATTTAAATAATTGATTTCTCGCAGAATTTTCTAGTAAAAATTGATTTAAAAATGAATTTATTTGAAGTTTTTATTTTTTAATAAATTTTTGATTGCAAAATTTCCCAATAATCTAAATTACATAAAATTGAATTGTAAACAAGTGAATTTAAAAATTCTCAAAAAAGACTTTGTCAAAAATTGTTCAAAATAATTGATTTAAAGAAGAATTTTAGTTAAAAATTCTTGAAAATAATAATTAAATTATTTGTTAAATGTAAAAGGTGAAAATAGTAAATATAAAAATAAAAAATACAGTAAATGAAAAAAATAAAAAATCGAGTAAATATAAAAATAAAAATAGTAAAAATAAAAAAACACAGTAAATATAAAAAATAAGCAATCGAGTAAAGGTAAAAAGTAAATACAAAAATAAAAATACTAAAAATAAAAAAAAATAAAGTAAATATAAAAAATACAGCAAAAAATAAAAATAGAAAAATAAAAAATGAGGTAAATATAAAAAGTTAAACAGAAAAGAGAAATAATAAATTTAGAGACCTCAGGAAACTTGTGAGAAAAAGTAAGAGTTTCTCGAAAAAAGTAAAAAAGCAAAAAAGCACATATAAGAAGTTTTAGAAAGCATAAATAAAATAAACTTAAGAGAAAAGAACTTTGAAAGGATTTGTTAAAGAAATTTCAATTTTATTGAGAATTCCAATATATAGAGGAACGAGAACTTTATTGGGCAATTGAATGAAATGTTTATATGAATTGGAAAGTTCATCGATCCTTTTCCAGTATCCGCTCTAAATAAATGAAAAGAAAAGTAACAATGTAAACATTGGTGGTTGGAATGTTTTTTGTGGTTTTTGTAATTTTTTTTTTTTTTTTTTTTTTTGGAGTCTTTAACAAACGGTGGTCTGTAAATATATTTAGATATATGGAACTCGGTCGGTGATGGTTTTTCCCTCATACCTACTACTACCCCCCTACCCCCGCCCTTTTTGTCGACATTTTCTATTTGCTCTTCACTTGTCCATTCGCGAATTTCCTACGTTATATGTATATATATATATTATACTATTATCACCTTTTGTTTTACTCGCGTCTCTCTTTCTGTCTCCTCTCTCTGTCTTTCTACGATAAGATGCACAATGTATATTACAGCACTGAAGACATATTCGCCAAACCCAGAAGTATTTTCCGTAGTTATCAGTGTGTAGCTAACAATGTTTACCTATTGTATTCTCCATTCTAGATAATATCGCGTGTGTATTGTCTCTTCACTGATATTATTTTTTTTTCTCTTACTTAAAATAAACTTTTACTATTATAACATGAAAGGAAAAAAGAATTCAATTTACTAATGGAAAAAGTTTCTCGAATAAGAAGTCACTTTTTTTCTGAGAGGTATATTATAGTTGTGAATTTATTTTGGGAATATTTTTTGAATAAATATTATTTTTGTATAAATATTGGAGAATATTTTGTATAAATATTCTTGTAAAAAATTAGTGGGAATTTTGTTAATAACTTTGGTGAAGTTCACAACGTTTATCATTAATAATTTGAATTAGGAGAAGAAATGTTTTTTTAAGTAAAATTTTAATTATTTTAACTGAGATTTGAAATATCGATTTATTTAGTAAAAGAATTAATTCTAAGACTGAAGTTAGACATAAAAACAAAATAGATCTTAAAAATAGCAGATTAAAGTAAATTAAAAATTGAAAACCGTTTATATTAATTATTTAATTGTCAAATTAAAAAAAATTTTTTAAATTCTCGTCAAAATTTCAATTATTTTTAGAAATAATAAAATTCTTTTCCGAAATTCAATTATTTTCAAAAAATTTTAATAAAATTCTACATAAACATTTAATAATTATTTGCATAAATAATAATAATTCCTCAGGAATTTAATTATTTGCATTTTTTTATTTCCTTCGCAATTATTCAATTATTTTCATAAATAATAAAATTCATCGCATAATTTCAATTATTTTCATTAATAATAAAATTCATCGCATAATTTCAATTATTTTTAATACAATTTTAATCGAATTCCTCGAAATGCGTAATTATTCTTAAAATTTTTATTAAAATTCGTCGAAAGAATTCCAATATTTCAAAATTTATTGATAGAATTTTTAATGAAAATTTAATTTTAAGAAATTATTCTATTATTCAATAAATTATTTATTTTTGTATTTAAATAATTGAATTCTTGTAGAGTTTTCTAATAAAAATTGATTTAAAAATTAATTTCAGTTTTAGATAATAATTGAATTTTGGAGAAATTACTAATAATTGAATTTCGTCAAGCTTTCAAATTAAAATCTCTGAAAATTTGAATTCTTTATTTTTAAAGCATAAGCTTTAAAAATAAAATTTAGTTTAAGTTTTAGACAATAATTATTTATTATTGAAATAATGGATTTATAGAATAATTTTAAGTAACAATATTCATTACAAGAATTTAATTATGTTCAAAATTTTTTTTAAATTTTCTTCAAAATTTCAATTATTTTTATAAATAATAAAATTCTTGGCCAACATTTAATTATTTTCATAAACAATAAAAATTTCACGGGAATTCAATTATTTACAAATTTTTTATAAATTTTTTCGCAATAATTCGTTATTAATTCGTTAATTGTACGATAAAATTTGAAGAATTTTAGAGAAATTACAAATGATTGCAAAATTCAATTATTTTCAAAAGTAATAAAATTCTTCGCAGAAATTCAATTATGTTCAAAAATTTTTTAAAATTGTCGTTAAAATTTCAATTATCTTTAAAAATTATAAAATTCTTCTCCGAAATTCAATTATTTTCAAAAATTTTAATAAAATTCTACACCAACATTTAATTATTTTCATAAAATAATAAAAATTTCACAAAAATCCAATTATTTACAAATTTTTTATAAATTTCTTCGCAATATAATTCAATTATTTTTCTAAATAATAAAATTCTTTGTAGGAATGAAATTATTTTCATAAATGTAATAAAAGTAATACGAATCGCAGAATTTCAATTATTTTTAATCAAATTTTAATCAAATTCCTCGATAAATGTAATTATTATTAAAAATTTTATTAAAATTCGTCAAACGAATTCATTTATTTAAAAATTTGTTGACAAAATTCTTTATGAGAATTCAATTTTCAGAAACATTCAAATATTCAATAAATTATTTTTTTGTATTTAAATAATTGAATTCTAGTAGAATTTTCTAATAAAAATTTATTTAAAAATGAATTTCAGTTAAAAGCAAATGAATTTGGCAATTCTCAAAAAACTATTTTAAAAATTATTAAAAATAATGGATTTATAGAAAAATTTTAGTTGACACTAAAAAAATTTAATTTTGGAGAAGTTACAAATTATTCCACAAGTAATAAAATTCTTCGCAGAAATTTAATTATGTTCAAAAATAGTAAAATTTATTGTTTGTAATATTTATAATTTTATAAATTTTATAATTTGATTTATAATTTAAATATTACCTATAAGTTTTATAATAATATATTAATTATAATACAATTTATTTTTTTACTCATTTTTTATTTTTAAATTCATTTTTGAAAGAACAATTTTATTATTTTCAGTGGGAAAAGTATTTTTCTTCGTTCATTATTGATAATGAATGTTGTGAACTTAACCGTCGTTGAAAATAGCAAATAATTTGTAAATAGTAAATTTTATATTTTTTTTATCCTTAGTAATTTATTATTATAAAAATTAGTAATTTTATTTAAATGTTTTTTATTACACTAAATTGAAATTTGATGACATTGGTTGAAACTGATCTTTCATTATTTTAATCATGTTTCTTTTTTTCTTTTATCATTGGTACTTCTTTCTTCTTTTCTTATCTTTTAATTTAAGTTTTGGATATAGTTTTAATTAGGATTTGTGTTGGAGAAAAAATGAGCGGATTTAGACAATCAGAGAACTTTTGTTTTCTTATTTTTTTTTTCCTTTTTTCTCTATCAACGTCTCAGAGAGTTAACGAATGTCGTTGATCCAAAAAGTTTTATCGAAGTGAAAGCAATAAAATGGAAGTTGGTAATAATTTTCTTAGCTCTCATTGCTCGAAAATAAAATCCCCCTACGATTTATTTCTCTGGGGTGAAACCTTACTATTTAAATAATCATTCGGCAAAAGCCGATATTTATTATTCCGAATCGTATTTCTTATCCTAATGAAAGTAACTTTATATCACCAGAAAAATCTCATTTGGGAAAATATCGTTGATTAAACGGGGAAAAAGTTTTTTCGCAGAAAATATTATTTTTTTTTCTTTCGTTTTTTCTGATATCGAAATACAATATTGCAGTTTCTATATTTAGTGAGAATGCAAATGTTATATTTTTAATGAAAGAGATTAAATGAAAGGAGTTATGGATTTATATATAAATAATAGGATTTTATGAAATAATGTGCGATGGAGAAGAAAAAACTTGGTCATCGGATGATTTTTTATTAATCAGTTGAGAATGATTACTAAAAGTGGTAATAATATAAGGGAAAGAGATTTTCAAAAAATTATGCTTTTAAAATAAGAATTTGAAAATAAAAGTTAATGAAAAGCTTCGAAAAATTATATTATAAATTTTTAATATTTCTCAATAAAGTAATTATTAGACATTTTTTATTATAATTTTTTGAAATTCAATTATTTTTAATATTTTCAAGTACATACTTTCATATTTTAGATTTTCCATTAAAATTATGAAGAAATATTTTTCTTTTATATTTTTAATTAAAATTCTTTTAAAAACGATTAATTTTCCAAAAATTCTTTTATTAAATTCAATTATTTTTAAAAAATTACACTAAAATTCAATTATTTGAAAATTTTTAAATTATGTTGGTATATATCATTAAAAAATCCATTATAATAATTTATTATCTTCAAGAAAGATCATTTTTAAGATTTTTAAATTATTCGA
Organism: Leptopilina heterotoma; assembly: GCF_015476425.1. Classification (NCBI taxonomy): domain Eukaryota; kingdom Metazoa; phylum Arthropoda; class Insecta; order Hymenoptera; family Figitidae; genus Leptopilina; species Leptopilina heterotoma. Next base: position 901,372 of record NW_025111150.1, read on the forward strand.
AAATAATATGTATGCAAGAAAATAGTGGAAATAGATTTAAAAAACAATTTTCGACGAAATACTTTATTAAAACTTTTTTAAATAATTGAAATTTCTAAGAATTTTAATTGCAAATTTAGAGAATAATTAAAGTCTTAAAAATTGTAATGACAAAAATTTTTAAATGAACATTAATAAAAATTAGATTCAAAAAATTATATTAAAATATTTTTTGAAAAATTAATTCTTGGAATTTTTTTCATTATGTTTTTTAAACTTCAATTATTTTCAATATTTTCAATTACATTACTTAAAATAACTATACATACGAATTTTTTAGAATTATTATATTAAAATTTTAGAGAAATCAATCAAAAATTCTCAAAACATTGAGTAACTTTTTAATTAGTTTAAAAATTCTTTTAAGATATTTAATTATTATAATATTAATATAATACAATTATTATAATTCTTATAATTTTGTTAAATATCCATTATCTTTAAAAAAGTAAATTAAAATTTAAAAAAAAAATCCTTTTTTTAAGACTTATTAAAATTTTTGTAAAAATCGTGTATTTTCACATAATTGTATTTAAAATTCTTCAAAATTTTGATTATTTTTGAACATTTTTAAGATTTGATTATTTTCAAAATTCTTTACTAAATTTCAATTATTTGAAAATTTTTCGATTATATTACACGATTTTAATATTATACAATTATATCAAAAAATTTAATTATAATATTATAATTGAAAAATTTATTAGGCTTTCTAAAATTATTTTAAAATATTTGTAAAAAAACTAATTTTAAAAATTTTTATTCATAATTTTTGAAAAATGAATTATTTTCAACATTTTTGGATATAATTTTTCAATAATTCACCTTAATTTTTATTTTAATTTTCAAAGAGTAAAAAAGTTACAGTTATTGAAAAAAAATTGAATGTTTGTGTTTAAATAATTGAATTTTTAAAGAACTTTCAAAAATTTTTTAGAAATAATTGATTTAGAAAAGTAGTTTATTAAAAATAGTAGGGGAACATAGTCTAGGTCGGCCACCTTTTTGACTTTTGTTTATAACTTTTTTTTAAAAATGAATTTGGACAATTGAAGTATATGGTTGGAAAGTCCTGTTTAATAGGAACATTTTTTTTGTACAAAGTAAATTGACAGGTTTAAAAATGAAAAAGTTATAAAGATTTAAAAAAAAAAAATTTGTAGTCCAGGTTGGCCATTACAGTCAAGGTCGGCCATGTTTAAAATTCAAAGGGCATTAATCTTTAAAAAATAAAATATCATGTTTGGAGTTACGGAAAATTGATTCTTTATTGTTTACAGTTTGTAACTTAATGAAATAACAAAATAATAACAATAAACAATATAAAAAAATAAATATAAATAAAAAAAAATTTTGCACTAAAATATTAATAAAATTAAATAAAAATATTAATAAGACGATCAATTATATTATGAGTTATACAGAATTGCAGTTTTTGCAAATGAAGTAGCTCGTCCTCAGCTTTGCGCATTTTAAACACACAGTGGCCGACCTTGACAGTAAGTAACATTACCGAATTGTTGTAACCATAAAGAAATACGTTTCGGGATTCGATTTTTTACTTTGTTTTCCTTTCAACCATGAGTCCCACAAATTTTCTGCATACTTGCCTTGACGATTCAATTTGTTTTTTATCTTTTATTAATGGTTTTTCACATTATGCACAAAACTTTTTTTGAGCTTTTTTTGTACCGACGTCACAGAAAACACAATTTTCGATTTTCCGAAAATGTAATTGAACAAAAAGTTAGGTTTCACTAAGACAAGCTTCGACAAAAATGCGCGTAGGTGGCGCTAGTGAACTTGACAAAAAAACGCGAGTGGCCTACCTAGACAGTAGACCAACCTTGACTACATTCCCCTAATACTAAAGGATAATATTAAATTTTGGAAGGATTATAATTTTTAAAAATTGAATTTGTGTGTTTAAAGGATTGAATTTTGGAGAAGTTACATTATTAAAAAATTGAATTTTTGTGTTTAAATAATTGAATTTTTAAAGAATTTTTTTTTTTTGAATTTGTGTGTTTAAAGAATTGAATTTTGGAAGAGTTACAATTATTTTTAAAAAATTGAATTTTTGTGTTTAAATAATTGAATTTCGGAAGGGTGCAATTATTTTTAAAAAATTTAATTTTTGTTTTTTGAATAATTATATTCTCAAAGAAAATTATTAAAAGTAGTTGATTTAGAGAAGAAATTTATTAAAAAAATAAATTTTAGAAAATAAAATAAAATTTTGAAAGGATTACAGTTTGAGAATTACTGAAAGTGTCAATAATCTAATGGAAAGTAATTTTTTTTTTAAAAAATCCTATTTTGACTTTGATGTTTGTCAGGGAGGGTTGCCCAGTTGGTCCAGGATTCACGCTGAGCAAAGTGTTTTCCCTGAGACCTCTTCTTGCCAACAACAAAAACAAATTTGGGCTTGCCCTCGACGGCCAGCTCAAGCACGAAGACACCAATTTGGCGTCCAGCACGCTGTAAGATTGATCATTCGATTCAAATCTATATCAGTTAAACATCTAAAATATCTAAATGCCAGAATTCAATCTGAATTTCTAATTTTCTCAGCTTCCGTTTCATGGGAATTATTATTCTACATTTGTAAAAAAAAAATCTGCATCAACAATTTTGTGTTTCAAATTTTAAAAAAAAAATTATAACTATTTTTAAATTTGTATTCGTACATCCAGTTATATATTTGATAATTTATAAATTTTTATTTAACATTCGTAGAAATTTTCTATATTTAAATTAATTAAATTTAAATTTGTTCTAAATTTGAATTTTGTTTTAAATTTATATTTCGGTTTCTTTATTAAATATTTACTGCATACTGAAAAGATAATTAATCAAATCGAATAGACAAATATTTACTTGGACCAAAACATTAAAAATAAATAAACTTTTTCAATATACTGTGACCCAAGAATCAAGATGAAAAATTAATGAACTTGATATAAAAATAGAGTAGAGATTTATCTGCTTTATTCGTAACAAGAATTTTCGAAAATATTAATCTAAACGAGCGTTTGTATATTAGAATGATTGAAATGATTATGTAAAGTCGTTGGGGTTGTAAAATGCATGGAATACATTACCACTCTCTTTATAAAGCTTTAAATATTATATCTGTTGGTTTTCATGGGTTCTTAGTTTTCTTATATTAGCATATCAAAAATTCCTTTCCAAATCTCTATTTTGCATTTCCACCCCAATTTGTACCAGATATATATATATATAAAGCAATTCATTTCTTTTGAAAGAAAAAAATGTATTCTATTTTTAAATTCTATGTAAATCGACACATAATTTGAAATCATTTTAATATTAAAATAAACAATTTGCTCTCGATAATACAAAAATGGAAGATGCATGATATAACCTTCGAATGTAGAATAGTAGGAATAGAATATTCAAGTAGGGTTACGGTTAAAAATTTATTTATAAATGTAACAGAATACAAAATAAGTGACTTGAAAAAATTTTAACAGTTTACTGAAAAAACATTAATCCGAAGAAGAAAATAATTTTCAATAGATTTGTTTATTAACTTAATCCATATAAAAAAATATCTTTGATTTTAAACTATTATTTCGAATATTATTTTTTTGAAATAAATTCAAAAATACATTCTGGTTTGGTTTCAACTAAACAATAGATTTAAAACAGGAAATCTAGTTTCATTTTTGTTTTAGAATTATGGTACAAAATAAAATAAAAAAGAGTAATGCAGAAGTTACAATAATAAATAGAAATGGAAAAAATGTATTTAGGGAAATTTTTCCTTTTTTTTTTTGATAGAAAAATTTAGGAGAATTGTAGAGACAATGTTTAGAATCGTAACCCTGACGAATACTCCATAAAATTATCATAATCAGTTAAATGTGCCATGATACACAAATTGAAAAATTATTTACTTATTCTGGATTCTTCATCTCATTAGCTCTCTCGCTTAATGCAAATTTTTTCCATGTTTCCAAATTTTCCTTCTTCTATAAAACTGTGTGAATGTTTAATTTCGCATAATATTAAGATTTAAAAAATGGCTTTAGTTTATGCATAAGTTATTTTCCCCACGTGACAGTCTAGCAGACAATTAAATGTTTTTGGGTTCACTCTCATTGAATTACTTGAAAATTTGTAATATTATATAATTTATTCGTACAAAGTTTCAAAAAATCAACTTTTTCAGGGAAAACAATTGTTTATTTGCTGGAACAATTGTTTTTATTTCTTTTGACATAAAATTCATTGAATATGAAGTACATTTGACATTAATTCTCATAAGATTAATATGACGCAAATGTCATTTGACATTAAAATTCATTTAATATAAACTTTATTTCTTATTTGACATGAAATTCAATTAGCATAATACCCATTTGACTTAAGAATCACTTGACATAACTTTCATTTAACATAAAAATCACTTAAAATTAATTTCAATTAACGTAAATTTTCTTTACACAGAAAATTCATTTGACATAAAGTTCATTTGATTTAAAATAAAATTCTTTTCATATAAATTTTATTTGCCATGAGAATCACTTGAAATAATTTTTATTTAACATAACAATCACTAAACATAAACTTTAATTTCAATTTTCATTTGATACAAAATTCACTGGACAAAATATTTGTTGAACATAGATGTCATTTGACATTAAAATAACGTGAGATACATTTAATTTTAACATGAAATTAATTTGACATAAAGTAAATTTGCCTTAATATTTATTCAACATAAAATTTATTTGATATAATTTTTGACATAAAATTCTTTTAACATAAAATTCATTTGACATAAAAGTCATTTAACATAAATTTTATTTGACATAAAATTCACTTGGCATAAATTTCATTTGACATAAAAATTACTTGACATAAATATCATTTGGCATAAGATTTATTTTATATGAAGTCTATTTGACGTAAAATTCGTTTTAAATAAATGTCATTCGACACAAAATTCAAGTGATTCAAATCTCATCTTGACATAAAAATCATTGGTCATTTGATATAAAATTCAATTCATTTTAACATAAAATTCATTCGTTATTTCATGTCAAATTTAATTAATTTGACATAAAATTCATTTCAGAAAAATTTTATTTTACATAATTGTCATTTCAGACAAATTACATTTGACAGAAATTTCAATTGAAGTAAAGTTAATTTCACATTAAATTCACTTGACCGCAATTTTATTTGACATAAAATTAATTTAACATAAACTTTATTTAACGTAAAATTCATTTTAAATAAATATTATTTGACATAAAAGTTCTTTTGACATTAAAGTCATTTAACAAAAATTTTATTTGATATAAAATTTACTTAACATAAATTTCATTTTGACATAAAATTCATTGGTCATTTTATATAAAATTCAATTCATTTTAACATAAAATTCATTCATCATTTGATGTCAAATTCAATTAATTTGACATAAATTTAATTTCAGACAAATTTTATTTGACATAAATTTCAATTGAAATGAAGTTAATTTCACATTAAATTCACTTGACAGCAATTTTATTTGACATAAAATTCATTTAACATAAACTGTATTTAACATAAAATTCAATTAGCATAATACCCATTTGACTTAAGAATTTCTTGGTATAATTTTCATTTAACTTAAAAATTACAAATAAATTTCAATTTACGTAAGTTTTATTTGATAGAAATTCATTGGACAAAAAATTCGTTGAATATAAATAGCATTTGACTTAAAATTCATTTGACATTAAATTCTTTTGGTATAAATTTTATTTGACATAAAGTTCATTTTATATGAAGTCTATTGGACGTAAAATTCATTTTAAATAAATATCATTTGACATAAAATTCAATTGATTTAAATTTCATTTTGACATAAAATTCATTCGTCATTTGATGTCAAATTGAATTAATTTGACATAAAATTCATTTCAGATAAATTTTTTTTGACATAAATTTCAATTTATGAATAAAATAAAATAAAGTTATTTTGACATAATTCTTATTTTACATTAAATTCACTTGTCAGAAATTTTATTTGACACAAATTTTACTTAACATGAAGAAAATTATCGTGTTGATTCACCACGCTGAATATAAATTTATTTTAGTTAAATAACATTGTCAATCAACAAAATATTGTAAACATGTTTATTACTTATTTGAAGAGTTTCATTTCCTGAGTTGAATGAAAAAAACAAAACTTGTTTATCTTTACCCGTTCAAAAGATATGAGCATTTAAACAATTTTGATCAATATTGTATCTTATAAATAAATAATTATTTTTTCCCAAAAGTAAATGCATCCCATATAAATAAACAATTAGTTTGTCCCAAAAAGTTGATTTTCTGAAACTTTTAACGAATAATAAATAAAATATTACCAACTTTCAGAGTAATTCGATGAGAGTGCTCTGAAAACATTTAATTATCTTGTGGACTCGCATATCTATACTTTATTTTTATTAGTCTTAAATAAAATCACTGACACGTAATGCTGACATTATCAAATGAATTTGCTATTCAACAAATAAAATATGATTTGCACCTATGAATAAAATAGGAAGATTGCATGTCTGAAAAAGAGCACAGACATTAATGTAGTGCGGAGGGTTTTAAATTCACCTCGTGATATTCAACAAAAAATTTAAGCGCATTTAAAGTGTAATGCAGTAAAGCAGAGAGATGAAGGAATCGGAAATCCACATTTTGCATCTACTCTCATTTAAGAATCTGAATTATATAAAGATTCCAGTGAAAAGTTTCATTTTCAGAAAATTCACTTTAATCTTTTCCGTGAAATTAAAAAAATTTTCTTTCATTTTCTTTTGAATCAGAATTGACCGCACTTTATTATTTATTATTTTTGTAAAATTAGATTTAAAGGAAAAAATGTAGAAAAAACATTTTTAATTTCTAAACTTTAATAATGAATAAAAAGTGAATAAAAATTGAAGTATATGGTAATAAGATGTAAAAAGTTATAATAAAATAAAATGAGAAGGAAAAAAAAATTGAAAAACTTTTCACGTAAATCTTTCAGATTTCTATTTACATATCTCATATTCTACTTATTCACCTGTCATGAATGATATAGAATACTTGAAAAATATTGAAAGCTCTCTCTCTCTCTTAAAGTCAATCGTTTGAAACTTCTTTTTTTTTACACAAATTACATTCTTCATTATTTGTCATTCACGCATGAAAATTTAGTAAGCAAGAAAAAAATGTTTGGCTTTGCATTTTGTCATTTTAAATTTAAATTGAAACACAAAAAAACTTGATTTACAATCACGTGGATTTAATTGGGAATTTTATTTATATTTTATGGATCTCTGCAAAATGGAATTGTGACGCGCTCTAAAGAAAGGATACGCTGAAAATAAATTTGTTTCAAATTTCAATTAACCGATTGTGTCTATTATCGAATAAATATTTACTTGAATCAAATGTTATTTTTATTTAAGTAAAATTAAATTGTATTTAAAGATTTAAACCAATAATTTCAGCTCAATTGAAACAAATACGATTTAATTGATTTGAATAAAAATTATTTGCACTTCAAGTACCTAAATATTTAATATTTAAATTATTTATTTAATATTCAAACGTTTAATTTAAGAATCAAATAAATTTTTTTTCTGTATGTGAAAAATTATACTTCGTAGGTATTTATAATAATTTGATTTTTTTTTTAATTTTGTGAAATAAAAAACAATTTTTTTCGAATATTAATTCGGATTTGATAAATACGAAAGAAGTAAAACCAAAAACATTTATGATCAACAATTGAATAAAATTTCTTTTTCTCAATGAAAATAATAAACTTTTTCTCAGTTTCACGTAGTTTTTACACTTTTCAGGATCACAGTTAATCCCCTTTTTTCTCTTTTTCACTTTTTTCTTCTCTTAAATTAATAAAATCTTCTAAAACCACATAAAATTATGCATATTCTCTTCTATTTAAGTACCAAGAAGAAAAAGATTTTTATTTTTTGTAAACTTTGGGAAAATTTTAGTTTCTCGAGATTTAATATTCTTTTTTTATAAAAAATTTATTTTTTCCGAGCTTTTAAATTCGTAAACTTTTTTATACGAGGGTATAAGAAATATAAAATAACTTTTATTAATGATAAAGTAAAAACTCAAACTTTTTAGAATTTATTATGGCAACTTGAACTATTTTTAGAATAAATTTTACTAAAATAAATAAATTTAAATTAAATAAGTAAATGAATAAATAAACCTATATGCTTTACTAATTTTTATTTAAATTTACTTTGAATATTGTAAAATTTGAAAATTATATTTTGTATAAAAAAAAAACAAGTAAAAAACTATTTTTTATTAAAAATTATTATTTCCAGAGTAAATTTACCTAATTTTTTTGACAGAATTAATTTAATATTAAATTTTGAAAATTAAATTTTGTATAAAAAATATTAAAACAAGTAAAAAACTATTCGTTATTAAAAATTGTTATTTCTAGAGTTTTCTTAATTTTTTTGACAGAAATTTTCTTCGGAAATAATAAAAGTTATTCTGGAAATAATAATTTTAAGTAACAAATTTAACAATTTCTGTAAAAAATTTTATTGAGTTTTTCTGAAATAATTTACTTCGGATGTAGAAAAATTCATTAAATTTTATATAGAAAAAGTAGAATTGTAACGAAAATTTTAATTCAAAATTTAAAAAAATTGCAGACTATTTTAAAAGAGAATAAAAAATATCTTTCAATAATAAAAAGTCTGAATTGAAAAAGTTAGAAATATTAAAAAAAAAAGTAAAAAAAACTTTAAAATAAACTGTATTCCCTATAGTAAAATAATTTTTTTACTTAATTAAAAAATCCACCTTTTTAAACTGAATCTTCTTTTTAAAAATTAAAATCCCTTTCTTTATCCAATTTTAATGAAAAAATTACTGTGATCTCTGTTTTTTGATTAAAAATTTTTCTTTTAAAAATTGTTGCATCAAGAAACAACTTTGTAAAAAATTCTTTTGTCTAAAAGTTATTAAAAAGTTCAGAAAAATATTGTTTTCTCTAAATCGTTGATAATAAACGTTGTAAACTTCACAAAAGTCTATAATCAACGATTCAAGGAAAAATTTTTTATAAATTTTTTTCTAAAAAAATACTTTACATATAGTTTTTTGATCAATAATTTAAAAAAAAAAGTAAAGAAAAAATTCTATTGTTTTCGGCGAGAAAATTTTTTTTTTTTAAATTCTCTCTAAATTTTAATTAGTTAACAAAAATTAATTTGATAGTTAAAAAATCAGTCACTAATTTAAATTAGTAAACATTTTTACCAATTTAAATTTATACAATAGACTTTTTATTTGCTTCAATAAATTTTATTTGGTTATTATATTTATTTGAATTTGAACCAAATAAGAATAATAATAAAAATTTTTATTTGGTTCAAAATTCAAATAAACATTTTATTTGTGTCGAATGAAACTTTTATTTAAAACAAATAAATAACCTATTTGTCCTTTAAATCTGAATTGGTTAAAAATAACTAATTTGATAGTAAAAATTCAATCACTGATTCAAATAAAGAATTTTACTAATGAAATAGTTAATGATGACTAATTAGTAGTTAAATTCATTTTTAGTTTATGAAAAAATAACTGAAATTTTTGGTAATTAATTTAATTTGACTGTTTGTTATTTTTTATTAATAATTAATAACTTTCTCCTAATAGTTTGTTATTTTTTACTAATTGCTAAAAATTCAGTTACGATTTTACTATTAATTAGTTATTTTTATCTAATTCAGATTTAGAGAGTGGCTCTGAAACAGATATTTTATTTAACTCAAATAATTATTTGGTTTAAATAAAATTTTTCTCTGGGTGTAAAACTAAAAGTACCGATTGAATTAGTAAAAATTCTACTAAAAATAATAATAATACCTAATAATAATAATAATACCTAATAATAATAATAATAATAATAATAATAATAATAATAATAATAATAATAATAATAAATAATTTTTATTATTTATTATATATTAAAATAATAGTTTCTACTTAAATTTAGAGAGTATATAATTTTGAATTTTTCGAAAAAAATATCTTCTCTATTGGAGAAGATATTTATATTTATCGTGTAATATTTTTCTCGATAATTTAATAAATCAAAAGTTTATTGATTTTAGTTGTTCAAATATAGAAATTTATACCTAATAATAAAGATGATTTATTTTTCTCGCAATTCCGTGAAATCTGGTGATTATTGTCTACTTGATATAAAACTTTCAACAATCAATTTACTTTTATGAAATACACGCACACAGCCCTTTTCAGAAATTTATACGAAATAAATTTTTCCACACCCTGTTCATAAATTTTTAAAAGGGTCAACCATATACGTAATATTGCTGTAGGTTTCACCTCATTTATTTCGGTTTTATTTTTATATTTTTTGACGTCCTCTTTTTTTTATAATACATTCCTCCGAGAAAAATAAAGGAAACACAAAAATATTGTTTCATTGTGTTGAAAAAAGATCGTTGAAGCGATCATTCTAATATAAAGCTGAAAGCATGAGAAGCAATATGTACCATATACGTGACCGTGTCCATAATCTCCATCTCTTTTCATATGCATGATACTTTTTTAGTCTTGTATCTGTTTAGCTACCAGAACTTTGCATGATTCTCATATTGCACTGCTTCCGCTTTTTTTTTCTTTTTCTTTCCGTTTTGCTCTGAAGTTTTTCAGAATTATAACGGATTCATTAGGATAATGTACTACACTCGAGACATTATCTTAATAGAGTAAAAAAAAAATCGAATCGAAAATGTAATTTAAAAATAAGTAGGTTAGAGTAAAAAATTTTTTTCTGTGAGTTGAATTTTATTCCGGAAAATTGAACTTTCGTGTCTATTTTTACTTTTTCAGTTTTGAGTAAAAATGAATTTTTTTTACACTGGAAAAAAATTTATTTGATTCAAACAATCAATTACTTGACTATCGTTTATGATCAACAATTGAATAAAATTTATATTTTTCTCAATTTAAATAATAAAGTTTTTAAATAAAAAAAAAATTATTTGATTCAAAGAACCAATTACTTGACAATATCAACTACTTGACTATTATCAATTAAATATTTACTTGGATCAAATAATATTTATTTAAATCATATAAATTTTTGTTGAACCAAAAATTTCAGTATTTGAAGAAAATTTGAATTGAACCATTTAATTTGACACCAATAAAAATTATTGGATTCCAGTAAATATTTAATTGATAATAGTCAGGTAATCGGTTAATTGAATCAAATGAATTTTGTAAACACAAAATTTATTTTTTTTACCTTAAAAACATTTTTTAATTTTTAGTGTTCATCGTAAACTTAAAGAAAAATATTTTGTTAACAAAAAATATTAAAAATTTTTTTTCTGAACCAAAAAAATTTGTAATTTGTAAGCGAAAAATAATTTTTAAAATAAATATTCGAATAAATAATGTAGTAAGCAATAAAATAAATTGGAATTTTCACTTTGAAATTTGATGAAGAAAATATATTAATTGACAGAAATTATTGAACAAAAACGATTGTTTCCCGTGAGATAAATGAGACAATTGATTGGAATCGTTGCTTTTGCTTTTGTTTTTGCACCCATTTATGAAGCATTTAACAATTATATTGCCAATGCTGACTTTTGTAGTTGCAATAAAAGTGTGACATTTCACTTTTTACTCTTTTTTTTTTTTTATTTTTTATTGAAAAGTGTGAGTGTAATAATCATTTCATGTTGAATGCGCTTTTATGGGAATTGTGTGGCTTCCATTATATTTGTAGTTATAGAAGTGTTTGCTTTTGTGTGAATAGTCGACATGATAAATTACTGACATCGCTGTTTTCTAACAGTTTGACAGATTCGTCGCAACGCGAGAACCTTGGAATTATCGTTCAATATAAAGTCAAAGTGAAACTTTGTCTTGGAGCATTAGGAGGGTAAGTGTAGTACATTCTTTTTCTCTCTTATTTATTTCTTTTACGCCGATTGTAATCTATAAATAAAAAAAATAAAAACAATATTATGGAAAAAAATTAAATTGATAAATCTTGTGTTATTGAAGATTAGAAAAGAGAAGGTAGTAAAAATTTTGAGATAAGAAAATTTATAATCGTTTTCTGTAAATTATTATTATTATTATTATTAATTACTAATTATTAAAATTAAAAATTGATTTTTCATTTAAAATACCTTTTTTTTATTATTTATTATAATTAATTTTTCTAATTATAACATTTGTTTTCTTCATTGTTTGTCATCTTGAAACGAGAATACACTTCGGTAGTTTGAATTACATTGATTTAATTTGAAATTGTCTCAGGGAGTTGGTTGCTGAATTGCCATTCACTCTAATGCATCCAAAACCGGAAGAGGAAGAACCAGAGAGGATAGTTGTGGAACCTCCGAGTCCTGTACATAACAACAATGCAAATAATAAAGATGAGAACCTGATTCAGTTGGACGCGTAAGATAAATTTACTGTTATTTTTATTTTTTATTTTCAAAAGAAATTTAATTAATCTCAAACATTTCATGAAGTGCGTTAATTATTTATCTCTTTCGAGGCGAATTTCTTCAGAAACTTTTGCCAAGACTATATTCTCGAATTTAAAGAAACATTTATTTTTACCGCAGATAAGTATTTTAGTTTTCGATTTTATATTTTTATTTTATTCGAACAAATAGTTACAATTTTCCAAGTGTTTGCAATGTACAAATGAACGAATTTTTTAAAAATATTTTCAAAATGCAAAAATACTACAGAATTAAATTAAAAATAAAATAAATTCAAGGTTTATAGGAAATAATTAATTTTCATAAAACTCTTCAAGAGGATTCGAAGCTCGAAAGAATTCAATTACTGTAAAGAATTCAATTAATTTCAATACAATTTAAATTAGAAATCACTACAGAATTCAATTACTGGAAAGAATTCAATTATTTTCAATACAATTTAAATTAGAAATCTCTAAAGAATTCAATTACTCAAAAGAATTCAATTATTTTCAATACAATTTAAATTAGAAGTCTCTAAAAAAATTCAATTACTTCTAAAAATTATAATACAACTAGCCAAACTATCCGCGCGCAAGCGCGCGGGAATGTTGTATGGGGCTGCTTATTTTAAACAATTTAAAAAATTTTAAAGAAATAATTATTATAACCTAACAAAGAGATTTAACTAACTAAAATTTAAATAATTTCACTCAATGGTCTCAATTTAAATAGAATTTACATTACTAGACTTAAACTATGGCTAGAACAATTACAATTAGTATCTGGGTCATCTTTTGCATTGCTTATTGTATAAAGCCATTTTAAATTAAATACTTTTCAAAGAAATAATAATTATTACACAATGAAAAAAGTTTTACTTGAAATAGCGATAAGTTTCTCTAGAATAACGAAAGTATTAATTGAAGCACTGAAAAATTTCGCTACTAAAGTGAAATCTGTAGTTCATCCAGCTAAATATTTTTTGCCGTGCATAACGAAAAAAGAATTAAATTAACATCAGATTTTCTACATTCAAAAAAAACGAATTCAAATAGAAATTAATCATTTTACAACTTAACCAAATTCACCACAGAAATCACTGAATTCGATAATTTAGAAGAAAGTCAGACAAAAGCAGGGTTCCTACAGAATCTGGAAAATCATGAAAATGGTATGGAATTTTTAAAAGGCTTCTGGAAATCAGGGAAATCATGGAAAAGGCCTGGAATTTTTAAAAGTTTCTAAATTTTTTCAGTTTTCCATTTTTTTTCTTGAATAAAAATTCAAATAATAATAAAGCTAAATGGCATAAAAGACAAAAAAAAATGTTGAATTTTAAGCAATTCGATTTTTCGGATTTTTGATAATTTTTAATAATTTTTGATTTTTTACCAAAGAGTCGAGACAATTTAATAAGTAAAGTATTTTCCAAAAGCACAAAAATAATGAAGCTAAATCCCATAAAAGAGAAGAAAAAATGTTGAATTTTAAGAAAATCGAATTTTTGAATTTTTTCGAATTTTTGATAATTTAAATTTTTTACCAAAGAGTCGAGACAATTTAATAAGTAAAGTATTTTCCCAAAGCACAAAAATAATGAAGCTAAATCCCATAAAAGAGAGGAAAAAATGTTGAATTTTAAGAAAATCGGATTTTTGAATTTTTTCGAATTTTTGATAATTTTAGATTTTTTACCAAAGAGTCGAGACTATTAAATAAGTAAAGTATTTTCCAAAAGCACAAAAATAATGAAGCTTAATCCCATAAAAGAGAAGAAAAAATGTTGAATTTTAAGAAAATCGGATTTTTGAATTTTTTCGAATTTTTGATAATTTTAGATTTTTTACCAAAGAGTCGAGACTATTAAATAAGTAAAGTATTTTCCAAAAGCACAAAAAGTAATGAAGCTTAATCCCATAAATGAGAAGAAAAAATGTTGAATTTTAAGAAAATCGGATTTTTGAATTTTTTCGAATTTTTGATAATTTTAGATTTTTTACCAAAGAGTCGAGACTATTAAATAAGTAAAGTATTTTCCAAAAGCACAAAAATAATGAAGCTAAATCCCATAAAAGAGAGGAAAAAATGTTGAATTTTAAGAAAAACGGATTTTTGAATTTTTGATAATTTTCGATAATTTTAGATTTTTTACCAAAGAGTCGAGACAATTTAATAAGTAAAGTATTTTTTAAAAGCACAAAAATAATGAAGCTAAATCCCATAAAAGAGAGGAAATAATGTTGAATTTTAAGAAAATCGGATTTTTGAATTTTTTCGAATTTTTGATAATTTTAGATTTTTTACCAAAGAGTCGAGACTATTAAATAAGTAAAGTATTTTCCAAAAGCACAAAAATAATGAAGCTTAATCCCATAAAAGAGAAGAAAAAATGTTGAATTTTAAGAAAATCGGATTTTTGAATTTTTTCGAATTTTTGATAATTTTAGATTTTTTACCAAAGAGTCGAGACTATTAAATAAGTAAAGTATTTTCCAAAAGCACAAAAAGTAATGAAGCTTAATCCCATAAATGAGAAGAAAAAATGTTGAATTTTAAGAAAATCGGATTTTTGAATTTTTTCGAATTTTTGATAATTTTAGATTTTTTACCAAAGAGTCGAGACTATTAAATAAGTAAAGTATTTTCCAAAAGCAAAAAAATAATGAAGCTTAATCCCATAAAAGAGAAGAAAAAATGTTGAATTTTAAGAAAATCGAATTTTTGAATTTTTTCGAATTTTTGATAATTTAAATTTTTTACCAAAGAGTCGAGACTATTAAATAAGTAAAGTATTTTCCACATGAAAAAGCTTGACATTAAAAAATAAAAAATGCTAATACTTAACCCACAAAATTTAATTTTCAAAACAAACAAATGAATGCAGATAATTTGCTAACGGAAAGGAACTTACGATTATTATAATGTATTCTTTAAAACAATACAATTATTTTCATAAATACTAAAATTTCTCAAGAAAATTCAATTCTTTCTAAAAATTTGAAGAAATTTTTTTTCTGAAACTCAATTATTATCTTCAATATACAAATATAATAAAATTTCTCGAAAGAATTTAATTATTCTCAAAAAATTTTCTTTTTCGAAAGAATTTAATTATTTGCAAAAATTTTTAGAATGAATTCAATTATTTTCAATACAATTTTAATTAAATTTCTCACAAAAGAATTCAATTGTTTTCATGAATAATAAAATTTATTTAAAAAATTCTTTACAAGAATTTATCTATTTTTACAAATAAAAATTTTTTTTTAAAAATTCAATTATTTAAAAAATTTTTGAAAAATTCTTTTTCAAATTTAATTATTTAACTAAATAATAAGATTTTTTTTGCTAGAAATCAATTTTTTTCAACATAAAAATTTAATAGAATTTCTCCAAAAAATTCAATTATTCTCAAAAATTTTGATAAAATTTCTTGAAAGAATTCTTCACAAGAATTCATTTCTTTTCTTAAATAAGAAAATTTCTCAAAAAATTCAATTATATTTAAATATTTTAATAAAATTCTTCAAATTCAATTAATTAACAAAATACTTTAGTATTCAATTATTTTTCATTAAATTCTAATCAAATTTCTTCAAAAATTCAATTATTTTTAAAAATTTTATAAGAATTTTTTTTAAATTCAATTGTTTTTCTTAAACTAATTAAATATTTCTATAGAATTCGATTATTTGTATGAATAATAAAATTTGTTGAAACAATTCTTCACATGAATTTATTTTTTTTCTTAAATAAGAAAATTTCTCAAAAAATTAAATTATTTTTAAAAGGTTTAATAAAATTCTTCAAATTTAATTACTTGGTTAAACAATAACATTCTTCTTTAGTATTCAATTAATTTTAATTCAATTCTAATAAAATTTCTAGAAAGAATAAAATTATTTTAGAAAGATTTTATAAGAATCTTTTTCAAATTCAATTATTTTTCTTAATCTAATTTAATATTTCGATAGAATTCAATTACTTGTATGAATAATAAAATTTGTTGAAACATTTCTTCACATGAATTTATTTCTTTTCTTAAATAAGAAAATTTTTATTTTTAAAACTTTTAATAAAATTCTTCAAATTTAATTACTTAATTAAATAATAAAATTCTTTTTTAGTATTCAATTAATTTTAATTCAATTCTAATAAAATTTCTATAAAGAATAAAATTATTTTCAATGTAATTTTCATTAAATATCCCAAAAGAATTCAATTGATTTCATAAATAATAAAATTTCTTCAAAAATTTAATTATTTTCCTAAATATATAAAATTTTTCAAAAAATTTTGATTTTTAAAAATTTTAATGGAATTATTCAAATTTAATTGGTTTTAACAATTTTAATAAAATTCTTCAAATTTAATTAGTTTTTTAAAGAATAACATTTTTTGCTGGAATTTTCAGAAAAATATTGATTTTTGAATCATTTGAAAACTATTGGAATGAAATTAAAAAATAAAATTCAACACTTCTAGAAAGAAATTAATTTTCTAAATTATCAAATAATATTTTCTATAACAAAATTCAAATTCTAACGAAACAAAAAAACGACGTTCTTTTTAACCTTTCGAATCTTTAGGAACATAAAATTAATTCTTAAATTTATTTAAAAAAATCATCGATTTTTGAATAATTAGAAAAAATCGAAAAAAAATAAAGACTAAAATTTTGTATATTTTTTACAGTGAAGAGGCAGGAGACGACGATATAATATTCGAGGATTTCGCACGTCTGAGGTTGAAAGGAGAAGGTGATGCTTGACCAAACGAACAGAACGGTTGTACCTGTACGGCACGATAAATTGTATTAGTTTTCTCTCGTTTTTTTTTCATTAATATCAACATCTCAATATTCGAATTCAACGACTGTGGAGAAAACTGGTCTGAAAAACTCAGGGTTCGCCACAATTCAGGTAATCAGATCCATTCAGGAGAGGTTGACAATTAGAAAAAAGACTTTTAATTACAACCTTACAATTTAAAAGAAAAAAAAAAATCCAAAGTAATATTGCATTCAACGTTATGAAGGATTCTTGAACTAGACTTTAAATCGCTTTTTAAAAATTGAGACAAACTCTCTGTTTTTTGAACTTGAAAAATAGTACCTAAATATAAAAAAAATAGTTCTAAAAATAGTTCTAAAAATAGTTCTGAAAATAGTTCTAAAAATAGAACAAAAATATCAACTCGGAGAGTAAAGTTAAAAATTTTAAGGGCAATTAGACTTTATTTTTATTTGGGGAAAATTTGTTTATTACTAAATTATTTAATGAGAAGTTTGCCTCTCGTGTTTTTAATTAATTGAGTGAAACGATATTTTTTTTTTTGTACATAAAGAAGATTATTGACTAGCACGCAAGGTCTGTGTGTTTAAAAGAATTTTATTTCAGTATTTTTAATATTATTTATAATAAGTAATGTTTTACGCAACAGACCAAAAGTGGCACAAAAAAAAAACTTTTAAACGAATTTTTCTTTTTACAAAAAGTAACGGCACAAAAAAAAACTGAAAAATATTTTTTGCAGTCTCGTAAGACTATAAACATGGCAGAGAATATATTGCCACACAAAAGGACGAATTTTAAAATGTATATTGTAAAATGTCGAGTAAATAATTGAAAATGTAATTTTCATTTCTCGACTTGTTGTTCATCGATTGGCTCCCGGTTGTGTTTCGAATATGAAGTTTTTAATCCCACCGGAAAATCGGGGATTTTACTCAAGCCAACTTTGTTCAAAGTACAAGTGGAAATCCTTTCACGTTCGAATCGGATTAGAGTCTAAATTTTGAAAGTGCTTGCATGCTTTGCCGTTCGAACTTATACCAGTTTACTTGTGATTCAGAACTCGAAAATCTCAAATTGGAGATCGGCCAAGTCTCAAGGCTTAAGTATTTTTTTCAAAACGAACAAAAAAAAAGAATTGTTTTACAAATAAGAAATGAATTTTTAATATTTGACAATTTTATGAAATAAGTATGACAACTTGTAATAATGTTTCAACGATTTGTTCTCGTCTGTATAATGTAATAGTTCTACAATTTATTGTCTACGGTCACAATATGAGACACGACTGGAGATTAAAATGAAACTTGCTTAAGACTTAGATTTCGTTTCGTTAAAAGAAGAAAATTTCACAAGTCAGGGAAATAAAATCGGGGAAGAAAATGAAAATAATCAAAGTTTCACACAATAGATAAAAATTTCTCTCTGAATTTGCTATTAATCGCTCAATTAAAGGATTGCACAGTTTTTTGATATAATAGTTTTTTTATTAGAGCTTTTCTACTTTATTTACAATTTTGAAGAAAATAAATATTGTTTTAATTCGTTCTTTCTCTACTGATAATTTTCAGCTTTGCTTTCATTAATTTACAAGATTTTTTATGTCCTCAAAGTTCTGAACGTGTTCAAATGAATGAAATTAATGTTTTTCTCCATGAAATTAAAATTTTATTGCAATAAAAAATTCTATAAATTTTAATGAATTGAAAGAAAAAATAATAATAAAAATTAAAATTTTAATTAACTTTCTTGTAGATTTTATTGCGTCACGTATTAAAAAAATAAATTACAAAGATTCTAAATGTTTAATTTTGTTTCTGCTTTTTATAACAAACAGTCTTTTTTATATTGTTTTATTTTTTCATATTTCTTATAAAATTCTTTTTGAAACTGAATTTTTCAATTTATTGAAAATTCTCAAAAGAATTTAATTATTGTTAAAAATTTTAATATAATTCTTCTAAAGAATTCGATTATTTTTATAAATAATCAAATTTCTTGAAAGAATTCTTCAGAAGAATTTATTTGTTTTTATGAATAAACTGTCTAAAAAAATTCAGTTTTACATATTTTTGAAAATTGTAATAAAATTTTTCTTCAAAATCAATTATTGTCGTAAATAACTAAAATCTTTTACTGAAATTCTATTATCTTTAATGTACAGATTGAACAAATTTTTTCGAAAGAAACAAAATATTTTTAGAAATTTTTATAAAATTTTTCATAAGAATTGAATTATTTTCAAGAATTTTAATAAATTTGTTCGTAAGAATTAAATTATTTTTAAAAGTTTTAGTAAAAATTTTCATTCGAATTCAATTATTTTAATAAATAAGAAAATTACTTGAAAGAATTCTTCACAAGATTATATTTATTTTTTTTAAATAAAAAAATTCAAATTTTAATTCAATTTTAATCTAATTTGTCCAAAGAATTCAATTATTTTCAAAAATTATAAAATTTCTTGCCAGGATTCTTCACAAGAATTTATTTTCTTAAATAAGAAAATTTCTCAAAAAGTGCAAAGAATTTTAAATATTTTAATAAAATTCTTCTTCAAATTTAATTACTTTACTAAATAATAACATTCTTCTGTAGTATTTAATAATTTTTAATTCAATTTTAATGAGATTTATCGAATTAATTCAATTATTTTCAATTCAATTTTAATAAAATATCTCGAAAAAATTGAATTATTTTTATGAATAATAAAATTTCTCAAAAAAATCAATTATTAAAAAAAAATTTAAGGAAATTCTTCTTCAAATTCAATTATTTTTCTAAATAGTAACATTTTTTCAATTATATTTTAATTATATTCAATTTGCAAATTTAAAAATATTTTTTTTAAATGAATTCAAGTATTCTCGTAAATTTTGATAAAATTTCTCAAAAGAATTCTTGACAAGAGTTTTATTTTATTTTTACTTCTGACAATCTGTAATTTTTTAAAAATATTTATAGGTAGAAAAATTCAGTTCATTTTAATGTTCAGAACTTGTGGAACCTTTTTTTTGTTTAGAATATTAATAAAATAGCTTTTTTTAACAAAATACATTTTGAAAATGTTTTGCAATTTAAAAGTTGTGATCCTTTTTTTGATTTTTATTTTTAAAATTGTTTTCGAAAATTTTTCTACGATTTTCCCTTAATGTACGCTTTGAAATGCAATTAATATTTATAAACTTCAACTTTCTTGTTAAAGTTAAAGTTACCTGAGTATAAAGTTTTCAATGAAAATGCATTTCTGATTGAAACGTTCAGTATCCGATATTAACGAAATAAGAAGCTAAGTTGAGTGAACACAACGCTTTAATGTACAAAATGTAACTAGCAAAGTGTTTTTTTTTCTTTTTTTTCATGTTAATTTAATAATTTTCGCTGAATGTTATATCATGCCGAGCGCTCGCACAAATAAAGTACTTTTTTTGTACATTGCTTTTTCATCGCAGTTGAAAATTAATTAATTGAAAGTTAACGCTTATTACATTTATATTTAATATATTATATTTACATTATATTTGTATTTGTAATTTGTTTACATTGTTTGTATTTGTAATTTGTTCATTCGTAATTATTCAATTCATAATTTATTTATTTGTAATTTTTCAATTCGAAATTTGTCCACAATTTGTAATTGTTCAATTTTTTAATTTATTTTACAAATTTGTAATTTGTCTACTATATTCTTTGTAATCCGTTTACATTATTTGTAAAATGAACGAATTTTTTCAAGAAAAAAAACTTGATTTACAAATATTAGCAACAAAAAAAATTAAGTTATTTGAATACAAATATATGCTCATCGATTTAAGTCTCGTGTAATTGGTCAATTTTATTACGAATACGTAAACTTGCAGTCTGATTTTTAAATTAATACTAAAGTTAACTGTATTTTTTTACGCTTAAACGATGAAAAATCAAACTCGAACGTGTCGATAAAAATAAAATGTTTCTCTTATTCTTGAACCTAATTTTAAAATTTAATTTTTTACAATATAAGATAAAATAACGTTTAGAAAAAGAATTAATTCAATATTATACGAAAGTCGTGAAAGTATAGAGGATTAACTTGAGAACAGGGATAAAAAAAAGAGTTTTAAAAAACCACATTGGTAAACGTTGATATGTATACGTCCAATTTGTGGTTAATTGTAATTTTAAAAAAAATCATGTACTTTGGTTTATATTCCCTGAAGTTTTGAACGTTTGTATGAGCAAATTTTTTTTCTTTTATTTTTTTTATTTATTTTTCACTGTTTATTAGGTGAATAAATAAATTTTAAAAAAAATTAATGAAATAAAAGTAAAAATTAAATTAAAAAATGTGCTTTATGTCAAGATACAAATAAAAAATATTTAAAGAAGATATAATTTCTAACATTTTGAATTAATTATTTAGAAATTAAATTAAAAGAAAACACCATTTTTCTTTTCGGTAAGTTTGCACAATTCATTCCATCGTTCAAAACTTTGGACAACAGTCGATTTATTATCAAAAATGAATATCTACGATGGTTCTTGATTAATAGAAATTGTAGAAAAATAGAACCATTTCAAGTGTAAATGTCTATTTATCTATTTAAGCTAATTAAGAAAGAAATGTATACGCTACATTTTCATATTAATAATAATATCAGTGGCTTTTGACGTAATTGCGATATCAATTTTTCGAAAGTGTTTCGTTAAAAATCGAACAAAAATTACAAAAGAGAGAAAAAAAAGAAAACTTTGTAAAAGCACGCATATGAGACATAGATGGTCAAAAGTAGTATTTTTTAAATCGTTTTAGTACCTATGGAGTATACTTAGGCAGAAAAATAAAGTACTTCTTTATCAATACAAGTAAAATGTTGTTAGAAAAATTTTCAGAAATGAAAATCGAAATATTTAATTTATTTCGTTTATAAATTGAGTTCGAACTCTTTCGAAATTTCTTTTCTTTGTTTGTAAATTTTTTCCTTTGTACAAATTGTGATTGATGTGTTTTATTAACACGTGGGTGAAATTCACAACTATGATCAACAATTTAGGGAAAAAATAATTCTTTTTACGCAAAAAACTTTTGTTTCCTAAGTTGTTGGCCAAAAAATATTGTAAAAAATATTTTTTTATCAGAAATTGAATAGAAAAATATATTTTCTTCTAATTCGTTGATTATAAAAATTATAAATTATTATTATATTATTATATAATAATAATGATAATAATAATAATAATAATAATAAAAATAAATAAAAAAATGAAACTCAAAAAAGAATTTTGAGTAGAAAATTATTTTTTTTCTATTTTGCTGATTGTAAACGTTGTAAACCTCACGATAGTTTATTTATTTGCATTTATATAGTTTTAACAATGCGAAATTATTTAATAATATAATATTTAAATATGAAATTAAACCTAATAATAATATTAAATAAAAATAAACATTTCTTTCGAAAGTAAACGAAAATTATAAATAAAACACAAAAATACGATTACATTTCGCTAAGGTAAATAAAAATTGATCGTTCGAAACATTCCAAGGAAGCTAAAATTAAAAAAGGGTTTTAATTACTTGTATTTTTAATAGATCTACTTTATCTACGAACACATTGCAATTCCAAAGGAAAACTTTTGCTTTAATAGGTACGAAATGTTGTCTAGTAAATGTCCAATTTATTATTTATGTCAATAATATCAAATAGAGAAAACACAAGTCTAACAAAAAAAAAAGAATAAAATAAAAAAAAATGAGAATGTAACAATGTATGTGAGAGAAGGAAACGAATGAAAGTGTGAATTACAGTCACGCTTATTAATTGTCAATTTTCTAGATATCGAATTTTTTATCAATCAATCGAAAAATATAGAAAATTTTTCTTATATCTCTTATAATTAAAAATGAAAGAGATTCTAGATTTCTGGATTACAGGCAAATTGTCAATTCTTTCAATATTAAAGTTCTTCAATCCGAATCAAACGAAAGTATTACTTTTTAATTAGGAATAATTTAAATTTGCCTTTGGTCCGTAAATCCTTTTTTTTTCAAACAAAAATTTCCCCAAAAGAAAAAAACTATATCAAGAACACATTTTTTCTATATAATGTTCTTGAATTGACTTTGGATTGACTTTCAAAAAAAGGACTGTTATGACTATTTTTTAAATTCTGTATTACTTCAATAAGACTTTTTTAAAAAAGTTTTTTTTCGAATGAATTTAAAAATCGAATTTTTCCACCTCTTCTGTACTTTATATTGTAATCTTTTATAAAGATTAAAGACTGTTTGGAGAGATTTAAAAGTGTGACTGGAATCGAGTATGTTTATATATAATATTATAATGATTGTGAATAATTGTTTCATTATGAAAATAAGTCGTATATATAAAGTGAATAATTTTACGAAAAAAATAATTGACAAGAATTCAGAGATATTAGTTGTTGAATGAATGAAAAAAGGAACATTCAACAGAATTCACTGAAAATTATTTATAATCTATATATATATATATATTTAGTACTCAGTGTAAATTGCATTTAAAAAAAAATACTGAGAACTATCGTTAAATAATCTTTTTTAAAACAAATTGAGTCCTTGTTTGTACGAAATTTTCAAAAAAATAAATTACTAGGTGTAATAAAAAGTAAGTGACGAGGCGTATATTAAACGTGTATAAAAAAAATGAAATAGTTAACAATGAAAAATATATATATATATAAATAATATATTATATATGTAAAAAATTGTGTATTCTCGTATTATGAATGTAGTAATAATAACTTAATAAAATATGGAAAAACTAAGTCTGTTTTGTTTTTTTAAGCATGATAAAATTTATTACTAAAATTATATTTTTTTGTGGGATAAAATTTATTGTTTCTTTTTTTTAATTTAAAGTTGCATAGGATTTATAATTTTTATCTAAGAAAATTTTAAATTACGTGAAAAATTTTGTCGTGGGTAAAAAATTAAGTTTTTGAACGTAAGAAGAATTTACACAAATTTTTTGCTTTCTGTACCTTTCTTAGGAGTACGTTAAATATTTTTTATGTTTTTATATTTATTATTTATAGACAAAAAAATGTATTTTGAAATAACTAATAATGCTTTTTTTTTTGTAGAAAAGTTAGCAAGGAAGAACACGATTACTTCTGACGATGATAAGAGTAGAAAACGAGAGTTTCGTTTTTATCATCAATTTTAATGATTAGCATGTGCTGCTTTCTGATGGGGATAAGTCGTCAGCAAAGTCTGTTTAGTCAAAGCTCAAAGGCACTAGGTACTGAAATTTTATTAAATCAACTATAAGTTTATAATCATAAGAGAAATTAACTCTTTTGATAAAATATATCAACTCCACCACCTTCTCCGGACATAATCTCTCCAATCTCCAAACAAACAACGAAGAAACAGAATTTAATTTGGACTTTTAAGAAGAGTTAAATCCACAATCTACACAAATGAGAATCATTTGGAGAGTTGATGATACACTGGGGTAATTAAATGTCAATCTATTTGTGATAATTATTCAGAGAGAAGTACAAGTGCTGAAGAAAAATGGATTGGAAGAAGACGTCAGTTATTCTTTGTTTATTTGGATTTTTGAAAGAATTTCGACCCTCGGAACCTTTTGTAACAAGTTACTTCACAGGATCGTGGAAAAACTTTACAACCGAACAGGTAGAAATTTACATTTCCAAGTTAATTTGAATATTTAGAAATAATAGTTCTAAGTAAGAATGAAACTAAATAGAAATATTTTTTAATTTTTATTAATTGTTATTCGTGTTGAAAAAAATGATCTTGAATTGAATATAATCAGACGTAGAGTAATCATGATCAATTAGGGCATCAGTTAAGTTTTTCTGATTGTCGATTGTAAAAAAGAAATTTAAAAAATTTGTTTTGCTATAATTAAAAATATACTCACAATCATTGTAATTTACAATTAAAGAATTCAATTTTATCGAAAAATATATAAATAAAATGAGAATCGATAAAGTAAAAATTAAATTTTAGTTAAATTCTTTTTAAATTAAATTTTATTCACAAAGATCTAAATTTATTGACAATAAAGTTTACAACGTTTATAATCATCGCTCAGAAGAAAAAAATATTTTTCACTTTGAAACCGGAATGGAATTTTTTTTCATTAATAGAAGTTGTCGACAAAACAATAATGATTAGAATTTTTTGTTTATAAATTTTTCTTTTTTAAATTAAGTATCAATCAAGAAACTATGTCAACGTAAAACACTTTTTAAAACATTTTGAACTAAACGAAATATTTTTTGTGCTCATTTTTAAAAATCACTAAATTGAAATGAAAAATATTCTAAAACATTAAGTAGTTAAATTAGTTAGAAATTGATTTTCCAATCGTAAAAACAGTTTTTTGAACAAATTACAAATTAAAAATAAAATAAAATTTTAATTTCTTTAATTTTCAGGTCAATCAGGACATTTATCCTTATGGAACGTACAGCAATTTGGCATTCTTAATTTTTATATTCTTGATGACTGATTTTTTACGATATAAACTTGTTATTATTCTATGTGGATTATCTGGAATGGCAACATTTTTAACGCTATTGCTTGGAAAATCATTACTTGAAATGCAAATAGTGGAAATTTTATATGGATTATTTATTTCGACTGAAGTTGCTTATTATACGTATATGTATGCGGCGGTGGATAAAACACATTATCAAAAAGTCACAGGATTTACGAGAGCCGCCTTTTTATTCGGGAGATTTTTGTCTGGCCTTGTAGCACAATTAACTGTATCTTATGGACTCTTGGATTATGAGCAATTATTGTATTTGACAATAACTGGTATTAACATTTTATCATTTGCTTTTATCTAAATTCAATTCTATTTTTCGCTTTGAATAATCTATTCAATGAGAAATGTGGCAAATTCTATTTTTTTAGTTGCTTAAACTTTTTTAAATTTAAATGAGATAATTTTACTATTTAAATTTACAATTTTACTGTTTTAAATATAAATTTAAATTTGCGTTTATTTTTTGCTATTTTATTAACGAAAATTGTCAGTAAATTAAAATTTTAATTTGGATTTATTTTTTTGCTATTTTTTTAACGAAAATTGTCAGTAAACTAAAATTATTAGTTTCAATTTTTTGCTATTTTATTAACGAAAATTGTTAGTAAACTGCAATTTAAATTTGGAATTTTTTTTTTTTTTTGATATTTTTTTAACGAGAATTGTTAGTTAACTAAAATTATTAGTTTCAATTTTTTTGATATTTTATTAACGAAAATTGTTAGTAAACTGCAATTTAAATTTGGAATTTTTTTTTTTTTGATATTTTTTTAACGAGAATTGTTAGTTAACTAAAATTATTAGTTTCAATTTTTTGCTATTTTATTAACGAAAATTGTTAGTAAACTGCAATTTAAATTTGGATTTATTTATTTTTTTTGATATTTCTTTAACGAAAATTGTTAGTTACCTAAAATTTAAATTTGTATTAATTTATGTTTCTTGTTATTTTATTAACAAAAATTGTTAGTCAACTAAAATTTAAGTTTGAAATTATTGTTTTGCTATTTTACTATCGAAAATTATTAATAAACTAAAATTTTAATTTGGAATAATTTTTTTTTTTTTTTAACAAAAATTGGCAGTAAACTAAAATTATTAGTTTCAATTTTTTGCTATTTTATTAACGAAAATTGTTAGTAAACTGCAATTTAAATTTGGATTTATTTTTTTTTCTATTTTTTTAACGAAAATTGTTAGTCAACTAAAATTTAAATTTGAAATTATTGTTTCGCTATTTTATTAACAAAAATTTTTAGTAAACTAAAATTTTAATTTGGAATAATTTTTTTTTTTTTTTTAACAAAAATTGGCAGTAAACTAAAATTATTAGTTTTAATTTTTTGCTATTTTATTAACGAAAATTGTTAGTAAACTGCAATTTAAATTTGGATTTATTTTTTTTGTTGCTATTTTTAAATTTTTTAATTGCTATTTTTAAAATTATTAGTTTCAATTTTTTGCTATTTTATTAATAAAAATTGTTAGTAAACTAAAATTTAAATTTGCATTTATTTTTTTTCTATTTTATTAACGAAAATTTTCAGTAAACTAAAATTTAAATTTGCATTTATTTCTTTGCTGTTTTATTAACGAAATTTGTTAGTCATCTAAAATTACTAGTTTTGAATTTTTTTTTATATTAAATTGTTAGTAAATTTTTTTAGATTTTTTTTTAGTAGATTCTTGATTTGAATAATTAGAGTAAATAAGCAATTATTTATTTTTTTCAGCACTTGGTCTCTCAACCGCCTGGGCTTTTCTATTACCAGGGGTTAAGGGCTCGATTTATTTTCATCGAGTCAATAATAATGAAGACTTAACACTGTCTAATGCTAATATGAAATTAGAACAGGAAAGTGAATCTCAAACTATAACGAGGAAATCGAAAAATATTTTACTAAAATTGAAAGAAGCGTATGCTTATTTATGGAAGGATTTTCTAAAGGCTTTTACAAATAGTCACGTTGTTAAGTGGTCCTTGTGGTGGGCTTTTGCAACTTGTGGATATGTGCAAGTTCTCAATTATGTACAGTTAGTATGGGAGACTGCTTATGGAAAAGATCAAAAGAAAATATTTAATGGTGCAGTTGAGGCTTTATATACAATAATTGGTGAGTATTTTTATACTTTATCGAGTCTCCAAATTTTTCAAGGTTCAAATAAAGTCCTTAATTTTTTGAAATTAATTTCTAAAATTAAAAAAAAATGTTGTTTTTGCTTTTTATAATTTTCAGTAATTTTCCAAAATATTAACATTGACGAAAATTTAATTTGAGCAAGAAATAAATAAATTTCATTTATTTGAACGTTCAAAACTTTAGGACGATTTTTTATACTAATAAAATTTAAATTGAAAGAAGTAACAAAAATATTTTCGTTCATTTGAATGTTGAAAACTTAAGGGAACATTATTAGAATTTTATTTTTATTTAAAATTCAATAAACAATAGTCTTAAAGAAAACATTTTTTTTTTTTTTGAAAAAAGAAAGAAATAACCTTCTGTTATTTTATAAACTTTGACAAAAATTGAAATAAAAGACAATAAAAAATGTAAATTTTATAAATTGTTGTACAAATAAATATATTTTAGGTGCAGTAGCAGTGTTTGGAGTTGGAACATTACGAATTAATTGGCATCTATTTGGAGAGATAATTCTATCGATATTTTCTATTATAGAAGGTATCTTACTATTTGTGTCTTTTAAAAGTTATGATATCTGGTTATTATATGGGGTCTATATTGCTTTTGGTGTTATTTATCATACTGTGATAACTGTGGCCAGGTATGAAAATTTTAAATTCAATTAGGTCGACTCTCAATTTGCCAATCTAGAATTTCCTTCAGAATTTGTAAATTTAGTTAAGAAATTTGGAAAGAATTAGAAATCTTAAAAAGTGATTTTACTGCAACACTAGTATTCTATTAATTCAATAAGATTTAATAATAAAAAATTTCTAATATTAGCAAAATTAGTATTAATAATTAGTAAGAATTAAATTAAATTTATTAATTTAACGTTTAATAATGAAAGTATTTTCTTTTTTGCAGTTTCGAAGTTGCGAAACACTTGTCCGAAGACAGTTACAGTTTGGTTTTTGGAATAAACACTTTCCTGGCACTGGTTCTTCAAAGTCTGCTAACTTTTATTGTGGCAGGTGGAAATGTTCTCATTCTCAACATCAGACAACAGGTAAAAAAATTTAGTAACTCGGTTACAATTATTTTTTTATTATTAGCCAATTTTTCTTATTCTTGATAAAAATCCATTTTTTTAATTTTATTTTCTGATCCTAAAGTTCTGAACGTTCGAATGAAGGAAATTTGTTTATTTCCTCTTCAAATTAAATTTTTATTACAAAATATTTTGCGTCAATGTAAAATAGATTAATTATAAAATTTCTAAATGTAAAATTTAAGTTTTTTTTATTTTTAATACAATATTAGTAATTTAAAAATATTTTTGATAAGAAATATTTCGTTCTTTGAACGTTAAAAATTTTGTGGTTCAAATGAAATTTTTGTTACTTCTTTTAATTTGTATTTTAATTCAAAAAAGTTATTTTGTATATTAAAAACTTAATTTTTCCTTAAATGCTTACATTTAGTATTTAATTTTCATATTATTTTTCTCTTTTTAGTATTTTTCGAAAATATTGAAGAAAAAGAATTTTATTCATTTGAACGTTAAAAATTCTAGGAAAATTTTTAACGAAATTTAAACTTCTGTAAAATTTAATATTTTTACATTAAATAACTGAAAATTATTGAACTAATAATCGAGTAGAAATTGTTTCGATATCGATTAGCAGAAAGTAATTTAATAAAACTCTGAAAACCCAATTTTTTTATTTCAGTTTCTCGTCTACAGTGGATATTTCGTCGCTCTTGGATTAATTTTCATGATTATGGCCTTTTTCACTATTAACAATTACCGAAGACAAGGCAGAAATTTACAGTTTTGGCAGAGTGTAGATGAAACGATCAGTACAAGTTGATTTCTAGTTAAAATTTTATCAACTGTAGAGGTAATGACATAATTTATCAAAAATATTACGTGGGTGAAATTAACAACGTTTATTGTCAACGATTGAGAGAAAAAAGTATTTTTTATCCAAGAAAAGAATATTTTTTATTTACAAGAACGTAAAATTGTAACTTTTTCTTTCTTAAATTGTTGACCAAGAAAGACTGTTAAAAAATTTTTCTATACAAAAATTTGAATATAAAAATATTTTTTCTTCTAAATTGTCTATTTTATTATAAATGTTGTAAACTACACAAAAAGTGAAATATTTATTAATCAATGGCTGTAAATATAAGAAAAATAATTAAAGAAGTCCAGTTTACTTCACAACGTTTAGGATCAACAATTTAGAAGAAAAAATATTTCTCTACACAAATTTTTAATTGAAAATGTTTGACAAACTTTCTTGATCTATAAAAAAAAAATAATTTTTTTTTTGAGAAAAAAAGGAAAAAGAAACTAAAGAAAGAAATTAGAAAGAAAAATTTGTAAACAAAAAAAATTTTCATTCTTTTCTACTTGAAAATTATCTTTTTTCTTTCAATCGTTGAATACGTTGAATATAAACGTTGTGACTTCATTGACGTTTAAAGAAAATAAATAAGTCTTATTAATTTTAATTTACAGATTACAGAATTTAGAACAATTTGGAAACGTTCTCTGAATATGCCGAGAATTATGTTCAAGGAAATGATATAAATTTACAACGCTTTTGACGTAATTTAGATTTTTCCAGTCAGAGAAGATTTTTTATATTAAAGTTCTTAATCTATAAGGACTTTATTTTTCTAGCTAATACGATTTTTAAAAAATAGCTTTTTTTATTCAATTTATGTCGACAATTAACTTTTTAAAGCGTTTTCATGATTTTTACTTTCTTTTTTAACAAAAAAAAAAAAATACTTGGTTTTTTAAATATTTAAAATTCTATTATTTACAAAAAAAGGTTTTACCTTATTTTTTAAATATCGTCTGTTACCGTGTGAATATTAGGAAAAAATTTGTCTGTTGTCAATTGTTGTTGATGTTTTGTTACAAAATAGTATTTTTGATATAGAATAAATTAAATAAGACTGAAAGAGAGTTATATTTTCTTTTCTCAAAGGAGAAATTATATTTTCATTCAGATTAATGATCTACAAATTCCGAACGTTCAAATGAAGGCAATTTTTCCTCGATATAAATATTTTTAAAAATTAATAACTAGTAAAAATCAAAAACGAAACTAAATATTAAAAAACTATAATAATTTTTTTTACCCCACGAAATATTATTGTAATAAAATTTGAATTTCAAGGAGAAATAAATACATTTCGTTCATTTGAGCATTCGGAAAAAAATTAGTAATGAATAAAATTTAGTAAATTTAGTAAATTCAGTAAATTTTGTAAATTTTGTAAATTTAGTAATTTAGTAACTTTAGTAACTTCAGCAGCTGTAGTAAGATAGAAATAAATAAAATTAAATATTAAAATATTTCATTTTTCGAAATTTTCAACTTTTAATATTTTTTCTATTTTTCACTGAGGGTAAAATAGGAAAAATTAAAACTTATTAAAAGTGTAGACAGCTTCCTGGACATTAATGGTACTTGCGGGTCAGATTATAATATTAGGATTGTGAGCAATAGAATGCAACGTTGCAAATCAATTGAGAAGATAAGTATCAACGAATCAATCGTTATTGAGCAATGATGAAAATGAACTTGAATAAAGTCGATAGATTATAATATTATTTCTGGATCGAGAAATATTGTAGTAAAAATATGAGTAACGTAATATTTATTTAAACAGATATTTATCAACGTCAATTGCTTGAAACAATTGCAAATTTGTTTGAAGAAAATATGTGTTATTGTAATAATAATAATAATAATAAATGCCTTGGAGTTTACAGAAAAACCATTATATATATGAAGTCACTAAAGAAAATAAAGAAAAGAAATATTTACATTTCATTTTGAGATTATTTTAGACTACATATTATCAATTTTCTCTTATTGGATACCGCGAGGGGGACAATACTTACAAGTGGAAAAATTCTAATGTGACATTCAAGAAATGATGATAATAAAAGAGAAGGTGATTGATTATTATCTACATTCAATAAATTCGATTCGAAAAATAATAGAAAAAATCGGGAATAATAAATTAATAAATAATAATAATAAATATTTCCCTCATTGTATTAAATTTTTTATTTATGAAATTTGTAAGTGCATATATTGGCTTGTAAAAATTTATGATTAAAAAATTTAGATAAGCTGTAATTATAGTTTAGAATTTGCGATTATACTTTTTAGTTAATGGTTAATGTTAATATTTTAACATTTATTTAAATTTATTATGTAGAGTAAAATACAGGTATTTTGTATATATATTTTCTCTAGCATTATATTATACTTTGAAAATTTTTAATTACACATAAAAAAGAGAATATTCGCAAAATACGATTGAGAATAATAGCTTTGTTTGTGTAAGTAAAATTTTCGAATGATATTCAGTCAAAGGTCGAAGATAAAAACAGAACCCCCTGCAGATCACTTTATACTCTCGATGGTTAACTGCCTTACAGAGATCCCTTGGTTTCGTAATATTTTACTTATCTCCTGAATGTTTACTCTCGAAAAGCAACTTTTCAACGCGATAGGAAAAAGTCACATATTTTTTTCAATTAAAATATCTTCATATCAAATCGAATGGTGAAAGTGATAATTCTTATATTTCATTTAATTTTAAAGTTTTGACAAGAGTTGCATTCTTTAATTAGAGAATAATTGATATTTATTAATTAGGGAGCAATAATTGTTACTATAAAAGAAATTGTTTCCTTTTTACGAAATTTATAAGTATTTTAAATACTTTTGCTCCTTTTGCTTGTTTAGAAATGTGACAAAAAAATTGAGGTTATGTTTATATTTTTCATTATTAAAATACGCAAAAGTGGATCCGCTTTGAATAGAAATTACTTGTTTTACTATTTACTACAGCTAAAATAATCTATAAAAATTGATTTTTAGTTTGAAATATTAAACACAGAAACCCACTTCAGGTAAAAATAGTACAAACATAACCTTAAAATTCTTTCCCTTCCTCGGAAGTCACAAATATTTGTACCATTTTTGTTTTGTTTGAAAAAAATCATAAAGTCATAAAAAAATTCAATGTAAGAATTGACATAATCGATTGATTTTTGCAGAAATGGAGAAGAAGAAAATTTCAAGGCCAAATTGATAAACGTGACGGTACATAATTTTTCTAATAAAAAAATGGCCAAAGAGTGAAGCAATTATGTTGGAATTCTCGCGTCGACAAAGAAAAAGAATGTAAGTTTTTATTTAGTTTTCAAAGTTATAAACATACTTACATATATCATTGTTTTAAAGCATTTTTCTAACAATTTTAGAACAATTTTAAAAAAAACTGTTGTTATATTATAATAAAGAACTGGAAATGGAGTAATTGCTTCTTCAAGAAATAAAATTTTAATTTTTATTTCTTATTGCAGTATAGGAAATGTTTTTAAACTTTAGATAAAATAATATATAATTCAACTTGACTTTGAAATTGACATCGACATGCAAAGTCGAAAACTATTACTTTTAGTCACTAACCTGTTTAATTTATTTCATTTATTTGGAGAGTTGAAAAATGTTCTCCTTTTTTTAACCTAAAACTGTCAAAAAACTTGTTTTCCTTTTGGATTTGTGACATTTGTGAAAACATTTTTTGACGCTAACTTCAGGTTTCTCAGACAATATTGTCTCAACATTGCAGGACAATTAAAAAAAATGAACTGTAAAATTGAGACATTTATGATTTTTTATCAAGAATAGACGAAACAAAGGAATCTTATCGAATTTTTAATTCAGAATCATAGTTGAAATAATAATTGAAAAATTGAAATTGAATTGATAAATAAAAAAGAAAAAGTAGTTTCGAAAAACTACATTATTCCCGCTATAGAAACGCCATCTATTTTCCCATATGATCGATGTTGACTGACAGACAACTTCAGACTAGGCAATTAAATGCGAATAACGATTCCACTGGAATTTAAAGACCAAATAGTAAATAACAGTAAACCTGTATTTGTAATACGTCACTTCCTTTAATGAGTAATAGTTCTAGTCTCTGTTTTTTCACTTGTATATCTTATTATTTTTGACACAGTTAGCTTTTTTGAAATAATTTACTAATCGTTTTACGTCAGTACGGTCAGTATTACATTTTAGCAATAATATTTGTAAAACGTGTGATTTAATTTATTGACTACTTTCTACTGTGCGCGGTAAATAAAATAAAGATCGGACAAAATGACAGAACATCTGAAAGAAACGTTAAAACACGAATGTTTATGCAAAGGATGTCTTGAAAAGTAAGTTTATTTACAGTAGTAAACATTAGTTAAGAACAGTTAAGAATAAGGTTTTAATAGCAATTTTACACATAACCTTGTTACAATACAAAATTGCAATAACAATTTCCACCAATAATTAAAAATACAGTAATGACAGATTAATTTCGCGGTATTAATTGAAATACATGTGTACCAGCTGTCAAACACATGATTATTTTTCAATGATTGTGCATTACAAGTTTCCTTTTCGGTGATTCCCCCCAGTAATTATTACTGTCTCATAAATGGAATTTTTGTTTATTTTTTTTGGTACTGATTTTCCAAATATTTAATTACATTTTAATTTTTAATTTTACTTTATTAAATACTATATAATTGAAAATTAATAACTATAAATTCTTTTTGTAAATAACACATTAGTCTGATAATGCATGACACTGCAACAATTTTTACCATTAAATAAACATTTCTTACAAAACTAAATATATATATATAGAAATTATCGATTTAATTGAAATTTGATTGATTAAACTTTAAACGGAAATCAATTGAAATTAGATAAATCGAAAGTGAATTCTTCTTTTATGACTGCTCAGATTAATAATGAATGTAGGCCATTTATTTTGCACTGCTACTCGGACATTGACTTATTATAGGCCAACTATACACTGAATACAATAAAGTTTCGTTTAAAATTCTTTTATATGTTCATAATATTTCATTTTTACTTTCAATTGATAATACATTCCATTTATTACTTTTTGTGTTCGGAATATTTCTTTTTTTATTGTTTTTAATAAACTTTTTTTGTTTACAATAATTTTTTCTAAACAATAAATTATTAATTTATTATGCTGTATTTTATATATTTTTTAGTAAATATTTATTAAATATAATAAAATATTTAAATATAATATAAATTATAATAAATATAATGCAAAGTAAAAGAAATATATTTTCGAATTTTTTCGGAATTATTTTTAGTTTCAATTAATTTTAATTAATTTTAATTAATTTTAATTAATTGTAAATAATTAATTGCAATTATAATTAAATTAATTTTAATCATAATTTTAATTTTCAAAATTAAATACATTAAAATATAAAAACATTTTTTCAGTCATTATTTATTTATTTCATTGTTTCTAAAATTTAGTTTCGTTTTGTTTTCAAATATTCTTATCATATTATCAATTAATTTTTTAATTGGTTTTTCCATTTACCAAACAACCTTGAATGATTCATGTCAAAATTACTATAATTAAAATAATACGGAATTACAATATTATGACGCATTAATTTCTTAATTTTTAATAAGAATTGGAAAAAAGTAATTTCAACATTGCAAATTTTGAAACTAAAAAAAATAAAATCTTTCACTTTAAGCCTTTATTTCTGTTTATATTTTTCAAGTTCGTCAATTTGTAATTGTTGTTGGAGATCAAAAAAAAATTGGACGTTAATTTTCGAAAAAGCATAGAATGAATAAGTTTTATTGCTCGCACTTACTGATATTGTAGTTTTAAAGAAGTGTATAATGAATAATAATGAGGAAAAAAAGAATATTATCTTAATTACGTCAATTTAGATATTTTATGTGCTAGATGCCAATTATTATCTGTGTTTACATATATTTTCGTAAATTATTATAATAATCTTATATTGATACTTGAATAAGGGGATGATGATGATGGATTTTGTCAACAAGGTAACAATTCAGAGTTCATACCGTATCAATATTAATATAGTGCGTTATATTATTACACTTATCGGACATGTAGAGTTCATTTCACAATCGTAACAATTTTTTTTAAAGAAAAGAATATCAAACACTTTTTAAGTTTTAAGCTTAATCTTACATTCTTATTTACATATCAAAATGATCTAGTTTTCCCACACAAATATTTTGGATGTGAAATAGTGACGAGAGATGATGAAAAATTCTTTGAATCTGACTAAATAAATACATTTATCTAAACTTGAATTTTTTATCAAAATTTATATTTTATTGAATAATTTATTTTATAACGGTTAGGAATTTATTAAAATATAATTATTTAATTTTAATTATATCAATTCCATTCTTTCTTAATTCACAATAAATACTCTGTAATTATTTTTAATTTCTATGAGTAATTTTTTATGAACAAGGAAAATTAAAACTTTTAAATTCATATTAAAAATTAAAATTAACTAAAATTTTAATTTTATTCATTATATTTTCGTAAAAATAATAAATAATAATAAAAAATAAGGTTAATTTAATATTTTTATTATTTTAGTTTTTAATTTATTTCTTGTATTTTTTGAATATAAAGTCGACATTAAAGAAAAAATTACATTTGTAATTTTTAGAAATAATGGAATTTCGAAAAAATTGAAATTGTGATAATAAAAAATTTTAATTATTGTCGAGTAATGAGAAACAATATAATTATTTAAAATTATTCAACAAAATTACTGAAGCTTATAAGTTAATTTAGAAATTCTATAAAAATTAGATTTCTGTAAGATTGATAAGCTTTCTCCAAGGTATAATTCAATTCCCGAAAATAATTAATTGCGAAAAATTCTTAAATAATTGGAAATTTAGTCAAATTTTATAAAGTTTTTATATTTTATAGAAATTAATTACAATTTTTTAAAAAATATTCTTGTCTTTGAAAGAAAAATATTTAAAAATTAGAAGAAATTATTTTCAGAGTAAATGAATAGGTATAAATAAGTAAGGCAAATTTATTTGAATAATAAATTTTATTCATTAATAAATTCTTTTTTTATATGTAAATATATTTTATTAAATCATTTATTTTAATTAACTTTTATTTTGTTTATACAAAATAAAAGTTATTTATGTTTATTATTATTTATTTTATTTTTATTAATTTTATTTATTTGTTAATTAAATAGCAATTTTCTCCTGAGGATGAAAAATATCGTTTTTGTATAAATTAGAACTGAATTTAATTCGAATGCTTCATATCAGGGAAATTAATTATTAAACATATTTTTTTATTCACACTATTTAGTAATATTTGTTGCTCCTAATTATCATAATATTAGCCAACTATTCTATGATGCAATTTTTTTTATGCATTTTTTTTTTTTTTTTGCAATTTGTTATCATCGAGTATTATTATTTATAAATTGTGTCATACAATTTCTCAAATGTGCTCTGTTTAAATAATGCAGTAATTTCTATTATTGTTATTATTATTATTATATTATTTTTATTATATTATTTTTATTATATTATTTTTGTTATTATTTTTGTTATTATTATTGTTTTTAATTTTGTTTCTAGTATTGTTATTATTGCCATTGTTATTAACTGCAGTTTTTATTTTAAAAATTAATAATATACCGATTTTAGAAAGTCGAAATAATTATTATTTATTAACTATGTGGTTTAAAAAATAAGGAAATTGTAGATAAAAAAAATTCTATTACGTATTCTATTTTTGTTGACTAAAAATTCTGTGGCATTTAGATAAAAAGGAAAAAGAAGACAAAAAAGGGATTAAATTGTTTCTTGAAATTTTTTTTTTCATTTATATAATTGTAATGCCAAAAAAGTAGAAAGAATTGAGTTATAAAAAAAGTGAATGAATGAAAAATATTTGAAAGAAGGTCATTGAGTTTTTTGTATATTCTCGTCTCTTATAAAAATGTTTTTGATTTATATAAGCATCCGCAGTGTGCTTATAATTTAAGCAGGAAAATCAAAAAATAATTATTGTCTCTTATTTACAAGGAAAATTTACTCTCTACTTGAAATTTAAATATTTTTTGTATATCCTCGAAACTTTTTTAAATGCAAAACAAATTTTCTAAATGACTAACATTCTGAACTGACTGAAATAAAAATCAAAAACGTAATTTAAACAAATTTTCCAATTTGTTTAAACTACGGTTTTGATTTTTAATTTTTGAAAGTTTGAATATTTTTCATTTCTTGACGCAATATTATTACTATAAATTTTGATTTTTCAAAACGAATTTTTTTCTTGTTTAAATTAAAATTAAGATTAAAAGTGTCATCTAATTATATTCAACAAATGTTCTCAAAATTTAAATTAGTAAAAAGTTTTACTAATTTAAATTAGTGACTGACTTTTTGTTTTTTGAATAAGTAAATTTTACTAATAAATAGTAATTTTTACTAATTTATTAGTAAACTTTACTGATTCAAAAACAAACGGTCAGTCACTACACTAAGAAAAAATTTTTTTTAATTTAAAAAAACCGGGAACTTTTTCACCAAATTAAAAAAAGTTTTATTATTTTTATTTGTTTTTAAAAAATCGCTTTTTATTTTATAAAATTCAACTGGAAATAATTGAATTTGTTAAAGAATTTCATTGAAAACTTTTTAACAAATCGAATTATCAAAGTATTCGAATTTAATAATTGATAAATAATTTAATTTTATAATGAGACGCATTCTGTATTCATGTTTCTTAGTGCGTACATTAATAATTAAAATTTTTATTGAAATTGCTTTACATTCTATTAAAAACCCAAATAATTAAATTCTTTCAAAAAATTTTATTTAAATTTTTCGAAAATAAGCAATGGAAGTTAGTCACAGTAATTACAATTTTATTTTTAAAATATAAAGTTCCTCTTAAAGTTTTAAATAAATTTTTTGCTTCTAAAAGTTATATTATTATATTATTATTCAATAATTATAATTATTGAACTTCTCTTAAATTTTTATAATTTCAAATTTCTGAATGTTCAAATAATTGCTATTTATTTATTTCTTGAGCAAATTAAATTTTTATTACTTATTATTAAGTACACAATTAATTATTACTGCTTATTATTTTCAAAAATGTTAATAAAATTCTTCGCAAAAATTCAATTTTTTTCATAAATAATAACATTCTTTGGAAGGATTTAATTACTTTTATAAATAGTAAAATTCTTTGCAGAAACACAATAATTGTAGTATCAATACATTTTAATAAAATTGAATTAATCAAATTTTCAATTATAATTATGAACAGACAAGATTATTTTAAAAAATAGAAAAAATTCTTTGTTTAATTCAATTATTTTCCAAATTTTTAAATAAAATTATTAAAAAAAATATTATTTTCCAAAAATTTGAATATACTCGTGAATTTTTTTATTTAAAAATAATTTTTGCCTGATAATTATGTTTGATTCAAATATATTATTTTCTCAGTGTAATTCAAACTTGTAAACATTTTTATAAATTCAAATTTGTAAACATTTTTACAAATTCAAATTTAGAGAAATAATTTACAAAAACGTGGGTGTAAATTTTTCTTAAAAAAAAATGAGGCGGAAATGAAAGAAAAATATCTAGTTAAACATTTGTAACTTCAAGAACATTTGAAAATTGAGGAAATAATTTTTTATAGTATAAAAAGTATGAAAGTTGAAAAAAAATAAAAAATAAGTAAATTGTTGAAGTAAAATTTTTCAAAATGACAAAGTAAAATTATAATGCAGAGTACAATTGTATAGTATAATTATATTTTCGGAAAATTATTATAATTGTGAAAAAATGGTGCAAGAACGTTTAATTTAGATGAAATAATATAATATGTGGATGAAACCATAAGTTATATTATATATATTGAGAGACGGAGATGTATTTAAATGATCTTTAAGACAAGTTTCTGAATATCTTAAGGCAATTGAAGCACATACTCCATAACTACGTTTATAATGGGTTATCATTATATGCCCCTGCGAGTTCGAGGCTGGTTTTTTTTATCTTGACGTTCATTGGGTGCCGTATATATAAGCAATTCCAACTATTTGTCAGCTGTAACGCGACCATTTTTTTTTATCTTCGACTCTTGGTTATACTATAAAGCACTGGATTCTCCTATAAACCACAAACAGTTCGAAGACGTCAGTTCAAAGTGCGTAACGTCACCGATCAACAAATTTATCTTTCAATTTCTACATAAACTTCATCGTCAGTGCATACTTACGAAATTCTTGTTCTTCTTCTTCTTCTTCGTTTCTCTTCATACAATTGAATAATATTTACGTGATTGTGTTTTGAATTCGTGAATTTTTTGTAAAGTTTTCTTTTTGAAAAAAGTTTAAAATTTCTCTTCTTCCTTGAAATATCTAAAAAAAAAATGCCGTTTTTGACAAATGAATCGGTGAATGGACATGGACATCTTAAACGTCCCAATGAAAACGAGTTTTTGCATACACTCGTGAAACATGTACCTCACACTTCGTAAGTTTTAATTTTTCTTTTTTCTATTTTATCAAGTAATGATCAATTTTTTTTTTTCCTCAAGGTGAAAAAAAAGTACTGTGAGTAATTAAAATTCCTGTTTGGGAGCAAATTAAAAGTAACTGTGTAATTATTGGCTCATTTAAAAGAGAAGAGTTATTCACGCGATTTAGTTTAAATGGAAGTTAATTAATTGCGCAGGTATTTTATATTGAATTAACCAAAAGTTTCCTGCTTTTCTTTCGTTTTTTTTTCCTTTCTTTCTTTTGATCTGAGTATTTATTTCAAGCCGACTCATTTTAACTTTTTCTCAAATATAACTCAAATAAAAGATTTTTCTCAGCGAAATTCTTTTTCCCTCCAAATCCCCCTTTCGACGAAATTTGAAAAAGTTGAAAGTTCCATTCTTGTTCTTTGTAGTTTTTGTAGTCATTTTTTTCAAAAAAATATAGAAGTTTACCGGTTTTTTCAATTGTTCGTGAAAAAATTTTTTTCTATCTTTAAAATTTATAAGCAGTTTTTTATTTTTTTATTTTTAAAGTTTTCTAATTATATATTTATTAAATAACATGTTTTGTCATTATCTATATCTGTTAATTATAGGTTTTTTATAATTACTGTAAGTATAATAATAATAATAGTTTGAAAAACATTTAAATAAAAAATAATTTAGATTAAAATTAATTAACTAATAGAAACTTTATTTATTTTATTTATTTAAAAATTTTTTCCTTCTATTTTTTATAGACGCTTCCATTTAACACACATTTTTATGAAAGAAGTGTTAAATCATTGTTTAACCAAGTAAAATAAAGTTTATGGAATAATATACAGTATATATGAAAAAAAAGTAACTTTCGTATATAAGCGACGCGCACTAAAGAATATAATTTATTATGATATGAATTTCCCTTTTTTCCACTAACGAAAAATATTCTTTTTTATTATTCATATCTTAATTTTGTTATAGTCATTTTTTTTACTTCTTGTTCATTCAACCCTAACTAGTTTATATTTTATGTAAATGATCTCTAATATTAAAGTATTTTTTATTCGTTGCAATTTATAACCCGAAGTCAAATTTTTAAGGGCGAAGAGTAATTGCTACATAAACTATCTTTTAATATAATGCATAATTTATAGTAATTTTATATATAATACGCATTACAATCACAGTGCTTTTTTATATTGTGCTTTTAATATTTAGTTTAGTATAGAATTTTGTTTGTTTTTATCAAAAATTATTAACGACAAAAATGAAAATAGTCATAATAATATTACTCTACAATTATTTTTATAAATAATAAAAATTCTTCTCGCGAAATTCAATTATTTTAGAAAAGTTTTGATAAAAGTCTTGGAAAAAATTTCAATAAATTTTCAAACATTTTCCTCAGTTCAATGATTTTCAATATTTATTATTTTTTAATAAAATTTTTCAAAAGAAATCAATTATTTAAAAAAAATTTTTGTTAAAATTCTACGAAAACATTTTCATTATTTTCATAAATAATAAAAATTTCCCAGGAATTGAATTATTTACAAATTTTTTTATAAATTTTTTTCGCAAAATAATTCAATTATTTGCATAAATAAGAAAACACATCAGAATTTCAATTATTTTTAATTCAATTTCAATCTGAATTTTTCATACTTTTAATTAACATAATTCTGTAGAACTAATATTTTTGAAAAAATTTAATTTCTGTTCTGTTGAAATTAATTGAATTTTTTAATATATATTTTAATTTTATTAATATGTATAAATATATAAGAAGTTATCAATCCTCAATTATATTTTAATTTTATTTTAAAAGTTTTAATGCAATTCTTGTACAGAATTCAATTATCTTGATAAATTTCAAAATTCTTCACAGAAATTCAATTATTTTCAGGAATTTAAATAAAATTTTTTGAAAAATTCAATTACTTTCATAAATAACAAAATTCGTCACAAAAATTCAATAATTTTCAGCAATAATAAAATTCTTCGCAGGAATCAAATTATTTTCAATTATTTAAAAAAAAAATTCTCGTCAAGATTTCAATTATTTCTATAAATAAGAAAATTCTTCGCCGAAATTTAATTATTTTCAAAACTTCTATTTAAATTCTTGTCAAAATTTCAATTATTTTCAAAAATTTTTCTTAATTGAATGATTTTTATATTTAATTTTAAGAAATACATATTCAATTATTTAATAAATTTTATATTTTTGTACTTAAATAATAATTACATTTTTCGAGGAATTTATTTTAAATTGTATTAAAAATAATTAAAATCTTGTGCAAAATTTTATTATTTATGAAAATAATTGAATTCTGGCAGCGAATTTTATTACATTTTTTTTAAATAATTGAATTATTTTGTGAAATTTTATTAAATAGCAGATTTTGAAAATATTTGAATTTCAATCAAGAATTTCATTATTTGTAAAAAGTAATTGAATTCTTGTAAAAATTTTTTTAAACATTTCTGAAAATAATTACATTTTTTGACGAATTTATTTAAAATTATATTAAAAATAATTGAAATCTTGTTAAATTTCAAATTTGAATTTGAAATTTTTAAAATGATAATTTTTATCTAAAACCCGTTTACGTTCAAATAAATAAATAATAATTAAATATTTATTTAAACTAGACCTTCTCATTTTTTATGAGAATATAAGAAGAAGAATAATAGAATTCGTAAATAAATGTAATAGAAAACATTATTTTGAGTATTTATTAATTTTTAGAGTGAATTAAATATTAATTAGTTATTAACTATTTCTTAAGTAAAATATTACTTTTGAATCAGTGATTAACTTTTTACTGTATCAAATTAGTTTTTTTTTACTAATTCTTTAGGGAGAAAAAATATATTTAAAAAAGTATATAAATAATATAATAGTAAAAACTAAAAAATAATAATAAAATATTTTCCGTTTACAATTTGAGTTATATTTAATAATAATTGTTATTGTTTGAGTAATGAAATGGTTCTTTTCATGTCACCACTTGTGATTTGAAGCAGATAGTGTAGGGGTTGGAATGACATGAATATTCCACAAATCCACTACGTTTGCATTTTGAGGATAGATTCTGTATTGTGTGTCAATCATCTAAGTTATAATGTGCATTTAACGATAAGAGAAATTTCGAATAGGAAATTTCAATCTATTTTAATCATATAAAAAATAAAATAGACGAAAAGGAAAAATAGGACCACAGTAGAAAATAGAAAAATATATTTCCACTTTTATTTCATCATCAGTGAGAATCAGTAAATTTTTCAAGTGAAAATTCCAAAAAAATGTAAATTCAAAAGTGCTCTATACATATACGTACGTATATTATTATATATGAGAAACTTTAATATTACACTCGTAAAGTTACAAGTTTTATGAAAATTAAATTCTATATTTGCATTTTTAGTTCACATTGGGGAATTTTTCTCGCGCACAATGAAACTTTCTTTTTTTTCAAAGACACTTTTTTTCCTTTAGTTGCGTGACATTTTATGAAAAAAAAAATACCGCGATATGTGCGAGTATATGAATTTTCATATATGTGTTGCGAATTTTGTTTAATATATGTTTACTTGGTATTTCCTTATTAATTCCTTGTAGCTCTGTTTCTCTCCCCCTCTCTCGCTCTCTTCATTTGAGATGCAGAATAAGGGTTGAAAGGGGAGGAGAATTCATGGATGGAGTTAATATCTAATGACGTCTGGTATGCATCTTGTACAGTATAACTGGGTAGATTTCCTTAGGTATACCATTGCGAATATTATTATGGAACAAATCTCATACCCATTTGACGCAATATAACTAGATGAGATCTAATTGAAATGCGTTTAAAGAGATATTTAATTTCAAATTATTCGCTTCACCGATCAAAGAGTTTAGTTTAATTCCTTCTAATGAAATCTAATAAGTTTGTGAATTGTTATTATTCTTTGTTTCAAAAGCTAACATATTTTTTTAGGGAAATTTTACGATTAGATATATTTCAATGTTTGTTTAGATTTAAAATCTAAATAACGAAAACTTACTTAATATTGTATTTTATTATTTATTATAATACAGTTTCATGATTCACAGAATTATTGTGAATCTTTAAATGAACAAAATATTTTCTTATCATAAGTTCTTAAAAAATTTTTATAAATTTTTAAAATTATTCTTTGTTTTAAAATCTAATATATTTTCTTAACATTATTTTCCAATTACATATTTCAACGTTTCTGTAAATTTATATAATCAAATTTCA
The DNA here is from genome assembly GCF_015476425.1 of Leptopilina heterotoma. NCBI lineage: Eukaryota > Metazoa > Arthropoda > Insecta > Hymenoptera > Figitidae > Leptopilina > Leptopilina heterotoma. The sequence continues at coordinate 946,178 of NW_025111150.1, forward strand.
TTTATTGAAATTTCAGTTGAAATTCAATAGAAATTTCATTTCTATATTGATATTTTAATTTATCCAAATTTCAATTCTTTTCGAATTTTAATTTATCAAAATTTCAATTTTATTCGAATTTTAATTTATCAAAATTTCAATTGTATTCGAATTTTAATGTAACTATATTTCAATTTTATTCAAATTTTAATTTATCCAAATTTCAATTCTATTCGTATTTTAATTCTATTTCTGAATTCCAATTCTGTTTCTATACATATTTTCAATTCTACTAGAATTTCATTTAATCAAATTTTCTTCGATTTATTTATCAAAATTTTAATTTTGCTCAATTTTAATTCGTATTTTTAGTGCCATGAAATTTTTAATTAATCCTAATAATTTTTATTGGACAAAAAAAAATTTATTAAAACAAATTTTAACCAATTTTAAATTTAATTTCTTTAAATCTTAAATTGTTTATATCTCAACTTATTTTAATTTTAGTGAATTTTAAGCAAATTGAATCCATTGACTCTTAAAATTTTTGAAAATTCTATCTAAAAATTAAAGAAATAAAGGATAGATTCCACAATTATTTTTTTAGCATAAAGATTTTTATAAAAATTTTCATGGAAATGAAGATTAAAAGAAAAAAAGAACAGAAAAGTTGAGAAAATACTTCCTCCGTGAGAAAGCAAATGAATCTGCTTTAAATTAAAGAAATAAAAAGCAGATTTCACATTTAATATATTGGTTTTTTTAAATAATTAAATTTTTTTCAGAAAAATTAAAATTGTATTGAAAATAATTGAATTCTTACGAAAATTTCATTATTTATGAAAATAATATAAATTTTGAGACGAATTTTATTCAATTTGTTAAAAATAATTGAATTTTTTCATTGAATTTTATTAAATTTGTTAAAAATAATTGAATTTGTTCATTGAATTTGATTAAATATTTAAAAAGAAATTGAATTGTTTCGAGGAATTATCTTTAAATTTTTGAAATTAAATGTCTTCAAAAATTTTCATTATTTATGAAAATAATTGTATTTTTGAGAAGAATTTTATTAAATTTTTTAAAAATAATTGAATTTCTGTGAAAAATTCCATTATTTACGAAAATAATTGAATTTTTTAGAATAATTTTTTTAGTTAAATTTTTAAAATAATTTAATTTTTGCGAAAAAATTTTTTATTAACGAAAATAATTGAATCCTTTAGAGAAATTTGATAAAAATTGAATAATTATCTACAAGAACAATTAAATTTTTGGGAAGAGTTTCATTAGTTACGAAAATAATTGAATTTTCGAAAAGAATTTTATTAAATTTTTAAAAAATAATTCAATTGTTTCCAAGTATTTCATTAAATTTTTTAAAAATAATTTATTTATTGCGAAAAGTTTCTTCATTTTCGAAAATAATAAAAATTTTTAGAATAATTTTGTTAGTTAAATTTTTTAAATAATTTAATTTCTGTGAAAAATTCCATTCTTTATAAAAATAATAGAATTCTTCCGAAAACTTTGACTATATTGACGAAAATAATTGAATTTTTGAGAATAATTTTAGTTCAATTTTTTGAATAATTTAATTCCTGCGAAAAATTCCATATTCTTTATAAAAATAATTGAATTTTTAAGATGAATTTTATTAAACTTTTTAAAAATAATTGAATTTTTTCCAAGAATTTCATTAAAACTTTTAAAAATAATTGAATTTGTACGAAAAGTTTTATTATTTACGAAAATAATTGAATTTTCGAGAAGAATTTTTGTAAATTGTAAAAAAATAAATTAATTTCTGCGAACAATTACAATATTTATAAATATAATTGAATCCTTTAGAGAAATTTTACTTTTCATCAAAGTAATTGAATTCTGTCGAAAAATTTGACTATATTTATGAAAAATAATTGAAAAATTTTACTATTTATGAAAATAATTAAAATCTTCCGAAAAATCTGATTATACATATTTACAAAAGTAATTAATTTTTTGAGACGAATTTTATTAAAATTTTTGATAATAATAAATATAATAATTAATTAGATAGTTTTAGTGAATTTTTTGAAAGATTAATGGAAATTAGAAAATAAACAGAAAAGAAGAGAAAAAATAAATGCGTACATTAAAATTAATAAATTTTTAGTCGAATAAAGAATGAAAGAAAAAGAAAAGAAGAAAAAAGAGACAGTTGGTGATAATATTTTTAAATAAGATGATTAATTTGCTTTTGAGCTGATCTGAGAGTTTATTCATAATGTACGTTAGGACTAATGCATGTATCAGCAAGTGCACGTGTTACAATCCGTTTGTATGCAAGTCTGCCTAGTGCGTTCTGTTTCGAAGCATGATTTGTAATACCTATATGTACGATGGTCGCTTCCCTTGTTCGGCTTAAACTATTGCTATATTTGTGCTCGTCAGCACGTATCACGAACAAATTATATATCATCGATTTCCTACAACTATTTCTCCAAATCCGACATTTAATGAAATGCGCTGCTCAAAATTTATTTATCAAAAATAAATGCCAAGCCGTGGGAGATTTTATATTTCAAACCGTTTTTCACAATAATATGCAAATCTCCCTCACAATATTCTCCAATTCTCTTATTTTCTTTTTCTATTGTTTCCCAAATAACGGAAATTGAAAATCTAAATAACGACAATTTACTTATTATTGTATTTTATTATCTATTACAATTCAGTTTTATGATCCACATATTATGAATCGTTAAATGAACGAAATATTTTCTTATTGTAAGTATTTTCGAAAATAAAATTCAATTAGAAATAAAATTCAAAAACAAAGTTCAAAAGTAGAAATTAAAAATATAAATTAAATATTTTATCAGGGTTGACAGAAAAATTTGATTTTATTTTTTTCTGATTTCCAGACAGAATTTTGTCTTTTTCCAAATCCTAAAGAATATTTTCTTTCACTCCAAAAATAATATCTATGCTTCTCTAAGTCAATTATTTTTAATTATTTTTGAGAAAGTTTTTTGAAAATACAATTATTTAGTCAATGAAAAAAAGTTCACCTAAATTATTTCTGAAATTCACTTGTTTACAATTAAATTTCATGAAATTTTTGATTAAAATTTACTAAAATTAAAATTTTCTAAAATTCTCAATTTGAAACTTTTGGAATTTTTTGTATTACTTTTTGCAATTTTTGTAATTTTTTATAATTTTTTGAATCTGTACTAATCTGACCGGTCACTAATCTAATATTCTTGCAAAGAATTTTATTAAATTTTTTAAAAAATTGAATTGTTTTGAAGAATTTTATGAAAATTTTTGAGAATAATAATTAAATTCTGTCCAGGAATTGAATTACAATTGTATATTGCCAATAATTGAATTCTTGTGAAGAATTCTTTTATTTATATGAAAATCATTGAATTCCGGCGAAAAATTTTATTAAAATTATAATTAAAATAATTGAATTCATCTAAAGAATTTTATTTTTTATAAAAATAATTGAATTTTTGCAAAAAATTTATTAAAATTTAAAGAAAAATGAATTCTTTCAATAACAAAATTCCTTTTATGAATTCAATTATTTTCATAAATAATAAAATTTTTGCTGGAATTTAATTATTTGCAAACACGATTTTCATAAAATTTTTCAAAAAAAATCAATTATTTAAAATTGTTTTTATAACATTTTTCGCTAGAATTCAATTATTAAAAAAAAATTAATAGATATTCGTAAGAATTCAATTTATATTTTTGAAAATTTTAATAAAATCTGTTATTTTTACTTAAAAATTACATTTCAATATTTTTAAAATACCAATTTTTATAATTTATATTTTTTCCAGAAATTTTATTAAATTTTCTTGAAGATAATTAAATGCCAGCAAAAAATGTTATTATTTAGAAAAAATAATTAAATTTGAAAAAATTTATTAAAATTTTAAAATACAATTAAATTTAAAAAATTTTGATAAAATTTTTAAAATTATTTGATTTTTTTGAAAAATTTTATTATTTAAGAAAACAACTGAATTTGAAAAATATTTTTATAAAATCATTAAAAAATAAAAATAATTGAATTTTCGAAGAAATGTTATAAGAATTGAATTGAAAATAATTGAATACTAAAGAAAAATGTTATCATTTAGTTAAGTACCTAATTGAATTTGAAAAATTTTATTAAAATTTTTTTAAATAATTGATTTCTTTCGAGAAATTTTATGAAATTTGTATATTGAAGAAAATTGAATTTCTGCGAAGAATTTTATTATTTAAGAAAATAATCGAATTCGTGCAAAGATTTTTTTGAACATTTTTAAAAATAATATTTAATAATAATTTATTAGTAAAGAAATTAACTTTTTTAAATTTTCCTGATAAATTTTACTTCCATGACTTTTCCCTGAAAAGTAGTGAGCTCTTGACAGTTTTTTTTGTAATCTTGATAATAAAACCTGAGCAGAAAGTTTAATGTCACTAGATAGTGGCTTTTAGGATTTTTTCAATGTATCATAAAATCATGAAAAGTGCCACGAACTATTTAAATGTTTTTTTTGTCGAAAACTGGAGATTAAAAACTGATTTTTTGTCAAAAAATGTTTCTTATTTAAGAATAAATGTAACTAAATAAATAAATAGATTTACATAATTAATTATATGATTAAATTGCAGAATTTGAATATTAGTGATTAAAACTTTGTACTTTTTGTTTCAGATATACATTTGAAGCGCTACAAGAGAGCGCACAATATCTTTTGGACCGGGTACCATTCATTCCGAAAATTGGAATAATATGTGGATCCGGAATGGGTGAGTGTCAATTTAGAAAAGTTTTTTTTCACATTTTTCATTTTCATTTTTGTAACGATAAAAGAGAAGAGCTTTAAATGCAAAAATTCCATTTGCTACTTTTGGGCTTATTGCGCGAGTGACGAAAATGAATTATATTCGTCCTCTTTGATATCACTCATTTTATTTATGGTACACGGAGAGAAATGATTGTTACATTGGCAAAGGACAATCGGATTGTTAAATTGTTAATATAGAATTTACGAATTTATCTTGTTATCCTACTCTCTGAATTTGAATCAGTTAAAAATTTTGAAATTATATTTAAGTTCGTAACTAATTTTTTGCTTTTAAATCAGTTAGAATTTACTGATTTAAAAGCAAAAAGATTTTTCTATTCTGTTAAATTAGTAGATTTTATTTAAATCTATATTTTTTAAAATAAATTTTAATTCACTTGAAAGCAAGAAGGAAATTGATTTGATTTTATGTTCCAAAAATTTCGAACGAAAGGAGCAAAAATATTGTAGCAAATAAATTTTGTTATTCTGTATTAATAATTTTTCTCCATGTATCAACATTTTTTTTTTGTTGCAATTTTTGTCAGAGAAAAAACTAACTGATAGAGAAGACGTGATTTTTCATTACTTTATGGCATTGCATGATTATTTTAATATAAAAAAATTCATACGTTACAAGCTTTGAAGAAAGGGATATAAGTAGCAAAAAATTATTCATTATGTTTATGATAGTTTTAGCTGGATTAAACAATCCTTTTTAATTACTTAAAATCAAGATTTTTCAAAATGTACATTTTGAAATATACAAAACAAAAAAAGTAGATTTAAAAAAAATGTCCTAAAAACGTAATCCTCATCATTTTAGTTGATCCGCTAATTTCAATGCATATTTTTATATAATTAAATTACTTTTTTCTTAATCAAGATAAAAGTGTATCATAAACATACTGTAGAAAATGTATTTGATCCAAAACGATTTATTATAAAATAAATATTTATTCGTATCAAATAATTTTTTTTTTTCAAATAATTTTTTCATAAAATTGTCTTCGTTTCAAAACAGAGTTGCCACAAATTAGGGGAATTAAGGCAAACTTAGGGAAATTAAAGTTAACACTAAAATTCTAGAATTGATGAAAAAATTCTGGTTCCTAAACATTTAATTATTTTCATAAATAATAAACATTTCACAGGAATTCAATTATTTACAAATTTTTTGTAAATTACTTCGCAATAATTCCCTTATTTTCATAAATAATAAAATTTTTTACAGGGATTCCACTATTTCTGTAAATAATACAATTTTTTTAGGAATTCAATTATTTTCATAAATAATAAAACTCATTGCAGAATTTCAATTATTTTTAATTCGATTTTAATCTGAATTTTTCATATCTTTAATCAATAATTCTGTATAACTAATATTTTTGAAAAAAATTTAATTTCTATTTTGTTGAAATTAATTGAATTTTTCAATATATAATATCTCAAAAATTAAATTATTTTCGTAACTATTGAAATTTTTCGCAAGAATTCAATTATTTTTAATACAATATTAATAAAATTTTTCTATAGAATTCAATTATTTAAAAAAATTTTAATGAAATTCATGGAAATAATTGATTTTTTTTTAAACTTAATAAAATTATTTACTAGAGTTCTAGTATTTTTGTAAATAATGTAATTTTTCACAAGAAATCAATTATTTTGGAATATTTTAATTAAATGAATTCAATTATTCAAAAAAAATTATAACAAAATTCTGAGAATTATATCCTAAAAATTTGAATTGAATTGAATTGAATTCAAAAAAATTCTTCAAACCAATTTAATTATTATCAAAAATTTGAATAAAATTCTTTCCAAAATTCAATTATTTTCATAAATAACAATATTCATCACAAGAATTCAATAATTTTCAAAAGTAATAAAATTATTCACAAGAATTCAATTATCTCTATAAATAACGAAATTCTTTATAAGAATTTAATTTTAAGAAACATTTAACTATTCTATAAATTATTTATTTTTGTGTTTGAATAATTGAATTCTTGTAGAATTATAAAATTGTATAATTGTTTTAAAAATGAATTTTTTGAGAAATTTTAGTATTTATGAAATTAAATAAATTCTTTTCAAGGATACTCTCAAGAAATTTTATTATTCAGAAAAAATAATTGAATTCTTTCGAGATATTTATTTAAAATTGTATTAAAAATAATTTAATTTTTCAGAGAAATTTTATCAAAATTTTTGAGAATAATAGAATTTGTTCGAGAAATTTTATTAAATTTGTATATTGAAGATAATTGAATTCCAGCAAAAAATGTTATTATTTAGAAAAATAATTGAATTTGAAGAATTTTATTAAAATTTTTAAAAATAATTAAATTTTAAGAATTTTGATAAAACTTTTAAAATTTATTTGATTTTTTAAAAAAATTTTATTATTTAGGAAAACAATTGAATTTAAAAAAGATTTTTATAAAATTATTAAAAATTATTCAATTTTCGAAGAAATGTTATTAAAATTGAATTGGAAATAATTAAATACTAAAGAAAAATTTTATTATTTAGTTAAGTACCTAATTGAATTTAAAAGAATTTTGTTAAAAATTTTTTAAATAATTGAATTCTTTCGAGAAATTTTATTAAATTTATGTATTGAAGAAAATTGAATTACTGAGAAGGATTTTATTATTTATGAAAATAATCAAATTCGTGCAAAGAATTTTATTAACATTTGTGAAAATAATAGTTAATAAATAATAATTTATTAGTAATGAAATGAACTTTTTTAAATTTCCCTGATTTTTCCCTGAAAAGTAGTGAGCTCTTGACATATAAATAACAATATTCATCACAAGAATTAATTCAATTTTAAGAAACATTCAACTATTCAATAAATTATTTATTTTTGTATTTAAATAATTGAATTCTTGTAGAATTGTTGTAAAATTCTTTCAATGAACTTTTTCAAAAATTATTAAAAATAATTAATTTAAAGAAGAATAGTTATATTGTATCAATATTCTGAAATTTTTGAAAATCTTTCATTCCTCTGGAAAAATAATAATAATATTATTTAAAAATGAAGGAATTGATGTTTTTGAATAATTTTACAAATTAAATAAATTTGAGAGAACATTTTCTTGAGTATCTAATCATTTTTAGTGAGAATAAAAATATTCCTTAGGGTCTGAGAAAAGTTAAAATTTTGTCGAATGAATGTTAAACCAAATGAAATTTCTGTTAAATGATTTTTAAATGTCAAATAAAACTTCGGGATTGTCCTAATCAGAATATTCTTTAGTGTCAAAGAAAAAGGCAAAATTCTATCTGGAGAGCAGGGAGAAATAAAATAAAATAATTGTGGCAAATCTGTTGAATTTGTTGGATCAAATACAATTTATTTGATTTAATTAAAAATTATTTGAATCAAATAAATATTTTTGTCCTGCCTGCACGGAAAATGTGTTATTTCGTGCACATGAAAGGGGCGCAAAGTAAGTGATTTCCGCCCAGAGGTAAGGTGAGCGGGCGCAAAATACATTCGCGCCCGCTGACGTCATAGGAGCGGGCGCAAAGTACATTCCCGCCCGCTGACGTCATAAGAGCGGGCGCAAAATACATTCCCGCCCGCTGCCGTTATATAGATGCGGGCGCAAAATATTTCTTTGCTCATTTGTGCATCCAGTGACCTTAACTTTTAGAAAATGACATCACAAGTCATTTTTAGCCATATGGAACAAACAAACAATTCATCCAAATGTGTGTGCACTTAATAACACACTTTCCATGCAGCAGGACAAAAAATGTTGTTCGCAGCACGGGCGCAAAAGGTGATAGTGTCTCAGGCGAGATTATGGGACAACCTCGGCGACCCTACGCATCCTCGGCTTCGCCTCGGTGCTTCAGGTCCCCTCGGTTTCCCTAATCTCGCCTTCGCCAAAATCACCTATTTTGCGCCCTTAATACGAAAATAACTATTATTTGATTCAAATAAATATTTATTTGATTCAAATAAACCTTTATTTGATAATAGACAATAGGTTATTAAAATCAAATAAATTTTGTTTCAGTTTAATCCATACTTCTTGCTACTTAGATCGGTTACTTGAGAGTTATAATATAAAGTAACACGATAATGATGGTGGTAAATTTTTACAAATAGCCCAATTTTTTCTAAGGATATCAAATTAAGATAAAAAAAAAACGAATCAAAAGTGTTGCGAAGCAACATTTTAATTCGTCTTTTTATCTCAATTTGATATCCTTAAAAAAGTCTGTGAGTGTAAAAAATGCCAATAAACGATCGTAGTATACATAATAATAGAGTTAATATTAATAGACAAAAGGGATTTTTGATTGAACGCTTCTCTAGATAGTTGTGTTTTTATTTGATTGTCTTAAACAGCCGGAGAATCTGAACAAAGTGAGTTGTGTCCAGGTTCAATAGCAGACTCGCTCACGGAGAAGCAATGCTTTCCCTACGAGGAGATCCCGCACTTTCCAGTTTCAACGGTGAAGGGTCACGTTGGACAGCTGGTCTTTGGTTATCTCGAGAATGTCCCAGTCATGTGTATGCAGGGGAGATTCCACTACTACGAGGGCTATCCACTTTGGAAGGTATGTTTCACGTTAACAATATCGTCCCAAAACTCTTGCGCGGATAACAAAGCTACTTTACCCTCTGAGAAATTTCCTTCTATACATATATAAGGTTTCTCTGTCTGACTTAAACCATTCGACCAGAAACTTTACTAATTTGCGAGTATTTACGCTGTACTCGAAAACCCGAGAACAATTGTTAACAAAATATCACCTCTCCAATCTACCTAATTGGATTATTTGCCCTTCTGCCTCTGATTCATTCAATTCATCGACGCGATTTTTGTCCCAGTTATAACATTTGCTGGCAAAACAAAAAAATACAATAGTTACACGTGACGAATACGTTATGTTGCACTAATTAGACTTTAATTACCAAATGGAGAAAAATATAAAGGAACTTTTACTACTTTTGTAATAAAAAACAATTTCCGGTAAAACATTTCTGGTAATTTTTACTGCTTTTGGAGTCAATTTTGCTACGTTCAAAGTTAATTTTACTACAATCAAAAAACATATTTGTAAAAAATTTGTAAAATTTACTTCGAACGTTGCAAAATTTAGGACCGAAAGCAGTAAAAGTTAGCAAAAATGCGATACCAGAAATGTTTTACAATCAGGGTTGCCACAGGTCAGGGAAATCGGGGAATTCAGGGAAAAGTCAGGGAAAGTAAAATTTGTCAGGGAAGTCAGGGAAAAGTCAGGGATTTTTATTTAAGTAACTGAGAAAAATTGAATTTTGGAGAAGTTACAAATGAATTGCAGAAATTCAATTATTTTCAAAAGTATTAAAATTCTTCGCAAAAATTCAATTATATGTTCAAAAATTAAAAAAAATTCAATTATCTTTAAAAATAATAAAATTCTTCTCCAAATTTCAATTATTTTCAAAAATTTTAATAAAATTCTTTGCAAAATTTCAATTATTATCAAAAAATTTTTCTCAATTCAATGATTTTCAATATCTACGGTTTTAATAAAATATTTCAAAAGAATTCAATTATTTAAAAAAAAAAAAATTTTTGATAAAATTCTAAGCAAACTTCGCAATAATTCAATTATTTTCATAAATAATAACATTTTTTACAAAATTTCAATTATTTTCATGAATAATAAAATTCATCACGGAATTTCAATTATTTTTAATACAATTTTAATAATTGAATTCCTCGAAAAATTTAATTATTCTTGAAAATTTTATTAATATTTCTCGAAAACATTCAAATTTGTTGATAAAATTCTTTATGATAATTTAGTTTTGAAAACATTCATTTATTCAAGAAATTATTTATTTTTGTATTTAAATAATTGAATTCGCGGAGAATTTTCCAATAAAAATTGATTTAAAAATGAATATTAGTTAAAATTTTAGATAACAATTGAATATTAAAAGCATTATAGCATGAATTTTTAAAAATACATAATAAATAAAATACATAATTGAATTCTTTCCAAAAATTTTAACAAAATTTTTGAAAATAGTTACATTTTTCGAAGAATTTACTTAAAATTGTATTAAAAATAATTGAAATCCTGTGAAGAATTTTATTAATTTATGAAAGTAATATTGAATTCTTGCAATGAATTTTTTCAAATTTTTTTCTAAATAATTGAAATAATGTAAAGAATCTTATTATTTATGAAAATAATTGAATTCCTGCATCGAATTTTATTACATTTTTTTTAAATAATTGAATTCTTTTGAGAACTTTTATTAAAAAATTAGATTGTGAAAATATTTGAATTTCAACGAAGAATTTCACTATATTCGTGAAATGTAATTAAATTCTTACAAAAAATTTAAGAGAATAATTTCATTTTTCTTGTAATTTACTTTAAATTGTATTATAAATCCTCAAGGAAATTTTATAACTTATGAAAATAATGGAATTCTTACAACGAATTTTATCAATTTTTTTAAATAATTGAATTCATGTGAAAAATTTTATTACTTGTAAAAATAATTGAATTTCAGCAACGAATTTTTTTACATTTTATTTAAATAATTATATTCTTTTGAAAACTTGTATTAAAAATGTAAATTTTGAAAATTTTTGAATTTCAGCGAAGAATTTCATTATTCGTAAAATGTACCTAATTTAATTCTTGCAAAAAATTTTTGAAGATAATTTTATTTTTCGAGAAATTTATTTAGAATAATTGTATTAAATATAATTGAAACCATGTGAAGAATTTTATTATTTATGAAAATAATTGAATTCTTGCAACGAATTTTATTAAAATTTTTGTAAATAATTTAATTTTTTTTTGAAAAATTTTATGGAAATTAAAATTTTTATAAGATGTTTAATTTTAAAAATGTTTGAATTTGAATGTTTTGAAGAATTTTAATTCCTAAAAAAAAGCTAAAACAAAGTTAGGAAAAATAATAATTAAATACTTATTTAAAAATTTAGTTATTGATGTTTGCGAATAATTTTACAATTTAAGAAATTCGTAAGTAAATGTAATAGAATGTTTTTTTTGAGTATCTAATAATTTTTAGAGTGAATCAGAAGATTCTTTATGGTCAGGGAAAAAGTGAAAACTTTGTCTGGAAATCAGGGAAAAGTCAGGGAAAAATAAAATTAAATATTAGTGGCAACCCTGACAATATAAAAGTAGTAAAAGTTACTTTATATTTTTCTCCGTGCATTGGAATTAATATAGAAATTTTTGGTGAATTAATTAATTGTTAATCCTTTTCGTTGGGTTTTTTGTTGCTCGAGTATAATTATGATATTTGAGATTTGTTTCTCTTGGAATTCTTTTTCGTTCGTAAAAAATTTTATTTTAAAAACAATTTTTGTTTTTATGTAGAAATTTGTTGGCGTATCCTTTTTTCTCCTTTGAAGGAAAATTTTGTCTGTTCAAAAGAAGATTTAACTACTGAATAAAGAAATTCTTTTATATTCTCTGAACCAAAAGTTCGTAAATTAATACGAAATTTGTTCCTTTCAACTTTTCAAATTTGAATTTTATTATATATAATAAATAATAAATTCTTATAGTCATGATTAAAGAAAAAAAATTATTTTAAAAAATGTTCTGTTTACTTCTGTTTTTACTTTTTGGTGTTGTTAGTATATTTTTTAAAAATATTTATAGCGACAACGTACCAAAAAATTCAATCGAATGAAAATTGACTTTAAAAAAATTAATTTCACAAAATTTTTAAATTTAATTACAAAATTTCAAATTTTTAATGAAAAAAATAGAATTCCCAGAGAAAAATTTGTAATTTATTTGAGTTAAATAAAAATATATTTGTCTCATAAAATTTTATTTAAAACAAATAAAAAGTCTATTTGGCTCTGAGTCGAATATATTTTTTTATAAACCTTTTTAATTTTAAAATTAATTTATATTGAGAATCATTGAATTCTTGCTAAGAATATTGTCAAAATTTTTAAAGATAATTAAATTGTTTTGAAGAATTTCTTTAAATTTTCTGAAAATAATAGACTTTTTATAAATAAATTTAATAAAACTCGAAATTTCAATTAAAAATTCGGAGAGTAATTGAATTTTATATGAACAATGTTTTTCAAGTTTTAAAAATGATCACGTTTGTTAACAATTGTATTTAAAAATTTAATTATTGAATTTTATTTAAATTTTTAGGAAATAATTAAATTTTTCTCAGACTTTTATTACAATTTTTTTTAAATAATTTAATTCATATTCAAGAAATTTTATTAACATATTCAAAAATAATTGAATTCTTGCGAAAAACATCAATATTTACAAAAATAATAGAATTCTTGCAAAAAATGTTATTAAATTTAAATAAAATTAAATTGTTTCCAATAATTTTATTATAAATTTTTTAAATAATTGAATTCTATAGGAAAATTTCATTAATATTGTATTGAAAATAATTGAATTGTTGCGAAAAATCTCAATAGTTACGAAAATAATTGAATATTTGACAAGAATTTTGTTATTTATTTAGGAAATAATTAAACTCTTCTCAGAATTTTATTAAAATTATTTTTAAATAATTGAATTCTTGCGATAAATTTCATTATTTACAAAAATAATAAAATTCTTGCTAACAATCTTATTAAATTTAAAAAAAAATTGAATTGTGTCTATGAATTTTATTAAAATTTTTTAAAATCATTGAATTCTAAAGGTAAACAAATTTTATTAATATTATATTGGAACTTGAATTCTTGCAAAAAATTGCAATAGTTACGAAAATAATTGAATTTTTTAGAAGAATTCCATTATTTATTTAGGAAATAATTAAAATCTTCGCAGAATTTTATTATAATTTTTTTAAGTGATTGAATTCTTTCGAAGAATAGGCTATTAAATATTTTTTTCGTAAATTATTAAATGCTACTGAAGAATATCTTGAAGTATTATGAAAATAATTGAATTTGTTCAATAAATTTAATAAAAATTGCAGTGAAAATAAATGAATTCATGCAAGGAAATTTATTATTTATGAAAATAATTGAATTCTTATAAAGCATTTTCTAAAAACATTTGAAAAATAATTCAATTCTTTCCGGAATTTTATAACAATTTTTAAAAATAATGAAATTCTTTCAAGGAATTTAATTTAAATTGTATTGAAAAAAATTGAATTCCTCTGAAGAATTTTATTATTTAGAAAAATAATTGTATTCTTGCGTAGAATTTTATTATTACACTTTTTGAAAATAATAATTGAATTATTTCGAAGAATTTTATTAAAATTTTTGAATTAATAGAAATTAAAATTTTTATTCTAATTTTGATTTTTATTCAACTTAATTAATCTAAAATTCTACTTATCCAAATTTTATAATCTATTCAAAATAAAATTCATTTAAATTTCAATTTAATTCAAATTCTATTAAGTTTGAAACTGAATTTAATATAAATTTTATTTAATTTACATTTTAATGAATCAGAAATTCAAATTATTCCAATTCTGATTAATCTTCACTTTAAATAATCTAAATTGGAAATTTGTTTTATAAAATATTGCTTTTATTGATAAAAATGATTCTTACTAAATATTTAATTAACAATATTTTTTAAATGCACTGAATTTTCAATACAATAAGTTTTAGAGATTGTAATAGATTTTTACAATTTTTGGATATATTAAGACAGAAATAAGTATTTTGTTTATTTAAAAATTGAAAAATTTGGAGAAACTGTCGATAAAAGAAAAAATTAAAATTATCAGTGAATTCTGTCTGACTATAGACAGCTTGTTCTACTTAAAAACTTAAATTGCCGTAGAATTAGAATAACATGAATTAAAAATTAGTGACAGTTATATTTTTGTTTTTTTGAAAAATTCATAGGAATAAAAAAAGTTGAATTGACTTTTGAATTTTGTTTTTAGAGAAATAAAATAATGTCTTTTTCTCTCTTTGTTCGGAATAATTATTATTTTTTAGAAAGGAAAAATTTACATTGAAAAAATGATTTTCTATCAATGAAAATATTGTAAAAAGTTTGTATAATTTGCTTATGCAGTGTGCTATGCCCGTGAGAGTAATGAAGCTTGTTGGTGTGACTCATTTAATTGCAACGAATGCGGCCGGGGGTTTGAATCCCAATTACAAGATCGGAGATATCATGTTGGTGAAGGATCATGTAAACATGATGGGATTTGCTGGCAACAATCCACTCCAAGGACCAAATGACGATAGGTAAGCCAGTCATTTACTCATTTATCAATTAGAAATTAGATTTTTAATTAATGTTTTTTTCTTTTCTATACAAATGTATATTTTCTTCTAGATATTACATTTTTTATTTGTGTTTCTTTTCTATTACGTTTTTCAATGGCATTTATTTATTTATTTCTATTACATTTTTCAATTGCATTTATTTATTTATTTCTTTTAGATTTTTTAATTGTATTTTGTTCCATTACTTTTTTTAATGGCATTTATTTATTTATTTCTACTACATTTTTCAATTGCATTTATTTATTTCTATTACATTTTTCAATTGCATTATTTTATTTATTTCTCTATATTACATTTTTCAACTGTATTTTTCTCTATAAATTGAATTGTGTTACCTTATTGTCGTTGAATTATTTATTTCGACTTTCATTAATTTAAAGTGTAATTTGAGTTTTATTTCTAAATCAGGTCAAGAGATATTTCAAAGCAAGAGCTTTACAAATAGAATTTATTCTTGCAATTTTCACATTTAAAAGGAAATACATAGACATAAAATATACATTCAGAGATTGTTCCCCTTTTCATTGTTTACACATGTAGAAAAAAATTTAATATTAAAATAGTGTTTACATTTGTCTTCGGATGGGAAAAATGGTTCATTGTGTCGCTCTCTGAACAAAAGGAATAATCTCAGTGGTAAAAAAATTACAGATTATATTCATGATAATTTTATTCTGATTAAAAAGTCCTTTTTAATGTTTTAGAATCAAAGACACAGTTTGATTAAACATTTTGGATCGAATAAAATGAAGAGATTAAAAAAAATTTAAAGTAAACTAATTTTTACTAATTCTTGTTATTTTTTTAAATAAAATTTTAGTAAACGAATTTTGAACTTGTAAATAATTTTTTAGTTTAATAATTTTTTATTTTAATAATTTAATTTTACTGAAAAATAGAAAAAAATTTTACAAATTTTACTTATGTTTGTCTAAAATAATTTTTTTTTATTTTCAAATACTAAAAAGCGAATTCTTGACTAAGTAAATATTTAATTTTTGTCATTTTTTATTTCAATATAATAATTTTTAGAAAAATTTGAACAAGAAAAAATATATATTCAAAAATTTAGGAAACTTATCGTCAAAAGAAGAAATAAAAATCATCAATGGATTCTGTCTGACTACAGATAGCTTTTTCTACTTAATAACTAAAACGTCTTCTATGTGAAATCAAAACTATTTTTAGAATTAACAATTCATTTTCTAATTTTTTACTGAAAAATGACTAAAATTGGTTAAATTTTTTAATTATTTTCAGTAGAATTTTATTTAAAAATTTCGCTCTCTAAATTTGAATTTTAAAAATGTTTACTACTTTGAATTAGTGACTGACTTTTTGCTAATAAATTGCTAATTTTACTAATAAATTACTAGAAATTACTATTTATTAGTAAGCTTTACTAATTTAAACAAAAAAAGCAAAAATTTGTCAACCAAAAATTTTAATGTCTTCTCTTTATTTATAATTTTATTCATAAAACTATCAACAATTAGCGCGCGGCTAACTTCTTCCTGCCTTTTTAAAATAAAATTATCGATTATAAAAATAATACCTACAATTTAAAAATTTTCTAATTTAAATATTTGTTGAAAACACTAAAAAAATTCAATTTTTGAGAAATTACAAATATTTGCAGAAATTCAATTATTTAAAAAAAAAATTTCTTATAAAATTCAACAATGTTCCAAATTTAAAAAAAATTCTCGTAAAAATTCTAATTATCTTTATAAATAACAAAATTCTTTTCCAAAGTTCAATTATTTTCATAAATGAGAAAAAAATTCTTGTCCTAATTTCAATTATTTTCAAAAATAAAATGCATTTTTATAATTTCAATGATTTTCAATATCTACTATTTTAATAAAATTTCCCAAAAAGAATTCAATTATTTAAAAAAAATTTTAATAAAATTGTATGCAAACATTTAAATATTTTCATCAATAATAATAATTTTCACAGGAATTCAATTATTTGCAAATTTTGATAAATTTCTTCGCAATAATTCAATTATTTTCATAAATAATAAAAATTTCATAGGAATTCAATTATTTTCATAAATAATAAAAATTTCATAGGAATTCAATTATTTTCATAAATAATAAAAATTTCGCAGAAATCCAATTATTTTTATAAAAAATAATTTAAAATTCTAGAAAATAATAGAATTAAAATGATGAAAATAATTTTGAAGAAGTTACTCATTCCTTTCTTTTGGAAAAGAAACATTACATATTCTATTCTATTTGTTAATTACAAATTTTAATTGAAATTAAATTGAAACTTTTTAAATTTTTTGAAATTAAAGGAAAAAATTTTACTCAAAAAAAAAAATGTTCTGTTATCATTTATTTACGAATTTCTTTAATTGTAAAATTATTCGAAAACATCAATAACATTTTTTTAAATATATTTAAATATTATTTTTCCGTAGGAATTAAAATTTTTCAAAAAATTCAAATTCAAATCTTTTGAAATTCAATAACTTATAAGAATATTTTTTTAAAACATGAAGATAGCGATTACTCCGAGTCGAAGTGATCGATTTTTCATGTTTCCTAATAATTAAAGATGACCGAGTGATAAAGTCATTGTTTTATATTATAAGAATATTATTACAGTAACTTTTTCGAAAATTATTTTTATCATTTCAAATCAATTATTATTATCTACAATTTTTAATTTTTTTTTATTAAAATAATAGAGTTCCTTAAAAAAAATTATTATTTATAAAAATAATTAAATTATTATGAAAGAATTTATAAAAAAATTTGTAAATAATTTAATTCCTGCGAGAAATTTTAATTATTTATAAAAATAATTGAATTATTGCGAAGGAATTTATAAAAAAAATTGTAAATAATTGAATTCCTGAGAAATTTTTATTATTTATGAAAATAATTAAATGTTTGCGTATTATTTTTTGGGAATTTGAAATTGATTCGAAAATAATTGAACTTTGGGGAAGAATTTTATTATCTTTAAAACTAATTGAATTCTTCTGAAGAATTTTATTACTTAAAAAAATAATAATTGAATTCTTGAAAAAAATTTTATTAGATTATTTGAAAATAATTGAGTTTTAGAGAAAAATTTTCTTATTTTTTAAGAAAATAATGGAAATCTTATTTTTTTAAAACATTTTTTAAGTTTTTTGAAAATAACATAGTTTTTCTAATAATTTTGCTAACAAAATATTGAATGTAATTGAATTTTTCAAAGAATTTCTTTTCTTACAAAGAAATTTAGTAAAATTTTTGAAATAATTGAATTTGTTTCAAAGAATTTGAATGAAAATTTAAAAAAATAATTGACTTCTTTCCAGAAATTTTACTAAAATTGTAGTGAAAATAATTGAATTCTTTCCTTAAATTTTCTTAAAATTGCATTGAAGTAATTAAAATCCAGTAAAGAATTTTCGTATTTTTGAAAATAATTGAATTCTTCCTAAGAATTTTAATAAAATTTTCAATATTTGAATTGTTTCGAAGAAGTTTATTAAAACTTTTAAAAGTATTTGAATTCCTGAGAAATTTTTATTATTTATTAAAATAATTAAATGTTTGCGTATTATTTTTGGGAATTTGAAATTGATTCGAAAATAATTGAACTTTGGGGAAGAATTTTATTATTTATAAAGAAAATTGGGATTTTGACGAGAATTTTTTTTTTAAATTTGAAAGATAATTGAATTTTAGGAGAAGAATTTTATTTTTTTTTAAATATTTGAATTTCTGCAATTATTTCTAATTTCTCCAAAATTGAATTTTTTTTTAGTGTTTTCAACAAAAATTTCAATTAGAAAATTTTTAAATTGTATTATTTTTATAATTGCCAATTTTATTTAAAAAAAGGCAGTAAGAAGTTAGTCGCGCGAATTGTTGCTAGTGAAAGAATGAAAGAACATTCAAATTATTATAGTTAATTAATTAATTTCAGTGCGTGGAAGATTGAAAATTGGAAATTTGTATTTAAGAAGAAATTTTCCATTAAAGGGGAAATTTTATCTCAACTTTCGAATTGAGAATCACTCAATTGAAAGATAGAAAAAGATGAAATAAGAAGAGGAAGAAATAAGGCAAAAAAAAAGAAAAATAATTAATTTATTTCATTAGAATAACTTCTTGAATCGGATTGATGAACTGTTTGCACGACATAAAGAAGCTGATTGGCGTATTTACTTAAGAGAAACTCTCTCGCGTACTCCCGTTTCTTTTACATTTCTGACAAGGTGACGTACCCACGTTACCACCTCGTTTTCACCTTTTCGCAATTTTCCAAACCCTGACTTAACTTGCGAGCTCGAGCTTTGGAGCTTTTCGCAGAGTTGATGCTTCTTCTTCTTCTCCTTCTTTTTCTTCTTCTTTATCCGTTTTCTGTTGTCACTTGGCCCAATATTAATGGACTTTACCATCTCCCATGTTCTCTCTCTCTCTCTCTCTCTCTCTCTCTCTCTCTCTCTCGCTCTCTTTTCAGTTTATTTCACGTTTTTCCTCTTCCACCGGGAATTACTCTTATGAAACCTAAGGGGTGAGTTTACCAGCTTTTTTACTTTCAAGAAATAGGCTGCATTTACTCTCACCAAGTATTATTTTATTCTTTTTCTCCTTGGAATTAATTTCACAGTATCATTCGTAAATTGTAATTGATTATAAAAGTAAGGAGATGTTGGTTGCTCTTAAATATTTGTAGAATTTTCGTCGAGAGCTAAGTGAAAATATAATACTTGTGAGTTGAAATTATTTTTCACTGGAGAGAATATTTTTCTTCTTCTTTCTTTCTTTTTACATTTTTCCTCCCTTTTTAACTGATTTATTTGCAGTTAATCTTTATTTGCAGTTAGTCTTTATTTGAGGAAAGGAAAAAATTTTCTGAAAATAAGAATTCTCTCTTAAATTTATATATAGTGAACTCAAAAGGTTTAGGGGAAAAAAAATTTTTATTCGGGAGGGAAAAATAAATTTGTCGCACTATTATATAGTGAGAAGAAGTAAAAGTTAGTTTCTCTGGGGAAAATTTAAATTTAATTTAATTCTATTTTTAATTTCGGTGAATGCGGGAAAATTGCGAGATTTTTTCTCGCGTATACTTTCTTTCCAATTTTCAAAAGTGATTCTCACTCGATTTTTATTTTTTCGCTTCAGATTTGGTCCCAGATTTCCACCCATGAATAAAGCTTACAGCACATCACTTTTGGAAATTGGTAGTCAGGTCGCGGAGGAGATGGGAATTGCCGATATCGTTCACAAAGGTGTCTACACGTGTCTAGGAGGTCCTAGTTTTGAAACCGTTGCCGAATTGAAGATGCTTCGAATGATGGGAGTCGATGCAGTTGGTGAGTTTTACTTTTTTTGTTTGTATTTTACGAAAAAAAGGAATAAAATTTAAAAATGAAAAAAAGATTTTTAATTGGGGATACAAAACCTTCAATTATTTCTATTTCTGACAATAATTTCTTTTTAAATAACTAAATTCTTAAAGAATTATCATAAAATTAGATTTTTATGAATTTGATTTTTGAAAAAATTTAATAATTCAAATTCTTCGGAAAATAGTTACATTTTTTAATAGATATTTAATAAATTATTAAAAATAATGGATTTATAGAAGAATTTTAGTTAAAAACACTAAAAAATTAAATTTTAGAGAGAAGTTACAAAAATTATTTCAGAAATTCAATTATTATTAACAGTTATAAAAAATTCTTCTTCGAAATTAAATTATTTTCCAATAATCTAATAAAATTCTTCTGAAAGATTCAATTATTTTTATAAATAATACAATTCTTCTCCGAAATTCAATTATCCTCAAATAATCTAATAAAATTCTTCTGAAGCATTCAATTATTTTTATAAAAAATAAAATTCTTCTCCAAAATTCAATTATTTTCAAAAATTTTTAAAAAAATTTTTTCAAACGATTCAATTATTTTCAAAAATTATCAATATCTACTACCTACTTTAATAAAATTTTCTAAAAGAAATTAATTGTTTAAAAAAAATTTTAATAAAATTCCACGTAAACATATAATTATTTTCATAAATAATAAAAATTTCACTGGAATTTAATTATTTTTATAAACAATAAAATTCGAAGCCGGATTTCAATTATAATACAAATTTTAATCGAATTCCTCGGAAAATATAATTATATTCTCTTTATTTTTAAAACTTTTAACAAAATTCTTCATTACAATTCAACTATTTTCAAGGAATTTAATAAAATTGTCTCGAAGAATTCAATTATTTTTTAATTTCATTTTAAATAAAATTTCTGTCAAGAATTGAATTATTTTTAAAAATTTTAGTTCATTTTTTCGAAACAATATTGAATTATTTTCAAAAATTTTAATAAAATTTTTCGTAAGAGTTCAATAATTTCAAAAATAATCAAATTTTTCAATAGAATTCGATTATTTTTAATTTAATTTTTAATAAAATGTTTGTAAAGAATTTAATTAATTTCAAAAATGTTGATAAAACTCTTCATAAAAATTCAATTATTTTCAATTCAGTTCCACTTTTATTAATTTCTCAGAAGAAATCAATTATTTCGATTACAATTTTAATAAAATTTTTATAGAGAATTCAATAACTTTTATGAATAAAAAATTCTTCAAAAGAATAAGATTTCAATTATTTTCTTATAAAATAATTAAATTCTTCTCTATAGAATACACAATTATTTTCAATACAGTATTAATAAAATTTCTCAAAAAAAACTAGTAAATAAACTAGTAAAATTTAATTATTTAATTTAATTAAATTTAATTAAATTTTACTAAAATTTCAACTGAAATTCACTTTTAAATCAATTTTTGTTAGAAAATTCAGTACTAATTCAATTATTTAAATAAAAAAATATTAATTTATTAAATAATTGTATGATTTTTAAAATTAAATTCTTTCGACGAGTTTTAATAAAATTTTTAAGAATAATTACATTTTTCGAGGAATACGATTAAAATTGTATTAAAAATAATTGAAATTCTGCGATAAATTTTATTGTTTATGAAAATAATTGAATTCCTGTGAAATTTTCATTATTTATGTAATTAAATGTTTGCGTGGAATTTTATTAAGATTTTTGGAAATAATTGAGTTTTGGAGAAGAATGTTATGTTATTTACAAAGATATTTGAAATTTTGACGAGAATTTTTTGAAATTTTTAAAAATAATTGAATTTCTACGAAGGATTTTATTACTTTTGGAAATAATTGAATTTCTGCAATTATATTTGTAACTTTTCAAAAATTACTGTATTTGAAAATATTTCTTCTTGAACTATGTAGTGCAAGTTTTTAATATTTTTAATTTTTTTTTTTTCTAGAACATTTTGCTTGACAGATCGAATTATGCAAAAAATTATGCAATTGAATCATTTTTGTTTCATAATTTTATTTTCTGTTTTTGAAAAAAAAAATTTTTTGACCATTTATATTTCTCTGTATAAAACTATTTTTTCACTATTTTTTTAAAAAACTTCCATTTGTCGTAATAAAAAAAATTCTAATTCAATAATATCAAACTGAGCTTTTACCTTATATAAATTTATTAAATTACTTGAAACTGGAACACAAAATAAATAAAATACTATTCTTAGATTCTACGTATAAAATTATAAAGTCTAAAAATAACAAATTCTATATAAAAATATTGAAATACTTCTAGAAGTTTATGCTAAAGGTAAATTTACTAATTTAGAATTGAAAATTATTTTCTGCACGTATTATTATCATTCAAGCGGATATTGTATCTTAATTAATAAAGTGTTGAGAGGAATTATTTAATCGTAAACATGATTAATTCAAGAAAAAAACTAGATCTGGGATTTAATGAATATCAACTAGATATAACCAGAAATAAATGAGACGATGAATTAAATATTTGTACAGATAGTTATTATTTTAAAAAAATGAAATAAACTTATTTATGGATAAATGTGTGTATTGTATATCAAAACTCGATATAGATATTGAACATATATCCATTAAATATGCACATGAATATTTCATATCTATTAAATATTTTAAAAGATTTTCATTTGATGAAACTGAAACATGTATAAACTCATTTATCGCGCTGATAAACGGGAAATTGCTTTGTTTGTTATTTTCAGATCAGAATAATTAATTGCTTCATTAGTTACTATATCTGTTAAATATACATACACTAGTTGTAATTTTACAATGGAGATCAAAGGTTTTTGTTTAAAGATTCTTGTCTTGTTACAGTCTCCATCAAAAGCTATTTATGTTTAATAAAATTTAGTAGTTCCACGTGAAATTTACTTTTATTTTTCTCGCATTTCCAGACAGAATTTTCAATTTTTGTACAAAAATTTAATTTTGTTTTTCCTGACTTCAAAAAAAAATTTTGACTTTTTCCCTTATTATTTTTCAATAAAAATTAAAGTTATCGAAAATTTCTATTCAAACCTTTTTGAAATTTAATAACTCATAAGAATATTGCTATAAAACATGAAGATATTGATTGCTCCGAGTCGAAGACTCGGAGTGATCGATATCTTCATGTTTTATAATCATTTTGTTATTTTATTATTTTATATTATAAGAATATTGTTTAATAATTTTTGAAAAAGTTCTTTAAGAATTTTCAAATCCATTTGTTGACAATTCAATTTTATATTATAAATTAATTATTAAATTAATTATTCAATTATTTTTCTTCAAAAAAATATTTAAATTATTTATAAAAATTTTTATTAAAATTCTTAGAAACGATTCAATTATTTTCTAAAATTTTAATTTTCTTAGCAAACATTCAATTATTTTTTTAAAAAATAATTAAATTTTTCTCTAGAATTCAAATGTTTTAATACAGTTTTAATAAAATTGCTCAAAAAAATAAATTATTTTTTAAAATTTAATAAATTTCTTCAAAAGAATTCAGCTATTTTCAAACATTTTAATAAAATTCTTCGCAAGAATTTAATTATGTTTATAAAAAATAAAATTCTTTGTAAAAATTAAAATATTTTTAAAGATAATTAAATTCTTTACCAGAATTCAATTATTTTTGAAACAAAATTAGTAAATTTTCTTGAAAGAATTCATTTATTTTTGAAACTTTTAATAAAATTCTTTGTAAGGGTTCAATGATTTTAAAAAATAATAAAATTCTTCAATACAATTCCAATTATTTTTAATTTAATTTTTAATAAAATGTTTGTAAAGAATTTAATTATTTTCAAAAATTTTAATGAAAAATTTCAAAAAAATTCAATTATTCTCAATTTAGTTTCACTTTTATTAATTTCTCAGAAAAAATCAATTATTTTGACTACAATTTTAAATTGTTTGAAAATAATTGAATTATTTTAAAGAATTTTATTTCTAAAATTTTAAAAAATAATTTACTTTTTTGAGAAATTTTATTAAAACTGTATTGAAAATAATTGTGTATTCTATCGAGAAGAATTTAATTATTTTATAAGAAAATAATTGAAATCTTATTTTGTTGAAAAATTCTTTATTTATAAAAGTAATTGAATTCTCTTCATAAATTTTATTAAAATTATTGTAGTCAAAATAATTGAATTTTTCTTAGAAATTAATAAAAGTGAAACTGAATTGAAAATAATTGAATTTTTATGAAGATTTTTATCAAAATTTTTGAAATTAATTAAATATTGCTTCGAAGAAATGAACTAAAATTTTTAAAAATAATTCAATTCCTGACAGAAATTTTATTTAAAATGAAATTAAAAATAATTGAATTCTTATATGGACAATTTTATTAAATTCTTTAAAAATAGTTGAATTGTTATGAAGAATTTTGTTAAAAATTTCAAAAATAACTGTATTTTAGCGAAGAATTTTATTACTTAAAAAAATTTTAGAGATTATTATTTCAATTATTTTTTAAGAAAATAATTGAAATCTTATTTGAAACAATTTTTAAGTTTTTTGAAAATAACATAACATATTATAATTTTTTGTAAATAATTGAATTTCTTACAAAAAGTTTTATTACAATTTTTAAAAATAACTGAATTTTTTCTAACAATAATTGAATTCTTGCAAAGAAATTTAGTAAAATTTTTGAAATAATTGAATTGTTTCGAAGGATTTCGTAAAATTTTTGAAAATAATTGAATTCTTTCCAGAAATTTTACTAAAATTTTAGTGAAAATAATTGAATTCTTTCCTTAAATTCTATTAAAATTGCATTGAAGTAATTAAAATCCAGTAAAGAATTTTCCTATTTTTGAAAATAATTGAATTTTTGCGAAGAAATCTATTAATATTTTCGAAAATAATTGAATTCTTTCTAAGAATTTTAATAAAATTTTCATAAATAACTTAAATATTATTTTAAGGAATATAATTAAAATTATATTATAAATAATTGTATTTCTATTAACAAATTTTGTTTAAATTTTCGACAATATTTGAAATGTTTCGATGAAGTTTATTAAAACTTTTAAAAGTAGGTATTTGAATTTTTTAGATAAATAAAATACTAAAAATAATTTATTTAAAAAAAAAATTTAATTTCTTTTCGGAAATAATTTTATTACAGTTGACTTAAAAATATTTGAATTCCATGAAGAAATTTTATTATTTTTGAAAATCATTGAACCCATATTTTTTTAAATGATTGAATTCTTTACAGAAATTTTATTTCTATTTTATTTTTATTTATTTATTTTTATTTCAATTAAAATGTTTTAGAAGAAAAATCAAAAAGGTTAGAAATTTCCACTACATAACCCAAGAAGAAATATTTTCAAATCCAGTGATTAATTTTTGATTTATTAAATTTTACTGACAATTTTTAAGTTAATTTCAAAAAAATGTTGATCGACTAATACCTAATTTAATTTTTAATTTATAAAAATTTGACAGAAAAATAAAATTCATTTGTTATTTTCAGGAATGTCAACTGTTCACGAAGTCATCACCGCCAGACATTGTGACCTGACCGTTTTCACTTTTAGTCTCATAACAAATATCTGCGTGACGGATTACGACGATCATAGTGAGGCAAATCACGAGGAAGTTATAGACGTTGGCAAAAGCAGTCAACCCATTCTTCAAGATTTCGTTCGACAAATGGTTCTTCGTTTGGAGGACATTATAAATAGCAGTTCGAAGTAGGATTTTATATAATAGATAAAGAATCTCCGTCATTAGTGTCAATTTTCATGCTTTTCTCGAATCTTCGCTTTTTTCCGCCCAAAAAAAGAAGAAAGAAAGAAAAATTGCTGCAAATCGAAATCAAAAGGTCTTTGAAAACCTTTCATCGTGAATGAAACAACTTTAGCTCATTTTAAATCATGTCGATTTCTGCATAATAGGTATTTATTCTCTGATTTCTTTCGTTTAAAAGAATCTATCCTCTCGAGTTAATAACAAGTAATCAAATTGATTATTATCAAAGTGTCTTAAATGTTTCGAGAGCAATTAAGAAAGAAAATAATTTATAATAATCTTGTTTATTAATATGAAAGTAAAATAATTCGAGTGAATAATTGATCTTCAATTTAATTTAATTGTGAGAAAAAAAGGAGTAAGCCGTTTTAGATTATGACAAACAATTTTTGCAAATATTTTTATTAATTACGAGATTGAAGTTCGTAAAGTTTTTGAAAACCAAAATGAAAGAGGCGATGATTTATTTTTTTTGTCTTTTGAGTAATAATTTGTTAAAAAGCTACGAAGATTAGAAATAAATTTAACTTGAAAAAAGATTCGTTTTTCGAAAACTTTGCCGACTTTTATTTCATTATTAATTAGTAGACAAATATTTAAATATTAATTACGTTGAAAGAATTTTTTTCTTTTTATACCTCGATGAAATTTACAATTTATGAAATTTATGAAATTTACGATTAAATAAAATTTATATTTTTCATAAGAAAAATAAAATCATTTTTGTTTAAAAATATTTCTTTAAGAAATGGTGAAAAGAAAACATTTTTTTTCTGAATCGTTGATTATACGCCTTGTAAACTTCACTATTCTTTTTGAAAACTTTGGAAAAATTTGAACTTTTTGAAAATTAGAAATATTTTAATATTATTAACTATTAAAAATTGTTATTTTTAGAGGAAATGCGCTACTAATTAAAATTTAGATTATTGAAGTTTTAAAAATTTTTTTAGAAATAATTGAATTCTTCACCGAATTTTATTACAATTTTTGAAAACAACTGAATATTTTCGACAATTTTTCTAAAAATTGGATTTAAAAAAATTGATATCCTGCAAAGAATTTTATTATTTAAAAAAATAATTGAATTCTTGCGAAGAAATTAAAACAATTGTTGAAATAATTGAATTGTTTCAAAGAATTAAAAAAAAAAAATTTTTAAATAATTGAATTCTTTCTCGAAATGTTATCAAAATTGTAGTAAAAATAATTTAATTCTTTCGTAAAGTTTTATTAAAATTGTATTAAAATAATTAAAACCCAGCAAAAACTTTTTCTATTTTTGAAAATAATTGAATTCTAGTAAAGAAATTGATTAAAATTCTCGAAAAGAATTGAATTATAAATAATAATTGCAAACAAATTTTTTCAATTGATATAAAAAAATGTTCTTCGGTAATTATAAAAGATTTTCTCGAAATAACAATTTTTAAAAGCAAATTTTACAACTTTTAAAGTAAATTTTAGTAAATTCGAAGTAAATTTTACTAATTTTTATTGCAATTTATTTCAAATATAGTAAAATTCATTAAATATTGGAAAAAATAATGTAGTAATTAATAAGTTTGATTTAAAATTTGTAATAGTAAATATTACTATTTTCGAAGTAAATTTTATTATTTTTTACTACAATTTACTTCAAATTTAATGAAATTCGTGGAATTTTGAAAAAAGTAGTGTCATGACAAAAATTTTATTGTTTAAAATTTGTAATAGCAAATTTTATTAATTTTTCCTGCAATTTACTTCAGGTATAAGTAAAATTTATAGAATTTTTGAAAAAATATTTTTGTAACAAAAATTTTAATTCAAAATTTATAATAATAAATTTTACTAATTTTTATTGTATTTTACTTTGGCGGTAGTAAATTTTCTGGAATTTGAAGACAAAAGTATCGATTCCAAATTCCGAAAAATTGCAAATTACAAAAAGAATAAATAAATAATAATTCACAGAAAAAAATTAAACAAAAAATCTGAATAATTTAAAGAAAATTTGATCACTGAAATATTCGTCTACTAAAAGAGGAAAAAGAAAAATAAAATTTAGAAAAAAATGATGAATATAAAATAAAAATAGAAATATTATATTAGATATATAAATATTATATTGAGAAAAGTAAACAATTTTACAAATATTGTATTGTTTGTGTAGAAAAAAACACTTCGAAAAATTTACAAAAAAAAAAAAAAATAATTTTTCCTCTCAACTTAAAGAAAACAGTTTGATTTGGATTAGATTTGCGAAAGAAAAATGAAGCGCAAAGTTTGAAATGTAATGTAAAGTCTAACATATTTGAAAAATTACAAGGGAGAAAAGAAAAGTTTAGGAAAAGAAGAAAAAAAAAGTTTAAGAGCAGTTAAAAAGTAATGAAGTAAAAGGGAAGAGGTGCTCGTATATGGGGAAATAATTCCAAGTCGTGACACGTACTTGCAAAAGGCTCAGACTTTTATGTGTTCCTTTCTGAAACGTCTGACGTTTCAGAGTGTTGAAAACGAACACTGTTCTCAACTTTCGAGTGCAAAGAAATTTTTCAGTCACTCAAACAATATTTCCCAATACATTAACAACTGACAAAGTATATATAATATGAATGTCTATTTTTTTGAATCTACATTTCTTGACAAAATGCACCAAAAAAAATAAATAAATAAAATGTACCTTAAGAAAGTACTGAAACAATTATTTATAAATTTCAAAGAACACTATTGCACTCAAAAATAAATCTAAGTATTATAATAAATAGCAAAATATAATATTTATAACACAGTTATTTTACTCAACTTTTTACTTAGGTCTTGTATTTTATGTTAGACTTGAAAAATCTACGTCTATTGTATTTTTGATAAAGTCTAAGTTTCATAAAATAAAGTTGCACTCAACGCAATTTATTTTTTTTATTCAATTTTCCTCGTCATAGAAAGTTATTTTCCGTAATTTATAAAATATTTAAATCCAGAGAATTGCAATTTAATTATATGATTTGATGAAGAAAAAATGAGACAGAAAAGGGGAAATTAATTAAAGTGGGTAAATTAGTGAAGAGGTGGAAAGTAATTTAAATTATTAATTACGATTAATTAGATGTAATTTTTGTTAACAAGTTTTACGTATAAATAGACTTTAAAAAGAATAATTTCAAGATAACTCGAAAAGGTGCAGAATTATAATATAGTTATTCATTTTAAATATTAATAATTAATAATTAAAAATTTCATTTCATTTTTTTCTTATAAAAAAGTAATTATAAGAAATATCAGAAAAATGCAAAATTATTCTAAAGATATTAATATTAATAATTAATAATAAAACCAATTGAAATCTTGAGAAGAATTTTATCAAAATTTTTAAAAATAATTCAATTACTTCGAAGGCTATTATTAAAATTTTTTAAAAATAATTAAATTCTTTAAAAAAATTTTATGAAATTAATTGAGTTCTCGCGGAGAATTTTATTATTTATAAAAGTAATTGAACTCTTTCCATAAATTTTCATAAAATTGTAATCAAAATAATTTAATTCTTCTGCGATGAGAAATTAATAAAAGTTAAATTGAATTGAAAATAATTGAATTTTTTTGAAGATTTTCAGCAAAATTTTTGAAAATAATTGAATTCTATAAAAAAATTCAATTAAAAATAATTGAATTCCATTTAAGAACTTTATTAAATTGTTTGGAAACAATTGAATTGTTTTAAAGAATTTAATTAATTGTTTTTAAAATAAACGAAAATAAAAGATAAAAAAATTCTTAGCCAGAATTTAATTAAATTCTGGCTAAGAATTTTTTTATCTTTAAACATAATTGAATTCTCACGAAGAATATTAATATTTATAAAAGTAATTAAATTTTTTCCATACATTTTTTTTAAATTGTATTAAAAATAATTGAATTTTTCTTAGAAATTAATAAAAGTGAAACTGAATTTAAAATAATTGAATTTTTATGAAGATTTTTATCAAAATTTTTGAAAATAATTAAATTCTTTACAAACATTTTATTAAAAATTAAATTAAAAATAATCGAATTCTATTGAAAAATTTGATTATTTTTGAAAATTATTGAACTCTTACGAAGAATTTTATTAAATTTTTTAAAAATAATTCAATATTGTATTGAAGAAACGAACTAAAAATTTTTAAAAATAATTCAATTCCTTACAGAAATTTTATTTAAAATTAAATTAAAAATAATTTAATTCTTGTGGACAATTTTATTAAATTCCTTGAAAATAGTTGAATTGTCATGAAGAATTTTATTAAAAGTTTCAAAAATAATAGAATTCTAGAGAAGAATTTTATTATCTTTAAAACTAATATATTGAATTCTTTTGAAGAATTTTATTACTTAAAAAAAATAATAATTGAATTCTTGAAAATTATTAGATTATTTGAAAGATATTGAAAAAAATTGAGTTCTAGAGAAAAATTTTCTTATTTTTCAAGAAAATAATTGAAATCTTATTTTTTTTAAAACATTTTTTAAGTTTTTTCAAAATAACATAGTTTTTCTAATAATTTTGCTAAAAAAATATTGAATGTAATTGGATTTTTCAAAGAATTTCATTTCTTACAAAGAAATTTAGTAAAATTTTTGAAATAATTGAATTTGTTTCAAAGAATTTGAATGAAAATTTAAAAAAATAATAATTGACTTCCTTTCAGAAATTTTACTAAAATTGTAGTGAAAATAATTGAATTCTTTCCTTAAATTTTATTAAAATTGCATTGAAGTAATTAAAATCCAGTAAAGAATTTTCCTATTTTTGAAAATAATTGAATTATTACGAAGAAATCAATTACAATTTTTTAAAATAATTGAATTCTTCCTAAGAATTTCAATAAAATTTTCATAAATAATTTCAATATTCTTTGAAGGAATTTAATTAAAAATATATTATAAATAATTGAATTTTTATTAACAAATTTATTTAAAATAAAAAATTTTCGACAATATTTGAATTGTTTCGAAGAAGTTTATTAAAACTTTTAAAAGTATTTGAATTTTTTCCATAAATAAATTACTAAAAATAATTGATGTTAAAAAAAATTTTCAAATTTCTTTTCGGAAATAATTGAATTTTTCACATTTTATTGAACCTACAATTTTTTAAAATAACTGAATTTTTTAAACAATAATTGAATTCTTGCGAAGAAATTTAATAAAATTTTGTAAATAATTGAATTGTTTCGAAAGATTTCATAAAATTTTAGAAAATAATTGAATTCTTTCCAGAAATTTTATTAAAATTGTATTGAAAATAATTGAATTTCTGCGAAGAATTTTATTATTTATGAAAAGAATATTGAATTCTTGCCCAGAATTTTATTGAAATTTTTGAAAATAATAAAGTGTGTACCTACTTAATAATTTTGAATTTTTAAATCTGAATTTATTTAAAAATTGATGTTCATATTTGAAAATAAAATATTCTGTAAATTTTGTAATAATTTTTGAATATTATTTTTCGCTCAAATATTTGCTGGCAATTGATAATTTAATTTTCAGTTTTCCGAAGTGAATTATTTATTACACAAAAGTAATTGTTATTTTTTAAAGGTGATGGAATTTTGTTTCTTTATAAAAACAAATTTATTCATAAAATATAAATAAGCAAGTGTATAGAAAATTAATTTAAAATTTAATGAAAAATTTTTGAATTAATTTTTTCTTAAATTGAAAAAGCGATTTTTTTTCATCTCGCTCTCTTTGCTTTTCATAGTGATCTGAATTGATTTGTCACAGGTTTTTTTCATGGAAGGATATCGAAGCCTCGTAACTGCGGGAGGGTTATTCCTTGCTCCTCATTCCAGCTTCAATTTCGCTCCTTTCGCTTCGTTACTTTCATCTCGTTTCCGCGCTTTTCCATCGTTAATGCATCGACCTTCGCCTTCGATAAATCCCCCCAGCAGCCCCGAGGAGGAACCATACGGCCGATTCCGTAGTCTTCTCTCCACTTTTCCTCCTTTAAACCATTCTCCCCACCCCCACCCCCGTTATTACCCTCGTGAATTAAATTATGATTTGACAGGTAGAAAACTTGGCTTCAACGCCGACGACAAAGAGAATAAAATGAGAGAAGATCCACTTGGAGATTTTCAGGAAATCGTCTCATTAGGAATGGTTGTGAAAAAGAGGAAATAATCGTTTTGTCCTATCGCCGGAAGTGCTATTGCAAAGGTTTAGACGCTGAAGAATGGCCTCTTTGTTTCTCTTTGCACGCAAACTATATACTGCCGCAAAATAAGAGGGGAAAAAAAATTAACAAAAAAGGTGAGGAGAGAAAGAATGTTTTTAAAATATTCTTTCATGAGTTTTTTTTATTTTTCTTTTTTCACTAGATTTTTTACTGTATTTTCTTCTTATTTATTATTTAGAAAAGTAATTGAATTGTTTTCATAAATTTTCTTAAAATTAAAGTAAAATTATTTATTTCTTTTGAGAAATTAATAAAAGTGAAACTGAATTGAAAATAATAATTGAATTTTTATGAAGAGTTTTATCAACAATTTTAAAAATAATTGGAAACTTTCAAAACATTTTTTTACAGTTTAGTTAAAAATAATTGAATTTCATGAAAGAATTTTATTAAAATTTCTGAATTTAATTCAATTTCTTCAATGAAATTATAATTAAAATTTTTAAAAATAATTGACTTCTTTACAGGAATTTTATTCAAAATTTATTTAAAAATAATTAAATTCTATTAAAGAATTTTATTATTTAAATTTTTGAAAATAATTGAAAACTTTCCAAAAATTTTATTACAATATTGATTAAAAAATATAATTGAAATCCAGAGAAGAATTTCATTAAAATTTTCAAAAATTTTTAAATTCCATGAAAGAATTTTATTAATGTTTCCAAAAATAATAAAATTCTTTCAAAAAATTTTAAATTCAAATTTAAAAATGTAGCGAAGAATTTTATTATTTAAGAAAATAATTGAATTCTTCCGAAAATTTTTATTATTTGTCAAAAATAATTGAATTCTTGTGCAGAATTTTATAAAATTGTTTGAAAATATTTG
Organism: Leptopilina heterotoma; assembly: GCF_015476425.1. Classification (NCBI taxonomy): domain Eukaryota; kingdom Metazoa; phylum Arthropoda; class Insecta; order Hymenoptera; family Figitidae; genus Leptopilina; species Leptopilina heterotoma. Next base: position 979,485 of record NW_025111150.1, read on the forward strand.
AATTGTTTTGAAGAATTCTATTAAATTTCTATTAAATTGTTAATTAATTATAATTTTTTTAGCTATTTATTATTCATTTATTTATATCTTGCAAAAAAAAGTTGAATTTTGTAGACTCTATTTTGTTTTAATTTATTATTTACTTTCTTATTTATATTTTGCAAAAAAAAAACGTTTCAAAAAAACATAAATGTCGAAAAATTTTAGACGATATTTTGTTTTAATGGATTATTTTTTAATATTTTGCATAAAGAAAAAACGGTTTTCAAAAAAGATCAAATTAAAAATATTTTAGACTACATTGAGTCTATATTTTTATTAATAATAATTGTTTATTAATTTATAATTTATTTATTTATTTATATTTTGCTAAAAACCTGTCTTTTGAATAAAAGCTATAAAAGCAGAAATCATCAGAAATGAAATTTAATAATTGTTAATATTTATTGTTATTAATTATAAAAAAATCATTTAGACATTTATATAATTTAAATAAAAGTGAACAAAAGAAAATACTTAATAATAAACATAATTATGAGGTAAATTTTTCACCCAGAGTTAATCTTTCATCTTTTTCATTTTTACTTTTTCCAGCTTCATTTTCTGTATTTTCTGTTGCATTTAAACACCCATTTGTTAATTACATTTCATGGAAATATTAAAATAATTACTTTTTCAATAGTTATATTTTAATTTTATTCATTTTTTTTCTGTTGACTATACTCGACTTATTTTGCTTTAAAATTTTTTGTGCAAAAACAAAAGTCGATAGGTTCACGTTAAAAAATTTGTTTATAAAAATTACAATATTGATTAATTTTTAATTTATTTATTATTTATTTTTTTATTTATTTTATTGAAATTTATTTACTTATCAGTCATTTATTAGTATTTATATAATCTATTTATTTATACTATGTATGAAATTATTAATTTATTAATTTATTAATAACAATAATAAGATTAATAGAAAAATTATTAAATTTTGTAAATATTTGTATAAAAAGCATTTCCTAGTAATTATTTAGGAATACATTTAATAATTTTAATTGTTTACAAAGATTAAAAAATTTGTTTTCCACTGAATAAACAAATGTTTTTCACTTTTTTAAATAATTAATAAAATAAATAAAAATAAATAGTGCCAATAAATTAATAAATTTTGTAACCATTTTCAAAGAAAAAGAATTTTGCAATTGTTTATAAAATTAATTACTTAAAGTATTTATAAATAATTAATATTTTTAATTATTAGAAATTATTTAATATTGTTATTAATAATATATTATTATTATTATTATTATTATTATTATTATTATTATTATTATTATTATTATTATTATTATTATTATTATTATTATTATTATTATTATTATTATTATTATTATTATTAATATACCTATTAATATATTATTATCATTCATTATCATTTTTTAATTATTTAATTTAAATATCGAAGTCATTCATAAATATTAAATTTATTATCTCCTTTGCGAAGAGAAGAATTTTTCAATTTCAAAGGAATTTACTTTTTATATTTATTTAAAAAAAAATTTCCTAACACGTTTTTATTGAAATTTTCAAAAGTAATTTTAAAATTAAATTTTCAACAAACACCTATACTGTAAAACGTTTCTTCTCTCTCACAAAAGGCAGTGATGTATATCGGGTTGCCTAATGCACACAGAGATTTAAATTGAATATTTTAATAAACGGAAATTATTATTAGTATTCTGAATAAATAATAAAAAAAAATTCCCAATTAGACTTCTTGAGTAGGAAAGTCAATTTAGAAGGACAAATTCATTAACAAAAATGATAATAAGAAAAAATTTCAAATTTGAAAATAAAGAAACAAGATGGAACCAGTTCACAAAATTTCGAATCTGTCAATTTCAAATTTTATCGATAATTACGCTGGAAAATTGAGCGAAATATTATTTCTCTATATTCAAAATTAATGTGACTTTGAGAAATGAAGAGAGAAATAGTGAAAATATTTGTAAATAATAACAAAAATGACAAAAATTTCATCCCTCTTTTTTAAATCGATATGATAGAGGTGGTAAATAAAAGTTGCGTATTTTGCCGCTTGGAGCGTTAGTGTGGCGCGCATCCCCCTCCAGTTCTTAAAGTTTAAGTCTCGAGCCGCCAGTTTAGTTCAGTGTATCTCGTGCTCTCGTGTTCGTTGTTTGTGCTGAATATTATAATTTTTTTTTTCAAAAACGTTTATAACCCCATTTCGTCGTGTCATATTATAAGCCGGCGATGTGACCGGCATTAAAAAGTGTCGCGTATTGTAAAATTTTTGGACACAACTGTCCATTGATTCAAGTCAGCAGAATTTCTCTCATTCTTTTTTGCATGTGAAACAAGTTTTTAAAGACAGGTGCACAACTTTACCTTCGCAGTGTCAAAGGCACACACGAGTTTCTTTCTTATGTGAAAAGTGAAACTTCTGCGAGGAGATTTAAAATTTAAAAACCACTCATTCACCGGTGGAGTGAAATTCAATGGTTTTTTGACAAAAAAGAAAAAAAAGTTCTACTTCTGAAATAAGAAAGTGGGAGAAAACATTTTTCCCGTATTTGCAATGAAAGTCTTTGTGACAATTTAAATGGAAGGTGGATTTAATCATTCTTTGCCGCCAAAAGATAACAATAATCGTTCTAACCTCAAAAATTCGGAGTACGTGAAATGTTTTTCTTTTGGCGCGATAACACACGGGTAATGTTATGACTGAGTGTGATGAAGTTTAGTGATTTAGTATAACGAAGGGGTGCCAACAGGAAATAAGTGTGGGGGAGTGATTAAAAATTATTTCAAGTGGAGATTTATTCGTCTTCTATCAGGATTAAGAGAAAAAAAGTGATTTTTTTTTTTGCGAGAAAAAAGAAACAAGTGGGATTTAAGGGAAATGTCACGAAAATTGAAGGAAGAAACGGTGACGGGTTATGTCATTGGCTGGAAACTGGACCGTGGAGCTTGTTGATTTTTTTTGTTCAATAACACACAGATGACGTGTGTCAACATCTGAGAGAAATTTTTAGGAAACGTGTCGAACCCGAGAGAGGAAGAAGGATAACCTCTCTCTTTCATCTCCACTGCTAAGCGGAAGTCATATGCTCATACACGCACGTAAAACGGTAAGTTATAAAAGGCATTTACCCCGCAGAGAAATATATCTCTTTCTTTTGTTGAATTTAGAAATTTATGTCCCACAACTTCCTTTTTCCGCTCGTTTATTATATGGGTTCTCAAAATGCTCGTATTAATATTTCATACACAAATATTTTGATTTTGATATGAATACATGATAAGTTTCATATTTAATTCATAGAATTCATGTCAATTCATTCATTCAGTGTCCTTGAAGTTTGTATAGGTAAAATATTTACGTTTTCTTTAATATACTCTGTTAATATACTTATTTCGAAATAATTAATAGAATAAAATTTCTATATTCTTCTTTCTATTTCTTTCTTACAATTACTCTACATTTTCAGTTCGATTTTTTAATTTAAAATTCAATTGATATATTCATAATCTGTAAATTTTTAACGATGTTTCGTAAGTCGAGTCGTCACTCAATTAATGGTAATTTTTTATTAAAACTACAGAATTATTGGCAATTCAAATAAGTATCGTCAGCTGGTAAAATTCATTTTTAAACAATAAAATTCAGAAAGGCAATTTTTACAAGATAATTTTTAATTTATTTGGGGAAAAATGGTAAAAATCCGTTTTTTAGTTCTCATCAAAAAAAGAAGTAGCAAAATTATTAAAGAAATGAGTCTCAAAGGTTTAAATAAAAACTGTATAGGATAGAAGTATTTTGATATCACTTTCGTGATTTTTTTCCAATACGGGATTTTTTAAAATTTTTATAATCGTTATGCCTATATATATTCTTCACGTTTCAATATACTTTAAATGAATATTTAAACTTTAAATCTAAATGGATGAAAGAGAACTGTTTAAATATTAAAATCAACATAAATCCAGGTTGAATGCACTCATAAATGTTCACTTAAAACAGATGAAACTCTTACATTATATAGTATATGAAAATGTTTTATATATTTTAAAGGCAAAAGTAAATTGTGCGTTTTATCATTTCCAGTCTATTGAATAGTAGGATTTACCGTGTAGCTTTAAAACGTTTAATACTTTGAGTACATTTTATGGTGAATTTTTTTTCTACGCAAAGATTTTTGTTGATATTTTTTTGCTGTATTTATGTGCGGAAAAGTGGGCGTTAAATATAAATTTATTATATTAATTTTTTCTGATATTCTAATATAATTTAAATAGAGAATTTTCATTTATTGAATTTCGTAATATCGAAATTGGCAATTTAATGCGATATGTGGATATATGCGCGGAATATATATCAAAGTATATAATGAACTCTAATTTTAGGACAGAATGTGATTATTATCATTATCTTTGGTTCTATGGATTATTAAAATCTTCTATGATAATAATAATAATAATAATAATAATAAAATAACATTTAATCTATTCGGTAGATCATACGGAAATCTCATAAATTCTATATTAATTTCAAATCCGTATTACTACTTCCCTGAAAGACAAAGTATTATTCTGAAAAGTGGATTTTAGGAGTTAAAGTTTTTAAATTAAATCTTTTTTATTCTAATTTCGAAAATAAGATTTAGAATAAATATTCAGATTTTCATTAGCATTCCTTGCATGTATATTATGACTTTTTCGATCTCTCTTTCGACTATTTTCAAAAAATGCGATTTTTTAAATATTCTTTTCAAAATTTGCGACTTTTTCGACTTTTTTTTCCTAATATTGCAACAAAATACCAAATTTTTAATATAAAATGCAACTTATTGCGATTTTTATAGTGTGAAAAATAATAACAGACATTTCTTTCAAAAATGATTTTTGAATCCTTTTTTTAATAAAATCATCGAAATATACAATTAACAAAATTTTGGAATAATTGAAATTTTATAAAATTTAATTGGAAATAATTGATTTATTTCAAAATATTTTATTATAATTTTTTAAAATCAACTTTTCAAGAATTATATTTTTTTAAAATTCAGTTATTTTCAATATTTTTAATTACATATTTACAAAAATTCAAATACATACAAAAAGTATTAACATGAAAATTTTTTTAGAATTATCTTTAACATTTTGCAGAAAACAATCATGTTCAAAATTTTTAATGAAAATTAATTAAGAAATGAATAACTTTTTTATAATTATAAAAAATTTTTTTAAAGAAATTCAATTATTTTCGAGAAATACAATATTTTTAAAAAACTAAGTCTTTGAATTTTTTTATCCTAAATTTGTTAAGATTCAATTATCCTTAAACAATGTAAATTAAAATTTTCTAAAATTTCTTCTTTAGATTTATTATATTTTATATAATTTCGGAGAAATCATTTATAATTAAAATTCTTCAAAAATTTGATAATTTTTTTTATATTTTTCAAAAGTTTAGTTATATTTTTAAAAGATTTTAGCTAATTTAAATTATTTTTAAAAGATTTTACCCAATTGTTTGGAAATTTTGTATTTTTTATATAATTAAAAAACGCTTATTTATCTTTCAAAAACTATTTAAAAATATTTTGATTTCCTCAATTTCTGAAAGTTTAAATGAACGAAATTTATTTACTTCTTGTTCAAATTAAATTTTTTTTACAATAATTTTGCGTTTCTATAAGAAAAAATTAATTCTAAAGTTTGTAAATGTAAAATTTAATTTTTTAAGTTTTTTTTATTGCATAACTTGTGATTTATAAACATTTTTTTAAATAGAAAATATTTCGTTTATTTGAACGTTCAAAAATTGTGGATCATATATTTTTAAAAAATCAATTTCATGAATTTCTTTACTCATAATTTTTAAAAAATATTACGCCTTAATAATTTAAAAAAAAAACATGGACAGTTACAATTGTTATAAAACATTGCATTTTTGTATTTAAATAATTGAATTCTCGAAGAGCTTTCGGAAAATTATTAAAAATAATAATTGATTTAGAAATGAAGTTTAGCTAAAAATTGTAGAAAATAATTGAATTTTAGAAGGGTTATTGTTATAATTTTTAGATATTATTAAATTTCAGGAGGTTCTAAAAATTTAAATTTTACTCCCGGTGGAGAAACAAATAAGAATTATTTTATTTAACAAAGTTATTGAAGTTTTGAATAATTGAATTTGGAAATCAGTGAAAAGATCAAGGAATTAAAAAATACGTGCGGGTGAAGTTGACAATCCAATGATTGGGAGAAAAATATTTTTTTATACAGAAAATAATATTTTTGTTTACAAATTTTTATTTTTGAATGTTTGATGATAAAATATTGTTAAAAAAAATTTTTTTTTGAGCCAAACAATTAAAAAAATGACGAAGTTGAAGTCCACAACGTTTATCAACGAAAAAAAGATCCTAAAGTTCTAAACGTTCAAATGAACGAAATTTATTTATTTCTTCTCCAAATTAAATTTTTATTGCAATTATTTTGCGTTACTATCCAAAAAATTAATTACTGAGTTTCTAAACGTAAATATTTCAGTTTTTAAATTTGTTTGTGATTAGTAATTTATTAAAATATCTTCAATAAAAAATATTTCGTTCATTTGAACGTTCAAAACTTGGGGATCATACGAAAAAAATTTATTTAATGCATTCAAGTATTATTTTTAATTTAATTTTTAATTGTAAAATAATTATTATCAAAATATAAAAACCAATTTTTTTTTCTAAATATTTTTGTGTCAATATTTATGCGTCATTTTTAATTAATTTACTAAGTGAACAATTTTTTTTCGTTGATCAACGTTGTGGACTTCAACTTGGTCAAAAATGAATATTTTTTCTATTACATCGTTGATTATAAACGTTGTAAATTTCACCAACGTACTCGAAATATACAATTATTTTGACAACACTGAATTAAATAGAATTGAAAAGTTTATTAAATAAGTTAAAATAAATTAAGTTAATTAAATTTATTAAATAAATTAAATTAATTAAATATACGACTTTTTCTAATTGTTTCTATTTCTAATCGACTAAAGCGATTTTCGTTACACCTTAAAGTCGATCCAAAGCCTGCGTTAACTATTTTTATTTATTATTAAAATTAACTCTTGTGCTTTTTCTGATAATTTATGAAATTTTTTTTGTATAAAACTATAAATACGGAATATAATAGTTTAAAATGTGTGTTAAGAAAAAAGTGATGTAGAGATTATTGTTTAGTTTGTTGTTTATAATGGGAGAAGTTTGGAATTGGTTGCATGACTTAATACTTTTAAATAATCCCTCAACAAAATAGTGGTTTTTCATTCTAGTTTGCGACCCCGTTAAGGCCCCTCCTTCTCTTCTTATTTACTTCCATTACTTGAGGTAGGTCGTGCCTTGGTTCCGCATGAGATGCCTTCGTTAAAAACATACACGTATAGCCGGGTGGATAACGAGGTGATAAATGTACGCCAAGTTTCATTCTTTTTAAGTACTGTGCCGACAAAGAATTAAGGAATGCAAATTATTAAATTATGCGAGATTAAGAAAAAGAAAAAGAGAGGGAAAAAAAATTTCCATTTGCGTAGATTTACTTCTTTCCACTGTATATATAACTTTTTATCAAGACGAATTTTAATAACGAGAAACTCGAAAAATGAATTTCAAGCCAGTGTATACCTACATTGAAAGTCTTTCTTTTTAAATGTACACAAATTTTTTTTAATTAAAAATTGTAGTCTGAATATATTTTTTTATTTCATTTTTGTTTTTATTGTATTTTTGTTAGGTTTGTTTATTTATAAATACTTGGTAACGTTTAGTGATTTAAGTCCTTGAAGTTAGCGTCGAAAACTTTCGGGGTCACTTCTTTTATTCAAACAAGAAGCTAAATTAATTTTAGGCCCTTTTTTAAATTTAAAATATAAGAAAAAATGTTTTTATATTTTTGTGAAAAACTGGAAAATTGTGGGAAAAATCAGGTCCCTGAAGTTAGCGTCGATAAGCGTAATTTCTAGTCAATTAATTAACAACGAATTTTGTTTGTTGGAGGAGAAATTTTAAGTATAACTATAAACAATTAGTTATTATACAAATTTCTTTTTATTTCTATCTCGAGAGGTACATTTTAATATATTGCAAATGCAATACATTGCTGTAAAAAGTTTATTTTCCCTAGCAATTTCTTTTCCTTATATACTCATTTGTTATTCAAATTATTCCTGCTAGGAAAAATTCTTTGTTGCCGACGACAGCCTTCAACTGACGTCGCGCTGTTCAGATTATAATTGGAATTTCAATACAGCGAGAAAATTTTAGTTTAAAGTTATTTTAAATAACGGTCATTCGAATATATTCGATAAAGTATTTATTATGAATGAAATTAATTTACGTACATAAAAAACATATACACAAAAAATTTATATCTGAAAATCGATTCATTAAAACTAAGAGAGAAAAAAAAATGATGACAGTGCAATCGAAATTGAATTTGTCTCATCAGCATTTATTTTTTTATTGAATATAGCATTAATTTTATTTGAAAATAAAAAAATCTTGTTTGAATAAACATATTACCGTTATGTAACTTGCTTTGAATTTTTAATCATATTTCGGTATTATATAATAAATTTTGTAAAAAAGTTGTTTAATTTAGGTCAAGAAGTATAAAAAGTATAGTATAATAATTGACGATTTTTAAATTCTATTAAAGTATCATTAGTTTAAATAAATTGTATTTGTGTCAATGTATTTTCTCTCCGCTTATAATGACATTTAGTTAATTAAATAACTTCATAAGTAGATAATTACTTTAGTCTGATATAAAGATAATTAAAGTTAATTTCGTTCTCTCTGTTGTGTTAATAATTGTATTTTTCCATATACAAAGGTATACACATGACACATTAAAAAATTATAAAAATAACTTATTTATAAGCAATTTATTGATCACTGAAATACTAAATAATTATCCAAAAGATTTGAACGTTTATTTTTTTTATAAATTTCTTCACAATAATTCAATTATTTTCATAAATAATACTTTTTTTTATAAATTCAATTATTTTTATACAAATCTTATCCCTGAATTTCAATTATTTTTAATAAAATTTTACAGGAATTGCTCAAAAAATGTAATTACTCTTAAAAATCTAATTTCAATTTCTCGGAAAAATCAATTCCTTAATATATTTTACTAATAAATTTCATAAAATTGAATTGTAAACAAATGGATTTAAAAATTCTCAAAGAACTTTTTCTTCTCGTTAAAATTTCAATTATCTTTATAAATAATAAAATTCTTGCTCGAAATTCAATTATTTTAAATAATTTTCCAAAATAATTCAATTACTTAAAAAATTTATTAAAATTCTACGTAAACATATTTAATTATTTTCAATTATTTACAAATTTTTTTATAAATTTTTTCTCAATAATTCAATTATTTTAATAAATAATGAAATTCTTTTTAGAAACTCAATTATTTTCCTAAATAATTCATTTTCTTTTATAAATTCAATTATTTTCACACATAATAAATCTAATCCCTGAATTTCAATTATTTTTAATAAAATTTTAATAGTATTCCTCGAAAATTGTAATTATTCTTAAAAATGTTATTAAAATTCGTCGAAAGAATTCAATTATTTAAAAATTTGTTGATAAATTTCATAAAATTGAATTATAAACAAATGGATTTGAAAATTTTTAAAGAATTTAGAACTTTTTTTCTCGTCAAAATTTTAATTATCTTTATAAATAATAAAATTCTTGCTCAAAATTCAATTATTTTAAAAAGTTTTAATAAAATTCTTGGCAAAATTTCAATTACTTTCAAAAAATTTTCCAAAATAATTCAATTACTTAAATTTATTAAAATTCTACGTAAACATATTTAATTATTTTCAATTATTTACATTTACATATCAATTATTTACACATTTTTTTAAAAATTTCTTCGTAATAATTCAATTATTTTCATAAATAATATTTTTTTTTATAAATTTAATTATTTTCATAAATACTCATCGCACAATTTGAATTATTTTTCATACAATTTTAATCGAATTCATGATCCTAAAATATTGAACGTTCAAATGAACGTAATTTATTTATTTCTTCTTCAAATTCAATTTTTATAACAATACTTTTGAGTCACGAAAAAAAAATTAATTTTTAAAGTTTTTAAACGTAGAATCTGAGTTTTAAATTTTTATTCAAATCAGTAATTTATGAAAATATTTTTAATACAAAATATTTCGTTCATTTGAACTGTTAAAACTTGTGGATCATTCAATATCCTCGAAAAATGTAATTATTCTTAAAAAATTTTAACATTCAATTATTTAATAAATTTTTATTTATTTTTACATTTAAATAATTGAATTCTCGTAGAATTTTTTAGTAAATATTGATTTAAAAATGAATTTTAGTTAAAATTTTGGATAATAATTTAATATTAGAAGCATTTTACTGTGAATTTTTAGAAATAATTGAATTTAAAAAATTTTTTTAATTAAAATCTATGAAAATATGAATTCTTCATACCTTTGAGTAACAATTCTGTTGAATTAATTTTTTTTTGAAAAAGTCTAATTGAATGTTTTTTGTAATTATTTGAAGTATTTGTTTTCAAATTTTCAATTCTAGAATTTGCGAATAATCGAAATTTCATAAAATTGAATTGTACGCAAATGGATTTGAAAATTCTGAAAGAATTTTTTCAAAAATTATGAAAAATAATTGATTTAACGAAGAATTTTAGTTAAAAATTCTAGAAAATAATGATTGAATTAAATTGCTGAAAATAATTTTAAAGAAGTTCCAGCATAAAAATATTGTTGTAATATAAAATAATTTTATGACTCGTTCATCTTTAATTATTATATAAAACATGAAGATATCGATTGCTTCGAGTCGAATACTCGGAGTGATTGTTTTCTTCATGTTTTATAACAATATTCTTATAAGTTATTGAATTTCAAAAATTTTTAATTGAATTTGAAATTTTTGAAAATCTTAATTTTTATGGAACAATAATAATGATTAAATATTTATTTAAAAAAATACTTTTTCATGTGATAAGAATGTAAAAAGAAGTTATCGATGTTTTCGAATAATTTTACAATTAAAGAAATTCGTAAATAAATAAATAATTGAAATACTAAATAATTAAAATATTAAACAATTAAACAATTAAAATGCTAAATAACTCAAATACTAAATAACTTAAACACTAAATATTTGAAATCCAAAAGAATAATTTGAAAATGCAATTAAAAAAAGATTGCATATTTTTTTTCTTCCTTTTTTTTTTGATAAACAAAAGAGGGGAAAACAAATTTATCTTCTATTTGGACATTTGTGCAGGGGAGAGAGACAGAAACTTGTTTGCCAGGCTTGATTAATAGAAGTTACAATAGAAAAAAATTTCCTTTTTTTCACCGAATGATATTTGAAGAATGAAATAGTAAATTTTGAATGGAATTTTAGTGTTGCGAAAATTGAAAAGAAATATTCACACTATTTATTTATTAATTAGTGTTACTGTTATAACGGTGTACACATATTTATATATATATATATATAAACATTAACAAGGTAACGCATCATTCATCAAAATAATCCTCTTAGATAAAAACAATATATTGATGATTTGGTTGAATCCGGATATCAAGTTTGTAACCAATTGACATTCCATTGTTTACAATTTACTACGTGACTGTGGACTAATTTTAGATTGAAGCTTCTACATGGTATGTTTGATTGATACTAATTGAGCGACGACTGTTTTATGCGATAGGTATAGTACTTCACAAGTTTGCTATGCTATTGAATCAGCCATTAGTGCATCTAGTCTCTATCAGTTCTCAACTATATAGGCACGTGGTAATTCATTAATAGAGAAATATTTTATACGCAGGTAAATTTACAAAAATTCTAAAAGCTCCTTTTATTTCCATCCTTCTCTTTATTTTCATTTCTTAAAATCATGTTCCAATTTTTGAAAAATTCTTTCTATTAATATTGCTTTATCAGTATACAACTAAAGATTTTTTTCCTCCGCGTGATAATATTTGATTTATAATTATTTCTTCTAATTGAAAAAAGGACTCTATTAATAAATGTGAAACATATTTTATTATTATGTAATCAGGAGGAGTTGAGGGACCATATAAGGACGTGGTTAATAATTTCTTCAGTCGTTTCTCATGAAGCCCCACCCTATTTTGTAACAATAATCCACGAATTGCTTCCACTATATGTCCTTTTCCCCTGGGTGATTCAACTTCTCTTGCGCAGAGAGACTAATTCCCGAGAACAAATACTTTAATTATAACGTCCTCAAGCCTCGAATGTGCAATATGTTCAACTCCACCGATCGATACTTTGATTAAGAAAGGTATTATAATTATATCACTATGCTCTGTATGTATGAACTCTTGATATAGATGGTTGACATAACATAAATAGGTACATGTTGATACAATATACGTACTTCGTATAATTTAACAACGCGGTACTCAATTGACACTCTGTACACTTTACTTCCATTTTGTGATTGTGAATTTTCCTTTTAATTATAAGAATATCCGTATTAGAATGAGATTAATTTCATGTCCCTTTTTTCATTAGAGATGTGTGACCCTTTTTGAATTCTGTATTATTTGTGTTCGTCTTCGGATAAAGGGGCAAAACGTAACCAATAATTTTTAAACATGTTTAAAATCAAAACAAAATTTTAAGTGTTTTTTTATATTAAAAAATATTTAATCAAGTGTTGAAAAAATAAATGACTACTTTCTGTTTAATTAACAGTCTTTACATTTACTAAAATATATTAGTGGTCTTATAAGTTTTCTATATTTCGAATTTAAAACTTTGAACAAGAGTTATACTAGTAGAAGGACAAAGAATCTAATTTACAACAATTAAAAACAATTCTAATACGAAACCTTCAATTTTTTCTATTTCTGACAATAATTTATTTTCAAATAACTCAATTCTTGAAGAACTATCATAAAATTATTACTTATATTTATTTAATGAATAATTTTAGTTATAAATAAATAAAAATTTAAATAAATTAATTAATTATTAATTATTATTATTATTATTATTATTATTATTATTATTATTATTATTATTATTATTATTTATTATTAATTATTATTAATTAATTAATTAATTATTTATTAATAAATTTTATAAATATAAATTTATATTTCAAAATTAACTAAATCGTAAAAGAATTGCGTTAACAATTTTCATGAATAGATGAACTTCAAAAAGATTTTATTTGTAATTTTCAAAATTGCCATTTCGATTTTTGGAATAAATTTAATAAAAAAAATTTTTAGAACTTAGATTTTTGAAAAATTTTAATAATTTTAATAATCTATTTTTTCTTATGAAATTAGTTACATTCTTTAATATATTTACTTAATTATTAAAAATCATGAATTTATAGAAGAATATTAGTTAAAAACACTAAAAAAATTAATTTCTGGAGAAGTTACAAATTGCCGAAATTAAATTATTATCAAAAGTAATAAAATTCTTCGAATTCAAATATGTTAAAATTTTTTAAAAATTATCTTTGAAACTTCAATTATCTTTATAAATATAATAAAATCCTTCTGCGAAATTCAATTATTTTCAGAAATTTAAATACAATTCCTAACAAAATTTCAATTATTTTCAAAATTTTTTTTAAATTCTTGTCAAAATTTCAATTATCTTTATGAATAATAAAATTTGTCTCCAAAATTCAATTATTTTCAAAAATTTTAATAAAATTCTTCTCAAAAATTCAATTATTTTCAAAAGTTGAAATAAAATTCTTGCCAAAATTTCAATTTGTTTCAAAAATAATAAAATTCTTCGCAGAAATTCAATTATGTTCAAAAATTTTTTTTAAATTCTCGTCAAAATTTCAATTATCTTTATATGTAATAAAATTCTTCTCTCAAATTTAATTATTTTTAAAAATTGGAATAAAATTGTTGACAAAATTTCAATTTTTTTCAAAAATAACAAAATTCTTTGCAGAAATTCAATTATGTTAAAAAATTTTAATAAAATTCATGGTATGATTTCAATTATTTTCAAAACCAATTAAGCTCTTTGCAAAATGCAATTATTTTCAAAAATAATAAAATTCTTTGCAAAAATTCAATTATGTTCAAAAATTTTTAAAAATTCTCGTCAAAATTTCAATTATTTTTATATATAGGGGAGAGTCTCCAGTTGTGAGACGGGTTTCATTTTTGACCCGTAAATTGTAAACGGGTACACGAATTTGTAAATAAAATACACCGTTCGAAAGGTAACAGAAATACGCAACTTTTATTAAAAGAAAGTATAGTGTTTCGATGAACTCAAAAAATTTTACGATACATTTTCCGAGCACATCGCTTTTTTCAAAAAAAAAAAATGTCTCCAGTTGTGAGACACTCATTAAAAATTGCTAAAATTTAATAAGTTTGACATAAAACGTTATGTTTAGTAGAAATAATTAAATATATTAATAATATATATTATTATATACTAAATAATAATATTTATTCGACAAAATATGACTATCAAATAAACACAATTTAATAGCTTCAACAAGAGCATTAAAATTGATTTCTTCTGAATCAATTGACTTTTTTCCACTTGACATGCCCAAAAATACTAGAAAAAAAATCAAAACAACATTTAAATAGTATGCCTGCAAAGTCGTATTTTTTATGCTGCCCAGATGGGTGTTGACACCGTCTCACAACTGCCCAATGGGAAGTAAACGATTGGTTCAATAATGGGCCATGCTTGGCGAACTCCGTTCCATTATTGGAACATTAATGGCAACCATCATTGGACCACCAATGGTTTAAACTTGGGATGATCACGCTACTGCCAATGATCGGTAGCCAAGCATCGGGCCAATATTAGTTGCCAGGGAATTGCCAAGGAAACAAAATCGATTTTCAAAAGCTTGATTTTTTATTGGCAGCCAACAAAAAAATGTAAATGAATAAAATCAAAAACCAAGGTTTTGAAAATTGATTTTTTTAATTATTAATTAAAATATATTTTTCAAAAATTTATTTAAAAAAAATATATTTTTCAAAAATATATATTTTTTTAAATTAATAGAACATATTAATTTAATTTGTCACCTCTGGTAAAACAAAGATGAAAGACTGATAAATTCCCTCACTTTATATTTTACAGTGGAGGGATAACTGTGAATGTCTTTGCGAGAGAGGAGCAGGTACTTATAGAGTCAGTGAAACAGGTCACAAGCGAGAAGGAATCACTGGCATGCACTCTGGCGGCGCTTGTCGAAACTGTTTTCTGGCGCGCATGCATATCCTGACATTATCGACGCAGCGCTTGGCAACCAACGTTGCGCCACTTCCGACAAGCGCCGCCAGAGTGCATGCTAGTGATTTGTTCTCGCTTGTGACCTTTCTCACTGGCTCTATATAAGTACCTGCTCCTCTCTCGCAAAGACATTCACAGTTATCCCTCCACTGTAAAATATAAAGTGAGGGAATTTATCAGTCTTTCATCTTTGTTTTACCAGAGGTGACAAATTAAATTAATATGTTCTATTAATTTAAAAAAATATATATTTTTGAAAAATATATTTTTTTTAAATAAATTTTTGAAAAATATATTTTAATTAATAATTAAAAAAATCAATTTTCAAAACCTTGGTTTTTGATTTTATTCATTTACATTTTTTTGTTGGCTGCCAATAAAAAATCAAGCTTTTGAAAATCGATTTTGTTTCCTTGGCAATTCCTTGGCAACTAATATTGGCCCGATGCTTGGCTACCGATCATTGGCAGTAGCGTGATCATCCCAAGTTTAAACCATTGGTGGTCCAATGATGGTTGCCAATTGTTTTGCCAAGAAAAAACCATTGGGCACCAAGCATGGCCCATTATTGAACCAATCGTTAACATTGGCAACTTCCCGTTGGGTGGTGATATGCTGCGTCTCACACCCAGAAATTGGCGCTATTTTGAAAAAGGAAAATTAAATTATTTTCAACCGTAGATTGGAACAATGCAATATTGCATCACAAAATATAAGGAAAACACTAAAAGAAAATACATTACATTTACCTTTTCAAATTAATTAACTTGGAAAAAAAGTACTTTGCATTTTTTGAAAAAACGCTTTTTAGTCGATTATTACACACAGTGTTGGTATTTAACAAAAACAGTTTATATATCCGCTTCGGCGTACACGAAAAAGTTGGCTCATATAAATAGAAATGTTTTTATATAAACCAATCGGCTTTTTAATATTGCATGTTAAAAAAAATTGACTGTCTCACAACTGGAGGTGTCTCACAACTGGAGACTCTCCCCTAATAAAATTTTTTTCTCAAATTCAATTATTTTCAAAAATTGGAATAAAATTGTTGACAAAATTTCAATTTTTTTAAAAAAATAATAAAATTCTTTGCAGAAATTCAATTATGTTAAAAAATTTTAATAAAATTCTTGGTAAAATTTCAATTATTTTCAAAACCAATAAAACTCTTTGCAAAATTTCATATACTTTCAAAAATAATATAATTCTTTGCAGAAATTCAATTATCTTAAAAAATTTTAATAAAATTCTTGACAAAATTTCAATGATTTTCAAAAATTTTCCTCATTTCAATGATTTTCAATATCTATTTTAATAAAATTTTCCAAAAGAATTCAATTATTAAAAAAGAATGTTTGATAAAATTCTACGCAAACATTCAATTATTTTCATTAATAAAGTTCTTTTAAGGAATTTAATTATTTTCGTAAATATTAAAATTCTTTTTAGAAATTCAATTATTTTCATAAATAATAAAGTTCATTGCAGAATTTCAATTATTCAAAGGAAAAAAAAAGTCTGACTCCGTTTACACCTTAAATTCAGCCCATGTATTTCACATAAGTCTGTCCTTGTCTAACGGGGCTGACTCCGTTTACACCTTAAATTCAGCCTCAAAAAGAGGCTGAAAGTAAGACTTTTTTTTTAGTGTGTTTGTCATACAATTTTAATCAAATTTTTCGAAAAATGTAATTATTCTTAAAAATTTTATTAAAATTCGTCAAGTGAATTCAATTATTTAAGAATTTGTTGATAAAATTCTTTATGGGAATTCAATTTTGAGAAACATTCGATTGTGCAATTAATTTTTTCTATTTTTGCATTTAAATAATTGAATTCTCCTAGAATTTTCTAACAAAAATTGATCTCAAAAATAATTTCAGTTAAAATTTTAAATAATAATTGAATATTAAAAGCATTATACCATAAATTTTTAGAAATAATTGAATTTTGAAAAGGTTTCAAATTAAAATCAATGAAAAACTGAAGTTTTCATACTTTCAACTAATAATTCTGTACAATTAATTTTGTTTAAAAAGTCTAATTAAATTTGTTTTGTAAATTATGTGAAGTTTTTATTTTGTCTTTTAATTTTGTCTAGAATCTGAATATCAGAAAAAAATTGAATTTTATATTATTATAATTATATTATTATTATATGGTGTAAATTTCACTTTTATAACTGTATTTTCTTTCTGAAAGTGCACTTATAAGAAAACATTTGTAGATATATGGTATACATGTGTCTTTTTGAGACGGGGATGCATGAAATTTCTTTCCTATATATACACATTTATAAAAGTGATGCACATTCGAAAACGGTGTTACGAGCGCTGTGAGTAGCTTTCTATGACAATATAAATATCACTGGTTTTTCTCGTTTCCTTTTTCTCCGTGTGTGACTGTTTTCTGTATGTAAAATATATTTCTATATAAACTGAATCTAACATCGTAAGTACATTTGTACACAAATACTTAAATGCTCTCTATTAAGTTTTAATTTATGTTTTTAATATTTTTAAGTTTTTAACAATGTTTTTTTTTCGCAAAACCATTTTTTCTAAGATTTTAGGTTAAAAAAGAACTTTTGAAATTAATAATTTTTATAAACAACGTTATGAATATTCAAAAGGTTTAGAACTTTTATTTTTTCAATAGTTTCAGTAAAAATATAGCTTTTTCATGTGCGCGCGTAAAACTGCGCAGAGCTTGAAATATAGAAAATTGCATTGGCGATCATAAACGTATAAATAAATTAAATGATACGCGGCAATATGTAAAGGATGATATGAAGTCCCGTGCAGAAATCGCCACTTTTGTTCCCGATTACCGCCCTGGCCCCGGTCGGGATTTCATGATCTGGCCCCGACTTCGTGGCCCCGACCAGGACCAGACCGGGTTTGCCCAAGGATCTACAAACAGCGCACAATGGGATTTTTTTTACAATTTACTGTTCAAAACTGTCTACAGCCTACAATTCTTAACCGGTTTCAGTATTCTTTATTTTAAATTAAAGGCGAATAAATTCTTAAGACATCCCTTAAGGTCAATTTTTTAGTTCTTAATTGTTTATAATTTTTATTTTCAATCAAAGTTAACAAATTAATACAATTTTTCAAAAAAGGAGGCTTATTTTCTTATTCCGTTGCTGCATATGATCTGAATCAGTTCAAATTAATACAATATGACCACCATATAATTAATAAAACAGAAAGTAATTTATATCAATTGTTATAAACAATATTAATTAACAAATAGTTAACTTTGATTTCTTTCCACTAAAAAATGTTTTTTTTACCTTTTCTTTTTAATTTAAGTTCATTTAAAGAATATTTGCCCTTTTTGATTATAAAATAACTTATTTAAATTGTTATAAACAATATTAATTAACAAATAGTTAACATTGATTCCTATTCCACTAAAAATTTTTTTTTCACATTTTCTTTTTAATTTAAGTCTATTTAAAGAATATTTGTCCTTTTTGATTAAAAAATAACTTATTTAAATTGTTATAAACAATATATTAAATAACAAATAGTTATGTAACTTATGCTCCTGTCCACCAAAAAAATTTTTTTTCACGTCTACTTTTTAATTTAAGTTCATTTTAAAAATATGTGTCCTTTTTGTTTAAAAAATAACTTATTTAAATGGTTACAAATAATATTAATTAACAAATAGTTAATTTTTGTTCCTTTCCACCAAAAATTTTTTTTTCACGTTTACTTTTTTATTTAGATAATGTTAAAAGACCACGGATATATAATATTAAATATTTAAATAAGTTATATTATAAGCAAAAAAGACATATATTCTTTAAAAGAACCTAAGTAAAAAAGAAAATTTGCAACAAAAATTTTCTGTTGGACAGGATCATAAGTTAACTATTTGTTAATTAATGTTGTTTATGACAATTGAAATATATTACTTTATGGGTTTTTAATTGTCTGCTGGTAATATTGGATTAATTTGAACTGATTTAGAGCATGTGCAGTAACGGAATAAGAAAATAAACGTCCGTTTTTAAAAAATTGTGTTAATTTGTTAACTTTGATTGAAATTTGAAAATAAAAATTATAAACAATTAAAAACTCAAAAATTGTCCTCGAGGGATGTCTTAAGAATTTATTCTCCTTTAATTTAAAACAATAGGACAAACGCACCAATTGTCGAAGGTGAACCATTTGTCGATGTTATCATGGTGATAACCAAAAATATTGCCTAAAATGTTAAATTTTTTTGTGGTTATAATATTAACATATTATTTTTGACATTTATAACTCTTAAAAACTCTTAATTGTTTTTCACACTTAAATTGAAATTCCATGTTTAAGGCAAAAAAATAAATTATTATTAATTAATAATTTTTAGTATTATTGTGAATTATTAATAATGAAAAAATTTTTATTATTTTAAAAAATAGTTAAATTATAAATAATATAGAATAAATAATTAAATTAACAATTTTTACCATATTATTATGATAAACATATTAATTTATATATATATATATATATATATATATATATATATATATATATATATATATATATAACATACATTTTTAATAATTTTTCTATAAATAAATATGATACAGTCAATTTATTATGATAACACTGTATATAACGGTCCCATGATTCAAAAGGAAGTTTAAGCGAGGTCGCTTCCAAGCTTGCGTGGCTATGCGGTATGTGTATTCGACTTGCGTCCTCGAGGTCTAGGGTTCGGTCCCCCGTGCGTGCGATATTTTTCCGTCTTAGTTTTAAGTGTTTTGTGTATAATTCTTAATAATGTTACATAAAGTATAGGTTTAAATAATTATTAACAATAATAATAATTATAAATAATTATTAATTTAAATAAGATAGTCTGTCTAAATTAATGAAAGAAAATAAGAAAAATATTTTTTTTAAAAACTTAGTCCAATAAAAGCAATTCTAATAACTATTTACATTTTTAATGACACTCATAAAAGTTTATTTACTACAAAAATATTAATAATAATCATTAATATTGAAGTAAATACTCCCCATTCTTTAATAATCAAATAACAAGCTTTAATATAATAAAATGCAGTCAGTATTGGAATTCTACCTGGGTAGCGAAAAGATCGGGGGAAATCCCATGGCCCCGACCGGGTCCCGACAGGGCGGCCAGATCGGGCAAAGTGCCATGGCCCCGGTCAAAATTTCTGCACGGGGTTATATTGAATATAATTGCGATAAAATATATGGTCCATAAAAGTAATTTATTCCAAGTATTAATGATAAATTCAAAATGAGTAAAATTAGTCATCGCAAGTAGAAATAATCACGAATGATAATTTTCCTCCTCTTGGTGTTCCCTATACACGGATAGAAATTAATGTATCGAAGCATGGCGGAAAATTACACCTCGTTGCTTAATTTGCGGAATTGTTCAAATGTGCGAAATTCTCTCGTTAAACTTCATAATCCTCGTTAATCCAAAGGTCAATGTCCCATCCTTTTTCACTGAATTTCACTCATCGCTTGACGAATATATGAAATCTATATGAGAATCCTGCCTCCTTTCAGTATTATTATGACAATGAGCTTCGTTTCATATTTAAACAAAATATTAAATCTTTTATTGTAAATTAATTCAGTTTTTACTCCCCATTCTACAATGATATTTTACAAAATAGGAAAAAAGTAAGATTCGTTTTGTGTATAATATAGTATATTTTTTTTTTGTATTCTGATATTGGAACTATAGTACTATTATCGTTTCGAACGTAAATTATGATATGGAGACCAGTGCACGCGGTTACCCATTATGCATTCATATTAAATCGAGAATTTATGCGAGTTCATCGGTATGGAGCTCCATGTGCGTTCCTAACCTCTATAGCACCAGGTGTGAAGTAATTTTTTTCATCGCGTATTTTCGCAATAATGTGCTTGGGAAAAGCCGTCTTATTTTTCAAACTTTTTGCCTACACTTTTTTTCCAATGTTAATTTTATCTGGAGAGTACTCGACAGAATTTCAATTTTCAAAAGCGAAATGGGTTTTACAAGGGATATAGAATTATTCGATTTCCATTATTGAATAAAGTCTTATCAATGGAGAGAATGCGCGGGATATATAATAAAAAAAGAACATTGATTTATTATCTATTTTATATTAAGTTCTGGTTATTAATTTTTTTTTCTTATCCCCATGAAATGATTTTTACAAGGGATGATTATTACTCTAATGCATTTTCAAAGTGGATTAACGAAAAGAGCTTTCAGCTTATTCCCATATGTGTGGCACATAACCTGAAAAGAATTTGTATTTTTAATAATTTTTAAAAGAATTTTATTTCATTATTTATTATTATTATTATTTGTGACGCGATCTGAAGAAAGGGACCTTAGAAGCAAAAAATTATAGGTTATGTTTGCAATTTTTTAAATGAAAATACAAAAAAAGGATCAACTGTCATTATAAATCATTGAAGTTTAAGTCTTCATTAAAACGAAAATATTTAATAAACACTGATTTTAATTCGAAATAAGTAAAAAGAAACTTTCAAACAAGAAAAAAGTAACTCTAACCCAACCTTAAAATGATTTGCTTCTAAGGTCCCTTTCTTCAGATCGCGTCACATTTATTATTTTTATTTGTTGCAGGTAAAAATATGTGATGGAGTAATTTGATTTTCAAAAGAGTATTATATCTAATGATGAATAAATAGCATTAAGATTTCTGAAGGATTTTTTGACGTTGAGAGTCGACGTTAAGTTCGGGGTCATAAAAAATACTTATTAGTCAAGAGGAAATACTATCCTAAACAACTTTAAATTTCTTGTCGCGTTAGGTAACTTTTACCGTGAAACGTCACGTATTAAATTATTAATTAGGATTATTGAATCGAATGTTCTGAATAGGAAGCATAGGGTAGTTATAAAGTAATCTAATATTTTCCGTGGATTTTTTTTTCATTTTTTTCGCAAATGCGCGTACAGTGACGTAATTCTTGAATAAAGGAGCGACATACTTGTGTCAAATATCTCGATAGCAATTAATTTGTTCTCGTCTGTGCAGGCTTGAACCTTTACTGGAATCAATACATACATATTCATTTTGCATATTTTACCCACGCGTCTCTCACGACTTCTATTTGCGTAACATTATAAGCAGGAGAATGGACAATTGAAGTTTCGTTTCGAATATCAGATCGGTTTCTAATATCGAGGCATAACTCTCATGTTTCTTTTTTTATTTGACAAAATATTGTTTTAACATTGAATTTCTGTTGTGTAATTATTAATTATATTTCCGCATTCTTTCTTGTTTTCTTTGTAATTAAAAATTAAAACAAAACTATATTTTTGATCTAATGCACCCTACAAAAAGTAATCTCAGAATTAGAAGAAAAATCCTCTTCTAATATCCTCTCAGAACAAAAGTATTCCATTTGAATGTAGAATTTTTTTATTCTTTGGTGATTAATGAAAAAACAAAACAATTTTTTTGAAGTTCCTCGATTGTTTTCACTTTAAATCAAAATAAGCTCATCAGTTTAAAATAAAAGATAAACATTTTTTATTTTTCAGCGTGCAGTTTGCGAAGAAATCGAAATGGTGGAGCTAAGTAGCAGTGGTCAGCAAACAGCTGTAGGCGTAATGGGAGTTGGATCGGTGATATCAGCAGCGACATCGTCGTCCTCATCGTCGACGACAACAACTGTCGCCTCATCGTCGACATCGGGTCGTGCGGGCATTCTCGAGACTCAAGTCAGGGGACAATGGTATCGTGTATTTGTCTCTCTCGAGGATGATTATTTAACGATTTCCCTCGACGATAGCTGTGACAATCCAACTGGAATGAATGGCAATATAAATAATAACAATATTGACAGTCTAAACGATCCCGATGTACCGGACTCGGTGGCCAATCAAACAAGAATAGTGCGCGTTATGAAAAGTGATAATAATGGTCTTGGAATATCCATTAAGGGTGGAAAGGAAAACAAAATGCCCATTCTCATATCGAAGATATTCAAGGGAATGGCAGCGGACGCCACGGAACAACTCTACGTTGGCGATGCCATTTTGGCAGTGAATGGAGAAAATTTACAGGACGCAACACATGATGAGGCTGTCAAGGCGTTGAAGCGGGCTGGCAAGGTCGTCGAACTTGAAGGTTAGTGTCATTTTTTTATTAAATTATTATAAAGATAATTAATTAATTTCTTAAAATATATTCAATAAAAAATATTTCGTTCATTTGAACGTTCAAAACTTGGGGATCATGAATAAAATAAAGGACTTTTCCTGTATCATTAATCGACTCTGCGGATTTTTTTTTCGCCTTAAAGTAGATCCAAGGCCTGTGACAGATCTTAAGTTTCTTTCTATTTTTGTGCAGGTATTTCCACTTTATACGAAGTCGATGAAACAGATTTATCAGTTTTCAGAGAAATTGTCACTTTATTTTTAAATACCTCTGCAATAATTAATTTCAAGAAATTATCGGTTTCAATTATCCCATAAGCATTTTCTTTTGGTATTGTAATAAGATTTAAGAAAAATATTTTACAAAACAAAAATATTTTTCTTTAAATTATTATTTTTTCTTGCATTATTATTATTATTTTTATTTCTCAACTAATTTGTAGAGTTTTCTTTAATTATCAGCGCGTGACTTTTGCCTTTTTATTTTTAGATCCAATTCAGCTTGTTATAAAATTTTTTTCTCTCTCTATCTTCTTTTATTGAGACTGATGTAAAAGTCCGAAGTCACCCTGAGGTATGAATAAAAAGTATGACTGAATTGAAAAGCTGATTCCTTGATAACTTATTTCATTGAAAGAAATATTATCTCTAGAGCTCATTTGATATAGACGGAAGTTTGAAGACCTTTTCTTTTCCAATGAAAATATTGAATGATGGATTTAAGAAAACTTAGAAAAAGAGGTCGTTTCCTCCGAAGGTCCTCTAGTTTTTTTCATTGAGGCGTATGGAAAAAAATTTCTTATTACCCACGGCGCGGAAAGTGAAAAGTTTGTTTTAACTTAGTAAGTTTGGTTTTAATTAAAGAGAAAGAACAGGGCATCAAAGATCCTGTGAATTTCGATCGTGAAAATCGCCCAGGGAATGGGAAACTTGCACAAGAATCAATTCCCTTTTATTTCCGGATTTCTACCCGTGCTGTTTGAATAAAGAATAAATGAGTGGAAAAAAAGTATTATATATATAGAGAACGAGTAAGAAAAGTGCTCGAAACATTAACAAGGCTCTTAATTCTCCTTGGTTTTAAGTAAAAGGGCGTTAAATGCAAAGAATTCTTAATTTTCCTTTAAAAGAAAAGGAAGAAGAAAAAAACGAATCCTTTTATTTCCGTCATTCACCTTATGGGTTCGTTCTTTCTTATATAGATCTGAATAAGATTTGAGTATCCTGCTCTGGTCGTAAAAAACTTTTAGTTGGATTAATACAACCCAGGTATCTTGTTCGGAATAGTTTCTTCGTCTCTTTTTTGCTTCAATTGAAGTACGAAATTTTCGGGTTCTAGGAACTTTCAAGGTATTTAGTTCGCAAAGTTGAAGAAAAAAGAGAGGGGCTTGCTTTTTTTTCTATCAAAAGTTTTAGGAGTAACTTGGGGGGAAAAAAAAGTTTCGCGTAAAAATTCCATAGGTAAATTAAATTCCTTCAGTTAATTGAAATGTTAAGCTTATTAAAATAATTTCAATAGTGTCAGCCTTTTCACCTTTTTTTAAACTTTGTCACCTATTTTTATCAATTTTATAAAGTTTTTAAATATTTCTATAAGCAAAAGTTTTAAAATATTTAATTTAATACTTCTAATTTAATTCGGACAAATTTTTAATGTTTGGAATTCCAATTCTCATGTTATTTTTAATTAAGCTATCAAATTCAGTTCATGAAAATTTTGATTTATCCAAATTTTTAAACAAATTTAAATTTTAATCTGATAATAATTAATCTCAAAATTACTTATTTTAAACATGAGGCCGAAGTCCGCAACGTTTTTAAAAATGAAAAAATAATGCGACAATTTTTTTTATTTTGGCTTTAAGTTCATGTTCTCTTTGCTTTGAGCAATTAACCTTTGAGTAAAAATTATTTTTTTCAAATTTTTAAAGAAAAACTTAAAAGAAAATTTTGTTTGGTTTTTCATTTTTAAAAACGTTGCGGACTTCAGATTTACTTTTAAACTAGGATTTATGTATTTATTTATTTATATTTTAGGAACAATTTAACAAAATCTGATATGATTCAATTATTTTCAAAATTTTTTCGAAATTCAATTATTTTCAACACCTACTATTTAAAAAAAAAAATTCCCAATGGAATTCAATTATTTACCAATTTTTTTTATAAAATTCTTTGTAAACATTCAATTATTTTCATAAAGAATAAATTTTTACAGGAATTCAATTATTTAAAAAACAATTTTCATTAAAATTTTCGAAAAAAACAATTACTTAAAAAGATTTTTATAAAATTATTCAAAGAATTCAATTATTTAACTAAATTTTAATAATGTTCTTCACAAGAATTCAATTATTTTTATAAATAATAAAATTCTTCTCAGAAATTCAATTATTAAAAATTTTTTTTTTAATTTCTTCGCAAGGATTAAATTATTTTCATAAACAATAAAACTTATCCTAGGGATTCAATTATTTTCGTAAATAATAAAATTCTTTTTAGAAATGCAATTATTTTCTTAAATAAAAAAGTAAAATTCATTGTAGAATTTGAATTATTTTTAATGCAATTTTAATCGACTTCCTCTAAAAATATAATATTCTTAAAATTTTTTTATTGAATTCTAGTAGAATTTTCTAATAAAAATTGATTTAAAAATTAATTTCAGTTAAAATTTTAGATTATAATTGAATGTTGAAAGTATAATAGCGTGAATTTTTAGAAATAATTGAATTTTGAAAAGGTTTTAAATTTAAATCTGTGAAAATCGGAATTTTTCATATTTTTAATTAACAATTCTGTGGAATTAATTTTTTTGAGAAAGTTTCATTGCGGATGTTTTTTGTTAAATTTATTTGAAGTTTCTAATTTCTAATGTATATTTAATTGAAGAATTTGCGAATAATTAAAATTTTGTAAAATTAAATTGTAAACAAATGAATTTGAAAATTCTCAAAGAACTTTTTCAAAAAATTTTAAAAATAATACATTTATAGAAGAATTTTAATTAAAAACACGAAACAAA
Source organism: Leptopilina heterotoma (assembly GCF_015476425.1). Classification (NCBI taxonomy): domain Eukaryota; kingdom Metazoa; phylum Arthropoda; class Insecta; order Hymenoptera; family Figitidae; genus Leptopilina; species Leptopilina heterotoma. The sequence goes on from NW_025111150.1 coordinate 1,006,092, forward strand.
AATTTAAATTTAATTTAATTAAAATACTTTAATAATTATTTTCAATAAATTTTTAATTAAATTTCTAGAAAGTTTTTAATTATTTTTAAAAATTTGAATAAGATTTTTCATAACAATTTAATTATTTTTAAAAAATATTGATAAAGCTCTTTATAGAAATTCAAAATGTAAAAATGTTTACTTATTTGAATGACTGATTTTTTGTTTTTGAATTAGTAAATAATTATATTTCACAAAAAAAAAAGATTTAATTGAAATATTTATTTGAACAAAATTATTCTGTTTTTAACTGTAATTTAAGTCAGAGAAATGTCAGGGAAACTAATTTTTTGTCAGTAAAGTCAGGGAAATGTCAAGAAAAAAATTTTTATTAGGGAAATTAAGAAAATTGAGACTTTTTTCGATTTATTTTTCAAAATTACGACTTTTTCGACTTTTCTTCCAAACATTGCAACAAAATACAATTTATTTACAATTTTTAAAAATCAATTTTTGAAGAATTTTAATTGCTGAAAATAATTGAAATTTATCAAAAATTTTGATGAAAAATCTTGAAAGGTAAATTTAAAAATGTAAATTAATGAAAATTATTTTCTTATTTTTTAAAAATTTAATATTTTCAGTATTTTCAATTACATTATATTTCCAAAAATTCAAATAAATACAAAAAAAAATATATTTTAGAATTATTTTTAACATTTTGGAGAAAACAATAATGTTCAAAATTTTTAATTAAAATTCATCAAAAAATTAATCAGTTTTTTTAAATTGAGGGGCTGGATGCTATAATGTATTACGCGCCACTCAATTAGCATGGCGCGTAACATATTATAGCATCCAGCCCCTCAATTATACAAAAATTAATTATTATACAAATTGCATTAAAATATTTTTAAAAACTAATTATCAGAATAATTGTTTTACAATAATTTTTTAATATTCAATTATCTTCGAACAATGTAAACAAAAATTTATAAAAATTTACTTTTTAGACTTATTGAAATTTGTGAGAAATCATGGTCCTGTTTATAATTAAAATTCTTCAGAAATTTGATAATTTTTATTTATATTTTTCAAAAATTCAATTATTTAAAGAAATTTTACCAAATTTTAATTGTTTGGAAATTTTTCAAAATTGACTGAAAATTGTTTTTAGGTTAAGTGACGTAGGGGAAAAAAGGGGTGCGCAGACGCGTAGCGACTGCGCGAGCCTTTTTTCCCCGGCGTCACTACTTTTTTTCCCTCTAACCTTATGGAAATTTCAATTTTCAACCTACTTCACACGATAATTAAAAACTTGTGAATCATTTGAATTTAAATTAAAAATTGATGATTGAATTTCAAATCAAGGATCGTATTTCGTAATAATTGCCTCGAATTTCTTTTTTGTTTACGTACAATAAATATTGTATAGATAGAAAGAGAGATGGAGGACAGGTTGAAAGACCTTATATTGTTTCGATTCTTTTACTTTTTGCCTTCGATTTGTATGCGTTCGATTCCCGTAGTGATTTCAACTCGAGATAAAATTATATTAAAAGGAGTCCCTGGAAATCAGGTCGAAAAGTTTGCATCGATATAGTGAGGAGAAAACTGTTTCTTTTTAGTGTACTTTAAAAGGCGTAGCTTTCAACTTTGCTTCTTTTTAGTTCTTATGAATATCTCGCTTCAAAGCTCTTTTGCTCTTCAGATTCCTTTGTGTGTCTTCTCGTTTATTGTTTTTCGCATGAAATCTCTCAGGTTTGCTATAAGCTTGTGTGTAAAACGATTCTCATATGTACATTTGACAATTCTAGCATTTTTTTCTTCTTCTATTTTTCTATATACCTTTTTTATTTTTTCTGTGCCTTTCTCTATTTTTTCTGTACCTTTCTCTATTTTTTCTATGCCTTTTTCTATGTTTTTTTATGCCTTTTTCTTTTTTTTGTTCTTTCGCGAGCATTTTGGCATATTCTTCGCAATTGAAATGTTTGAGATTCGTATACATCATACTTCAAGAATAGATTCACCTGAAAGTGTTGCAAATGCTGATTACTTTTCTAAAATAAGGTCGGCACTTGAAAATTTCAAGTAGAAATTTCAAGCTGTAGAGAAAATTCTTTCTATCTAAAATCTTTTCGCTACTGTTTGTGAAGCTGGAGAGAAAAAAGGAATAATATGAGAAATATTAAGTTTTCTTTCTTTCTTTTTTTTTTTTTTTGATGGAAGCAAATATTCTCTCTCGGAGAGAGTTTATGTAATCATTTTGATAGAATTTACTTTTTCATTTAAGTGGAAGGAGTTTCGTGCCTTAAATTTTGAAGTATGAATTCGTAAGGTAGATAAAATTCAAAAGTGTATATAGGCGTAGGCGTTCTGTGACATACAGTTTGAGAGAAGAGAGGAAGAGAGACGACGAGAGAGTAAGTGCTGAGTCGATTACTGGTTGACCCCGCTCGAGGCTGACTTCTTGAAAAGCGAAGAGCTATTGAGGAGAAGAGTCTGGTATACATAGTGTACGTTTTAGGTTTAAAAGCCATTCCACCAAATATCAATCCTTTTGCAATAATTTGTGTAAATATTAGTTATAAACTTATCATTTTTAATTTCGAATTATCAAATTATGTCATTGCGATTTATAAAAAAATTTGTCATAAAAGGGTTGCGACAAAAATTTTAATACTCTTTTCCTTGATTTCGAGTCGGAATTTTATCTTTTTGCCTGATTACTGTCACAGTTTTCTTGAAATAAGTATCAAATTGATATCAAAGTGGATCAAATTAATAACAAAAATTTGGATCAATTTATTATTTAATCCATATTTTTGGTATCAATTCGTTGCAATTCGATACTTGCAAGTTAATAATGATATAAAAAATTCAAGAGGAGTTCAATTATAATATAAATCAATTTTTAGAAGCAAAACACAAAAAAGTACTTCAACTTTAACAAATGTTTTACTTTCTGTAGAATTTGAGAATTTTACTCTTTGTAATTAAATTCTTTTAAACAATTTTATTAGAATTTTTGTAAATAATCAAATTTACTTGAAGAATTTTTTTAAATTTCTTGAAAATAATATTTTTTTAAATAATTTTATTTGAAAATTTTGACAATAATTGAATTTTTGCGAAGAATTTTATCGAAACTTCTGAGAATAATTGAATTTAAAAAAAATGATTATAAATTTAAAGAATAATTGAACCCATTCGAGAAATTTTTTAAAATTATATTGAAAATAATTGGATTCCTGATAAAAATTTTATTATTTATAAAAAGAATTTTATTTTTGCTAATAATTTTATTATTTATTAAAATAATTTTATTTTTGCTAAGAATTTGCCAATTTATAAAAATAATTGAATTGTGTCGAAGAATTCTATTCAATTTTAGGAAATAATTGAATTCTCTCGAAAAATTTTATTAAAATTTTTTGAAAATAATTGAATACTTTTGTGAAATTTTAGTAAAACTGTATAAAAAATAATTGAATTCCTGCAGAGAATTTTAATAGTTATAAAAATAATTGAATTCTCTCGTAAAATTTTATTAAAATTTTATGAAAATAATTGAATCCTTTTGTGAAAGAATTCTTTCGTAAAATTTTATTAAAATTTTTTGAAAATAATTGAATCCTTTTGTGAAATTTTAGTAAAACTGTTTCAAAAATAATTGAATTGCAACGAATAATTTTAATATTTATAAGAATAATTGAATTCTCTCGTAGAATTTTATTAAAAAATTTTGAAAATATTCGAATCCTTCCGTGAAATTTTAGTAAAACTGTATAAAAAATAATTGAATTCCTGCGGAGAATTTTACTAGTTATAAAAATAATTGAATTCTCTCGTAAAATTTTATTAAAAATAAATAAATAAATATTTAAATAAATAAATAATAAATATTTTTATTGAAAATAATTGAATCCTTTTGTTAAATTTTAGTAAAACTGTTTCAAAAATAATTGAATTCCTGCGACGAATTTTACTAGTTGTAAAAATAATTGAATTCTCTCTTAAAATTTTAATAAAAATTTTTGAAAATAATTGAATCTTTTCTCGTAAAATTTTATTGAAAATTGTTGCACATAATTGAAAATTTTACTATTTATAAAAATGAATGAATTCTTCCAAACAATTTTATTATTTATGAGAATAGTAATTTAATAAAATTTTTAAAAGTAAAAAACAGGAATAATTAATTATGTACTTATAAGTGAATTTTTATAAATTTTGAATCCGAAATTATTCAAAAATTGGATGTTCATATTTGGAAATAAAAAATTTTTTGAATTGGAAAATAATAATAATAAATTGAATTTTCATATAATTTGTAAAACTATTTATTTAGTTTAAAAATTTTTAATTAAAATTCTTAGAAAATTCAATTATTTACAACAATTTTAATATATAATTTAAAGGAAAATTTATAGGTTTCGAATTTTTAACTAAATTTTGTGGAAAATTCAATTATTTATTGTAGTTTTAGTAGAGTTATTTAAAATATTCAATTATGTCCAGAATTTTTAACTCAAATACTCCGAAATCTTTCTTGGATTAAATTATTTCTATAATCTCGAGTTAATACTTATAATTTACTTGGAATAATTAATTTTTTAGTAGATAACATTTGCTGTTTTCGCAATTAATTGCAATTCAGAAGGTTTTAAACCGAAAGTTTTTAAAAATTTTAATTGTTTTTAAGAAAACATTGAAGTTTTACATAATAATATTTAACATTCTGAAAAAATTAGGTTTCTGAGAAATTTTAACTTAATTTTTCAAACTTACTTGAATTTTTAGAAACATTTTATTAAAGAATTACTAAATTTTATGAAATTGAACTGAAAAATATTTAAATTTGTTAAAGAATTTTACTAGAAATTTAAAAAAAATCGATTTTTCAAACAATTATAATGTAGTAATTTGGTAAATAATTGAATTTTTCAAAGAGTGACAATCGAATGTATTTATATTAATTAAAAAGAAATCAAAGTCCTGAATTTAAATTCATGGTGATTCAAAGATGATTTAACTCCAAAAACCTTGATTTTTGAATTAATTATCAAAATTTGATATTTTTTCAGTACTTTTTATAAAATTCTCCGACATATTTCCCTGAATAATTGAATTCCCTGACTAATTTCATTTTCCCCGACGTTTCCCTGACCTGTGTCAACTCTGCATAATCTGATTCAGTTGGCAAATCGATATTTGTCGAATGAATAAATTTCTCCTTCTTTTGAGTTATTTTTTTAAAGAGCATAGTATTTCCTTTTTTAGAAAATGGAAAATCTCTTTAGTATATTTTGTGTAATCTTCGTAATGTTCTCTTAAAGACATTCGAAGTGAAAAAGTTTTTTTTTCTCGAAAATGTTCGAAAGACGGCAAGAATCTTTTTAACCGTTTTTTCATAATCTTGTAAGTTTTGCCGCTAGACTTTTTCTAAAATCCTTCGGAAGTATGGAAAGTTTTTTTTATTTTTGACAGAAAACTTAGGCTTCGAGTTGTTTTTTTTTCAGAGTTAAAAATTTGATATTAAGTTGAATTTTCAATTTTATGAACGATTTTCCGCGGTAAATTTCATAACTACGCAAATACTTTTAGAATTTTTCGAGAACATTTTTCCCATAGGTAAATTTACTTGGAAAATTGCATTCACGCTTCTATTTTTTTTTGTAAAATTCGATTCTGCATTTTTATGGCTATGGCAGAAAGAGGGAACTCAAGTGGAAAATACTTTAATGTATGTATATCACAGTCAGCAATGTCAGCTCCGGGGATGTAATAGATTACTTAAAGATTTTCATCGAGATTCTCGGACCTTCTTATCCCTCTCTCTTCTTTCTCTTCTTCGTCTTCTTCTTCTTCATCTTCTTCTTCATGGAATCCACGCTGGACCGTCGTCCTTTTTCTTTTTACACTTACATTCACCGACCTCATTTCGGTTAAAGTTAAAGCTTGATTCTTCTTGGAACTTCCGGTTTCATGGGTTATGGTGCTCGACTGGCGAAAAGACCGCGTTACCTGTTACGAGTTGGACGGAAAACTCGTAAAGCTGCTCCAGGAAGTGTAGAAAGTCGAATAGCTCTACTGCTATTTCGTCCTCCCCTTATATTTTCTGCCATTTCATAATCTTTTTATTCGTGTGTATCTGTGTGTGCGTGCGGGGGAAAATATGTCCCTCAATCCTATACTTTTCTCGATATACGACTGCCAGCAAATGAAACTATTAGTTACTGAAACAAAATTGATAATTTATTAACACTAGCAACAATTTGCACGCGGCTGACTTCTCACTCACTTTTTTAAGAAAGGAAAATTAGCAATTTTAAAAATAATAGAACGTAAAAATTTTTAATTCAAATTTTTTTTCATAAAAATAAAATGTGAATTGGAATATATACTTTTAATATTATTATAATTATAATGATCATATATTCTGACATAGGGAATTCAGGGAAAGGTCAGGAACCTTTATTGAAAGAACTGAAAAAAAATAAATTTTTAGAATTCATAAGAAAGTTCTGAATTTTTGTGTCTTTTTTGTTTGACTCATAAACTATAAAATAACCACGAATTCTAATACAAAACCTTCAATTTTTTCAATTTCTGACAAAAATTTCTTTTTAAATAACTTAAATCTTGAACAACTATCATAAAATAAATAAATTATTTAATGGAATAATTTTACTTCAATATTTCAAAATTAATTCAATTTTAAAAGAGTTGCGTTTGCAATTTTCATAAATAAATGAACTTTAACAGCATGTGATTGTTACAGAATTCAATGTTAATTTTTTCGACTACTTTTCTCTTAAAATATTAAATAAATTAAGCTAGTTTTTTGTGAATAACTCTAAAATATCATAAAGAAGGGCAGTGATGTGAAAAAGTTTTAATATTTTTAAAATTATTTATTAAAAAATAACTTTAAAATTATCAGTTCTCAAAATCACTTTTAATCAATTTCTCGTCTTTTCCGATTTCAAAGTATTTTTTATAATTTATTTTAGAATTATTAAAACTTTTGCACATCACTGCTCTTCTTTATTATATTTTAGAGTTATTCACAAAAAACAAGCTTAATTTTTTTAATATTTTAAGAGAAAAGTGGTCGAAAAAATTAAAATTCATTTCTGTAACAGTCACATGCTGTTAAACGGCTTCAATTTCAAATTTTATAAAATTTTAATGTTGAATGAATTTAATTAGAAATTTTAAAAAACTTGGATTTTTGAAAAATTTTAATAATTCAAAATCTTCTAAAATTAGTTCTATTTGTCAATATATATTTAATTAATTATTAAAAATAATAGATTTATGGAAGAATTTTAGTTAAAAACACTAAAAAAATTGAATTTTGAAGAAATTACGAATGATTGCAGAAACTCCAATTATTTTTAAAAGTAATAAAATTCTTATCACAAAATTCAATTATGTTCAAAATTAACAAGAAAATCTCGACAAAATCCCAATTATTATCTTTATAAGTAAAAAAATTCTTCAAAATTTAATTATTTTCAAATGTTTTCCTCATTTCAATGATATTCAATATTTACTATTTTAATAAAATTATTACCCAAAAGAATTCAATTATTTAAAAGAATTGTTTACAAAATTCTAAGCAAACATTTCATTATTTTCATAAATAATAAGTTCACAGGAATTTAAATATTTACAAATTTTTTAAAAGTTTTTTCTAAATAATTCAATTATATTCAGAAATAATAAAACTCATCGCAGAATTTCAATTATTTTTAATACAATTTTAATCAAATTCCTTCAAAAATGTAACTTCTAAAAAGTGTTATTTAAATTCTTCAAAAGAATTCAATTATTTAAAAATTTTTTAATCAAATTCTCTATAAGAATTCAATTATTTTTAATACAATTTCAATTAAATTTTTTGAAAAGATTTCTTTTTTTAAATATTTTGATAACATTTTTTTACATGAATTCAATTATTTTTAATACAATTTTAATAGAATTTTTTGAAAAGATTTAATTATTTTCAAAATGTTTTGGAAAATTTTAATTCTAAATAATTTTAATTAAAACAATGCAACTGAAAGAGTTAGTATCGTAAAACAAAAATTTAGGAAATTCAATTATTTTTAGAAATAATAAAACTCATTGCAGAATTTCAATTATTTTTAGTACATTTTGAACCGAATTCCTTGAAAAATGTTACTATTCTAAAAAAATTTATTAAAATTCGTCAAAAAAATTCAATTATTTAAAAATTTGTTAATAAAATTCTTTATAAGAATTCAATTATTTTTAATACAATTTCAGTTAAATTTTTCGAAAAGATTTAATTATTTTCAAAATTTTTTGGAAACCTTTAATTCTAAACAATTTTAATTAAAAAAATTCACCTGAAAAAAATAGTATCGTAAAAAAATTTAGAAATTCAATTATATTCAGAAATAATAAAACTCATTACATAATTTCCATTATTTTTAATACGATTTTAATTGATTTCCTTGAAAAATGTAACTATTCTAAAAAATGTTATTAAAATTCGTGAAAAGAATTCAATTATTTATAAATTTCTTAATAAAATTCTTTATAAGAATTAAATTTTCAGAAACATTCAATTATTTAATAAACAATTTACTTTTATATTTAAATAATTGAATTCTCGTAGGATTTTCTAATAAAAATTGATTTGAAAATGAATTTTAGTTTAAATTTTAGATAATAATATAGAATATGAAAATAATTTTGAAGAAGTTACAGTATCAATATTCTTATAATATAAAATAATGATTTTAACACTCGATCCTCTTTTTTATTATTATAAAACATAAAGATAACGATTACTCCGAGTAATTTATGTTTTTATGTTTAGTTATGTTTTACTTTATGTTTTATATCAATATTTTTAAAGTTGATTAATTTTAAAAAGGTTTGAATTTGAAATTTTTGAAAATCTTAATTCCTGTCGAAAAATAATAATAATTAGGTAAATATTTAAAATATTTAAAAAAGAAATTATTGTTTTCGAATAATTTTACAATTAAAGATATTCGTAAATAAATTTAACAGAACATTTTTTTCAATAAAATTTTTTCCTTTATTTTGTAAAAATTCAAAAATTTTTAGTTTCATTTTCAATTAAATTTTCTAATTGACAAATATAATTTATAAACATTTTTTTTCCTTTATTTTTAAAAAATTTTCAATTTTATTAAAACAATTGAAATTAAGAAGTAGAATTGATGCAAATTATTTCTTACTTATTAATCAAAATTTTGTAACAGTTAACAATTTTCTAGTATTTTTTATAAATAAAAAGGAGAATAATTTGCATAATAATTTAGAGCAAAATTTTCATGATCGATTTTTTTAGTTTTGACGTGACATTAGAATCACCGCCTTCTCTAAAGTAAATAAAAACGAATAGAAATATTTATTTACTCTAAAGAAAAATTTTAATATTAATAAACGTGATATTGTATTGAAAGTAAGTAGGAAATTCGATCCGTGGAAGGTAAAAGTATAGACATATTGGTTTTATGTCATATTTTTATTGATGTCAAATAAATAAAAAGATAGCGACGTTTCGATGACTTGGTTTGTCATCATCATCAGGCTAGGCCACATCACAAAAAAAACGTTACATATTAAATTCGCACAGTAATAACTCGACGTGCCAGTTATTACTGTGCGAATTTAATATGTAACGTTTTTTTTTGTGATGTGGCCTAGCCTGATGATGATGACAAACCAAGTCATCGAAACGTCGCTATCTTTTTATTTATTTGACATCAATAAAAATATGACATAAAACCAATATGTCTATACTTTTACCTTCCACGGATCGAATTTCCTACTTACTTTCAATATAAAAAATTTCGGAAGGGAATATTATCATTATACTATAAACGTGATATTGATTCGAGTCAATATTAATAAAAGAACTAAATTCTCTCAAATCTAGGAAAAATATGCGAAAAAAACTCTCTTTCTCTCTCCCTCTCGGTCGGTCGTCGTCGTATCTCTCCCGAGACTCACGATAGGAATTTTTGTCTTTTCTTTTCAATACCTTTCTCGATTCTGCATTCTGGTATAAATTTCGAATCGAATTTTCCATCGAAACAAAGTTTACAACAGATTTCACTTAACTTATCACATGTCACACTTAAATTTTTCATTTCTTTTTTCGCCACATATATAGAATTCTTTAAAGTGACACATAGAGGCGAGTAAGAAAAAAAGTCTGTAATTTTTGACCTAAAACTATCAAAAACTTTACAGACTTTGAAAATTGGCTCTTATTTTACATCTCATCCTTACATATAAACCCTTTAGGACAATTCATAATCAAGGACACGCGATATTTCATTCCAACTGAATTTTCAAGATCCATACCAATAGATATTGGTCTCGAACGGCAATAGATAACTGCGCGCATACGGGAAAAGTCACGCAAAGTGAAGCGATAATTTTACCTTCCAACCCAACTAAAAGTTCATTTTCGAGAACTAATAGAAGAATCTAGACAAGTTGAAAGTATATATAGAGAAAGAGTGGAATTTTCGTGGGAGATTATCCAGGAAATTTCATTCATTATTTTTTTTTTTTTTTTGTAAAAGAATCATGAACCCTAGAATATTATATGTATATGCGCGTTGAATCAAAGAGAATAAAAGGATTATTTAAATTTTCCACTACAATCGAGTAGTGTATGATTTTATATGTTGGGGAAAAAAGAGAAAAAAAAAATTTCCGTAAATATAATTGAATCTTTTTTTTTTGTAATTTTTCCCAACACAATGGAACATTTATGATTCTATAAAAACATTATTTCGGAAATATAAATCCATCTACACAATCCTGTAATTTCGCATTCATACTTTTTCTCGCAGTGAATAAAACGAATTAATTTTCGCAAATTCTAATAAAAAAGAATGATGAATACTTTTTTTGCGCATAGAAAAAAAATTCTATGGGATTTTTTTTTTGTTAATGATTTACAAAAAACTTGATATATGAAATGAAATAGTCTTTTGTAATTTAAAAAAATGTCAGTTTTTAACAACATTTTTTCTTTACAAATCTTTTCGAGGGAGAAATGTAAATTTATTCTTATTCATTTGAACTTCAGTGAAGTTTACAACGTTTATGATCAACGATTGAGAGAGAAAAAATTATTCTGCTTTTAAATCAGTGTGGAAAATATTTTTTAAATTTTTACAAGTAAAATTTTGAAAAATTTCAATTTAAAAATCTTTTGAAATTTAATTATTTCAAAAAATTCATAACACAGTTTTTCTAAGGATATCAAATCAAAAGTGTTGCTTTTTTTCTCGTTTTTTTTTCTTTTTTTTTTCTTTCTCTTTTTTCTTTTTCTCTTTTTTTTCTCGTTTTTTTTCTCAATTTGATATTCGCAGAAAAACAGTAAATATAACGCTTCTAATATTCAATTATTATCTAAAATTTTAGCTGAAATTTACTTTTTAATTCCATTAATATTTGAAAGTTCTAAGAGAATTCAATTATTAAATACAATAAAATTATTGAATAATTGAATAATTCTTAATATTTTAATTCTTATAAAGAATGTTATCAAAATTTTTTAAAGTAATTGAATTCATTAGAAGAATTTTTAACACAATATTTAAAAATTCAAAATCAAACTTTTTGAAATTCAACAATTTATAAGAATATTATTACAAAACATGAATAACTTGATCGATTTCTTCATGTTTTATAATAATTGAAGAGGACCGAGTGAACTTCTTCAAAATTAATTTTATCATTCAATTCAATTATTATTTTCTAGAATATTTAATTAAAGATTCAAAGATTTTTATTTCAAACCTTTTCAAAATTCAATTATTTCTAAAAATTCACGCTTAATGCTTTTAATATTCAATTATAATCTGAAATTTTAACTAAAATTCATTTTTAAATCAATATTTATTAAAAAATTCTACGAAAATTCGATTATTTGAATACAAAAATAAATAATTTATTAAATTTATTCAAGGTTTTTTTAAAATTGAATTTTCAAAAAGAATTTTATCAACAAATTTTGAAATAATTAAATTCATTAAAAGAATTTTAATACAATATTTGAGAATAATTGCATTTTTTGGAAAATTCATTTAAAATTGTATTTAAAATAATTGAAATTCTGCGATGAGTTTTATTATTTGTAAGAATAATAAAATTCCTAAAAAAAATTTATTATTTAAGAAAATAATTGAATTATTGTGAAAAAATTTGTAAAAACAATTGTAAATAATTTAATTCCTGTAGAATTTTTCTTATTTTTAAAAATAATTGTATTTTTGAGACAAATTTTATCAAAAAATTTTTTTTAAATAATTGAATACTTTTGAAAAGTTTTATTAAAATACCTAGTAGATATTAAAAATCATTGAATTGAGGGTAATTTTTGAAAATATTTGAAATTTTGCCAAGAATTTTATTTAAATTTTTGGAAATAATTGAATTTTGGAGATTTTTATTATTTATAAAGATAATTAAGATTTTTTCGAGGATTTTTTAAAATTTTTGAACATAATTGAATTCCTGTAGAATTTTTCTTATTTTTAAAAATAATTGTATTTTTGCAAAATATTGTATCAAAAGTTTTTTGAAATAATTGAAAATTTTATTAAAATGGTAGCTTTGAAAATAATTGAAATTTTGCCAAGAATGTTTTGAAATTTTTGAATTTTTTTATTATTTCTGAATATAATTGAAATTTCTAAAGTTTTTTTTACGATACTAACTTTTTCAGGTAAATTTTTTTAATTAAAATTGTTTAGAATAAAAATTTTCCAAAAAATTTTGAAAATAATTAAATCTTTTTGAAAACTTTAATTGAAATTGTATTAAAAACAATTGAATTTATATAAAGAAATTTTATCAAAATATTTAAAAAAAAATCTTTTCGAAAAATTTAACTGAAATTGTACTAAAATTAATTGAATTCTTATAAAGAATTTGATTAACAAATTTTTAAACAATTGAATTCCTTGGCCGAATTTTAATAAAATTTTTTGGAATAGTTACTTTTTTCAAGAAATTCGATTAAAATTGTATTAAAAATAATTGAAATTCTGCCAAGAATTTTATTAGGTATTTCTGAAAATAATTGAATTATTGAGGAGAAACTTATAAAAAAGTAGTAAATATTTGAATTCCTGTGACTATTATTTATGAAAATAATTAAATGTTTGCTTAGAATTTTGTAAACAATTCTTTTAAATAATTGAATTCTTTTGGGTAATTTTATTAAAATAGTAAATATTGAAAATCATTGAAGTGAGGAAAACATTTGAACATAATTAAATTTTGAAGAATTTTTTTATTTATAAAGATAATAATTGGGATTTTGTCGAGATTTTTTTTGTAAATTTGAAACATAATTGAATTTTTGCGAAGAATTTTATTTGTTTTGAAAATAATTGAATTTCTGCAATTATTTGTAACTTCTCCAAAATTATTCATATATTTCATTTTTATGAAAAAAAAATTAAAAATTAAAAATTTTTTACATTCTATTATTTTTAAAATTGCTAATTTTATTTAAAAAAAAAAGTAACTAAGAAGTAAGTCGCGCGCTAATTGTTGCTAGTAATAGAATACAAAAATAATAATAAATTATTTTACTAAATTCTATTATGTTTTATGGAACGGGGATATTTGAAACACTATTTGGAATATTCCAAAGCGGGATAAATCTTGAATTCATATTGCATGTGTGGAACATGAAAGGTGAAGAGTGTCACGTGCGCGGGGCGGTTCTCTTAGAAACCTCTAATTGGAATGCGTAATTTTAACCAGGCATTGTTCTATATATGGCTTTTGGTTATGTGTCGGATGACGGATGACGCTTAGAATCCTTGCGGAAATTGCATCTTAAATCCATAGTCCGGAACTTTCTCTTCCTTATATCAGGATATAAGACACATTTACGATCCTAAATCTCTTCTCATCGTTTTAAACAAAAATTGCTTTTATCTTCTTCTTCTTCTCTTCCTCTTGACGAATTTTTTTTTCTTTTTCTTTTTTTTTTGATAATATCAAAGGAAATATTTATCACTAAAAATTACGACTGTCGAGACTATGTTTATATATATAATTATTTTCTTGTGGGGACATGTGACATTGACTGATGCAAGGAGTTGTTGCTTAATGACGCAACGATTTTTTTTAACAAAAAAAGCAAAGTATGAATCATACAGACAATTATAGCCGCAAATAACTTTTATGACAGATGCGAAATTTCAGATTCAGTTACGTGATTTGTACTCGATGTTGACTTTGCATTTTGTAATTATTACAAAAAATAATAAATTAGTGTTGATATTGAATTATAAGGATAATATACGTTGGTGAAGTTTTACAAAGTTTATAATTAATGATTTAAAAGAAAAAGAATTTTACTCATTGAAATATTCTCTACATTATTTAATGTTCAATGTACAACTAACATTTTTCAAAAATCATTTACAATTTTTAATATTGTTACAAATATTTTGATCCAAAAATTACAATTTAATTCTTATGAATTTTAAAAATTTAATTTTCTTCAGCACTTTTAATAAAAATTCCTGACTTTTCCCTGAAATTCAAACTTTAAGGTAAAGAAATCAATAAATATGGATTAAATGAATAAATAAATATAATTCATATTTCATTATTGACTATATTTGTCAATTGTCAAAAGTCACTTTTTCTCAACGAGATAGAAATTTACGAAAAAATATATTTAATGCAGTAGTCGTTAAAAGCAAACAACGGTTAAAAAAAAGTGTACTCTATATATACAAGCAGAAGAAATTGGAAGAAGTGAAAATAGGCAGACAAGACTTTCTCGAAACACAAAGCTTCAATGTTATATATACGCAAAACAAGAAAATACACGAAAAGTGGAGGAAAAAAATAGAAACATTGCTGGCATGCAAAAATAATGAAAAAAATTCCAGAAATGTATACACAAAGACTTTAAAGAAAAACAGAAAAGGAAAATAATATTTAAGCAACGATATATTACAAGGCAACTATATACAGCTGAAAATTAAGGGAGAGAAAAATTCTACACATCTCGCTACAATTCAAATATTAAATACAAAGGAAAATATAATTTTTAATTTTTATTCACCTTATTTATTTTTTTATACCCATACTGTCATTTACCTGTCATTGAGTAATAAATGAAAGATACAAATATAAATACCTAATGTAATTTCGCAGAAGGAACAATAAGTCTTTGTCATTATATAACTCATTTTTTTTCTTTTCTACTTTTTTTTCTGTTTTTGAACGTGTGAGTAAGCGAATCGATAAATCGACGGTAACTCCATACTCTTAGTTTGCTCACAGCGATAAATTCGCATTTGTGCGAATCTGAGCGATATTTTTGATTGGGTAAGAGGCATCAGAAATCAATTACACTGGTTTGACAGTGATTGAAATAGAAACTGAAACAGCAGCGAGAGGATTTTTATGCTATCGTGGTAAAAATGTTTCTCTCAAACTTCCACTGTATATACAACAAAAGTCGTTTTAAATAAATGAAAATTAATTTCTAAAGTTTGCTTTCAGCTTAATCAATGTCAAGAGTATTACTCAAATAGAATTTTTATTAAAAAAAGAAATTCCCTTTTCAACTATGCACCTCTTTTTTGTATAGTAATATCACGACTAATAGTAAACTATAGCGAACAAAAATTACAAAAAACAGATAAAAATAAAAAAAAACAAAAATAAATTAAAATAAATTAAAATAAAAAAATAAATAAATAAAAAAATAAAACAAAAATGAAATAATAAAATAAATAAATAAAAATAAAACAGAATTAAAATTACAAAGATTAAATGTTCAAAACATTTTGAACTTTCAAATAAACGAAATTTATTTATTTTTCCTTTCAAATTTAAATCTTATTATAATAAAACTAGCAATAATAATACTTCTTACTGTCTTTTTTTAAAAATAAAATTAGCAATTTTAAAAATAATAAAATTTAAAAATTTTTTCTAATTTAAATTTTTGTTGAAAACACTAAAAAAATTCGATTTTGGAGAAATTAGAAATAATTGCAGATATTCAATTATTTTAAAAAGAAATAATAAAATTCTTATAAAATTCAACTATGTTCAAAATTTGAAAAAAATTTTGTAAAAATCCCAATTATCTTTATAAATAAACAAAATTCTTCTCCAAAGTTCAATTATTTTCATAAATGACAAAAAAAATTCTTGTCCTAATTTCAATTATTTTCAAAAATAAAATGCATTTTTCTAATTTCAATGATTTTCAATATATCTACTATTTTAAAAAATTTCCCAAAAAGAATTCAATTATTTAAAAAAAATTTTAATCAAATTGTATGCAAACATTTAATTATTTTCATAAATAATAAAAATTTCCCAGGAATTCAATTATTTTCATAAATAATTAAATTTTTTTTTAAGAAATTAAATTATTTTCATAAAAAGTAATTTAAAATTCTTGAAAATAATAATTGAATTAAAATGATGAAAATAATTTTGATGAAGTTATAGTAACAAGAAAAAAATATTTTTTAATAAAATAAAAAATTGAAAGAAGACAAAGAAAAAAAATTACTGCCTGTAATAAAAAGGGAAAAACAAAATTAATTTTGAAACTTGTTCAATTTGTTTTTATTTTCGTTTTTGATGCGTGAAATGAACATTATAATAATAAAATTTGAAAATAAAGTGAAAAAAATGTTGTATCCTTAAACTTTTAAAACTTTAGGGACATTATTTATGATTGATTAAAAAAGTTAATTTTTCCGCATTGTATTTTATACATATACTCACATGGAAATTAGTTGTTGATTTATAGTTTTTAAACTGTGAGCGAAGGAAAATATAACATTTAAATATTCTTTCGAGTTTCGTTTTTAGATCATTCTTTGATATAAAATAAATACATAATGGGAAGCATTTTTTAAATCGAGTAATTTATGACTATTGTACATTTTGACCTTGTTTTAATCTACAATCTCCCCTCCTGTGTATGTCGCTTATCATTTTTTATGTACCTATAGAGAATTAGAAGGAGAAAAATTATCCCTAAAAAAGGGAAAATCTAAACTTAATGTATTTAGTTAATTAGGACGAAATTAGGTTTGTTTATAATATTAATTAAATGTATTTGGATTATTAGTGAACATTCATTTTAATGAATACAAAAATAATTGTTTTTTTCATTGAAAAAATTAAATTTTTCGAATTCATAAAAAAATTATGAATTTTGGTGATTTATTTTCGTTTAATTGAAGAATTTCCGAATAAATCGTAATTTCGTAAAATTGAATTGTAAATAAATAGATTTAAAAATTGTCAAAAAACTTTTTCCAAAAATTATTACACTGAAAAAGAAATTTATTTGATTCAAATAACCGATTACATGATTATTATCAATTAAATATTTACTTGAATCAAATAATTTTTATTTGAGTCAATTAAATGGTGTAGTTTATATTTGCTTCAAATACTGAAATTGGTTCAAATACCATTTAATTGACGCAAATAGAAATTATTTGATTCAAGTAAATATTTAATCGCTAATAATCAAGTAATCTGTTATTTGAGTCAAATAAATTTTTTTCAGTGTAAAAATAATAGATTTTAAAAAAAATTTTGAATTTTTAGAAAATAAAGGAAAAAATTTTATTGAAGTAAATGTTCTCTTAAATTTATTTACGAATATCTTTAATTGTAAAATTATTCGAAAACAATAATTTCTTTTTTAAACATTTTAAATATTAAATTATTATTATTTTTCCATAGGAATGAAGATTTTCAGAAAGTTCCAATTCAAACCTTTTTAAAAATTAATTGACTTTAAAAATCTTGTTATAAAACATAAAGATAACGATTACTCCGAGTTTTCGACTCGGAGTAATCGTTATCTTTAAGTTTTATAATAATAAAAGAGGATTGAGTGTTAAAATCATTATTTTATATTATAAGAATATTGTTATTGTAACTTCAAAATTATTTTCATATTCTATTATTATCTAAAATTTAAACTAAAATTAATTTTCAAATCAATTTTTATTAGGAAATCCTACGAGAATTCAATTATTTAAATACAAAAGTAAATTGTTTATTGAATTATTGAATGTTTCTGAAAATTTAATTCTTAAAAAGAATTATATTAACAAAGTTTTAAACAAATTGAACTTTTTTGACGAATTTTAATAAAATTTTTTGTATTACGATACAAACTTTTTCAGGTGAATTTGTTTAATTAAAATTGTTTAGAATTAAAATTTTCCAAAAATTTTGAAAATAATTAAATCTTTTCGAAAAATTTAATTGAAATTGTATTAAAAATAATTGAATTCCTTAAAAGAATTATATTAACAAAGTTTTAAACAAATTGAATTCTTTTGACGAATTTTAGTAAAATTTTTAGAATAGTTAAAATTTGCAAGGAATTCGATTAAAATTGTGTTAAAAATAATTGAAATTCTGCGATGAGTTTTATTATTTATAAAAATAATTGAAATTCGTAAATTTTTTTTTACGATACTAACTTTTTCAGGTGAATTTTTTTAATAAAAATTGTTTAGAATTGAAATTTTCCAAAAAATTTTGAATATAATAAAATCTTTTCAAAAAATTTAATTGAAATTGTATTAAAAATTAATCATTATCTTTAAGTTTTATAATAATAAAAGAGGATCGAGTGTTAAAATAATTATTTTATACTATAAGAATATACAGTAACAACTGTAAACTTCCTAAAAATTATTTTCATATTCTATTATTAATCTAAAATTTAAACTAAAATTCATTTTCGAATCAATTTTTTTAAGAAAATTCTACGAGAATTCAATTATTTAAATACAAAAGTAAATTATTTATTGAATAATTGGATGTTTCTTAAAATTTAATTCTTATAAAGAATTTTATTAACAAATTTTTAAATAATTGATTTATTTGACGAATTTTAATAAAATTTTTTAGAATAATTACATTTTTCAAGGAATTTGATTAAAATTGTGTTAAAAATAATTGAAATTCTTCGATGAGTTTTATTATTTCTTAAAATAATTGAAATTCTTCAATTTTTGTTTACGATATTAACTTTTTCAGGTGAATTTTTTTAATTAAAATTATTTATAATTAAAATTTTCCAAAAAATTTTGAATATAATAAAATCTTTTTGAAAATTTTAATTGAAATTGAATTAAAAATAAATGAATTTATATAAAGAAATTGTATCAAAATATTTAAAAAGAAATCTTTTCGAAAAATTTAACTGAAATTGTATTAAAAATAATTGAATTCTTATAAAGAATTTTATTAACAAATTTTGAAATAATTGAATTCTTTTGACAAATTTTAATAAAACTTTTTAGAATAGTTACATTTCAAAATCCTAAAGTTCTGAACGTTCAAATGAACGAAATTTAATTATTTCTTTTCCAAATTAAATTTTTTTGCAATTATTTTGCGTTACTATCCAAAAAATTAATTACCGAATTTCTAAACGTAAATATTTCAGTTTTTAAATTTGTTTGTGATTAGTAATTTATTAAAATATCTTTATTAAAAAATATTTCGTTCATTTGAACGTTCAAAACTTGAGGATCATTACATTTCTCAAGGAATTCGATTAAAATTGTAATATTTGAAGTCCTGTGATTATTATTTATGAAAATAATTAAATGTTTGCGTACAATTTTATTAAAATTGTTTTTAAATAATTGAATTTTCTTGAGTAATTTTATTAAAATAGTAGATATTGAAAATCTTTAAAATGAGGAATATTTTTGAAAAAAATTGAGATTTTAACAAGAATTTTATTAAAATTTGTGAAAATATAGTTGAATTATGAAGAATTTTTTTATTCATAAAGATAATAATTGAAAATTTGTTGTGATTTTTATGTTAATTTGGAACATAATTTAATTTTATGATAAGAATTTTATTACTTTTGAAAATAATTGAATTTCTGCAATCATTTGTAACTTCTTCAAAATTCAATTTTTTTTAGTGTTTTTATCTAAAATTCTTCTATAAATCTATTATTTTTAATAATTAATTATTATATATTGACGAATTTAACTAATTTCAGAAGAATTTTCGTTATTAAATTTTTTTTAAAATCTAGAATTATTAAAATTTTTATTTAAATTCATTCAACATTGAAATTTTATAAAAGTTCAAGTTTTGAAACCGTTTGAAGTTCATTTATTTATGTAAATTGTAAACACAACTCTTTTAAAATTGAATTAATTTTGAAATATTTAGGTAAACTTATTTATTGAATAATTTATTTATTTTACGATAGTTGATTATAATTGTGATTATAATAATATTAAAACTATATATATTTTTTAACGTTCTATTTTTTTTAAATTGCTAATTTTATTTAAAAAAGTGAGTGAGAAGTCAGCCACGCGTGAATTATAATTGTTTTCTATATTCAGGGGCATGAAATATAAATTATTATTTTAAGAACATAAAATTGAATATCTTTAATTTTAAAGAAGTTTTAAAATTTATTGTCGCACAAAGTATAATTTTGAAATTCGCCTTTTTACTTTTAATCTAAATAAATGAAGGAGAGAGGATGCGATACTCTTGAAATGGTTATAAGCGCCCAGGTACTATTCGTGTTATGATTTTACATGGAATGATTAACGCACATGTGAACTGGGTAAGGTCGACTGAAACGACCCGACTGCCGACTCGCTCTCAAGAGAATGTGCGGCACTCTCAGATTCCGGCAGTATCGTCGAGAGTAACGAAGTTTGCTGATTCCATTTCAAAAGCTCGCTACGTGTTCGTACAGTGGTAGTGTGTGACGATTTGTAAGTCGGCTCATGTTCCCGACTCAACTGTACTTAATTTAACGTAAGTCAATTGGACATGGATCCACTTCAATTGCAGTGTGATGAACGGTGGACGTCAGTATATAGTCCGATTAGCGACGACGCAAGCTCTACTCGTATGCTCAAAGCTTCTCGATTTCAGAGTTGTCAAGTGAATGGCTCTTGATCAATGAACTCCTAATTCGATTTAAGGAAGATACGGGACAATTTTTTTTTTTACTTTTTTTTATTTTTCCCGAAACTTATTCTATTATCTTAATTTTTAACAATGGTGTTCGTCTGCATTTCTTTTGTGACATTTTTTTTTTTTTTTTGAAAATTGAATTTTACTGCTTTTTAGGAATTTTTTTTGTTCTGGAAAATTAAGTTTTAGGAAAGGAACAGAGTACATTTTTTATTTTTACATTTTATGCAATTTGTACTTTTTACACATTTTGTATATTTCATACTTTTTGTCCTTTTTATACTTTTTGTACTTTTAAAACATTTTGTACTTAAGAGAAAATATCTTTTTGTTTCAGGTGAGTGTCCTTTTCACTACTTGGTTTTCTGAGACGTTGACAATTTTTAAGGTCAGTGTATATTTTATTTATTGGACAGAGAAAAACGGTACTTCAACATTAATAATTATCTAGATGTTAAAGTTTAATAAATTTATTCTTAAAAGGAAGAATCCGAAAAAAAGTTAGTAAAAATTCATCATTTCCTATATTTTAAAAGAAAAAGATAAATTAAATTTTACATTCGTTTTGATGAAAGCGTTAAGAATTTAATTTTCAGCATTCTAATAAAGAATTAAAGTTTGAATAACAAAAAAAAATTACAATAATTATCTCTACTAATTTAAATTTAAAAAGTTTCGTTAATTTTCACCTATTTCACCTTTTTAGTAAATTTTTTATGTTTTCAATCAAAAGCTGGTATTTCAAATTTTTTTATTAAAAATAATTGGATTTCTGCGAAGAATTTAATTATTTATGAAAATAATTGAATTTTAGAGAAGAATTTTATAATCATTTTTGAGAAAAGTTGAAGTTCTGCAAAGAATATTATTATTTATGAAGAATTTTCTTAAAATTAAAAAAAAATTATTTATGAAAACTTTTCTTGTAGTTTTTAAAAAGAATTGAGTTCTTTTAAAGTATTTTATCAAATTTTATGAAAATAATTGAATTTCTGGGAAGAATTTTGTAATTTATGAAGTTAATTGATTTCTTGCTAAGAATTTTATTCAAATTTTTTAAAATAATTGGATTTCTTTGAAGAAATTTTTTCTTCATGAAGATAATGAAATTCTTGCCTAGAAAGTTATTAAATGTTATGAAAATAATTGAATTTCTGGGAAGAAATTTATTGTATTTAAAGAGAATTGAATTCTTTTCAAGAATGTTACTAAAATGTTTGACAATAATTAATTTCTTTCCATGTATTTAATTAAAACTGAATTTTATTAAATTTTTTGGAAAATAATTGAATTTCTGATACAAGTTTTATTATTTAAAAAAATAATTAAATTTTTGCCAATAATTTTATTAAAATTTTTTAAAGATAATTGAAGTTTTGTAATGAAATTTATTGTTTATAAAGAGAATTGAATTCTTGCCAAGAATTTTAGTAAAATTTTTTCCATTAATTTAATTCTTTTGAGAAATTTAATTGAAATTGAATTTTTGAAAATAATTGAATTTCTGCTACAAGTTTTGTTATTTATCAAGACAATTGAATTCTTGACAAGAATTTTATTAAAATTTTTTGAAAATAATTAAATTTCTGCTACAAGTTTTGTTATTTATCACAATAATTGAATTTTTGACAAGAATTTTATTAAAATTTTTTGAAGACAATTGAATTTCTGTAATTAAATTTATTGTTTATAAAGAGAATTGAATTTTTGCCAAGAATGTTACTAAAATTTTTTACAATAATTTAATTATTTGAGGAATTAGAAAAACTGTTAAGAAAAAAAGTTACTGCAATCCTTGATTTGTAAAAATTTTACTAGTAAAAGAAGTTTACTAATTTATTAATTTTTTTCTAACTTACGAATGAAGCGAAAATTCAGCAAAAATTTAACAGAAAATAAGTTATTTTCAATTGAAATTTAGATTCAGAGAGTGGGTCAATAGATGAGACGATGTGGTTTCAGTAAACAAAATGGTGTATAATTATTTTTTTTTTATTTGCTAATTGACAAAAAAAAATGAATGTGTATGATCAGTTCGAACTATTTAATACAATTAATATTCAATTGGTTTCGGTAAAGCGTGGCTGGCAAACAGTTGACTGCATGCTAGGATTCCAGTGGTCGGTCTTGCGGACATAAATCCCACGAGTCTACTTCACTTTAGTCCAAGTACATAATACCGACAGCGCAGTATAACGTAGTCCACTATATCTGTGTAGGTACACACGCACCCTCATTGCAAATTAGGTTGGACTCATGCACAAGTGTTCTGGTATGCACAGTTGATTCAAACAAGCTCATGCTCCTTGTTATATATTTGTACCAATATTTGTTATCTTGTGCCATTAGTACCTCTCTCTCTCTCTCTCATTTCGAAAATTTAAAAAAAAGAGAGAATGTGTAGAGGCAAAAAAAGATATCTGCGAAATTTTGCCTAAAGTGAACTTTTTGCTAGATTTTACTCCATATGTGATGTGTATAATCCGTTAAGTAATCCGGTGAAGTAAAGTTGAGTAGTTCTGGAAAGTTTTAGGAAAATTTAATTTATATTTCATGGAAAAATCGGTAAAATCGAGTGTAAGTCTTTTTGTTTATTACAATGGAAAATAATTTATTTCATTTAAATAAGCGATTATTTATCCAGGATGTCCACATGTCAGTAAAGTCAGGGAAATGTCAGGAAAAAAATGGTTTGTCAGGAAAATTAAGAAAGTTGAAAACTTTTTCGATTTTTTTTATCATAAATTGCGACTTTTTCGACTTTTCTTCCAAATATTGCATTAAAATACTACATTTTTTAGTACAAAATGCAACTCACTTCGACTTTTATAGTGCGAAAAATAATTATAAACAAATCTTTAAAAAATTATATTTGAATCATTTTTCAACTTAAATTTTCGAAATATATATTTTAAAAGATTTTGCATAATTGAAATTTTGTAAAATTTAATTGAAAATAATTAATTTTTTCAAATATTTTATTAAAATCTTCGAAAATCAACTTTTGAAGAATTTTAATTGCAAATTTTCAAAATAATAATTGAATTATCAAAAATTTTAATGAAAAATCTTCAAATGTAAATTAAAAAATGAAAATTAGCGTCGAATTTGGTAAAATTCAGTATTTTCAGTACTTTTAATTAATTTTTTGGAGAAAAAAAATCATGTTCAAAACATTTAATTAAAATTTATTAAAAAATTAATTAGTGTTTTAAATAATACAAAAACTCTTTTAAGAAATTGAGTTGTTTTCGAAAAAATTAGTAAATTTCAGCTCAGCATCGAAATATATTTTTTCTTCTTTTTATTGACCTCTTCAGGGACCTCTTTAAATTTAAATTAGTGAAAGTTTTTGTTAATTTGAATTAGTGACTGATTTTACTAATGAATTAGTAGAAATTACTATTTATTAGTAAAATTTACAAATTCGAAAGTATTTGGAAAAATTTTTGCTTTTGAATTAGTAAATTTAACTAATAAATTAGTAGAAATTACTATTTTTTAGTAAAATTTACTAATTCAAAAACAAAAAGTCAATCACTAATTCAAATTAGTAAACATTTTTTACTAATTCAAAATTAGAGATTGTAATTTATTTGAAAATTATTTAATACAAATAAATTTTTATTCAACAAGCAAATAATCGTTTATTTGAATTATATAATTTATTTTATCAGTCAAAGTTTTAAAGTATTGAAAATATCTTGAGGCATTGAGTTAGAATTTGGAGACGTAGGGTTCGTATTGATCTTTTCAAGAAACTTCCGTTTTCTGACGAATTTTGAACTTTTTAAATATTGATTAATCTAATTGGTGGATTTTGAGGTAATATTAACACAATATTACAATGCAATATGGTCTGAATATTACAATGTAATATTACCTCAATATTGGAGGACGATATTGACACAAATTAATATCACTGTTCAATATAATGTCAATATTGTCTCAATATTGGGGAATATTGAATGCTATTTGGATTTTGTGCAAGTTTTTTTAGTCTTATAATTTTTCTTTCTAATTAAAGATCAAAACAACACAAATGATCCACAAGTTTTGAATGTTCGAATGAACGAATTATTTTTTAGTAAAAATATTTTCAGAAATTACTGTTTTGCAGTAGAAATTAGAAATTTATATTTAGAAACTTCACAATTAATTTTTTTTATAGTGACTCAAATTTTTATTGTGGTAAATTTTTATTGTAACAAAAAATAAAATTTAATGAAGAAAAAAATTAATTTCGCGTATTTGAACGTTCGAAAGTATAAAATCCCATTAGCAATAAGCTTTCTAAAGAGTTTAATGTAAGTAGTGAAAGGCATTTTTAGTCAGACGAGGTTTCAAATTAGCTTGTAATTATAGAATCAGTAGTAGAGTCGAATTGCAGTCAGACGTAGCTGTTCTCTTATTATCAGTAGTAAAAGTAGAGCTTTAGCCAGACAGTGAGATTTTGAATTAAAAAAGAAATTCTATTAAAGTTGGAGTTTCCGTTCGGATATTTTATTAATTAATTATTATTTTATTAAATTTCCTTAAAACCTTATTTCGAAATTTGTAAAAAAATTAGTAGAAAATTTCACTTATTTTGCTATTTTAGAAAATTAAAAATATTTGCATGAAAATTTTGTAATTAAAATCTACAATTAAAATCTAAAAATTAATTACTTATAATAATTTTAATGTTCTTTCATTCATTAACTTTTTCTGTCCCTCACACTCCGAAGTTGTCTTTTGTTTATACATTTGTTTTTTGTTATCTTCAGATAGATTGTAATATTATATTATTTTATTAAGTCATAATTATTTTTATTTTATAATTAATTCAAAATTGTAATGACATATAGAAATCATCAGAATTTTTTAAAATTCTTTTCATTAAAAGACTTAAATTTTGTTAAATATTATATTTTGTCAAATTGAAATTATGCAGATTTTTGTTCTTCACTTCTAAACAAAATTAGAAAATTGTTAAACAACTGTGATTAAGAAATAGAAAATTTATTTATTTTGGATTATTTTTATTTATGAATCACAATTTTTTTAACAAAATTATTATTTGGTTTTAGAAAAAGAAGAAAAATATTTGCACAATTCCTATTTTTAATCTTAATTATTTTTACATATTAATTCAATTATTATTTTCTAGAATTTTAAATTATTTTTTATGAAAACAATTAAATGTTTGCATACAAATTTATTAAAATTATATTTTAAATAATTGAATTCTTTTTGGGGAATTTTATTAAAATATTAGATATGGAAAATCATTGAAATTAGAAAAATCGATAAAATAATTGATATTAGGACAAGAATTGCATGGCAATTTTTTAATTAAAATCTAACATTAAAATCTAAAAATTTTAATTAAAATAAGAAAAGTTCTTTAATGCTTTTTGATTTGGTGAAAAAAATGTTTTTCGACGCTGAGTGTCGATGTCTCAATTTCAGGAACATAAATTAAAAAAAGTAATAAAATATCGTGCACAATAAATTTTCTTAAAAATGTTTAAAATGTTTAAAACATTTTAACTTTAGTAATTACAGTTTCTAATTTTTACTGCAATAAATATTTAAAGAAATTTTTTTTTGAACATTCAAAACTTTAGAAACATAATAATTTAAATTTTTTAAAGTTCTTTAATGTATTAGACATAAAACGGAATTTTTATTCAGACATAGTTTCAAAATTTTTCTAAATTTATTGTTGAATTCTCTGCCGTAAAATCTGTTAGAATGCAATTTAATGTTTTGAATTTAAAAAAAAAAATTTTTAATATTACACTTCGACAGATTTTACTCAATAAAAATTTTTTTTTCGAATTGATAAATTATTCGATGATGAAATCCTGAATAAATATTTGTAAGAATTAAAAAATTTATCTCCGCTGTAAAATTTCAAACAGTCGTCATTTCATATTACATTAATCGCTGTTTTCATATTATATTTAAAAATCATACTTTTTGTATATGTTTTTATTTATTTTTTTTTTTTGCAAAGTTTTAATGAAAATTCTCTTTTGAGATGGAATTAGTTGAAAATGTTTATTTTATAAAAGCTGGAATTATCCCTTCAAAAATTGGAAATGTAAAGCGAATTCGTTTAACGGACATTCCACTTGATACTTGTATATATGTCAGTTAGAGGGCTTTCCATGTTTTGTTTTATGATAGCGAATCAACTTGAAGAGTTAACAACTCCAATGTGGTTATAACGATTCGATAATATAATGGATATTCAAATTGATACCTTTGTCAAAAAAAAAAAAAAAAAAAAAAAAATCATTCTAGCTTTGGAGATTAAAAAAAAGTTGATATTACATTGGTTGTCTAAACTATTTTTTTTTTAAACATTTTTATATTTTGTGATTAATTTAGACAAAATATTAACGCTGCAAAAAAGCAAAATTTATTTTTATACTGGTATATTGAAATACGAAATTGAATATCCATTTTTTATGGTGTAAAAAAAAACTCATTTTTAGAGATCGTATTTTATTTGTTGATTATATCGTCGATATTGTAATAAACGGTTATTAATACCCAATTCTTGAAAAATAATTTCTCTTTAATGCGCCATGCTGTTTGTATTTCCCGGTAAAATCCAATAAAATAAAACGGAAAAGAATATAAAAATTAAAATGAATGCGAAATTGTCGGGTTAAAAATTATGAGATAGAAAACTTGAAATTATTGACTTATTTGCCAGTTGGAGTTTATGGTTAATTTTTTTTTATTATCGCTCATAATGATATACAGTGGTGGGTATAAATTTTTCTCTTTACTGCGATCTTATTTGTTTCAGAGAGAAAGAGAGACAGAGAGAGAGAGAGAAAATATGTAAATAAAGTAAAAAATGTACATAAAAATTTTTGTAATTTATTATATAGAAATTTCGTGTATTACCTTGTTTGTTATTTACTCGCGAATATTCTTTCATTTTTTTTGTGTGTGACATTATTTCCTTTTAGTTTGTTAGTTTTCGGTTTATACCCAGTTGGAGTTTTCATTTCGCGGTTGAAAATATCACATCAATTCGTTGTCGGCTTATCATTCCAGAGCTCGGTGATTAAACTTCCTCGGTTTTTCCAGCATATCTGGCATATTCATGAGCATTATAGAGCTAGCATTTTTTTTTGCGATGGTATAATGGAACTTTCTTCAAAATTAAGCAAACTTTTAAGTAATGAGAGTTTGTTTATGAAAAAGCAACAGAAAATGGCGCTAAATTATGTTCAGAAAGTTCTAAACGCAGGGTTGTCACAAAAATTTCTTTTTGTTTTTACTTGACTATTCCCTGAATTACAGATGAAATTTTGAATTTCTTCCTGATCCTAAAGAATATTTTGATTCACACTAAAAATTATTAGATACTCAAAAAAATGTTAAATTTATTTATGAATATCTTTAATTGTAAAATTATTCAAAAACAATAATTTGTTTTTTAAATATTTTAAATATTTAATCATAATTATTTTTCCAAATGAATTAATATTTGTAAAAATTTCCAATTTAAACCTTTAATTAAAGATGACTGAGTGATAAAATAATTATTTTAAATTATAAAAATAATTTAATTTAACTTCTTCAAAATTATTTTCATAATTTTAATTCAGTTATTATTTTTTAGATTTTTTGACTAAAATTTTTCTTTAAATTAATTATTTTCAATAATTTTTGAAAAAGTTCTTTGAAAATTTTTTAATCTATTTGCATTACTATTCAATTTTACGAAATTTCTATTATTCTGAAATTCTTCATTTAAATATATAGATTAGAAAATAAAAATTTCAAATAATTTATAAAAGAAAATACAATTTAAACTTTTTAAAAAAAATTAATTCTACAAAATTGTAAGTTAAAAGTATGAAAAATTTAGATTTTCAAATATTTTAATTTGAAACCTTCTTAAAATTTAATTATCTAAAAATTTACGCTATGATGCTTTTAATATACAATTATTAACTAAAATTGTAACTGAAATTCATTTTTAAATCAATTTTTATAAGAAAATTCTACGAGAATTCAATTATTTAAAAAAAAAATAATAATTCGTTGAGCAATTGAATGTTTCCCAAAATTGAATTCTCATACAGAATTTTATCATCAAATTTTTAAATAATTTAATTCTTTCTATGAATTTTACTAAAAATTTTAATTTGTAAAAATACAAATTCAATTCTTTGGAAGAAAATTTAAATTCGCACGAGGAATTTAATTATAATTAAACTGGAATTATTGAAGTCTTCTATAAAGAGTTTATGACAATTTACAAAAAAGTGAACTCTATTAACAAATTTGTTTAAACTTCATCATATTTTTTAAAAATAATTAAATCTTTCGAAAGAATTTTATTACTTATGAAAATAATTGAATTCTAGTTGAAAATAATTTATCAACTTTTAATAAACAAATTATATCAAAATGTATTTAAACTATTTTTGGATATTGAATTCCTATGAAATTATTATTATTTATGAAAATAATTAAATGTTTGCGTAGAATTCTTCTTCAAAATTCAATTATTTTACAATTTTTTTATAAAATTCTACGCAAATATGAAATTAATTTCATAAGTAATAAATATTTTACAGAAATTCAACTATTTACAAATTTTTTATAAATTTCTTCGCAATAATAATTCAATTATTTTCATAAATAATAAAATTTTTTACAAAGATTCAATTGTTTTCATGAGTAGAAGAACTCATAATAGAATTTCAATTATTTTTAATACAATTTTACTCGAATTCTTTATGAGAATTCAATTTTGAACAACATTCATTTATTTAATAAATTATTATTTATTTTTGTATTTAAATTTTAAATATTTGAATTCTCGTAAAATTTTCACTAGTAAAAATTGATTTAAAAATGAATTTCAGTTAGAATTTTAGATAATAATTGAATATTAAAAGCATTATAGTATGAATTTTTAGAAATAATTGAATTTTGAAAAAGTTTAATTAAATTTTCTTAAAAAAGTATTTCAAGTTTTTATATTCTAAATATTTAATTGAAGAATTTTCGAATATTTAAAAATTCGTAAAAATTGAATTGTAAACAAATGGATTAAAAATTCTTCAGGAACTTTTTTAAAAATTATTATAAATAATTGATAATTGTTCATTCTTTCGAAGAATTTAATAATAAAACTTTTTAATGTAATGAATTTAATAAAATTTTTGAAATTAATTACATTTTTCGAAGAATTTACTGAAAATTGTATTAAAAATAATTGAAATTTTGTGAAGAATTTTATTATTTTGAAAAATAATTGTATTCTCGCAACGAATTTTTATTAATTTTTTTTAAATAATTGAAATCCTGTGAAGAATATTATTATTTATGAAAATAATTGAATTCTTGCAAGAATTTTATTACATTTTTTTTAAATAATTGAATTCTTTTAAGAAATTTTATTATTTATGAAAATAATTGAATTCTTGCAATGAATTTTCTTACATATTTTTTTTTAAATAATTGAATTTTTTTGAGAAATTTTATGAAATTAGTAGATTTTGAAAGTATTTGAATTTCAGCAAAGAATTTCATTATTTGTGAAATGTAATTGAATTCCTGCAAAAATGTTTGATAATAATTACATTTTTCGAGGAATTCATTTAAAATTGTATTTAAAAATAATTGAAATCTTTTAAAAAATGTTATTATTTATGAAAATAATTGAATTCTTACAACGAATTTTATTACATTTTTTAAATAATTGAATATTGATGTTAAAAATTTATTACTTGTAAAAATATTTGAATTCTTGTGAAGGATTTTATTAAAATTTGTGTAATTAATTTAATTTTTTTTACATTATATGGAAATTTAAATTATTATAAAACAAGAAGACATTGATCACTCCGAGTGTTGATGTCTTCATGTTTTATAATATTCTTAAAAGTTATTAAATTTCAATAGGTTTAAATTTGAAGATTTTGAAAATTTTAATTCCTATGGAAAAATAATTATTGATTAAATATTTATTTTAAATAAAATTATCGATGTTTTCGAATAATTTGACAATTAGAGAAATTCGTAATAAAATGTAATTGAACATTTTTTTGAGTATCTAATAATTTTTATAGTGAATCAAAATATTCTTTAGGGTCAGGGAAAAAGTCAAAATCAGTCAGGAAAAATTCTGGAAATCAGGGAAAAGTCAGGGAAAATGAAAATTATTTTTTTTTGGCAACCCTGCTATTTGCAAATAATCGGTAATAAATGTTTGAAAATAGATATAAAAATGTCGTTCAGTTGAACATTAAATATTAGTAGATTCTGCAGCAATTTGTTGAAAAAAAAGAAAATTTAAATTTTTCCAATTGAAATTATTTTTGTCATGGGTTTATTTTTTGGACTAATAAAATTTCTATTATTGACGAAATAGCGAAGAATTTTTTTTTTTTTGAAACTCGATTTGTGGAGTGATATCCTCATCATATAAAATGGAACATGATCGATTATGAACGGAGGTATAGATTTGTGAATTGGGAAGTTTTATGAGCACGACCTTCCTCTAAAAGTGGATTTGGGGAATGGGTGCGGTTTATTCGTCCCCGCATAGGTATATTGTATGTATGAAGCGAGTAAAGATAGAATCTAAAACCGTACATCACATATCATGATGACAATAGTGGGACAAACCACGGGATATTAGTACCTATGAACTCTGTGTTGTGTGTGGAGAGTGAGAGAGAGTGTCGAACACAGTGTGCGCGATAGTCGTCACGCTTGGAAAACGGTAATTACAAAAACGCGATACCTTCCGGTTTACCTACCCGTCCGCAGCAATTACGTATTACAATTACAGTCCAATGACCATCGCTAAACCATCGTGCACGCTCGCACTGTGTTTAAAATTGCAAGAGACTCGACTACCTTAAACACTATAGCATTTTCCCTGCAGAGAACCGTAAATCCTTCCGACAAGTCAAAAAGCGTTTTTAATTATCCCATTCTTTTCCATTGCAAATTTGTTTCTTTTAATCATTTTTTTTTTATTCGTCTCGCTGTTTTCAAGCGGTGAAGGAAATTTCAGTTGTCGGTAATTTAACAGCGTTTTTTTTTAAAGGGAAATTTTTTTTTCTTCTTTATTATTATTATTAACTCTGGAAATATTTTATTTGGTTTGTTTCAATTACATGCCTCGGATATTGTGACTTTTTCGAACAAAAAAATGCAAAAGATTGCAAAAAAATGACACATTTTTAGTATGAAATGCAACTTATTTCGTTTTTTATAATGAAAGAAGTATAACAATATAGACAAATCTTTAAAAAACTACTTTTAAATAATTTTTCTAACTAAAATTTCGAAATACATGTAAAATTATAAAAAATGTTTGAATAATTGAAATTTTTTAAAATTTAATTTCAAATAATTGATTTTTTTCTTCAAGTATTTTATTATACTTTTTAAAAATAAACTTTTGGAGAATTTTAATGGCAAATTTTTATAATAATTGAATAGGCAAAAATTGTAATGAAAGATCTTCAAGTGTAAATTTATAGAAATGAAAATAAATGTAAATTAACGTCTGAAAATTATACTAGAATATTTTTCGAAAAAAGTAATTCTTAGAATTTTTAATTCTAATATTTTAAAATCCAATTATTTTCAATATATTTAATTACCTGTTTCGAAATATTCAAATACAAATATAGGTACAAAAAATAATACAAATATTAAAATTTTGTAGAATTATTTTTAACATGTTGGAGAAAAGAATAATGTTTACAGTTTTTAATTAAAATACTTCAAAAAATTAATTAGTTTGTTTTAAATTATACAAAAATTCTTTTAAGAAATTCAGGTTTTAGGGAAAAATTAGATTACAATATTTTTAAGAAACTAATTCTTAAAATGATTTTATCATAATTTTTTAAGATTTAATTATCTTCGAATAAAGTAAATTAAAATTTAAAAAAATTTACATTCTTAGACTTATTAAATTTTTGGAGAAATCATGTTCATGTTGATAATTAAAGTTCTTCAAAAAAAAAATTTTTTTTTTATATTTTTAAAAAATTCGATTATTTTTTAAGGATTTTACCAAATTTTAATTATTAAATTATTTTTATAAGATTTTATCAAATTTTAATTATTTTTTAAAGATTTTATCAAATTAAAATTATTTTTTAAAGATTTTATCAAATTAAAATTATTTTTTAAAGATTTTACCAAATTTCAATTATTTTAAAAAGTTTTTATCAAACTTAAATTATTTTTTAAAAGATTTTATCAAATTTCAATTATTTTTTAAAATTTTATTAAATTTCTATAATTTAAAAAGATTTTATCAAGCTTGAAATATTTTTTTAAAAGATTTTATCAAATTTTCAATTATTTTTAAAAAGATTTTATCGAATTTAAATTATTTTTTAAAAATTTTACCAAATTTCAATTATTTTAAAAAGATTTTATCAAGCTTCAATTATTTTTTAAAAAATTTTATCAAATTTCAATTATTTTAAAAAGATTTTATCAAGCTTCAATTATTTTTTAAAAAATTTTATCAAATTTTCAATTATTTTTAAAAAGATTTTATCAAATTACAATTATTTTAAAAAGTTTTTATCAAACTTCAATTATTTTTTTAAAATATTTTATCAAACAATTATTTTTAAAAAGATTTAACAAATTACAATTATTTTTTAAAGATTTTACCCAATTTAAATTATTTTAAAAGTTTTTATCAAACTTCAATTATTTTAAAAAAGATTTTATCAAATTTCAATTATCTTTTTAAAGATTTTACCAAACTTCAATTATTTTAAAAAGATTTTACTAAATTTCAATTATTTGAAATTGTTTTAATTGCATATAATTGAAAAACTATTATTTTTCAAGAATAATTTAAAAATATTTTTAAAAAATTAATTTTTAGAATTTGCTTTATTATAATTTTTAGAAAATATTATACCTTAATAACTTTTATAAAAAAGAACAGTCACAGTTACAATTATTAGAAAAAATTGAGTTTTTGTATTTAAATAATTGAATTCTCGAAGAATTTTCGAAAATTTTTTAAAAATAATTGTTTTGGAGATAAAGTTTAGTTAAAAATTGTAGAAAATAATGAAAGTTTGGAAGAGTTATAGTTGTAATTTTTAGAAGTTATTAAATCCCAAAAGGTTTTAAATTGACACTTTTTTGAATTTTTTTTCAGTGGAAAAATAAATAAAAAGTGTTTAAATATTAATTTAACAAAATTATTCAAGTTTTGAATATTTTATAAATCAGGGAAATACAAAATAAATTTTTTTATATTTTTAAATTTTAATCGCCTTTTGTAATCATTATTAACAAATTAACTACAGTTAACAACAAACTAGTAACAATTAATTATTGACAAATAACGATTTGTCATTATTTTTGTTAAGCGACATATTTTCATCACTTTTCTTTAATAACATTTTTAATTTTTTTTTATTGATCTCTGTAATAAGAAAATCGCGAAAAAAATCTCATCTCTCGTTAACTTTTTTATACTTAAAAGATGAAATTTCATTTTTATTTTATTAGTTTTCGTCATTTTTTTTCAACTCGGTGCGTGTATTTTTTTTATAGTACTTTAAAGTGAGTATAAATTTTATAATGTTAAACAATTTTTATAAATTAAAAGCAGACATATTATAAGAGTGATGTTGCAAAACATTTTTATGTAAAAAGTGAATTATGTTTAACTTGACGTTCTTTATGCTTAATAACTAAAACAGGTCTGACATAACTTCTTTTTCTACTTGAAAGTAAAATCCGTCTGACTCGTCGTCATTTTCTCCTTAAAAGGCAACTTAGCAACAGCTTTTTCTACTTAAAAGTGAATTTCGCCTGACTTCTTGATGCCATTTTTCACGTGACATAAATTACGTATATTTCAAATTATTTTTTACGTACACAAAAGTAGGAATAGAAACAAAAGTAATAGTAAGAATAAAAACAAAATAATAATAATAATAATAATAAAAATAACAATAATAATAGGACTGATAATAATTTAAATTAGTACCTGACTTTTTTCTTTTGAATTATTTTTAAAATTTACTACAAAATTCGAATTTTAATAAAGTAAAAATTTGGTTACTATTAGTGAAATTTAAATAATTCAGTAAAAATTTAATAGGAAAACAATTTAAAATTCAGAAATAAGTAGATAGCATGTATGATAGTGATAGTAATAATAATAATAATTGTTATAATTAGAATAACAAAGACCGCAATAACCGTAATGGTAAATATTAGTGTATTTGCATTGTGAGACACTTGAAAGTGATTTTATATTAAAATGTCGAATAAATTACATTGAAGCTATATTATTAAAGTCATTGGTTAAGGAGATTACAAGCAATTACTAAAAGAAGATAAAAGTTTTTCTTTCACAACTTTTAAAAGCTTTGTAATGAAAGCCATTGAAAATTACTGCAGTTTCGTGGTAAAATTCAAGAGTACGTACACGTGCGCTTACTATACAGTTTCCGTTACAGAGAGGAGAGGAGAGGAGAGAACTAAAATGATGTATTTGAATGTGAAGTGTAGCTATGATTCAGGAATAATCTGGGGCTTTAAAAAATTTTATGCGTAGTTTTAAACGAAGATAAAAGCCAAGTTGAAATGAAACGGCAGTTTGAAGATGATATGTGAATTCGTGTGTAGTTCACATTCTCTCTTTTTGTTAGTGTATGTGAAATGCAATTTTTCAGTTATAGTGTTTGTAGAAAAAAAATTTCACATCTGTATTTGTACGCAAAGCACGCCAAAAGTTCAGAGAGTATCGATGAGCTGCGCTTCCTCTCATCCTCTTTTTCTGCATTGCAGGATTTTTCTCGACGGCATTTTTTGTCTCGAGAGAAGAGAAGGTACTTTTCCAGGGAAGAAACTGATCTTATTAGTTTTATAGGATTAAAAGGTGAAATACGCTTCTACTTTAAACAGTATTCTGTTATAGGAAAATTGTTCTCCTCTTATACTAAAGTCAATAAGCTCTATATTGACAACAATTTTTTTTTCTCTGCTGTTTTTCCCTTTTTTTGTATTCTGTATTTTTTCGATTAAAGTTTTTGAAAGAGAGAAAGAGAGAATTTGTAATTTTCTTTTTTTCTTTGTAGGGATTTTTTTTCATTGGTAGTGGAAAAAAATTGGTAGTGGAATTTGTAGAAGAAAAAATAATCACAGTTTTTTAAGGATAACAAATTGAGACGAAAAACGTATCAAAATTGTTGCGAAGCAACATTTTGATCGTTTTTTGTCTCAATTTGATAACCTTAGAAAAACTCAGGCATCACAGTTTGTCCCCTTTTGTCCCCTTTTTCAATTTTGTCACCTTTTTCCCCTTTTTTAGTGATTTGTATCCTTTTCACCTTTTTTTAATCAATAATAAACAAGTTTTCCTTTTTTTTAAATCTTTTTAAAAGTTATAATCATAAATTTATAAAGAACTTAGATTTTTGCAAAAATTTTCATAATTTAAATTATTATGAAATTAGTTAAATTTTTTAATGTTTATATATTTAATTAATTATTAAAAATAATGTTTGCAAAAATTCATTTATTTTGAAAAGTAATGAAACTCTTCGCAGAAATTCTTAAAGAAAAAAATTGTTTAAAATCTCGTCAAATTTTCAATTAACTTCATAAATATTAAAATTCTTCCCAAAAATTCAATTATTTTTGGGATTTTTAATAAAGTTCTTTTTAAAATTCAATTACTTTTAAAAATAATAATATTCATCACAAGAATTAAATTATTTTCATATGTAATTAAATTCCTCGCAGAAATTCAATTATTTTCAACTTTTTTTTTTAAATTATCGTTAATATTTAAATTATTTTTATAAATATCAAAAATTCGCCGAAATTTAATTATTTGCAATAATTTTAACAGTTTTTGTCAAAATTTCAATTATGTTCAAATTTTTTTTTTAAATTATCATTTATATTTCAATTATTTGTATAAATATAAAAAATTCGACGAAATTCAATTATTTGCAATAATTTAAATAAATTTTTCGTTAAAATTTCAATTCTCTTTATAAATTATAAAATTCTTCAAAAATTTCAATTATTTTCAAAACTTATAAGAAATTTTCGTCAAAATTTCAATTCTTTTTATAAATTATAAAAATCTTCGAAAATTTTAATTATTTTCAAAAAATGTAATAAAATCTTTGTCAAAATTTCAATTCTTTTTATAAATGATAAAAATCTTCGAAAATTTCAATTATTTTCAAAAAATGTAATAAATTTGTCAAAATTTCAATTCTTTTTATAAATTATAAAATTCTTCGAAATTTCAATTATTTTCAAGTAATGTAATAAAATTCTTGTCAAAATTTTAATTATTTTCAAAAAATTTAAGAAATTTTCGTTAAAATTCCAATTTTCTTCATAAATTATAAAAAATTCTTCGAAATTTCAATGATTTAAAAACAACTTTAATAAAATTTTTGTCAAAATTTCAATTATTTTTAAAAAATTTAAGAAATTTTCGTTAAAATTCCCACTCTCTTTATAAATTATAAAATTCTTCGAAATTTCAATTATTTAAAAACAACTTTAATAAAATTCTTGTCAAAATTTCAATTATTTTCAAAAAATTTAAGAAATTTTCGTTAAAATTTCAATTCTCTTTGTAAATTATAAAATTCTTCGAAATTTCAATTATTTAGAAACCATTTTAATAAAATTCTACGCAAACATTTAAACATTTTCAAAAATAATAAAATTCTTTTCAGTAAAACAATTATTTTCCGTAAATAAAACTGATCGCAGAATTTTAATTACTTTTTAATACAATTTTATTGAAATTCCTGGAAAAATGTAATTATTCTTAAAAATTTTATTCAAATTCGTCAAAGGAATGCAATTATTAAAAAATTTGTTGATAAAATTCTTTATGTGAATTAAAGTTTAAGAAACATTAAATTATTCAATAAATTATTTATTTGCATTTTATTTGTATTCAAATAATTGAATTCTCGTGGAGCTTTCTGATAGAAATTTATTTAAAACTTTAAAAGTGAATTTCAGTTAAAATTTTACATTATGGTGATTGAATATTAAAGGCTATAGCATGGATTTTTAAGAATAATTAAATTTTAAAAAGATTTTGAATTAAAATTTTTAAAAATCTGAATTTTTCATACTTTTAATTGAAAATTTCTGTAGAAATAATTTTTTTTAAAACTTTTTTTTTCTAATTGAATTTTATTTTGAAATTATTTCAAGTCTTTATTTTCTAATATATATTTAATTGAAGAATTTCCGAATAATCGAAATTTCTTAAAATTGAATTGTAAACAAATGAATTTGAAAATTGTCAAAGAACTTTTTTATAGAAGCTATATGATAAAAAATTTAAATTATATATGCAAGTTGTATAAACAAATAAATTTTTGTCCCCTTTTTGTCCCATTTTAGAGGAAAAAAATTCCCCTTTTCACCTTTTTCGAGGGTAAAAGGTACTGTGATGCCTGAAAACTATGTATAGAAATATCATTATAATGATTTTTTATATTCATTATAATTAAATTTTTATTGCAATTATTTTGCATTACTATGCAAAAAATTAATTACTGAGTTTCTAAACGTAAATATTTCAGTTTTTAAAATTGTTTGTGATTAGTAATTTATTAAAATATCTTCAATAGAAAATATTTCGTTCCTTTGAACGTTCAAAACTTGGGGATAATGAGAGGACATTAAAAAATGAAGAAAAAAAGTAATTAAGTGAAACTAGAATAAAAAAAAAGTAAGATTGAATTGATACAGAGAAATAATTAAAAATCAAATAATATCAGGTGCAGAGGATTTTCAATTTTTCCGCTTCCATCTGATATTTGTTGCTTTCTTGTTTTACTTTCAAGCAAGAAGTTTCCGACATCTGTACAGAAAAATTGCGGTCTGTAGTAAGAATCGAGGAGAGTTTGTGGGCCAGAAACAAAGAGGGGGACAGGAGGTGGGTTGAGGGGGGAAGAAATTAAGGTACGCCACTGTTATCGAACAAATGACAATAAATGGCGTAACACGTCGACAAAGACAGTTCCAATTTATTCCCTAGGCTCCCCTTGCTTTTGCAGCCACCTCTCTCTCTCTCTCTCTTTCTATTTTCGATCTCATTCTCCACGATTGAGAAAAGGAATGAAGGCGAAATATTGGAAATACATCGGGGGCATACTGAAGGAAAATAAACGTATACGAAAATGTCTCACAACAAAACGCAACTGGGTCACATCTATAGTTTTTCTTCTAAGAAATCCATTAAACATTCATATTTCTCCAATGTTCAATTTTCATTCGACAAATTTTCTTTTCTCTCTCCTCTCCCTCTCTCCCTCTTCCCAAAAAAAAAAAAATTATTCTCGATTCAAATTAATTTTCCATCATTTGTTTTGGAAAAAAAACTGCATAATTTTTAAAATTAAGGGCATATGGGAAATAATCCTCGAAAAAAGTGATTTGCCTTGTGTCGTCTCAACAATTTTTTCAATAATTATTTTGAAAATTTTTAGAAAATTTCGAGAAGAGAAAAAAAAGATATCCCTAAAAATGAATTTTAAAATACACTTGAAAATCTTGAGAAGAAAAATTCTGAAAATAATTTCTAAAGAAAATTAATTTATATAGAGAAAAATTTTGTAATAAATTATTCTCCGCATTCTTTGCTTGAATTTTTGTTTAAATTTTTCCATTGGTATTTTCATTTAAACCTTTTATTACATTAAGTACTTATTCTTCTTTTTAACTCCAGTGAAAGATAAAAATTATATGAGATAAAAACAAGACATATTTTTAATAAAAGTCTTTTCAAAAAGAGTGTATGTTAATTTTTCGTCGTCATAAAATTAAAATCTCTGAATTTAGCGTCAACTTTAAAGTATGAAAAAAAATTTTCCTCTCCACGAGACGGGAAAAATTAAATAATTTTTTTAAAGATTTCTTTTTAAAGGTATAGTGAAAAATTAAATTTGTGAAAATTAGAGCACATCCAAGTGCTTCAAATTCATTTTAAATCTAAATTAAACTGATAAAAGTTCAATTCAATTAATTTTAATATCTACTGTATTTAAACAAAATTGTTCAAAAGAATTTCAATTATTTAAAATAAAATTTTCATTTAATTTTTTTTCAAAAATCAATAATTTGAGTGAATTAAATTTTCATAAATAATAAAATTCATTGCAAAATTTCAATTATTTTTAATATACAATAAATTTTAATCAAATTCCTCGAAAAATATAATTATTCTTAAACATTTTATTAAAATTCGTCGAAACAGTTTACTTATTTAAAAATTTGTTGATAAAATTATTTATGAGAATTGAATTTCAAGAAACATTCAATTATTCAATAAATTATTCATTTTTGTATTAAAATAATTGAATTCAAGTAGAATTTTCTAATAAATAATTTAATTGTATTCAAAAGTTTTTAAAAATTCTCATAAAAATTTCAATTACTTTTATAAATAATAAAATTTTTCTCTGAAATTCAATTATTTTCCAAAGTTTTAATTAAATTCTTCGAAAAATTTCAATTATTTTTAAAAGTTTTCTCAAATTTAATGAATTTTAAATTTTCTACTATTTTAATAAAATTTTCCAAAACAATTCAATTATTAAAAAAAAAAATTTGAATAAAATTCTACGCAAACATTCAATTATTTTCATAAATAATATGAATTTTTACAAGAATTCAATTATTTACAAATTTTTTTTATAAATTTCTTCGCAATAATTCAATTATTTTCATAATTAATAAAATTCTTCACAGGATTTCAATTATTTAAAAAAAAATTTAATAAAATTTGTTGAAAAAATTCAATTATTTTTAAAAATAATAAAATTCTTCATGGGATTTCAGTTATATTTAATGCACTTTCAATCAAATTCCTCGAAAAATGTAATTATTATGAAAAATTTTATTAAAATTCTTCTAAAGAATTTAATTATTTAAAAATTTGTTGATAAAATTTTGTATGAGAATCTAATGTTAAGAAACATTGAATTAATAAATTATTTATTTTCGTATTTAAATAATTGAATTCTCGTTGAATTTACTAATATAAAAATTCTGTTTTAAAAATGGATTTCAGTTAAAAATTTAGATTGAAATTAAATATTAAAAGCATTATAGCCTGAATTTTTAGAAATAATTGAATTTTGAAAAAGTTTTAAATTTTAATTATTGAAATTCTTAATTTTTCATATTTTTAACAAACAATTTTGTAGAGTTACTTCTTTTGAAAAAGTTTAATTGAAATTTTTTTTATATTATTGGAAGTTTTTATTTTCTAATGTATATTTAATTGAAGAATTTACGAATAATTGAAATTCGTAAAATTGAATATTGTAAACAAATGGATTTTGAAAATTGTCAAAGAACTTTTTGGAAAATTAATTGC
This sequence comes from Leptopilina heterotoma, assembly GCF_015476425.1. Lineage (NCBI taxonomy): Eukaryota > Metazoa > Arthropoda > Insecta > Hymenoptera > Figitidae > Leptopilina > Leptopilina heterotoma. The sequence goes on from NW_025111150.1 coordinate 1,047,514, forward strand.
TTTAAAGAAGAATTTTAGTTAAAAATTCTTGAAAATATTAATTGAATTGAAATGAAGAAAATAATTTTGAAGAAGCACAATATTCTTAAAATATAATTATAATTATTTCATTATAAATAGATGGGGAAATTCTTTTCAAGAATTATATTACTGTCAATAATTTTAATAAAATTCTTGGGAAAATTTCAATTACTTAAACAAAATTTAATAAAATTCTTCGCATGAATTCAATTATATTCATAAATTATTATTTAAATTCATCTCAGAAATTCAATTATTTAAGAAATTTTTCATAAAATTCTTCAAAAAGTTTTAAATTATTTTCAAAAATTGTTATAAAATTCTTTAAGGGCATTTGGACCATTATGACGTCACAGTTTGTTCAAAGCATTTGTTCTAAATATGTGACGTCATAATGGTTCAAATTCCCTTAATGTAATAAATTTTAATTAATTTCTTTAAAAAGAAATTAAATGTTTTCAAACGTTGTTAATAAAATTCTTCGTAAAAATTAAATTTTACGAAACATTCAATTATTGAATAAATTATTTATTTTTATATATTATTTAAATAATTGAATTCTCTTAGAATGCAATTATTATTTTTCGTACTTTTAACTGACAATTCTGTAGAATTAATTTTTTTGAAAAAGTTTTAATTGAATTTTTTTATATTATTTGAAGTTTTTATTTTCTAATGTATATTTAATTGAAGAATTTAGGAATAATTGAAAATCATAAAATTGAATATTTTGTAAACAAATGGATTTGAAAATTGTTAAAGAACTTTTTCGAAAATTGCTTTAAGTTTAAAGAAGAATTTTAGTTCAAAATTCTTAAGAAGAATAATAATTGAATTGAAATGAAGAAAATAATTTTGAAGAAGTACAATATTCGTTTAATATAAAACAATAATTTTATCAAACTGCCATCTTTAATTATTATAAAACAATATTCAATCGCTCACTGAAAAAAAAAGTTCTGCTTAGGGTATATTTAACCCGGCGTGCGTAAGGTAGGGTAAAATTTACCCTGTAGAATATTCATTTCTCCATAATTCGAATTTGAATTGATGAATTTACCTGTAATTTTTTATAGGTGCACTGAATACGGTAACAAATCAATAAAGAATAAAAAATTTTCTTTTTTGCATTTCTTATTATTTATTTATAATTATTGTCAACACATGTACCCTGAATATAAAACACACTACGAGTATTGTTCTTTGTATAATTTAAAAAAAAGTTGAAATCATGAATGAACTTCACTATTATTGTTCACTAAGGATAAATAATGTATTTTACTATTATTACAATTAAATTTTCATTTGTTTAAAAAAATTATTATTGTTAATTTATAACAATTCCAAAAACAAAATAGAAAAAAGCAAATTTCTAAAAATTTGGCAGATGATATCGGTATTTAATGCTAAATTAATGAATTAAATAAAACATTAAATTTGCTATAGTTATTAATTAACATTGTTTAAACAATAAATTGTTGTTATTTATTAACTTTTTTTTTATTTTACCTAAAAAGGTGCAGTTTTTTCTAATTTTGCAATTTTGGACCTAAGATAATAACCGATAATTATTAAATGTCAATTCGATATGTTAACAATTGTTTAAACAATTAATTGTTGCTATTTATTAACTGTTTTTCTATTGCACCTAGGAAGATGCAGTTTTTTCCTAATTTTACAATTTTGGATATAATATAATAACCGATAATTATTAAATGTCAATTCGATATGTTAACAATTGTTTAAACAATTAATTGTTGTTATTTATTAACTTTTTTATATTGCACCTACAAAGATGCAGTTTTTTTTTAATTTTGCAATTTTGGATCTAAGATAATATACGTTGATAATAAACGTTGTAAACCTTACCAACGTTTTTGTTAGATAGAAAAAAACAGCATCTTCCTTGGTGCAATAGAAAAATAGTTAATAAATAACAACAATTAATTGTTTAAACAATTGTTAACATATCGAACTGACATTTAATAATTATCGGTTATTATCTTAGATCCAAAATTGCAAAATTAAAAAAAAACTGCATCTTTCTAAGTGCAATAGAAAAAAAGTTAATAAATAACAACAATCAATTGTTTAAACAATGTTAAATAATAGTTATAGCAAATTTAATTTAATGTTTTATTTAATTCATTAATTTAGCATTAAATAATACCGATATCATGCTGCCAAATATATAGAAATTTGCTTTTCTCTATATTTTGTTTCTGGAATTGTTATAAATTAACAATAATAATTTGTTTAAACAAATGAAAAATTTATCGTAACATTAATAAATTAGATTACTAGCCAACATAAAACATTTATAGAAAAAAATTTCCATGATTTTAAGTTTTTTTTAATTTAGATAAATATTATATTATTATATTATATTATTATTATTATATTATTTATTATATTATTACATTACAGGGTAAAAAATACCCTTCCTTGCGCTCGGTGTTGCAAAATTCCACCTTACGCTCGCCGGGTTAACACGATATTCTAGTTAAAAACAACCAGAATTCTGGTTAAATTAACTAGAATTCTGGTTAACCTAACCAGAAAAAATCTAGTTAGGGCATATTTAACACGAAATTCTAGTTAAAAACAGGTTTTCTGGTAATTCCAACCAGAACTTTTTTTCAGTGCTCCGAGTCTTCGACTCGGAGTTATTGATATCTTCATGTTTTATAGTTATGCAAAATTTTATTTTGTAGTTTTAAGTAAAATGTTCTCTTATTTGACTCGGACTGGTTATATTTTTGTCAGTAATAATTGTTCCGTAATTTTTTAATTTTTGATCCGTAAAGTCCGTATTTTTAAATACTTTCACTCGTTCGAGCTCTGGAATGAAAATGTCCCTTTTACATTTCGGAGTGAATTCGCTTGTAGCAGTGGTTAAATATTACACAACTACACACGCTGCGAGGCTCCACGTGACTTTGAACTTCTCTCGTCGGTGTATGAGAAGTGTGTAGAATCCCAGTGAGTCTGAACTTCCGGTTACAAACTCTCGAGGCGAAATCGCGTTGCACACGCCAACAGTGCGCGAGAGTGAAGGAGAGAGATAGAGAGTGGCATATAAATTAGCAATGCAGGGTTATTTTCCTGATAAATGCCACTCATTTCCCAATTCAAATCGATATGACACGTACGTTTGAGGATAATAGAGAGAGAGAGAGAAGGAGGGGGGGGGGGGCGGCGAGAGTATAATGCGATACGTGTATTGTTACGAGTGTATAACAACGGAGCGCGTAGATACCGCAACCGGCTTATCGACGGATAATATCGCCAGTCGACGCCGACGGTTCGCTCCACATTTTCGCTGGCGGAATTGCATAAGATTGAACGATAGCTTGCACGAGAAGCGGCAAATGCACCCTGATGCCAACATCGGGTTGGTTGGCTTTACAGGTGGTGGTTTGTGGCGCTCTATATTCGTTGCTTAGAACTCTAAGTTCAACTTACCACGCCTCAGTCCGAGTGAGAATTTCGCAAAGTTATTGCACCCACTATAGAAACCGATATCCACTTTCCTATCCAGGAATCGCGTGCTCTATGCCATTCCACTGAATTCACCGATGTATCTCTCGTGTTCGAGGGTGAAAAAGACGACATTCTCTCGAGGATATCATCCGCACAACAATTTACTTCCTTATTATATTGCTGCGGCTATACTTGTCTTGTCTCTTTTTGGAGAACATTCATATTTCTCCCCGCATGCATTTTATTTCTTATTTTGCAAATTTTCAATTCAAGAATAACATCGAAACATTTCAATTATAAAGCAAGTATTTTGACATGATAAATATTCATAGTTTCGCACTTGATAATTAATTTTAAAAAAGTACCTTCAACAGCATGTGACTGTTAGAAATTCAATGGTAATTTCAGGGTGTCTAACGGTCAGGGAAGTCATGGAAAAGTCAGGGAATTTTTTTGGTCAGGGAAAAGGCAGGAAATGTCAGAGAATTTCATTCAAAGTCAGGAAAATTTATATAAATTTATATTAAAATTAAAATTTTTTGGTAATTAAAATTGCTTTAATCTAACAAAACTCAAAAGATTTTTATTACTATTTATTTCTATCATTAGATATTAATTTATTGGTAAATATATCAATTACCATATTTTTGTTCCAAGAAAGCAAAAAAATAATTAGTAAAAATTCAGGGAAAAAGTCAAGAAAAGTCAGGGAGGTCAAGCAATTTTTTTCTCAATCCTTGTTAGATACCCTGATATTTTTCGACCACTTTTCTATTTATATATTTAATAAATTGAGCTGAAATTTTGTAAAAAAGTCTAAAAAATAATAAAAAAAAGTGCAGTGATATGCAAAAGTTCTAATAATTCAAAAATAAATTGTAATAAAAGTAAAACACTTTGAAATCGGTAGAGACGAGAAATTGATTAGAAGTGACCGTGACAACTGATAATTTTTTAAGTAATTTGTAATAATTAATTTTAAAAATATTAAAACTTCTACACATCACAGCCCTTCTTTATTGTACTTTAGACTTTCGTACAAAATTTCGCAGTTCAATTTATTAAATATATTTAAAGAAAAAAATGGTCAAACAAATTATCATTGAAAACCTAAAAATCAAATTAATACAAAAGAGGATCAAATTAATTACAAAAATTAGGTTTCATTTCTACAGGAAATAAAATATTTGAAATGATTACTGTGTAAATTCTTTTTGAAATTTAATTATATCTAAAAATCCATAACAAAAAAGGTTATATTTATTTATTATTTAAAATTCCAACTAAAACTCAATGTTAAATGATAGAATTCTGATAAGAATTTATTTTAAATAACTTAATTCTTGATGAACTATCATAAAATTATGATTTATACATTATTTACTGAATAATTTCTCTTAAATATTTCAAAATTAACTGAATTTTAACAAAGTTGAACTTTAAAAGGTTTTAATATAAAATTTTTTAAAATTTCAATTATAAATGAATTTAAAATAAAATTTTAAACAACTTTGATTTTTGAAAAATTTTAATAATTCAAATTCTTCTGGAATTAGTTAAATTATGAAATTTGACCTTAAATGACCTGGATAAGTGGAATACCTTTATAAGTGGAACAAGAACTTTGGTCCCTTGAGGTTCCACTTATCCAGGTTCGACTGTAATAGCAAATTTTTGGAAATAATTGAGTTTTAAAAAAGTTTAGAATGGAAATTTTTATAAAGAATTGAATTTAAAAAGATTAAAATTGAAATTTTTCAGAAATAATTGAATTTCAATAGATTAAAATAGAAATTTTTATAAATAATTGAATTTAAAATGGTTTAAAATGGAAATTTTCATAAAGAATTGAATTTATAAAGATTAAAATTGAAATTTTTCAGAAATAATTGAATTTCAATCGATTAAAATTGAAATTATTATAAATAATTGAATTTAAAAATGTTTAAAATGGAAATTTTTATAAATAATTGAATTTAAAAATGTTTAAAATGGAAATTTTTATAAATAATTGAATTTAAAAAGGGTAAGAATTGAATTATTCTCATAAATAATAAAATTCTTCGCAGGAATTCAATTATTTTCAGAGATTTTAATAAAACTTTTGTCGAAATTTCAAATGTTTTAAAAAATTTTAATAAAATTCTTGTCAAACTTTCAATTATTTTAAAAAAATTTATCTCAATTCAATAATTTTTAGTATCAACTATTTTAATAATATTTCCTAAAAGAATTTTATTATTTAAAAAATAATTTTTGTGAAATTTTACTCAACTATTTAAATTTCACAGGAATTTAATTATTTGAAAAAGAAATTGGCATACTAAATTTTTTCGAAAAAATTCAATTATTTTCATAAATATCAATATTTTTTCTAGGGATTCAATTATTTTTATAAATAACAAAATTGTTTTTAGAAATAGGTACAATTATTTTCGTAAACAATAAAACTCATTGAAAAATTTCAATTATTTTTAACACAATTTTTATTGAATTCCTCAAAAAATGCAATATATTTTACTTTATTAAATACTTTATACTTTAAACTTTATACTTTATTAAAAATTTTAATTTCGTCAAAAGAATTTTATTATTTAGAAATTTATTGATAAAGTTCTTTATAAGAATTGAATTTTAAGAAACATTCAATTATTCAATAAATTATTTATTTTTATACATAAATAATTGAATTCTCGTAGAACTTTCTAATAAAAATAGATTTAAAAATGAATTTCAGTTAAAATTTTAGATAATAATTGAATATTAGAAATAATTGAATTTTTGAAAAACAATGAATAAGTAAGTTTAATTTTTGTAATTTTGTAATTTATTTATTTATTTATTCAAGAAGTTGACGGGTAAAACCCTTTCGTACAAAGTACTAAAATAACTAAAGACTGTACTTAAATTAATAACTAAAAGCTAACTGGCCGCATTATTATTTACATCCGTAGTTATGATACGCAAATTTCTTATAAACGCACTAAGAGTAACTCCCAAAAATCTATAAGATCATTATATTTGTTTGCCTCCACAATAAGTCTATTAATAATAGAGTTATGAAGATAATTCATTTATTAAATCTTCATTCTATTGAAATAATCTTGGAATAGTTTTGTTAATTTTTCTATCAAGACGCGGAGGAGTGAGTTATAAGTTAATAGCTTCTTTTTTTGTTAACGAAGAAAAGAAATAAAATTTTTGTTTATACTGGCAAATACCTTAATCGTCCAACCAACCGAGATTCTCCTTTTCGGCTTGCGACTCGTTGATTTCTTAGTTATGAATATTAATGTTCTCAGGAAGAAATGAAAGTATAGCTATATAGATGCCTGATTCGCGAACGAAAATTCATCTCTCAAGAGATACTTTATTTCAGTTCACAAATTTCTATAACTTTTTTGTCCTTCCCATTTTATGCGAGTCCTTTACCTTCAATATGATACTTTTAATTAATAATTTCTTAAACAAATTTTTATAATTATCTCCAATTAATCTAATTACTTGTCTGTGATGTGTCTTCCATATTTTATACATTGAGAGAAAAGGTGATAGGACAATTTTTTTTTTAAAAGAACAGGCGAAAACTGAATAGAAATTTGTTTGGTTCAAGTAAATTTTATTTGGGTCAAATGAATTTTATTTGGATCAAGTGAGTTTTATTTTCTAACTTTTTTTAAAAATAAAGTTTTAGTTTTTAAAGTTTATTTTTTTTAGTTTCTAATTTTGAATGTAAAGTAAATTATTCTAATTTTCATAAACTTTCTTTAAAAATATTTAAAGTTATTCTGGAAATAATAGTTTTTGATAGTATAAATTTTACTATTTTTGGAGGAAGTTTTACTAAGTCCGTGGTAAATTTTACTAATTTTTACTGAACTTTAATTCGGATATAGTAAAATTCATTTAGGTAATATAACTATTTAATAGAAATTCTTTTTTGTGTTCCTTCTTTATTTATTTTTTTTAATAATAATTCTAATATAAATTTTTTTTGTTTCAGGTGAGTTAAACAACATGTTTCCCGATAAATTTACTTCGTAAGTAAATATATTTATAAATTAGAAGAATATTTCATTCGATTTAAATTTTACAAAATTTTGAAGCACATTATTAAAAAATTTTGTTCTCTTTAAAAAAAAAATGTTATTCGCGTGAACTTGTTAATTTTCTGTTTACTTCCTTCTATGAAATGTAAAATTTTCCCTAAAAGTTTCCAATTTCCGTTCGACATGAAATTTTATGCTAATTACCATGTTGATGATGGTAATTTTATGAGGCTAGAGAATCTCGTTTTAAACAAGTGCTGTTTTGGGAAAACGATAATTGTTATGTATAATGTTAATCGTTGACGCGATGAAATTTAGGGAATTTGAAAAAAAATACTAAATACATACACACACACACACACATTGGTTTATTATTTCACGTTGGGTGTTTTCTTTTTATGAGCCTGCTGAGTGTTCACATGTACTTAATGCTGTGTTTTTATTGAATAATAGATTCAAAAGTTGGTAAATTATTCATCAACAAACAACTTAAGTGCAAGAGTCTTTTTCTTAAAAGTTTAGGCTCTGAGGTTCTGAGTTGTACACAGGGGGATTTTTCCTTTCTTTTACCTTATATTTTTTTTTTTTTTTTTTTGAACATTTTCCCGGAAAATTCGAAACAACGTTTCCCTCGGTGATACTTGTTTTAAGTATCCTTCTTGTAACGAGCAACGTACCTGTAATTGCACCAAGGAGGGTTCATTATTATCATGCACAATACTTTAATTATGTTTGTTGCATTTCACGGAGAATGAAAACAATATTTTTCTTTTGTTAAAATATTTTTAAAAAATATTTTCGTAAAATTAAGGTTTAAAATATGGTTAAAAATTTGATTATAAAAGTATTTTTTGAAAATATTATTAGGGTAATTCTTCTGAAACTTGTGAACTTAGATTTTTGAAACGTTTTAATAATTTAAATTCTTCTGAAATTATTTAAAATTTTTAAAATATAGGATTTAATTAATTATTAACAATAATGGATTTATAGAAGAATTTTAGTTAAAAACATTTTAAAAAATTGAATTTTGGAAAAGGTACAAATGATTGCAGAAATTCAATTATTATTTTCAAAAGTAATAAAATTCTTCACAGAAATTCAAGTATGTTAAAAAAAAATTTTTTTAAATTGTTTAAAATCTCGTAAAAATTTCAATTGACTTTATAAATATTAAAATTCTTCCCAGAAATTCAATTATTTTCAGGATTTTTAATAAAGTTCATTTGAAAATTCAATTACTTTCAAAAATAACAATATTCATCACAAGAATTCAATTATTTTCAAATGCAATTAATTTCTTTGGAGAAATTCAATTATTTTCAAAATTTTTTTTTAAATTATCGTTAATGTTTCAATTATTCTTATAAATATAAAAAATTCGCCGAAATTCAATTATTTGCAATAATTTTAATAAAGTTTCTATCAAAATTTCAATTATTTTCTATTTTTTTTAAAATTATCGTTTATACATCAATTATTTTTATAAATATTAAAAAATAAAAAATTCGCCGAAATTCAATTATTTGCAATAATTTTAATAAAGTTTTCGTAAAAATTTCAATTATTTTCAAAAATTTTTATCAATTCAATCATTTTTATTTTAGTATCTATACTATTTTTAGAATATTTCCTAAAGAAATTCAAATATTTAAACAAAAATTTGATAAAATTATAATCGAACTTTTAATTATTTTCATAAATAATAAGAATTTCACTGAAATTCAATTATTTATAAAAAACAATTGGCATAAATTAAAAAAAATTAATTACTTAACATTTTTTATAAAATTCATCACAATAATTCAATTATTTTCATAAATATTAAAATTTTTTTATGGTTTCAATTATTTTGTTAAATAGCAATAATCTTTTAATTTTAATTGAATTCCTCATAAAATGCAATTAATCTTAAAAATTTTATTAAAATTCGTCAAAACAATTCATTTATTGAAAAATTTTTTGATTAAATTCTGTATGAGACTTCAATTTTAAGAAACATTTAATTATTCGATAAATTACTTAGTTTTGTATTTAAATAATGGAATTCTCGTAGAATTTTCTAATAAAAATTGATTTAAAAATTAATTATTTTCATATATTCTATAAATTTCCTCGCAATAATGAAATTTTTTACTGGGATCCCATTATTTTCATAAAAAACAAAATTCTTTTTAGAAATTCAATTATTTTCATAAATAATAGAATTCATTGAAGAATTTCAATTATTTTTAACAGAATTTTAATCGAATTTTTCGAAAAATGTAATTATTTTTAAAAATGTTATTAAGATTTGTTAAAAGAATTTAGTTATTTACAAATTTGTTGATAAAATTCTCTATAAGAATTCAATTTTGAGAAACATTCAATTATTCAATAAATTATTTATTTTTATATATAAATAATTAAATTCTACGTAGAATTTTCTAATAAAAATTGATTTAAAGATTAATTTTAGTTAAACTTAAAGTATTAGATAATAATTGAATATTAAAAGCATTATAACATGCATTTGTAGAAATAATTAACTAAATTGATTAATTAAATTTGTTAAAGAATTTAATTAAAAACTTTTTAAGAAATCGAATTTTCAAAGTATTTTAATTTAATAATTGATAAATAATTTAATTTTATAAAGACTCATATTCTAATGTATTCATGTTTCTTAGTGCGAAAATTAATAATTAAAATTTTTAATAGTTAATTTAAAAAAAGATAGACACTTAACATTTTTTAATAAAATTGAATTTTCGCAAAGTTTTTTTTGAAAATTCTGAAAAGTAAGATTTTTGAAATTTGTCAATTCTATTGTATCAAGGTAATTGAATTTTTATAAACAAATAATTGAAATTTTTTGAAATAATTGAAATTTCTTTACATTCTTTTAAAAATAATTAAATTCTTTTAAAGAATTTTATTTAAATTTTTGGAAAATAATCAAGGGAAGTTATTCACCGTAGTTATAATTTTATTTTTTAAAATTTCTTTGTAATATATTAAATTATTTTCATAAATATAGTAGAACTCATTATAGAATTTTAATTATTTAAAAAAATTAAAAAATCGATGTTCAAAAATATAATTTTTAGAAAAATCACCCAGTAACAAGTAACTATACATTTCGAGTTTTATTTTATTAATTTAATTTAATATTTACTGTTTTACTTGACGATAATATTTATATATATATATATCGTAAAAAAAGTGGGTAAAAAAAATTTCTTATTAAAGTTTTTATTCTAAAAATATTCCATATGTGTCATGATAGTGTAATTTGTTGGGGAATTTTTGTATATATTCAGGATACATTGCTCAGTGGAATAAAGTGGAATTCATTTCAAGTGTAGATTATTATTCGTGACGGGATTGCTCGCGTCATTTATTTCCTTGCAATAGTCCATGCATATATGTATATGGGTTTCCTATTCCGTTTTGCCCGTCTTTCCTTTTCCCTCGGTTATTTTTCTCTTTTGCTCTCCTGAATCGTGCCCCCTTCCACCCCCCCCCCCCCTCGCGCCGCATAGCAGCAGATGATCCGAGATCGTCTTCAGCATATGGGGACTGATACACCGATATGTTCGCATTACGCGACCTCGATTGTATCTTTTGGAATACACAACTCTGCACATTCAATATAACGTTATTTCCAATCTATTGTCTGACCAAACTCGAATATATCTACTGAACGTTTTACTCGCGAGTATAGCGAAAGTCGTAAAACTGTTATTTCCTGTAAATCATCAACATTTTTCTTCAATATTTTCTTTTCTCTTCTCACAATTATTATAAGTATAATATTAATAATATTAATAATTATTATTATTAATAATTAATAATAATTATTATTATCATCATTAAAAAAGAAGCGCGTGAGTTTCTTTCTTCTCAATAATATTTGCACGTTATTAATGAAAAAAACAATAATAAATTTTTAATTTATTGTTTGCGATTTATTTTTCGTAAATTATGGATCGATTAAAATAATTTTCGTCATTTATATTTATAATTATCTTTAATGAAGCTATAAGACTTCTATCGTCTCGTTCGAGACTATTTCGAGACTATTTCTCTATTTAGTTGGATTTATCCAGAAAATTTGTCTCGGGATGAATAAGTCCCGTGGGGGTTTATCATCCACGTTAAAATGTGAGTCGCCTTAATTAGCCCTCTCTTGATTTCGAAGAAAAGCGCAGAGTTGGATATAATTTGAACTTTTGAATCTCAGTATAACCTACATTTTCTTCATTTAAATGATAACGGAATTATTTGCGACTATAAGTTGAAAATACTCTTTTCATTTTATCTATAAACAGAAAGGAAGACGAGTATTTAATTTGACATTTTGTTTACAATTTTCGCCTTTTAGTTTATTCGTTATTAGGCGAAAGCAGACTTTGCACTCGATAATTATAATTTTCAAAAAGTATCAAAAAGAAGATTTCAAACTAAAAAAATTAGTAAAAAAGTAGCTATCGAAAAATTAAACTTGACGACCAAAAAGACTGGTTTTAGACACTGCACAAAACTGATAAAAATTGCATTATATATTTTATTTCTCTGACTTTTTCCCAATTTTCATTGAAAATATTTACTTCTTTCTTATCCTGCTAATAGATTGAATTCCTGTAATGAATTTTATTATTCATATGAAAGAATTTAAATATTTATAAAAATAATTTAATTCTTGCGAAGAAGAAGAATTTTATAGAAATTTTTAAATAATTTATTTCTTTCGACTAATTTTATGCAAATTCTAATTTAAATAATTAAATTCCCGAGAAATGTTTACATGGAGAGAGAATATATATTAAATTTTATAAAAGTATTTTACAAACTAGGGAAAAAGTGCGACAAAGCGAAATTTTGATACTACAAAAATACTAAATTTAAAAAAAACTTATGTTAAATTTAGTATAATTATATCAAATATCCAGAATATTAATTAAATTCTAATATAACTTTACTAAATTTCACATAACTTTTTTTTAAATTTAGTATTTTTGTAGTATCAAAATTTTGCTTTGCAGCACTTTTTCCCCAATTTGTAAAATACTTTTACAAAATTTAATACATATTCTCTCCCCGTGTATTATTCATGAAAAAAAATGAATTCTTACGAAGATTTTTACAAAATTTTTTTTAAATAATTGAATTCCTAAAATGTATTTTATTATTTATGAAAATAATTGAATTCTTGTGAACGATTTTATCAGAATTTTTTTAAATAATTGAATTTACAAGAGGAAATTTATTACTTTTAAAAATAATTGAATTTCCAAGAAGAAAATTACTTTTAAAAATAATTGAATTCTTGTGATGAATATTGTTATTTATGAAAATAATTGAATTTTCCAAAGAATTTTATTACTTAGCCACAAAAGAATTTAATTTTCGGGAATAATTTTGTTATTTATCGACATAATTAAATTCTTGGGAAGAAGTTTATTAAAATCTAAGAGAATAATTGAATTATTTCAAAAAAAATTTAATTTAAATTGTATTTTAAATAATTGATTTCTTTCGAACAATTTTATTAAAATACTTGAAAATAATTAAATTCCTGTGAAACATTCTAATATTTTTGTAAATAATTTAATTCTTCCAAAGAATTTAAAAAAAATATTTTTTCAAATAATTGTTTTTTTCGAGGAATCGAAATCAAATTTTTAAGAATAATTACATTTTTTCAACAATTCCTGTAAAATTGTATTAAAAATAATTAAAATCGTGCGATGAATTTTATTATTTATGAAAATAATTGAATAGTTTCTAAGAATTTTATTAAAATTTTCAAAAATAATTGAATTCCTGAGAAAAATTTTAATATTTATAAAATTAATTGAATTATTGCGAAAAATTTTATTAAAATGTTTGAAAATAATTGAATATCTCACGGAAAAAAATGTTTACCTGGAACAGCGATAAATTTCTCTAAAATAGCGAAAGTCTTAACTGAAACAACTAAAAATTTGGCTAACCTAGTGAAATTTATTGCTGTTTCAGTTGAATATTTTTTTCCGTGCTGTGAAAAATTCTAATATTTTTGAAAATAATTGAATTCTTCATAAGAATTTAAAAAAATCATTTCTTTAAATAATTGTTTTTTTAGAGGAATTTAAATTAAATTTTTATGAATAATTACATTTTTTGAGCATTCCTGTAAAATTGTATAAAAAATAATTGAAATCCTGCGATGTATTTTATTATTTATGATAATAATTGAATAGTTTCTAAGAATTTTTTTACTTTTTGAAAATAATTTAATTCTTCATAAGAATTTTATAGACATTGTTTAAAATAATTAATTAATTTGAAATGTAATAAACATTGTAAAAATGATATTTTTAATAATTGAATTCTTGTGGAAAACTTTATTTGTGAAAATAATTGAATTTTTCCATTAATCAATTTAAAATAGTATTAAAAATAATTGAAATTCTTCGATGAGTTTTATTATTTATGAAGATAATTGATTTCATGCTTAGAATTTTATCAAAAATTTTATTAAAAAATTGAATTTACATAAAAAATGTTTTATTATTAGTGAACGTAATTGAATTATTGTGAAGAATTGTATAAAAATTTTGTTAAATAATTGATTTTTTCGAAATCTTTTTGAAATTCTAAATTAATTAATTCCTGTGAAAATTTTATTGTTTATGAAAATAATTGAATTTTGGATAGGGTAAGTGTACTAATTCCTGCGGTATTTTGGTCAAGACGTCTTTTAACTATAAAATATAATTTTTATATTGATCAAATTGAACTTATGTCTTATTAAATTTGTAGTTTGTGTTATTAAGATATGTTTAGAATAAATAACATCTCTAAAATATAATTTATTTTAATAAATTTAATGAATTAAAAATAATATTCAATGCGTTTAATTCTGCGCGTTTGAGTCAGTTGCTGCGCATCAGTTGCTGCGCGAATTTAATTCCTGTGGGTCAGTTTCTGCGCATAATTTCGTGTTTATGTGTATAATACCGCAAACTACTATGAAATCAAAATGGGACAATGATTTTAATCAATGTTTAATTGAATAGAATATAAATTTATTAAAAATAAATATATATCATATATTAACAAAAGTAACAAATAATTTCTGAATTATCACATTTTTGAAACATTTAGTTAAAACTTAATAACAGAATTCTTCCTTAATTAATTTATGTATTTATTAAATTTTCTTTAGTTTTTCCTCCATAATCTTCATTTTTTCTTTCATTTTCAAAATTTTTTCTTGCTCTTTTTCAAAATAGATAGTCTATTGTAACCAGTCTTAGTTGATTTTCTGAGGGCGCAGAAATTAAATCAAGCCCAAATTCTGTGTTAATTACTACTCTTAAAAATAAAATATAATAACAGACAAAAATAAAGTAAAGTTTAATTTTTCTTTTAAAACAAGGTTTTCTTTATCTAAAATCATCATAATAATAACCACTTTAAGTCTAAAAACAATAATAAAGCCTTTTTTATGTAGGTATTTTTGCACCGCCAGCAAAGTTAGCAATGAAAATAAATAAAACCTTGAACACGTCAACTTTTAATTAAAATAAAATACATAAATATTAAGTTTTGGTATATACTTCCTATATCTATTTTAAAACTTACATCGTTAAGTAATTTTTAAAAAAAATTTCAAAATTATTTGTGCCCTGAACAAATGTATTCACTTAAATTATTAAAATGCCGCAGAAACTGAAGCACCCGCAGCAATTGACGCACTTACCCTAAATAATTATATCAATGTTTTTTTTAAAAATAATTGAATTCTTTTGCGAAATTTCATGAAAATACTGGATATTGAAAATAATTGAATTTCGAAAATTTTTTGAAAATATTTGAATCGTACCCAAATAGTAGCATAAGTTGAAAAAAAAGTAGAAAATAGTATTTTTTAGTAAATGAGTGCAAAGCCTGTAAAAGTGAAATTAAAAAGAGTAAATTGAAAAAATTAAAATAAAAAATAAAATTTCAAAATAGATGTTTTAAATGTTTTTTTTTGCAGCATTTTGAAAGTTGTAGAAAAGAGAAAAAAGGGAATAAGAAATGAGAAACGGTCTTTAAGTCTCTTACAAGGAAAATCTTGTCTTTTCTGCAGTTGAACAAACAATTTTCGTAGCTTTTACACTTTCTCAGCCTCCTCCTCGTTTCAATTAGATGAGTCGCATTTTCCTTGTTTCTCCGCCTCTCGCTCCAGTATCCAGCATCACGTCACAGTCACACCCTTTTCCCTTGCGCCAGCGACGAGGTTAGAGAGTAAGCGAACAGTAGCGGTCCCCCCCCCCTAAGTAATGCAACAATTGCTTTCGAGTACTCGCGCGTTCACACTCGTTCCATTGTTTCTGCGCTGCAGCTAATTTCCGTTTCCGGTCTGACTCTATGACTTCCGGGCATCACTTGTTAGGAGACGACACACGGGCTCTATTAATTTCCCGTTTTCTAGGCGAAATTTCAAATTTCTCCCTTCTCGAATGCGCACTTCATTTTTTATTTCTAATTTCATTAATTTGAATAATTTGCCATAGATTTTTATATAATATTCAGAATAATTATAAAATTTTATTAAGATATATTTTTTAATTTTTTTCTAAGTATTTCGTTGAGATTCTTAAATGCGAACTTTGAAAAAGAAGAGTTTTTTCTTGATTGTGAACTTTTCTATAGGGTTATGAAAAATTTAAATCCGAATCGATAATTTATAGGGATTTATATTAAGAGCTGTTCGGTGTTGAATTACACAGTTTGGGCATTTCGATTTCGATTTTGGCGGATGTGGCGAGAACAAATTACCAAGTATGATTTTGAAGTTTCTGAAATATGTATGAAAGCATAAGCGAAATGGTGAGAGGTTGTACAAGGGCCAATGGGTGGCGCCGAACATTCGCCGACACATTCCTGTGTCCTTACCTATGCTGAGCTAAAACCCTTTGAGTTATTATTCAAAGTAAATCATAGCTCTTCCGGCTGAATCAAGCCTTCCTTTACATGCACAAGAGCTTGGAACAAGAAACGAAGGCGGCCCCCTCCCCTCTACTCCCCCCCCCCCTCTCTCTCTCTCTCTCTCTCTCTCTCTCTCGACGTCCTCTTTCATTATTATTGTCCTCTTTGATAGCGCTCAGCGTTCAAAATCACCCCATTGTTCATAAATCTCATTCAAAACTTCATTTTCTACATTATTAATTATCATTACTTAAATACATAATTTAGATCGTTTTGTCTCGCGAGGAAAAAAATTATTATACAAGGATTGCCGCAGGTGAGAGGAAAATCAGGAAAAAGTCAGGGTTTTTTTTTCATCAAAATTTTCTAACTTTTTTTATTTAATCAATAAGTATATTATTCAAACACCGAGAAAAATATAATGTAACTTTTACTACTTTTATAGTAAAAAATTTCCGGTAAAGCATTTCTGGTAATTTTTACAATATTTTTGGAGTAAATTTTGCTACTTTCGAAGTACATATTTGTAAAAATTAGTAAAATTTAATTCGAACGTAGTAAAATTTACTCCAAAAGTAGTAAAAATTACCAGAAACGTTTAACCGAAAATTTTTTAATATAAAAGTAGTAAAAGTTACTTTATATTTTTCTCCATGAAGATAATGTAACAATATTGTTACAAAAATGATGATCCCAAAGTTTTGAATGTTCAAATGAACAAAATTTATTTATTTTTTGTTCAAAATTAAATTTTTATTACAATAATTTTTCGTCACTATCACAAAAATTAATTGTATAGTTGCTAAGTGAATAATTTTGGTGTTTTTTTTTTGTTTGCCTTATAAACAAAATGAATTTTATAAATAATAAATAAATTAAATATAAATAGTAAAAATAAATTGTATATAATTTTTTTTTTAAAATTTTTCACCAAATTAAAATGAGTTTTATTGTTTTAATTGGTTTTTAAAAAATCGCTTTTTATTTCAATTTTTATAGATATATTTATACTGATCTCTAAATTCGAGTTAGTTAAAAATAATTAATTTAATAGTAAAAAATCAGTCACTGATTCAAATATAGTATGTAAGTAAATTTTAAAAAAATTATCGAATTAATAGAAATTTTGTGAAATTCAACAGAAAATAATTAAATTAATTAAAGAATTTCATTAAAAACTTTTTAACTAATCGAATTTTCAAAAAATTTTAATTTAATAATTGATAAATAATTTAATTTTATAAAAAGTCACATTTTAAGGAATTCATGTGTCTTAGTGCGAAAATTAATAATTAAAATTTTTATTAGTTAATTTAAAAAAATACAAACTTACAATTTTTTTAATAAAATTGAATTTTCGCAAAGTTTTTTTTTGAAAATTCTAAAAAATAAGATTTTTGAAATTTTTCAATTCTATTGTTTCAAGATAATTGGATTTTTGTAAACAAATAATTGAAAATTTTTTAAATAATTGAAATTTCTTTACATCGTATTAAAAATAATTAAATTCTTCAAAAGAATTTTATTTACATTTTTCGAAAATAATCAAGGAAAATTACTTTCCGTAATTATAATTTTATTTTTAAAAATTTCTTCGCAATATATTCAATTATTTTCATAAATAGTAAAATTCGTTGCAGAATTTCAATTATTTTTAATAGAAGTTTAATCGAATTCCTCGAAAAATTTAATTATTCTTAGAAATTTTATTAAAATTCCTCGAAAGAATTAAATTATTTCTAGAAAAGATTTCAATATTTGAAATATTATAATTGTTCAATTTTTAATGAATTAAATTAGAAATTTTAATGAACTTATATTTTTGAAAAATTTTAATAATTCAAATTCTTCTGAAATAAGTTGAATTTAAAAAAAATATTTTTGATTAATTATTAAAAATAATGAATTTATAGAAGAATTTTAATTCTTCTAAAAGATTTTTCAAAAGAATTCAACTATTTACATAAATAATAGAATTTTTACATGAATTCAATTATTTTCATGAATAATAAAATTTTTTACAGGAATTCAATTATTATCTTATTAAATACTAAAATTCTTTTGAAGAATTCAATTATTTTCATTAATAATAAAACTCATCGCAGAATTTCAATTATTTTTAATACAATTTTAATTAAATTTCTCGAAAAATGTAATTATTCTTAAAAATTTTATTAAAATTCGTGAAAAGAATATTCAATTTTAAGAAACATTCAATTTATTTACCTAATTAATTATTTTTTATTTTTGCATTTAAATAATTGAACTCTCGTAGAGTTTTCAAATAAAAATTCATTTTCTATTTTGAAAAGGTTTCAAATTAATATCTTTGAAAATTGGAGTTTTTCGTTCTTTTAACTGACAATTCTGTAGAAATTATTAAAAAGTAATTGATTTGAAGAAGAATTTCAGTTGAAAAATCTAGAAAATATTAAATTGAATTGAAATGATGAAAATAATTTTCAAGAAGTTACAGTAACAATATATTCCTGTAATATAAGTGAGTAGGGTAGAGTGGGGTAAAAAAGCCACATTTTTACTTTTGATGCTGTAAAATCTGTACTTAAAATTTTTTTCTCAAATTTCCAATTGTTATTGAAAGTTTAGTTATTAAGCTTGAAAATTCTTGACGGAAATATTTTTTATCTCATGAAAGGACTAAGTTATAAGAGTTTTACGAAAGCACTGCAAGTGGCTTTTTTGCACCACCTGGTGGGGTGAAAAAGCCACCCTACGATTTTAGCAAAACATGTTATCAATTTAGGTATTTTTATAGTTTTCCTTTATTTATATGACAAATAGTCTTATTTGAAAAATATTTTAATAATCATGAAAGAGATTTTAGCAAGCAAAATTGAAAATTATATTAAGTTTACTTTTTTTCGATTTGCACTGCCAATTTTTCGTACCTTTTTTAGAAGTTCTCTTTAAGTTTCACCACAGATAACATATTTCGTTGCAACCGTTTATTCATTGTTTATTTTTTTAATGCACTTTGAACTACTTTTTCGTCGTGTTTAATTTATTTTATTAAATAAACACGAGAAATTTTGTAAAATAAGAAGGTTAGTTTAAATAGAAAACAAGTGAATTTCACAAAATATTCAATGGATTTTTTGCCCTGGCTTTTTTACACCCAAGACCAGTTATTAAAAAAAGCAAAAATAAATTGTTAATTCAGTTCAATTTCCAAAAATTAACATTGTATACGTTTTCGGTATACTTTTCTCCTTATGTACAAACATTTACTTTTATTATTCGTTTACTTAATCAGATTGTAATATGTTTGAAAAGTTCACCAAAATGTTTTCAAAAAAGCAACAAAAAATTAAAATTACAATAAAAACAATATTAATCTAGGTACAACATTCAAACTAGATTCAAAAGTTGCGTATTACCTAATAGTATTTATATTCTAAACAGCTGATAAATCGGCTTAATAGTTTTTAAATAAAACTCAAATGGCTTTTTTACACCATGGCTTTTTCACCCCACTCTACCCTACATAGGGAAAAAAATATCCTTTATACTAATTTTTTCTATGAGTACTTGGGAAAGAAATATCCTTTGAACTAATTTTTTTTTCTATGAATACATAGCAAATATATTTTAAACTCTATTTTTGTTTCTATAAATTCATAGGGAAAAAAAATTAGTCCTTAAAAAGTTTTTTTTCGAAAAATTGAAATTGTAAAGCTTTCAGTACAAGTTGGATGGAAATAATCTAGGCAAGATTGTCTTGAAAAAAAAGTCTTTTAATATAATCCGTTTCTCAAGATTTCTCATTTTTAACAAGCGCATATCAGAAAAACGTGTATTTTCCTAAAAGGAAAGAAAGAAAAACATTTTTTTAATTGCGTAAGAAAGTGAATGTATATATAGTTGTATTCTTTTTATCTTAATGTCGCTTCTGCAGATTTTTCTCAGGTGATATTTGTCCTTAACATGACAGGACTTTTTGAAAAAAAAAAAAGTCGAGAGAATAAAACAAAGAATGTGAGACAAGATGGGAAGGGGGGGGGGTGAGTAAAAAGGTTTTTTTTTCTTCTTCTTTTGGAGAATATAAAAGGAGTGAAACATCTTTCGCCTCGAGATGTCACTCTCACGCTCTTTTAACCCATTGGAACGAATATATATTTTTCTCTCTCTCTCTCTCGCACTTTCTTTCTCTCCTTCCTGTGAGTGAAATTTCGCGATACGAACTGACGGATTCGTCAAGCGCAAATTGCGATCGCAAGTCGTTCAGAGAGATCCCCGACGACATCCCTTTTCGTTTCTCTTTGATGTCATAGGCATTCGCCTCATTCAATTCCAGTATCCCTCTCGTCCACTGCATTCTCTCGAGAGATAGAAGGAAGACTGCGGAATGTTTATGAATGAACGAATCAGAGATTTTCCTGGTTTTAAATTCCTGTTACATTGATATCGGAGAGGATTTCCCTTGGAGAAACTTTTTCATATTTTTAGTTTGCGGCTTCAATTTAAGTATTTCGAATAATAAACATGTACAATAATAATTGGTTGAAACGCTAATTAGTTGATTTCATATCAATAATTAAATAAGTTCTTCAAATTCACGAAGTTGAAGTCCACAACGTTTCATCTATTCGAATATTATTTTTAATTTAATATTTAATTGTATAACAATTATTATCAGAACATAAACATCAATCTATTTTTTCAAAATATCTTTGTGTCAATATTGCTGCGATATATTTTATTAATTTACTAACTAGACAAATTTTTTTCGTTGATAAACGTTGTGGACTTCAACGTGGTTTCAAATTCTTAAATATTTTTTTTTTGTAAATTCGTTTTAAAAATACTAATGTAATAAAAAATTCCTCCTTCAAGTTGTTTGGGGAAAATAATCTTATTGATATTCTTTTTGATTCAGGGATGCGTTTTTTTTTAAATTTTTATTTAATATCTTTATTAAAATAAAAATCATTGAATTGAGAAAAATTTTCGAAAATAATTGAATTTTGGCGAGGATTTTTTTTTGCAATTGTTGAAAATAATTGAATTTCTGTGAAAAATTTTATTACATTTGAAAATAATTGAATTTTTGTGATGAATATTGTTATTTTTTAAAGTAATTGAATTTCCGACGAGAATTTTATTAAAATTTTTAAAAATAATTGAATTTTGGTGAAGAATTTTCCTACTTATAAAGATAATTGAACTCTCGACGAGGATTTTTTTTGAAATTTTTGAAAATAATTGAATTTCTGCGAAATAAATTATTAAATTTGAAAATAATTTAATTTTGGTAAAGAATTTTGCTATTTATAAAAATAATTTAACTCTCGACGAGGATTTTTTTTGAAATTTTTGAAAATAATTGAATTTCTGCGAAATAAATTATTACATTTGAAAATAATTGAATTGTGGTAAAGAATTTTGCTATTTATAAAAATAATTTAACTCTCGACGAGGATTTTTTTTGAAATTTTTGAAAATAATTGAATTTCTGGGAAATACTTTATTAAATTTGAAAATAATTGAATTTTTGTGATGAATATTGTTATTTTTTAAAGTAATTGAATTTTTGACAAGAATTTTATTAAAATTTTTGAAAATATTCGAGTTTGCTGAAGAATTTTGCTAATTTTATAGATAATTGCACTCTTGACGAGGATTTTTTTTGAAATTTTTGAAAATAATTAAATTTCTGCGAAATTTTTTATTACATTTGAAAATATTTGAATTTTTGTGATAAATATTGTTATTTTTTAAAGAAATTGAATTTTTGACAAGAATTTTATAAAAATTTTTGAAAATAATTGAATTTTTTTGAAGAATTTTGCTTTTTATAAAAATAATTGAACTCTCGACGAGGATTTTTTTTTATTTTCGAAAATAATTAAATTCCTGCGAAAATATTATTTAAGAAAATAATTGAATTCCTGTCAAAAAATTTATTTATTTATGAAAATAATTGAATTTATGTAAAAATTTTATTATTTTTGGAAATAATTGAATTCTTGCAAAGAATCTTTTATAAGTTTTTATAAATAATTACATTCTTTTGACGAGTATCTTTTTAATTTTTCGCTAAAAAATTTTTACTTTTAATTTTAATTTAAATTGAACCAAAAAATACTTAGACACTTAAAAAATTTTGAATTTTGAAGTGAAAGTGGAAGTAATTTGAGTCAAAGGAAAACATTTTTTGAGTGATTGTGAGAATTCTTTTGACTGAAAATGAAAATATTTGAGTCAAAGTGAAAGTGAAAATTTTGTGAGTAAAAATGAAAATTTATTTAGTGAAGGGGAACATTTTTTAGGGAAAGTAAACATTTTTTAAGTGCAGTCAGAATTTTTTTAGTGTAGGTAAAAAATTTTTAGTGAAAGTGAGAATTTTTTTTAATAAAATTGAAAATTCTAAGGAAAGGTATCATTTTTTAAGTGTTTGAATATTTTTTGAGTGTTTGTGAATATTTTTTGAGTGAAGCCAAAATGTTTTTAGTAAAAGTTAAAATTTTTTTAAGAAAAGTGAACATTTTTTGAGAAAATATGAAAGAGACAATTTTTTGAGTGAAAATGAACTTTTTTGAATAAAGTCAAAATTTTTTTCAATAAAAGCGAGAAGTTTTTGCGCTTTTAATAACAAAATTGCCACGTTCATTAAAAAAAGTTTGACTTTCAATACAAAAATTCTTATTTTCACTTTCACTCAACAAATGTCCACATATGTATTAAAAAAAATTCTCAGTTTTACTAAAATTATTTGACCTTCACTAGAACAATGTTGAATTTTACTCAAAAAAAAGTTTATTTTCACTCAGAAATTGTCACTTTCTTTGAAAAATTCTTACTTTTACTTTCATTCAAAATTATTTCACTTTTACATTCACTTAAAATAATTTTTAAAAGTTCTCACTTTCACTCAAAAAAATTTATTTTCTTTAAAATATTCTTAATTTTGATCAAAAAATTTTTACTTTTATTCAAAAAGTTCTTAGTTTCACTCAACAGACATTTATTTTTACTAAAATATTCTCAATTTTGATCAAAAAATTTTTACTTTCATTAAAAAGATTCTCACTTTCACTCACAAAATTATCACTTTCACTAAAAGAATTTGAGTTTCATTCAATAAATTATCAGTTTCATTTTCACTTAAAAAATTTTCACATTCATTAGAAAGATTTCACATTCCCTAAAAAATTGTCACATTTACTCACAAAATTGTCACTTTCACTTTTACTTAAATATTGTTATTTTAACATAAAAAATCCCCACTTTCACTGAAATAATTTTCACTTTGACCAAAATTATTTTCACTTTTACTTGAAAAAATTTGAATTTTCAAGTGAAAGTGAAATTTTTTGAATGACAGTGAGAATTTGTGGATGAAGTTAAAAGTGAAAATTTTGAGTGAAAGTGAAAGTGAGAAACTTTTGAGTTAAAGTGAAAATTACGTGAACGCACCCTAGTTTTTAATTAATTTATTTAATAATTTTAATAATAATTTATTATATAATATATAATAGTTAATAATTTATTAATAATATTATTAATATATTTTTTCATTTTTTACAAAACGCTGATTAAAAGATTAATAATTATCAACGTTTCATTGTTTAAAAAATGCTCCATTTAAAAATTAAGCTTTCGTTATACTTTGCTACGTGTTTTATTTAAAATACAAATTATCATTAAAAAGCATTCTTTTTGGGTGGAGAGGAAAAAAAATTGTCATTCTATATGAGAGGTTCAACTTGATGTTGAAAAAAACTGGTAATTGTATTTTTTCACGTCAAGTTTCATTCCTGTCAGGTACACAGTACCCGAAGATGACACAGAGAGATAATTGGCCAATTTTTCTGGAGAATGCTTTTTTCTCACTGCCTTCAAAAATAAAGAAAGAAAAATGAATGAATAGATTGTTCTTATAGTAGAAAAGTTGTTTCCACAGAAAATGCATTATTCCTTTTTTTTTCTTTACCAAACACATACGTTAATTAATTTTTACTTCAAATATATAACAATTTGCGTTTACAAAAAAAAAAAAATCAGAAATAAATTAAACAACTAAATTAAAGAAAAAAAAATCTAATTGAATAATTTTTGTTTTTTTTTAACATCGCTTGAATATATTAGTTTGATATTAAATTTGCATTTGAAAATGAAAAGACTCCGGAAATTATGATAGAAATCAAGTGCTTTTAAATCACTGGAAACACCCATATCAATTTAAAAGTTACTATTAAGTATATTTGTTAGAATGAAAGTACAAGGAGACGAAATAACTCGAAAATGATCACGCAAGGGTTATTCTTGATTGATCTTGACAGGTGCGAGTCATGTTATTTCAACTGACATGATTTAAGTGGCTAATTTGAAGTTTTATTAAACGAGATATATGTCATTCTTCGCTCCCTTTCTCTTTTTTTTTAATTTTAAATGTGACAAGTGATTTTTTAATTTCATAAAGTGTGTTTATTTGGAAACATTGAATTTAAAAGTTTTGTAATGTTTTAAATTAATTAATTAATTTAATTTAATTCGTTTTAATTTTTATATTTCTTCGCTTCTCGTATTTAACGATAATTTAAATAAAATTTGAGTATATAAATATAATAGACAAATAGCAGATAGGAAAATCCGAGGGAAAATCAGTTTTAAAAAGAAAGTTCAGGCAAGGTCAATATTTGTTGCTGAGTTTTTGTTTGGAGAAGGGCAATAAATACGGAATAAGTCAATAACCGTCCTTCGTTGAGTATAGATGTCAATAGAATATACAAATACACAAATTATTGATTGTGTAAAGGTATTAAATTATAAATTTATTAGTGAAATGAATTTTTCTTCAGATTACAGTGTTTAAAATTTTCTTCAATATTGGTTTGAATAATTTTTTCTTTAAATATTTTTTAACAGTGTTTAGTTTAACACAGTGTTTTCTTTCAATTATTAATTAATAATTTCTGACATATTTGTTATAATTATTTTATTTCCTTTTGACAATTTTTTTTTCTATATTTCGTTTTATTCAAGTTTAATTCTCGTTATACAAATTTCATTCGTGTTAAAGTTCCGCCGGCGTTATTAAAGTGTGCTGATAATTACAAATCGATTACTTCATCCTCTGTGTGATGTTCGCTAATGTCTTCTCATTTTCGCAATCAAGCCATCAGCTAACATCGAGGTAATTGGATTACATTTATTTTCAAAATTTTCTACAATTATTATTAGTATTATCATCATTATTATTATTTTTATTAATATTACTGTTATTGGATAGAGAAACATTATTATTACTATTATTTTGCTATGATTTTCTTGTAAATACAATATTTCCCTGAAGTTTTGAACGTTGATTCGAAAACATCCCTAACTTGTTTTTTAAATAAATAGGTATTTAATCACTATTATTTTTATATTGGAATTAAGATTTTCAAAAATTTCAAATTCAAACCTTTTGAAATTCAATAATTAGAAGAAGATTGTTATAAAACATGAAGAAATCGATTACAAGTGGCAAGAGTAGTTTTTTTGAAGAGCCCAAAAATAATTGAGTTATTTGCCTTTAAATAAAAGAAAAATATTACTTTTTAAGAATTTTTGCTATAGCAAAAATTCTTAAAAAAATTCTTACCAAATATATTTGGTACAAATGGTAAGGGTAGTTTTTTTGACTAAAGGGTGGAGTCCAAATAATGATTAGGGCATTTTTGAAAAGCCCAAAAATAGTGAAGCTTTTTGCTTTAAAATAAAAGAAAAATGTTTAATTTTAAGAATTTTTGATTTTTTGTAAATTTTATAAGGGTAATTTTTTTGACTAAATAGTGGAGCCCAAAAATCGAGTAGGGTGTTTTCGAAGAGCCCAAAAATAATTTCAATTATTTGGTAATTCTTCAATTAAATATACCTACCTATATTATGAATTCTTTTGACGAATTTTAATAAAATTTTTAAGAATAATTACATTTTTCGAGAAATTTGATTAAGATTGTAGTAAAAATTATTGAAATTATGCGATGAGTTTTATTACTTATGAAAACAATAGAATTTGTAAAAAGAATTTTATTATTTATAAAAAATAATGGAATCCCTGTAAAAAGTTTATTTAGTTTTGAATATAATTGAATTATTTAAAAAAAATTATAAAAAATTGATAAATAATTGAATTCCTACAAAATTTATATTATTTATGAAAATCATTAAATGCTTACGTGGAAGTTTATTAGAAATTTTTTTAAATACTTAAATTCTTTTGGAAAATTTTTTTTAAAATAGTAGATATTAAAAATCATTGAATTGAGGACAATTTTTTAAAGTAATTGAAATTTTGCCAAGAATTTTATTAAAATTTATGAAAATTATTGAATTTTGGAGAAGAATTTTATGATCTAATATTTATATAATGATAATTTCAAATTTTGACGAGAATTTTGTTAAATTTTTGTATATAATAATTGAATTTCTGCAAAGAATTTTATTACTTTTGAAAATAATTGAATTTCTGCGATTAATTTTATTATTTTTGAAAATAATTGAATTTCTGCGAAGAATTTTATTAAAATTTTTTAAATAATTGAATTGCTCCGAAGAATTTTATTTTTTACGAAAATAATTGAATTGTTTCAAAATATTTTACAAAACTTTTTGAAAATAATTGTATTCCTAGAAAGAATGTTATATTTTACGAAAATAATTGTATTCTACGATGAATTTTATTATAATTTATAATTATTCAAATTTATAAAGCATTTTATCAAACATTTTTTAAAATAATTGAATTTTCGAGAAAAATTTTATTATTTATGAAAATAATTTATTTCTTGCGAAGAGTTTTATTCAAATTTTTTTAAATAATTGCGTATTCGCATTAAAAAAATGTATTATTTGTGAAAATAATTGAATTTTTAAAAAGAATTTTATTGAAAATAATTGAATTGTATAGGGAAATTTTATAAAAATTGCTATTTTATTAATTAAATCTTGTAACGAATTTTTTCAAAATTTTTTTTAAATAATAGAAATGTTAAAAGAATTTTATTTAAATTTTTCGAAATAATTCAATTTCTCAGAACTTCATCTCATATTTCTTTCAATTCTCTGAATATATTTGAATTCTTTCAAGAATCTTCATTAAAAAATTAAAAGTATTTGAATTGGTTCGAAGAAATCTATAAAAAATTGGTAAGTAATTGAATTCCTGTGAAATTTTTATTAAAATTTTGTTTAAATAATTAAATTGTTTTGGAAAATTTTATTAAAATAGTAGATATTAAAAAATAATTAAAATGAGGAAAATTTTTTTAAATAATTGAAATTTTGCCAAGAATTTTATTAAATTTTTTTTTTTTTGAAAACAATTAAATTTTTTAGAAGAATTTTATTATTTATAAAGATAATTGAAATTTTTACGAGAATTTAAAAAAAAATTTTTTGAAAATAAATTATTGACAGAAATAGAAAAAATTGAATGTTTTGTATTAGAATTCTTGGAAATTTTGATAGTTTATAAGGCAAACAAAAAAGACACTAAAATTCAGATTTTTCTTATAAATTTTAAAAATTTAATTTTTTACAGTACTTTTTATAAAAATCCCTGACATTTCCCTGACTTTTTCCTGAATTCCCTGACATCCCTGACCTGTGGCAACCCTATTAACTCATCACTCTTTAAATCCAAAGAAACGTTTTTAATAAAAACCCGTATTCTTTCATACACCGATACAATGATTTAAAAAAAAGCCCTAATTCAAAAACAATGGTAGCCTGCAATTAAACACTTGCAATGAAACACCATATAATTTACAGTCTTGATACAATAATACCCATTTCTGGGACTATAAATTTTTCGAAATCACTGCCAGGAGGTTTGTTGCGTGCAACACTCTTTTTTTTTATAATTTATAGCCTGCAAGGCGTGTCTCGATGCAGTAGTATAGTAGGTTCTTATAAGAGAGAAAGAGAGAGAGAGAGAGAGAGAGAGCGCCTTCTGATCGGAATTCGGTTCGTACATATATGGTGGTGCTTGCGCCGCCAATGCGGGTGGTTGAGTGTTTTGGTTCCGAGATAAAAGGGCTGTAATGAAACATTATCAGAGTGCTCGATAAAAAATAAAGGTGCGAGTCCTCGTTGTATAGAGTGTTGAATTATGTCGAGGGAGGTAAGAGGGGAGGGCCATAGTCTGAAGGGGCAATAACTCATACCGGTCTCCCCTTACACAATACCATTGTGTTCGTTGTACGGATTCTGCAGAGAACAGCCGCCGAATATACCTATATACCGCAAGCACATATTATACACACATATATATAGAACTACTGATCTCTAGTGTACGTATAAGTACTGTCTACCAACCTCCTCTGTATAAGAAGACCTGATATACGAATTGTTTGCCAGGACACACGCATATATATGCGAAATTGTATGCACACACCAAATACACAATTGCGTTCAACTCACACACAATAAACAAATATTCATATGTGCACACACAAATAAATAAATTTATATACATACGCTTATATAAATACCTACACAAATATAAATACCTATATAAAAATACTTACACATATACAAATAACTATGTAAAAATACTTACACATATATACAAATACCTACAAATATATTAACGTACATTCGTGTTTGTGTTTATTTATTTATGTGCATATATGCACAAGAGTTAAATTTTATTTATGGACAACCATTTTATTGTGTGCATCTGGCACATTTTTACACGAAGGAAACTCGTGATAGTACAATTAATAGGAAAAAAAACAATTTTTTCCTCCATTCTTCTTCTTTTTTGGGTCGCGCACTACTCTCGCACGCTTTCGCGAGATAATTACAGAACGTTGCAAAAAAAAAAAAAAAAAAAAAAAAACTGTTACATTGCTGCCATAAATTCAATAACACCACAAGACTGCTGCACCAGAAATGCTGTAGTAGACTATAAATATACTAAACTTTGCTTTAAAAAGTGAAACACGTAACACATTACGAAAAGAAAAAAATTCACTCCACAGAGAGGGAAAGCTATTGTCTACACGTTGTAGAACAAATTTTTCAATCAGCAAATGATTAATAATTAATAGGTATAAATCGCTAAAATTTCGAACTTATAGTCCTAACGTTTCAAATGAAGAACAATTCGTTTCTTTTGGTACATTAAGATTAACTAAAGAATTTTTGTTGCAATTCGAATCTTTTCTGTCGCTCTGATATAAAAAGTGTGCAACCATTTTCATATGTAAAATACGAATAATCAGTCAGATTTTTAAAAATTCAATATGGCTGACGAAAAAGTTGAAAATCAACTGGATTTGTTTAAAACTTATGATCCCCAAGTTTTGAACGTTCAAATAAACGAAATATTTTTTATTGAAGATATTTTAATAAATTACTAATCACAAACAAATTTAAAAACTGAAATATTTACGTTTAAAAACTCAGTAATTAATTTTTTTGAATAGTAACGCAAAATAATTGCAATAAAAATTTAATTTGGAGAAGTAATAAATAAATTTCGTTCATTTGAACGTTCAAAACTTTAGGTTGTTTAAAACTTTGTTACTTAGGGATTTTTTAATTATTAATTAATTAAAATTTTATGTATTTACTAAAGTAAAATTATTAAAATGATTACTAATTCGGATTAGTGAGTTAATTTTTGAAGTTAATGAAATAATTTTACACTTAAAAATATTATTAAATTAATTAAAGAATTCCACAACATTTGTCTAGCTAGTTCATTAAAACCATGTTATGAATTCGAATCTTCCGTTTTATTGAATACCAATTACTTTTCAACCACACATCAATTGAACTATTGATCTAATAATTGAAAATTTAATTAAATCTACCAATTTTTTCCACTATTATACGTCAAGTGAAGGCATTCTTGTTTTGCGAGATTTCTAATAAACGTCAATATTAATGATTGTTTTAAATTAGTGATTACTTTCAGTGTTTTTTAATTTTAAGTCTATGGTCCAGTAGATAGAGCTTTAAATTTATATTTCGTTGAAAAGGTAAATAATTTTAACAATTATCAGTTAATAATTGTTAAAAAATTTAGAATTAGAAAAAACTTTAAACATTTTTCTCGAACTACTTTCAAACAATTATTTACTTGAGACAAATAATATTTACTCGAAGCAAACAATGAGCTTTCTTTAAATGAAAATAAACTATCGTTGAAAGAATTATTTATGTACTTGATTCAAATAAATGTTTGTCACGTAATTCATTATTTGAATGAAATGAATTTTTTGTGTTAGTTTTATATTTTTAAATTTTTAATATTCATCAGCAGAGTTTATGAGATACTTTGTTGATTATTTGATATTTTTTCAATATAACACCTTAAAAGTGGAGTGAGTTGGAAAGTTGTCAATAATTTGCATCGTGTTTGCTAATTTCCGATATTGTCTAGAAAAAAATCCGTATTACGTGACGACTTTGCATAAATAGTAGGTGTTAAAGAGAAAATTTGATTGGCACTCTATTCAGAAGAACAAAAAGCAGTTATTGATTGCTTTTTTAAAAGGTTCTTTCTTGTTTTCACGAAATAAATCGGATAAATTGCTTTCATTCTTTTTTACTTTTACACTAAAAAAAAAAAAAAAATTCATTCAGTACACATTTTAATTAATTCTTCTGTTTTATTTTTTTTTACTTTTTTAAAATATTATTTTTAGACATTTTGCTTAATTTCAACTAAATAATTAATCAAAAACAAAATTTCTTTCAAGTTAAATGTAATAATTTTGATTTAAAAAAATTCTCGTCAAAATTTAAATTATTTTTATAAATAATAAAATTCTTTCAAAATTTAATTATTTTCAAAAAATTTAATAAAATTCTTTTCAAAATTTCAACTACTTAACAAAATTTCCCTCTATTCAATGATTTTCAATTTCTACTATTTTAATAAAATTTCCCAAAAGAATTCAATTATTTAAACAAAATTGTAATAAAAATTTCACAGGAATTCAATTATTATTATTATTATTATTATTATTATTATTATTATTACTAACCAATTTTTTATAAATTTCTTCGAACCAATTCAATTAATTTTAATTTTTTCATGAAGTTTCTTGAAAGAATTCAAATATATTCAGACAATTGAAAGAAATGTCAATTGAATTTCTGAGAAATTCGATTATAATGAAAAATTTAAATAAAATTCTTTTAAAAATTCGATTATTTAAAAAAATTTGGTCAAAATTCTCTACAAAATTTAGTTAATAAAATTGCAATTTTAATAAAATTTTTCAATACAATTCAATTATTTTCAATACAATATTCTTCTTAAGAATTCAATTACTTTCACAAATAATACATTTTTTTAATGGGAATTCGATTATTTACAAAAATTGAAATAAAATCATTTGCAAAAAATCAATTATTTTCATAAATAATAAAATGCTTCAGACAAATTCAATTATTTTGAATTTAATTTTAATATAATTTTTCGCAAAAAATTCAATTATTTTAAATGCAATTTTTATTAAAATTTTCGATCAAAATCAATTATTTAAACAATTTTTTATAAAATTCCTCGCAAACATTCAATTATTTTGATAAACTTTAAGTTTTACAGGATTTCAATTATTTAAAATACAATTTTCATTCAAATTTTTGGAAAATAATCAATTATTTAAAAAAATTTTTTTAAAATTCTTCGCGATAATTCAATTATTTTCAAAAATTTTAATATCATTCTACATAAAAATTAAATTATTTTTAATAAAATTCTAATTACATTTGTCCAAAAAATTTACAACAATTCAATTATTCTCACAAATAATCAAATTCTTTGGGGAATTCAATTATTATCATGAATAATAAAATTCTTTTTAGGAATTTAATTATTTTCATTAACAATAAAATTTTACAAGAATTCCTCTAAAAATGTAATTATTCTTAAAAATTTAATTTCAATTCTTCGAAAAAATAAATTATTTAAAAAAAATATTCTATTAAAATTCTTTGAAAGAATTCAATTATTTTCAAATAGTTTAATAAAATTCATCGCAAGGAATAGATTATTTTAAATACAGTTTTAATTAAATTTTTTGAAATTACTAAATTATTTTAAATTTTAATAAAATTCGTCCGAAGAATTCAATTATTTACAGAAATAATTCTTTGAAAGAAATCAATTATGTCGATAAATAACAAAATTATTCCTGAAAATTCAATTATTTTGCGGCATTTTATTAAAACTCTTTGCAAAATTCAATTATTTTCATAAATAACAATATTCCTCATAAGAATTGAATTATTTTTAAAAGTAATACATTTCTTCTTGGAAATTCAATTATTTAAAAAAAATTCTAATAAAATCGTTCTTAGGGGAATTTCATTATTATCATAAATAATAAAATTCTTTTTAGAAATTTAATTATTTTCATTAACAATAAAATTTACCGCAGAATTTCAATTATTTTTAGATACAATTTCGAATTTGTCGAAAAATGTAAGTATTCTTAAAAATTTTATTAAAATTCGCTGAAAGAATTCAATTATTTAAAAGTTTGTTAATAAAATTCTTCAAGAGAATTCAATTTTAAGAAACATTCAGTTATTGAAAAAATTATTAATTTTTATGTTTAAATAATTGAATTCTCATAGAATGTTCTAATAAATAATTAAATATTGATTTAGAATTGAATTTCAGTTAAAATTTGAGATAATAATTGAAGAATGTCCGAATAATTGAAATTTCTGTAAAATTGAATTGTACACAAATAGATTTGAAAAATCTCCAAGAATTTTGTCAAAAAATTTTATAAATAATTGATTTAAAAAGGAAATTTAGTTAAATGTTGTAGAAAATAATAATTGAATTGAAATTATGAAAATATTTTTGAAAAAGTCACAGTAACATTATTTTTATAATTTAAAATAATAATTTGATGACTCGGGCATCTTTAATTATTATAAAACATGAAGAAATCGATGTATTCATGTTCTATAATTATATTCTTATAAGTTATTGAATTTTGAAAAAGGTTTGATTTTGAAATTTTTTAAAATCCCAATTGTTATATAAAAATAATAAAAATAAAATATTTATTAAAAAAAGAAGTTATTGTTGTTTTCGAATAATTTTACAATTAAAGAAATTCGTAAATAAATGTAATAGAAAATTTTTTGAATATCTAATAATTTTTATAGTGAATCAAAATATTCTTTAGGGTCAAAGAAAAATTAAAATTTTGTCTAATAATCAGGGAAAAATAAAAATTTAATTTTTGTGGCAACCCTGTTTTTCCTTTTTTAAAATCGTTGCAAACTTCAGCCTCATTAAAACATAAATTAACCTGAATAAAATAAATAAGATTTTTATCCTCCCTCAGTGAAAAAGCATAAGAAAAAAAAAATTAAAATCGCAAAAAAATTAAGTTGAAAAGTTTCCCATGAATAAGTCAATTTTAATTTATCTACCCGACTTTAGAGGTGGAAGTTTATTTTTCGAAAAAAAAAGAAAGGGAGGGAATATTTTCTCAGAAATTGTGTTGAAAAGGCGTCTATGGCTTATGTTAGTGAAAAGCTGGTCAGCACCACCACGCTTGAAAATTAGAAGAGAGAGAGAGAGAGAGAGAGTCAGGAAAAGATAGTAGGTAAAGGAATGGAAGATGAGGGAAAAAGAGAAAAGGTATATAAAAGTGCATCATCTCTTAAGAGGTAAACGCAAACTTGTAGGAAAAGCGTGTAACATGTTACTTTGTGTATTCCAGTTGGACGATAAGTGGAAAATTTTAATTTTACAGGAAAAACTGGTAATTACCAGTCGAGAGGGCAATTTCGCGGCTTATATGCATAGTTAATGTACCTCCCCAACCCTTCACTTCGGTATTTTCGTTTCGTTTATACGTGCTCGCCTGCTATGTATGTATACCCAAGATTGCAATATCAGCCTGGCTAAGGACCGTCTTTCACGCGAAATGTTTCTTTCCCTAGTAATGGAAACTGACGAGCGAGAAAGGTAATAACGAAACTGAAATAAAGTTATATTTTTATTCATAGTCGAGGGGAAAAAAGTCTATTGTTATATACACTGTGTTTTTTTTTTTTCTTTTTTTTTTTGTTCGACATTTTTTGTAAAGCGTCGAGAAAATTCTGGTGGTTGACCGTGGAAATTAATTTAATCTTAAAGAGTTATTTTTAGTATTTCTTTTTTCAATTTTTCCCTAGCATGTCAAATTTTAAAATGGCGGATCCAAAATGTCGGAAAAAATATAAAATTCCATAGAATTTTGTTGATAAATAATTAATCAACCCTAAGGTCAAGTTTCGCACTCATCTACTAAAACCTACTATTGACTACTTTTTTTTACGTTATGCTACTATTTGGGTACTTTTTTTAGACTTCATCCATTAAATCGCTACAATTTCTGTTTTTTTAGAAGTTTCAGTACTTTAAATTCGCTAATACTGGAAATCAAAAAACTGTTCTCAAAAATTATAATCAAATTCTTAAAAGCAATATAATTACCATAAAAAATATTCGAAATTCAATTATTTTCAATATCTAGTATTTTCATAAAGTTTCACAAAAGAATTTAATTATTTTAAAAAAATAGATAAAATTCATCAAAAATTCAATTATTTTCATAAAATTCCATAGGAATTGGATTAATTTAAAAAGTATTTTCAAAAAAAATTTCGAAAAAATCAATTATTTAACAAAATTTTTATACAGTTCTTCACAATAATTCAATTACTTTCACTAATAATAATATTTTTCATGGAAATTCAATTCTTAAAAAAATATTTGATTAAATTCTAAGCAAGAATTCAATTATTTTTATAAATAATAAAACTCATCGAAGAATTTTAATTATCTTCACAAATAATAAAAATCATCGAAGAATTTCAATTATTTTTAATACTATTTCAATTTTCAAATTAATTAATCGAAAAATTCAATTATTTTCACAAATTTAAATAAAATTTTAATTAAATTCGTCGAAAAAACTGGTAAGAATTTAATTATTTTCATAAATAATAGAATTCTTTCCAGAAATTTAATGATTTTCATAAATAATAAAGTATTTTAGATAAATTTAATAATTTTTAATGTAATTTTCATAAAATTATTCTCAGAAATTCAATTATTTTCATAGATAATAAAATTTTCACATGAATTCAATGATTTAAAATATTATTTTTATTACATTTTTTTCAGAAAAATTCAATTATTTAATAACATTTTTCTCATGAATTCAATTATTTTCAAAAATCTTATTCAATTATTCAATTATTTTTAAAAATTTAAATAAAATTCTTGTCAAGAATTCAATTATCTTGATAAATTAACAAATCTTGTAGCAAAAATTTAATAAAATTCAATAATTTTAATTAAATTCCTGGAAAGAAATTAATTATTGTCAAAAATTTTGGTAAGATTCTTGGCAAAAATTTAATTCTCTTTATAAACAATAAATTTCATTACAGAAATTCAATTGTTTTCAAAAAATTCTAATAAAATTCTTATCCAAAAATTCAATTATTGTGATAGAAAACAAAATGTTTAGCAAATATTCAATTATTTTCCAAAATTTTAATAAAATTCTTGTCAAGAATTTAATTTTCTTTTAGAATAATAAAAATAAATAATATTCAAGTATTTTCAAAAAATTCAATTAAATTCATTTATAATTAAATTCCTCAAAAGAATTCAAGCATTGTCAAAAATGTTAATAAAATTTTATAAATATAATATAAATTATATTTATCCTACTTACAAAATTGTAGCTCAAAAATTATTCTTAAAAATTCAATATCAATTCCTTGAGAAAACAATTATTCAAAAAATGTTTTTTTTTTAAATTCTTTGGAAGAATTAAATTATTTTAAAATAGTTCAATGAAATTGTTCGCAAGAAATAGATTATTTTAAATGCAGTTTTAATTAAATTTTTTTGAAATTAATTAATTATTCTTTTAGATTTTAATAAAATCGGTCGCAAGAATTCAATTATTTTCATAAATAATAAAATGCTTTTTATAGGAATTCAATTATTTAAAAAAAAATTTAATTTATTTTAAATTCAATTTAAATCTAATTTTCAATTTTTGTTAAAAATTTTAGTAGATTTCTTTATTAATTATTTTTTTAATATTAATTATTTTTAAAACCTTTTCGCAATTATTCAATGATTTTCAGTATCTACTATTTTCATAAAATTTCCAAACAGAATTCAATTATTTAAAAAATTTTTTGTAAAAGTTTTCGTAAGAATTCAATTCTTTTCGTGAATAATTAAAATTTCTGAGGAATTTAATTATTTAAATTAGAATTTGCATAAAATTAGTCGAAACAAAATAATTACTTAAACATTTTTATAAAATTCTTCGCAAGAATTAAATTATTTTTATAAATATTTAAATTCTTTCATGAATAATAGAATTCGTTTCAGGAATTCAATTTATTAGCCGGATAAGAGAGAAGTAAATATTTAATTTTGATGGGAATTAGGAAAATAAAATATAGAATTGAATTTTCGTCAGTTTTGTGAAGTGTCTAAGACGAATTTTTTTCGTCGTCAAGTTTAATTTTTTGATAGCTAGTTTTTTATATTACTTTTTTTTTAATTTAAAAGCTACTTTTTGCTACTTTTTCTAAAATTAATTGAGTGCGAAGTCTGTAAGGTAGAAACAACTTTGTTATTCAATTTTTGAATTTTTTATAAAGTTAAATACAAAGAGTCATATTAATTTGTGTTGAATCTCAAAATTAATAATTTTTCGCCCAACAGTTTTTAATACGGCACGTTTTAAATTGTATCACACTGAAATGGATTTAAATGTGATTGCTCGCAATTTTTATTTTTCTTTTTATGGCCTATATAAGAAAATAACGATTCGCCTACGTGTTCCTATGTAGTTTCAAGTTGATTGAATAAGAGAAAAACGTGATAGAATGTGAAACGTTTAGAAAAACATTTCATAATTATTTATTGCCTATATAGTAAAAGTTATTTAATTGTTAAATTGTTTTTCAAACTTAATGATGTTTTTATAAAGTTCCCAACTCTTAAAATAACGACAATATTCCTTTACTTCTTTTAATTTGTATTTTTTTTACAAAAAAAATTCTTTTTATATTGAAAAGAATTTATTTTTAACTAAGTTAAGAAAATTGTAAAACTAATTCAATTTTAAATGAGGCTCCGAATGTTAAAAGGGCACTTTTTGTGTAATAATTTTTAAAAATGAAAACTTTGGGGATATAAAATATTAAAATGTAAAAAATAGTGTTTGCAAAAGAAGTTGACATGTATGATTTTATACATTTAATAACAAGTGATAATATACAATAAACGTGATAGGTAATAATATTCCTTTTGTCTGAGAAAGTGGATTTAAATTTTAAACATCTCATACTTGTATTGAGATGAAAGTATGCGTTATCGCGCTGTATATATTCATGTCGCACTGAATTTTAGAACCCTGGATGAAAAGGTACTATATGCGTTATTTGAATCTTAAAACTTGTATTACGATTCGTTTATGGCTTTTCTTCTCAAGATGTCATAAAATTTACCCATTACTTTTCCCTCGACATTTGATTTAAAACATTTATAATAACTGTTTTCAAACCAATTCAATTCTTTTCTTCTTTTCTATTTATTTATTATTATAATAAATGAAATTTTCTTTTTTTGTTTCAGGTAAGATGTGAAAAACAGAAAACATTCTCTATTTTCAAGATATAAATACATCACTAAAAAGAGGTATTTAAAAACATTACGAACATAAAAGTTTAATTTTCCTAGCTTAGAATTATAATTTTTTTCTATTCGTTGTGTCCGGACAAAGTAGATAGTTTTGGCCCACGAAGCACGAGTAATTTAAGATCTATTGTTTGAAAGTTGGTCATTTCTTGTGTGGAAGGGAATATAGTGAACGTTGGAAACCATTAGGTTTTTTTTAAATAGCTGTTTCTAGACATAAGTATTTCTCCTTCTCTCTCTTTCTCTCCTCTTGAAATGAGAATGGGAAAAGGCATCAGCGAATTATCCGGATTTGAGTTACAGGGCAATGATGCACCAACCATTACATACGGCCCATGAGCGTGGATCTTGTGCTGGTCTTTTACGGTTATACGATTCATTTATTGCATCGTTTGCACTTAATCTTTACGATTGCCCCTTTCCTTCGGGACACCCAACGTGTATTTCCCTTCCCGAGGGATGTAATTCTCCCTCACTTGACATCGAAATTTTCGTTCTAACGTAATTAAATTTTCTAATTTGGCAATTTTCTCAAATATCTAATTTTCTAATTTTCTAATTTTCTAATTTTTATTAAACTCATTTGAAAGTTGGGTTTATTAAACATGGTTGCCACAGGTCAGGGAATTCAGGGAAAATTCAGGGAAAGTAGAATTGATCAGGGAAAAGTCAGGGGATTTTTATTAAAAGTACTGGAACAAATTAAATTTTTAGAATTCATAAGAAAAATTTTAATTTTTGTGACTTTTTTGTTTGCCTCATAAACTATGAAATTACCACGATTTCTAGTATAAAACATTCAATTTTTTCGATTTCTGACAATAATTTCTCTTCCAATAACTTAATATTTCAAGAACTATCATCAAATTATGACTTATAAATTATTCAATAAATACGTTAACGTAAATGTTTCAAAATAAATTGAATTTTAAAAGAGTTGCTTTTATAATTCTCATAAATATATAAACTTCAAAAGGTTTCAATTTGAAATTTTATAAAATTTCAATTTTCAATGAATTTTAATGAGAAATTTTAAATAAATTTAATTTTTGAAAAATTTTAATAATTCAAATTCTTCTGAAATTAGTTTAATTTTTTCATAGATATTTAATTAATTATTAAAATGAATAGTTTTTTAGAAGAATTTTAGTTAAAAAAACACAAAAATTGAATTTTTGAAGAAATTACAAAAGATTGCAGAAATTATCAATTATTTTCAAAAGTAATCAAACTCTTCACAAAAATTCAATTATGTTCAAAAATTTTTTAAAAAAATTCTCGTCCAAATTTTAATTATCATTATAAATAATAAAATTCTTCTCAGAAATTCAATTATTTTCAAAAATTTTAATAAAATTCTTGGAAAATTTTAATTATTTTCAAAAACTTTCCTCAATTTAATGATTTTAAATATCTACTATTTTTATAAAATTTTCTAAAACAATTAAATTATTTAAAACAAACTTTAATAAAATTCTATGTAAACGTTTAATTATTTTCATAAATAATAAAAATTTCACAGGAATTCAATTATTTTTAATACAATTTTAAATAAATTCCTCTAAAAATGTGATTTTTTAAAAAAATATTAAAATTCTTCGTAATTAATTTTCTCTAAAATTTTTGATAATCTTTAAATTCTTAAAGAACTCAATTTTTCTAAATAATAGTTTCTTTTATCAATTATTTGTTTTTATATTTAAATAATTGAATTTTGATAGAACTTTCTTATGAGAATTGAATTTTAATTATTTTTATTTTAATTTTATTCTGAATTTTTCATATTTTTAATTAATAATTTTTAGAACTAATTTTTTTGAAAAAATTTTATTTTTATTTTTTTTTTGAAATAAATTGAATTTTTTATATATTTTAATTATTTTCATAAATAATAAAAATTTCACAGGAATTCAATTATTTTCAAATTTTTTTTATTAATTCAATTATTTTAATAAATAATAAAATTCTTTTTAGAAATTCAATTATTTTCATAAATAATTAAAAAAATTCACAGGAATTCAATTATTTTTACTACATTTTTAAGTAAATTCATCTAAAAATGTAATTTTTTAAAAAATATTAAAATTCTTCCTAAGAAATTAATTATTTCCAAAAATTTTGATAAAATTCTTAAAGAACTGAATTTTTTGAAATAATGCTTTCTTTTAACAATTATTTCTTTTTGTATTTAAAATAATTGAAATATATTAAAATATATTAAAATAATTGAACTTTCGTAGAACTTTCTAATGAGAATTGAATTTCAATTATTTTTATTTCAATTTTATTCGGAATTTTTTATATTTTTAATTAATAATTTTTAGAACTAATATTTTTGAAAAAATTCAATTTTTAATAAATAATAAATAATAATAATATATAATTTATAATAATATAATATTTAGAATAATAAGTAATAAATAAAAAAAAAATAAATAACAAAAATAAAAATTTCACAGGAATTCAATTATTTTTAATACATTTTTTAATAAATTCCTCTAAAAATCTAATTTTTAAAAAAATATTAAAATTCTTTGTAATCAATTATCTCCAAAATTTTGGATAAAATTCTGAAAGAACTCAATTATTCGAAATAATGGTTTCTTTTAACAATTATTTGTTTTTGTATTTTAATAATTGAATTTTGGTAGAACTTTCTAATAGAATTGAATTTCAATTATTTTTATTTCAATTTTAATCTGAATTTTTCATATTTTTAATTAATAATTCTGTAGAACTAATATTTTTGAAAAAATGTAATTTCTATTCCTTTTGAAATAAACTCAATCTTTTATATTATATTTTAATTATTTTCATAAATAATAAAACTTTCACAGGAATTCAATTATTTACAAATTTTTTATAAATATCTTCGCAATAATTAAATTATTTTCATCAATTATAAAACTCAACGCAGATCTTCAATTATTTTCAATACAGTTTTATTCTTAAAAATTTTTTTTAAAGTCGTTGAAAGAATTCAATTATTTAAAAATTTGTTGATAGAATTCTTTATGGGAATTCAATTTTTAAAAACATTCAATTATGCAATAAATTATTTATTTTTACATTTAAATAATTGAATTCTTGTAGAATTTTCTAATAAAAATTGATTTTCATTTAATAAAAATGAATTTCAGTTAAAATTTTAAATATAATATTTGAATATTAAAAGCATTATAGCGTGAATTTTTAGAAATAATTGAATTTTAAACAGAATTTAAAAAACAATTTTAGTTAAAAATTCTAGAAAATTAAAATGATGAAAATGAAAATAATTTTGATGAACTTCTATAGTAACATTAAAGTAACTTTTTTTATCAATCGGTCATTATTAATAATTATTATAAAACAAGAAAAGATCGATCACTCCGAGTCTTCGACTCGGAGTGGTCAATCTTTTCTTGTTTTATAATAATATTTTTGAAAATTGTGGAATTTCAAAATGAATGGAATTTGAAATTTTTAAAAATCTTAATTCTTATGGAAAAATATTAATGATTAAATATTTATTTAAAAAAGTAGTTATTGATGTTTTCGAATCATTTTAGAATTAAATAAATTGGTAAATTTGGGTATCGAATAATTTTTAGAGTGAATTAAAGTATTCTTTAGGGTCAGGGAAAGAGTCAAAATTTTGTCTGTGGAAATCAGGGAAAAGTAAGAGAAAAACAAAATTAAATTTTTATGGTAAAACCTTGTAATAGTAAACTATCAGTTTCAAATATAAAAATTTTTCCATCTGGGAAAAACTGTGGGGAACATTTTTTTTGATTTCAAATAATTTTCCAATTTTCTAAAGAAAAGTAGCATTCATTAAATTTATACTTATTATAGTAAATTTTTTTGATTTCAAATAGTTTTCCAATTTTCTAAAGAAAAGTAGCATTCATTAAATTTATACTTATTATAGTAAATAAGTATAAATTTGATGAATGCTACTTTTCTTTAGAAAATTGGAAAACTATTTGAAATGAAAAAAATTGTTCCCCACAGTTGACTTTAATCAGTCTTCTCGATTAGGACGTGATTATCCATTAGAGGTAACGGAGGAGGGTGAGATCGACAGAAACGAAAAGAAGTGCTATTGCCGTCCTGGGAGAGTGAGAAGGGGGAGAGAGAGAGAGGGGGGGGGGGTCAGATGGATTGAGTTTTCGCATCGAGCGAGCAGTAAGTTAATTGGTCTCAATGTAATCCTGAGGAAGCTAAATAGAAAAAATGTGTGCTTTTTATCGCGTCACATACTTCCTTCAACTGACACCTCATTTCTTCCCTCCACAGTAACGAATCGAGTGACGCTTATATCGCGCACAATAAATCACCAGATATCCCGTCAGAAAACTAAATAACTATTTTTTTTTACCCCCAGTCCAAAAAAGAAAGTTTATACAACAAATAAAAAAAAAATGTTCTCATGAACTTTCTATTGGAGAATGAAAGAAACTATAAAAAAATTATCTATCGTTTCATACACAAGAATGAAATTGATATCAGAATATGTGATGTAAACAAGTGGAAA
Source organism: Leptopilina heterotoma (assembly GCF_015476425.1). Taxonomy (NCBI): domain Eukaryota; kingdom Metazoa; phylum Arthropoda; class Insecta; order Hymenoptera; family Figitidae; genus Leptopilina; species Leptopilina heterotoma. Next base: position 1,090,250 of record NW_025111150.1, read on the forward strand.
AATTAATAAAATATCCATTTCTTTTATATTCAGAGGAGAAAAAAATTGTGCAAAAATCGTAAAGTCAAGCCGATATAAAACACAAATAAACCAAGAAAACACACCTGTCCAGAGGCACAAAGACGTTCTCTCATACGAGCTTACTCAGAACATAAAAGAGATATCTCTCAAGTGCCAGACAAACAAGCTGTTACTACTGAAATATCTTTCTCTTTCGTTCTCTCATATCATCAAAAAGGAAGGGACAGGAATAACGTTTCAGAGAGTATAGTAACGTTCTTTCCCTTCCAACATTACAGTCTTGACAAGGATAATACGAAATTTCCGGGAAAAGCGAATGTGTGCATGAGAATGATGATCACTCATGCATGTAAGAAGGTTCCAAATGAAAATCTCTAATTCACTTTTGAGGTGCTTTCCATTTTCTAAAATACACAGTTTCTCGAAAGAAAAATTTATCTTCCACATTGTCTCAAATAGGTACCTACAATGTTTTGTTTAAATTATCATCGCGAATTATGGCTAAATATTGCCTTTGAATATTTCCCTCAAAATATATATACACTGTGGTAATAAAAGATTTTCGTGACGAAAAATGTTCTTTAATTCATTTAGTGAAATAAGTGACTAGCAATTAGTGGAATTCTACTAAAAAATTAGTAAAATAAGTGACTAGCAATTAGTGGAATTCTCCTAAAAAATTAGTAAAATTTTACTTACAATTACTCTTCCACCAATATTGAAAAGGGAAACAGGATTCGCACTCAATAATTTATTTTTAAAAAGTAGCAAAAAGTAGCTTTAACATTGAAAAAAAAGTAGTAGAAAAGTAGCTACTAACGAAAAATTAAATTTGGTGACTAAAAAACTCGTTTTAGACGATTCATAAAATTCTCAAAAATTTAATTCTATATTTCCCTGAAATTTTTCTGACTTCCATAAAAAAAATTTTTTTTTTTCCTGGTAAATAACTTCAAATTCTAAATTCCTTTAAACTTCAATTATTTTCTAAACCTCTTTAGTTAGAAATTTTAGAATTCTTCAAGAATTCGATTTTAATTTCAAAATAAATAATTTTTAAAAGTAAGAAAATTAATTATTTTTAAACATAAAATTTCAATTAAATTTGAAAAAAATTTTCCATTAATTGAAAATTTAAATAAATGTTTTTAATTTTGATGAGAATTTAACTCTACATTTAAAAAAATTTTTTGACAAAATTTTTATTAAAATTTTTCATAAGACAAATTTTTTCTTTTTGATAATTATTAAATTAAATTATTCAAATTTTCAGATTTTTGTTGAAGAAGTATATAAATATTTATTTTACCACAGGAATTAAAATTTGAAACTTTAATGTTAAAACCTGTAATTTATTTATAAATTTATTCTTATTCGAAAGTTCTACATAAATTCAATTATTTAAATACAAAAATTAATAATTGATAGAATAACTGATTGTTTTTTAAAAATTGAATACTTAAAAAGAATTTCAACAAAATTTTTCAAAATAATTCTTTTCTTTCGAAGAATATTAATTTATTAATAAAAACTTTAGAAAATAATTACAGTTTTCGAGGAATTAATTTCAAACTGCATTAAAAATAATTAAAATCCTATAAAGAATTTAATTATTTATAAAAATAATTAAATTCTTGCAACGAATTTTATGATTTTTCAAAAAATAATTGAATTCCTCCAACTAATTTTTAAAAATTTTTCTGCATAATTGATTTCTTTAATTATTTTATAAAATCTAAGAGAATAATTCAATTATTCTGAATAACTCAAATAAAATTGTATTAAAAATAATTTAATTTTTGTGATGAATTTTAGTATTCATGAAAATAATAATTTAATTCTTATAAACTTGCATAACATTTTATTAAAATTTTTGAAAATAATTAAATGATTTCAAAGTATTGAATTAAAATTATATTGAAAATAATTTAATTTCTCTAAAGAATTTTATTATTTATGAAAATAATTAAATTTTTGAAAAATTTTATTCTTTATAAAAATAATTGAATTATTGCGAAGAAATTTATAAAAAATTTGTAAATAATTAAATTCCCGTGAAATTTTTTATTATTTATGAAAATAATTAAAATATATTAAAAAATTGAATTTATTTCAGAGGAATAGAATAAAATTCTTTTTAAATAATTGAATTGTATTAGAAAATTTTATTAAAATAGTAGATATTGTAAATTATTGAATTGAGGAAGATTTTTGAAATTAATTGAAATTCAGCCAAGAATGTTACTAAAATTTTTGAAAATAATTGAATTTTGGAAAAGTATTTTATTATTCATAAAAATAATTGGAATTCTGCGATGAGTTTTATTATGTATGAAAATAATTGAAATGTTGCGAAGAAATTTATAAAAAAATTTGTACAAATAATTCAATTCCTGTGAAATTTTTATTATTTATGAGAATAATTAAACGTTCATGTAGAATTTTATTAAAATTTGTTTTAAATAATGGAATTCTTTTAGAAAATTTTATTAAAATAGTGGCTGTAATTGAATATCATTGAATTGAGGGAAATTTTTGATAATAATTTAAATTTTGCCAAGACTTTTATTTAAAATTTTGAAAATAATTAAATTTTATAGAAGAATTTTATTATTTATAAAGATAATTAAAATTTTGACGAAAATTTTTTCTTAATTTTTGAACATAATTGAATTTTTGCGAAGAATTTGATTACTTTTGAAAATAATTGATAATTTTTGCAATGCTTTGTAACTTTTCAAAAATTCAATTTTTTTTTAGTTTTTTTAACTAAAACTTTTTTAAAAAAACATTATTTTTAATAGATTATTAAATACATATTAAAAAATTTAACTGATTTGAGAAGAGTTTGAATTATTAAAATTTTTCAAAAATCAAATTTATTTAAAATTTTTAATTAAATTCATTGAAAATTGAAATTTTATAAAATTTCAAATTAAAACCTTTTCAATTCCTCTGGAAAATTTTATTGTTTATGAATAATAATTGAATTCCTCTGAAAAATGTTATTATTTATGAAAATAATTGAATTCTTTTGAAAAATTTTATTAAACTCTGTAAATATTGAAAATGTATGCGAATTTCAGCGAAGAATTTCATTATTTGTGAAAATAATTGAATTCTCGCAAAAAATTTTCTAAACATTTTTTGAAAATAATTCAATTGTTTCAAAGAATTTTATAAAATTTTGTTAATTTTTTTTCTTAGAATTTTATTATATTTTTTAAAAATAATTTCCTTATTCCAATTATATTAGCGAAATTTAAGTAGTAAACATTCTCAAAAATAGGAAAAAGTAGCTTTCAGTGTTACAAATTTAAAAAAAAATATCCAAATTGTAGCTAAATCGTAAGAAAAAAATAAATAGTAGGTTTTAGTAGATGAGTGCGAAGCCTGGCGGAAACTAATTCAGATTTAGAGATTACTAACAAATACAAAATAAATCCTACACTAACGAGTGGAAAATATTTACAAGAACGACTTGAAACAATAATAAGAACACGGAGCACTTAAAAAATTGTTCTTGAATCAACTGAAAACTGTTGTTTCAGCGAAATGAGAAAGAGAAGAGAAGAGAAACTATGGACTTTGAATTGACAAACTTGGCAAGAAAAGTGTTTTTTGTTTTTAGCTCTCATTCGACAATTTCCACGTATTTCTGTCTTTACCGACCTATCACGTAATGGTGTAACTTTTAGCTCGGCAATGGCCGCGAGGCGACGTTCACTTTGGGAGTGAGAATAGGGGAATGGGATGCCCGAGGGAGTTTTAACGTACGGTCAGCTTCTTCTCGCAGCCCATTTGGGCCAAACTCATCCCCGGACTTAACTCGTCACCCTTTCTATTCTGTACACAAACCTACTTCAGTCCACATCGACTTGCACTCACACAAACAAAAACTGTCATCCACATACACACACACACACATACAAACAATCCAATGCAACGGCAACAAACTTTTATCTTCGCGGCTTCTTCAAGAAGTCAAGCGACAATGTTTCTAAAAAGTCAGACAGTGCAGAATTTCCAATAGAATCCCAAGGTAAAAATTTTTAAACCCTTCAATTTCCGTTGGTTTTCATTTTTCGAAAAAATTAATCTTTCTTCTTTTTGTTTTTCTCGGACATTTTTTCCGATTTCCGCAGAAATTTCGATTTTCTCCTGTGTGGTTCAATTTTGACTCCTGGTGAACTTTTAATATTATTTTTTTAATTTTCAACTGAAACTCTTTGAAAATTTATGATGTCAGGCTGAAGTTGGAAACGTTTTTAAAAACGAAAAATTAAACAGTAATTTTCATTTTAATTTATCTCCTATTTTGATGTACCTAAATGTTTTAGGAATTAATTTTCCACAGAGGACAGTTATATATAGCTATAAATAATATTTAATTCAAATAAAAACGAAACTTTATAGATTTCTTTTTAATACTTGACGCTATATTATTATAATAAAATTTGAGTTTGAAAAAGAAATAAATATGAATTTCGCACATTTGAACGATCAAAACTTTAAGAACATTTTCCTTGAGATAAATATAAATTTTTGTTTTTCGTCGTCGATCATAAAAGTTGTAAACTTCACTAATGTTGATAAATAAAGAATCCTGATGGAATCAAAAAGTCTTTTCTGTTTAAAAAAAATTGTGATTTATTTAAAAAAATCGTTTTAAAAATTGTTCTTTAAATCATTAAAAAAAATTTATGCATAGAAATATTTTGCTTCCATTTAAACGCAAGATACTTTTATTCTAAAGAACACATAATCGATTCAATCAGGATTTATTTTACTAAAAATTTGAAAGTCCAAATGAACAAAATTCTTTTCTAATACAAATATTTTTAAAAATTACTAGACAAAAAGGAAAAGTAATTACAAATAGTTATATTATAGATAAGAAGTTCTTATAGTTAAGAATTATTCTTTTTAATAAAAAATATAATTTTTTGTAAGAAAATACAAATTAAAAGAAATAAAAAAATTTGGTCCTTTATTTGAACGTTCGAAACTTAATAAGGAACATCAGTTTTTCTTTAAATAAAAAAAAATAATTTCTTTATGTCAAAAAGTTTAATTATTTACTTACAATTTACCTTATTTGTTAGTTAAACTAAAACTCAGTTTAAAATTACAGTTTATTTGAATTTTGATCGTTTGTAAGTAATTATTGATGAAACTTTTAAACGATATCAATTTCTAATTATTCTAATTATAGTCAATCTCAAATTAAATTTTCTCAAACTTCAATTACGCTTAATTTCTGATTAAATAATGTTTTAATGGGTATAATTTTCCATTGTTTGGAATAGTTAAACATTTCCAATAATATTTGATACAATATTTAATTGGTGGAAATTTTAATCTAATTAAATATATTTATTACTTTTAATTTTACAATTCATTGTAAATTGAATTAACTTCTTATTAAAGTTTATTCGAATTTCAATTTATCCAAATTTTTTTATTAATTTAAATTTATTTCGATTTCAATTCTGAAAAATGAAAAAAAATTAAAGAATTCAATTATTTTTAATATACAAAATGTTATCCAAATTCCTCGAAAAATGTAATTCTTCTTGAAAATTTTATTAAAATTCGTCGAAAAAATTCGATTATTGAAAAATTTGTTGATAAAATTCATTTATTTAATAACTTTTTCATTTTTGTACTTAAATAATTGAATTCTTGTGGAATTTTATAATAAAAATTGTTTTAAAAATGAATTTCAGATAAAAAATTAAAAATATTTGATAATTGTTCATTTATTTTTTTCGAAGACTTTTAATAAATTTTTTTAAAATTATTACATTTGTCAAAGAATTTACTTTAAATTGTATTAAAAATAATTGAAATCCTGAGAAAAATTTTATTATTTAGGAAAATAATTGAAGTCTTGCAACGAACTTTTATTATATTTTTTAAAAATAATTGAAATCCTTTGAAGAATTTTAGTATTTAGGAAAACAATTGAATTCTTGCAACGGTATTTATTACAATTCTTTTAAATAATTGAAATCCTGTGAAGAATTTTATTATTTATGAAAATAATTGAATTCTTTTGAGAAATTTTATTAAAATAGTAGATTTTGAAAATATTTGATTTTCAGCAAAGAATTTCATTATTTGTGCAATGTAATTGATTTATTGCAAAAAATGTTTGAAAATAATTACATTTTTCGGATAATTCATTTAAAATTGTATTAAAAATAATTTAAATCCTAGAAAAAATTTTATTATTTATGATAATAATTGAATTTCTACGAATTTTATTAAACTTTTTTAAATAATTGAATTTATATGAAAAATTTTATTACTTGTAAAAATAATTGAATTCTTGCGAAGGATTTTATTAAAATTTTTGTAAATAATTAAATTTTTTTTTTTTGAAGAATTTTATAGAAATTTAAATTATTAGAAAACATAAAGAAATCGATCTTCATGTTTTATAATAATATTCTTAAAAGTTATTGAATTTCAGAAGGTTTAAATTTGAGAATCAGAATATTCTTTTGGGGTCAGCGAAAAAGTGAAAATTTTTTCTGGAAATTAAGAGAAAAGTCAGGGAAGAAGAAAATTAATTTTTTGTGGCAAATCTTTTTATTTTTTATTTACTTCATTTATTATTTAAAAATTAATTTTTTAAAATTTTGTATCACTTTTGTTCTAATTAGTTCAAATTTTTACTAATTCAAATTTGTTTCGTTTTAATATTATTGTAAAAAAAAATTATAAATTGATTTATTTTTCACTATTTTATAGGATGTGAAATTTTTTTGATGAATTTAATTACAATTATATTTTGTTTAATTATTGTTAGAAATAGAAAGAATTTAAAATAATACTACTTTTGATAAAATTCCCTGACAAAATAAAACGATTTTGATAGAAGATCATTCAATCTTTTTTAATGAAATATAATTAATAAGTCTTAAAATAAATATTTCTATTTTTTTTTTTTGACAAAATAATCAGTGTTTTTAAAAAAAGTTTTCAAAATCCCGGTCAAGATTAAAATTCACTGTCATTTCCTGGTTTTCCCGGTTTACCGGTCCTGCGGCCACCCTGTAAGTTTCATATAATTTCTTTTAAAGTTTAGTATTTTTCAGATCAAAATTTCGCTTTGTCGAATTTTTTCCACAATTTATAAAATACTTTTACAAAATTCAATATTTATTGTCTCTCCATGTAATAGACGTTTGGTATGAACTTTATCAAATTTGGTATCAATTTAATATAGTTAAGCAAACAGTGCTGAAATCTACTTCCGTAATAGAAAAATTCTTCCCTGAAAAAGTAAAAATGATCTTAAATTTCTGACACTTCAGGTTTCACTTCTAAAAGTTACAAATGTTACGCTACTAACTATAAAATTGCAAAGAATTGATCCCAAATATTTAGATGAAATCTTAATTCTCTTGAAATGTTTGGTATCAATTAAATACAATTTTGCATCAGTCTGATACCTTCAAGAAAAGTGTAGATATATTTATTTTGCCCCAATTAATCCCAGATTTGAAGAAACAATTTGTAAACAAATACGTGCAAGTTGACAGCATGAAATAAACGCCAGTTAATCGAGAGATATCTTTGGAGATTAATTATTCCGAGCAGATAATCCGTTTGGATTTGATCATTGAGGTTTAAGAAGCCCGAGCAAGTTTGAAGGACCTTAACCAATTGTGGCTTCCTTCAAAGACTCATCCTTTAAGCTCATCTCCTGTTGAGTTTCGTAAAGGTATATATCAATGTTGGCGATGTCGAAGCGCAGAAGACGTGACCCTGGCAGACTGAAGTAGTTGATAGAGTTTTGGTTGTTGGTTAAACCCATCCAATGCACTAAAACCGATAACGTTATGGTTCGAGAGAAAGATAGACTTTGCTCGAGGGTGTAAGAGAGGAAACATAGTCGGAAGGCTGTCATAGCCGGAAGTTGGCTACTCCAATCTCTCGGTAAACTCCTCCGCAAGAGGAGGAATTTAGGCAAGCCCAGGAGGCCTTTGGCGAGTCAGGTTCTAGGTCGCCAACTCAACTTTCTTAATGAGACTAGCAACGGTCGAGAATGAAACGAACACGGTTATGTGTACCTTCAAAACTAGTCTTGCGCTGCCACTCTTGGGAAAATAGAAGAAGATAACAAACTTCAAGAGAGGGAGAGAGAATGAAATATACGAGTATGACTTTCAACTGCGCATATCATTATGAACCACGTCAAGACTAACTAATCGCACTTCTCCAGAATTGAACTACTGTCGGGGAAATTCTCTCTTCTCGACTTTTTTTTCCCTCCCAACTTGAGCACTTGAATTCTTCATCTTTTCTTCTTCTTCCTCCTTAATGTAGCCCAATGACTTTCGAAGCTCGTTCGTCTTTTCCACTTTGAGTGCTCCTCTGTTTCGCTAATAGACTCGACGAGAGGGCAATGAAAAAACACGAGAAATTACAATTGTTGGAGTGAATCACTCGATGTTAGGGGAAAGTAATGAGGTTGTCTAGAAACAGTGATGAATGAATGGATCTGATTGGAATTGAAATTGAAAGGCGTTAGAGAATACAACAATTCAACAATTGGACAGTGAGAGAGAGAATGTGTGGAAAAAGTTATTAATTCACAACTAATTGACCGGGGAGTGCAATCCACTTTTTTGATATTGTATCTTTTGTTTATTATTTAAAAATAATTTTTTGCTGCATTAATGCAATTAAAAAATTCAGGCTTCGCACTCATCTACTAAAAGACTAAAACCTGATATTTACTACTTTTTTTACATTATGTTCCCAAATTGTAGTATTTAGGTACTCTCCAAATTTGAATTAATAAAAATGTCCACTAATTGGAATTACTGACTGACTTTTTTCTTTTGAATTAGTTTTACTATTAAATTAGTAGAAACGACTATTTATTAGTAAAATTGACTAATTCAAAAGCAAAAAGTATGTCACTAATTCAAATTAGTAAACATTTTTACTAATTCAAATTTAGAAAGTACTTTTTTTTAGAAATCAGCCACTAAAAGCTATTTCTGTTATACTTAGAATTTCCACTAGTTTAAATTCGCTAATACTAGAAGTCAAAAAACTATTCTCAAAAATTATAATCCAATTCTTTAAAACGATTCCTTATTATTTTCAAAAAAATATTCGAAATCCATTTATTGTCATAAATAATAAAATTTCCACAGGAATTCAATTAATTTATAATAGCTTTTTCAAAAAAATCAATTATTTAACAAAATTTTTATACAATTCTTCTCAATAATTCAATTACTTTCACTAATAATAACATTTTTTATGGAAATTCAATTTTTAAAAAAAAATTTTTTGATAAAATTCTAAGCAAGAATTTCAATTATTTACGTATAAGTAATAAAACTCATCGAAGAATTTCAATTATTTTTATTACTATTTCATATTAATTAATCTAACAATTCAGTTATTTTCAATGCACTTTTAATAAAATGTTTTGAAAAAATGCAATTCTTTTAAAAAATTTAAAGAAAATTTTAATTAAATTAGTCGAGAAAATTTGGTAAGAATTCAATTATTTTCTTAAATAATAAAATTCTTCTTGTAAATTAAATTACTTTCAATGCAATTTGAATAAAATTTTTTGAAAGAATGCAATTATTTTCACAAATTTAAATAAAATTTTAATTAAATTTATTCTTGGAAATTCAATTTTGTTCATAAATAATAAAAATTTTTACAGCAAATTCAACGATTTAAAATATTATTTTCATTAAAATTTTTTTGTAAAAATTCAATTATTTAATAACATTTCTCTCATGAATTCAATTTTCAAAAATTTTAATTAAATTCTTAGCAACTATTCAATTATTTTCATAAATAATAAAATTAATCGCAGGATTTTAACTATTTTTAATACAATTTTACAGGAATTTCTCAAAAATGTAATTATTTCTATAAATTTGATTTCAATTCCTAGAAAAAATCAATTATTAAAGAAAATATTTTTTTTAAATTCTTTGAAAGAATTCAATTATTTACAAAAATATTAAAATTTTCCACAGAAAGTAAATTATTTCCAAATATGATAATAAAATTGTTCGACAGAAAACAATTATTTTAAATTCAATTTTAATTAAATTTTTTTGAAATAATACAATTATTCTTTTAGATTTTAATAAAATTCTTCCCAAGAATTCAATTATTTATATAAATAATTCTTCGAAATAGTTGAATTATGTCGAAAAATAACAAAATTATTTCCGAAATTTCAATTATTTTGAGGCATTTTAATAAAATTCTTTAAAAAATTTAATTATTTTTATAAATAACAATAATCATCACAAGAATTCAATTATTTTTAAAAGTAATAAATTTCTTCGTGGAAATTCAATTATTTTAAAAAATTCTAATAAAATCGTTCTAAGAGAATTCAATTATTTTTATAAATAATATTATGCTTTTTAGGAATTCAATTATTTTCAAAAAAATTTAATAAAATACTACGCAGACATTTAATTATTATCGAAAATTTTAATAGATTTCCTTGTAAATTTTAATTATTTTGAAAAATTTTCGCGATTGAATGATATTCAATATCTACTATTTTCATAAAATTTCCAAACAGTATTCAATTATTTAAAAAATTTGTTGTAAAAATTTTCGTAAGAATTCAATTCTTTTCATGAATAATAAAAATTTCTCAGGAATTTAATTATTTAAATTAGAATTTGCATAAAATTAGTCGAAACAAATTAATTACTTAAACATTTTTATAAAATTCTTCGCAAGAATTAAATTATTTTTATAAATATTTAAATTCTTTCATGAATAATAAAATTCTTTTCAGGAATTCAATTTATTAGCAGGAGAAGAGAGAAATAAATATTTTTTATGAAAATTAGAAAAAAGGCAGGAAAATAAAATATACAAATGGAATTTTTGTCAGTTTTCTGAAGTGGCTAAATCGAGTTTTTTTTTTGGTCGTCAAGTTTAATTTTTTAATAACTAAGGTAAAAGCACCAGTACTTGGCCACTTTTAAAATATAGTAGCAAATTTAGCAATATTTTTTTACAAAGATAATATAGTTTTACTCGACAAAATTTTTATATTTCGTTTTTTATTATGATTCAAGGATTCAAAATTAAAAGAAATTAGTCTAAATTTTTATTTTAGTTAAATATAAATTTAGAAGATAAATAATTGCTTCTTTACCGTTATAGTTGGACATGCAATTTTTGGGGGTCTAGTAGTTGGACATAATAAGGACCAATAGTTGGACATATAAGGAAACTAGCTGCGATACCCGTCTTCGACGGGTTATTAGTTATTGTTATTCCTAGTTATATATTAATAGCTGCGATACCCGTCTTCGACGTGTTTCTTAGTATTTTTATAGTTTTCCATATTGAGTATTGATTGGTATTTAACCAACTACATTGAAAATAATTTTCTTGATGATTATTAATATTAATTAATGAAGAAGAAAACGAAATTTTAAGGAAAGAAAAATGATAATGTTTACAATTTTTAAAATCGCCCAAATGTAAAAACCATCATGGCTTAATAACGGCCCAGTACTGGCAAAGTTGTCACCTAGTCTTGGTCGATATTATTGGGACTACTCTTGTGGTGTTAATTTCGGTTTGACGTCGGTAGACGTTAACGGCTCAATATTCACTGCCATTACTTTCCCAGTATTGGCAAAATACAAAAACTAATATAAATTATTCCATTTTTTATTAATTAACTACGTCCCAATATTGGCAATTATATTTTGCCATCATTGCAGATACAAAATTTTTACTATTAATGTGCCATTACTGAGCCGATCAACGTCCCAATATTCTGAAACTGAAAATACCAACGTTCATTCGACGAAAATTTTTACTTTAGCTAATTGCTTATTTTAATATTAACACCCTTTTGAAAAAATTACAAAAGGATCACGGATTTCCCGAAATTCCTAGAAATTCAACTAAATTATTGTTTCCTCGCCTCGCAAGCATTTTTTTCTCTTAATAATCAGAATCCATTTAAAAAAATTGCAAGAGGATTCGAGGCGAGGAAAGTTGTGATTTTTATTTTTTTGTCACGGATTTTCCAAAAATCCGAGAATTCAGTTTTATCCAATACTTTCAATTACAACTTTCCATCATAAATAGAAAAGTTTAGCCTAATAGTCTGATAATAATGTGCCACTATTGGTCCGTGCTAAGTCCCGTTACCAGCAATGAGACGTTTTGAATGCCAGTATAGGTCCAGTAGTTTTTGCCAGTTTTCTGCAGACATTCACTGAAAAAATTACATTTTAATTTTAAGAAAATCTTAATATTAAAATCTTAATATTCTTATATTCCCCACTTAGATTATGTGGGAAATATTCTTACAATAAGAAGAAAATTAGTATTGTAAGAATATTTCCTACTTAATTTAAGTGGGGAATATTCTTGGCGCATATTTAAGAAGTTTTTCTTAAAATTAGAATGTAATTTTTTCAGTGCTGACGGGCCCGTTTTGCAGTCTTAGAATTTCGCATTTGGAGCTTATAAAAAACCATTTATTATCTTTTTTCCGAGAAGCACCACGTGGAGGTGACCACTATTGGTTGTTTTTGGCAAGTTTTTAAATCCCGTGCAGAAATTGCCCTAACAGGGCCCTGACCCCGCATGAAACCGGGAACCCGACCGGGCCCCGGCCTGGTAGCTAGTCCAATCGGGCTTTTCGTCATGGCGCTGGGCGGGTTCCCTGTTTCACCCCTGTCTGGACCCGACCAGGCCCCTGTCAAAATTTCTACTCGGGATTATTCTCTAGGAGCTTTGTAAAACTAAAAAAAAATTCTTGTTAATTAAATTCGATAAAAAATATGAAACATTTTTATTTCAGTATTACTAAATTATCTTGGATCATAATTTGTAAAAACAAAAAACATCTTATTTAGAAGTAATAAGTAGGTAAAATCAAAAAAATTAGATATTAATATTTTCAATTTTTATGGGTAAAAATATTTAAACTTTTAAATTTTATATTTAAAATTCCTATTTTTTTCTATTTTTATAATAAAATTGAAATTAAAATTACCAAGAAAACAAATTAATTAATTAATTAGAAAATATCAATACCAACTTAATGCAAGAATTAATTAATATTTAACCCTTTGAGTAGCAGTGATACATTTAATTTATATGAACATTTTTTTGTTAACTTCTGTATAACTTTCTTGATTTTAAAAACTGAATATTGAAACAATTTTTTTGGTCAAATGAGGCAAATTTCTTGCTTTAAATACTGGTCTTTAAATAAAAAAAGTTTAATAACTTTCCATAAAAAGCTTGTTTAAAAATCAAAAATCATCATTTTTGTAGAAAAAATTTGATCAGAAAAATCGAAAAAAATTTCAAAATACGTCTTTTTTTGAAATTTTAGTATAGAAATGGGTTGTATTTATCTAAAAAGTTAGTTAAGGATAGTTTTTCATCCATTTTATAAAAAATAAAAATTTTTCATTTTTTTGATTTTTCGAATTTTTTGAAAAAATGTCGTAACTTTCGTTTAAGTTAATATTTTTTAATCGGATAAGGCTATGATTTTAAGTTACGTTAATACCTAATAGACTGCCAAGTTTCACTTCAATCGGTTGAACCGTTTTCAAGTGATGCGCGAACAAAGTTTTGCATACAGACAGACAGACAGACAGAAGGACAGACAGACAGACAGACAGATAGACAGACAGACAGACATTTTTTTTTTTACATTTTTCGAATTCTCATGTCTCAAGAAGAAAAAATATATAAGAATTTTCAAGATTGGAGCAATGTACAGACAGAAGTCTGGTTTTATTAATATAGATATGCGTATTATTTATTTGCATATAATGTTTGTATTTGCTTATTAGTTAATATTAGTTAATACTACTGGTGCTGCTGGTGCTCAAGGTTAAAAAGCAGAAGGTAAATTTGGACACTCGATTTTGAGTAGTTCGTGACATGCTATTGTAGATCATTTTTTTTTTTTTTTTTTTTGATAAATTTTTCGGTTAGAAATTGAAAACTTGAATTATATGCGCAAAAGCTAACATTGAGAATGGGGATATATTATTTTTTATTCACATTGGAAGCAGTTTTAATTCTTCTTGTTACTGTCCATCTATTGGTTCCATTTTTTGCAATGTCCAAGTACTGGTGCTTTTACCTTACTTTTTTACTACTTTTTTTAAGTTGGAAAGCTACTTTTTTCTACTCTTTTTAAATATTAATTATCGAGTGCGAAGTCTGAATTGAAATAATTAAAATTCAATTTACCAAGTATTATATCAGCGGCATTAACAAATTAGCAGCGACACGTGATGAGAAATGTTATAGAGTTTGATCTAATTATGAAAATGGGGCATTGTTTCGTTTGAAAGAGACACGCCTAAAAACTGTCTAAAGTTATTATTCATTGTTATTTGAAAAGATGGCGAGGGTGAGTGAGAGAGAGAGAGAGAGAGAGACACAGGAATTACTTGGCGATTAAGAATTGTCGAAGCGGAACAATTGCGCGAAGGTTGATCACTATTTACAATGGCTATGAGTTGCACAATGGCCTCAAACTTTGCGGTAATGGCGGTTGCCGTGAATTTTCTAAAGGCCCTCCGGCCGCTTTGCGCATAATAGGCCCGCTTCGAGGTATCCTAACGAGCGCTTGGCAATTCAATTCCTAATGCGAGGTCGTTACTTCTGAAGATGGTTTCCTTTCGGCGGATCTAGTATGAATCTCGATATAAAAGCCTTTTCCCTGACTTGATTCTGTTGGTTGTGTGATGATGCATTCCCCTCACTTGTTAAATGCTTTTCAAAGAAGAAGAAGAAGAAGAAGAGAGAGAGGGAGGTTATTTTTCAAATTTCGCGAATTACTCATGCCCCGCAAAAACCACATTCATCTTTTCCAAGCTCTCCTTTTCCAGAAAACTCCCCCATTCCAGGACCGATAACTACCTTTGAATGGACCTGCTAATTGCCGTTGGGTCACGTGACAATGAACGGCTCCCCATTCGACCAATTCAATGCGAATTCCTATTCGGTTTTCTTGGCACAAGAATCCTTCTCGCGTCCTCCAGAATCTCTAGGCTAGACTCTGTGAGTTTATACTAAAGGGTCAGGAATTCGCCCCGATGTCTGGCAATGATTTCTAGTTTTAACTCGACCAACTTGAAGTGAAGGCTAAGTATCTTAGCAATTTATCTATAATCCACTCGATATTGGTATCTTGCAATCTTTAATTAAATGAATTACGACCTAATTTACTTGATAGATGCCCCTTGAATTAAATGAAGCGAAAAGAGAGATATCCCCGCTTTCTTGAGAATGAAACTTTGAGGACAATGAAAATTTCAAGTTTCGAACTATTGGGAATTAATACTGCTGGCATTGTTTAGAATTAGCATTTTAATTGAAACTGTAGGATGATCAAAAATTGTGTTAATTCACAGATTTTAGTCTCAGGGCTCGAAGTAGGTCCGTAAATCCTGAAAAAGTCAAGTAACTTTGCTTCAAGTCTGTAAAAGTTCGTTTCTTAATTTTTTTTTTGAAAAAAGGTCCGTAAAATCCATGTAATTTCATTCAAAAAGGATGAAAAGTTCGAAAAATTGTACGATATAATTTTGAGAATTTTAGAGAAATTACAAATGATTGCAGAAAGTTAATTATTTTCAAAAGTAATAAAATTCTTTGCAAAAATTCAATTATGTTCAAAAATTTTTAACAATTCTCGTAAAAATTTCAATTACCTTTAGAAATATTTTAAATTCTTCTCCGAAATTCAATTATTTTCAAAAAATCTAAAAAAAAAATGTCAACATCTCAATTATCTTTATAAATAAATAGAAAAATTCTTCGACAAAATTCAATTATTTTCAAAAATTTCAATAAAATCCATTGCAAAATTTCAATTATTTTCAGAAGTAATAAAATTCTTCGCAAAAATTCAATTATGTTAAAAAATTTTTAACAATTCTCGTCAAAATTTCAATTAAATTTAGAAATATTAAAATTCTTCTTCGAAATTCAATTATTTTCAAAAAATTTTAATAAAATTCATTAAAAAATTTTAATTATTTTCAAAAATTTTAATAAAATTCATTAAAAAATTTCAATTATTTTCATAATTAACAATATTTATTACACGAATTCAATTACTTTCTAAAGTAATTAAATTTAATTACTTTCAAAAATTTTTAATAAAAACCATTGCAAAATTTCAATTATTTTCAAAAATAATAAAATTCTTTTTAGGAGCATTCAATTATTTTCAATAGAATTTTAATCGAATTCCTCAAAAAAATTCTTATAAATTTTATTAAAATTCGTGCAAAGAATTTAATTATTTAAAAATTTGTTGATACAATTTTTAATAGGTATTGAATTCCAAGAAACATTCAATTATTCAATAAATTATTTATTTTTGTATTTAAATAATTGAATTTTGGTAGAATTTTCTCATGAACATTGATATAAAAATTGATTTCAATTAAAATCTTAGATTATAATAATTGAATTCTTTCGAAGAATTTAATTAAAATTTTAAAAATAATTGAATTTTATTGAGACATTTTTTTAAAATTGTCTTAAAAATAATTAAATTTCTACTAAAAAAAATTTTATCAAAACTTTTTAAAATGTTTGAAATTCTGCTAAAATTCTGATATTTTTGAAAATGTAATTGAATTCTTGCGAAGAATTTTATTAAGACTTTGGAAAATAATTGAATCTCTCCGCAAAGATTTTTTATTATTTTACGAAAATATTTAAATTCTTGTGAAAAATTCTTTTAAAATTTCTGAAAGTAATCGAAAATCTGCTAAGAATTTTGTTATTCTTAATTTATGCCAAGAATTTTATAAAAAACTTTTAAAAATAATGAAATTCCTGTTAATTTTTTACAAGAATTTAATTATTTTTGAAAATTTTAATAAAATTCTTCGCAAGAATTCAATTATTTTTATGCAGAATTTCAATTATTTTTAATACAATTTTAATCGAATTTCTCGAAAAAAAATTTTTTTTTATTCTTAAAAATTTTATTAAAATTCGTTGATAGAATCCAATTATTTGAAAATTTGTTGATAATTTGTTGATTTTTTATTATAAATTGAATTTTAAGAAACGTTCAATTATTCAATAAATTATTTATTTGCATTTTTACATTTAAATTTGTATTTAAATAATTGAATTCTAGTAGAATTTTTTAATAAAAATTGATTTTCATTTCATAAAAATGAATTTTAGTTAAAATTTTAGATAATAATAGAATATTAAAAGCAACATAGCGTGAATTTTAAAAAATAATTGAATTTTGAATTTTTGAATTTTTTTTTAAAAAATTTTTTTAAATTTAAAAAAATTTTTTTTTTTTGAGAAGTTTAATTGAGTTTTTTTAATAGTATTTTTAGTTTCTATTTTCTAATATTTATTTAATTAAAGAATTTATGAATAATTGAAATTTCGAAAACATTGAATATTGTAAAGAAATGAATTTGTAAATTGTCAAAGAACTTTTTCAAAAATTCTTAAAAATTATCGATATAAAGAAGAATTTTAGATAAAAATTCGTAAAAATAATAATTGAATTGATAATGATTTTAATTATTATAAATTATTTTTATTAATTTTTATTAATAATTATTATTAATTATTATAAAACATGAAGAAATCGATCACTTATTATGTTATTGATATCTTCATGTTTTATAGTTATGAAAAATTGAATTTCTAGTTTTAAGTGAAATGTTCTCTTATTTGATTCAAACTGATTCTATTTTTGTCAGTTGGTCCGTAATTTTTAATTTTTGGTCCATAAAGTCCGTATTTTTAAATACTTTCACTGCTTCGAGTCCTGTAGTTTTAAAAAATATCCTAACTGTATAACTTAAGCTAGATACTCTCTTAATTTGAATCAGTTAAAAATCGTGGTTTTAACTGATAATCAGTAACTGACTTTTTGCTTCTAAATCAGCTACAAATAACTGAAAAATTAGTTAAACTTGACTAATTGAATCAGTCAAAAAAAAAAAAAAATTTACTGAAACATCAGTTATTTTTAACTAATTGTCAGTAGAAATATTACTATTTGAATTAGTGACTGACTTTTTGCTTCTGAATCAGTTATTTTGAACTGATTCAAATTTAGAGAGTACGTGCGAAGTAGATTGCTTCTAAAAAAAATAAAGGATCAAAAGTATCTTTAGAGATCCGTAGAACTTGGAAACTGGGTCCAAATATTTCAAAGTTAGAACCCGAGCTCTCCTTAACTAATATACAAAAAATAAAAAAGTACACCAAATAAAAAACTAGAATACTTGATGAAATCCCCTAATTGATTTTAATACAGAGAATAAAGAGAAGAGATTTTATCATCTATTGATCTTTGTGATATAGTTTGGAATAAAACTCTCGAGACCGGACAAGAAATTTAGCGGGGAAATTGCAAAGGAGACACGGTTCGTATTAGGAAGCGGATTACTTGATCGTCGAAGTTTTAAGAGAACTGGGGAGGTATCAGCTTTAAACTCTAACTTCTTCTTCTTCTGCTTCTTCTAGTTCGTCGTTCCTCCATTCTCTTTCGTTGTGCACTATCTCCCTCTCTCGTTATCGGGAGAACGAAACTATTTCCAAATTCTCGCACTATGAGGCCGATCCCTTAGCGCCAACTTATAGGTAGTCTAATACAAGTTCTTCAGAGTTTGCGAACTGTTACGGAACGTCTTTGTGTGAGGTGAGCTAGGCACGTGGTTAGCTAAGCACAATGAGCCGAGACCTTTAATGTCTTGAAGTCGTTAGACTCCTTCGAGTCTGGAATTAAAGTTGAACAGCTCATATATTTTCTCCTTTCTTCAGTTTGTTTTTTAACTTTTACGTAATATTAGAAAACTTCCTCTAGTTAACACAACTTTTTTTTTCTTCTCCTTGCCTGCCTTTCTTTTCTTTCTTTTTTGTTGTTTTTTCTGTTCCAAGAAAATTTGGATTCTGGAGAATATTCCTAAAGAAGTATTTTCTAAAATTGAATCAGTGAAATTGGAGGCATTTTGGGACCAACCAGGGTTGTCACGCAACCTGCAAACCTGGAAAACTTGAAAATTTCAGGGAATTTTATAAACATTGAAAAAATTTGGAAAAGTCAGGGAATTATGATTGGAATCCTGGAAAGTTATTGTTTTCTAAAGTCTTCGCAATAATTCAATTATTTTTATATTTCAATAAAATTTTAGAAAAGAATTCAATTAGGTATTTAAAAAGAAATATTATTAAAAAATTCATCACAAGAATTCAATTATTTTCAAAAGTAATAACATTTTTAGCAGAAATTCAATTCTGGTCAAAAGTTTGAAAAAATCGTCAAAATTTCAATTATCTTTATAAATATTAAAATATTTCTCCAAAATTCAATTATTTTAAAAAATTCTAATGAAATTCTTTTTAAAAAATTCAATTTTTTTTCAAAAATTCTCCTCCGTTCAATAATTTTCAATATCTACTATTTTTAATAAAATTTTCCACATAAGAAATGAATTATTTTAAAAAATTTTTGATAAAATTCTAAGCAAACCTTTTATTATTTTTATATGTAACAAATATTTCACAGCTATTCAATTATTTAAAAATTTCTTTGCAATAATTCCATTATTTTCAAAAATATTTAATTTATTTTTACAAAGATTCAATTATTTTTATTAAATGTGTAATACAATTTTTTACAGGAATTCAATGATTATTTTCATAAATAATAAAAGTCATTGCAGAATTTCAATTATTTTTGATACAATTTTAATCGAATTCCTCGAAAAATGTAATTACATTTTATATTCTTAAAAATTTTATTAAAATTCGTCAAAAGAATTCAATCATTTAAAAATTTGTTTATAAAATTCTTTATGAAAATTCAATTTTGAGAAACATTCAATGATTTAATAAAATATTTATTTTTGTATTAAAATAATTAGGTATTTAAAAAAAAATATTATATTAAAAAATTCGTCTCAAGAATTCAATTATTTTCAAAAGTAATAAAATTCTTCGTGGAAATTCAATTATGATCAAAAGTTAAAAAAAAATATTGCCAAAATTTCAATTATTTTTATAAATATTAGAATTTTTCTTCAAAATTCAATTATTTTCAAAAATTGTAATAATAATCTTGACAATATTTCAATTATTTTCAAAAATTTTAATAAAATTCTTAGCAAAATTTCAATTATTTTCAAAAACTTTTCTTAATTCAATCAAATTTTTTACAGAGATTCAATTGTTATTTTCAATACAATTTTAATCTAATTTCTCGAAAAATGAAATTATTCTTAAAAATTTTATTGAAATTCTTCAAAAGAGAGTTCAATTTTAAAAAAACATTCAATTCTTCAATAAATTATTTTTTTATTTAAATAATTGAATTGTCGTAGAATTTTCTAATAATAATTGATTCAAATATGAATTTCAGTTAAGACTTTAGATAATAATTGAGTTTTGAAAAGGTTTCAAATTGTAATCTTTGAATGTTTGAATTTTTCATACTTTTAACTTAAAATTGTGTAGATTTAATTTTTTTTAAGTTATTTGAAGTTTTTATTTTCTAATATATATATTTGATTGAAGAATTTCCGAATAATCGATGAAATTTTGTAAAATTGAATTGAAAACAAAAGGATTTGAAAATGTTCAAAGCAATGTTTCAAAAATTATTAATAATCGATTTTTTTATGTTTTATAACAATTTTTTATAAGTTGTTTAATTTCAAAAAGGTTTGAATTAAAAATTTTCTTTTTTAATTTATTTTTACATTCAAAGATAAATTTTTAATCTCAGGGCATTCTCTATAATTTGTTTTTTACAATTAACAACTCCAATTTGAAATATTTTTATTTTGCCTCTCGCACTTTGAATTCTCTCTAATGAACGCTTTTTTGTTATTTATTCAGCAAAAAGTGGTGTATTTATTACGATATTCGTGAATCAAATTTGAATGGAGGTTTTAAAAATAATAATTTTCATTCATTTCATTCTATTTCTGTCTTGATTTAGATTGCGTCTTTAATTAAAAATTATACACTCCTCTATCGTGAACTAATTAACAATTGAAATGACAACGCGTAAGCAAATAATAATTCACAACGAATCGTGGAGAGCTTAATTAATTATTAATATCGAATATATGAAATTTTAAATAAGTCATAAATTATTTTAATACTATTATTTGCATAATATGCTCTTAATGCTCGAAATAAATATTTAATTTTAATACTGTTATTTTCTACTTATAAATGTATAAATATTAATTTTATTTCTTTATTCGATTATTTTTACTATTCAATTATTCGTTTATTTTTTTATTTAATTATTCATTTATTAAATTATTTACATTATTCGTTAGAATAATAATTAAATTAATGTATTAAACTATTAAAATTAATTAATGTTTAAATTCTTAAATTAATGTATTAGAACATTTTCCTCAGTGTTTAATCATTTTTACAGTGAATCAGAATGTTCTTTAGGGTCGCAGGGAAAAAGTCAAAGTTCTGTCTGGAAATCAGGGAAAAAAAAAGTTAAATTTTTGTGGCACGAAAATTTTTTTTATTATAGAGAGAAAAAGAGGGGGGGGGGGTATTTTTTCTCTAATATACCTTCTTAGAGGCCTCAATTTACTTCGAAACATTCTCAGAT
The DNA here is from genome assembly GCF_015476425.1 of Leptopilina heterotoma. Classification (NCBI taxonomy): domain Eukaryota; kingdom Metazoa; phylum Arthropoda; class Insecta; order Hymenoptera; family Figitidae; genus Leptopilina; species Leptopilina heterotoma. Next base: position 1,111,929 of record NW_025111150.1, read on the forward strand.
GTGGCACTTTACTAACAAGTTCCATGAAGCAAGTGAATCTTTATCGAGTGGCCCAGCTGTTCTCCACAGCTGGTACAAAAAGCTTCCTCGACTTGCAACACACTGCCGTGATTTTCAAGGGGAAACTGTCTGCTTTGTCGTTGGCAAATTACCCACCTTCAGGACCCGAGAAATTCCCAAGAGGAATCTAGCGAAAGACAAGTGTCAAAAAACTCCTTTTTTTCTTCTATATATATAAACAATTCCGATTCTTTGCATTTTCTTCTTCGTTTCTCTCTTTCTCTTTCTTTCTCTTTTTCTCATTCTCTTATTTTCACATTTTTGAGAAACTATTTTTCGAGCAAAAGCAAAATTTTATTCTATTCAAACAAACGTATATTTCAATGTAAAGGTGAGAGTTGTGAATAAAATATACATATACCTAGGAAAAACAGGAATTCGGTAAAGAACTCACGTCAGAGGGAATCTGATTCGTTTATTTACGAATATATATCTCAATAGACATAAAAGCCGAAAATACGCTTGGAAGCGTATTTCCTTTATGATAGAAGTTTCGCTTGCGCTGCCTCTTAGGGATAAAGAGTTAAAGTTTTTAGTACAATAAAACCCGTAGCTTCTTGCGGTTTTAGTGCTTTTTCACTTTGAATCGAGTCACAAATAGATGTTCACTCTTTAGTTTCACAGCTCGAAAAACATCAAATTATTTTTAAATACGAATAACTGGTGTGAATTCAAATTTTCATTAAAAATGTTTACCTTTTTTTTCTTATAGGTATACTACTATAGTAAATTCAATTCTAAATGTTTGAAAAATTTATGAATTTTCTAAATTTAATAACACTAAACTAAATTCTAAATTCATTCAAAAATACGATTATATTTAAAAAAAAAATTTAAGAATAGAAAAAAATAGCAGAATAGACGAAAATTCTTTAAAGTAGGTACACAATTTATTTAAATTAAATTTGACAAATTTTATTATTTATGAAAATCAACTAATTCAATTATTGTTCAATTAAATTTTTTCAAAAAGAAATTAATTGTACAGAATCGTTAGTTAAAACTACGAAAAATAATAATTGAATTCTACGAGAATTCAATTATTTAAATACAAAAATAAATAATAATACAATAATATTGAATGTTTCTTAAAATTTAATTTTTACGAATACGGAGAAAAAGGAATTGTCAAATCTACCAGCGGATTGTTAATATAGAACTAGCAATTCTAATTTGTTGTTGAAACAGTTTTTTGGTTCTCCTAACAACTCGAAATTGTTGTTATAACAATTAATTTGTTTAGAGAACAAAAAAAAATGTTGCACCAACAAACCTGATTTGCTAATTCTATATTAACAATCCGCTAGTAGATTTAACAATTCCTTTTTCTCCGTGAAGAATTGTATTAACAACTTTTTGCAATATTTAATTTCTTTAGTGGAATTTTAATTAAAATTTTAATAAAATTTATTAAATTAAAGAATTTTATAACAATTTTTTAAAATAATTGAAAACTTTTTGGAAGAATATTATTAAAATTTTTAAAAATAATTGAATTCCTAAGAAGAATTTAAATTATAATTTATGAAAATAAATGAATTTAAATTCATGCGAAGAATTTTATTAAATTTTATTTAAATAATTGAAATTTTGCCAAGAATTTTATTTAAGTTTTGGAATATAATTTAATTCTTGAAAAGAATTTCGCTATCTATTAATAAAAATAATTTAATTCTTTACGAGAATTTTCAAAAAAAATTTGAAAATAATTAAATTTCTGCAAAGTTTTTTTTATTATTTTTCAAAAGAATTGAAATCTTGTGATGAATTTTGATATTTATCAAAATAATTGAATTTTGAAAAAGAATCTTATTAAAATTCCTTAGAATTGATTTTGTGGGGAGAATTTTGTTGTTTATCCAGCTAATTGGATTCTTTTCCAGAATTACTTAAAAAAATTTTGAAAATAATAGATTTTCTGCGACGAATTAAATGTTATTTATGAAAATATTTGAATTTTCTTATATTATTGAATAAATGAATGTTTCTTAAAATTGAATTCTTTCTTTGAATAAAATTTTCAGGAATAATGCAATTTTTAAGGAATTTATTTTAAATTGTATTAAAAATATCTGAAATTATGCGATGAAAATAATTGAATGTTTTCGTAGAATTGTATCAAAAATTTTTTTCAATAATTTAATCTTTTAATAAATTTTATGAAAATATTATAGTATATTGAAAATTATTGAGTTGCGAAAAACTTTTGAAAATAATAATTGAAATTTTGCAAAGAATTGTATTAAAATATTTAAAAAAAAATTGAATTTTTTGGCGAGAGAAATTTTGCTATTTGTAAAGATAAATTGAATTCTTGACGAGTTATTCGTTAAAATTTTTGAAAATAATTGAATTTCTTTGAAGAAATTTATTACTTTTGAAAATAATTGAATTCCTATGATGAATATTGTTATTTATGAGAAAAATTGAATTTCGCAAAGAATTTTATTCAAATTTTTGAAAATAATTGAATTTTTGGCGAAAAATGTTGCTACCTGTAAAGATAATTAAATTCTTGGGAAGATATTCGTTACAATTTTTGAGAATAATTGAATTTCTTTGAAGAATTTTATTACTTTTGATAATAATTGAATTCTTGTGATGAATATTGTTATTTATAAAAATAATTGAATTTTGTAAAGAATTTTATTAAAATTCCTAAAAATAATTGAATTTTTGTGAAGAATTTTCTTATTTACCCAGATAATTGCGTTAAAACTTTTGAAATAATTAAATAATATTAAAAAATTCATTCTTGTCAGAAATAAAATTTTTTTTAAGTATTCGTATTAGAATTAGCGGTAGTTTGTGTTTGATAGTTTATATGAGGCAAACAAAAAAGATACTAAAAATTCAGAATTTTCTTATGAATTTTAAGAATTTAATTTTTTCCCGTACTTTTAATAAAAATCCTTGACTTTTCTCTGATTTCCCTGACTTGTGGCAACCCCGCTGTTCTAAAATTTTTGCGGATAACTTCGAGATCTCTATCGGACTTGCAATTTTGATACCTTTCTTGAGGAATTTCCTGACAAAAGTTATATCCAAGGGCGGACACTTTGCCTCTTCTACAGATAGGATTGAATCGCGATCCACAGAGTTGAGCCAATGCTTGGGAGAGTGGGTTTTATGCGAAAACTTTTTCAAAGACAGGATATAAGCCCCCGACACCTACTTGCGAAACTGGGACGAAATGATATCGATGGACTTTTGGCTCTGATCCAAAAAAAAAAAAATGTGGACTTTTTCTCCACACATCAGGAATTTTCTTTTTTTTAATCCACATGGTGGAATTTTTTTTTTTCGCGTGTCGGTAAGTTCTCCCTGTTTTTTTGTTTTTTTTTTTTTGGCGGGGGCGAAATGTTTGAGAGATATTGTAAAGTTTATAATGTGATCGCGTGAGCTTTTGCTCTTTTTGCTTTGTAGTTGTGCACTTCTGAATCCACTCTTGTCGAAAGGTTGGTTGTTGGTTGAGGGGGAGAGAGAAAGGAACGAAAAAGTTTGCTTCCCGGTTCTTTTTTTTTTGCCCTTGTACAGCATATAACGCTATCAGATATATATGTATAAGAACGTGTAACGCGCTTTTCCCAACCGTTACGAGCAATAACCTAACAAAACGAAGCGCAATAAAAACGGCAGATAGGAACTTGGTTACGGCGGAATGAATCACAAAACTGCAGGGACCGAGGGAAAGTGAGTGAGAGAGAGGGACAGAGGAGTGAGAAGGACCAGATCTAAATCTACAGCAAACCGCTTTAACACCGCCGACATCACGCCACGTCCAGAATTAATGGATAATCCTTGCTGAAATTCAGTTGCACGCGACACATACAGTCCCTGCAAAATTCAACCGCGCGTACAAGGGAATCTTTTATAATATGTACTGGAATTAGCCGAGAGTCCTCTGGGAGAATATAAATACTTTTCTCATTTGTGGATGAGGAAAGAAAATCTCAATTCGTAGTTTTAGACTTTGAGATATTTTGTATACAATGTAAAAAATTAATTTTTATTTTTAGTCCTCTCTGTTGATTAAAATATTTTTGATTGAATCTTATCCTTGAGAGTAGTATTTTAAGTTCTAAAATTGACCTAATCTAGTTTTAAGCATAAAAAAAATCCTCTTCTACAATCCTTTTGAATTTTATTTTTAAATTAATAATATTATCTCTTAATTTGAATCAGTCAAAAATCATGCGGTTTTAACTGACAGTCAGTGTCTGACTTTTTGCTTCTAAATTAAATATTTTTAACTGATTCATATTGAGAGAGGACTCTTCATCGGAGTGTTATTCTGGAAATTCCAATATTGAACAGTAAATTTTATTTTTACGTGGATGAAGTTCACAAAAAAACATTTTTTACACAGAAAATTACAATAATTTACGTTTACAAATTTGTTTTTTTTATCTTGTTAATCAAGAAACATTCTAAAAATTTTGTCAAGACAAAAATTGAAATAAAAAATTATATTTTCTTATAAATCGTTGATTATGAACGTTGTAAACTTCACCAACAATAAATTTTACTATTTTTAGAGGAAATTTTACTTTTTATTTCCAAGTAACTTTTACTCTTAATTTTTACTGAAACTTAATTTGGATATAGAACAATTTTTGCAATATTAAGATAAAAACAATTAAATTAAGAATTACTTAACAGAAATTATTATTTGTTTTCATTTTTTATTTTTCTGATTATAAATTTAAAATAAAAGATTTTCTTTTCTATTTGTTTCAGGTGAGTTACACAACATTACGTTTCCTGACAAGTTTATTTCGTGAGTAAATATATATTATTAGATAAAGTCTGTAATTTGATTGAGAAAAGGACGCGAAAAGTTCGTGAATTGTACGATATAATTTGAGAAATTTTAGAGAAATTACAAATGATAGCAGAAATTCAATAATTTTTAAACGTAATAAAATTCTTCGCAAAAATTCAATTATGATTAAAATTTCTTAAAAATTCTCGTGAAAATTTCAATTATTTTTAGAAATAATAAAATTCTTCTCTAAAGTTCAATTATTTTCATAAATGTCAAAAAAAAATTCTTGTCCTAATTTCAATTATTTTCAAAAATAAAATGCATTTTTATAATTTCAATGATTTTCAATATCTACTATTTTTAAAAATTTCCCAAAAAGAATTCAATTATTTAAAAAAGATTTCAATAAAATTGTATGCAGGTATTAATTTATTTTCATAAATAATAAAAATTTCACAGCAATTCAATTATTTTCATAAATAATAAAATTTTTACAGGGATTCAATTATTTTCGTCAATAATAAAATGCCTTTTAGAAATTTAATTATTTTCATATATAATAAAATTCATTGCAGAATTTCAATTATTTTTAATATGCAATTTTAATCAAATTCCTTGATAAACACAGGAAATGAAAAGTGTTGTTTTAACCTGAATTCGGGTGAAAATAACACGCAACAAATTTTACCCTACGAGGGTAAAATTTGTTGCGTGTTATTTTCACCCGAATTCAGGTTAAAACAACACTTTTCATTTTCTGTGAATGTACCTAATTATTTTTCAAAATTTTGTTAAAATTCGTCGAGAGAATTCACTTATTTAAAAATTTATTTGATAAAATTCTTTACGAGCATTGAATTTTAAGAAACATTCAATCAGTAAATTATTTATTTTTGTATTTAAGTAATTGAATTCGAGTTGAATTTTTTAATAAAAATTGATTTTAAAATGAATTTTGGTTTAAAATTTACATAAGGGAAATGCTTGCAGGTTTGTCCCACTTGCATTATTTTTTTTTGTAGAAATGACATAATTAAAAACGTGACTGATATTGTTGTCAAATCATTAGTTATTACTTTTTATGATCTTTTGGAGCAAAAAGAAGCAATAAAAATGTTATTGTTAAACAAATTCTGAAATTGACTTGTGGAAAAATTGAAAAATTAAAAATGTGACTGTTTCATGTGCTTACAAATGAAATATTTTTATGAATAATTTAAGTTAAAAATTTTTTCTGAGTAGCTTTTTTAATCAATTTTGATAATCCCAAAGGAATTTTAAAAATATCATGAATTAATATTTTTTTTCATCGATTTGAAAATTGAGTTCAAAATTGCAGGTTAACTCACTTTACGGCTTGCAGGTCCGAAATGCGAATCCGCAATGACAATTTGGAGTTTTACACAATTTCTGAAATTTCATTTTTTTCACATATCTTGCTTTTCGTTTGATTTTCAATTGAAAAAAAAAATTTTATTTTTCGAAAATATTTTTTATTTAAAAAAAATTTTATTTATTAATAAATTGTTTAAAAAATTTAAATTGAAATTATTATGTTCAGAAGCATTAAATTTAAGTGAAATTTTATAAATTTATTGGATATAAATTATTCATATAAATTATTATTTTTCTTTTTAATGAGTTATGCGAGAAAAAAAGATTATATAAAAATTTCCCAGGAATTCAATTATTTACAAATTCTACATAAATTTTTTCGCAATAATTCAATTATTTTCATGATTAATAACAGTTTTACAGAGATTCAATTATTTTTTACAAATAATGAAACTCATCGCAGAATTTCAATTATTTTTAATACAATTTTAATCGAATTTCTCGAAATATTTAATTATTCTTAAAAATTCTATTAAAATTCGTCGAATAAATTTGTTGATAAAATTCTTTATGAGAATTTAAATTCAAGAAACATTCAATTATTCAATAAATTATTTATTTTTGTAATAAAATAATTGAATTCCAGTATAATTTTCGAATAAAAGTTGATTTAAAAATTAATTTTAGTTAAAATTTTAGATAATAATTGAATATTAAAAGCAATATAGAGGGAATTTTTAGAAACAATTGAATTTTGAAATTAATTTTTTTGAAAAAGTTCAAGATTGAATTTTTTATATTATTTAAAGTTTTTATTTTTTTAATTTATATTTAATTGTCCGTAAATGGTTTGTAATTTTTCATTTTTGGTCAGTAAAGTCCGTATTTTTAAATACTTTCACTGGTTCGAGCGCTGCTATTGTTTTTATATGAAATGAAGTTAATTATTGGACAAATATTCCAAAAAGTACAGCATGTGCATTTTAAATTTTTTCGTGCACAGAAAGAAATTTGGTTTTTATACACTTAGAGTCGACGCTAATTTTTAAAGACGTAATTTTAAAGAGTACAATGAGTCTAAAATGCATCTAAGGCCGTCTTAAAATTGTAGATTTTTTAAATTCTAGATTTCTGAAGAAAGCTTTTTCTGATTCCAATAAAACTTTGTTTTTCTTTTTGTTTTTTTGGGGGTTTTGAATCTGAACAGTAATTTTAAGAAGACATGGTAGAAAAGAGAGTAGTATTTGTATAAAAAAAGACAGGTATAAAAGAATTGTTTTTTTGTTTTTCCCCCCTTGTCCCTTGTGGAATTGTGCGGTTGAAATTTGTATCCGAACAAAATGCAGCAGCAACTATCGCATGGTTGAGTAAATGAAGAGAGCACTTGATAATCCAGCCGCATAGAGTAGCTTCTCACCGCTAAGGCACGTCCACCCGAAAACTAGAGTGAATGTATCCTCTGTCGAAACTGAACTGCACCCCAACAATAATTGGCATGATCGTAGTTGGAGAAACTTCATGGATCCATCTATCGCGGGAAGCCTAATCAAATTAAAGTGGCAGCCATCAAACGCTACAGGTAATTACGTACACCGAATTCTCGACAAGTTTAAACTCACCTCTCTGTGTAACACTTTGCAACGCTAACACACACCCGATGTTCCGAGTGCAGTTTACACTTGTGTCCCCCTCGCCTCCTCAACCATCTTTCTCGATCCACCTGCTATCTAACATCGATTACTTCACTCCACCTCCACCTCATCCTCCTCTTCACTCTTCTTTCAGGTGTCGTGCCATTACTCAGTTCTCTTAAAATGCTTTATGGAGTTCGATAGCCGATAGAAATTGTGCAGCTTACTTTCTTGAGTGTTCAATTTAGAAGAAAATTCCATTTTGATGGGATAAAGGTATATACGGAACTTTCCAAGAAGATAAAGTTTAGACGCATACTAATTTTGATTACTAAGTCTTAATCTAGTTGCTTGATTGCGCAATGCGCACACTCTGAATTCAAAGTCATTATTATCTCCGGATAGATGAAGCGATTTCAATGCGTGAGTCTTTACTGAAGACATTTCATTGAAAATGTCACAGTTTCTTGGACTATAACAATCAATCAGAGGATATACAGTCAGCTCTCTCTCTTACACACACACACACACAGTGTTGTGTGAAAATGTCTGTCTTGTCTGTTCTTATACGTTCATGTGCTGGTACTACAAACTGAAAACCATTAAAAGGAATGTCTCTCTTGAATTTATCGTGAAAGTTTCGTCAGTTGGAAATCGGAACAAAAGCGTTTTGTGGATACTATACCGCGAGAGTGGAAATCTCTAAAAACTTTATCACGGATAAATAAAGTTTTCTATATATGGTTTTAGATCTAAAACCATCGTAGGGTGTACTTGTACTTTTGTGCATTCAGACGTTAGCTGGGTATTATGTGATTTTTCTCTGTCGCCTTATACACATTTCTTCGTCTTTCTACTCTTCTAGTTTTCTATTTAAATGTAAAGTCCCGCATGATATGTTTGAACAATTTTTATTCAAATGCTTATGCGCGCTTTTAATAAATGTATCCAATATGATTTTGTTTCTTTTCACTTTACTATCGCTGAAGGAAACAATTGTTTTTTGCGATTTTTTATAGGGAATTTGTAACTGTTTGCCGAAAGTGAAATATAGATTCTGGAAAAAGGTATATATGAGATAAGTTGCCTTCAACGCGCATTACCAGCAACAATTCGAGCGCTAAAGCGCGCGGCTAACTTCTCACTGCCTTTTTTAAAATAAAATTAGAAATTTTAAAAATAATAGAATTTAAAAATTTTCTAATTTACATTTTTGTTAAAAATACTAAAAAAATTCAATTTTGGAGAATTTACAAATAAATTTGCAGACATTTAATTATTTAAACAAAAAAAAATAAATTCTTATAAAATTCAACTTTGTTCAAAATTTGAAAAGAAAATTCGTAAAAATCCCAATTATCTTTATAAATAAAAAAACTCTTCTCCAAAGTTCATTTATTTTCATAAATGTCAAAAAAAAATTCTTGTCCTAATTTCAATTATTTTCAAAAATAAAATGCATTTTTCTAATTTCAATGATTTTCAATATCTACTATATTTTAATAAAATTTCCTAAAAGAATTCAATTATTTAAAAAATTTTTTAATAACATTGTATTGCAAATATTTAATTATTTTCATAAATAATAAAAATTTCACAGAAATTCAATTATTATTTTTATAAAAAATAATTTTAAATTCTAGAAAATAATAATTGAATTAAAATGATGAAAATAATTCAATGATTTTCAATGTCTACTGTTTTAATAAGATTCCCCAAAAAGAATTAAATTATTAAAAAACATTTTAATAAAATTGTATGCAAATATTTAATTATTTTTATAAATAATAAAAATTTCACAGAAATTCAATTATTTTCATAAATAATAAATTTTAAATTCTAGAAAATAATAATTGAATTAAAATGATGAAAATAATTCAATGATTTTCAATGTCTACTGTTTTAATAAGATTCCCCAAAAAGAATTAAATTATTAAAAAAAACATTTTAATAAAATTGTATGCAAATATTTAATTATTTTTATAAATAATAAAAATTTCAAAAAAATTCAATTATTTTCATAAATAATAAAATTTTTTTAATGAATTCAATTATTATTTTCATAAAAAAAAATTTTTATTTCTAGAAAATAATAATTGAATTAAAATGATGAAAATAATTTTGATGAAGTTACAGTAAAAATATTCTTATAATACAAAATAATGATTTTATCTCTCGGTCATCTTTAATTATTAGAAAACATGAAGAAATCGATCACTCCGAGTCTTCGACTCGGAGCAATCGATGTCTTCATGTTTTATAACAAAATACTTTTATAAGTTGTTTAATTTAAAAAAGGTTTGAATTTGAAATTTTTAAAAGTCTTAATTCCGGTGGAAAATCCCGTTCCAAAAATAAGATTAAAAATAGAAATTATGCAAATATTTTTCTTTATTTTCTAAAACAAAATAATAATTTTGTTAAAAAAAATTGTGATTCACAAACAAAAATAATGCAAAATAAATAAATTTTCTATTTCTTAATCACAGTTGTTTAACAATTTTCTAATTTTGTTTAGAAGTAAAGAACAAAAATCTGCATAATTTCAATTTGACAAAACATAATATTTAACAAAATTTTATTCTTTTAATGTAAGGAAGTGTAAAAAATTCTGATGATTTCTATTTGTCATTACAATTTTGAATTGTTATGATGATAATAGAAATATTTTCAAAAATTTTCCTCAATTCAATAATTTTCAATATTTACTATTTTATTAAAATTTTTCAAAAGAATTCAATTATTTATAAAGATTTAAATAAAGTGTTACGCAAACATTTAATTATTTTCATAAATAATAAAAATTTCATAGGAATTCAATTATTATTTACATATTCTTTTATAAATTTCTTCGCAATAATTCAATTATTTCCATAAATAATAAATTTTTCTACAGAGATTAAATTATTTTCATGAATAATAAAAGTCATCATTTTTAATACAATTTTAAACGAAATTCTCGAAAACTGTAATTATTCTTGAAAGTTTTATTGAAATTTGTCGAAAAAATTCAATTATTTAAAAATTTGTTGATAAAATTCTTTACGAGAATTCAATTTTCAAAAACATTCATTTATTAAATAAATAAATTATTTTTGTGTTTAAATAATTGAATTCTCGTAGAATTTTCAAATAAAAATTGATTTAAAAATGAATTTAATTAAAAATTTTCGATAATAATTGAATATTAAATGAACATTATAGCATGAATTTTCAAAAATAATTGAATTTTAAAAAGGTTTTAAATTAAAATCTTTGAAAATTTGAATTTTTCATATTTTTAACAAACATTTCTGTAGAATTAATTTTTTTGAAAAAGTTTAATTGGATTTTTCGTTGTTCAATTATTTCAAGTTTTTATTTTCTAAATATTAAAATGAAGAATTTACAAATGATTGCAATTTCGTAAGAATGGTAAACATTGTAAATGGATTTGAAAATTTTCAAGGAAAGTTTGCAAAAAGTATTAAAATAGTTGATAATTAAATTCTTTCGAAGAATTTTAATAATATTTTTGAAAATAATTACATTTTTCGAAGAATTTACTTAAAATTGTATTAATAATAATTGGAATCTTGTGAAGAATTTTATTATTTAGGAGGATAATTGAATTCTTGCAACGAATTTTTATTACATTTTTTTTTAAATAATTGAAATCCTGTGAAGAATTTTATTATTTATGAAAATAATTGAATTCTTACCGCGAATTTTCTTAAATTTTTTTTTATAGAATTGAAATCCTGTAAAGAATTGAATTATTTTTGAAAAAAATCTTATGGAAATTTAAATCATTATAAGTTGTTGAATTTCATAATATGGTTTGAATTTGAAATTATTTTCTTAACTTTTTTTATAATTTTTCTTTTCAAATATTTTCAATTTTAAAATTAATGTATTGAAAATCATCGAATTGTTGCAAAGAATTTTATCAAAAAATTTGATGATAATAGAAATCCTTCAAAGAATTTTATTATTTAGGAAAATAACTGAATTCTCGCAAAGAATTTTGATTAAAATTTTTAAAAAATCCTAAATTCTTTTGAAGAATTTTCATGAATTTTTTTTTTTAAATAATGGAGTTTCTTTAATAATTTTAATTGAAAATTTTGAAAGCAATTCAATTTTATGAAGAATTTTATTAAAAGTGAATTGAAAATAATTGAATTCTTGCGAAGAATTTTATTATTTATCAAAATAGTGGAATTGTTTCGAAGAATTTATTAAAATTTTAGAAAATAATTGAAATTTATGGAAATATTTAAAAATAGTTGAATTCATGCGAGGAATTCAATTAAAATTGTTTTGAAAATTATTGAATTTTTGTAAAGATTTTACTATTTAAAAAAATAATTGATTTGTTTAGAAGGATTTATTAAAATTTTAGAAAATAATTGAATTCTTTCGTGAAATTAAAAAACAAAATTTGAAAATATGAACAGTAAAAATTAATTTTGTATTTAATAAGTGAATTTTTTAAATTTTGATTATGAAATTCTTGAAAAAATTTATATTTGAAAATAAAAAATTTTGTAATTTGCATAACAATAATAAAATATCACGTTCCGTGAGTAACATTAGTTAGTAATAATATAATATACAATCTATCTAAAGTTAACAAAAAACAAAAGCATGAACAAAAGAGAACTTCAGAGTGTGAGGGACAGAAAAAGTGAATCTCAAGATGTTTTTCATTCTCTAGTTCTTTATAATAATTAATTAATTCTAATTAACTTTTTTTTTGTAATAATTACGAGAAGTGAAAAATCCATCAACAAATGAAAACTCTGCAAAAACTATGAATTCCGTTAGTCGATTTAAGAACAAGCTGCAAGGTTTTACTGCACCTGAAAAAAATATTAAACGAATCACCTCTTTCCTGAAATTTTCAATTGTCTCACAAATACACAGCAACAAGTAAATATACACGGAGGAAAAATTGAAAAACAATTTGATCGGCCAGAATGGAAAACCAGTCGTATTTTAAAATTAGAGACCCATCCCCGATTGTATCGAGCGTTCTTTTTTTCTTTTTTTTTTTGCCCTCGATCATGATCAACTTCATTCTTGTTTCCATCGTGCGAATTTCAATCCTCGATTCGTTGCTACATCAGTTTGCGAGGTTTCGAACTCGATTTCATGTCTGGAGAGTTCGGGTAACCGGAAAACCGGTTATAGCCCGTTCGTAGGTGGTAGTTTGGAGGCAACCCTATTGGGAGTGTGTGTACACATAGAAAGGTGAACATGGGGAAAGGGAAAAGGATGAACGCACCTAGCGCGACTGAAATGGTTTGCTGGATTCGAGATTTGCATGGAGAAGAGGTGGTGGCGGCGGCACACGAGAGAGGGTGGAAAGGTCGTAGGTATAACAGTGTTGCCTGAAATATATCAGACTCGACACAATTCTAGGCGTGCTGCTGCTGCTGCTACTGCCCTCCACACCCTCTCACAACCCCTAGAAACGAAAGGGCAGAGAGTCAAATATTGGAGATCGAAATTGACTGTGACTGGACGCGTAAATTGCACTCGCGTCTCTTGCTATCGATACTTTCAGGACATTGCCTTCTGTTACCGAAAAAACATTCTGGTTATTTAGGTACATACATATTTTTCATTGGCTCACGTAAAAAAAGGCTGAGTTCATTTTCGAGTTGGTATTATTGACCGTGCTTCATCCCCAACTTTCAAGTGTAGTCGTATTTTTTTTTTTTTTTTTTACTTTAGAAACTTTTTTTATGACAAACTTTGGAGAGAGAAAAAAAATCTATTCTTTCGATTCCTTATTTCTTTTCGTATAATAATATATTTTTATTTTAACGTGTACTGTATTTTATTTTATTTTAAATAAAAAAGTAAACATTAAATTAACATTTAACAAACATTAAAATAACATTAAACATTCAAATAACTAAATCATGAAAAATGTCGATACAAATTATGACAAATGGTCATTAGAACAAGCCGATACTAAAAAATTTAAAAGCTCCTCAATTTTTCAATGAACTTAAATTTTTCTTTTCGATATTGAAGGTCTCAGTTCCACTTCAAAGCGTAAAAAAAACGTCAGAAATGTCGAAAACGTTGTTTATTTTATTCAGGGTTTAATTGACTAAAAAAAGTAGTTAAATTACAAAAAGAGGGTTGCTATAGGTCAGGGAAATCAAGAAATTCAAGGAAAAGTAAGAGAAAGTAGAATTAATAAAGGAAATCAGGGAAAAGTGAGAGATTTTTATTAAAGTACTGGAAAAAATTGAATTTTGGAAAAGTTACAAATGATTGCAGAAATTCAATTATTTTCAAAACTAATAAAATTCTTCGCAGAAATTCAATTATGTTGCAAAATTTAACAAAAATTCTTGTCAAAATTTCAATTATCTTTAAAAATAATAAAATTCTTCTTAAAAATTAAATTATTTTCAAAAATTTTGCTCAATTCAATAATTTTTAATATTTACTATTTTTTATAAAATTTTTCCAAAGAATTCAATTATTTATAAAGATTTTAATAAAGTGTTACACAAACATTTAATTATTTTCATAAATAATAAAAATTTCATAGGAATTCAAGTATTTACAAATTTTTCCTTAATTTCTTGGCAATAATTCAATAATTTGCATAAGTAATAATTTTTTTTCACAGAGATTCAATTATTTTCATGAATAATAAAAGTCATCACAGAATTATTTTTGTAAATAATAAAACTTATTGCAGAATTTCAATTATTTAATTATTAACTTTATAAATAATTGAAATTCTTCGCAGAAATTCAATTACTTTCATAAAATTTTAATAAAATTTTTGGTAAATTTTTAATTATTTGCAAAAATTTTAATAATGGCAAAATTTCAATTATTTTCAAAATTTTTAATAAAATTTTTGTCAAAATTCGAATTATTTTAAAAAATGTTTCTTAATTTAATTATTTTTTTAATATCTATTGTTTATTATTTTAATAAAATTTTCCAAATTAATTAATTTATTTACAAATTTTTTCGAAATAATACAATTATTTTCATAAATAATAAAACTTAATGCAGAATTTTAATTATTATTAATACAATTTTAATCAAATTCTTTGGAAAATGTAATTACATTTTATATTCTTAAAAATTTTATTAAAATTCATCGAAAGAATTTATTTCTTTTAAAAATCTATTGCTAAAATTCTTTATGAGAATTCAATTTTAAGAAACATTCAATTTTTGAATAAATTATTTATTTTTGAATTAAAATAATTCAATTCTCGTTGAATTTTGTAATAAAAATTGATTTAAAACTGAATTACAGTAAAATTTTTAGATAATAATTGAATATTAAAAGTATTATAGCACGAATTTATAAAAATAATTAAAAATAATTGAGTTTTAAAAAGGTTTTATTTAAATTAAAATCTTTAAAAATTTAAATTTTTTCATACGTATAACGTTTTAACTAACGATACTGTGTAATTAATTTTTTTGAAAAAGTTTAATTGAATTTTTTTAAAAAAATATTTCCAGTTTTTATTTTCTAAATATTTAATTGAAGAATTTGCAAATAAATCGAAATTTCGTAAAATAGAATTGTAAACAAATGGATTTGAAAGTTCTCAAAGGATTTTTGCAAAAAGTATTGAAAATAATTGATAATTAAATTCTTTCCAAGAATTTTAATATTTTTGAAAATAATTACATTTTTTGAAGAATTTACTTGAAATTGTATTAAAAATAATTGAAATCCTATGAAAAATTTTATTATTTTTTAAAAATAATTGAATTCTTAGAACGAATTTTATTAAATTTTTTTAAATAATTGAAATCCTGTGAAGAATTTTATTATTTATGAAAATAATTGAATTTTTTCAACGAATTTTAACATATTTTTTTAAAAAAAAAATATTTTTTCTTTTTAAATTGAATTCTTTTGAGAAATTTTGTTATAATAGTAGATTTTGAAAATATTTGAATTGCAGAGAAGAATTTCATTATTAGTGAAATATAATTGCATACTTGCAAAAAAATTTTGAAAATAATTACATTTTCGAAGAATTTATTTAAAATTGTATTAAAAATAATTGAAATCCTATGAAAAATTTTATTAAGTATTTCTAAAAATAATTGAATTTTTACAACGAATTTTGTTACATTTTTTTTAAATAATTGAATTTATGTGGAAAATTTTATTACTTGTAAAAATAATTGAATTCTTGCAAAGGATTTTATTAAAATTTTTGTAAATAATTTAATTTTGTATTTGAAAAATTTTGTGGAAATTTAAATTATTATAAAACAGGACAAAAAACAATTACTCGAAACTTTTTCGAAAATTTTTTTTTTTTTTTTGAAAAATTTTTATGTAAATTTAAATTATTATAAAACATGAAGATATTCTTATAAGTTGTTGAGTTTTATGAAGGTTTGATTTTGAAATATTTTGAAAATCGTAATTCCTATGGAATAATAATAATGGTTCAATATTTATTTAAAAAAGAATTTATTGATGTTTTCGAATAATGTTACAATTAAAAACATTACCAAGTTGAAGTCCACAACGTTGATCAACGAAAAAAAATTGTTCACTTAGTAAATTAATTAAAAATGACACATAAATATTGACACAAAAATATTTAGAAAAAAAATTGATGTTTATATTTTGATAATAATTATTTTACAATTAAAAATTAAATTAAAAATAATATACTTGAATGCATTAAATAAATTTTTTTCGTTGATAAACGTTGTGGACTTCAACTTCGTAAAAAATTCGTAAATAAATAGAATAGAACAGTTTTTTGAGTATCTAATCATTTTTCGAGTGAATCAGAGTATTCTTTAGGGTTAGTGAAAAAGTCAAAATCAGGGAAAAGTCAGGAAAATAGAAAATTAATTTTTTCTGTCAATCTTGAAGAACAATTGCAACAATAACATTCTTAGTTCTTGTAACTACTGTTTGGTAGTTTCACTTGATAACTATTAAATTCAGTTGATGACTATTGAGAATGTTGAGACTAGGAATTATTGAGAGTAGTTGAAAAATAGTAAAATCTACTAAAAATGATTTTTAGTCTATTAACAAAAAGTAAAAAATCGAGAACAATAAATTAGATTCTTCCAAACTGATACCACACTAATATCTGTTTATAGTTGGAAGACACAATAATCTCGAGTATTAAATTCCATTAATGTAAATTCCCTTCCTAAATCACACTTAATTGTAAATTCGTCGACAACAAGGAAACTAAGTAAGTTAATTTTCCCCCTTTCGCAGTGAAGAGAAACTCGCGACTCCGCCGTCTTCCTGTTTCGCCACTTCAATACACTCATTATCACATATGAAACTGAACTTATACCACTAAAAGAGATAATGTCGAGTTTGAGGTTGCCAAAGGATAAAGGAGGAGACGACGATCTGGTTAGTGGGGTTCGCCTACCCTCCGGTAAGTTTCCGGTGACAAGACTCTGCAATTATACTATAGCAGTTTCATGGTGAATGGGGAAGGAATCAAGAGTGCACGGGGAAGTGACATGGGGTCGGAAGAAGGACGAAAGGACTCACCCAAGGTTCAGAAAGTGAGAGAGAGAGAGAGAGCACTCTCTCTACTCAACAATACCAACTTGAGAGATAATCACAGAACTTCCACAACCCGAGTCCTCTGTCTTTTCAGTTTATAAACCAAAATTTCCTTCTCCAATAATTAGGGAAAAATTCCAAAACACTATAGCAAAACAATAACAAAATAGTAGCGAAGGAGCAAAAACATTGCTATCAAAAGTAGCAAAACAATTGAAAAAATTAAAATTTAAAATAGAACATTTGATGTATTATGATTAGAATCTAATAATGAGGTTTGTTGCAATTTTTTTTTCCAAAATGCGTACTTCATTCGAGCTTTGCAAAAAAGTGCAACAAATTTATTAGATTTATTATTATGTTAAAATAATATTAAAATATAAAACTTGTAGAATTTTCATGGAATCTTCACGGAAATTCCATTTCGAATTTCCAGGGGGTCCTTCCATGGAATTTTTCGACGTGGGAGCTAAAAAGTAGTACTCTACTAATTCTAAAAGTAGTTTCTTGAAAACTTTCATTCAGCAAACTAAATCTTCATATAACAAAAATACAAAAATAAAGCACAAATTGGCTAATCTTGTCACAACTTCTCATTAGTTTGCCAAAGTTTAGAATACAGTTTCCGCTCTTGTTAACCCGAGCAGAGAACTCTAGTGGTGATAATGTTACAAAGATCCTTTGTATATGCCTCTACTTTGAATACCACTGACTAACAACTACTATCCACTTGTTAGAAAAGGCATCAACTTATATACACACACATAATGGCCGCTTATAATAATGAATCTCATATTTCATTGTACTAATAGCACCCGCACATATTTCCATGGCGAATTGAAACTCTCTCCCCATGTATATATATATATATGTACGGCTAGGTTTTATAGTTGTGCCATTTTACCGGAATCGACTAGAGAGCAACGCTGACCTCATTTTCACAATGACTTTAGCAAAATGGGATCCATTCGCATGTAGCAATTTCACCTACATAATGCATTGACAATTGATGCATCGATACACAAAACCGAACATAAAATTGTAAAGCTATTGTTAACAACACAATAAACAAAGTGATTATCGGATTATAATTAATAATAATGATAGATATGTCAATTACAATAAATCAATTCCCGTGAATCTAATTCGACTTTTGTCTATATACAAAGCCCACATGCGCGATGATGATTATGATGATGAAGTTCTGCGGACAATATTGAAGAACGATGGAATAAATTTTTTTAATTTTTCGTTATTTTTCGTTATTTTTATTTATTTTATTGCTTTACTGCTGTTTCACAGGAGTAAGAAGTTTATTAACTAACAGTTATTTTTTTTTAGTTTAACAAATTAAGAGAAAATGACTTCACACTCAATGATTAATTTTAAAAAAGTAACAAAGAGTAGCTTTCAAACCAAAAGAAGTAGTAAAAAAAAAGGTAACAAAAAATTAAACTTGACAAAAAAACTCGGTTTAGACACTTCATTCATCAAAGAATTTAAATATTTATAAAAATAATTTTATTCTTGCGAAGAAATTTATAAAAAAATTTAAATCATTGATTTCTTTCGATAATTTTATGCAAATTCTAATTTAAATATGTAATTGAATTCCTGAGAAATTTGTATTATTCATCAAAATAATTGAATTCTCACAAAGATTTTTACAAAAACTTTTTTTAAATAATTGAATTCTGTTTAGAATTTAAATTATTTAGAATTATTATTTTTTTATTTACATATGGAAAATCATTAAATTTCGAAAAGTTTTTAAAAATAATTAAATTTAAAAAAAAATTTTGACAATAATTGAATGTTTGTGTGGTAATTTATTAAATTTTTTTGAAAATAATTGAATTTCTTTGAAGAATTTAATTACTTTTGAAAATCATTGAATTCTTGTGATGAATATTGTTATTTATGAGAATAATTGAAATTTTGCAAAGAATTTGATTAAAATATTTGAAAATAATTGAATTTTTGGCGAAAAATTTTGTTATTTGTAAAGTGAATTGAATTCTTGACGAGTTATTTCGTTAAGATTTTTAAAAATAATTGAATTTCTTTGAAGAATTTTATTACTTTTGAAAATAATTGAATTCTTGTTATGAATATTGTTATTTATAAGAGTAATTCAATTTTACAAAGAATTCTATTAACATTTTTGACAATAATTGAATGTTTGTGTGGTATTTTACTGAATAATTTTGAAAATAATTGAATTCCTAAAAAGCATTTTATTATTTTTAAAAATAATTGAATTCTTGCGAACGATTTTATTAAAATTTCTTAAAATAATTGAATTTCCAAAAAGAAATTTATTACTTTTAAAAATAATTGAATTCTTGTGATGAATATTGTTGTTTATCAAAATAATTGCAATATGCAAAAAATATTTTTAAAATGCCTCAAAATAATTGAATTTTCGGGAATAATTTTTTAATAATAATAATAATAATAATAATTAATAATTAATAAATAATAATAATTAATAATTAATTAATAATAATAATAAATAATAATAATGATAATAATAATATTAATAATTAATTAATAATTTTTTTTAATAATTTTTTTTTATCGGTATAATTGAATTCTTTTGAAGAATTATTTATGTAAATAATTGAATTCTTAGGAAGAATTTCATTGAAATCTAAAAGAATAATTGAATTATTTTAACAAAAAAATTTAATTAAAATTGTATTTAAAATAATTGATTTCTTACGAACAATTTTATTAAAATATTTGAAAATAATTGAATTCGTGTGAAAAATTATAATATTTTTGTAAATAATTGAATTCTATTAGAGAATTTAAAAAAAAACATTTTTTAAATAATTGATTTTTTTGAGGAACTGAAATTAAATTGTTTTAAATAATTTTTTTTTTTAAATATAATAAACAGTATGAAAATTTTATTTTAAATTTAATTAAATTTTTGTGTGAAAATTTTATTTGTCAAAACAATTGAATTTTTCGATTAATGAAATAAAAATACTATTAAAAATAATTGAAATTCTTCGATGAGTTTTATTATTTATGAAAATAATTGAATTTTTGCTTAGAATTTTATCAAACATTTTTTTTTTGAAAAAATTGAATTTACATGAAAAATGTTTTTATTAGTAAATGTAATTGAATTATTGTGTAGAATTGTATAAAAATTTTGTTAAATAATTGATTTTTTTAAAAATGCTTTTCTGAATTAATTGAATTCCTGTGGAAATTATATTATTTATGAAAGTAATTGAATTTTGGATGAAGTTTATCAATTTTTTTTTAAATAATTGCATTTTTTGCGAAGTTTTATGAAAATACTAGATATTGAAAATAATTGAATTTCGAATATTTTTTGAAGGAAATTGAATCCGTTTCAAAGAATTTGATTTTAATTTTTAAGAATAGTTTTTTTAATAGCGAATTTAATGTAGTGGAAATTATCAAAAGGAAAACTGAATTAGTTACGGTTAGGATCCTAAAGAGAAAAACTACTAAAAAAAAGAAAGAAAGAAGATTATTTTGTTCTTAAAAAGTACCCATCTAGTGTTGAATAAACATTTTATAAGAAAAGTGTAGGTACCCATAATAATAAAAAGTAGGTTGTTATTTGAATTCACTCGAAAGAATTTCCCCCGCAACTAAAAACATGTTTCCTTGTGAAAGTGTAGAATCCGCCCAACTCAATTTTTCAATCGCTTTTCTGCAAATATCATTTGAGCAAACAAGACGTTTCGCTTTGCATTTCGATTTTGTGAAATGTTTATGTAGCAATATATGGCTGATATGTATTCAAAGATAGAGAAACGTTTCACTATACAAAAAACCATGTTACATAACACGATGTATATCGTACACATATTATATAGAATTTTTCCTTGTGGAAAAAAAAATTTTTTTCTTATAAAAAAAAGGGAAAAATTACCAATTCTACTTTATATGTGTATAACAGTCATGGTTTTTGGGGCCACCCACCATAAACTTTATACTACAGTTGGCAATTTTCTAAAGTAACTTGACCGATTTTCTGCTACTGCTATGGAAATTTTTCTCGCAAAAAACCTCGACGGTAATACCAACAGAAGAATCTTCTTCCCCCCCCCCCAGCACGTAAATAAACGCAAACTGCAGATCTTCTTTTGTCGTCAATGATACACAGAGCAAGATCCAACAAAAGGATCGCAATGGAAGATGACTTGACAAAGACAGTTCAAGCGGAAAGTGGGATACCACTACAGTGACAAGTGCGTTCAACTGTAACACTTGCAATCCGTCAATATCTCTTTATCTTCTCGTACGACAAAATGTTAGCGATATCTTTTTGCGGAGACATAAAAATTTGTGTGACAATTTTTGAAAATTTTAGCCAATTTTACATATTTCCTTATAAGCAGAACTATGAAGTTTCATCTACGAGATTAATATTTTTAGAGTTTTATTATGAACCGTCCTTATATTTAATTAAACAACGTTCGTTTTTGAATATTTAAATTAAATTTAAATTAAATTAAATTAAATTTAATTTAATTTAATTTAAATTTAAATTTTTAATTTTAGATAAAGTTTTAAATAATAATTGAATATAAGCAGCATTATAGGATGGATTTTTAGAAATAATTAAATTTTGAAAAAGTTGCAAATTTAATTATTTTACAAACTATTTATAAATTTCTCTGCAATAATTCAATTATTTTCATAAATAATAAAAATCATCGCAGAATTTTCATTATTTTTTATGCAATTTTAATCGAATATTACGAAAAATTTAATTATTCTTAAAATTTTAATGAAAATTCGTGAAAAGCATTGAATTATTTAAAAATTTGTTGATAAAATTATAGATGAAAATTCAATTTTAAGAATCATTCAATTATTCAATAAATGATATTTATTTTTAAATTAAAATAATTGAATTTTTCTAGAATTTTCTAATAAAAGTTGATTTAAAAATGAATTTTAGTTAAAATTTTAGTTAGTAATTGAATATTTAAAGATTTTTAGGATGAATTTAGAAACAATTGAATTTTGAAAAGGTTTACAAATTAAAATCTTTGAAAATTTGAATTTTTTTACACTTTTAACAAACGATTTTGTAGAATTAATTTTATTTCATAAAATTTTTCGGAGAAATTCATTTATTTTTATAAATAATAAAATTTTTACAGGTATTCAATTATTTAAAATACAATTTTTATTAGATTTTTTTGAAAAAAAGTTAATTATTTATAAAATTCTTCGCAGAAATTGAATTATGTTAAAAAATTTTTAAAAATTCGCGTCAAAATTTTAATTATCTTTAAAAAATAATAAAATTCTTCTCAAAAATTCAATTATTTTAAAGAATTTTCAATATTTACTATTTTAATAATATTTTTCAAATAAATTCAATTATTTACAAAGATTTTAATAAAATGCTACGCAAACATTTAATTATTTTCATTAATAATAAAATTTTCAGAGGAATTCAATTATTTACATATTTTTTTTTATAAATTTCTTCGCAATAATTCAATTATTTGCATAAATAATAAATTTTTCTACAGAGATTAAATTATTATTTTCATGAATAATAAAAGTCATCATAGAATTTCAATTCTCTTTAATAGAATTTTAATCGAATTTCTCGAAAAATGTAATTATTCTTGAAAATTTTATTAAAATTTGTCGAAAAAATTCTTTACGAGAATTCAATTTCCAAAAAAATTCATTTATTAAATAAATTAAAATCTTTGAAAATTTAAATTTTTTACACGTTTAACTAACGATTTTGTAGAATTAATTTTATTTCATAAAATTTTTTGGAGAAATTTATTCATCTTTATAAATAATAGAATTTTTGCAGGTATTCAATTATTTAAAATACAATTTTTATTAGATTTTTTCGAAAAAAAGTAAATTATTTACAAAATTTTTCGCTGGAATTCAATTAATTTCAATGCAATTTTAAGGAAATTTCTTGAGAGAATTCAATTATTTACAAAAATTTCTATAAAATTTTATATATAAGGATTCGAATGATTTTTAATTACATTTGAATTAAATTCGTTAAAAAAAAATTGTTAGAATTCAATTATTATCACAAATAATAAAAATGAAAGTGATTAAATTCTTGAGAAAAATTCTTCATAAGAATTTTATCACTTTCATAAATAATAAAATACTGTAGATAAATTTAATTATTTAAAATACAATTTTCTTTAAATTTTTTCGTCAAAAGTGAATTACTTTAAAGATTTCTTTGCGGGAATTTAATTATTTTCAATGCAATTTTAATTGAATTTTAATTGAAAAGGTTTAATTGAATTTCTTTTATATTATTTGATGTTTTAATTTTGTAATACGCATTTAATTGAAGAATTTAGGAATAATTGAAATATGAAATTGAATATTGTAAACAAATGAAAATAATAATTGAATTGAAATTATGAAAATAATTTTGAAGAAGTATAGTATTCTTATAATAGTTATAATATAAAATAATAATTTTATCAATTTGACAAATTTAATTATTATAAAACTTGAAAAAATTTAATTTATACTTTTAAGTATAAAATGTTCTCTTTATTTCACTCGGCCTGATTATATTTTTGTCATTAATTGGTCCGTAATTTTTCATTTTTGATCCGTAAAGTCCATATTTTTAAATACTTTCACTGGTTCAAAGGTTTCGTCAAAGGGGTAAAAAATATTAAATGTTTTTTTTTCTGATTTTAATTTTTTCCTGAACCCTACGAAAAAACATTTTTTTTCTTTGTCAAAATACTTTAAACAAAAAGAGAAAAAAGTTGTGGAATTCTCATTAAATATCAGGGACTTTCACGAAAAATTCGTGTCGTGCCCGTGCCGTGCCTTGGCACGACACGAAGTACGATTTGTAATTCGTGCCGTGCCAAGGCACGACACAAAGTTCGCTTGGTAATTCGTGCCGTGCCTAGGCACGACACGAAGTTTGCTTGGTAATTCGTGCCCGTGCCAAGGCACGACACGAATTACACTTACTAAATCGTGTCGTGCCTTAAATATTGCTTTTGAGATTCTACACAATATTCCATGCGTGCCTTTAAAACGTGCCTTGGCACAACACATTTCAAAAATTTTATTTGTGTCGTGCCTTGGCACGGCACGAATTACCAAACGTACTTTGTGTTGTGCCTAGGCACGGCACGAATTACCAAGCGTTATTCGTGTCGTGCCAAGGCACGGCACGAATTACAAAATGTTTTTCGTGTCGTGCCAAGGCACGGCACGGGCACGACACGAATTTTCGTTTTTTTTCGTGTCCGTGTCGGTCCCTGTTAAATATAAATTTTGTTTCATCGTTTTTTCATTAAAATCATTGCAGAAATTTTATTCAATGCAATATTGCTTTAGTAAATAATTCCACTTTGTAAATTTGGTTCATTAAAAGTCAATGGGTACAATTCGGCATAAATACAGACATCCAATCATATAAAATTTCATCTTCTGAAATTTTCAACATTTATCTAGAAACTAATGTTCGATAACACAAATGGAAACTATCACTGATCAAAGTGATAACCTCTAATTAAAGTGATCAATTCTTATTAATGGACCCTGTCAACTATGATTTGATTCTCCTAATTAATTGCAATTACAAAATTTATAACATTTGAGTAAATTAATAATAAAACAAAAAGAAGTAAAGTCAGAAAGTGAATTAATTATAATATCGGAAATGAGATATTTTTGTGGAAAATTTTCATAAACCCCCACCCTCCCCCACACTGAGAATATTAGATTCATCATGAATAAGTTTAAACGAGTGAAAACGTTGGTGGAGATTGAATTTACAGGTAGTTTAATTCCGTTTGTGTGAATATCTAATTTCCCATTAATTTTAAGTTGCATTGGAAGTGAGTTGCAAGATTGTTGAACTATTAGTTTGATGGTTATGAGTTATATGAATTTGAATTATCAAGAAAGAGGTAGAATAGAGGTAGATATTGAGGGCAGATATTAATTGAAATCGCTTTGGGTACGACTAGAGAGTGAGAGAGAGAGAGAGAGAGGAAACGAGTCTCATCGACAACTCGATTATCTTCGCGCCCGATTCCGCTTGGAGACACGTGTTAAGTGCCTGAGCAATGCGGTGAATTGGTAGAGGAGCCTCAAAATTGCACACATACATCTCAATGTAATTGTGTACAAATGTTTGCCATTCGTTTATAATTTATCAAACATTACTTTTCTCAATATTTCTTTGTTCGATTATTTTTCTAATCATTTTACTATTTTTCCAAAGAAATAAAGATTTTCGAAAATTTTAAATTCAAACCTTTTTCAAATTCAGCAAATTATAAGAATATTACTATAAAACAAAAAGATATCGATCACTCCGAGTCCGCGACTCGGACTGCTCGATTTCTTTGTTTTATATGACCGCACTCAGAGAAAAAGTTTATTTCACTGAACCAAACTGGCTTAATTAACCTATTTTATTTGTTACGATATAAAACAATTTTGTCGATTCAAATAAAAATTTGGTTCATTTTAATAAATACGTGATATCACAGTAAAACGTGAAGTGTTAAAATAACACCAGAATGGATTAAAATAATCTATTTTGGTGTTGTTTTTAACCCTAAATGAAATTTTACTCTAAATAAAACACCAAAGTCAACGATTTGTAAAAATTCAACGAATTTAGCTTGTCCAGGGAGAATAGTAAGTAGTTTGTTAAAAATGTAAAAAATTAAGAATTTCAATGATTTTAATATTTAATTTGAAACTTTCCCAAAATTCAATTATTTCTAAAAAATTCACGCTATACTGCTTTTAATATTCAATTAGGTATAATTATAATCTAAAATTTTAACTGAATTTAATTTAATTAAAATAATTTTCAATAGTAAATTCAAACAGAAATTTAATTATTTAAATACAAAAAATAAATAATTTTTTAATTCAATGTTTCTCAACTTTAAATTCTCATAAAAAATTTTATCAACAAATTTTTAAATAATTAAATTCTTTAGACTTTAGACTTTAAATAAAATTTTTCGCGGGAATACAATTATTTTAAATTTTATTTTTATTTGTAATTTTAATAATATTTCTTGAGAGAATTAAATTATTTTCAAAAATGTAAATAAAATTTTAATTACATTCGTCGAGAAAATTAGAAAAAAAATCAATTAAATTCTCATAAATAATGAAAAAGTTCACAGGTATTGAATTATTTAAAATACATACAATTTTTATTTAATTTTTTTTGGAAATAAATCAATTATTTAAAAGAATTTTTATAAAAGTTTTCGCGTGAATTCAATTATTTTCAATTTTATTTTTATTTGCAATTTTAATAATATTTCTTGAGAGAATTCAATTATTTTCAAAAATGTAAATAAAATTTTAATTACATTTATCGAGGAAATTGATAGAAATTCAATTATATTCTCATAAATAATGAAATTATTCACGGGAATTCAAATGTTTTCTTAAATAATAAAATAATTTAGATAAATTTAATTATTTTAAAATTTAAATATAATTTTATGAAAATTCTTCACCGAAACTCAATTATTTCCATAAATAGTAAAATTTTCACAGGAATTCAATTATTTCAAACACAATTTTCATTAAATTCATAAAAAATAATCAATTATTTAAAAGAATGTTCATAAAAGTTCTTGAAGAAATTTAAAAAAAAAAATTAATTCCACAGAATTGTTAGTTAAAAATATGAAAATTTCAAATTTTCAAAGATTTTAATCTGAAACATTTTCAAAATTCAATTATTTCTTTAAATTTACACTCTAATACTTTTAATATTCAATTATAATCTAAAATTTTAACTGAAATCCATTTTTGAAACAATTTTTATAACAAAATTTTACTAGAATTCAATTATTTAAATACAAAAAACAATTTATTAAATAATTGCATGTTTCTTAAAATTGAATTCTCATAAAGAATTGTATCAATAAATTTTCAAGTAATTGAATTCTTTTGACGAATTTGAATAAAATTTTTAAAAATAATTACATTTTTCGAGGATTTCTATTAAAATTGTATTAAAAATAATTGAAATCCTGTGAAGAATTTTATTATTTACGAAAATAATTGAATTCTTGCAACGAATTTTATTAAATTTTTTTTAAATAATTGAAACTCTATCAAGAATTTTATTATTTAAGAAAATAATTAAATTATTGCGAAGAAAATTATAAAAAATTTGTAAATATTTGAATTCCTGTAAAAAATTTTTTTTCTGTATCATTTTATTAAAATATTTATAAATAATTGAATTTTATTGAAAATTATTATTAAAGTAGTGGATATTGCAAATTATTGAATTGAGGAAAATGTTTGAAAATAATTGAATTTTTGAGAAGAATTTCATTATTTTTAAAGATAATTGAAATTTTGAGGAGAATTTAAAAAAATTTTTTAACACAATTGAATTTTGGCAAAAAATATTATTACTTTTGAAAAAAAATTGAATTGTTTTTTAGAATTTTATGGAAATTTATGAGAATAATTGAATTATTGTGAAGAATTTTTTTTTAAATAATATTGAAAAGAATTTAGTAAATCTGAAGAATTTTGCTATTTATGGAAATAATTGAATTCTTGAGAAGAATTTTTTTACAGTTTCTAGAAATAATTGAATTCTTTCGACGAATTTTATTAAAATTTTTAAGAATAATTACATTTTTCAAGGAATTTGATTAAAATTGTTAAAAAAATCATTGAAATTCTGCAATGAGTTTTACTAATTATAAAAATAATTGAATTCTTGCAACGAATTATATTAAATTTTTCTTAAATAATTGAAATCCTATAAGGAATTTTATTATTTATGAAAATAATTGAATTATTGATAAGAAATTTATAAAAACTTTGTAAATAATTGAATTCCTGTACAATTTTTTGTTATTTATGAAAATAATTGAATGTTTGCGTAGAATTTTATTTAAATTTTTTTTAATAATGGAATTTTTTGCACAATTTTATTAAAAAAGTAGATATTAAAAATCATTAAATTTAAGAAAACTTTTGATAATACTGGAAATTTTGCCAAGAATTTGATTAAGAATTTGATTGAAATTTTCGAAAATAATTGAGGGGCTGGATGCTATAATGTGTTACGCGCCATGTTAAGTGAATGGCGCGTAACACATTATGGCATCCAGCCCCTCAATTGAATTTCAGAGAAGAATTTCATTATTTATAAAAATAATTGAAATTTTTATGAGAATTTAAAAAAATTTTTGAACGTAAATGGAATTTTGGTCAAGATTTTTATTACTTTTGAAAATAATTGATTTTTCTGCAATCATTTGTAATTTCTCTAAAATTCTTCAAATTATATCAAACAATTTACGAACTTTTTGTCCTTCTTCAATCAAATTACGGACCATTTTTCAAAAAAACTGACTTTTACGAACATGAAGCAAATTTATTTACCTTTACGAGATTGACGCACCTAGTTCGAGCCCTGCTTTGAAGATAAATTAAAAAAATAAAATATAATAATAATATATCCATACTTTACACGCATGTACTATTAAAGAAAACGGAGATAAATCTTAAATTCTACATTCTAATTATTCTTGTTTTATTAAAAATAATTTTCATCCTTTGAAATGAATTTTTAATGTTTGTACGTCTCGAGAAAAAATATGCGATGCTCCTTCTCCACAGCGTTTGTAAATGAATTTTTTCCCAGTTAAATGGACGAAGAAAAAATTCATTCTTTGTATTAAGGCGATAAATTTGGATTCTCTGGGGATATATAAGTGTGGTTTTAAAAATAAGCTTCATCGCAGCCTTATAATTTCTTTTTCAAGTTAAGCATCTCTCTCTCCCAGGCGAAATTGAGGTTAAAACTTGGTAGCATTAAACTGAGCGAGATATGCTCGAGCCCTTATCTTGTAGGCGATGTTAAAACCTGGAGCTTTGGCAAGTCAGCGTGTAGATACGTGCATAATGTGTGGCAAAAAAAAAAAAAAAAAAAAAAAAAAAAAAAAAATAGAAAAAATCTTTTATATACGAGAAACAACCTAAACAACTGCATTTGGTTTCAGAATCTTGTAATCTCGGTATACTTTTGTTCGCCTGAAAAAATTATGAAGTACCTACTCTCTCTTTTAGGGACTGGAGGGCTTCTTTTTTCTCTCTCTTTCTTTTTACTAATGTGTGCCTATTCAAGCCAGTTTCAAAGATTCATGATGAGCCAGATCATTTTCTGGCTCGTGAATGCTAAGTTTCAGGAAGATAAATATTTTTTTTTTTAGAATGTTTATCAGAACAGAAAGTTGGTAGACGCAGTGTGTGAAATTCAGTGGTACGAGTAAACGTACAGTCAGACAAGTGGATTACTTTAATAGAGAGAAGAGAATCGTTGAATTTATTTTTTCAGTTGTTTATTTCTTTTATTTATTTCTTATTTCTGTTTGTTTTTGATTTGATATTAATTTAATTTAAGAAAAATAATAATTATTTAGTTAATTAATATTAAAATTTAAACTTGAAATCTAAAAATTAAACTTGAAAGTGAAATTTAAAAATTAGAATTCCTAAATAGTTTCGAATGGCAAACGTTCATGTGAACGATATTTTTTATTCAATAGCACGTTAACAAACATAATTAATTTTTTTAAATTAATTTTTAAAGGGATGCAAAATTATTGTAGGTAATAAAAATTTAATTTGTAGGAGAAATAATTAAATTTTTTCGTTTCTTTTGAACGTTTATATTAAATTTATTTTTAGGATCATATTAAATGTCGTAGAGGATAAAATTTACGTCAAATACAAATAAATATTTATTTAATAATATCAGAGTAAATTATGAAATATTAAAAAGCATAATTGGAGGTGACATTTATACCAAAAGTGATTAAAATTAATAAATTAATCCATTTTTGGATTAGTTTTTCTATTAAAAAATTATGTCTCTAAATCAATACCAAATTATTTTTATAAAATTCTTAGAAATGATTCAATTATTTTCAAAAATTTTTTCAAAAAACCTATTATTTTCAATAATTAGGTAGTATTTTAATAAAATTGCCCAACAAAATTCAATTATCTAAAGAAATTTTAATGAAATTCTACGCAAAGATTCATTTATTTTCATATGAATAATAAAATTTTTACATGAATTCAATTATTTAAAATACATGTAATTTTCATTCAATTTTTTTCGAAATAAATAAATAATAAAATAATAATAAATAATAATAATAAAAAATAATTGAATTCCCGACAAAAAGTCGGGAATTCAATTATTTTCAATTTTATTTTTATTTATAATTTTAATAATATTTCTTAAGAGTATTCAATTATTTTCAAAAATGTAAATACAATTTTAATTACATTTGTCGAGAAAATTAGTAAAAATTCAATTATATTCTCATAAATAATGAAAATCTTCACAGGAATTGAATTATTTAAAATACAATTTTCATTTAACTTTTTTTCGAAATAAATCAATTCTTTAAAAAAATTTTTATAAAATTTTTCGCGGAAATTCAATTATTTTCAATTTTATTTTTATTTGTAATTTTAATAATATTTCTTGAGAGAATTCAATTTTTTTTCAAAAATGTAAATAAAATTTTTAATACATTTGTCGAGAAAATTGATAGAAATTCAATTATATTTTTATAAATAATGAAATTCTTCACGGGAATTCAATCATTTTCATAAATAATAAAATACTTTAGATACAATTATTTTGAATATAATTTTATGAAAATTCTTCGCCGAAATTTAATTATTTCTAGCAATGATGCAATTTTTACAGGACTTTAATTATTTCAAACATAATTTTCATTAAATTTATAAAAAAAATCAATTATTTAAAAGAATTTTTATAAAAGTTTTTGAAGAAATTCAATTATTTACAAAATTTTTAATAAAATATTATATAAAAATTTGAATTATTTACAATAAAATTTAAATTAAATTCTTCAAAATAAATTGTAAGAATTCAATTGTTTTTCTAAACAATAAAATACTTTAGATAAATTCAATTGTTTTCAATATGATTTTATTACTTTTATGAAAATTCTTCGCCGAAATTCCATTATTTCCATAAATATTAAAATTTTCACAGGAATTTAATTATTTGAAACACAATTTTCATTAAATTCATGAAAAAAAATCAATTATTTAAAAGAATTTTTATAAAAGTTTTTGAAGAAATTCAATTATTTACAAAAATTTTCATAAAATATTATATAAAAATTCGCGAATTATTTTCAATAAAATTTAAATTGAATTCGTCAAAATAAATTGTAAGAATTCAATTGTTTTCCTAAATAATAAAATACTTTAGATAAATTCAATTATTTTGAGCATAATATTTGAATAAAATTATTCTCAGAATAATGAAAATTTTCAAAAATATATTTCGAAATGAAGCTACGAAATTTTGCTATGTTCTTATAGTAAATTGTAATAATTTTTTTTACAAAAATGTCATTTAAACGTATAGTAGAATTTATTTCGAACGTAGCAAAATTTACTCTGAAAAAAGTAAAAGTTACCAAAAAAGCGCAGAAGTTCCTGACAATTTAATTTGTTTTACTATATGAAAGTATAGTAAAAGTTACTTTATTCGTGTTCTCCATGTAAAATACAACAATTTCCAATATTGTTTTTACTTTCTCGTTTTTTTCTAAAATTGAAAACAAATTGGCATTAATTTCCCTTTTCTTTTTCCAATTCGAAAATTATATATTCGTATATATATATATATATGCAGAAATTGCGTGCAACAATCTGAAAGCAATTAGTACTACATATGCGTAAATTGCCAACTCGAGATAATCTTTGGATTGAATAATCAATCGTAATAGTGAAATAATCCATTGGCCGGAAGCAAGACGATTTCGCTGAACCGCAACAGAGGCGAAATCAGGAATTTCTCATGCATGAGAAAGTGGCGAGAGAGAGAGGACACGAATTAGAATTTAGGATCAAAATCAAGAGTTCTGTGTTTCTATATGTGGAGGATTGTTCAAAAGTATGAGTTTTGGATCTCTCTCTCTCTCTCTCTCTCTAATTCTCTTCCTTTCTCTTTCTTACTCTCTTTAGCTGTCTCTATCTCTCTCTTACTTTCTCTCTTGTTCTCTTTCTGTCTCTTTCTTAGAGAGAGCAAAAGAGAGAAAGAAAGAGAGTAAGAGAAAGAAAGGAAGAGAGAGAGAGAGAGAGAGAGAGAGAGAGAGAGAGAGAGAGAGAGAGAGAGAGAGAGAGAGAGAGAGAGAGAGAGAGAGAGAGAGAGAGAGAGAGAGAGAGAGAGAGAGAGAGAGAGAGAGAGAGAGAGAGAGAGAGAGAGTAAGAGAAAGAAAGTGAGAGAGAGTAAAAGAGAGAAAGAGAGTAAGAGAAAGAAAGGGAGAGAGAGAGAGAGAGAGCAAAAGAGAAAAAGAAGGAGAGAGAGAGAGACAGAGAGGGAAGAGTTAGTGAGTCCGCTCGAGTGGGAGAGGAAATAACGCGGGTCCACTGTTCGGAATTTTCACCTGGGTTTGAGGTTATGCGGAATGGTTGCAGCGACCCGCGAGCATGCGTTTATTAAATTGACATTCCACCCCCCTTTTCCCTTTTCAGTTGCGCGAACTCTGCCAACCCACCTTTCCATGGCACTTCACCTCCGTCCCTATTTCCGCATTTCATCCCCTTTGCCGCGACGTTGCCACGTTTAAATCTGAATTAACTGGTCGGGCGTGGTTCACTCTCTCTCACTCTCTCTCTCTCTCTTTCTCTCTCAGGTACGTAACGCTAATCCGTAAACGCCCCGAGTACCTCCACCACATGACACTGGATTTATAGTATAGGTACGTGAACTCGTAAAACGACACCGCAATAATGAGCTTTGCCAGTCATGTGGAGTTAGTTCACGTTTTATTATTTCCGCGAAAACTTCATTATCACGTGATCTTAGAGAGTGCTTTGCTCTTCTTTGGCGCTCGAAGCTTTTCTATTCGCTTTTCCACTCTCTCTCTGTCACTTAGTCTTTTATTTTCGCTCTCTCTCTGCCTTAGCCTCTCTTATCTTTTATTTTCTCTCTCTCTCTCTCTTTCTTTAGTCTCTCTTCTCTCTTAGTTTCCCCCTCTCTCTCTCTCTTACATCCATCCATCCCTTCTCGATGAGATGAAAAATGAGTATGACAATTCGTTATAATAGGATAAAAAGACTATATATATATAGTGTGCTTTTACAAAATGTACCCTTGAGCGGTATCTTTTTATTCTTCAGTTCATCTTCTTGATATAATGGTTTTTTTTTAAAGTTGCTGTTCAGGGAGACAAAGAGGTTCGCTTTTTGCGATTTATGATATAAGAGAAACTTTATGTCTCTTATAAACTTGTTCTATTTTGATGATACGTAAAGTGAGTTTTAGATATTTTTTTTCGCTTTTCCTTTTCTGTCTTTATCTCTTGTTATTTTTAACTGTTATTGTATAGGCCAGTCATTTCGTTGAGTTTCACTTTTGAAATGGTTCATAATAAAGTGGACTTTTATTACATATTTTCTGTTTTAGTATAAGGCATGTGTGCCATTTTTGGTAGTAATGGTCTTTTTTTTTTGCAAAACTGTTTTCGAATATGAGGTTTATTGTTAAGAAAATGGTTGTTTTCTTAAACTTTTTAGAAAAAAAATACGTGTTTTATTTGTTATTTTTTCGATATTTTTCGATAAATTAATAAATGTTCACAGTTTTTCTGAGGATATGAAATTGAGACAAAAAAAAGTATAAATTTGATATCCTTAGAAAAACAATGTTACTAATTTCTTTTAATTAGTGAAAATTCTACTGATTTAAATTTAGAAAGTAACAAAATTTGCAAAATGCAAAATCAGTAAAAATTTGTTAAAATATTGTTAAAATATTTTTATAATTGTCACATCTGAATTTATGAATCTTATTTTTTAATTTAATGAAATTAATTTTTTTTTCGGTTTTTTGAGATAAGAAAAATGTTATAGATAAAATAAAATAATTATCAATCTTTATTGAAAAAAAATTTTTTCCGAGAACATTTATTTTTTCATTAATTACTTTTGTGATAAAACGATTTTTTATTTTTCTTCTATATTATTTTATTTTCAGTAAATATCGCGATGAACTTTTTGGAGAACCCAGAGAATTTAATTATCTTTCTTTCATCCTTGGAACAATTTATCTCAAGAGTTATATTTCCGGAGTCATTTCGCGAATAGCATTTTTTTTCTCTCTCTTTATTTGCCAAGTGCAATTCTTCAATGTCACTTTTAACAGGACAATTTCTTTATATGTAAACGTTTAATAATTGTCTTGTAGTTTAAATAATTTAAATTGCCGCGTATATGGTTCATTATTTCGAGCTGTTTATTTTCTGACTATTTTCTTTTTCTCATTATTTCGACTTCTTTTCAAAACATAAGTTATTTTTTTTCTTTTTACATTTTTCGAAAATATTTTGCAATTTTTTTTTTTTTGTCAATTTTTTTAAGAGAATTGAATTTTTGAAATAAAATAATTAAAACGGAAGCTAATTGTTACTGATACATATTTTTTCTCTTTTCCACCTCGTTTGTGAGAGAGTTTTCATGCCGTCCCGGACGGGAATCTACGGGAATATAACGGCGCGAAATTTAAATTTAAGGAAAGTAGAAAGCGAATATTTTTCTTTCAAAATTTTTTATTCAGCCTGATGATGACAATTGGATTACAGTTATTCCCTTTTTTACCCTAATCCCCTTTTTTCTTCCTTTCCTCTTTTTTATCCTCTTAATTTATAAAATCCCTCAAAACACATAAAATTATACATTTTCTACCCTTTTCACCTTATTTTTAAGAAAAACTGATAAAAATTGTCATTTTTTTATAAGCTAGAAAAATTTTAGTAACACTTGAAGAAAAAAATGTTTTACTTTTTGCAAATTTTGGAAAAATTTTAATTTTTTTAAAAATTTAAAAATCTTTCTATACTATTTCTCAGAGTCTAACTTAGCAATTTTTTTTATAAAAGATAACAAAATAAAAAATAATTTTTACATCTAAAAAAATTCAAATCGTTTAAAATTGTATTATTTTCATAATTAATTTGATTAAATTCAAAGCATATTTCACTAATCTCCGGATATTATAAAATTTACTCTAGAAATAACGATTTTTAATAGCAAAATTTACTATTTTCAATGTTAATATTTTTATAAAAAATTTTCAAATTTTTTGTGGAACATTATAATTAGCTACTAAAAATTCTTATTTTTAGAGTAATTTTATTATTTTTGAAGTAAATTTCACAACATTTTTCGGAGCATTACATTTAGCTACTAAAAATTTTTATTTTTGCTGTAAATTTTACTATTTTTAAAGTAAATTTTTCAAATTTTTCTGAAATTAATAGCTATAATAAGCTATTAAAAATTCTTATTTTTATAAAGTTAATTTTACTATTTTTGATGTAAATTTTCAAATTTTTCTAGAACATTGCAATTAGTTCTTAAAAATTCTTATTTTTAGAGTTTAGAGTTTTTTACTTTTTGAAGTAAATTTTTCTAATTTTGATGAAAAAAAAATTGTCTTTGAAAATAGTAAAACTAATTCTTGAAATAATAATTTTTATTATTATAGGATTTTAATATTTTTGAAGGAAATTTTTCCAAGTTTATTTTACTAATTTTTTTCTGAAATTTTCTTCGTATATAGTAAAATTCATGGGATTTTAAAATAAAAGTAACGTTACAATAACAAATTTTGACAATAAATTTCAAAAAAAAGTTGCAGACTACAGAAAAAGGTGAAAAATATCAATAATTAACATGAAAAGTTTTGTAAAAAAGAAATTTATTAAAAAAAAAGTTGTAGTTAAGAGAGAATGTAAAAAAAAATCCTTAAAATAAATTTGAGGCGCTATTGTACAATAAATTCTTAGTTAATTACAAAATTCCCCTTTCTTAAAAATAAAATCCTCTTTTTTATCTAACATTGTAAGGAAAAATTACCGTGATTCTTGTGATTTGACAAATAATCTTTAAATAACGACAACGACATAGTTAATTCTTGTGTTATTTATCATCTTCCAAGAATCGAATTTTAATGTAAACCAAAAAAAAAATAATAATTCTTCGTGTGTTTTTAACCAGTTTTCACAATTTTTATAATTTTTAAAAAAATGTTGCCATGTTAGAATAACTTATGTTTCAACTAATTTGCCTCATGAGGTCGACAAACCCTGGTCGACGAGACGTTTTGACAAAAAATCTCTTGAATTTTATTCAAAATTACCTTCCCGTGATCATTCACACTGAAAAAAAAATTCGGCAGAATGTGCTTTTTACTCAGGCAATTTTTGCCTAAGAACAAAAGCAATACACGTAAAGCAATTGTTTCTTTTAAAAAAAGGCAATTTTTGCTTTTAAAAAAGGCAAAAATTTTAACTAAGGCAATTTTTACCTTTTTAAAAGGCAAAAATTGCCTTTTTTAAAAGAAACAATTGCTTTACGTGTATTGCTTTTGTTCTTAGGCAAAAATTGCCTGAGTAAAAAGCACATTCTGCCGAATTTTTTTTTCAGTGCATTACATACCAATATTAAAAATAATAAAGGACACCGCACTAAATACACTAAAAATTGCTTTCGGTTAAAATTCTTAATATTTTCAAAATTTTTAGTTAAAGGTTTTCTGTTTAAAAAAATAATTAAGCGAAGGTCAAGAAATAAATAACCGAAAGCCATTTTCAGTGTGTTTAGTGCTGGGTCCTTTACATTACAAACAAATATCTCCACTTTTTCTTCATCGAAAAATGGATGAATATTTTGACAGAAAGAAACATTGTCTGTTCAGTAGTATTTTTGAAGCAAATAAATAGGATTTATTTTGAAATTGTGA
The DNA here is from genome assembly GCF_015476425.1 of Leptopilina heterotoma. NCBI lineage: Eukaryota > Metazoa > Arthropoda > Insecta > Hymenoptera > Figitidae > Leptopilina > Leptopilina heterotoma. Next base: position 1,149,116 of record NW_025111150.1, read on the forward strand.
AACACTCTCCACCAATAAGAAAGATAGAGAGGGAGGGTGGGAGGGAGATATATAAATGTGCCTCGTTAAATTCTGTATTCAATTGAAAAACAATTGGACAGAATTGCAGTTCATATATGAGTTTGAAAATAACTTAGGAGAGGAAACATCGTTCGTACAAGTAGGATGGAAGTTGGTTTGAGAAGATGGGGCAAGTTAAGAGCAATTTCTCTCTGCCTCTTGACCAGCAGTCAGGGGGCAAAGGGAGCAGCAGTTCGTTCGAGTAGAGAAACAAGCTCTCGAACCATCAGGCACTTCGAACTCGGACTGAGCCAACGGCCGACATAGGAGAGTATTTGTTTAGGAGCAAAGTGTTTATCCGGCTATGGAAGTGGATGGACATTTGATGATGGCTGGATGCTGTGTATGTGTATGTGCGTCTCTCTCTTATTCAGAGAGCCCTCTCTCTCTCTCCTCTCTTACTCAGAGAGGAGAAGATTAGAATGCAAGAGAAGTTGGATGCTGAAAGAAAAACTGGATAAGTGGATTGATTCCGATGAGATGGTTCCTTCCCGTTAAAGCAAATTTTTTTTTTGCCCATTTCGTTTCAAGATTCAACTTACTTTTTGTGCTGCTTCTTTTCGTCACTGTGCTGCTCTATATGTCACTTTAATCAGAAAAAGATACGATTGGGTCCCCTAAAAGTTGGAACTGATCCTTCTCGGTCCTATCATACGATGAACCATACGACGAGCCATACGACGAGCCGTACGACGAGCCGTACGACAAGTCATACGATGATGTTTGTCGAAAAAGTTGATGTTTCCTCATATCGAAAACTTGAAAGTTCTCCGATAAGCCGATGAAACAGTAATGAGATATTGGCATGAACTTTGCACAGAAGTTTGAAAGCTGAAACTTATCTCGTACTCTCATATATACAGTTTAGTAGATTCTGATAGTTTTACGAATTAAAGATGTTAATAATCAAACAAGGTTGAAAGTTCCTTCTATCTCTCCTTTCTCTTTATATACAATTTCGTGAAATTAATTTTCTTAACGAAGTAAATAATTACATAGCTAGTCGGCGGAGGGAAATATTTAATTTCGAATAATATCAGAAATGGAAGGGATTTACTATACCAAAAGTATAAAAGGAGGAAATGAAATCAACTAACTTGGGACAACATATATAACATCTTGTTAAACCAGTTTTGTAACAAGCTAAATAACGCCCATTGCTGACTGCGCCTCGGTCCACTAAATAATCTCGTAAGATCCGAAAACGTTTGCTGAAAGGTTCGTTTGTACTATGGAAAGGAAAACCCTCCATCTTCTCGTGTCGAGCGAATTTCAGAGACTGAAATGGGGAAAAGGTCAAACAGAGAAGCTGGTAATCGTAGGATTTCGCGAGCAGCACGTGGTTCGTAGATCTCTGAGGTGGTTCACCCCGGAGTATCTAGAGAAAAGACCATAGGGGAGCTTTCTCGTTCATTAACCGACTATAGCGATATACTGTATATAAAAAAGGAAAAAAAGGAAAAAAAAAGAAAGAAAGAGAGGGAGAGGGAGACGAAAAAAGGTAAAACGAAGCAGGTGCTTAGTCTTGAAGCCCTTGGCACCCGCTTTTGCAGTTGGCCAATTCGCCATTGGCTCTCACAATTGTGTATATAACGCAAAACTGCGGTGAACCACCCAACAACCGTAAGTAGCCATAAATTTTGAACGGTTAATATACTCTGGCAATGTATATACAGTTGTACCATACACCGAGACTCCGCGGGTCGCACAAAATTCCGAGACAACTCTTTACCTACAAACTAGTGCGCGCACACCACTTCTGGCAAGTCTGCAGTAATATCCCACACGACTGGTAATTTTCTATTATTTTCGCCACAGTCTAATTAAATACCATACCCTGGTTGCATAAAGAAAAGAAGAACATTTGCTGAATTTATTCTCGACAAATTGGAAAAATTTTCATATTGTCAAATTTTTCTGTCAAAAAATCTGTCAGGGGTAAAATTGAAAATTTCCTGAAATAGATAGTCAAGTTTTCATGTGTATTTTCTGAATATTTATTTATATAAATAAATATTCAGAAAATTTTTATTACTTAGAATGTTTTCAGGGCCTTAATTTTTTTCAAATAAGTTTTTATTTAAATTTCCGTGGAGTTTTCATGGAAATTCTGCAAGTTTTTTTTGTTTTAAACATATTTTAACATTTTCAGGGTTGTCATAGGTCAGGGAAATCAGGAAAAAATCATGAAGCTGAAGTTCACAACGTTTTTAAAAACGAAAAATCGAAAAAAGAATATTTTTGCAAGTTAAATTCATTTCTACTTTTCATGTTTCTTAATTTTTAAGAAATTTATTGTTGCTTAAGATACAATTATTAAAAAATAACATGATTTACAATCAAAAATAAATAAAAAAAACCGTCCCTTTATTTTTTCGTTTTCGTTTTTAAAAACGTTGCGGACTTCAGCATCATAAAGTCATGAAATTTTTATTAAAGTAGAGAAAAAAAATTGAATTTAGAAATAGTTATAAATGATTGCAAAAATTCTATTTATTTTCAAAAGTAATAAAATTCTTCGCAAAAATTCAATTTTGTTCAAAAATTTTTTAAAAATGCCACGTAAAAATTTCAATTATCTTTAAAAATAATAATAGAATTCTTCTCCGAAATTCAATTATTTTCAAAATTTTTAATAAAAATTCTTGGACAAAATTTTTTCCTCTTCAATCATTTTCAATATCTACTATTTTTATTTTATAATAAAATTTTTCATAAGATTTCAATTATTTAAAAAAAGTGTTGATAAAATTTATAAAGCAAACATTAAATTATTTTCATAAATAATAAAATTTTTTACCGAGATTCAATTATTTTCATGAATAATAAAACTCATCATAGAATTTCAATTATTTTTAATACAATTTTAATCGAATTCCTCGAAAAATTAATTAATTATTCTTGAAAATTTTATTAAAATGCGTCGAAAAAATTCAATTATTTAAAAGTTTGTTGATAAAATTCTTTATTAAGATTTAATTTTAAAAAATATTCATTTATTCAATAAATTATTTATTTGCATTTTATTTGTATTTAAATAATTGAATTCTCGTAGAATTTTCTAATAAAAATTGATTTAAAAATGAATTTCAGTTAAAATTTTACATAATATATGAATATTAGAAGCATTATACCATGAATTTTCAAAAATAATTGAATTTTGAATATTTTTGAAAATAACTACATTTTTCGAAGAATTTACTTAAAATAATTGTATTAAAAATAATTGAAATCCTGTGAAGAATTATATTATTTATGAAAATAATTGAATTCTCGCAACGCATTTTATTACATTTTTTTTAAATAATTGAATTCATTTAAGAAATTTTATTAAAATAGTAGATTTTGAAAATATTTGAAGTTCAGCAAAGAATTTTATTATTTGTAAAATGTAATTAAATTCTTGCAAAATTTTTTTGAAAATAATGACATTTTTTGAGGAATTTATTTTAAATTGTATTAAAAACAATTGAATACCTATGAAAAATTTTATTATTTAAGAAAATAATTGAATTCTTAGAACAAATTTTATTACATTCTTTTAAATAATATAATTTTTTTTTTGAAAAATTCTATGTAAATTTAAATTATTATAAAACATGAGGGATGAAAAATTTTGATAAAATTCTTCGCAAACATTTAATTATTCTCATAAATAATAAAAATTCCACAGGAATTCAATTTTACAAATTTTTTTTATAAATTGCTTCACAATAATTTAATAATTTTAATTGAATTCATCGAAAAAAGTATAAAAGTATAAAATTTTTGAAAAAATTCAATTCTGCACAAAAATTTAAAAAAAGTCTATTTAAAATATCAATTATCTTTAAATGAAATAAAATTCTTTTCTGACATTCATTTATTTTCAAAAATTTGAATAAAATTCGTTGTAAAATTTCAATTATTTTCCAAAACTTTCCAAAAGAATTCAATTATTTACAAATTTTTTCACAATAATTCAATTATTTTCATAAGTAGTAAAATTCTTTTCAAAAATTCGGCATTTTTTCAGAGAAACTTTTAATTTTTCGCTTGACAGATTATTTGCAACTTTTCTTTATAGCAATTATTTTAGAAAGAACAATTTTAAAAATTTTAATTTAAGCCAACAAAATTTTCTTAAACAGTTTCACTTTTATTTGGAATTCAAATTGATTTTCATATTAATTTCATTTAAATTTAGAATTTGAATTTTTTGGCGCCAAATTCATTTTGATTTCGAATTAGAATTGACTTCAAAATGAATTTCACGTTCTAAATCAATTCGAAAATGGCTCAAAGTCCATTCAAATTCCAAATCAATTCGAATTTGAAACGAAAGTGAAATCAAAATACATAACCAACCCCCTGTAATCCAGTAAGTAAATAAAAGAAAATAAAAATCTGATTTCTCTATACGCAATAAAGAGTCAGAACAAAACTTTGATTTCATTTTTCGTTGTCTGAAGGAAATTTTTTATATTTCGGCCAAGATAGCGAAAGATATATATTATACATTATTCATGAAAAGTTTTTACCGTAAATTCTGTGAAATCGAATAAAAAAAAAAAAAAAAAAAAAGAAGACGCAGAAGAAGGAGAAAAATTTGTGGAATTACTAGAGGATCTTCGATGCGTGCCTCTCTTTATTGGATCTGCGCGCAGTGAGTCAGGAAATGAGCAACAGAGTAAGAAGTTTATTCCCATTTTCCATTTAATAATAACTGCTTCCGGCGTCGATGTACAGGATTTTAGAAGCGAGAGTCGAACAACTCGTGGTTTGTCGAGTAGAAGGTCTATGTATGTATGTATATATATAGTTGGGCTGAAAAAGAGGGGGGCGGAGTGGATCGGGATTGGAAGCTCGTATAAATTGTAGTTCTTCTCTGTGTTGGCGGCGTTATCGAATCTGCAATTAAAAAGTTCTGCAACTAATTTCAATTTAATCACAGTTGACTGTAGAAGGGGGTCAGTCTGACCGAGAGCTGAATTTCCAACTTTCTTTGGTCATCCCGTGAACAATACTCTTGTTATTAAATATTTCTTCGATAATTCTTCTCTTTATTTATCGAAAAACTTTTTCTCCAGACAATATAAATGCAAAAAAAAATTAAATAATGTTTTTTTATTTATAAATATAAAATAAATTTGGTCTTGCGGGGATTTTGGAATTTTTTTTTTTAATAACACTGATTATTTTGTGAGAAAAAATAGAAATATTTATTTTACCATTTATTAATTATAATTAACATTCTTTCACCTTTAATATTTATTAATTATATTTCATTAAAAAAGATTGAATGATCTTCTATAAAATTGTTTTATTTTGTCAGGGAATTTTATCAAAAGTAGTAAAAAAATATTCAATTTCTAGAATTAATAATAAAATTATGAATTTTGTTTTTCAACGTAACAGACTTAAAAAAAATATTAAATTTAATTTTTAATTCTTTTTATTTCTAACAATAATTAAACAAAATATAATTTTAATTAAATTCGTCGAGAACATTTGAAAGAGAAAAAACTTCACATCCTACAAAATAGTGAAAAATAAATCAATTTATAAATTTTTTTTTTTGCAATACTATCTCGCTATTGTAACGAAACAAGTTTGAATTAGTAAAAATTTGAACTAATTCGAACAAAAGTGACACGTAATTTATAAAAATTAATTTTTAAATAATGAATAAAGTAAATAAAAAATAAAAATAAATAAAATTTCTTTTCTTAGAAAATAAATTTTTAAAAAACCGTATTTTGCATTAATATTAATTCGTTTTTTTACAATTATTCATAAGCAACTATTTTTATATTTTAGAATATATTAAATTAATATTCCTAATATTAATATAGATTGAATTTTAAAAAGTTTCAAATTAAAGTTTTAGAAAAGTTGAATTGTATAAGATTTTAATATAAAATTCTAAATAAGTAAGTTTTTTGAAACATTTTTATTCACATTCTTTTCAAATTAGTTATATTTTTTAATATACAATATTTAATTGGAAAACTTTCAAAATATTCAAAATCTCATGAAATTGTCTTGTAAACAAGTGGATTTTAGAAATATCTTAGTTAAAGTTTCTAGAAAATTATTGAATTGAAATTTTGAAAATAATTTCTAATAAGTTACAGTAGCAATTCTTAAAAATTATTCGATTTTATAGGATTTGAAATTTGAATTTTTTTTTAATATTTAATTATTTATTTTGCATTATTTTTGATTATAAATCACAATTTTTTTAACAAAATTATTATTTTGTTTTAGAAAAAGAAGAAAAATATTTGCACAATTCCTATTTTTAATCTTATTTTTGGAACAGGATTTTCCACAGGAATTAAGACATTCAAAAATTTCAAATTCAAACCTTCTTTAAACTAAACAAGTTATAAAAGTATTTTTATAAAACATGAAGATATCGATTGCTCCGAGTCAAAGACTTGTTTTATAATAATAAAAATGAATGAGAGATAAAATGATTATTTTATATTATAAGAATATTATTACTGTAACTTCATCAAATTTATTTTCATCATTTTAATTCAATTAATATTTTCTAGAATTTTAAACAATATTTTATGAAAACAATAATTGAATTCCTTAAAAAAAAATTATTATTTATGAAAATAATTAAATGTTTACATACAATTTTATGAAAATTTTTTTTCAAATAATTGAATTCTTTTTGGGAAATTTTATTAAAATAGTAGATATTGAAAATCATTCAAATTAGAAAAAATTTTGAAAATAATTGTATTTCTGCAATTATTTGGAATTTCTCTAAAATTAAATTTTTTTAGTGTTTTCAGAAAAAATTGAAATTAGAAAGTTTTTAAACTCTATTATTTTTAAAATTGCTAATTTTATTTAAAAAAAGGTAGTTACTTTTTAGAGTAAACTAAAATCTTTCAATCTTTCATGAAATAATTTATTTTCAGAGTTATTCTTTATAATCGGAAAAAATAATTCATGACCGAGAAATAAATAAATAAATAATAAATTTTTTTTTACGAAAAAGAGGCCACCCTGTCTTGGCAAGTAAACATTTATTTATAAATAAAAGAGAAATTTTATTTATAAATAAATAAAACATTGCATAGAAAACAAATAGAAAGAGTAATCTTATTTTTAGTGTTTCACCAAAATTATTTTATTCTCTAAAAACGATTTTTGTTTTGAACAGAAAAATATGATTTTTTATTATAGATTGCAAATTTTATTTTCAATTTCTTTTTTTTTTTTAATGGAATTTGAAAAATTCTTGTGTCAGATTTATTTTTGTGTATTCAATATTTCACTGACGCTTTCGGTTTCTATATTTGTTGAAAAATTCCGATTCTGGTTATTTTTAGAACATCATTTTTGCATATGTAAATTTTTTATTTATATTGTTTTTTTTATATAAACAAAACTGAATTGATTTCAATTTTTTTTCACTTTCCGATTTTCCGATAACGTTCGTTCTCGATTAAATGAGAATTACATTTATGTACATACTGAAAATATTTGTCTCAGAGCCTACTAACCTATTTATTTGAATGAATGAAAATTATTGTTTCAAGAAAATTTTATTAGGATTTAGGACCAAACAAAATTTTTTTGAAACAAATAAATAATTAGGGTAATAAATAATAATAGTAATAAATAAAATTTTACTAAACTTTAATAATTTTTTGCTAATTCAAATTAATTATTTCTCATTTTAATTGTTTTCTAATTTTTAATTATCAATTCAAAAATCTAATTTTAAATTTTACTTTTTGTTACAGGTAAGAGATTGTGATTATTATTATTATTCGCTTCTACAAAAAAAGTCGGTAAGTCTTTTGTATTTTTAAATAATGACCCAAGAAGGCGAAAAAGCGATTTACGTTTTTTCATTTTTAATAATCACCTAAAGTTTCTGAAATGAAATTTTTCTCAAAAAATTATTACTGTCCCACTGGAAAATTAAAACGTAAATTAAAGATTTATTTCATTAACAATTCATTCTGAAGCTTTTAAAATGAAAATAAGAAATTTATAATCACATTACAAATTTATATTGAAAACAAAAAAATCAGGATAAATTGAGTAAACATGTCAGGAGTGATTTAATCAATTTACCTTTTCTCATAAATAAAATTTTCCTTATTGAAATAAATATTTAATGAAAATTTTCGGGGGGGAAATTGATATCTTCTGCTTCTAAATGAACGCTTCCCTCGTGGTTTATTTATTAATAAGAATAATAATAATATTTTGTTAGCAGAGTAAATGATAAATTTATGAGAGGAGAGAGAGAGATGATATGAATTATCGATCTGAATAATGCAGTCAATAAATTGTCTTTCGATGTATATAAATATTTTATTTCTCAACTCTCGACTCTTTTTACTCTCTTTTTTTCTAAGAGAGAAAAGAGATCCTCTTCTTGATATTGAAGATAGCCGCAAGGAAAATGTATATATATTTTGATAACGGGGAAAAATGGAATTAGTTTAACCCCTGTACTTGAAGGGGTCGGTTGAGGAAAACGATTCTTTGATGACGTTACCATTCTTGCTTTGAGAGAAAGAGAGAGAGAGAGGACAAATATTTTTGCCAAGTGTATCACTGTCCACGACAAGAAAATAGTTTTGTTGGACTACATAACTTTTGTTTCAAAAAGATTCGCATCGTTTTGATAAATAGTCGCGAAGAGTGAGGATATTCCCTCTTGGGTATTGTATATAGTTGTATGACTTTTGCGATCCATTTTTTTCTTCTTCTTCTTCTTCTTCTTCTTTTTTTACCCCTTTTTCGCAGATTATATACGAACTCTCGAAAAAGTTCGAGTTCATAAGTTACAGTGAGGCAAGCCAGAAACACCGGTTTCACAAGCTCCTTTTCCGTCACACCTCGGTTAGTCGCTTTCACATCAGCGGAGATTTATCTAAATTTTCCGGAAGATCTCTGGTAATCAGGGAAACGAAGTTAGCCGCAAGAGGCAGCAGCAACTTGCTGGCCGGTTTTAATTTTTAATAATACATTATTCATAATCGAGGACGACGCGCTTTCCACCTTGGAAAAAAGCAGCTCTCTCTCTCTCTCTCTCTCTCTCTCTCTCTCTCTCTCTCTCTTTTCGCCCATTTGTCAGCTCTGAAACTCGGCTCTTTAATAATACACCTTCTCTTTTCTCTTACCCATAATTACGTTTCGAGGCTGGTGCTTTCACCCCCCACTCCTCGCCCCACCCTTACTCTATATCTTTTTCTTTCGTGAGAAAATGGAAAGGAAGATACGAAGTTCGCGCCACTACCATCGTCATCATCATTCCTTGCAGGAAGTGCTATTCCAGAGAGTCCACGGCGGAACTTCCTGTCAGAAAAGACGCCTAAACTTTTGGCTCTTTTGTTTCTTCTTCCTTGTTCTATTTTATCTATCTTATATCATTTAGTTGTCCACCCCCCCCCCTCTCTCCCCCTTTTTATTAAGAAACATGTCTGGGGGAATTTTAAGAGCTTTCACGTAACTTTCACTTTCACTCAAAAATTTTCAGTTTTAATTCTTTAATTCACTTTCCCTTTCATTTAAAATATTTTCACTTTCATTTTCTCCCAACAATTTTCACTGTCAATCAATACGTTTTCACATTTACTTTAAATTTCAAAATTTTTCAAGTGAAAGTAAAAATAATTTGAGTCGAAGAAAAAAATTATTTGAATCATAGTGAGAAAGTTTTTTGAGCGAAAATGCAAGTATTTGAGTCAAAGTGAAAGTGACAATTTTGTGAGTGAAAGTGGAGATTTTTTTAATGAATGTGGAAACTTTTAAGAGTGAATGTGAAAGTAACAATTTTTTAGGTGAAAATAAATGTAACAATTTTTTAGGGAAAGTAAAATTTTTCACTGAAACTTAATTTTTTAAGTGAAGTCAAATTGTTTAGTAAAGCTGGGAATTTTTTTGAATGAATGTGGAAATTTTTTTAGTCAAATTGATAGTGACAATTTTGTGAGTGAAACTGAGAATTTTTTAAGGAAAGTGAAAATTGTTTGAGCGAAGTCAACATTTTTTAAGTGAAAGTAAACATTTTTTTTTATTGAAAGTGACAATTTTTTGACTGAAAATAAGAATTTTTTAGGAAAAGTAAAATTGTTTGAGTGAATGTAAACATTATTTTAGTGAAAGTGAAAATTTTTTTAATGAATGTGAAAATTTTTAAGTGAAAGTAAGAGTTGTTTAGGGAAAATGATATTTTTGACTGAAGTCGAATTGTTTATAGTAAAAGTGAGAATTTTTCTAATGAATGTGGAATTTTTTGAGTGATAGTAAGAGTAAGAATTTTTTTAGGGAAAGTGGAATCTTTTAATGAAACTGAATTTTTTTAGTAAAAGTGGAAATTTTTTTAATGAATGAGGAATTTTGTTGAGTAAAAATGAACGTGACAATTTATTGCGTAAAGTTCAAAATTTTTTTAGTTAGCATTTAGTATTTTTTAATTAAAGTGAGAACTTTTTTTTACCGAAAATAAGAATTCTTTAGGGAAAGTAAAATTATTTGTGTGAATGTAAACATTTTTTTAGTGAATGTGAACACTTCTTTTTTGAAAGTGACAATTTTTTGACCGAAAATAAGAATTTTTTAGGAAAAGAAAAATTGTTTCAGTAAATGTAAACATTATTTTAGTGAAAGTGAGAATTATTTTAATGATTGTGAAAGTGGTAATTTTTTAAGTGAAAGTAAGAGTTGTTTAGGGAAAATGATATTTTTCACTGAAGTCGAATTGTTTATAGTAAAAGTGAGAATTTTTCTAATGAATGTGGAATTTTTTGAGTGAAAGTAAGAGTAAGAATTTTTTTAGGGAAAGTGGAATCTTTTAATGAAACTGAATTTTTTTAGTAAAAGTGGAAATTTTTTTGAGTAAAAGTGAAAGTGACAATTTATTCAGTAAAGTTAATTATTTTTTTTTAGTTGAAGTGAGCATTTTTTTAATTAAAGTGAAAAAATTTTTTACCGAAAATAAAATTTTTTTAGGGAAAGTAAAATTATTTGTGTGAATGTAAACATTTTTTAAGTGAAATTGAGAGTTTTTTTAACGAATGTGAAAATTTTTTGAGTGAATGTGAAAGTCACAATTTTTTGAGTGAATTTAATCTCTAGATTTGAATTAGTTCATAGAAACTAAGTTTATTACAAAATTAGTTTACAAATTAGTCACTGATTCAAATAGAAATAATTTACTAATGAAATAGTCAATAATAAGTAATTTTTAGTTCAATTTACTTTTAGATTAGATAAAAATAACTGAAATTTTTGGTAACTAATTAAATTTCTGAAATTTGACTATTTTTGTAGTTATTTATTTATTAATAATTAGTAATTTCCTACTTATATTAAATAGTTTTTAATTAAAAACAGTTTTGTATTTTATTTTATTTTCTACTAATCAGTTATTTGCTACTAATTGCTGCATCAAAAAGTCAGCCACGATTTTACGAATAATTAGTTATTTTCAACTAATTCAGATTTAAATCGAGTAAATTATTTTCACAATAATATTTTTTTGCATTTTATTAATTTAAAAAAAAGGTTTTTAAGATAAAATGAGTTTAAGTTCTCCACTTAAGAACGCCAAGGTCACCACCAGGTGGCTAGAAAAATTCCAGGAAGGAACTTAAATGCCACCTGGCGGTGACCCTGGCGTTCTCAGGTGTAGAATAGGATCTCCATATTGAGTCTCAAGATATTCGACAATATTCGTAATTCTAAAATTATTTATAATCAGACATTGAATCTAGTGAGTTTAACTATTGACATAAATGGATTTTAATTTTTAATTTACTTTAGTTTGCAAAATTTTTAAGCTCTCTAATTTTTTTAGAGTCTTAGAATTAATTGTTTTTAATTTTTGTTATAAATTGATTTTTTAATTTTCAATGTACACTGTAAACAAAGGGAGTTAAATTTTAACTCCCCCGGGGGGTCTATACAAATCGCACCCATTGGAGAGTTAATGCCAGGGGAGTTAAATAAATAGAGTTAAAATTTAACACCCAAATACTAACTCCCCATGGAAAAAATAACTCGCGCGGGTGTTGAATGTAGGGATTTAGAAATTAACTCTCTTTTGGTGTTGATTTTTAACTCGAAAAATTTAACTCCCGAGTCCGTTAACTCCCTTAATTTTTTACAGTGTAAGATATAGTAAAATTAGTAACTTTGCAAGAATTTTAATTTCGTTTTTGCTTTTTATTGTAGATCGTAATTTTCAAAAATATTTCTACATTCAGAACTTGTGATCATCATTTTTTATTTTCCTTGCAGTCAGAAATTTTCGAAATTATTGATATCGATACATTGTTCTATATCTCAAAAATGATTTTTTTTTATCCTTCTCTTCGAACTCACAAAAAGAAATATTTCGAGAGAATCAAATATTGTTTCGTTGATAACGTTGACAACATTTTACATATTGTTCGTTTGATAAAAATTTTCAGTATAAAAATAAAAATTGAAATAGAAATAGAAATATAGTATTATAGAAATATTTGAAAATCAATATTTATGACTTTTTCTTTTGAGTTTATTTTTGAATGTTAGTAATATGACGTAACGGAAAGTAGTTGCACTTCCTCTTTTTATCATCGTGCGGAGTGTGGAGAGAGAGAGAGAGAGAGAGAGAGAGAGAGAGAGAGAGAGAGAGAGGGGGGGGGGAAGCATAAGTATTCGACAAAAATAGGGTATAAAATATTTTCAGAAATCCCAGTTTCAATGGTAAAAATTCAAGGTAGACGCACTGCGACACAGTTCTGCATGAGTCCTCCTTTATGCTTTGAGAACGTTACATTGTTTTACGGAAATATGTTCATAAAAAACCACGACTTTTACGCGGAGAAAGTAGAATATGGATTTGAAAATTTTATACATTTTTCATAAAAGTCCTTGCTGGCATCTTTGCGCGAGCATTTATCGTATGAAAAAGCATTTTTGGGGGGCGAGTTGAAAGCAAAGTAGGTCGCGTGTAGAGTTGGTAAACATGTTAGTTGAGACAATGGGATTTTTATTAGGGAAAAGTGGGCTCGTTTAGTTTTTACTTTTTTTTTCTATCTTTCGGTACTTTTAGAATTGCCTAAAAGGATTATTTATTTTCTCGTTTTTTCTATAGTGGAAAAGGGGATCAATTAGAATTAGTAGTATTTTCATAGTTTATGTGGCAAACAAAAAAAGGCACAAAAAATTCAGAATTTTCTTATGAATTTTAAGAATTTAATTTTTTACAGTACTTTTAATAAAAATTTCTGACTTTTCCTGATTTTCCTGACCTGTGGCAACCCTGAATAAATTGTCTATAATACTACATTCGCGCAACCGAAGATTTTTGTTTAATTTATTCTAAAAAGATGAGAAATCATTTCCAAACCGTTCAAACTTTTCCTAATGCTTCAACAATTTTTTCAATAATTGTTTTGAACGAGCGTTAGCGAGTGAGGTATATGTAGCTAGTTTTACAAAATTCCGAGAAGAACACGTGCGCAACTCTAGATTTTCCAAAGACCCAAAAATATTCTTTTCTTTTCAAGAAAAGAATATTTTTGGGTCTTTGTGAAAATCTAGAGTTTGGCAATTGACAAGTCGAGCACACGAAACCACTTTTAGAGAAAATTAAAACCTAATAGAAATGGTGCGCGAATTTTGATGATAAAAATGAAAATTGCAATTGCCGCAAATTCTTTTCTCGTCGCGATGAAATCTCAAAGGGAATATGATGCATTTTGAGGATTTCGAGAGACACACAAGAATTCCACTGTTGAAAGTGCTTAAAAGATTACCGTTAACGAGTCGAAAGGTAGATTCGGGATGGACCTCATTTCAAGCACGTTCACCATATTACCAAGATTATCATCATAGCGAAATCATGAAGAAGGTATTAGCAGTTTACTCAACCTATCTCGTTCGAGACCATAAAGGTCTTAGCACTTTGGAAGATTATTGCCAGAGGAGTGAGAGGGAGAGAGGAGAGACATCGAGTGTCTAGCAAGCAAGTGTATGGGGGACAATGTTGTATCAAAGTCTAAGACAGTACCAATAAGGTGACATCTACGTGACATATAATCTAGCTGAAATTCTCAATTTCTCTCACACACACACACACACACATACACACACAGAGAGACTCACTTTGTGTAGTGGTACAAATAAGGAAGTTATATATATATTGGATATTTTATAATGGGTGTGTATATACTATATAGCGACAAGAATTGTAGAACATGGTAGCAGAATGGTGACAAGTGTTCGATCTCTCGACGTATCATTGAAGCGGAACACGGGTAAAATTTTACTGCCATCATTGACGATATTATTGGCGATGAAAACGGATATGAGCATCGTTTCCTTGAAAGCCTTGGATGAATCCTTACGAAGACATTGGAACGATAAAGGATTTAATCTCCGGCAAAATCGCCATCGCTTCATTACAAGGATCCGGTCATTTCAGTCTAATAGTCTATCTAGTTAGTGCTCACGATTGGATGGAATATGACTTTTCGTATTAAGAAATCAAATACCAAGTGCGTTCCGTTTTTTTGCACTCTTTATATTTTTAATTGGAGAAATATTTCAATTTACATATTCTCTTACATACTCTTGTGTATGAAGTCTTCTCTTGTTTGTTGTCAATTTTATATATTTTCGTATCACTTTGATACCATCAAGAAAATTGTGTCAAACTTCGCATTCATCTACTAAAACCTACTATTTACTACTTTTTTTTACGCTATGCTACTATTTGGGTACTTTTTTAGATATCAGCCACTAAAAGCTACTATTTCTGTTTTTTTTTTAGAATTTTCACTATACATTAAATTCGCTAATATACTACTCTCCAAATTTGAATTAGTAAAAATGTTTACTAATTTGAATTAGTGACAGATTCTTTGCTTTTGAATTAGTAAATTATACTAATAAATATAGTCATTTCTACTAATTAATTAGTAAAATTAACTAATTTAAAAACAAAAAGTCAGTCATTAACTTAAATTAGTAAACATTTTTATTAATTCAAATTTAGAGAGTAGAAATTAAAAAACTATTTTCAAAAATTATAATCAAATTCTTTAATACGATTCAATTAATTTCAAAAAAAGTATTCGAAAATCAATTATTTTCAATATCTAGTATTTCCATGAAATTTCGCAAAAGAATTCAATTATTTAAAACAAAAATCGATAAAATTCATCCAAAATTCAATTGTTCTCATAAATTAATAAAATGTCCATAAGAATTCAATTAATTTAGAATAGCATTTTCAAACAAATTGCGAAAAAATCAATTATTTAACAAAATTTCTATATACAATTCTTCACAATAATTCAAATACTTTCTCTAATAATAACATCTTTCAAGGAAATTCAATTTAAAAAAAAAAATTTGATAAAATTCTAAGCAAGAATTCAATTATTGTCATAAATAATAAAACTCATCGAAAAATTTCAATTATTTTTAATACTATTTAAAATTAATTAAACGAAAAATTCAATTATTTTCACAAATAAAGTTTTCCACAAGAATTCAATTATTTAAAATAAAATGTTCATCATATTTATTATATTTCGAGAAAATTAATTATTTAAAACAATGTTTATAAAATTTTTATAAAGAATTCAATTATTTTCAAAAATAACAAAATTTTTCACAGAAATTCAATTATTTTTAAACATTTGAATAAAATTTTTCACAATAATTCAATTATTTTCATAAATAATAAAATTCATCGCAAGATTTCAATTATTTTTAATATAATTTTACAGAAATTGGTTAAAGAATGCAATTATTCTTAAATGTTGAATTTCAATTTCTCGAAAAAATCAATTATTTAAAAGAATGTTTTATTTAAATTCTTTGGAAGAATTTAACTATTTACAAAAATATTAGAATATTTCATATGAATTCAATATTATTTTCAAATATTTTAATAAAATTGTTTGAAAGAAATCAATTATTTCAAATAAAATTTTAATTACATTTTTTTGAAATAATTCAATTATTCTTTTAGATTTTAATAAAATTCTTCTTAAGAATTCAATTATTTACATAAATAATTTTTCAAAAGAATTCAATTATGTCGATGAATATAAAAATTATTCCCGAAAATTCAATTATTTTGAGGCATTTTAAATAAAATTCTTTGCAAAATTCAATTATTTTCATAAAAAACAATATTCATCACAAGAATTCAATTATTTTTAAAAGTAATAAATTTCTTCTTGGAAATTCAATTACTTTTAAAAATTCTAATTAAATTGTTGACAAGAATTCAATTATTGTCAAAAATTTTAATTGAATTCTTTGTAAAATTTAATTATTTTTATAAAAAACTTTTCACAATTCTATGATTTTCAACATCTACTATTTTCATAAAATTTCGAAACAGAATTTATTTATTTAAACAATTTTTTGTTGAAATCTTCGTAAGAATTCAATTTTTTTCATAAATAAAAAAAATTTTTCAGGAATTGAATTATTTAAATTTTAATTTACATAAAATTATTCGAAAAAAATTCAATTATTTATTTAAATTTTTTTATAAATTTCTTTACAAGATTTAAATTATTGTTATAATAATGTTTAAATTCTTTGATGAATTATAAAATTCGTTGCATGAATTCAACTTATTAGCAGGATATAAGAGAGAAGTAAATATTTTTGATAAAAATTAGGAAAAAGTCAGGAAAATAAAAAAATATAGAATGTCAGTTTTGTAAAGTGTCTAAAATGAGTTTTTTTTTGTCGTCAAGTTTAATTTTTCGATAGCTACTTTTTTTAGTTTGAAAGATACTTTTTGCTACGTTTTTAAAATTAATTATCGAGCGCAAAATTTGCTGTGTTCCCTAATTCAGATTTAGGGAATAAATTTTGATTTTTTTAAATGTGTTTAAATAAATTGTTTCTTGTAAATAATTGAAAAATTGTGGCATGTAGAGAATTTATTCATTTGTGTCCAGCTGCGTACATTTGGGAAAAAAAGAGCTGAATTGTTCGAACGATAATGTTGTATATATATATACGTTTTGTCAGAGTTGTGTAAAACTTCTCTTAAATCTTTTAATCCGTGCAATTTTTCGTTTGCGCGTCAAACGGTTAACAAGATAAAAACAGAGCTTTGTTAGATTTGTGATGCATTAAAAAAATATTGTTTATTTTAGTCAATTATTTCGTTATGCAACATGTGGTTCTTGTTTAATGGAAATTGATAGATAATGGATAAAAATTAGTTAAGTACCTCAATTTTTACATATTATGTGGCAAAATAAAAAGAGGTTTTCTGCTTTAACGTCGCATGTGATGTTCATGTTAACGTTTATTATCAAATCAAAAATTCAGTCACGATTTTATGAATGATTAGTTATTTTCAACTAACTCGGATTTAGAGAGTAAATTATTTTCATAATAATATTTTTTTGCATTTCATTAATTTTAAAAAGAGGTTTTTAAGGATAAAAATAAGTTTAAGTTCTCCACTTGAGAACGCCAAGGTCACCACCAGGTGGCTAGGGAAATTCCAAGAAGGGACTAAAGTGCCATCTGGCGGTGACCTTGGCGTTCTCAGGTGGAGAATAGGATCTGCATATTGAATCTCAAAATGTTAGTAATTTTGTATAATTATTTATAATCAGACATTGAATCTAGTGAGTTTAACTATTTATATAAATTTCAATTTTTAGTTTACTTTAATTTGCAAAATTTTTAAGCTCTCTAATTTTCCTTAGAGTTTTAAAATTAATTGTTTTTAATTTTTCTTTATAAATTAAAATTTAAAATCTCAATGTAAGAAATAGTAAAATAAGAATAGTAGCTAAATAATTGTATGTGGTGGAAAAAGTGTCAAAAACTATGTGGAGTGATAATTTTTTTTTTTATTTCGTTTTACAAAGAAAAAAAACAGAAGTCTTGGTAAAAATGAATAATGAACGCATTGCGTTGCGTTGCGTTACACGGGGTAAAAATGTAATTTTAATATCAATTTGCATATTTACGTTTATATTTATCGATATGCTCACACAATAGCATTCTCTATTTTTCCATTCAGGTCGGGGATAATGCAGAATCGCGTTTTCGAATCGAGGGAAGATAGATTATATGAAAAAACTGTTCGATTGTTGGAGAGGAAGGAAATTCATTGAATTTTCGGGCACGTGTCCGCCGGTGAACGATCGTCGGCTTCTGTTGTGAATAAAATAAAATCGAACGAGCTGGTCATGCACGTTGTACCAAAAGGGGGAGGAAAACAGGAGGAGGTGGTGATGGTGGTGGAGGAGGTAAAGGCAAACGGTGATGCGTTTGGCATTTGAGTGACTCGCTCACCCAATCCACAAAAAAAAAGATAAAAAAAAAAATAAAAAGATTCGAGTAAAAAAAAACCGGTATTACGAAATAGCCACCAATTCCACATTTGAATTAGTCCGTTAGAGAAAGTTTGTTAAATCAATTATTCAGCCGTCACGAAAACAAATGGATTGCATTGCCCTTTCAACTTGAACACTGGAAAATGACATTTAGAATTCAATCTTGTGTCCGACTTAATTACAGTTGGCTGAAACAAAAATAAAAAGAATTTTTTTTTTTGTTACTCGGGGAAATTATCTTTTATAGAGCTGAGCGCGGTAAATTCGTTAGAGTTCATTAGTTATTTTTTTCGGACAAATTGGTATTGAATGTTGAACAAGAGGTATTTTTTTTAGTCGGGTTTTGTCGCATAAGATTTAATAGAAATTTTTTTTTAAATACTATTTAGAGTGAAAATAAAATTAGAAGAAATTTATCTACTATTTTTTTACTTTTTTGATGATTTGTTACTATTTGGATACTTTTTTTATATTTGTGACATGAAAAACTAATTTCTTGTTTTTTTCGAGAATTTGCAAACATTCAATAATTTTCATTATTACCTAATAAAAGTTTTACAGGAATTCAATTATTTAAAATACAATTTTCATTAAATTTTTTCAAAAAAAATCAACTATTTAAAAGAATTTTTGTAAAATTCTTCGCGGGAATTCAATTATTTTCTATGCAATTTTAATAAAATTAATTAATTAATTAAAATTATGAATAAAATTTCTTCTAAGAATTCAATTATTTTTAAAAATTTTAATAAAATTCTACTCTAAGAATTGAATTAATTTTATTAAATTCGTTCAAAAAACTTGTAAAAATACAGTTATTCTCATAAACAATAAAATTCTTTTGGAAATTCAATTATTTTCATAAATTACTAAAATACTTTATAGATAAGTTCAATTAGTTTTCGAATATAATTTAAATAAAATTCTTTACAGAAATTCAATTATTCTCATAAACAATAAAATTTTCACAAGAATTCAATTATTTTAAATACAATTTTAAATAAATTCCTTGAATGAAATCAATTATTTAAAAGATTTCAATTATTTTCAATGCGATTTTAATAAAATTAATTAATTAATTAAAATTATTAATAAAATTTCCTGAAAGAATTCAATTATTTTCAAAAATTTTAATAAAATTCTTCCCTAAGAATTGAATTATTTAAATAATCCAATTCTTAAAATAATTAAAATTTTAATTACATTCGTCCAAAAAAATTATAAAAATGCAATTATTCTCATTAACAATAACATTCTTTAAGACATTCAATTATTTTCATAAATATTAAAAAACTTTAGATTATAGTTCAATTATTTTTCGAATATAATTTTAATAAAAATCTTCACAAAAATTAAATTTTTTTCAAAAATAATAAATTTTTTACAAGAATTCAATTATTTTAAAATACAATTTTCATTACTTTTTTCGAACGAAATCAATTATTTGAAAAAAGTTTTATAAAATTCTTCGCAAAAATTTAATTATTCTATTAAATAATAAAAATTATCGATGAATTCCTTTTTTTTAATAAAATTTTTAAATGAATTCCCAATAAATTCAATTATTCTTAAAAATTTTATTAAAATTCTTCGAAATAATTAAATTCAATAAATTCTTTACTTTTTTATTTAAATAATTGAATTCTCGTAGAACTTTCAAATGATAATAATTGATTTAAAAATAAATTTCAGTTTTAAAATTTTAGATAATAATTGAATATTAGAAGCGTTACATTACGAATTGTTAGAAATTTTTTATTATGATTTTTAGGAATCAAAAGATTTTTAAATTGAAATCTTTAAAAATTTTAATTGTTGTAAAACTAATAATATTTAATTGAAATTTTTATTGAAAATAATTATTAATTTATTATATTTTAGAAAATGATTAAAGTTTTGAAAAATTTTTCATTAAAAATTTCAACAAAAAAGATTAATGAATTTTGGAAGAATTACAGTTGTAATTTTTAGAAATTGTAAAATTTCAAAAAGATTTTTACAAAGTAATCGTTGAAAATCTTTTAATTCCTTTGGAGAAATAAATAAGTATTTAAATATTTATTTAACAAAAATTACGCAAGTATTGAATGTTATTTAATTTGGAAATTAGGAAAATATTTTTGACGAAAAAAAATGTTGTTCATTTAAACGTTGGAAATTTTTCGAACTTTCCAATTTATTATAAATTTCTAAATCTATTAAATTAGAGAGAGCGCATGGAATAAGAATTTGTCCGTCAATGATTTCAAACATTTAATATAAATGATTTTTATTTTTGATTAAGGGATGCAAGGTGATGGATATTTCTGTAAATATGATGAAGGAACATTTTTTCTCGTATGAACGATTAGGAAATGAACGTTGGAATTATGATGGGGAAAACCTGTGACTGAGGGTAAAATATTGAAGAAAAGATAGATGTATTGAGGAGAATTTATTATAAAACTGACAAAACTGTCTGGTGACTTAGGGGTTGTCCATAAAATGCGTTGCCAATTTAGAGACAGAGAGAGAGAAAGAGTGAGAAAAAGAGAAAAAAAGGGGGAAAAGAAAAACGTGTGATGATAAAAAAATTCGAAAAGTTGGGATTATTTTTATATTTTTAGCTACAAATAATTATTAACGAAATATTTTTTCTTTACAAGTATAAAAAATTATAATAAAAATCGAAAAGAAAAATTTAAGTTTGAAATTTTATATATAATTTTTTATAATTATTATTCATAATAAATTTTAAGTTTGAAAAAAAATTAAATTCGTTCATTTAATAACGTTGACAATAATTTTGGGGGGGGAGATAAAGTAGGTCAAAACCGGGTAACATACTTTTCGTTCCACTTTTTTCAAAATCAATTTATTCTCAATGTTTATTTCGAAACTTTGTATAACCTCATCTTTTTTCTGTCTGAAATGTTCACGAAAAAATCTATTCTTTTATTTTGATTTCAATATACATATATATATCGGATTTCAAAGAGTTTTTCCAATCCTTTACATTTGCGCTAACAAGGGCGCGCATCTCCCTTGCTTCATGTGCATTCACCTCGTACAGTCAATATTTCCTTTTTCCATGACATTTATCTTGTTTCAAAATAAATTGATGGTGCTTTGAAAAGAATTGACGACATCGATAATAATTGACGGTTTGCCATTGTTTTTTCGCCTAGCTTTATCAGAAAGTAACGATTGCTCGCGATATATAAAGTAATCTGAAATCAAAGCAATTTGGTTCGAAAAAAAAATTTTGTTTTTATTTTTGTTGAAAGAAGAGCGAGAGGGGGGAGGTTAACAAAGTATTGACAATGGATGTGATATTACGACAAATACCGTTTTTTGTAGGTAACATTTTGTGCGCTACATGTTTTCAATGTAAATGAATAGGCAAAGGGTTTCACTCTGTAACGGATTATTTTCAATGTGGAAGGTATAAATTTAGGAATTTAAAAAAAAATATACACAATTTTTATGTTTTTTGTAAATTCTTGTCGAATTTTCTGGGATTTGTTCGTTTTTTTTTAATTTTCGAATAAATTTATTTTATTTTCTAAAAACTTTATTTTATTTTCTAATAAATTTGTTTTCTAATAAATTTGTTTTCTAATAAATTTATTTTCTAATAAATTTGTTTTCTAATAAATTTATTTTCTAATAAATTTGTTTTCCAATAAATTTATTTTCTAATAAATTTAATTTTTAATAAATTTATTTTATTTTTCAAAGCAACATTAATGTGTTCTATTTAAGAGTGTATTTAGGAGAATTCGTTTTTTTTGTAGAAAAAAGTTTGTTTAATACTTTGCTAACTATATGAAGATTCGATAATAAGTATTCTTCTCGTTGAGCCTCTTAAAAAACAATTTTTTTTTGTTATACTTCTTGCTTACTTAATTCCTGTTTTCAAACTTATAGTTTCGTCGAGTTGATGTATACAGAACAAGAAGTTTTCTAAAAGTTAAGTGAAGTTGAAAGTATAGTTAAGTACTTTTTGCTTTTTTCTGTAAGACTCGAATTTTTATATTGGCTTAGTTTGGAAATTAGTTCTGCAAATTTTATCTGTTGATAATAATAAATAAGGTGCCTTTTTATGGCTGTTTTGAATTTTAATATTTTGTAAACTACTTATAATAATCGCCGAATTCATTCATTCCGGCGAAAAATTTGTCAATTTAATTTTGTTAAATTATTTTTGCAATTCTTGTAAAATTCAATTTTTCCAGAGATTTGAAGCAAAATAAAAAAAAAACTCAATTTCTAAATACTTTTTGTTAAAAAAAAGTGCAATTTTTAAACTATTTTTCTTTTCTATTTTAAAAATGAGTTTCTATGTTTCTTCTTATTAATGCAGTTTAATCTGCAATATTTTTATTTTCTATTGAAAATAGATAAAAAAATAATTTTTATTAAAATGAATTTAAATTTGCTATAACAAAGTTCAAATTGCAATTATAAAAATCGTTTCTCTCATTCGGGAGCAATGAACATTTCTCGAATTTTTATTTTCCAATGAAGTTTAATTTAAAAAATTTTTATTTTCTAATGACTGTAAATTTCCAATAAAAAGTTCAATTTGAAACTAACGAAATCGCTTTTTGTCAATCGCCAGCAATTTCGAAGAGGTTGTGTGGACTTTTTTTTGTAATCAATCAAAATTATTTTGTCAATAACAGGCATTTTTCAATAATTCTTTTCGAAAAGTGATTTTATTGGAAATGATTCAAAAGTTTAAAGCTTTTTTTAGAAAATAATTTTTCCTTTCACTTTGATGGATTTTTACTTTTTACTTTGATAGACTTTTAATTTCACTTTCATTTTCACTTTAAATTTTAAAAATAAAAAAGTTACACTTTCACTTTCATTTTCACTTCGAAAATGACAAATTTATCAAAGAGAGAATGGATTTTTAATTTCCAGTCTTATTTTTACTTTGAAAGTTTCTTTATTTTCACTTTCATTTCCACTTTCAATTTCACTTTGTGAGTAAAAAAAGTGAAAGTGAAAATCTATCAAAATTTCACCAAAAGATTTCGATTATTTAAACGTTTAGAAATTATTTACAAAAACATCAAAAATTGAAAATAAATTTCGAAAAATACACTAAAATATTGCCATTTGAAAATATTTTATTTTCACTTGCGATGATATAAACATATAATGTACATAGAGGCGAAAAAAAATTGCAAAAAAAAAAAAAATAATATTGACACTATTGCAGCAAATTCTTTCTGTCAGCATTATATAATACATTATAGCTCAATTTAACAAGAAAAATGACTGACTCAACTCTGGCTGCATCACTTTTCAGCGTAATATCCCATATAAAAACCGGAACGGTCTTATGCCCTTCACATCGAATATTAATGCCAAGAAGTGAAGCGCATCAGCGTGTTCACGTTTGCAGCCGGAATTATAAGATACCGAAAGAGGAAATGTTCTTCGACTCACTCTATACGTTTCTTGTCGAGTTGGAGAGGCATTTTTCTTCCTGCCATATATTTATTCGACTCTCAATATACATTTCTCGATATATGCGTATTCGCCCGAGAAACATGAAAGAAATTTGAAAGCCCCTCTTTAAGGATCGAAAAGTAGCATAGCGAGAGGGAGAGAGAGAGAGGGGGGAGGGGATATGATGTACAAGTGGAAAACAAGTTTTAGGGGTTTTTGTGAGGGGGAAGAGGGGGCGAGACTCGCAATAAGACATACAAGTTGTGGATGGGACAGGATATTGGAACCGGATTACATATTAGTCGTTTCCTGGGATCTAAGCTGCTGGTTTTTCGGACTGAAACGTTTGCAGGAAATGAAATTTATCCGGATATCTGCGAAACATGTCTCATCCGAAAAAGTTTTTGTGTTAGAAAAATATTGTTGCGAATCGAAAAGTTTGTTATTGACTTTTTCTCTCAATGACTAGTTGGAAATTTTGACACTAGTCGCTATATGTTGGTGATAGTAATTTTTATTTCCTTTAATTGTTGGTGATTTGTAAAGTTCTGATGTTCTATCACTTCTCCAAATCAAATATTTTATCCTAAAAAAATGAGAAATCATTTCCAAACCGTAAAAAACTTTTCCGTATAGGGGAGAGTGGGGCAAACCGGCCATAGGATATTTTCATTGTATCAGAGTTTCAAAAAAATTATTATTAATTAGAATGTTTTTTTCGTTAAAATATTTACTTTTAATGAGAAATAATTATCTTCCAAAGAGAATTAGACCCTTAAATATTATTTCTCTGATAATTTAAAACATTTTTTTTTGTTATTTAAAAAAATTATTTATTTAATTAAAATTCAATTCTGTATTATTATTTTCATTACTACAACAATTGTTCACATGATTCTTTTTGTTTATTGTTATTGTAGATTATACAAATGCAATATTGTAGATAAAAAAAACCCAACTGACCGGTTTGCCCCATGGGGGTGACCGGTTTACCCCAGGGGGTGGGGCAAACCGGACCGTTTGCAAATTTTTTTAAAGTTAACACAGCAACTAAACAATAAAAGATAAAGTACAGGTGCCTCTAGGAAAACGTTGCTCAATTAAATGATCTTTAAAACAAGCCATCGAAAAATGAAATCGGTTGATTCGTTTAGTCACAAGAGTAAAAAAAACCGTAGGTATGGCCGGTTTGCCCCACTCTCCCCTATGTTTCAACAATTATTTTTTCAATAATTTTTTTGAAATATTATACAAAATTTTACAAAATTACGAAAAGAGCATGTACCAAACTCTACATTTTCCAAAGACCAAAAATATTCTTTTCTTTTTAAAACTGCAAGTCGACCACGAAACCACTTTTCCTTCCAACTGCCCTTAATTATTTTAAGAAATAAAATTATTTAAATTAATTTTAAAAAAACTTCTTCGCAGGAATTCAGTTATTTTTACAAAAATAAAATTTGTTACATGAATTCAATTTTATTCAATAACATTTTGAAAAAATGCGTCACAAGAATTCAATTAGTTTCATTGCACGAAATAAAAAATTGATAACATAAATATTTTTTTATTTAAATAATAAAGTTTAATTTTCTCCGATAAGTTCAACAAAGTATTGAAAACAATAATTATCCTCAATTATGAAAGTTATCTCTGATTGGAGAAGTATAAAAAGCTCAAAATTTTCAGTTTAAATTCACAATTTAGAAAATTTTCGAAGCTCTAACACTACTATAAACATAATGCAGTTTCTTCGTCTGAATTTCATACTTATTTTGTCATTAATATTTATTATTGACTCTTCCGTTGTAATGGGAAGTAAGTAAATTTTAATTTTAATTTCTTTTCAAAAGCTGAATTATTTTTATAATTAATTCATTTTATAGTGAAACAAAAATTTGTTTGATTCAAATAACCGATTACTTACTTATTATTAATTCAAAATTTACTTCAACAAATAATTTTTTCAGTCAATTTCATTGTATTTGCTTCAAATATCGAAATTAATGGTTCCAATACAATTTATTTCAAACACAATTTGATTCGAATAAAAATTATTTGATTCAAATAAATATTTAACTAGCAACTTCCTGCTGTCTTTTTTAATTAAAATTAATGATTTTTAATATTTTCTCATTTAAATTTTTATTGAAAACACTAAAAAAATTCAATTTCGCAGAAATTACAAATAATGGCAAAAATTCAATTATTTAAAAAAAATAAATAAATAAAATTCTTATAAAATTAAACTATGTTCAAAATTTGATAATAATTCCCGTAAAAAACCCAATTATCTTTATAAATAACAAAATTCTACTCCAAAGTTCAATTATTTCATAAATATCAAAAAATTCTTCTTCTATTTTCATAAAAAATAATTTAAGATTCTAGAAAATAATTGAATTAAAATGAGGAAAATAATTTTGATAAAGTTACAGTACCAATATTTTTAGGATATAAAATAATGATTTTATTTCTCGGTCATCTTTAATTATTATACCTATATAAGTTGTTTAATTTGAAATTTTTAAATGTCCTAATTCCTGTGAGAAATCCTGTTCGAAAAATAAGATTAAAAATAGAAATTGTGCAAATATTTTTCTTCTTTTTCTAAAACAAAATAATAATTTTATTAAAAACATTGTGATTCATAAATAAAAATAATGCAAAATAAATAAATTTTCTATTTCTTAATCATAGTTGTTTAACAATTTTTTAATTTTGTTTAGAAATAAAGAACAAAAATCTGCATAATTTCAATTTGACAAAACATAAAATTGACCAAAATTTTATTCTTTTAGTGAAAAGAATTAGAAAATTTTTTTTGATGATTTCTAATTTGTCATTACAATTTTGAATTAATTATAAAATAAAATATAATTAGAGATAACAAAAACAAAATTATTTAAACAAAAGACAACTTCAGAGTGTGAGGGATAGAAAAAGTAAGTAAATGAAAGAACATTCAAGTTATTATAATTAATTTTGAATAATTTATTAATTGAAAACAGTCACGTAATCGGTTATTTGAATTAAATACATTTTTTAGTGCATAATATTATTGACTTCCACAAGATAATGTAATTTCAAAAATAAATTTTTAAGTAGCAATTTTTTTACTCTTTTAAAATGTTTTCATTTAAATATATATTTTGTTCATTTGAACGTTCAAAATTTATAGAAACATATTTGAGAGTATAATTAATTTAAAAAATGAAGTGAAAATTTTCATGAGGAAGCAAAGTGTACAACGAAGTTGAAGTCCACAACGTTTATCAACGAAATAAATTTGTTTAATGCATTCAAGTATTATTTTTAATTTAATATTGAATTGTAAAATAATTATTATCAAAATATAAATATCAATCTTTTATTTCTAAATATTTTTGTATCAATATTGCTGCGTCATTTTGAATTAATTTACTAAGAGAGCAATTTTTTTTCGTTGATCAAGACGTTGTGGACTTCAACTTGGTAATTGTGTACATTATTTTATAATTTGTAACAAATTTTTTGGTCTGTTATTTATAATGATTTTAATTTTTCTGGCTATTCAAAAATGCTGAAAGTGATCGCCAAAAAGAATAAGGAAAATCCAAACTAGTTTTCCCAAAGCTGGAATCGCCTAATTGTACTCAGGGATATGGAAAAACTGGGAACAATATGCAGTTGAAATATTGTATTACTGCTTTTGAAAATTAATAAAATTGTACTTGAAATTTAAAAAAAAAGTTTCGTTTTTCTTCCTTTTTGTGTAAAAAAATTGTTATTGAAGGCAAATGGTTCAATTTTGATTGGTCCTGTCAATAACGCCAAAAACCTTTATGTGTAATTTTTGGTTAAAAAATTAAAATTGTTACCACAACCCGTGTAGAAATTTCGCTATGGCCAAGATCAGGGACAGATCGGGCCTTCCCTATTAGGGAATGAAACACATGGCCCTGATCAGGAAATCCACATTTGGTCGTCGCCCCGATCTGGTCCAGGTCGGGCCGTGTGTTTCATTCCCTAATATGGCCATAGTAGGGAAATTTCTACACGGAAAACTTGTTATTTAGTTCTAGGTAATGCTAAAGTTATGCTAATAATTATTATAAATAAACGTAGTTGACGTCTCTTTTTCTAATAAGTCGCAACAACATACAACTAACATTATGAATAATTTTTTGAAGAAGTATAAAACATTATTTTCAATAATGAATGTTAGTGTTAATGTGAATGTTAGTTCATAATATTACTTGTGTTTTTACCTTCAACGTCCCTCGAAAATGAATTTGTTCGAAATATATACCAAAAAGGGAATTTATTAAAAAGATAATAGAAGGAGGGTTAATGGAAATTAATTTCACGGTAACTTTGTGGCAGTAAAGAACGTTTTACTTATTGTGGAAAAGCTAGTGTCGAACAGTATTTAGCAGATGGTCAAGTTAGTTTCGGATCTAGTAACCAGTACTGAGTTAATACTCGACCAATACTTAGTCACTATGTCAAAGCGATTAGGTAGCCCGATTTGCGTTTACGTAAGCCTCTTAAGACCCTGAATATTTAAGCTTTCAAAACAATTCTGCAGAGGGACGAACAAAAAAGAGTACTTAGTTTATGAAGCCTTTGGAACTGAATAATGAATCAACAGGATTAGAAGTTTTATCTACCGTCTCATAGAGAGTGAGAGAGAAAGAGAAGAGACTGTAACTATAATATATACCAATAAGTCTGAACTTAGGACCTTATTTTTTAAATACCTTGTAAAAATCGATAGAACCATTGCACACAAAATGAGACACATTTGCGTCTCTGTTCTAATTTTAATTGAAGGCTTTGTACTCGATAAATTAATTTTCAAAAAGTCTCTCAAAATTTTCAAGAATCATTTTTTAATTTTAACTTTCAGCGAATTTAAAATTGGTCAAGTTCAAATTCTAAACAAGAACCAAAAAAGAGTAGCCACTCTTTTTAATGTCAGAAATCGAAAAAAAGTATCCAAATAATATCAAATCGTTAAAAAAGTAGTAGATGAGTGGGAATAAGTAGTAGTATAGTATATAGTAAGTAGCTAATTTGGTCTACCAACCATTTTAATCGCATGAAAAAATTTTTATAATAGAATGGATGAAGAGAATCAACGAGGGACGCAAAAAAAAAGAAGCAAAAGCCACTCTCTTTTCTCTTTTAGAAACCATCAAGATAAGGGTCACTTTCTCAAATGGGCTATAGACGTTCGCAAACTGTCTCGAGGCGGCGGTCAGAAATTATAGCGATCCGATAGAAAGACCTCGATCATGATTGTCGAAGGGTGTGGTCACCCCTTGGCAAATGGCTCCTTGATAGGTTACAATTTCCACAGAACATGTAGGGATAAACGTCAGGGCAATGAATAACGAAAATAACAAGCCATCGATTATCAAGCATTGCGTCATTGTCATTCCCATCTAATCATCGTCGGTCTCTACCTCCATGACAGTAAAAATTTTAGCTACCATCCACGATATTAGTTTGTTCATGATTACTCCAAGTTTGTTCATCAAACATTTTTTTAAACTAATGCTTCAAAAATTCCGAATGTTCACCTCAACTTCTTAGTTGAAATGAAACTTTAATAAAAATTCTTTTACTGTTTACTAGTAAATTTTAAGGGCATGTTGTGGAAATATTCCTCGAAAAAACTGATTTTCTACGTGTCGTCTCACTGAGAAATCTCGTTTGATATCTCCTTTGGATAATTAGATAAAAAGATGAAAAGTTATTTTCAAACCGTAAAAAACTTTTCCGAATGTTTCGACAATTTTTTTAATAAAATTATTTTTTTAAATTTTACAAATTTTACAAAATTCCGAAAAGAGCACGTACCAAACTCTATTTTTTTCAAAGACCCAAAATATTCTTTTATTTTTAAATTACAATTCGACAACAATACCACTGTTTCTCCCAAATGCACATAAAAAATTTTTGTTCGAGGAAATTGTTCATTCGCAAACATTCAATAATTTTCAAAATTAACAAAATTTGTACAAGAATTTAATTATTTAAAATATAATTTTTACCAAATTTTTCAAAAAATAACTTATTATTTAAACTAAATTAAAAAAATTCTTCGTAAAAATTCAATTATTTTAAGAAATAAAATTATTTACGGGAATTCAATTATTTAAACAAATTTTAACAAAACTTCTTCGCAGGAATTGAGTTATATTTACAAACAATAAAATTTGTCACATGAATTCAATTATTTTTATAAATAAAAAAACTCATCGCAGGATGTCAGTTATTTAAAAAAAAAATTGTCATTATTTCCTCGAAAAATGTAATTTTTCATAAAAATTTTATTAAAATTCTTTGAATGAATTCAATTTTAAGAAACATTTAGTTATTTAATAAATTATTTATTTTTGTATTAAATAATTGAATTCTCAAAGAACTTTGTAATAAGAATTAATTTAAGAATTAATTTTTAGGAAAATTTATGATAATAATTGAATATTAGTATTTCCTTTTAGATTTGTGACATTTTAAAAGCTACTTTATCCTTTTTTTCTTGAAAATTTGCTAATAGTCGAGATAAAGAAATTTTTCCAAAATTTTTTTATAAAATTCTTTGAAACGATTCAATTATTTTCAATATTTACTATTTTTAATAAACAATTCCAAAAAAAATCAATTATCAAGAGACAAATTTTTTATGAAACTGTTCCTTGCAAACATTCACTGCTAAATAATTTTCCATAAAACCACTTTTTCTCTCATCTGCTCTTAAAAAATTTTTTTTTCTATGCAATTGTACTTCGCAAACATTCATTTATTTTCATAATTAACAAAATTTGTACAAGAATTTAATTATTTAGAAATTAGAATACAATTTTTACCAAATTTTTCGAAAAAAATTATCATTTAAAAAAAATTTAAGAAAATTCTTCGTAAAAATTTAATTATTTTAAGAAATAAAATTATTTACGGAAATTCAATTATTTAAATAAATTTTAACAAAACTTCTTCGCAGGAATTCAGTTATTTTTACAAACAATAAAATTTGTCACATGAATTCAATTTTTTTAAAATAAAATTCTAATAAAATGCGTTACAAGAATTCAATTATTTTTATAACTAACAAAACTCATCGCAGAATTACTATTATTTAAAAAAAAATATAAATCAATTCCTCGAAAAATGCAATTTTTCTTAAAAATTTTCTTAAAATTCTTTGAATGAATTCAAATTTTAAAGAAATATTTAATTATTCAATAAATTATTTATTTTTGTATTAAATAATTGAATTCTCAAAGAACTTTGGAATAAGAATTAATTTATTAGGAATTAATTTATTAAGAATTAATTTTTATGAAAATTTTGGATAATAATTTAAGATTTGTATTTCTATTTAGATTTGTGACACTAAAAGCTCCTTTTTTTTTGAAAATTTGCACTACTTTAAATTTGCTAATAGTTGAAATGAAAAAATTATTCTAAATTTTTTTTATAAAATTCTTTGAAACGATTCAATTATTTTCAATATTTACTATTTTTAATAAAAAATTTCCAAATGAAATCAATTTTTTCAATAATTATTGAAAAATTTTCCAAAATTCCGAGAAGAGCGCGTGCCAAACTATATTTTCTAGAACCGAAAATATTTTTTTCTTTTTAAATTACAAGTCGTCCACGAAATCATTTTTTCTTCCATCTTCTCTTAATTAGATTTTTTAGTTGATTTGATAAACTATCAATTTAGAGTTCTAAATAAACATCTCTTTTTAATAGTCAATTTACGATTCTATAAAGGAGAGAATAAATAAAATAATAGAGTTCAATCTCAAAAGTATAATAAATTAAAATATCAATAAAAAAATCCATCAATAAATTCATAACGTTTCTGTATTTTTATATAAATATTTCTTTCAATAGAATTTCAGACTAAAATGAAAAAATTCACAATATTTGTTGGAGCAAAATTGACAGCGACAACTTAAAACAATTTATAATAAGAATCAATGAAAACATGTTGAATGACACATATATTTATATTTAGAATATCCCCCGTTAAATTTTTAATATTCTCCATTTTCTCCTCTGGCGTTTATTTTCTCTCAATTTTAATATTATGAAATTTATGAAAAGAGAGGACGCGAGAGGGAGAGAGACAGAGAGTTGTATAATAAAATGACTCTTAAATTAAAGGAACATTAAAGCGATTCTTTATGGACCACTTTTTTAGTCCATTTATTTCTCATTTCAGCAATTCCTTTCATGTTTTCATTTCCTGTTAGATATGGTGAAAAATGAGTAAAGCATTAACGTTGGAAAAGTAACTTTATATCTAGACATACAAGATCTAAAATAACAGTGAGAGGAACGAAAGAACAAGAAAGCTGCAGTGTCTCATTATCACAAGGAGAGAAGTAGTAGAGGAAGAAGTGTTGTCTGGCATTATCTGTAAAGAAATTAATAAAAGATGCCTTCAATGCTTTTCTTTAGTGAGTGTGAGTGGGGAAAGATAATTTTCCGGATGGTGCTCCATCAACCTTGCCAGACACCTTTTGTGTTACGTGCTTGTTATTACATAGATGAAAATATATCTATATACTATATAAATTATAATATGTGTGTGTGTGTGTATAAATGCGAGATGGAGAATGTATACACGTATAATATACATACATAATATATAATCTAAACATGAGTATTGTACAAAGTATATATATATATGTATATATTACGAGACCTTGGGTTGAGTAACGCAGGTGGTTTAGCAAAACCCATATCATGCAATTTCCTTTGACACAAGGAATTCGTTGACTTGTCAATGAAGATAAATGTACAAATATGAAAGATCATTGGGGGAGTATTTTTTTTAATCGTAACCAGCAGTTGATCATTTTCTCTTTTTTGAAGAAAATCAAAAAGAAAGTTTCTTTTTGCGAAAGCAAAAACATCTACACGAGTATAACTTCTACTATTTACAAGATAAAACCAAAATTGTGTGGAACTCTCTTAATTTGAATTAATTGACTTTTTGCTATTGAATTAGTAAATTTCACTAATAAATTAGTAGAAATTACTATTTATTAGTCAAATTTACTAATTCAAAAGCAAAAAGTCAGTCACTAATATCAGAGGAAAAAAAATTTGGACAGGGGAAAAAAGTTGAATTTACTAATTAGGTACTAATTTGAATATGGTGACTGACTTTTTGCTTTCGAATTAGTAAATTTTACTAATAAATAGTGATTACTACTAATTTATTACTAAAATAAGTAGTTATTTCTACTAATTTATTAGTAAAATAAATAGTGATTTCTACTAATTTATTAGTAAAATAAATAGTAATTTCTACTAATTTATTAGTTAAATTTACTAACTTAAAAGTCAGTAACTAATTTCAATTAGTAAACATTTTTACTAATTCTAATTTATAGAGTAGATTCAGACAGTCACGGAATTTATTTTTATAAATTTTTAATATTTTTTCCAAAAATATTTTAACAATTATTTACGTATTCATTACGAAAAGTATGAGAAGTTTATATTAAAATTAAAATTAAAATCCACTTATCCGAATGTTTCGTTTATTTTATTACCTCCTATTTTAACAATTTAATGGCAAATATTTTAATGTTGAACATTTTTTTCCAATTATTCAGATTTAAATAAAATTGATACATAATATTACTTTTAAGAGATAATAAGTTTATTTAGATATTGAGAATAATTTATTAATGAAATATTCATTAGTTGGAAGTAAATAAAAGAGAACTATATTTTAATTAGCAAAAATGTATTTTTGAAATATTCATAAAGCACACTTTTAATGAGCATTAATTAAATATTTATGCATCTATTACTGTTTAATTAATTATGCCAGATAAAAGCACATAATTGGATATTGTCTCGTTATGTTAATTTGTCTTTGATATTAAAACGATGAAATTTTAATCGTAAAAAGTATAAAAAAAAATATACATATGTTCCGCTTTGTTGATTAAACTCAGACGTGTTCAGAATAATTATAAATGCAGTAAAAAAAATTATTATACCAAATATGAATATTTATTTAATGGAAAATTATTTCTTTTTTTGCATCAAGTAAATATTTTTCAAATAATTTTGAATTAAGGGTAGAGAAAGTGGTGTCGTGGTCGACTTGTAATTTAAAGAAGAAAAGAAAATTTTGGGTCTTTGGAAAATATAGAGTTTGACACGCGTTCTTCTAGGAATTTTGGACAATTTTTCAAAACTAGTAGCCACGTGGAGAAAAAAGTTAGACAGAAAGGTTTTCGGTGTTATTTACAGGACCAATCAAAATTTAACCATTTGCCTTCAATAATAATTTTTTAATAATAATTTTTTTTTTACACAAAAATGAAGAAAAACGAAACTTTTTTTTAAAATTTTAAGTACAATTTTATTACTTTCCAAAAGCAGTAATACAATATTTCAACTGCTTATTGTTCCCAGTTTTTCCATATCCCTGAGTACAATTAGGCGATTCCAGCTTTGGGAAAACTATTCTACAAGTTCCTCATTTTTATCGAAGGTAGCTTCCGTCAATCCTGAAAGGTCTGAAAAATTAAAATCATTATAAATAACAGACCAAAAAATTTGTTACAAATTATAAAATAATGTATACTTTGCTTCCTCATGAAAATTTTCACTTCATTTTTTAAATTAATTATACTCTCAAATATGTTTCTATAAATTTTGAACATTCAAATAAACAAAATATATATTTAAATGAAAACATTTCAAAAGAGTAAAAAAATTGCTACTTAAAAATTTATTTTTGAAATTACATTATCTTATTGTGGAAGTCAATAATTATGCACTAAAAAAATGTATTTAATTCAAATAACCGTTTACGTGACTATTATCAATTAAATATTTACTTGAATCAAATAATTTTTATTCAAAATAAATTGTGTTTGAAATAAATTGTATTGGAACCATTAATTTCGATATTTGAAGCAAATACAATTAAATTGACTGAAAAAATTATTTGATTCAAGTAAATATTTAATTGATAATACACAAGTAATCGGTTATTTGAATCAAATAAATTTTTGTTTCACTGTGAAATGAATTACAAAAAGAATCCAGCTTTTGAAAAGAAATTAAAATTTACTTACCTCCCATTACAAAGGCAGAGTCAATAACAAATATTACTGACAAAATAAGTATGAAATTCAGACGAAGAAACTGCATTATGTTTATAGTAGTGTTAGAGCTTCGAAAATTTTCTAAATTGTGAATTTAAACTAAAAATTTCGAGCTTTTTATACTTCTCCAATCAGAGATAACTTTTATAATTGAGGATAATTATTGTTTTCAATACTTTGTTGAACTTATCGGAAAAAAATAAATATTATTATTAAAATAAAAAAAAATTCATATTGTCTTATCAATTTTTTATTTATTACAAGGAAACTAGAAGCCAAGTAGAGCATTATTATGTGTTTTTTCGTATCTGACAATGATAATACATTTTACAGAACAAATATTGTTCACTTATTCAGCTATATCATTTTAACTGGAATTAATTTTTAAACCAGTTCGTTTTAAAAGTTCTACGAGTATTAAATTATTTGAATACAAAAATTAATAATTTATTGAATAATTGAAATTTTCACAAAAAACTTCAGTTTTAAATCAATTCTTTTTAAAAAGTTCTATGAAAATTCAATTATTCAATAGAAAAATAAATACCTAATTCATACAATAATTAAATATTTTTTAAAATTGAATTCTTTCAAAGAATTTTAATAAAATTTATTTATTTGTTAAAATAAGTGAATTCTTGAAGACAAAATTTTAGAAAAATTGTGTAAAAATTGTAAGTATTTTAAATAATTAAATTTTTGTGGGATAATTTTTTTTTTTATTAAAAATAGTACATATTGAAAATAATGAATCGTTTCAAAGATTTTTTTTTAAAAAATGTTTAGAATAATTTTGTTATTTCAATTATTAGTGTGCAAATTTTCAGGAAAAAACAGAAAAAAGTAGTTTTTAGTGTCACAAATCTAAAAAAATACTAATATTCAATTATTTTCATAAAAATTAATTATTAAATTAATTATTACTAGAAAGTTCTTTGAGAATTCAATTATTTTATAGAAAAAAAATAATTTATTGAATAATTAAATATTTCTTTAGAATTGAATTAATTCAAAGAATTCTAATAAAATTTTTAGAAAAATTACATTTTCGAGGAATTTATTAAAATTTTTTTTTTTAAATAATTGAAATCCTGCGATGAGTTTTGTTATTTATAAAAAATAATTGAATTCTTGTAACGCATTTTAGTAGAATTTTATTGAATAATTGAATTCATGTGACAAATTTTATTGTTTGTAAAATTAACTGAATTCCTGCGAAGAACTTATATTATAATTTCTTTAAATAATTGAATTTCTGTAAATAATTTTTTTTGGTAAAATAATTGAATTTTTACAAAGAATTTTCTTAATTTTTTTTAAATAAACATTTTTTTTTCGAAAAATTTTGTGAAAATTGTAGGTATTTTAAATAATTAAATTCTTTTACAAATTTCGTTAATTATGAAAATAATTGAATGTTTGCGAAGAAAAATTTCGTCGATAAAAAATTTTTAAAGAAGGCAGTTTTAGAATTCAATTATTTAATAAAAAAAAAAAAAATAAATAATTTATTGAATAATTAAATATTTCTTAGAACGAGATATCGAAGATTATTTATCAGTGAAAGGACACAAGGAGAAACATTTTTTTCGAGGGATATTTCCCACATGCCCTTAACGAATATCAGATTTACATTTTTTCTGAGGATATAAAATTGAGACAAAAAACGAATCAAAAATGTTGCTTCGCAACACTTTTGATTCGTTTTTTGTCTCAATTTTATATCCTTAGAAAAAATGTGTAAGAAAAAAAAACTCTTACTGTCAAGGTAACTTCACAAACCCCCGAACATGCTCTCTAAATCTGAATCAGTGAAAATCAGTGAAATTTGACTGAGAATCAGTGACTCTATTCTCGCGATTTGAATCAGTGGAATTTCACTGAAAACCAGTTAAAAATAACTGAAATTTCAGTCATTTTTCACTGATTCGCCAATTAAAAAACTACTGAAAATTTCTGTCACACATATTGAAAATTTCAGTTATTTTTTAATTGGCCAATCAGTGAAAAATGACTGAAATTTCAATCATTTTTAACTGATCTTTAGTGAAATTTCACTGATTCAAATCGCGAGAATAGAGTCACTGATTCTCAGTGAAATTTCACTGATTCAGTTTTAGAGAGTGCCCTTAAATTTTTTGTCAAAAAATTGAAATTGAAAAGAGTCACAAATTTAGCGTCATTCATTTGATCATTTCATCTTTGAAATTTTATAGAGACTTATTGTAATTAACTTATATTTGCGGTAATATAGTGAGTAATAGAATTACCTCGAGTGAATCTTTGTGTACTCTTAATAAAATAACCAGCGATAAATGTATGGAGCAATGGGATAAAGTTGATCAAAGAAAAGTTTAATATTAAAGTAATAAAAGTGAAACAGAGGTTTGCTATTTGAAGAAATCTTCAAGGGAGTGTGTATATATATATTTGCATGTAGCTTGTATGTAAGACGAGAATATTGAGGTCGTTGTAGGGATGAAAGTATGTAGCGACCCTTGTTCTTGCCGTTCAATACCCGGGCGTATTTTACATGAGACTTCTATACTGCAAGCAAAAGACGACCTGGTTGAGTGGATAAACCGTCTGACCGATAAACCATCCCCAGCTCTTAGACCGAGTGTAAATCTCGAAATTTTCTCTCCTCGAACCCCCGCTGAAAAAGTTAAACCCCCCCCAACCCTTCTTCTTTTGTTGCTTTTCGATCTTCTGAATCGACTACCTTCGCACACCAGACATGAAAGTACCTTTTCTCTCTCTTCCTCTCTTTTACTCTTTCTTCCCCCCTCTCTCTCTCCTCCTTTTTTCCCTCACCTTCTCTCGCTTTTTCTCTCCTTCTCTCTTTCTCTCTTTCTCCTTTTTTTCCTCTTTCACTCTCTCTCTCCCCCCCCCTCTCTCTCTCTCTGTTAGTTCGATCCGGACACTTCAAAAAAGGATGGAATGGAAAATATATTTCCCACTGGCAAACGTCACCTTTACTGCAAATCTCCGCTGCTTTTAAGACAGTACTTCTGTTTTTACGATTATGTTTATCGTAAAAAGAATAAATTGAAGAATAAATATTAAGAGAGAATAAAAATTGTCAAAGAAAAGATTTTCATGGAATGAGAAATTTCAAGTTGTTTTGTTTTATTATATATGCCTTTGCTTATATGTATAGAGCGAGAGCAAGAGAGAGAGAGAGAGAGAGAGAGAGAAGAACATAATTTCAAGTTGACGCAGAGAAAGTGAGCTTTTCCAATTTCATTTTTCTCAAGTTTATCTCCATATTTCGCTTGTAAAACGAGTTTCTCACTTGTTTGCTTTAAAAATATTTGTCAACAACGCGCGCGCGTCCCCCGCTTTTCGTATATATTCTCTCACGCACCATCGAAACTTTTATATTTTTATAAGCGTATGTTAGAAGTGAATTAACAAACTTCTCGAAATAAAAAAAAACACTGTTTGTAAATTCAATTTTTGACAAGAATAGTTTTTGAGACAGAAAAAAATTGAAAATATAAAAGTTCACATTTACACGAGACAGTGCTTATTGAAAGTTTAATGTTAAAATCATGTCTGGAATTTTTATTTCTACTTATAAAAGATAAATCAAATTAACAGTTTATTTGAAACCATCTAGATTTTCTTTTATTAAATTTGTATATCTAAATTAAACAAGTGTCTTTAAATATCCAATTTCATAAAAATTGGAAATATTAAATTTTAGATTTATATATTTTATTTATCCAGGTCGCTGAGGAGAAATTTTTATTCGCTTTTTATATTATAGACTTTTAATTGATTAGATATTTTTTAATTAAAGTGTAGAAAATTTTTTATTATATTTAGAAATTAAAACAAGTTTTGTCTGCACAGAAAATAAAAAGTGTTATTTTAACACCGAATTTGGTGTTAAAATAACACGCAACAAATTTAACCGTTATAGGTGGCGCCACATTCTATGTCGTTTAACATTGGTTAATTTAACACGCAACAAAAATCACACCAAATTTTTTCTAGTGTGTAAAAATATATTCTATGAGAGCTTTTATTGAAATTGAGAAAAATGGATAATTTTTTTTTGTTATCGACTGCAAAATGAAAAGTAAATCTTTTTTGTCTGACTAAATATTCTCTTGTATTCAAATTTATTGTATACTGGACGGAAACTTGATAGAAATCAAAACAAATGATCTAACTGAAATTGACTTGTACTACTTATTCTGATTTTAAATGTTTTGTCTGACTAAAATATACTTTTATCACTGATTCGTATAATTTTTGTAAGTAAAATGTTTTGTCTGACTTAAAATTTGTTTAACTACTTACAGCGTCTGACTGGATACTGTAAATTACATTTTTAAAACATTGTCTGACTAAAAATTGACTTGTACTACTTACTCTGATTTTAAATACTTTGTCTGACTAAAATCGACTTTTTCTACTGATTTCGCCAATTTTTTTGTTTTAAAGTAAAATACTTTGTCTGACTAAAATATACTTCTACCACTGATTTATATAATGTTTGTAAGTAAAATGTTTTGTCTGACTAAAAATTTCTTTAACTACTTTCAGCATCTGACTGGATACTGTAAATAATATATTTAATACATTGTCTGACCAAAAATTGTCTTTTACTACTGATTCTTATTTGAAATGCTTTGTCTGACTAAAATCGATTTTTACAACTGATTTCTACAATTTTCGTAAGCAAAATGTTTTGAGTGATTAATATTGACTTTTACTACTGATTGATATAATTTTTTTAAGTAAAATATTTTGCCTGACTTAAAAATTCTTTAACTACTTACATCATATAATTAGACGATTAAAATTCTGATAAATATTTGTCAGAAAAATCTTTAGAGAGAGAATAATCTTCACGAATGAGAGAAAATAATCGTCAAGTTTTTTTTCCATTCTCTTTCTCTCTTTTTTTCTGAATAAGTCAGATATTGATATTGAAATTGAAATTTTTGAAAATGAATTGATTGACAATAATAATTAGAGGTATAACAGTTTAGCTGGATGTCGATTCATTCGTTTGAAGGGACATCTAGCAAGATGAGGTGAGCTGAAAAATCCAAGAACCGTAATAGTGGAAGAAAATTTGCTGACTTGACTCTCGAATATCCGTCGGTTCCGAGAGAGAGAGAGAGAGAGAGAACGAAAGATGGTAAGCGGAGTAAAAAAAAAAAGAATCTTGTCATTTTTCTACGCTCGCTCGCTCCAGACAAAAGATTTAGATCCCCTCGGATTTGTCCAATGATATCGATGAAATATAATATAGAAAACGATGGCTCAAAACTAATAGAAATAATATTTTAATAACGACTATTCCTTTATCTCTTAACATAATAATAAAATTTAGCCTATGAATGAAATTTTTTTTGTTGTTGTAAATTTAATTCAATTTTTTCTGTTCTTGTTATTTTGTAATATTTTATATTGAATCTACTATTAATTATTAAATTTTCACAAAGTTTAAAAGAAGAA
Source organism: Leptopilina heterotoma (assembly GCF_015476425.1). NCBI lineage: Eukaryota > Metazoa > Arthropoda > Insecta > Hymenoptera > Figitidae > Leptopilina > Leptopilina heterotoma. The sequence continues at coordinate 1,189,590 of NW_025111150.1, forward strand.
AAAAGTTTTAAAGAATTAAATTATTCTTTTTGAAGTTTTTTATTTTGGTTTTCAAGAAATAATAATTTCGTCAGTAGTAAGAAATATGTTTAGTCAGACATGGCAAAAAATCATAAGAAGAATTGAATTTAAGGAGTTAGATACTGTAAGTAGTGAGAGACAGTTTTAGTCATCCAAGGCGAATATTGTAGTCTGACAAATAAAGGAAATTAATAGTGCAGTAGTAAAGATCACTTAATAGTCAGACATTACTAAAATTTTCAGTAAATCTTTAGTGTTTGTTTTATCTTTTTTATTCAATAAAAAAGTATTTTTAAAAAATAATTGGTTTAGAGAGAAATTTTTCGTTCTTAAGGGAAAAAGGTATTTTTAGTTAGACAAAACATTTTACTTTCAAATTCATCTAAATTAGTAGTAAAAGTCGTTTTCTTGTACAAATCTTTAGAATCAGTAGTAAAAACCAATTTTAGTCAGACAATGAAGCATTTTACTAACGAAAATTGTCGAAATCAGTAGTAAAAGTCGATTTTAGTCAGGCAAAGCCTTTAAAATCAGAATAAGTAGTACAAGTCAATTTTTGGTCAGACAATGTATTAAAAATATAATTTACAGTATCCAGTCATACGATGTAAGTAGTTAAATAAATTTTTAGTCAGACAAAGCATTTTTCTTCTCAAAAATTGTCGAAATCAGTAGTAAAAATTGATTTTAGTCAGACAAAGCATTTAAAATCAGAATAAATAGTAAAAGTCCATTTTAGGTCAGACAATGTATTACAAATATAATATACAGTAACCAGTCAGACGATTTAAGTAGTTAAATAAATTTTTAGTCAGACAAAACATTTTACTTTCAAAAAATATACAAATTAGTAGAAGAAGTATATTTTAGTCAGACAAAGCATTTTACTTACGAAAATGGTGAAAATCAGTAGTAAAAGTTGATTTTCGCCAGACAAAGCATTTAAAAAAAAAATCGGTAGTACAAGTCAATTTTTGGTCAGACAACATATTAAAAATATAATTTATAGTATCCAGTCATACGATGTAAGTAGTTAAATAAATTTTTAGTCTGACAATGAAGCATTTTACTTACGAAAATTGTCGAAATCAGTAGTAAAAATCGATTTTAGTCAGACAAAGCATTTAAAATCCGAATAAGTAGTACAAGTCAATTTTTGGTCAGACAATGTTTAAAGAAATATAATTATTTAATACATTCATTATTTTTTTATTTTTTCGATGCAAGTAGTTAAATAAATTTTTAATCAGACAAAGTATTTGACTTACGAAAATTGTTGAAGTCAGTAGTAAAAGTCGATTTTAGTCAGACATAGTATTTAAAATAAGAATCAGTAGTACAAGTCAATTTTTGGTCAGACTATACGTTTTGATTTCTATCAATTTTCTGTTCAGTAGTAAAAGTAAATTTCAATCAGACACAAGATTTTACACACACTTAAAATTTTATGACAACTTTAAAATAGATTTTAGTTTCCATTTTGCAGTTGAAAACGAAAAAAATTTCATTTCTCAAAAATTTGAATACAAGAGAATATTTAGATAGGCAATTTAAACCATCCAGTTAGATGTCGTAAGTAGTTAAAGCCATTTTCAGTCAGACGAAGACGAAATATAATTTACGTCATCCAGTCAAATAATGTAAGTGGTTAAAGAAATTTTTAGTCAGGCATACTATTTTACTTCCACAAATTGTAGGAATGAGTAGTAAAAGTCAAGATTAGTCAGACAAAGCTTTTAAAATTAGTATAATGTTGCTATGACAGTATTAAGAACCAGTCGAAGTGTTTAAAATCACTGAAATCATCCAGTTCCATGTTGTAAGTAGTAAGAGCTATTTTTAGTCAGACAAGACGTTATGTCTACAGTAGTAACAGTCAGTTTTAGTCAGACACAAGATTTTTTGCACTTAAAGTTTTATAAATACTACAAAAAGTTATTTGGTCTTGATTCAAATTGAAAGCAATAAAAAATCCAATTTTGAATGTTTTTAAAGCATAAGTTGTAAAAGAAAATGTTCAGTCAGACGAAATTTTCTTCAATTTTTAAATGTAAGATTAAAAAAACTTTTCAATAAAAATATGAAAGTAATGAAAATCTACTATAATAAAAGAAAATAAAAATCTGATGCACGTTAGTGCATCAGTTACTGTGGGTAAGGGGATTGACAAAAAATTTCTCCTCATCTAAAGTAGATCACAAAAAAAAAACTAAAATTCGCCTTTTTCTCTTGTAAATGAGAGAGAATCCTTTTATAAAGTTCTGTAATAAAAAACAATAAATTTGAAACATTGGAACTTAAAGGAGATTCTATTCCCTAAAAGTTGGCTTATGGACTGAAAGCCATGAAGTCTCTTCTCTCGATGAGACGAGGAGAGAAACCTGTAAAGAATTCGCAACTTTTAAACGGTCGTTTAGGGTGTTTAAACGAAAGTATCGTTGAAGAGATGCTTATAGAAATTTGTAGCAAACTTTTCGACGTGGATAGAAACTAGTCTGTAGTGTCAGTGTTTCCTCTCGGACAGGAGAACAAGAGAGAGAGAGAGAAGAAGAGAGCGAGACAGAGCTTTAAGCAATATTCTCTTGAAATTGGTTCCGGGCAACTTGAAGTGGTCGAGACTTTGGTATATCGTATAGTCTCAGTGAGAAAACAACCCTTTAAGCATTTAAGCGGTGGTCCATTTTACCCCACCACCTTCACCTTACTGGTGCGATGAGGATGATGACTATCATGATTATTATTACTATTATTATTATTATTATTATCCAACAACCCTTTTGCGTGAGTTTCCGTTCTATGTTCCTAATCGTCTCGTTGGTCTCCGCTTAGTAAAGCTTAGGATACAGTTAACCGAGTGTGGGTTAACCAAGGTCGGAAACCGACGGTGCGAGACGCGCTTGCTTGTTTCGTGGATTAAACTGTCGAAAGGGTTCAACTCATACACACACATTCACTCTCCCTTCCTCTTGTTCTACAGTTTGGAAATTTGTCTTCCAATTTTTTTCCCTCTATAAAAGAGGGTAAATATTTTCCCTCTCTTCTCTCTCTCTCTCTTTCCTTCTTTTTTTCACTCCCTCTAGCAAAAATGTATTTTACGATAAAATATTTTCTTGTATTTTTTATATCTCAACATGATTCAATTTTCTATTTCCAAGAGAGAGGGAGGGTATAAAATTTTTTTTTTTCTAAAATAACATAAATGCAGTAAAATTATATGTATGTGTTGGAAGATATTTTACGTGAATAAGAAAATGCGTTGAAAATGGATGCATATTTTTATTTGGTTTTCTTCTTTTTTTTCTGAAAAGAGAGAAAGGCGAAAGACAAATAGAAGAAGGGGAATAAGTAGGGTCAATATTTGTAGAGAGTGTATGGCAACTTAACGAAATATATTATTTTAAGTCCTTCTTTCGCATTACGCTTTTTTTGCGATGAGAAAAAACGCATTAAAGCTGTTTTTATTATTTACGAGGTTTTTTTTTTAGTTTACAACATTTACAATCAATTTATCACTTTATTTTTTATGATTAGGTTTGTCCAATTTTATTTCCTTTTGAGTGAATTTTTGCTATTTTTTAAATTAATTTTGTATGTGTTTGTTTTTAATATTGATTAATAGAATTATTTAATAGAAATGATTGCTTACATTTTTTATTTCTTTGAGAATAATTTTAATATTAAGTGTTTTTTCTTATTGTTTCAGGTGAGTCTAACAACACTTCTTGATGAGTTTCTTTTGTGAGTAAATATATATTGAAACACATTTAATTATATATTATCTATAATAATAAGCTTTTTGCAATTTATTTACAAAACTTATCATTTTTCAAGAAAAAAACATTTTTTTTTAAATCGGAAATGTATTCTAAAAAGTTTCTGAGTATCTCCTTGTTTCGGAAAAAGCTTTTTTTTTTAATAAAAAAGCTCAAATTTGATGAAAAAAAGACCAAATTTAATAATCGACTCCAAAAATTGTTAATACAAATTTAGAAGACAAGCGTCGTTTATCATACCTACATTTTTTTTTTAATCAAAAAAATATTCTAAAAAAGTTTCTGAGTACCTCCGTGTTTTGAAAAAAGCTCTTTTTTAATAAAAAAAAGTTTCAATTTGATGAAAAATGACCAAATTTGACATTCGCATGCAAAAATTTTTTAAAAACATTATCAAGACCAGCGTCGTTTGTCAAAATACAAATTTTTTTTTGAATCGGAAGTAAATTCTAAAAAAAATGTTGAGTATCTCCGTATTTCAGAAAAAGCTATTCTTTAATAAAAAAAAGCTCCATGTTGATGAAAAAAAGCCCAAATTTGATATTCGCCTTCAAAAATTGTTTTAAAAAATTGCCAAGACCAGCGTCGTTTTTCAAGATACAAATTTTTTTTCTGAATAAGCTCTTGAATTACAAAATAAATTTAATTCAATATATTTAATTGAATTTTAATAATTTAATATCTTTAATTAAAATAATTTAATTTAAAAAAGCTGAATACCGAATGATAAATTCCCTTCCGTTAATTAAATTTTGAAAAAGTTTTGACTTTCTCCGTAAAAAAAAATATAAAAACTCCAATTTAATTTAAAAAATTCTAAATTTATATTCGCCTCCAAAAATAGTTTTAAAAAAACATTATTAAAACCAGCATCGTTTATCAAGATAACATTTTTTTTTTTTGGAATCGGAAAAAAATTCTAAAAGGTTCTGAGTACCCACGTGTTTTGGAAAAAGCTACTCTTTTATAAAAATAAGCTTCAATTTAATGAAAAAATGTTCAAATTTGATATTTGACACCAAAAAGTGTGAAAATAAATTTACAATACTAGCGTCGTTTTTTAAGACACAATTTTTTTCTGAAACGGAAATAAATTCTAAAAAAGTTCTAAGTACCTTCGTGTTTCGGAAAAAGCTCTTTTTTAAATAAAAAAGCTCCAATTTAATGAAAATTAAAAATTGGCCTCCAAAAATAGTTTTAAAAAATTGTCAAGACCAGCGTCGTTTTTAAAGATACTATTTTTTTCTGAATCGGAAATAAATTTTTAAAAAGTTTTTAGTGCCTCCGTTTTTAGGAAAAAGCTCTTTTTTAATAAAAAAAAGCTCAAATTTGATGATAGAAAGAGCAATGTTCGTCTCCAAAAATTGTTTAAAAAAATTATCAAGACCATAGCCGTCTTGATTTAAGATACAAATTTTTTCTCAATGGGAAATAAATTCTAAAAAAAGTTCTGTGTATATACCACCGTGTTTCGGCTTATTTATTACACTCTAATCATAAAGGAAATGTTAAAATATTATTAAAATAATAAACTTACAGAATTCCCATGGAATCTCCACGGAAATTTCATGGAATTTTTCGAGGTAGATTTTCCTAAGAATATCAAATTTGAGACAAAAAACGTATCAAAACGTAGCCTACGTTTTGATACGTTTTTTTTCTCAATTTGATATTCTTAGAAATATTGTGATGATTTTAAAAATTATAAATCCAATCTCTTTAGTTTATTAAAAAATACAAAAATAAAATATAAATTCTCTTTATATAAAAATGGAGAAAGAATATCGTGTTTTATTAAAAGAATACAACTTTTCCATTTAAAAATAAAAGTAAAGAGAAAAAAAAAATCTGAAAGAGTGTGATTTTTGCTCTAAAAGGAAATTTTTGCTCGAGATTTTTTTATTGTCTTTTGACATGAGGAGAGTGATTTAAGAGAAGCGGTTTGAAGCGCTAGTTAAGCCATGTTACTTCCACCTTATTTACATTCTGGCAATCAAAGAAACCTATGGGATGAAGCCATTGAGGTGGAAGGTTCGTATTCGAAAGAGAAAGCTCGATTGGTCGGATGAACAAACGTCTTGAGGAATCTGCAAACTCCTTTGAAGCTGGAAAATAGAGAAAGAAAACACAAACCTTCCCGGGTGAAATCCCCTTTAAAGAACCCCAAGAAAGACCTCTCTCTCTCTCTCTCTCCTCTCACACTATTTTATATAAAGAGAACCACTAGCACGAGCGCACGGATTTCGACAACATTTTCCTCAAAGTTTAATCGTCATTCCAGGTTTTCTTCCTTTTTTTTGGGAAAAGATTCTTCTTCCACACCGTGTGTCTCTTGTGTGTGGTCTTTCTGATGAATGAATGGATGAAAAAACCGCAAATTTATTAGCTCAATCGCTAGTTAGGTCAGCGATTTTTTTTTTTTTTTTTGCTTTATCTCTGCTGCTTCATCTCTGTGTCGGCGTATTCTTAATAGTTTTAGACTTGATCTTCGGTTCTTTTTTTTCACTTCCTTTTTCTCCTGTGTCCACACCTTTGTCGCAAACAGCCGATCCGCAACGATCGGGAAACGATATCTCACGGAAGCAGATTTTCCACCTCAAGGATTTCAATCTCGATGCTCTTTTGAAAATTGGAAGAGAGAAGTTTTTTAGAGAAAAAAAAAATTCCATTGTATAAATTTTCCTACTATCGTGGATAATTTTTTTTTCTTGCATTTTTGAATTTTTGAGGAATTTCTAATTTCAAAATTCAGTAACAAGAAACAAAGCACTAAAAAAATTTAATTTTAGAGAAATTACAATAATAATTGCAGGAATTCAATTATTTTCAAAAAAAAAAATAAAATTCAACTATGTTGAATTTATTTTAAAAAAAAATCCTAATTATCTTTAGAAATAACAAAATTCTTCTCCAAAGTTCAATTGTTTTCATAAATGTCAAAAAAATTCTTGTCCTAATTTCAATTACTTTCAAAAATAAAATGCATTTTTCTAATTTCAATAAATTTTCAATGATTTTCAATGATTTTCAATATTTAGTATTTTAATAAAATTTCCCAAAAAGAATTCAATTATTTAAAAAAAAATTTTAATAAAATTGTATGCAAACATTCAATTATTTTGATAAATAGTAAAAATTTCATAAGAATTCAATTATTTTCATAAAAAATAATTTAAAATTCTAGAAAATAATAATTGAATTAAAAAATTATGAAAATAATTTTGATGAAGTTACAGTAACAATATTCTTATGATCTCCTTTTTAATAAAAAACCATTTTTGTAAACAACCGTTTTCCAAGATTATGTTCTGTGTATAAAATCTGAAAATCATCCCACTTTATAAAATTGAGTTTAAGCATGATTTGAAAATAAAAATGTTTTTTGACTTTATGAAAAATATAAAAATTAGGAAAATAGAAAGTTTGTTTAAAAAATGAAAAATTTCTCGTATATTTTTGGCCCAGGTTTTTCTGTATTTGTAAAAGATACTCGGGGATGAGAAGGAACTTATCAAAGTACCATTAGTTGCCTATTCGATATGATGAATTGCATTCCCTGAACTCATCTAGCTTGTGATATTTGCCATCCATGCATATATTCGCCTTGGGCGTAAAATATTTCTGTTTTTCTGTAAAATATCAGATTTTTAGTAAACAGAAGAATTTTTTTCTAAATTGGATTTTTAGAAAATAAAAAAAATATTTTGCAAATAGGATTTTTAGGAAAGGTGAAAATATTTCTGAAAAACAAGAACAGGATTAAAACAAAAATTAAATTTTGTTTTTCCCTAATTTTCAGACAAAATTTTGACTTTTTTTCTCATCCTAAAGAATATTCTGATTCACTCTAAAAATTATTAAATACTCAAAAAAATGTTCTATTACATTTATTTACGAATTTTCAAAATCATTTTTTTACAATTCAATTTTACGAAATTTCGAATATTCGGAAATTCTTCAGTATTAAATATATTTTAGAAAATAGAAACTTCACATAATTTAAAAAAAAACAAAATTCAATTAAACTTTTTCAAAAAAATTAATATTACAGAATAAATTGTTAGCGTTACAAATAAATAATTTAATTCTTTTGAAAAATTTTATTAAAATAGTAGAAATTGAAATCATTGAATTGAGGAAAATTTTAAATAATAATTGAAATTTTACTAAGAATTTTATTAAAGTTTTTGAAAATGATTGAATTTCGGAAAAAAAATTTTATTATTTATAAAGATAATTGAAATTTTGACAAAAATTATTAAAAATTTTTGAACATAATTGAATTTCTGAGAAAAATTTTATTACTTTTGAAAATAATTGAATAATTGAAAATTTCAAATTTTTAAAGATTTTATTTTAAAACCTATTTAAAATTCAAATATTTAAAAAAATTCAAGGTCTAATGCTTTTAATATTCAATTTTTATGATCTAAAATTTTAATTGGAAGTCATTTAAAAATCAATTTTTATTAGAACATTCTACGAGAATTCAAATTTAAATACAAAAATTACCTATATATTAAAAAATTGAATTCTAATAAAGAAATTTATCAACAGATTTATAAATAATTGAATTCTTTCGACGAATTTTAATAACATTTTTTATGAATAATTATATTTTTTGAGAAATTTGATTAAAATTGAATTAATGATAATTGAAATTCTGCGTTGAGTTTTATTGTTTAAGAAATTAATTAAATTCCTAAAAAGAAATTTATTATTTATGGGAATAATTGAATTTTTGCGATGAAATTTCTTCAAAATGTGTAAATAATATTGAATTCCATTGATATTTTTATTATTTACGAAAATAATTAAATATTAGCGTTGAATTTTATCAATTTTTTTTTAAAATAATTAAATTCTTTTGACAAATTTTATTAAAATAATAGATATTGAAAATCATTGAATTGAGGACAATTTTTTAAAATACCTCATTAAAATTTTGACAAGAATTATTTTTAAAATTTTGGTAAATAATTGAATTTCGAAGAAGAATTTTATTATTTATGAAGTTAATAATCGAATAATTGAAATTTTGCGATAAGTTTTACAAAAATAATTGAATTAATTCGAATAATATATAAAAAACTTTGCAAATAATTGAAATCTTTTGGAAAATTTTATTAAAATTGTAGATATTGAAAATCATTGAATTGAAGAAAATTTTTGAAAATGATTGAATTTCGAAAAAGAATTTTATCATTTATTTATTTCTAAAGATAATTGAAATTTTGACGAGAATTGTTTTGAATTTTAGAACATAATTGAATTTCTGCGAAGAAGTTTTTTGCTTTTGATTTAAATATACGTTAAAAAATTCAACTATTTTTAGTAGATTTTGAATTATTAAAATTTTTCAACATTCTAAGTTCTTTATAATTTCTAATTAAATTTATTCGAAATTGAAATTTTATAAAATTTCAAATTGAAACCTTTTGAAGTTCATCTAGTTATGGAAATTATAAACTCAACACTTTTAAAATTCAATTAATTTTCAAATATTTAAGAAAAATTATTCATTAAATAATTTCTAAGTAATAATTTTATGATAGTTTATTGTCTAATTTGTCAATTATTTCTAAAAATTCATGTTATAATCATTTATGTAATATTAAATTATCACCTTAAATTTCAATTAAAATCCATTTTTAAATCAATTATCATTAGAAAATTCTACGAGAATTCAATTATTTAAATACAAAAATAAATAATTTATTGAATACCTAATTGAATGCTTCTTAAAATTAAATATTCTTTTGATGAATTTTAATAATAATTACATTTTTCGAGGAATTTTATTAAAATTTTATTAAAAATAATTAAAATTCTGCGATGATTTTTATTATTTATAAAAATAATTGAATTCCAAAAAAAGAATTTTATTATCTTTAAGAATAATTGAACTCCCCAGGCGGAAAAGTCGGACGAATGTCGGAATTTACAACCGGCTGGGATCCGCGCCCGTACAGACCGCAAGTACCGACGGTCTGTACCGATTCGGATCTGAAAAAGCAACCGGCGCGGTACAGATTATGCTCCGACTGTCGGAACCGTCTTCCCACTATTGTCAGTACTGGCTCGGTACTGGATTTCTTCCGCCGGCGGATCTTATTCTTCTGCGGCGTCGGAAGAATGACGGATATGTTGAGTCTGTACTGGCTCGGTACTGGGGCGGATCCGACTGCGGATCTTGTCATTTATTGTCACATTATAAATTAAATAATTATTACAAGTAATTGCATTATTTTAGAAAATAATTATTAATAAATTAATCTAATCAATATATTAAGTAATTATTTATTGAGACTTTTTTAAAAATTAAATAATTAAAAAAATTCGTTATTAATTAATATTATATATTATTAATTAATAATATCTCAATAATAATTGAATAATTGTTTCTCAATATAATAATATTGAAGGTAATGATATTAATAATTTTAATTAATATCTCAATAATAATAAATTTATGGTTATTGATATATTATTAATTAATATTAATATTGATAATTTATTATTAATTCTCAATAATATTAGTGTTAATTAATAATATATAAAATTAATTAATAATATCTTAATAATAATAAATTTATTATTATTGAGATGTTAATTAAAATTATTAATATTATTACGTTTAATATTATTATATTGAAAAACAATTATTCAATATATGTATTATATAATAATAAAAATATAACAAGTTTCTTTTTTAACGAAATATTGAAATAGTCCTAAATATACATTCAATAAAGTATTAAAAATATAGCGGTATCATTGACGCGTAGTAATTCTACAAGTTTTTTTTCAGCTTGTGACACTTGAGAGTATTTAAGATTTGAGAGTCCCATGCGAGCGTAGCATAGTGGTTAGCGTGCGAGATTTCGGTGCGTAAATATTCGGTTAGGCGTAGGTTCGTACCTCCAAGCGTTAGGATTTTTCAAATGTGTATGTAATAAAAAAAATTGGACAAGTGCGAGTTGTACTCGCACTGCAATGGCGGGTTCCGTACACAAATATTAAAACAATTGCAACATTTATCGGTAATTGATAAAATTAAAATAAACAATTAAAAAAATATATTAAAATCATTTGATAAAAAAAATAACTAAAAAAATTAAAGTATTGTATATATCTATTATTGTTTACAATATTAGATATACAATACTTTAATTTTTTTTAGTTATTTTTTTTATCAAATGATTTTAATATATTTTTTTAATTGTTTATTTTAATTCTGCTAATTACCGATAAATGTTGCAAGTATTGTTTTAATATTTGTGTGCGGAACCCGCCATTGCAGTGCGAGTACAACTCGCACTTGTCCAATTTTTTTTTTTTTAGTTAAGAAATTAAAGTCAGAAAACAATCTCTCATTTATTCTCTTAAAATTTCACTCTCTTCCTTAAAATATTTAATGCCACGTGTTTAAACTAAACAAAATTTGAAAAAATTTTTTTTTTTGAAAAAAAAATTAAAAAAAAATTTTTTTTGATTTTTTTTTCAAAAAGTTTCTTAAATAAATTTTTTGTCGTCAGACTGTAATAATACACTAGGATACCAATTTTCAGTTCATTAGGTCAAATAATGTAAAAGTTAGAGAAAAAAAATTTTTTTTAAAAATTTTTTTAGTTTTTCCTTGACAACGCTATGGCCATCATTACATATCAAGTTCTCTATATTTTTCCTGTAATATTCGAGTAAAAATACACCAGCATGCAAAATTTCAGCTCTCCATGTCGAATAGTTTAGAAGTTAAGGGGGGGGGGAATGGTCACTTTTTATGCATTTTTGGCCAAAAATCTTGTTATTTCCTTGACAACGCTATGACCATCACGTCCAATCACATACGCTATATTTTTCCTGTAATCTACGAGTGAAAATACATATCTGGACCAAATTTGAGCTCTTTAGGTCAAATAGTTTAGCCGCTAGGGGGGGGGACACGATTTGGCTACGGACAACAGAGTCTCACCAATAGGGTTCCGCCGTTACACCGTAGGTGTACGGAACCCTAAAAAATTGCGTTTAAGTGTATAAAAAAATAAAAAAAATGTGTAAAGTGAACTGTCAATGAATTGTCATTAGTATTTATCTTTTGCAATTAATTATTATTTTTTTATTGATATTTGTTGAAATTATCATTTGGATCCGATCCGGTTGTCAGTCGGTAGAATGCCAGCGCTCGGCTGGCTATTAAATGAAAAATCCACGGTCGGTAGAGTGCCAGGTCCCAGCCGGTTGAATTATACACGGAACGGCTTCTCCCGGCCGGTCAGCGGGCGGTAGAATGCCAGTTCCGAGCCGGTTGCCAGCGCGCTCCTGGCCTAGTCACTATTCGGTAGAATGCCCGTTCACATTCGGTTGGCAGGCGGTTCCGAGCCAGTACAGTTACACCGGCGCCAGTACGGGCTAGGATCCGCGCCGGTTGGAAATTTCCGCCTGGGTCTTGTTAAAAATTTTATTATTTATAAAAATAATTAAATTTTTTTGAAAAAATATATTTAATTTATTGAAATGAACATTAAATACAAAATTTAATCGTTTTGAAAAACATTGCAGAATTGAGCCTTATTAATATAATTCATTTTATGCATTCAGAACTTTATATAGAAAAGAAGTTTAAAAGCACACAGTTAATAGTTGTTATAAAATAAATTTGCAAAAACAACAAACTAAATCAATCGTGGAAATACAGATGATTTGATATTCTCTGTGAAAATATAAGTTTTATTTGTCTGCACGACTACTTTGTGTGAATAGAAGTGCTCTAGGTCTAGATAACTAGAACTCGCGCGGCAAATGAGTGTAAAGAGCCAAGTGAAACATAACTGTTTGATGAGTTTACACAGCGGTTCGTGATAAATTATAAAGTTTCATTACCTTGAGTGGCCAAAGCAGATAGTCTCTTGGTGCTTATATCTCATCTTTTCATATTTGAATCACTTTAGCTTTATACTGAGGGAATAGTGGGGGGGAGAAGGGAGGAATAACGTCACGATTAATAGCGAAAGCCAACAAAAGTCGCGGCAAAGTTGGAACTTAATTCATCTGATATAATGAGTAAGATATCATGATTCATGATATTTCACTTGTTGGAAAATTTAACTGCACTTTTTCTAATTACAAATTATTGTTCAAAGACGAAAGAATATTCCATTGCTTTTAATTACTTTTGACAAAAGAACAAAAGAAGAAGAATAGCATCAAAGAAGGAAATTTTTAATTAACCGAAATATTCTTCTTTTCGAATCTTTTTTTTTTTACCTGAAGCAATCATTTTTTTTTTTGTTTTTATAACATCTTTTGTTTTTACTAACTATTTTTTTTTTTTATATAAAAACTGAATAAAAATTGTATAAAAATGGTAAAAAATGGTAAAAAATGGTGAAAAATGGTAAAAAATTGTAAAAAAATTGTTTAAATATTGTAGAAACATTTTGTATAAATATTTAAATGTAGGATAAATTATTGTCGAGACTTTTTGATTTTCAATGAGAATTTTTTATTGTAGGGAAAATATATATATTTTATGAAAGAAAATTTCCGATTTTTCTGAAAAGTTTTATCGTCCCTTGACTCCTGTTGTCTGAAATTGACGAAAACTCCTCTCTGCGAAAACACAGGTCAGAGGAGAGCTTTCCCTTGGGAGAAGCTCAGTAATAATTCAACTGAGAATCCCAACCGGACCGAGGGTTGCTTCGGCTAATTCGTCAATCATTATAGAACGACCACACGAGCTCGAAATAAAAGGAAGAGACAAAACACATTTTATGTAAAAAGAATGGACGCCAATTTCCTGCTTTAAAAAAAGAAGTCTCAATATTTAAAAAATTACCCTTCGGGACCAGAAAAGCTTTTTTCTGTAAAAAAAAAATTGTCAAATAGAAATTACAATTTAAAAAATCGTTTTTTTGAATATTTCCAACAGAAGCCAGACAAAAAATAATTTTAATTATCGAAACAGAATCTAGAAACCTGGAAAATCTGGAAATGGCAGGGAATTTTATAAACCTTGAAAAAATTTTGAAAAGTCAGAGAATGATTTTTAATATCTACTACTTTAATAAAAAAAAAACCCAAAAGAATCCAATTATTTACAAATTCTTTTATAAATTTATTCGCATTTTGAAAATAGAATTTGCATAAATTTTTTTTGAAAAAAAAACCAATTCTTTGAAACTTTTTTATAAAATTCTTCCCAAATAATTCAATTATTTTCATAAACAATGAAACTCATTGCAGAATTACAATTATTTTTAATTTTAATACAATTTTCAGCAAATTTCTCGAAAAATGAAATTATTTTTAAAAATTTTATTAAAATTTTTCAAGAGAATTCAATTATTTAAAAATTAGTTGATACAATTCTATATGAAAATTCAAATTTAAGAAACATTCAATGTAATAAAATATTTATTTTTGTATTTAAATAATTGAATTCTTGTAGAATTTTCTAATAAAAATTTATTTTCAATTCATAAAAATGATTTTTAGTTAAAATTTTAGATTATAATTGAATATTTAAAAGCGTTGATTTTTAGAAATAATTAAATTTTCAAAAAGTTTCAAATTAAATTCTTTGAAAATTTGAACTTTTCCTACTTTTTATTAAGAATTCTGTAGAATTAATTTTTTCAAAAAGTTTAATAGAATTTTTTTTTAATTATTTGAAGTTTTTAATTACTAATATATTTACTGTAATTTTGAAATAAATGTATATTTATATATAATGTATGAATATAATAAAGTTTGTAGATATAAGATAATAAAACCAATGCATTCTTGGGTTTGAATATTATACTTCTTTTTTCTTGTCATTGTAAACTATTTTTTATAAATATTTCATTGTTTAATAGTAGGGGAGACTGAGGCTAAATGTTAAATTTAGAACAACTGTTTTTTTAGACAAGAAAAAACAACAAAGAAAGCCAAAAGTCATTTGCTTAAAATCGTGTTAAAAAACTAAGAAATTATACAAATTTTTTAACATCTTTTATAAAGTAAAAATATTTAAATTTTGAGAAATGAAAATAAAATTATTCAAAATTTGAACAAATGGAAAAAAAATTATTTTAAATAAAAAAAAATAAAAGTATAATTATTTAAAGTTTGATAAAATGAAAATAAAATTTAAGAATTTTTAACTCAAATTCTTCTTTAAATCAATTTTTTTAAAAGTAATTTCACTGTTAATTTAAAAATATTAAATTGCAACGAATTGATATCAAAAAGTGGATCAAACCATAATTTATTATCAATTTTTGTATCATTTTGATCCAATTTAGAATTAATTTGGTACTTTCAAGAAAACTGTGTTCTGAAAAAGTTCTTTGATAATTTTTAAATCTTTTTGTTTACAATTTAATTTTACTAAATTTCGATTATTCTAACATTCTTCAATTAAATATACTAGAAATTAAAAACTTCAAATAATTAAAAAAAAATTCTATTAAACTTTTTGAAAAAAATTAATTCTACAGAATTCTTAATAGAAAGTATGAAAACTTCAAATTTTCAAACATTTTAATTTGAAAGTTTTTTAAAATTCAATTATTTCTAAAAATCAAAACTTTCAATATTCAATTATAATCTAAAATTTTAACTAAAATAAAATCAATTTTTTTAAATCAATATTTATTAGAAAATTCTACAATAATTCAATTATTTAAATACAACAATAAATATTGTATTATATTAAATGTTTCTTAAAATTGAATTTTCGTAAAGAATTTTAACAACCAATTTTTAAATAATTGAATATTCTTGAAAAATTAATTTTTGGACTTTTTGGAAAATCTTCTCTTTATTATAAGGTATAAATTAATTTTAAAAAAATAAAAAAAAATCCGGCCCAAAGTTAAAAAAAATTATAAAAAAAAAATTTTTGTTAATAAAAAATTTAAAAAATAACTTTATGTTTACATTTCTTAAAAGTCGAAAGAAAACTAAAGCTTTCTTTTTTTGACAACTTTTTCCTAAACTCAATATTTTTGGACTTATAAGCTACTGAATATAGATCTACAATTACAAGTCCAATATTTCGAAAATTCATTACTAAAAAATTTGGACAATTAAACAAAAATAAAAAATACGTATCTTTTTTTTCTATACAGAATAGAAAAAAAATATTTTTGGTCGATTTTAAGAGGTCGACTAAAATATCACGTGAAATTGCCCATATATATACAAAAGGAAGAGAGAGAGGGACATAAAAATTAAAGATTCCAAACATATCTTTTTGGATTAATTTTCCTATTACTAACATATTTTTTCCACAAATAATAAATAATATTTTTACAAGTTTCGTACTTTTAATTAGACAACTGACAAGAGAATCCTCCTTTTTAAAAGGTATAATAAATCGAAAGTTATAATTGATGAAGGGAGAGGGAGAGCGCGTGATATGGGGAGAAGCGATGCGATGGGGATGGTTGTCGGGAATTGTTTACGCCCTTTTTATTCCAAGTAAGTAACGGCATCCTGGAATCAAGGAACACGAAGGTTCCATTAATCATAATCGCATTCCGATTCGAGCAGTCCTTTTTGACTCGCAAAGCTTTTGCGGGAGGAAGGAAGGAAGGAAGGAAGAAAGTGAAGTAGAAAAGGAAAGGAAAGAAAAAGAGGAAAAAGGGAATAAAAAGAAATTGAAGGAAAGAATAAGAAAAGGAGAAAAGTTGAAGGCTAGATAAAGCCTAAGGAGAGGGAGGAGAGAGCGTCAGGGACTTAGAGAGAGAATGCTTTCTGGCAGGAGTTGTAACCGGGGATTTGTCATCCAGACGTGACGTGGTGCGAAAAACCAAACCTACACGCTAATGCCTCGATTCCAGAAGCGAATTTCCACCACCCCCCCTCCCCCTCCTCGTTTTCTTGCATATATAAAGAAAATCCTTTGCTTCGACATTTTTCTGATTGAACTGCTTATCGTGGAGCTTTTGTTTTCTAACAATGTTTATTTAATGTGAAATTTTGAATTTTTGCTTTTTTTCGAGACATTTGGGGGGAGGGGGGGCAAAAAAATACAGGAATACAAGGTTTTGGACCCTGTTTCTAAGGTAGATTTTGTCGCTGAAAAAAAATATTTTCTGTATTTGATTATGAATCCGATGTTTGTTTTTAAAAATTCAAAATGTCAGATCCAAGATGGCGGCTAAAATGATAAAAATCACTCGGATTTGCTTTCAACTTGTTACTCGGAGTTTTTCGGGGTCGGATTTTTAAAATTCAAAATGACTGACGAAACAGTTACGAAACGTGTCGTCGTTTATTTGAACGTTCAAGAATTAAAAAGAATTTACTTTATTTATTCATTTGTTTCAAAAAGCGAACGGAGCAATATCTTTTTATATTAAAAATTCATAATAAAAAAATTAAAATGAACAAAAATTCGACCAACCAAAGAGAATTTTTGATTAAATAAATATTAATTTTTACAATAAATTTTTTCTTCTTTAAAATTACCTTTAAATTTCAAATAAACATTAAAGGGGTAAATCTGTTGACGTAAAAATAGAGTTTACTTCATCAATTTTTAATTATTAATGAAATGTTTTATTAATTTTAATGTCCCTTAATTATTAATGAGCAAATTTTAAAAATAAACGATTATTTTCGAATGAGACATGTCTTTTAGAGATAAAAATTATAGGTCAAGTTAAAGAATTATATATGTAAAATGTGACGAATATAAAAATTGATTATTGGAGAAATTTTATGCATATAAATAAAATATTATTTAACGATTCATAATTAAACTTATTTGTTGAATATTTAATTATGCAATCAACATGCTTTTGTGCTTTAGACAATTTGGGAAAATAACTGATGAGTATAAAATATATAAACTCATCGAATATGTAAAATAATTTTACGTATATATACATTTGCATTATACGAAGCAAATTATCTTTTATTATCATTCTTTATTAGTGCAACTGAAAGCATTATATATTATTTTTTTTCTTGTTTTTTTATCATTAAAATTAAAACTATCTAAATTATTTATATTATTTCGTTTAATGTAAATCAGCGTTAAAAATAACTGATTCGTGATAAATTTTTTTCTTCTGAAATGTAATTTAGAAATTTGCTCAAATGGGATTTTTCTTAAATAATATTTCACAGAAATCAAAATTCGGCTAAAAAAGAATTCTTTCAAATATTTATTATTTAAAAATTCCTTCAAATGACATTCTGTTAAATAAAAATCGAACAAATGAAATTTTTGTTAAATTAAAATTTGACGTAATGAAAATTCTGCCAAATAAAATTTTTATTATGAAACAATTTTATAATAAAAAAGCGAATAAAAATTTCAGCGAATAAAAATTCGCTGAAAGAAATTTCGGTTAAAGACAACTTCTAACATATAAAATTTCATAAAAAATTCTCAACTTTCATCAAGTTCACATAAGTTTCTTCATTTTTTTCTTCCCACATTCTTCTTGAAAAATACCCAAGTTTCGATAATCATCAATTTTCTTCAAGAATTCACAACAACCTTCAAAAATATTAAATTTTCATCAAATTTGATCAATTTTCTTCAAGAATTAACATTAACCTTCAAAAATACTCAACTTTCATCAAATTTGATCAATTTTCAATATAAAATCTAATTAAATATTTTTTATCTATTTCACTATTTTTTAAAAAATAATTTTGTTTTTTTATTTCTAAAACAACGTAAATTTTGAAAATAAATAACGAAAATTTATTAACATATTTTAATTTCCTTTAGAAATTCATATTCTTCTTCAAAAGTACTCCATTTTTATCAAAAACTTATTCAATTTTCATCAAATTTTCTCAATTTTCATTAAAAATTTATATTTTTGCTTAAAAGTAATTTTTTTTTATGAAAAAATAACTAGATAAAGTTAGAAAATTGCTAAAATGGAATTTCTTTTAAATAATATTTCGGAGAAATCAAAATTCGTCTAAAAAAGAATTCTTTCAAATATTATTTATGTATATTAAAATTTCGTTTAAATGACGAATTCTGTTCAATAAAAATTCTAGCAAATGAAAATTTGGAAAAATTAAAACTAGAAGTAATGGAAATTCTGCTAAATAAAATTTTTATTATAAAAAAATTATGTTTTATAGAAAGTTTAAATGAAAATTATAGTAACTTCCCAAAAATTTGATTATTATTTAAAATTTTAACTGAAATTAATTTTTAAATTAATTTTTATTAGAAAATTCCACGAGAATTCAATTATTTAAATACAAACATAGATAATTTATTGAATAATGAAATGTTTCTTAAAATTGAATTCTTAATTTCTTATATATAATTTTATCAACAAATTTTTAAATTATTGAATTCTCTCGACAAATTTTAACAATATTTTTAAGAATATTCACATTTTTTGAGGAATTCGATTAAAATTACATTAAAAATAATTTATATTCTGCAATGGGTTTTATTATTTACGAAAATAATTGAATTCTTGCTAAGAAATAAAAAATTTGTAAATAATTGAAATTCTGCAATAAGTTTTATTATTTATGACAGTAATTGAATTATTGCAAAGAATTTTATAAGAAAGTTCCAAACAATTTAATTTTTTCAACAAAAAAAATATACAAATTCTATTTTTAATAATTGAATTCCAGTGACATTTTCATTATTTTAGAAAATAATTGAACATTCGTATAGAATTTTGTCAAAATTGTTTTTAAATAATTGTATTCTTTTGGGAAATTTTATTAAAATAATAATAGATATACCAATTATTCAATTAAGAGAAATTTTTGAAAATAATTGCGAATTCTTGCGATGAATATTATTATTTCCGAAAATAATTGAATTCCACAATGAATTTTATAAAAATGCCTGAATATAATTGAATTTCTGGAAAAATATTTAATATTTATTAAGATAGTCGAATTCTTTTAAAGAATTGCGTTTATATTTTAAAAACTGAAACTCATTTCAACCTGTGGCAATAGCTCCACTGTATAAAGTAAAATTTATGTAATTTAGAAAATTGCTCAAATAGAATTTTTCATAAATAATATATCGGAGAAATCAAAATTCGGCTAAAAATGAATTATTTCAAATATTTTTTATTTAAAAATTCGTTTGAATGACATTCTGTTTAATAAAAATTCATCCAAATGAAAGTTGGGATAAATTAAAATTCGACGCAATGGAAATTCTGCCAAATAAAATTTTTATTATGAAAAAATTGTGTTTTATAAAAATTCGTTTGAATGAAAATTATAGTAAATAAAAATTCGCAGAAAGAAATTTGTTTAAAGACAACTTCTAACATATATAATTCTGTTTTTCGAAAATAATATAAAAAAATTGTTTTATGGAATAATAAGGCCCCCCACATAGATACAAATAAAATATAAATTAATATAAAGATAATAAATATGTAAAAATTTATATATGTTTATAAAAATAAAGAACGTGAGTCTGTACGAATAGGTGGTAGCGTCAAGTCGATAGAAAGAGACAGCGAGCTCTTCTTTCGCTCTCTAGAGACGTAAACGGGAAAAAAACTGGGCGCGTAGCGGCTGCGCGGACAATTTTTTTCCCGCCAATTTTAGAAATCTCAATATTTTTAAAAAAATTACTTAACTAAAATGAAAAAAATATTCTTACTGAATATTTATTTAAGGGCAGGTGCAAAATTTTCACATTATAGAGTTTAATGACACAGTTTCGCGAAACAAAAACAAAAAAAGAACTGCTGCTTAATTTCACAACGGACCCTGATGAATAAGCAGGAGCAACAAAAAAAAAAACCTGCACTCGGAATTGCTGTTAAAAAAGTGAATTCATTATTCCTGGTCAATTAGGTCAGTTGAATAATCCGTTTTGTTCCATGGGAGAGTATATATATATATATAAAAAGTACTCTCATATACAGACTTTACAGCAACATCTCTCCCTCTCCATATAGCAAAAAAAAAAGTGCAGTCGGGTGGCGAAGTTTAATAGCAAACGTCCGTGTCAATTCGTCTCACTGACAATGTCCGTCCTCTCCAATTTCGCAATTCATAGTTGTAATTTCGCGATTCTTCACATGCGTGTATATATACCTCTGTCGTATTTTCAGTTTGATATAGCGAAAGCCCGAGAGACACAACGAAAAGCATAAAGCGTCTCTCTCTCTCTCTCTGTCCCTTTTTTTTTTGCTTTTTCTATTCGCAATAGAGTGTCGCACCCTTGCCACGCGAGGAGTGAGTTGCTCTAATTTAAAGCGTCGCGTCTCGCGTTGGAAGAGATGCTGGAAGCGCATTGTACCGAAGGCGTATATGCATTGCATACTAGGCGGGAAAATAAGGGTTGCTGACTCTACACACGAAGGGTTTTGTCGAGGGTGAAATAGGGTGGTTTTTAGGTCCGTGTTTCTGGCTGTATTTGCATGTGTGAATTTTTTTTGCGTTTGTGAAATTTTTTTTTTAGTATTTTTTTTTGAGTCTGTTGTAGGGTTCCGAACATGAAGTGTACAGTACGGACTCCTATTGGTGCCAGTCGATTTTTGAATAAGTTTCTGAATTTAACAGTTTTCAGACTTCAAAGTTAACATTCAAGAAAGTGGACTGCCCAAAACTTCTTTTATACTGTGTGTAGAATAATTCTACTGAATCTTTCTAGTACTTCTATAGAATCATTCTAGTATATAGAATCATTCTAGTATATAGAATCATTCTAGTATATAGAATCTTTCTAGTATATA
Organism: Leptopilina heterotoma; assembly: GCF_015476425.1. Lineage (NCBI taxonomy): Eukaryota > Metazoa > Arthropoda > Insecta > Hymenoptera > Figitidae > Leptopilina > Leptopilina heterotoma. Next base: position 1,211,083 of record NW_025111150.1, read on the forward strand.
GAATCTTTCTAGTATATAGAATCTTTCTAGTATTCTATAGAATCTTTCTATTAAAATTCTACAGAATGATTCTGGTAAAATTCTATAAAATTCTTTTGACTCGCAGTGTTTGTCTACATGTATTCGTGCGCATATAACTTGGATAAGGGACTTTATAATTGCGTATGTGTGTGTTTTTTTTTCCATCTATGTGTTTGTATGCGTTCGTGCGCATATAAGTCGGATAAGGGACAGCGGAGAATATACACAAAAAAGAAAGAAAGAAAGAAAGAGTGGAGGATGAGTGAGGCTTTTCAGGCAAACTTGGTAGTTGAAAGTTTTTTAAAGATTGTCACCTCTCGGCTCCATCTTTTTTTTTCTTCTCCCCTCATCCCGCAATGACAAACAACCATCACATTCTCTCAGGTAGTGTCATCAACAAGCGCCTCCACTTGAGATGGATTGCACACAAAAGTGCGCGCACGAGGAAGTCTCGATTTGTATATACACATACGTGTGTGTTTATGTATATAAACTCGTGTGTATAGCATAGTCTCAATGGGTTCGGTAACCACGGTGACGTTAGTGAGCGCGTTTTAGCTTGATTGTAAATGCAGATGTTGGGGGTATAGAGAGCAGAGAAGAGATTGTTTCGGGTACAGATTGAACGTGTAGGACGAGCGGGAGATTGAGAAGAGGCTGAGTGGAAGAAGGCAGGTGCTATGCTATCGTATTAGTATACGGATGTGTGCGCAAATATTCTCTGTCTTCTTTACTTTACTTTACGTAATGTACCACTTTTACAACACTTCCATCCCATACCCCCTTATCACTCTCTTTCTCGCCCGGATATTTTTCTTACGCCTTTTATTTATTTTCTGCTCTTAAACTTCCGTATTCGCGCATTAACGTCATTTTTGCTTTTTTTGATTCTATTTTCCTAGTAGAATGAAAACAATTTCCAGGGGAAAGTAAATTAAATGAGTTTAAATTTTAAAATTTTTGAAACACAATCATTGGCGTCATTTTTGACGACTGAGATTGGTTCAATCTTATACATGAATCATTTTTCTCCCCACTGGGTCGTAAAAAGAATGTAGTGTTATAAAATTTGCCTTTAACTTTTATGAAAAAATTTATTCCTCTCTTTGTTATTATCGTCTTTTTTTCTCGCAACTAAAAGACTAAACATCACTTTGTTTGCTGTTTGTTAGCACGCGAGAATTATAAATGATGATGATAAATTTTTATGGTCCACGCATTTCCTTTGAAAGTAAAGTACGCTCCTCCTGTGTGTATGTTTTTTTCTCTCTTGTTACGTAAACATGCGCAATAAAAAAATACAAAGAGCCATCGTAAAACAGGTGGTCTCATACATGTGTGTACATTATTTTATAGAAAATCAATCACTTCTATTAAAAAAAAAAAAAAAAAAAAAAACGAGCGGCAGAGGAAGACTCGGAGAGTTTTTAAAAAGAAAAGTAGGTAGAGTAGATGATTCTTGAAAGGTAAAACGGAAGAGCGAGGGAATATTGCAAAAGTTAGTGAGGAAGTTAGCTTCTCTTTGCCATTCTCGTCAACAGGCTGCATACAGAATAACTTGTATACGTATACACGTCGTCGTCGTCGGTGGCGTCTCGTCGTCGTCGTCTCACTCACTCACTCTCTCTCTCTCTTGTTCCGGGCCCTGCTTCTGTAGTGCTTTTGCCGTAACTCGACGTCCGATTTGACAAGAAGGGGGCAAACCCTTCTACTATTCTATGCATGGAACGCCGGTACGTGGAACGCCTCTGTTGTCAAGACTCTATGTGCACAGAGCGAGCCCGGTGACAAAATGCCTGAAAACGTTATACAGACTCGTCTCGCACGAGAAATCGCCGTCAAGAGATGGATATAGAATGCGTTTAAAATTACGCGATACACACATTCTCAATTGCAATGTCTTTACTTCTAAATTATACATCAGTTCACTCGAGTCCTTTTGCATTGTCCAAATTATTAAAAAATAACCCGATTTTTTACTAAAATTCATTTTAGTTAAGTAATTTTTTTAAAAATATTGAGATTCCTAAAATTGGCGGGAAAAAAACTGTCCGCGCAGCCGCTTCGCGCCTGCGCGTCCAGTTTTTTCCCCGCTCACGTCTCTAGAGAGAAAGAAGAGGGGACGTTAGGAACACTCGCTGTCTCTTTCTATCGACTTGACGCTACCACCTATTCGTACAGGTTCACGTCCTTTATTTTTACAAACATATATAAATTTTTACATATTTATTATCTTTACATTTATTTATATTTTATTTGTATCTATTTGGGGGGCCTTATTATTCCATAAAACAATTCTTTTATATTATTTTCGAAAAACAGAATTATATATGTTAGAAGTTGTCTTTAACCGAAATTTCTTTCTGCGAATTTTTATTTACTATAATTTTCATTCAAACGAATTTCTATAAAACAAAATTTTTTCATAATAAAAATTTTATTTGGCAGAATTTCCATTACGTCGAATTTTAATTTATAGAAATTTTCATTTAACTGAATTTTTATTGAACAGAATATCATTTAAACGAATTTTTAAATAAAAAATATTTGAAAAAATTCATTTTTAGCCGAATTTTGATTTCTCCGAAATATTATTTATGAAAAATTCTATTTTAGCAATTTTTTAAATTACATAAATTTTACTTTATACAGTGGAGCTATTGCCACAGGTTGAAATTAGTTTCAGTTTTAAAAATATTAACGCAATTCTTTAAAAGAATTCGACTAACTTAATAAATATTAAATATTTTTCCAGAAATTCAATTATATTCAAAAAATTTTAAATAAATTCTCGTTAACATTTCAATTATCTTTGTAAATAACAAAATTCCTCGCAAAAATTCAATTATATTTGGGTATTTTTATAAAATTCATCGTAAAATTCAATTATTTCTATAAAGAACAATATTCATCACAAGAATTCAATTATTTTTAAAATTAATAAAATTCTTCGCAGAAATTCAATTATTTTTAAACAAAAAAAAAAAATTGTCAACATTTCAATTATCTTTATAAATGAATAGGAAAATTCTTCGACAAAATTCGATTATTTTCAGGAATTTGAATAAAATTCATTGCAAAATTCAATTATTTTCACAAATTTTAATAAAATTCATTGCAAAATTTCAATTGTTTTCAAAAATTTTTCAGCAATCAATAATTTGTATATCTACTATTATTTTTATAATATTCCTCAAAAGAATTCAATTATCTAAAAACCGTTTTGACAAAATTCTACACGAGTGTTCAATTATTTTCTAAAATAATAAAAATTTCGCAGGAATTCAATTATTAAAAATAGAATTTGCATACACTGAAAAAAAAATTCGGCAGAATGTGCTTTTTACTCAGGCAATTTTTGCCTAAGAACAAAAGCAATACACGTAAAGCAATTGTTTCTTTTAAAAAAAGGCAAAAATTTTAACTAAGGCAATTTTTACCTTTTTTAAAGGCAAAAATTGCCTTTTTTTTAAAGAAACAATTGCTTTACGTGTATTGCTTTTGTTCTTAGGCAAAAATTGCCTGAGTAAAAAGCACATTCTGCCGAATTTTTTTTTTCAGTGTACTTTTTCTTGAAAAAAATCAATTGTTTGAAACTTTTTTTATAAAATTCTTTGCAATAATTCAATTATTTTCATAAATTTTAATAAAATTCATTGCAAAATTAAATTATTTTCAAAAATTTTTCTTATTTTAATAATTTGTATATCTATTATTATTTTAATCAAATTCCCTAAAAGAATTCAATTCTTTAAAAACAATTTTGACAAAATTCTACACGAATGTTCAATTATTTTCTAGAATAATGAAAATTTCACAGGAATTCAATTATTAAAAATAGAATTTGCATATTTTTTTTTGAAAAAAATCAATTGTTTAAAACTGTTTTATAAAATTCTTCGCAATAATTTAATTACTTTCATAAATCATAAAACTCATTGCAGAATTTCAATTATTTACAAATTTTTTATAAATTTCTTCCCAAGAATTCAATTATTTTCATAAATAATAAATCTTATTGCTGAATTTCAATTATTTTTAATATACAATAAATTTTAATCAAATTCCTTGAAAAATGTAATTATTCTTTAAAATTTTGTTAAAATTCGTCGAGAGAATTCAATTATTTAAAAATTCGTTGATAAAATTCTTTATGAGAATTGGATTTTAAGAAACATTCAATTATTAAATAAATAAATGATTTAGTTTTGTATTTAAATAATTGAATTCTAGTAGAATTTTCAAATAAAAATTGATTTAAAAATTAATTTTAGTTGAAAGTTTACATAATAATTGAATATTAAGAGCATTTTAGGATAAATTTTATAGAAATAATTGAATTTAGAAAAGGTTTAATTTTAAAAATTTAACTATTTTCAAAATTTTTCTACAATTCAGTGATTTTCAATATCTACTATATTTTAAGAAAATTTTTAAAAAGAATTCAATTATTTAAAATAAATTCAATTATTTTCATGAATAGTAACATTTTTACAGGGATTCAATTATTTTCACAAATAATGAAGCTCATCGCAGAATTTCAATTATTTTTAATACAATTTTAATTAAATTCCTCAAAAAATGTAATTATTCTTAAAAATATTGTTAAAATTCGTCGAAAGAATTCAATTATTTTAAAATTTGTTGATAAAAATATATATAAGAATTCAATTTTAAGAAACATTTAATTATTCAATAAATTATCTATGTTTGTATTTAAATAATTAAATTCTCGTAGAATTTTCTAATAAAAATTGATTTAAAAATTAATATCAGTTAAAGTTTCAAATAATAATTAAATTTTTGGAGAAGTTACTAATAATTGCAATTTTTAGAAATAATTGAATTTTGTAAAGGTTTCAAAAATTAAAATCATTGAAAATCTGAATTTTTCATACTTTAAAGTTAAAAATTCTATGGAATTATTTTTTTCAAAAAGCATAATCGAAATTTTTTAAAATTATTTGAAGTTTTTATATTCTATAATGTATAGGTATTTAATTGATGTATTTCCAAATAATCGAAATTCCGTAAAATTAAATAGTAAACAAATGAATTTGAAAATTCTCAAAAGAACTTTATCAAAAATTATTTTAAAATAATTGATTTAAAGAAGAATTTTATTTAAAAATTCTAGAAAATAATAATTGAATTTAAATGATGAAAATAATTTTGAAGAATAACAATATTAACAATATTCTTATATTTATAATATAAAATATATATTTTATTACTCGAATATTCTTTTGGGTCAGGGAAAAAGTCAAAATTTTGTCTGGAATTCAGGGAAAAACAAAATTAAATTCCTGCGGTAAACCTGTAGAATTTAATTGAATACAATTTCCATTTAATACACATTTCTATCTTTTGTACGAAAATATGAATTATTAATAATAATTAATATTAATAATTAATATTAATAATTAATGTTGATACGCATTTCTATTTTTTTACGAATATATTTTTACAAATTTCCTTAAAAATAGATATTACTCAGAAAAAAGTCATCTTCTTTTAATGTTTTTGATGTTGTTGCTTAGCAATCTAATGTTTATTTAAAAAAAATTAAAAATGCTGGATCCAACATGGCGGCTGAAAAAGACAGAATCAGCCGCAGAAGAATTCAATTTAAAAAAAGTTATTTTACCGTGTTTATTGAAGTTTTTCTAATGGTCTTTTGTTCTAATTTCTCTTAAAAGCCATCACCTCGTTTTTCTTTCCCTTTCCAATTGTGGTTTTCTCGTTCTCCAAGCGATCTTCCTCTTTTTTTCTGACAATATCTTACCCTGAGGGATTTATGCTTCGGTCTTGTTCTCAACCTGTTGAAAAAAAAGTGTGAGAGACACACACAGTTCGAATGAGTTTCGAGGGTTTGGCTATATATGTGCTCCCTACCCGTATATCGACTTACACTCATTTGTTTCAGGGGTCGCAATTCCTTTTTAAACATTCCAAATAGTTGAGAGAGAGAGAGAGAGAGAGAGAGAGGAGTACTTTTTTTCTCCAACAAAATTAACACTTGAAATTTTTTCCGCCTGTCAAAGTTTTTCTGAATCCTTTTAAATTTCAAAAAGTTTACTGAGTTTCTGCTGCAAAAATCTGGTAAACATGGAAAAGTTATGAAATTTTTAAATAGTTTTTGTAAATGCAGGGGTACAAAATTTATCGAAAATTTAAAATTCTGTGAGTTCGGATTGAAAAAGTTCTGTGTTGTCGGATAGAAGAGTTATTTAAATTATTACAAAGAATTCTGCAAGTAATTTTTTATTCACTTCTACAATCAGTTTCCTTTTAATGATAAGAATCTAAAATTATAATAGCTACTTTTTTCAAATTAATTATCGAGTGCAAAGCCTGGTTTTGGTGTCATTATAAAAATATTAGTAATAAAACAATAATAATAATAAAAAATTTGCTTTGAGTTAAAATTTAAAAATTTATTAAGTCATCGACAGATTTTTGGATTTAGACATTGGGGGTTAAAACAGCTTTTCAAAAACCCCCGGGGGAATATTTTTCAAACAAACTTAAAGAGACGAAGAAAAAATCAAGAAAAAACTAGACTAACGACCTCTGTAAATCATAGAACGTGGCCTCTCTCTCTCTCTCTCTCTCCCTCCCCACATTTTCTTCTCAACCTTTTCCAACCCTGAACTTCCTATCAAAAGTTTGAGCGTTTCCCTTTTGTATGGGAACTTCAAAATGTTAATGGAAATATGATTGAATTTTACGACTGGCGTGGGTCCTCGGTAGCTGTTAATAAATGGCATTCCCTCTCGAGAAAACATTCATTTTCTTTAACAATAAAATCTTTCTCAGATGATGGTAAAATAGAATTGTCGAACTTCAGACTTTTGTACCTAGAAAAAAAAGAAACGTTATTAGATCGTTCGAGACAATAGAAAATAATAATATATGAAAATTGTATTAGACAAAATTCAGGGCTCGAATTAGGTCAATTGCTTCAAATCCGTAAAAGTCCGTTTTTTTTTAAAAAAGTTCCTTAAAGTCCGTAATTTGGATATTTTTATTGAGAAAAGGACGAAACGTTCATAAATTGTACGATATAATTTGCAGAATTTTAGAGAAATTACAAATTATTGCAGAAATTCTATAATTTTCAAGAGTAATAAAATTCTTCGCAGAAATTCAATTATTTTCAAAAGTTTTTAAAATAATTCTCGTCGAAATTTCAATTATCTTTTTAAATAATAAAATTCTTCTCTGAAATTCAATTATTTTCAAGAAATTTTAATAAAATTCTTGTCAACATTTAAATTATTTTCAAAAATTTTTCACAATTCAATAATTTTCAATATCTATTTATTTTTATAAAATTTTCCAAAGCACTTCAATTATTTAAAATAAATTTAATTATTTTCACAAAAATTCAATTATTTACAAATTTTTTATGAATATCTTCGCAAGAATTGGATTATTTTCATAAATAATAAAACTTATCACTAAATATCAATTATTTTAATTACAATTTTAATCGAATTCCTCGAAACATGTAATTATACTTAAAAATATTGTTAAAATTCGGCAAAAAAATGCAATTATTTAAAAATTAGTTGATGAAATTCTTTATGAGAATTAAATTTTAAGAAACATTTAATTATTAAATAAATAAATGATTTAGTTTTGTATTAAAATTATTTAATTCTCCTAGAATTTTTTAATAAAAAATGATTTAAAAATGAATTTTAGTTAAAGTTTTAGATAATAATTGAATATTAAAAGCATTATACCGTGAATTTTGAAAGATAATTGAATTTTTGAAAGGGTTTCAAATTAAAATCTTTAAAAATCTGAATTATTAAGTTATTCAACTTATTTTTAAAAGTAAGTAATAAAATTTTTCGCTGAAATTCAAATATGTTCAAAAATTTTTAATAATTCTTGGCAAAAATATCAATTATTTGAATTTTAAGAAACATTCAATTATTCAATAAATTATTTTTTTATATTACAAATTATTTGCAGTAATTTAATAATGTTCAAAAATAATAAAATTCTTCTTAGGCATTCAATTATTATTTTCACAAATAATAAAACTTTTCGCAGAATTTTAATTATTTTTATTACAATTTTAAACAAATTTCTTGAAAAATATAATTATTTTTTAAAATTTTGTTAAAATTCGTCGAGGGAATTCACTTATTTAAAAAATTTATTTCATAAAATTCTTTACGAGCATTCAATTTTAAGAAACATTTAATTAATAAATTTTTTATTTTTATATTTAAATAATTGAATTCTAATAGAATTTTCTAATAAAAATTGATTTAAAAATGAATTTAAGTTAAAATTTTACATAATAATTGAATATGAAGAGTATTTTAGGATACATTTTTAGAAATAATTGAAATTTAGAAAAGGTTTAATTTTAAAAAATTAACTATTTTCAAAAATTTTCTACAATTCAATGATTTTCAATATCTACCTACTATTTTAATAAAATTTGCTAAAAGAATTCAATTATTTTAAAGTAAATTTAATTATTTTCATAAATAATAAAAATTTCACAGAAATTTAAATATTTACAAATTTTTTTTTATAAATTTCTTCGCAATAATTCAATTATTTTCATGAATAATAACATTTTTACAGGAATTCAATTATTTTCACAAATAATGAAACTCATCGCAGAATTTCAATTATTTTAAATTTAATTTTAATGGAATTTCTGCAAAAGAATTTAATTATTTAAAAATTTGTTGATAAAATTCTTTATGAGAATTAAATTTTAATTCAATTATCCAATAAATTATTTACTTTTGCATTTAAATAATTCAATTCTTGTAGAATTTTCTAATAAAAATTGATTTTCATTTTATAAAAATGAATTTCAGTTAAAATTTTAGATGATAATTGAATATTAAAAGCAATATAGCGTGAATTTTAAGAAATAATTGAATTTTGAAATTAATTTTTTTCACAAAGTTTAATTGCATTTTTTTATATTATTTAAAGTTTTTTATTTTCTAATGTATATTTAATTGAAGAATTTACGAATAATTGAAATTTCGTAAAATTTAATATTATAAAAAGTATAAACAAATTTTTGTCAGAAATTGGTCCGTAATTTTTCATATTTGCTCGGTAAAGTCCATATATTTTTAAATACTTTCACGCACTGATTCGAGCCCTAAAAATTGGAAGTAAAAATATATTTGTATTTTTTTGTTTTGTTATTTTTATGTATATATATACAATTTTAGAGCTACTCTTTTGTTGCAAAAAATTAATTATACAAAAAACAGTGTGCACCGAAATAAAATAGTACATACTACAATGCAACATTGTTATTTATTATTTTAATTATATTTGTATATATTGATTTCTATTATGCATTTTCTCCATTGTTTTTGTTGTTCTCCATTTGTGTTTTAAACAACAAATATTAATATTTTTTATGACGTTTCGAAATATTATTCGTAAAAATGTTTTTATTTGCCTACAATTTTACTCGTTAATTATTAATTTATTATGTACCTACATTGTTTAATAACAGTATTCATTGACAATCCAGCATGATGTTGTTATCTATTGTGTAGAAAAGGTGATTGATTGTAAAGGATATGCATAATAATAATAATATAGAAAATTATGCGGGTACATTGAAAAATCGAAGATGATTTAAAACAATATTTCCATTCGAATGGAGGTAGATGGCTATATATATGTATTATTATATTTATTGTGGAATTTTTCTCCTCAGTAAGTGAAAATCGATTCGAAAATAAAGTGACATGAAATAACGAAAAGACTAAAGTAGTTTATATTAGCCCAGTGTTGCCAATGGATTTATAGCCAGGGAATCGTAACACCAAAAGGGATTAAATCAAACCGAAGCAAGGATATGCGTGCAGGGGACTTTATCTCTATATCTTTCTCTCTCTCTCTCTCTCTCTCTCTCACTCTCTCTTGCACCCTCAATCGATTTTATACTGCTAGTTGCGATACGATTGGACCGCCTGTCCAAGAATTCCAATATTTCATGCTCCTTTCTCCTCCAGTTGCCACCAGGGCCAGGGTGAATGTGTCTCTCTCCCTTTTGGCAAACGAGTCACGTCCAGAGTCGAAGGATATAGAAGAAGAAGCGACGAAGAGCTCTAAAATCATTTTTGAAATAGATGTACCTCCTTCGTCCAGCTTTTACCCAATCCATAAAAGTTATTTAGCCACGTAGCCTTTCTTGGATGTAGTTTATGCAAAAATTTCCTTTTATTCCTTCTATTCTTCTTCTTCTACTTCTTCTTCTTCTTCTTTCTTTCATTTTTCTTTTCTAACATTTTTTTTCAATCTTTCATTTTTTTCCTCCTTACATTTTTCTTCCATCTTTCATTTTTTATATTTCTATTCTTTCAATTTTCATTTTTTCCCCTTTCTTCAGTTGAAAAACTCATATACACTAAAAAAATTTAATTTTGGAGAAATTACAAATAATTTCAAAAAATTCAATTATTTTCAAAAGTAATATCAAATTCTTCTCATAAAATTCAATTATATTCAAAAGTAAAAAAAAATTCTCGACAAAATCCCAATTATCTTTGTAAATAACAAAATTTTTCCCCAAAGTTCAATTATTTTTAAAACTGACAATAAAATTCTTGTCCTAATTTCAATTATTTCCAATATTTACTAAGGTACTTTAATAAAATTTTCCGAAAAGAATTCAATTATTTAAAAAAAATTAATAAAATTGTACACAAAGCACAAACATATAATTATTTTCAAAAATAATAAAAATTCCACGGGAATTCAATTATTTACATTTTTTTTTTATAAATTTCTTTGCAATAATTCAATTATTTACATAAATTTTTAATTATTATAAATTATTATAAAACATGAAGAAATCGATCACTCCGAGTCTTTTGAATTTAAAATTTCAGAAATGTCTTAACTCTTGTGGAAAAATAATAATAATCAAATATTTATATAATAATAAATATTTATTTAAAAAGGAAGTTATTGATGTTTTCGAATAATTTTACAATTAAAGAAATTGGTAAAAAAAAAGAAATAGAATATTTTTTTGAGTAAAATTCTTTTCTTCATTTTTTAAAAATTTAAGAAGTAAATCATGAAAAAATACCTGGATATTTTCGATTTGTCAAAAAATATTTTTTAAAGAAAAAAAAAAACAAAAGCATACACAGAAACTAACTTCAAACTGCGGACAGAATAAATGAAAGAATACGGAGATTAGTATAGTTAATTAATTATTATCTGAAATTTTATAACTGAATTTCATTTTTAAATCAACTAAATCATAAAGAATTTTATCAACAAATTATGCTCCTAAATTTCTGAATGTTCATATGAACGACATTTATTTATTTCTATTGTTCAAATTAAATTTTAGTGCAATAATTTTGCGTTTCTAGAAGAAAAAAATAATTGTAAAGTTTAAAAAAAAAATTTATTTATTTATTTTATTATTTAAATTTAAATTTGAGATTTTTCTGGCAATTATAAAAATGTTTTTAATAAAAAAATATTTCGTTCATTTGAACGTTCGAGAATTATGGATCATAACAAATTTTTAAATAATTGAATTCTTTTGACGAATTTTAATAAATTTTTAAGAATAATTATCTTTTTCGAGAAATTCAATTTAAAATTTAAATTATATTCAAAATAATTGAAATTTTGCAATGAGTTTTATTATTTATGAAAATAATTGAATCCTTGCAAAAAAAATTATTATTTTATGAAAACAATGAAATTATTGCAAAGAAATTTATAAAAAATTTGTAAATAATTTAATTCTTTTGAAAAATTTTATTAAAATAGTAGAAATTGAAATCATTGAATTAAGAAAAATTTTTTATAATAATTGAAATTTTACTAAGAATTTTATTAAAGTTTTTGACAATAATTGAATTTTGGAAAAAAAATTTATTATTTATAAAGATAATTGAAATTTTGCCTAGAATTATTAAAATTTTTTGAACATAATTGAATTTCAGCGAAGAATTTTGTTATTTTTGAAAATAATTGAATAATTGAAAAATTCAGATTTTCAAAGATTTTAATTTCAAACGTATTCAAAAATTCAATTATCTCTAAAAATTCACGCTGTGATGCTTTTAATATTCAATTATTATCTGAAACTCAAACTAAAATTCATTTTTACATCCATTTTTATAAGAAAATTCTAGGAGAATTCAATTATTTAAATACAAAACTAAATCATTTATTTATTTAATAATTGAATGTTTCTTAAAATTTAATTTTCATAAAGAATGTTATCAACGAATTTTTTTCGAGGAATTCGATTAAAATTGTAATTAAAATAATAATTGATATTTTGTGATGATGATGATGAGTTTTATTATTTATGAAAATAATTAAATTGGTAAATAATTGAATTTCTGTTAAATTGAAAAAAATTTTTTTTTTAATATTTGAAGTGTTTTAGAAAATTTTATAAAAATAAGTAGATATTGAAATTTGAAAATCATTGAATTGTGGAAAATTTTTGAAAATAATTGAAATGTTGACAGGAAATTTATTCAAATTCTTGAAAATATATACCTAAATAATAAAATTGAAATTTTATTGATAAATTTTTAATGATAATTGAAATTTTCACAAGAATTTAAAAAAAATTTTGAACACAATTGAATTTCTGCGAAGATTTTTTTTTACTTTTGAAAATAATGTAATTTGTACAATTATTTGTAACTTCTTCAAAATTCAATTATTTTTAGTGTTTTTAACTAAAATTCTTCTATAAATCCATTATTTTTAATAATTAATTAAGTATATATGTGACGCTCCACGAGAAAAGGGACCTTATGACAAGAGTAAATAAGGTCCCTTTTCTCGTGGAGCGTCACATATATGGTAATTTTACAGTTTATATGAAGCAAACAAAAAAGACACCAAAATTCAGAGTTTTCTTATGAATTCTAAAAGTTTCATTTTTTCCAGTAGGTACTTTTAATAAAAATTGACTTTTTTCTGAATCCCCTGTCTCAGAATATATGATTATTATAGTTAGAATAGTATTAAAACCATATTCTAATTCATATTTTTTTTATGAAAATAAATTTTAATTAAAAATTTTTAAATATACTATTATTTCTAAAATTGCTAATTTAATTTTAAAATGTAAGAAAGAAGTTAGCCGTGCGCTCTAGCGTGTAAATTGTTGCTATTAAGAAATAATGAGAAGAATCACTATCGAACAGTTTTATCCTTCTTTTAAAATTAAATTTCCCTTTGATTTTCTCATTGTCTGCATGTGGAAAGTCTAAAGTGAAATGCAATGTCGATTGATGTCGCAATTGTAAATTGTGATTTGCAATTCTGTTGAGGGCGAATTGAAAACAAGAAATAACAGATGTGAACTGTAGCCATTTATTGTCAGTGCACGTCTTAGAAAAATCCTATATCAAGTTGGATTTTACTTGCGTGGAAATCGTATATTCGTTTTCTCTCCCTCATTCTTTCATTCAGCCTCAGGGGAGGGGGGGGGGTTGATCCGCTTCTTCTTCTTCTTCTTCTTTTTTTCTTTTTCTTCTTCCTCTTTTTCTTCTTTTTCTTTTTCTTTACCTTATATAGTGTTTTTTTTCTTCCTTTTTTTCATTACATTATTCCATTATCACGCTGCAATAGCGTTCGTGATATGACGCCAGTCAAAGAATAGGTTTTCATTTCATTCTACTCTTGTAATTTCAAACTGCCATCTCCTGCAGTGAGTCGATCGTACTTTTTTTTTTAACTCTTTCCACAAGAGAAACTCGACGAGGAAGAAAAAAAAAATGAACGAAATCTGCTGGCGAAGCAGAGCTTTCGACAATGATGGACTCGTTAATTCGTTTTAATGCCCCCGTTAATAGGAGTAATCAAGTTAAGCGATTTTCATACTATACACTACTCTGTATATACTGAGTTAAACTGAGAATTATTCTCTTGCAGATTTTATTTGAATTTTTCTTTTTGAAAGAAAAAATTATTTTTTTTTGTTGAAGGATTTTCATAATGTATACTTGTTTTTTTTTGGGGGGGGGGGGAAGTGCTAACAATAAGATAACTTTATGAAAAATTCTAAAGGAAATGTAATTGAATTCGTATTTTTGAAATTAAATTTTACAATTTCTGGTGAATATAATTTCAAAGTAGAGCAAAGATACTTTAAAAGTTTGATTTAAACAAACTTTCTTTTTATCAAATCAATTGTTTTCTCTGTTTTATCATTTATCAATGGATAAAATTTTTAAAAATTGGGGATTACCAATGATTATCATAAATGTTAGTTTTAGACTAAAATTTCAGAGAATTTATATTTTATTTTTATAAAAAAAAAAAAAAATTTGAATTAAAAATTTGTACGTTCTATTATTTTAAAAATTGCTAATTTTATTTTAAAAAAAAAGGTGAGGCGCGAATTGTTGCTAGTTTTAAAATTAATTTAGAGTCGCTTATAGTTTTCATCGACCAAAACTCTGATAAATAGTTTTCGACACTTAGCGTTTAGGACAAGTTCCGAGTTCTAGTTTTGAGAGAAATATTATATCAAAGTAGTGAGTTTAAGTTTTCTGCAAATATTTATTTCATCTACAAACAGCGTGTAAATTTTAATTTTTAACTAAAGAAAAATAAGATTTTGAAATTTCTTGACCGAAAAATTGTTAAAAATAAATTACCATAATCTAGACAGTGAGATAAATATTTTTTTCTCGAACACCCCTCCATTTAATAAATTAATATAAAACATTTCTTTTAAAAAAAGTATTTTTTCTTTTCCCGCACGTATTTTTTGTTTTCCGGACGGGCATTTTTTGATTTCTCCGACTTAAGAAGGAGAAGGCACGCGATAAATAATTAAGGGAGGACACATTAACGTGAAGTGCTGGAAAGCGAGATTGTCCCTGGGTATAAATTTATCACCACCACCACCACCACCTTGAACACTTTCTCATTCCCCTCCATTACGCTGCTGCTGCTACTGGTGCGGTGCTTTGGAAGTGTGTTGTCCTCTCTTTCTCGGTTCGTCTGGCCATATTTCAGTGGCATGCCGGAATCTTTTGTCTTCATAATATTTATCCCCCCGGATGGCGAGAGTAATGGTGCTGCAACGAGAAGGTCTCCTGAGAAACGAACGAATGAACCGCCGACGAACAGATGAACAAGATCGGAACTAAAATCCTTCTTTCGTGAAGCTAAGGCTTCACTTGTAGTCTGGAGATAGTGCTCAGCTCCTAGAGATATAGTCTGATGGATTCGAATAGAACCTTAAATCCACTGGGGGGTCCTGCCCAACGAGATTCCAATCGTGTATGAAAAAAAAAAGATGATGATGCTGAAATTCAAAAGGGAAAAATAGCGAAAAGCCGGAAAAAAACGAGTCGATTCCATTTAAATTAAATTTCGTTTCAAAGTTTAAACGCAGAAAATTATATCTTAATTGTCACAGATCAGGGAATTCAGGAAAAAGTCAGGGAAAGTTGAATTTGGTCAGGAAAAGACAGGGATTTATATTAAAAGTATTGGACAAAATTAAATTTTTAGAATTCATAAGAAAATTCTGAATATTTGGCTCTTTTTTGTTTGCCTCATAAACTATGAAATTACAACTAATTCTAATATAAAACCTTCAATTTTTTCTATTTCCGATACAAATTTCTTTTTAAATAATTTAATTCTAGAACAACTATCATAAAATTATTACTTAAAAATTATTTAATGAATAGTTTTTCTTAAATATTTCAAAATTAATTCAATTTTAAAAGAGATTCGTTTTCAATTTTCATAAATGAACTGCAAAAGGGTTCAATTTTAAATTTTAGAAAATATCAATCAATTTAGTTAAAGATTTTAAAGAACTTAGATTTTTGAAAAATTTTAATAATTCAAATTCTTCTGCACTTAATTACATTTTTTAATATTTATTGAATTAATTAATAAAAATAATAGATTTCTGGAAGAATTTTAGTTAAAAACACTAAAACAAATTGAGCTTTGAAACAATTACAAAATGATTGCAGAAATTCAATTACTTTCAAAAGTAATAAAATTAATTGCTGAAAGTCAATTATGGTCAAAATGTTTTTAAATAATTCTCGTCGAAATTTCAATTATCTTTATAAATAATAAAATTCTTCTCCGAAAATCAATTACCTACATATATACTTAATAATTGAAGAATTTCCGAATAATCAAAATTTCGTAAAATTGAATTGTAAACAATTGGATTTGAAAATTTTCAAAGAACTTTTCCAAAAATTATTAAAAAATAGTTGATTTACAGAAGAATTTTAGTTAAAAATTATGATCCTAAAGTTATGAATAAAATTGATTTATTTCTTCTTCAAATTCAATTTTTATGACAATAATTTTAAGTCACTATCAGAAGAATGAAATTTTAAAGTTTTTAAACGTTGAATCTGAGTTTTAAATTTTTATTCGAATCAGTAATTTATGAAAATATTTTTAATACAAAATATTTCGTTCATTTGAACGTTCAAAACTTGTGGATCATAAAAATTCTAGAAAATAATAAATGAATTTAAATGAGGGTCAGAATTCGTGAAATTTTTACAGAAAATAAAAAGTATTTTTTTTAAATCGAAATGTTGAAAAAACATTTTTATTTGGCCTTAAGAATGTGTCCACCAAAAAACAGAAAAAAAAATTATTTTTTATAAAAGTTATTGCAAAATTAATTTTTTTGCAACTTTTTAAACAAAATTTGATTTCTCCTAAATGAATGAACCGAATTAAATGAACCAAGCGGGAATATAAAGGGGATAAAATATACTTTCGCTTAGAATTAGAAAATTTTTAAAAAGTTTATTTTTTAATAATTATTTAATAAATTTTTTATAAACAATTAATTTTTTTTAATGTTCTACGCATTTTAAAAATTTGAAAAAAATATTAACATACACTTAAAACTATAAGAAATCAAAATCTGTTGAGAAAATTGTGGAGCGTCAATTATTTTAAAAGTTATAAACAAATTATATTGGCGCGGTGTTGTGCATCAACGCTGAACTTAGTTTTTGATCATTTTTATCAATTTTTATGGTTATATAATTGAATAAAAATGTTAATTTGACAGTGTTTTGTTCATTTCGTAGTTAAATATAATGTTTTCATTCTGAAAATCATCAAAATCGCATCTCCGTTCAATATAATTTGTTTATAACTTTTAAAATAATTGTCGCTCCAAAATTTTCTCAACGGATTTTGATTTCTTATAGTTTTAAGTGTATGTTAATATTTTTTTCAAATTTTTAAAAGGCGTAGAACATTAAAAAAAATTAATTGTTTATAAAAAATTTATTAAATAATTATTAAAAAATAAACTTTTTAAAAATTTTCTAATTCTAAACGAAAGTATATTTTATCCCCTTTATATTCCCGCTTGGTTCATTTAAATCGGTTCATTCATTTAGGAGAAATAAAATTTTGTTTCAAAAGTTGCAAAAAAATTAATTTTGCAATAACTTTTATAAAAAATAATTTTTTTTTTGTTTTTTGGTGGACACATTCTTAAGGCCAAATAGAAATGTTTTTTCAACATTTCGATTTAAAAAAAATACTTTTTATTTTCTGTGAAAATTTCACGAATTCTGCCCCATGATGAAAATAATTTTTAAATAGTTACAATAACAATGTTCTTAATATAAAATAATAATTTTATCACTCGGTCATTTTTAATTATTATAATTTATAAGTTGTTGAATTTAAAAAATGTTTGAATTTAAAATTTTTAAAAATCCTAATTTTTGTGGAAAAATAATAATTTTATGTTTATTTAAAAAAGAAGTTATTGATGTTTTCGAATAATATTGCAATTAAAGAAATTTGTAAAATGAATGTAATAGAAAATTTTTTTGAGTAAAATTTTTTCTTTATTTTCTATAAGTTTAAAAATTTTTAAATTTTATTTTCAATTGAAATTTGTAATTCACAAATGAAATTTATAAACATTTTTTTTTCCTTTATTTTTAAAAAAAGTTGAATTTTTAACAACTTTTAATTCACACTCCTTTTATTTTCACTCTACTTTTGCACTTTACTCTTTCTTCAGTATTATCTCACGCTTATTGCTCTTTTACTGAACATTCAAGTCACTTTCACTTAATTTTTCCATTTAATTTTTTCTCTTATTTTACTCTTACTTTCACTTTATTTTCACTTTATTTTCACTTCACTTTCACTTCACTTTCACTTCACTATCACTTCACTTTATATTTACTTCTTTTTCACTTCACCCTAACTATATTGAAAATATGACATTGGGGTGAAGTGAGAAAAAAGTGAATGTCGAGTAAAAGTAAAATAAAAGTGAAGTTCAAGTGAAGTGAAAGTGAAATCAAAGTGACGTGAGAGTGAAGTTAAGTGAAAGAAAAGTAAGAGTGAATTAATATTGAAGTGAAAGTGAAAGCAAAAAAATTATTAAACCAAAATTTCGCAATCTAAGAATGGCCATACATAATATTTGTCACTTGAGGAAGTATAAAGTTTCCTTGTTACTGGAGCATGAAGTGAAAATAGTTGTGTTACTCCTAATTTATATCTTGAGGTTCCGGAAAATTTGACGTCTGAAAGTTACTCCTCTCGCATGTAGGTATATGTGTGTGTGTCTGTGTGTGTGAGTGTATACATGCAGCACAGTTAGGATTAAACGGCAAAAGTTTTGGGTAAGGCGCGTCGTTTGCAATTTGTTTTGAACAGGCATTCTACTTGCAAGTGTGTATGGTCGAAGGGAGGGGATGGATGCTGCTTCCACGTACGTACGGCTTTTGTTATAAATTACGACGTCGCGGTATTTCGGACGCGCCTTTAATAACGCCCGCAGTACATCCATCCCGTTTCTCCGCTACTGCCATTCCTTGGAAACGAGACGGGATATCCGCAGGAAACTGCCAGAAGGCACTACTGGTCCAGGCAGGCGATATAACCGCGTTAACTCGTTGACTGATGTGTCTAAAGAGCTACTGGCCTTGTGTGATAAGTTTCCCCTCGTTTAACGCTCCTTTTTCTTTTATTTTTCCTTCTTTTCTTGTTTTTCTTTTTTTTTCTTTTTTTTGAACAGTTTTCTTTTCTCTCATTCATCTGCGAATCGCTTATAGTCGACTGGACTTTATTTCATTTCTTATTTGACTTTCTGAAAGGTTATTTTGCATTTGCGGTGCTTATTTTGGAATTAGGTCACTGAAGGTGGTGTCGACGTTACTGAAAGTCAAAAAATATTTTTTTTGTATTTTTACTTTTTTAGTGATGAAAATATAACTAATTTTGCTGTTACTTTCATTTTCACTTTCATTCTCATTCTCACTTTCATTTTCACTTTCATTTTCACTTTTACTTTGGAAGATTTTTACTTTCACTTCCATTTTCATTTTCACTATGACAGAATTTTATTTGCATAATTACCTTTGATAAATTTTCACTTTCATTTTAATTTCTACTTTTATAGAATTTTATTTTCACTTTCATTTTTACTTCAGTAAATATTTTATTTTTTATTTTTTTTACTGATACTTTGACTTAGAAGTATTTTATTTTCTATTAAAGTGAGTGAAAAAAATAAATAATAAAGTGAAAGTTAAAGTAAAAAAATAATATCAAAATAAAAATGAGAGTAAATATTAAATTTTATTAAAGTGAATGTGAAAATAAAATACTGTAACGTGAAAGTATAAAAAATGTAAAATAGAAAAAAAATAGAATTTCATCAAAGGGAATGTGTAAATAAAACTCTATGTAAGTGTAAATAAAAGTGACAATAAAAATCGGTCAAAATAAAAATGAAAGTGAAAATGAAAGTGAGAGTAAAAACCCATGTGAATTTTTCCTTTTGAATTTGTTAAAATTTACTAATAATATAGTAAAAAATACTTTGACACTATTTACTAGTAAAATTCAACTAATTTAAAAAAAAATTTAACTTACGGTTATTAAAATTTTTACTAATTTAAATTTAGGAAGTAGAAATTCATATTAAAAATTCTAAAAAATTAAAAAATATTTCTATAAGATGGATTTTTTACTTTATTGTTTTCGTACTTTTTAATTTTAAAATTATTTATTTAAAAAAATTCGAAAGTAAGGATCTTAAAAAATTATTATATTAAATACAGAAATGCTTCTTTAAAATTGAGTGCTTGGATACAACAAGGGGACGTACGCTCGGCGAGCCGCTTTAAAGTCAGTCAAAGGTACCGTAAAGTGTAAAAAATGAAAATTCAAAATTTTGAATTTTGAAAACTGCCATCTTATAGGAAATAAAAATGCGCATCTTTTTTTTCTTTGAAATTTCTTTGAATAATTAATATTTTTATATGATAATGGAAAAAATGTGATTAATTTTCAATGTTAAATTTCATTGAATTTTAAAATATAAATCGTCGTATCTCCGACAAAAATGAATGAATTCTTTTGATTTTTGGTATACAAATGCATTTGGACCTATAGAAGACGACAATATCACGAAAATGTTAAAAGCAATTAATTGTTTATTGATTTTTAATTGTTAATACTGACCGGTCAAAAATAATTTTTTCTTATCTTTGGCTGCAAAAAGTATGCGGGGAACTTTAAAATTCAAACAACTTCCAGTGAGACATTTGTTTATTACGATGTGAAGAAGTTTTCTGTAAAATTGCAGAAAGATTAGTTTTATATTTACAGAAATACAATAGTTTTAAGAAAAATGCTCGCGCCGCCAACGATCCCTACCGCACAGATTTTAAGGTTAGTTGCACGGTAAAGTTTTATTTATGTATAAATATATGTGTGTAATATTTGCATTGAATTATTTATTAACTATTACATACTATACAACATAGGTATACACTTTTTTAATAATTTTGTAAAATATTATGTGTATGAATAAAAATATTACAAATAATTCTAGCAATATTTAATTAAATTAAGATTATTTCTAATATTTATTTTTGTTAGTATATCGTTTATTTACAACTCAATTTTTATCGACTCTATAATGTATTAAAACTATTACTCAATATGCTGCAACAACACTTAATGTCCTTTTTAATTACATACTATGTTGAATCTAGTATAATCTAATAATATCTATTAAAATATAATAGTTCAAAATATCACAATTGTCAAAAATTGTTTAAAATAAAAATTTTTCCTAGTTTTTAAACAATAATATTAACATCTAAAAACGTTTTATAAATTTAATAATGTTTAAAATAAAAACATTCCTTTTAACACAGATATTAATCTTAATTTAATTAAATACTGCTAGAATTATTTGTAATATTTATATTCATACACATAATATTTTACAAAATTATTAAAAAAGTGTATACCTATGTTGTATAGTATGTAATAGTTAATAAATAATTCAATGCAAATATTACACACATATATTTATACATAAATAAAACTTTACCGTGCAACTAACCTTAAAATCTGTGCGGTAGGGATCGTTGGCGGCGCGAGCATTTTTCTTAAAACTATTGTATTTCTGTAAATATAAAACTAATCTTTCTGCAATTTTACAGAAAACTTCTTCACATCGTAATAAACAAATGTCTCACTGGAAGTTGTTTGAATTTTAAAGTTCCCCGCATACTTTTTGCAGCCAAAGATAAGAAAAAATTATTTTTGACCGGTCAGTATTAACAATTAAAAATCAATAAACAATTAATTGCTTTTAACATTTTCGTGATATTGTCGTCTTCTATAGGTCCAAATGCATTTGTATACCAAAAATCAAAAGAATTCATTCATTTTTGTCGGAGATACGACGATTTATATTTTAAAATTCAATGAAATTTAACATTGAAAATTAATCACATTTTTTCCATTATCATATAAAAATATTAATTATTCAAAGAAATTTCAAAGAAAAAAAAGATGCGCATTTTTATTTCCTATAAGATGGCAGTTTTCAAAATTCAAAATTTTGAATTTTCATTTTTTACACTTTACGGTACCTTTGACTGACTTTAAAGCGGCTCGCCGAGCGTACGTCCCCTTGTTGTATCCAAGCACTCAATTAATTAAAATTCGTAATTTTGAATTAAAATTAGTAATTTTCAGTTTAGTCTTACTAATTATGCAAATAAAAAAATTAGTTTAATTGAAATTTCTGATTTATAATTTTAATTCGTAATTTTTAAATTAATATTATTTATTTTTAAATTTGAAATTCAAATTCTTGTTTAATTTCTTATTTAAACAAGAAAATGCCAATTTGAAACAGTAACTTTTAATTATTTCAAATTAATAAATTCTAATTTCAATGAGTAAATTTAAATTTAATTTAGTAAACTCCAATAAAAATTAGTAAATTCTAATTTAAAAAAATAATATCCAATTTAAATAAATTAAATTCTAATTTTAATTACAAATTTTTAATTCAAATGATATTTTATTTTTCAATTCCGCTAATAAGTCTAATGAGTGAGTGCGGGAAAATTATTTATAATTTGTGTGCAGTATAAAAGCTTTTACGTAAATTATTATCATTTAAGTACTTTAATTGACATTTAAAAAGTACAATATATATGCAAAGTATTAACATTTTATTGTCCACTCTCTGTAATATTTCTCAAATAGACATTCAAAATAACTATATAGGTAGTAATTAATTTAACTTCAATTAAAAATATAATGAATGATGTAAATTAGATTAAAATTTTTCATTTGAAACCAGAATGTATAATAATTAATAATTTTTATGAAATACAAAGTTTTATCACGCATTTGTATTTTTCTTTTTGGACATATTTGCCTTTAAAGTCCAAAATGGAATGCCCAGTAAAAAAAAGAAATTCTTTTGAGTTGAAAGAAATACTCGAATGAAAATATTTTGCTTGATATAAATGTTCAATAGAGAGGAGTAAAATATTCGAAATATTCTATTTATTTTTTGGTTAAATTTGTTTAACATGAAAAGAATGGAATTTTTTTTATATTATACTTGTATTGTTTGTACTAATTTCGTTAAATTTTTTTGTTTCAGGTAAGCTTGGAAATGATGTTATGAATCTTAGGAAACGTTACAAATTTCATCTGTAAAAAAACATTACGTGAGTTTTGAAAAAATTACAAAATTCAATTTTTCAAAAGTTTTGAACCTTCGAACAGAATTTTATTTTTAGTTTCATTTTCACCTCTGATAGACTTTGAAATTTACTTTAATTTTCACTTTGATAGAATTTTATTTTCACTCTTATTTTCACTTTGGTATGTTTTTAATTTCACTCTCATTTTAATTTAATTTTTTTTTTACTTTCATTTTGACTTTCACTTTGATATATTTTTAATTTCACTTTGATTTTAATTTTAATATATTTTTATTTTTACTTTCATTTTGACTTCCACTTTGACAGATTTTTCCTTATATTTTCACTTTCACTTTTACTTTTATTGAAACTGTAACTAAAAGTTTGTCAAAGTGACAATGAAAGTGAAAATAAACAGATAAAAAATTAAAATGAGAGTGACAATAAAATTCTATTAAAGTGAGTATGAAAATAAAAGTGGTAATAAAATTATATCAAAGTAAAAATTATAGTGAAAGTGAAAATCTATCAAAGGTGAAAATGAAAATAAATTTCTGTCAAAGTAAAAATAAAAATTTTCCAACGTAAAAATGAGAGTGAATATTAAAGTGATAACAAAAAAATTCGTTCATTTTGAACGTTCCGAACTTTAGGATCATAATTAAATATTTCTCCAAAAATTTGACAAATTTTTTTATGCATTTATAGCAACACGCGTTAAATTTATGGTTTCATAATTGCATTTATATATCATTATGCCTTTAATAATAGTATAAAGAGCATATAGTTGGGAGAGATTCTTGTGTTTTTCCCTTCCTACCAAAGACGATAAATTCTCTAAATTTCATTTGGTTGAAACAATCTTGTGTTTGTACAATTTGCTAAAACTTATCTCATTACTTTTCCCTTCTCCCCATATTTTCTGACAATGTTTTTATGGTTACTGTATATCCATCATCTTAAAGATTTAATAAACATGTTTTTCGTGAGTGCAAGCGAGCGTATTCACTCAACCTTTGGGAAAGTTTTACTCAAGTAGTGAAGCATTTTGTTTTGACGCGAAATAAACTTTAGCAAAAGTTACCCGAAAAGCTAAACGTGCCCGTACCATAAAGGAAATTTGATTTCACAGCAAAAAAAAAAAAAAAATTTTAAAAGAAAAAAAAATTTCTCCGCACTTTATGAAAAGTAGTATAGTATTTCCAATTACTGTGCGATAAACATGATGAAAAGTTTATTATTGTGATTTTCTCTTGTGAAAATAATTTCCTATAAATTATAAACTTTTTTCTTCTTTCGTTTTTCTTTTTTCTTTTTTTTTCTCTTGATGTAAATTTTAATAAAGTATATAGATTATAAAAGAAAGTCTAAATCTAGAAATTGTGAGGAATATTTGCTTAAAATTATATGGAGGTACAGTTTTAAGTGGTTGCTGGTATTGCAATCTCTATAAGCCGAAGCACCTAATGGGAGTATCTAACGGATGTAAATATTTTATAGCCTTCCTGCGAGATGGGGCTTTACTTTGGATTACTCTGCAAGCTTCTGCGGAAGGGACAAAAATGGGGATCTCAGAATAAGCTATATATTCCGTCCACTGAGGTTGCAATAAATATTTTAATAAACACAAATAAATTATCGTTTACAAAACACATTCAAAATACTGCGGCCGATTATAAAGACTTTAGTTACATTAGCAGTTTATTTTTTTTGACATTATGGGGAATTTAAATAATTTAAAGATAAAAATTTACTTTAAAAAGAATTCAATTATTTATTTATTTTCAATGCAATTTTTATTGAATTGTTCTAAAAAAATGTAGGTAATTATTTCCATAATATAATAAAATTTATCGCTAAAATTGAATTATTTTTTATACAATTTTAATTATAAATTCCACGAAATAAATCAATTTTTTTTTAAATTTGAATAAAAAATTTTTCGAAAAAATTCAATTATAAAAAATACTCAAATTTTCCCTTAGAAATTCAAATATTTAATAAAAATTAATATAATTATTAGCGGAAATTCAATTATTTTAATAGATAAAAAATTTTCGCATGAATTAAATTATTTTAAATACTATTTTCATAATTTTTTTTTTGAAATAAAGACAAATATTTAAAATATATTAATAAAATCATTCAAAATAAGTTAATTCTTAATTATTTTCAAAAACTTTGACAAATTACCTTTGAAAGGAATCGATTATTTTTTATATAATTTTAATTATAAATTCCTGGAAATAATTCAATTATTTTTTTAAATTTTAATAAAAAATAGTTCGAAATAATATTCAATTATCAAAAATACTCAAAACTTTCCTCAGGAATTCAAGTTTAAAAAAAAATTAATACAATTATTAGCAAAAGTTCAATTATTTTTATAATTAATAAAATTTTCACATGAATTGAATTATTTCAAATACAATTTTCATATATTTTTTTAATAAAAATTATTATTTAAAATATTTTAATGAAATTCTTCGAAGTAAATCAATTATATTAAAAAATTTTGATAAATTTCCCTTTAAAGGATTCAGTCATTTTTTTACAATTTTAATTATAAATTCGTCGAAATAGTTCAATTATTATTAAAAAAAAATTATTATTAACGATTTTTTTTTTGAAAGCACGTTTTCATACAATTGTATTTCCAGTGAGAGAATGGAATTTAAATTGTTACTTTCAGTAGTGAATGTAAATTTTAGTCAGACATGCAATGTTTTAGTGAATTCACTTCGAGTAGTAAAGGAAAGTTTTGATCAGACAGAACAATTTGGATTTTGATCTCAAGTAGTAAATGTCAATTTCAGTCAGACATGTTTCCATTTTAACTTTTATAGCTGAAGTAAAACGATTTTTCCGAGTTGTGGAAAAATTACTATTTTTTACTTTTCTTTTCAATTCTAAATATTAATTTAAGACTTTTTTTAAATTTTGTGTTTTAATTTAAAAATTAGGGAAAATTGGCAAAAGGAAATAAAGAAAATTTTATTTTTCAATAAACTTTTTTATTCAATTCATCGAAGCGTTTTAACATACAATTTTTTTGGTATAAGTAGTAAAAGCGAACTTTAGTCAGACGAACCTATTTCCTATTTTAATATTATTATCTCAGCGACTGTTAAAATCGACATAATTATTGTAATTTTTTTCTAGTGACAATATTAAGCATTGATTTTTCAGTGATTTCAAAATAAGTAGTACGAGTCAATTTAAGTCAGACGTTTCAAATATTAGTTGTACAATTAATACCACTCTAGTGACATTAAATGCAAAGTTGATGTTTTAAATTCTTATTTTATTTGTGTTAATAAAATAAATGCTACAACAGACTAAAAATCTTGTATAACAGTAGTAAAGATAAAGTTTAGTCAGACAGAACCATAAAAACTGTCATAGTATTTTTTAGTTTTCTTTTTCTTTTTTTAGTTAAAGGAAAATGTCTCCAGTAAAAAAATATTTATTTTTTCATAATTTTCCGTTTCCTTCTTTAAAAGAATTCAATTAGTTGTAAAGCAATTTTTATTGAATTTCTCGAAAGAATTTAATTATTGCCATAAATAATAAATTTCATCGCGAAGAATGCAATTATTTTTAATATAATTATATAATTAAATTGCTTGAAATAATTCAATTATTTTTAGAAATATTAGATTTCTTGTCAAGAATTAAATGATCTTAAATATCTACTATTTAATTAGCTTTTCTCAAAATAATTAAATTATTTACAGAAATTTTAACAAAATCTTCCAAAAGAATTCAATTAATTTTAATAATTATGATAAAAGTTTTTTTTTATATAAAGTCAATTATTTTCAAAACAATTGCAATTAAATTCTTCGGAAGAATACTACTGTTTTAAAATTTTTTTAATAAAAAATTCTTCGAAAAAATTAAATTATCAATAAAACTAAAATTTTTCTACAGGAATTCAAATATTTAAAAAAAAATATGTAATATAATTTTCCGCAAAAATTAAATTTTTATAAATAATAAAATTCTACTTAGAATTTCATTTCATTTCAATACAATTATAATTGTATTCCTCGAAAAAATTCAATTATTATTTTTTTAATATTATTAATTAAAAAATTTTATTTTATTATGTTTTTAATTATTATGTTTTTAATTAAAATTCTGCAAAAAAGTCTTTTTTAAAAAATTGTAATAAAATTTAATTCTTTTCGAGAATTTAAGTATAGAAATTTTTAGTTTTTCTATCAATTATGTAATTTTATTTTTAAATAACTGAAGTCTTAAATAATTTTCTAATAAGAATTGATTTAGAAATGAATGAATTTCTGTTAAAATTTTATAAAATAATTAAATGTTAGAAGCGATATAGTAGGAATTTTGCTAAATAATTTTACAAAAGGCTTTATATAGATCGAAATGTTTGAAAATTTTTATTCTGGTGTTTTAATATGATCCCTAAGTTTTGAACGTTCAAATGAACGAAATATTTTTTATTGAAGATATTTTAATAATATACTAATCACAAACAAATTTAAAAACTGAAATATTTACGTTTAGAAACTCAGTAATTAATTTTTTGGATAGTAACGCAAAATAATTACAATAAAAATTTAATTTGGAGAAGAAATAAATAAATTTTTGTTCATTTGAACGTTCAGAACTTTAGGATCTTATTTTAATAATAGCATCTCAATTTTCCACTATCAGCCAAGTGACAAATACCTTGAAAAAAAAAAATTTTCCACACTGATGATAAAAATATAAAGACTGTAAGAATAAAAACAATACAATCAAGCCAAAAATGATTCGGATAAGAAATAAGTATAGAAGAGGGTGAATGAATCGGTTTTTTTTGCGGTTATAAAGAAAACCCCCCTTAAAATTGTCTCTCTCGGAAATTCCTAAAGTATTATTTTGAGTATGTTATCGGTTGGTTTACTCTCCATTTGACGCTAAAACGAAGGGCTCGTCTATTGCAATGGAGAGTGAAGGGAAAGACGAGAGGCGATAGGGAGGGAGATAGGAATGAGCAAGAAGATCTCTGCTGCCACCCCATTTTCTCACAACGACTGACCATCTGTCAGCAGATAACATACACAACGGAACTGACTGATCATTTGCCACAACCACAGGAATTGCAATATTCACCAGACCCAGCATAGTTAATTACAACCGTTGTTTCCAACTCCCAATTAACCTATCCAATTATGATCTATATCTATATAAATAAATATTCTATATGCTATAGCATTGTCTCCAATTCACAATTAACGTCATGCGAATGTTAGTTCTCAATTATCTCTCTTCTTTGGCTGAAAAAAAGGAACAACTCGATGAACGAAAAAAAAAAATAGAAATTGCATTCAAAACACAGACAATGAGAAACTATAAAGTTTTATGTAAAAATAAGATAACGATATCATAATTTTGGAATAACAATACAAGGCAGTTTCTCTGTTAGCTAGAATTACATTTACAAAGATCACAAAATTTTGATTCTATACTTATTATTTACAAAACATCTTTCTGATTTTAATAAAAAATATTCTCTCTTTTTCCTAAACTAATAATTATTTCAACTGTAAATTTTTCTAATATAAATAAAATTCCATTATTTTACAAATTTTTATTCCTAATTCTTCAACGATACGATTCTATTTAAAAATAATTGTTAAATAAGTCAAAAAATAAGATTTTTTAACCTATAAAATTTATTTTAACGAAAAATAAAATTTCCAATTGTTTCAATTCATTTTAAAATTATTTTCGAAAATTCACCTATTATCAAAAAATTTTAATTGCAATTTTTCAAATATCTAATATTTAATATTAATATTTTACCAATTTGTACATCATATATTTTAAGAATTTCTAATTTAACTTATTTAACATTTAAACAATTTTCGTTAAATAAATATTCAAATACTTATTTTTTATTATTTTGCCACAAGAAATAAAATTCTCAATCATGTTAATAAAGATTTTGTGAAAAGTTCTTTTTGAAAATTAACTATATTTCTAAACACTATAAGTGCTAATTGTCGAAAATTTAATTTTTTTTTGAATTTTTAATAAAATTGTATTCAAAACTTTAATAATTATATAGTAAAATAAAAAATTATCATTTTTTTTCTAAAATTTTAACAGAAATTCATTCATTTCTAAATCAATTCTTATTAGAAAATTCTTTAAGAATTTAGTTATTTGAAAACAACATTACATAATTGATAGAAAAACTAAAAATTTCTATAGTTAAATTCTCTAAAGGATATAATTTTATTACAATTATTGAAAAAATTTAAATTTTTTGAAGAATTTTAATAAAAAACTTTTTAAACAATTGAATTTGTCGAGGATAATTGTATTGAAATGAAATGAAATTTTCAGAAGAATTTTATTATTTATAAAATTTAATTTTTGCGAAAAATTATATTACATATTTTTTTTAAATATTTGAATTCCTGTAGAAAAATATTAGTTTTATTGATAATTTAATGTTTTCGAAGAATTTTTTATTAAAAAAATTTTAAAACAAATTATTTCGATATTATTATTTATTTTAAAAACAAATTGAATTATTCCGAGGAATTGAATAACAATTATTTTGAAAATAATTGAAAAAATCTAACATTTGTAAAAATAATTGAATTATTTCAAGGAATTTAATTATAATTGCATTAAAAATAATTGCACTCTTGGCGATGAATTTTATGATTTATGTAAATAATTAAATTCTTTCGCGAAATTCAATAAAAATTGCTTTACAACTAATTGAATTCTTTTAAAGAAGAAAAAGATAAATTTCCATTTGTAGTTGAAAAGAATGTACTACTAATATGAGTACTATAACAATTTTAATTGCTATCAGACTAAAATTAACCTTTCGTACTAATATTCAATTTTTTAAATTTGAAGAAATTCACAAGAAAATTTTTAACGGTCATTAAAACAAATTTTTCTACTAATTGTAGTTGTCTGACCAAAATTTACTGCTACTACTGATAGGGAAACGTTGACAAATTTCAAAGCGTTTATAATGAACAAATTTGAAAAGAAAAATTTTTTTACTGGAAACATTTTCCTTTGTCTAAAAACAGAAATGTAGTACCAAAAAATATTTTGACAGTTTTTATCGCTCTGTCTGACTAAAGACTAAATTTATCTTTACTACTGTTATACAAGATTTTTAGTCTGTTGGTATAGCATTTATTTTATTAACACAAATAAAAAAAGAATTTAAAAAAATTAACTTTGCATTTAATGTCACTAGAGTGGTATTAATTGTATAACTAATATTTGAAACGTCTGACTTAAATTGACTCGTACTACTTATTTTGAAATCACTGAAAAATCAATGCTTAATATTGTCACTAGAAAAAAATTACAATAATTATGTCGATTTTAACAGTTGCTGACAGAATAATATTAAAATAGGAAATAGGTTCGTCTGACTAAACTTCGCTTTTACTACTTATACAAAAAAAAATTTATGTTAAAACGCTTCGATGAATTAAAAAAAGAAGTTTATTGAAAAATAAAATTTTCTTTATTTCCTTTTGCCGATTTGTCCTAATTTTTAAATTCAAACC
This sequence comes from Leptopilina heterotoma, assembly GCF_015476425.1. Lineage (NCBI taxonomy): Eukaryota > Metazoa > Arthropoda > Insecta > Hymenoptera > Figitidae > Leptopilina > Leptopilina heterotoma. Next base: position 1,241,693 of record NW_025111150.1, read on the forward strand.
CAAAATTTTAAAAAAAGTCTTAAATTAATATTTACAATTGAAAAGAAAAGTAAAAAATAGTAATTTTTCCACAACTCGGAAAAATCGTTTTACTTTAGCTATAAAAGTTAAAATGGAAACATGTCTGACTGAAATTGACATTTACTACCCGTGTAGAAATTGCCCTACTAGGGCCATAGTAAGGAATGAAACGCCGCGCCCGATCAGGGCCAGATCGGGGCGACAAGAAAATGTGGATTTCCTGATCAGGGCCACATCGGGCGCGGCGTTTCATTCCCTAATAGGTCGGCCCTATCCGGCCCTGATCAGGGCCCCAGCGAAATTTCTACACGGGTACTTGAGATCAAAATCCAAATTGTTTTGTCTAATCAAAACTTTCCTTTACTACTCGAAGTGAATTCACTAAAACATTGCATGTCTGACTAAAATTTACATTCACTACTGAAAGTAACAATTTAAATTCCATTCTCTCACTGGAAATACAATTGTATCAAAACGTACTTTCAAAAAAAAAATCGTCAATAATAATTTTTTTTTAATAATACCTAATTGAACTATTTCGACGAATTTATAATTAAAATTGTAAAAAAATGACTGAATCCTTTTAAGCGAAATTTATCAAAATTTTTTAATATAATTGATTTACTTCGAAGAATTTCATTAAAATATTTTAAATAATAATCTTTATTAAAAAAAATGTATAAAAATTGTATTTGAAATAATTCAATTCATGAAAAAATTTTATTAATTATAAAAAACATTGAACTTCTGCTAATAATTGTATTAATTTTTTTTAATATTTAAATTCCTGAGGAAAGTTTTGAGTATTTTTGATAATTGAATATTATTTCGAACCATTTTTTATTAAAATTTAAAAAAATAATTGAATTATTTCCAGGAATTTATAATTAAAATTATATAAAAAATAATCGATTCCTTTCAAAGGTAATTTGTCAAAGTTTTTGAAAATAATTAAGAATTAACTTATTTTGAATGATTTTATTAATATATTTTAAATATTTGTCTTTATTAAAAAAAAAAATTATGAAAATAGTATTTAAAATAATTTAATCCATGCGAAAATTTTTCATCTATTAAAATAATTAAACTTCTGCTAATAATTATATTAATTTTTATTAAATATTTGAATTCCTAAGGAAAAATTTGAGTATTTTTTATAATTGAATTTTTTCGAAAAATTTTTTATTAAAATTTTAAAAAAAATTGATTTATTTCGTGGAATTTATAATTAAAATTGTATAAAAAATAATTCAATTTTAGCAATAAATTTTATTATATTATGGAAATAATTACATTTTTTTTTAGAACAATTCAATAAAAATTGCATTGAAAATAAATAAATAATTAAATTCTTTTTAAAGTACATTTTTATTTTTAAATTATTTAAATTCCTCATAATGTCAAAAAAATAAACTGCTAATGTATAACTAAAGTCTTTATAATCAAATGCTACAAAATGCATTTAACGCAATGGTAACAAGGGGAGGGGAGGGGGTGAATATGAAAAATTCGTAACGTAGTCCATGGACTGCCCACTGTCAAATTTAATTAAATTTTCATACAGAACTAAACCTTTCAGAAAATTAAAGTAACAACAAAAGACAAATATTTATAAATTATAAACTTACATATTTAATACTTGACGAAAAATATTTTTTTAATATCCAACAAATAGAAAATTAAATTTTCATTGAAACTATACTCGAAGCATATCAAAACTTTAGTAACGGGTTGCAAATACATTTCAATAGCTTTAACAGCAACATCCCTAAAGCCGTGGGCGAGGTGGGGGGAGTTTAAAATTGTTTTCAAACTACTCGACTAATGCCAAGTTGAAAGTTGCTTCATAAATAATCCATTAAATCAAAATTTATTATCGACGTAAATTAAAAAAAAAAAAATAATAATAATAAAAGCATAATTCCAATATTTATCGAAGCGTTTTAGAGTCTCAGGAGGGCAATGAATATCAAGCATCCCCGAAACAAAAGCATGAAGCTTTTTGATAGGAATTAGCCACGTGTTTCTGAGGGAATATTCCGAGCGACCAGAGAGAGAGAGAGAGAGAGAGAGAGAGAGAGAGAGAGAGAGAGAAAGAGAGAACAACAGTGAAGGAGAGAGTGAATGAGTCTGTAAAACCACATAAGCACATGAGGCGTTTGTGAATTGAGATCAAAGGTTGAAAAATAATGCGCGCCTTGAGCAAGAAGACTTTTTTTTGTACAAGATGCCAGGCGGGCGGGCAGGGGTAGGCAGGGTAGTTTGACGAGATCGACATTAGGGGTGGATTTTAAGGGCACAAGTGCTTCGTGGTGTATCTCTTTCGACGTGTAGTACTCGAGCACCCCTGAAGGCATAGGTGCTTCAGACTCGTTATAACGAAAGGAGCCTATAGGAGAGTTGAGTTTGTTCAGAGGGTCGTAGGGATTATTAAGCACGATTTCTCCGACGCTACCAACTATTCTCATGGTTCAAACGATTCTAGTGTGTTACCAACTTAGCCCCGGGTTATTTCTAGCAGATATCTAAACGCCTTCTATATAACCCTCCGCATAAGGGACGGTGTGCACCGCCACACGATTGTTATTACCGAATTTTAATCAGTTTTATTCGATATGTGCCTTGCGCAAATTGTCTGCTGAATTAAATATATCTCCATTTAATATATTATGATAAGATAAAAATGTTCTTCTTATGAAATTGATAATTATTATATATAACAATATTATTATACTGAATTATTTAATTATTATCCCTGAAAAATGAAATTTATTTGATTCCATTAATTCAAATTATTCAAAAAATATTTACTTTGTTCAACTAATTTTTATTTTTATCTCAAAAAAAATATGTATTTGATTCAAATAACTTGATTCACAAAAAAACGTGTTTTTCATTTTTAAAATCAGTAGTAAAGGTAAATTTTAGTCAGACATTCAATATGTTGCAGTAAATTCAGTTCAAGTAGTAGTGGAAAGTTTTGATCAGACAAAAAGTATTATTTGTTTTTAATCTTAAGTAGTAAAAGTCAATTTTTAGTCGGACATGTTCCTCTTTTAATTTTAATACAAGAAGTATTTTCCACTATAATGGAAAAACGATTTTCTTTTCGACTTTTCCTGTTGTAAATATTAATATTAAACATTAATAATTTTTTTTAACTTCAGGATTCAGTTAACAAAATAGAAAAAATTGGGATAATTAAAAAAAAATTAGTTAATTAATAAAGCAATTTAAAAAAACATTTTTATTCAATTTTTCTTTGCAATTAAACACATTTTTTTCTGTGCACTTGAATTACATTGCTTTGAACTAAACAAATCTTAATTGGATTAAGTAAATAACTAATAAATTGTTATTATTCATTATTTTCAAACCCCTTAATAAAATTCTTTGCGAGAATTCAATTATTTTCAAAAATTTCAATGAAATTCTTTATAAGAGTTCAATTATTCCCAATACAATTTAAATTCAATTTCTACAAATAATTCAATTATTTAAAAGAAATGTAATTCCTGGCAAGAAAATAATTACTTTTCAAAAATTTTGATAAAAGTCTTCAAAGGAATTCAATTATTTAAAAAAAATTAATAAATTATCTTTATAAGAATTCAATTCTTTACAATAAAATTTAAATGATTAAATTCCTTAAAAGAATTCAATTAATTTCAATAGGATTTTAATAAAATTCCTCGAAAAAATTCAATTATTATTTTCATAAATAATAAAATGAAATTCAGGAATTCAATTGTTTTCAGTTTTTATCAAAATTCGTATAGCTAGAATTCTATTATTACTAATATAATTTTAATTGAATTTTTCACAAAAATTCAATTATCATTGAAAATTTGAATAAATTTTTTAAACGAATTCAATTACTTATATAAATAATAAAGTCCTTTACAATAAATCAATTATTTTCAGAAATTTTCCTTAATTCAATGATTTGCAATATCTACATTTTAATAAAATTTTCCCAAAAAAGTCAATTATTTAAAATAATTTTCAATTATTTTTTAATAAAATTTTAATCGAATTCCTCGAAAAATGTAATAATTCTTAAAAACTGAATTAAAAATTTAAAATTCGTAGAAAAAACCCAATGCTTTGAACTAACAATTCCGTAGAATTAATTTTTTGATAAAGTTTAATTGAATTTTGTTTAAAATTATCTGAATTCATTATTTTCTAATGTAGGTATATTATATTAATTTACGAATTTTCAAATAATTGAAATTTCGCAAAAAATTCACGCTCTAATGCTTTTAATATTCAATTATAAATTTATAATATAAAATTTTAACTGAAATCTATTCTTAAAAATCAGTTTTTATTAGAAAATTTTACTATAGAATTCAATTATTTAAATATACAAAAAAACAATTTATTAAATAATTGAATATTTCTTAAACTTGAATTCTCATAAAGAATTTTATCAATAAATTTTTAAATAATGCAATTCTTTTGACGAATTTTAATAAAATTTTTAAAAATAATTACATTTTTCGAGGAATTTGATTAAAATTGTATTAAAAATAATTGAAATTCTGCGTGAAGAATTTTTTAATTTATAAAAGTAATTGAATTCATGCAACGAATTTTATTACACTTTTATTTTAAATAATTGAATTCTTTTTGGGTCAGAATTCGTGAAATTTTCACAGAAAATAAAAAGTATTTTTTTTAAATCGAAATGTTGAAAAAACATTTCTATTTGGCCTTAAGAATGTGTCCACCAAAAAACAGAAAAAAAAATTATTTTTTATAAAAGTTATTGCAAAATTAATTTTTTTGCCACTTTTTAAACAAAATTTGATTTCTCCTAAATGAATAAACCGATTTAAATGAACCAAGTGGGAATATCAAGGGGATAAAATATACTTTCGTTTAGAATTAGAAAATTTTTAAAAAGTTTATTTTTTAATAATTATTTAATAAATTTTTTATAAACAATTAATTTTTTTTAATGTTCTGCGCCTTTTAAAAATTTGAAAAAAATATTAACATACACTTAAAACTATAAGAAATCAAAATCCGTTGAGAAAATTTTGGAGCGACAATTATTTTAAAAGTTATAAACAAATTATATTGGCGCGGAGTAGTGCATCAACGCTGAACTTAGTTTTTGATCATTTTTATCAATTTTTATGGTTATATAATTGAATTAAAATGTTAATTTGACAGTTTTTTGTTCATTTCGTAGTTAAAAATAATGTTTTAATTATGAAAATCATCAAAATCGCATCTCCGTTCAATATAATTTGTTTATAACTTTTAAAATAATTGTCGCTCCAAAATTTTCTCAACGGATTTTGATTTCTTATAGTTTTAAGTGTATGTTAATATTTTTTTCAAATTTTTAAAAGGCATAGAACATTAAAAAAAATTAATTGTTTATAAAAAATTTATTAAATAATTATTAAAAAATAAACTTTTTAAAAATTTTTTAATTCTAAACGAAAGTATATTTTATAGAATAGAATAGAATAGAATATATTTTATTATGTCCTAGGTAAATACCACGACGACAACCATTAAAAATACAGTAATTAATAACATTTATATCGTATAAAGTTAAACAAAGCTATATACATCTCATGCAGACAATAAAATACTTTGATTTACAAATTATCATAGCAACTCACACACAGATGACATACCAATCAAGATACACTCCATATACTCTATACATCCAACGAAAATAAATATTTATATAATTGTAGTTTAAATGTTTTTGGACTTTCAATATTTGTCATAGAACAAGGTGAGAGTTCCATAAATTTATGGCAGTAACCATGAACGAGTTTTTATATTTTTCTGTTTTACATTTTATCTCCTTGATATTCCCGCTTGGTTCATTTAAATCGGTTCATTCATTTAGGAAAAATAAAATTTTGTTTAAAAAGTTGCTAAAAAATTAATTTTGCAATAACTTTTATAAAAAATATTTTTTTTTCTCATTTTTGGTGGAAACATTCTTAAGGCCAAATAGAAATGTTTTTTCAACATTTCGATTTAAAAAAAATACTTTTTGTTTTCTGTGAAAATTTCACGAATACTGACCCTTTTAGGAATTTTATCGAAATAGTTGATATTGAAAATATTTGAATTTCAGCCAAGAATTTCATTATTTGTGAAAAATAATTGAATTCTTACAAAAAATGTTCCAAAAATTTTTTTAAATAATTATATTTTTCGAGGAGTTGATTTAAAATTGTATTAAAAATAATTTTAAATCCTGTGGTCATTTTTATTATTTATAACAATATATTTGAATTCTTATAACGAATTTTATTACATATTTTTAAATATATATATGAATAAATGGGGGGAAATTTTATTGTAAAAATAATTGTATTCTAGGGAAGGAAGTTATTAAAATTTTTCTAAATAATTTAATTCTTTTTGAAAAATTTTATGAAAACTTAAATTATTATAAAAATAAAGATAATAATCAGTAATTACTTCTAGTCGAATTTTATTATTATTTATTGCGAAGGATTTTATTGAAATTTTTGTAAATAATTTAATTTTTTTTTAATTTTACGGAATTTTAAATTATTATAAAACATGAAGATGGCAATTACTCCGAGTCGAAGACTCGGAATGATTGATATCTTCATGTTTTATATTCTTATGAGTTGTTAATTAAAATTTAATTAATAATCAAAAAATTAATTAAAAAGGTTTTGAATTTGAAATTTTTAAAAATCTTAATTCCAATGGAAAATTTATATTATTATATTACTCCAATTATTATTATATTTATTTTATTAGAATATTTCTTACAATCTAATTATTTTAGAAGTGAATCAGAATATTCTTTTTGGGTCAGGAAATAAGTCAAAATTTTGTTTGGAAATCAGAGAAAAGTCCAGGGAAAAACAAAAATTAAATTTTTTGTTTGAAAAAACATTTTAAAAAAAAAAGCATTTTTTTTATAATTGATTTTTTTGGAAATTTCGGATGAAAATGAAGTTCGTTGGAAGACTATTAGTGAAGAATGGTTGCATCATAAATCATGTAGACTTCTATGTATTGTGAAAGGGAATACTTTCTCTCTCTCTCTCTCTCTGTTCCTTTATATACGTAATTTGATGGAAATTCACGTATGTAGATCGAAATGGATATAAAGCATTAATGAATCGCTCGTAACGTTCAACGGGCATTTATGTTCATCTATCTGTATATCATATTCTGAACCGATTGTCACACATTTGGTCCCCAGCTGTTGATGCAGTGTGTGCCATCTGACGAAGATAACTACATTTTAATAAATGATTTATCGATTGACATCATGGATGGGTGCATTCACCTTAAAGTCGATGTTAGTGTTTCGAAAAGAGTTTTCAGTTTGGCCACATATATACAGAGTTGAAAGAAATCGATTGTCCCGAACGAAGGAATTGAACTCGAATAGAAGGAGCTTCAAGTTGCCACTTAACGAAAACCAAGATCACCACGTCTACTTCTCAATGGAACTCTTTCCGAAATTGTCTTCTTGTCGATCCCCCTTTTTCCCCTATTTGGCCCTTCCTTTTAGATAAGAGGCTCTCTCTCACTCTCTCTTTCACTCTTTCTTTCTTTTCTTTTTTTTCCCTCTCAATTCTAGCCATTTCAATTCTTTCCATTTTGCTTTTATTCTGGTTTCTAAATCACTGGTGGTTTGATATCCACCAACCAATTCCCCGTCCGGAATATCACCTGGTTGTTCCTTTTCTTCTTCTCTAACTTCACTTTTTTATCATCTTTTTTTTCACGTCTCGCCCTGGAATGAACTTTCTTAAATTCACATTAAGAGTAATTAATAAAATTTTTATGCGGTTAAATATTATTCCTTCTCAAGTGGCGGTTGGTAAAAATACTTATATGGGTAATTTTTCTGAAAGTGACACTTTTGAAATTTAATTTTTTCAATTTATATTTCTTTTTTTTGAAATTATACGGTTTTTCTATTGAAACTATACTTTATTTCATACTCAAGAGTGAGATTTTTGAGTTGCGCAAAATTAATTCTTAAAAATATTAAAGTTTTTCTTCTTTGGAGAAGATTGACTCGATTATATTAATTTTATTTGATTCGAGAGTTTTTTTTATTAACAATACACGCCAATATCGTTCACGTAATACAAATTAAAATTACACTGTTAAAAAAATAATAATTTGCATATATTTTAATACCAAAAAGCATCGGAGATGAAAAATAAATTTCTTTTCACATTTATTCACATTAGGGCACAATTAATTAAAATATACGAATTTCACAACGTTATTTTAGTTATTACATAAATTCAGTTGAAAAAAATTGTTCAATTTTTTTTTAAAGTGATAAGTAAATGATAAATTTTTACTAGGGAAATTGATAATATTTATTAGAGAGTAGATTTTGTAAAATTAATCCAGACATAAAAAAATTTCATTTTCAGAAGAATCACCATTATTGAAAAGAATTAATAGAGAAACGTTATGAACGATTTTTTTTGAAATTTTAAAGATTTTTATTATAAAACACATTTAAGGACATTGATTTCTTTAATTTTCGGATTCCAGTTGATAAAATAGAAAAAAATTGATTGTAGAAAAGAAAGGCAATTTAAAAGAAACATTATTATTCAATTTATTTTGAAATTCAGTTGTAGAAGTAGATTTTTGTCAGACAACATGATGAAAATTATAAATAACGTTGATGTTAGTAGAACACACCAATTTTAGTCAGACTCAATATAAATTTTTGTATTTTTTCTTTTAGGTTCCGTTTTTAGTAGTAAAAACAAGTTTTAGTCAGACATTTAATCGCTGTCAGTAGTAAATGATAATTTTAGTCAAACACGATACAAATTCTTGTATTTTTTCTTTATAACAGACTCGATGTGACTCTTTCTTTTTTTCCTTGTAGTATTTTTTCTTTTCAGTAGTAAAGGTACATTTTAGTCAGTCATTCACTTTTGAGTAAATTTTAGTATTTTTTAGTAAATTTTAGTAAATTCTCTTCAAGTATTAGTGGAAAGTTTCGATCACACAAAAAATATTATTTATGTTTTAATCTCAAGTAGTAAAAGTCAATTTTTAGTCGGACATGTTCCTTTTCTAATTTTGACATAATAAATTTATCGATTTTCCAGTTCTGGAAAAAAAATTTTCTTTTGGACTTTTCCTGATGTAAATATTAATATTAGATATTTATAATTTTCTAAATTTTAGGATTCAGTTAACAAAATAGAAAAAATTGGGAGCAGTGAAGAAATTTAATCAATTAATTACTAAAGCATTTCAAAAAACATTTTTAGTCAATTTATTTTTGAAATCAGTAGTAAAAATGTATTTTAGTCAGACAAATTAGTAGAAATCATATGATTTTGCAGTTAGTAGTAAAGATCAATTTCAGTCAGACTCAATGTAAATTTTTCTGTTTTTCTTTTCAGTATCTTTCTTCTTCAGTAGTAAAGGTATATTTTAGTCAGACATTCAATATTTTAATTAATTCACTTCCAGTAGTGAATGAACGTTTTATTCAGACGATACATATCATTTGGGTTTTCGTTTTAATCTCAAGTAGTAAATGTCAATTTTAGTCAGACACTTGTTCGACTTTTCTATTCAGTTCAAAAAATTAATTGATAATTTTTTTTTAATTTCTGAATTTAGAAGAAAATATAGGAAAAAATATCAGTATCAAATCAAGGCAATTTTGTCTTTTTAAATATTTTTATTCAATTTAATTTTGAAACACGAAATATTATTAAGTAGCAAAAATTGGTTTTAGTCAGACAAAATATTAAAAATCGTGTAAAATTGCAGTTAGTAGTAAATATCAATTTCACTGAAAAATATTTTACGCAGAAAATAATTGTTTTTTTTAGTTACAAATTTCTTTTTTAATTTTTTAAGAAAGGAAAAATTTTAAAAACTGTTTCGACAAAAATTGTAATGGTCAATTATTTTTTCTTCTAAATCGTTAATTATAAACGTGAATTTAATCAACATAAAGTTAATAAAATTCGGTTTTACTTCAACAAAAATATCTCCAAAGTTGTAAAAATTTTTAAATCAGTAAGAAAAGACATTTCCAGTCAGACTTTAACATATTTAATTTTGGCCATTGAACCTTCATTAATGTCCATTTTAAAAGCAAATATCTGAATAAAAAATATCTCTTATTTAAATTTTTCATTTTCTATTTCCTCAATAAATTTTTCAATTATTAACAAAACTTTACTCCTGAATATGATTTAGTTTATTAATTTATTAATTTAATTAATTTATTAATTTATTAATTTAAAGGTAAAAGGCATTTTTGATTAAAAGGTTATTTTAGTTTATTATTTAAGATACTCATTGGATGGAAATTAATAACTCTTATTACATTAATAAATTAATTTCAATTGTCACTAAATATTAAAAGATTATTAATTTAGAGAAAGAATAAATTAATTTGTAGTTTTACATTTGGTTTCACAATCATTTTTAGTTCGAAAATTGTTCGCGTTTCCTCCGCATCCTCCGTATATAAATTTCAGACACTTTTGTTGATGAGAATCGTATCCATATCGAGGAAAATAACCAAAACATAGACCAGTTTTTAGTGGCAAATTACAAACTGGTGAAAAATAAAATATGTCAAGAATTATTTAATAATTTATTTACTAACTTATTTAGTAAACTATTTAGTAACTTATTAATTAATCAACTTACTTTCAAGTGACAGCACATTCTCGGATTTTGCCACAATACAAAAAGCAAAAAAAATTATAATTTTATGATTCATATTTAACACAAATTTAATACTATTTGTTGCAGAGGAATAAATGAATTAAATTATAAATTTTGCGGTCTTTTTTATACATACAGAATAATTAATTCTAAAAGTGAAATGCAAACTTTTTAAATTTCAATTATAATTATTTTTATTCAATACACTTTTTGTGTTTAAACACTTTAAACGTTCTGCAAACAATAAATAAACTGCTGATATATTTTTATCTATCAATAGCTCGTTAAGCGATAAAGCGTTGAATAATATATTTAAAATACAAAGCCATTCAATTCCTTGGCGTAAAATTCAACAAATAATGACAAAAATTATTATTGTTTACTCTGATCCCTTTTTTTTCTTTTATTATAATTTTTAAATATTAAAATAATAAATATTTCTTTATTATGCTAATATTATTTAGTAGAAATATTTTATTAAAAATATACATATATATTAAAGGTATTTAATTAATTTATTTTTTAACACTGCAGCTATTTTTGTCAAAAAACTACTTTTACTGTTACTACAATCAGCACTGCACTTTGCTTTACATTCTTCCTCGGTTTTAAAATTATTTCCATTTCCTTGGCATCCTCCATATGTAAAAGTGACACATTTTCTCTTAGAAGCATCATATCCATATCGTTGAAAGTCACCCTTACATGGTCCAGTTAACAAAGGCAAGTCACATACTTTCAAAATATTAAAGAGAAAAAAAGAGCACAAAATTTAATATTAAAAATTTTTTCTCGAATTTTTAATTTATAAAAATTTTTATAAATATTAAAGTAATAAATATTCCGTACCTACATTATTTATTTCTTTACAGTGGAAATTTTTTTTTAATTCTTAAAATTATGATACTTTTTTATTTCATTTCATTTTTTTTTCTTTCTTATGTGAGTGTTAAAAAATACATGTTTCGTAGAAATAATAAAAATAATTTCTATTTTTAAATATATTTATATTTTATATTCTTATTATACAGGAAAAAAGAAAAATGAATAAAATGATAACAAAGGGAAGAAAAAATTATTCTGTTACAATTTAATTAATATTTAAAAAAAATTGTTCTTACTTACCATTCTCGGATAATGTTAGTTTTGGAAACAAGGTGATACAAAAAATAAAACAGGGGACTAAAATTATCATTTTCATTTTTTATCGTTACTTTTTTACTACTTTGTGTTTTAACTCGTTGAAGAAATTCTTTCTAATGACATTTAGCTTTGACCACAGTTTACAGAATTATCTAATTTTCTATGCTGACCTCATAAAAAAAACAATTATTTACTTTGCAATAATTCACTTGACTCATGTTTTAAAAACAGCAATTAAAGAAAATTTGTTTCCTTCTTTTACATTTTTATTTACTTTTTAGTTTTTTTTTACTAAAAATAAACTTGCAATTATTTTAAAAATCGTCTGCAATTTTATGTTTTTATTACTTTAAACAATTGTTACTGCACATCAAAATTTTATTACTTTAAAAAAAAGTCATAAGCTACTTTAAATATTTTCTTTGTTTCTGATTATGAATCCGATGTTTGTTTTTAAAAATTCAAAATGGCGGATCCAACATGGCGGATGAAAGGTTAAAAATCACTTGGATTTGTTTAAAAACTTGTTACTTGGGGATTTTTTAATCGAATTTCGATTTCTTCGAAATATTATTTAACAATTTGACAAATAAATATATACAAAAGAAATACAAATAAAATATAAATAAATATAAAGATAATAAATATGTAAAAATTTATATAATATTCTTAAAGCAAAACATAAAAATCTACCTTTGTTATACATTTTTGTGACAATATTGTTGCGTTATCTTTGAATAATATACTATCAAAAATTTACATTTTTATTAAAAAATAGTCAACTTTTGTCGAAATTGCTTAAATATCATAAAAAATTCTCAACTTTCATTAAGTTTACATAACTTTCTTCATTTCTTCTCTCCACATTTTTCTTGAAAAATATTCAACTTTTAATAATGATCAATTTTCTTTAGGAATTGACAACAACCTTCAAAAATATTGAATTTTTATCGAAGTTGATCAATTTTCTTCAGGGATGAATATTAACCTTCAAAAATACTCAACCTTCATCAAATTTGATTAATTTTTAATATAAAAATTATTCTTATTCAAAATTACTCAATTTTTATCAAAAACTTATTCAATTTTCATCAAATTAACTCAATTTCCATTAAAAATTTATATCTTTGTTTAAAAGTAATTATTTTTTTATGAAATAATAACTGGATTTTTCTTTCTTAAGAACTCACACTCTGCTTTAAAAATACTCAACTTTCATCAAGTTTGATCAATTTTCTTCAAGAATTAACATTAAACCTTTAAAAATACTCAACTTTCATCAAATTTGCTCAATTTTCTTCAAAGATTTCGCATTAACCTTGGTAAATTCTTAACTTTCACAAAATTGGACCAATTTTTATCAAAAAGCTAATTATATATTATTCATCCATTTTATTATTTTCAAAAAATACTTAATAAAATATATATCTATATATATATATATATAAAATTATGTTTAATTAAATTCTAATAAAGTGAAATTTATGTAATGTAGAAAATTGATTAAATGGAATTTCTCTTAAATAATATTTCGGAGAAATCAAAATTTGGTTAAAAAAGAATTCTTTCAAATATTTTTTATTTAAAAATTCGTTTAAATGACATTCTGTTGAATAAAAATTCTACCAAATGAAAATTTTGATAAATTAAAATTCGACTTAATGGAAATTCTGCCAAATAAAATTTTTATTATGAAAAAATGTTCTTTTATAGAAATTCGTTTAAATGAAAATTATACCTAGTAAATAAAAATTCGCAGAAAGAAATTTCGGTTAAAGACAACTTCTAACATATAAAATTCTGTTTTTACAAAATAATTAAAAAAATTGTCTTGTGGAATAATAAGGCCCCCGAAATTGATAGAAATAAATTATTATAAATATAAAGATAATAAATATATAAAAATTTATATATGTGCATAAAAATTAAAAATAAAGGACGTGAGTTTGTACGAATAGGTGGTAGCGTCAAGTCGATAGAAAGAGACAGCGAGTGTTCCTAACGTCCCCTCTTCTTTCTCTCTAGAGACGTGAGCGGGGAAAAAACTGGACGCGCAGGCGCGAAGCGGCTGCGCGGACAGTTTTTTTCCCGCCAATTTTAGGAATCTCAATATTTTTAAAAAAATTACTTAACTAAAATAAAAAAAAAATATTCTTATTAAATATTTATTTAAGAGCAGGCGGGGGACATAAAGTTGTTTCGTTTAAATTTTAAAATAAAAGCGTTGATAAATTTGAAAAAAAGAAAATTCGACTATTTATAAACAGTTTTGAATATAAATGAAAATTTCCAAGAGTGAATTTCTACGTCTTATTAAATGCTTTTATAACGAATTTTCGTAAATGTTAGCATTAAGTTTGCCGAGGAAACTGGCGTTATCAAACGAATAGTGTCACAAAGCTTCTCGCTCAGGCAGTGTCACATATTCATCAAGGAAAGTAGATTCTGTCTCCTACTATATATGCATGCAAGCGAACTTATATACATATATACGCACTGTTCATGACACCACTTTTGCTTTAAAACATATATGTATATATATACGTATATAGAATGTAATACTCCGGCAATCACTGATGCGTTTCATATTATCCGTCATTTACGATGAACGTAATTTCGTTTTTCACATCAAAGCTGATATTTTATTTCTCCCTCCCCTTCTCTCTCTCTCTCCTTTTTTTTATGAAATAATAATCCTTAAAGTGCGTAATAACTTTTCAACTGATTCTTTCTACGAGAGAATATATATTTCAACATATTTTTACGATTTATTTTTCAAGTCCCTTTTTGAAATTTTTAATTTTAAAAATGAAAATCTCTTTGTATAAGAAGGGAAATATGAAATCAAAAATTATTATTTGCATTAAATATCAAATCAGTGTTGAATTTAAGACTGATCTTAAATTGAGATTTACTTTTTACTGTATGATAATCATAATAATAATCATAATAATAATATTTATAATAATAATAGTAATAATAATAATAATCATAATAATTGAAAATAAAAATAATAATAAAACCTTGAGGTGTAAAAATAGTAAATGTAATGACAGGACAGAAAAAGTACAGCAATAAGTGAAAGAAGTAGCACAAAAGAAGTTGAACAAAATGGTACCGAGTGACTTTAAAGTGACAATGAGATCTTAGGAATCTAGTTGGAAAGTAGTAAAAACCTGGGCAGGAATTTCTTTCCGTAAAGACAGTTATAGGGAAAAGGAAAACTTTTTCGATAACGTTTAGCGAAAATAAGGCAAGGAAAGAGAGTTTTAAAAAAAAAGACAAAGTAGAAAATCACAATTTTCTTTCAAATAATTTATCATATAAATTTTCACTCAAACTATACGAGTACCATGTACTTCAACCTTTTTTCTCCCTTCATTATTTTTTTTTTACATTTTTCCATCTTCTCATCTTTTTTTGAGAACACGAGATTATATGTTTAAATTCGTTACATGAACATTCATAAATTTATAAGATATATAAGAGACGAGAAATACATAGAATTTTCAACATTTCGTGTATAGAATTCGAAGGCAATTAAAGAGGCATTTTCCATTTCGAGTATCTAAAAGTGACTCTTTAACTCTTCAACTTGAAACTGTTTCGTTCGAAAAGTTCGTTTTAAGCGATATTGCGAAGATGTGGCATTAAGGGGACAGGGGAGGGGATATGGGCTCTGAGAGAGCTTTGGACTGTCACAAAAGTTATACTCTCGCTCTCTTTCTCTCTCCCTCTCTCTCTCTCAAGATTTCCCGAGTCACATACGAGCCAGGGAAAAATGTATACGTTCTCGTTTTGATCTTTTCGCACCTCGTGAAATCTTCTCTTTTGCTTTTTCTTGTACGCTTTTTCACTTTATGACATATTTTTATATACAAGATGATTTAAAAACACGTCAAGACAGACAATTTTATAACATTCTCGGAAATAAAAAGTCATCTATTCATTTTACAGTCAATGAAAAAAGTGTTAATACTTTGAAATTGACAAAAAAGAATATACCAGGAAAAAAAACCTAAACAACCGGAATGAAAAGAATTTTTTTTTTTAATCCCAGAGAAGAAAGCAAAAAAAAAAGATCACAGGTAAAAGACTCATGGAAAGCAGGGTAATCTTGAAAATTGGTTTCATCGACTCAACATTATAAATAAACATAAAAGTGTCAAAGAATCTCGCATGTGTGTGTGTGTGCACCACCTTTTTCTGCTTTTTCAATATCTCGTCATCTTTTCACGGAATTTTCTGTTGGGGGAAAAAAAAATTGCGCAAAAAAAAAAAAAAAGTCTCTAGGAAGAGCTTTGACGTTTAAGAGAATTGATATACACTCTCATCAAATTGAAAATAGAATTTCGTTTCTTATTTAATGACCTTCATCGTAAATCAGGGAAAGTAGAGTAGTTTTTTTCTTCTTCTTTCAACACAAAATAGAATCCTTGACGATTTGTACATTTATAGATTGAAAAAATAACACAGACTAATGTTGAAGTTGCATGTTTGGTGTGAACAGAGCAAAACCCTTGAAAGCAATTCATCATTCATGTCGTGCTGTTCGAACATGCGCGAATAAACTATATATACAGTTCTTTTTAAGTAAAAGAAAAATACAAATAAGTAAACATTGTATTCTAAATTCATCGAGTGTGAAATCTATAAGTTATTGTCTATAGGTTTTTTTTTTTGCAGTGCGGGGCAAATAAATATTCGATATTATCATTCCAGACATATTTCGATAGAAATTGATGAAAAATTTAAACATTTTTTATTTTACAATTTTTATGAAAATATTTTCCTTCATTTTCACAATTTTTCTGAGGATAGCAAATTGAGACAAAAAAAACGAATCAAAACGTTGCTTCGCAACACATTTGATTCGTTTTTTTTTCTCAATTTGATATCAGCAGAAAAACTGTATTATAAAAAATTTTTTAACTTCTCGGTTTTATTTTCAATTAAAAATTGAGACAAAGAAATAGAAATTATACAAAATTTTTTTATTTATTACTAAAAAAAAAATTGGAAGATTTGTTAAAAAATTGTGATGAATAAATATAAATGGTAAAAATTTATTTCTTTTTTCTTCTTTTCAAAAAAGAAAGAAAAAAAATTATGATCTACCTGTCAAGGTAAATAAAAGCACAAAATTATCATTAAATCTAAATTTCAACCAAATAAATATTTTCTTGACCTAAATATTTTATATTATGGTTTAATTGGGGTCAAATTCAAATTATTTAAATGAAATAAATTATATAATTGTTGAAGAAATAAATAATGATTTTGTACCAAATAAAAAAATTGTTTAAATACGCTTTTAATTTTTATTGCAGTAAGTACATATTTGTAATTATTTATTTAAAAAAATATTTCTTTCTTTTTGAAATTTTGAAGTTTTTGTTGCATTAAATTTAAATGAAACGAAAGTGTTTAAAAAAATAGGCAAAGTTATTACTATAATTAGTAAATTTGACATGAAATCGATTTTTCAATGAATTTTTAATCAAAATGAATCTTTTTTATCACAGAAAAGAAATAAAGAAAATAATTTATCTGAATTCGAACATAAATAAATCTACAAATGGCTTCAAAAATTTTTATTCGAGTTTTTATGAATAATTAAATTCTTTTGACGAATTTCTTTAAATTTTTTGAAAATAATTTTTTTTTTAAATAATTTTAATTAAACATTTAGAAAATAATTAAATTAAACAAAGAATTTTTTCAATTTTTTCAAATAATCTTGTCTGTTCATAATTATAATTGGAAATTTGATTAATTCAATTTTATTAAAATTTGTGTTGATACTAATTGAATTTCTGCAAACAATTTTACTATTTATAAAAGTAATTGAATCCTTTCAAAGAATATTATTATTTATGAAAATAATTAAATATTTGCGTAGAATTTTATTAAATTTTTTGAAAATAATTGAATTGTGGAGAATAATTTAATTATTTATAAAGATAATTGAAATTTTGAGGAGAATTAAAAAGAATTTTTAAGTATAATTGAATTTCTGCGAAGAATTTTATTACTTTTAAAAATAATTGAATTGTTTTTTTAGAATTTTATGGAAATAAATGAAAATAATTGAATTCTTGTGAAGAATTTTTTTAAAAAATAATATTCAAAAAAATTTAGTTAATCTGAAGAGTTTTGCTATTTATAGAAATAATTGAATTCTTGAGAAGAATTTTTTTGCAGTTTCTAGAAATAATTGAATTTCTGCAAAGAATTTTATTACTTTTAAAAACAATTGAATTGTTTATTAGAATTTTATGAATAGTTTATGAAAATAATTGAATTTTTGTGAGAATTTTTTTTTTAAATAATATTCAAAATAATTTAGTAAATCTGAAGAATTTGGTATATTTATGTAAATAATTGAATTCTTGAGAAGAATTTTTTTACAGTTTCTAGAAATAATTGAATTCTTTCCACGAATTCAAAAAAATTTTTAAGAATAATTACATTTTTCGAGGAATTCGATTAAAATTGTTTTAAAAATAATTTAATTTCGGAGAAGAATTTTATTACTTTTAAAAATAATTGAATTGTTTTTTAGAATGTTATGAAAATTTATGAAAATAATTGAATTCTTGTAAAAATTTTTTTTAAAAATAATATTCAAAAGAATTTAGTAGGTCTGAAGAATTTTACTATTTATAGAAATAATTGAAGTCTTGAGATGAATTTTTTTACAGTTTCTAGAAATAATTGAATTCTTTCGACGAATTCGAATAAAATTTTTAAGAATAATTTCATTTTCCGAGGAATTCGATTAAAATTGTATAAAAATTAATGGAAATTTTGCAATGAGTTCTACTATTTATGAAAATAATTGAATACATTGCGAAGATATTTTTAAAAATAGAATTTTAATTACGGTGACTAATTTCCCTGGATTATTTTCGAAAAATTTAAATACAATTCTTTAAAAGAATTTAATTATTTTTAATATAATGTAAAGAAATTTCAATTATTTCAAAAATTTTCAATTATTTGCTTATATAAATTAAATTATCTTGAAACAATAGAAT
The DNA here is from genome assembly GCF_015476425.1 of Leptopilina heterotoma. NCBI lineage: Eukaryota > Metazoa > Arthropoda > Insecta > Hymenoptera > Figitidae > Leptopilina > Leptopilina heterotoma. The sequence goes on from NW_025111150.1 coordinate 1,260,607, forward strand.
TGAAAAATTTCAAAAATCTTATTTTTTAGAATTTTCAAAAAAAAACTTTGCGAAAATTCAATTTTATTAAAAAATTTTAAGTGTCTATCTTTTTTTAAAAATTAACTAAAAAAAATTTTAATTATTAATCCTCGCACTAAGAAACATGAATACATTAGAATGTGACTCTTTATAAAATTCCATTATTTATCAATTATTAAATTAAATTTAAAATACTTTGAAAATTCGATTTGTTAAACAGTTTTTAATGAAATTCTTTTAACAAATTTAATTATTTTCAGTTGAATTTCACCAAATTTCTATTAATTCGATAATTTTTGTTTAATTTATTTACATATTATATTTAAATCAGTGAATGATTTTTTACTATAAAAATAATTATATTTTTAACAAATTCAAATTTAGAGAACTGTTTAAATATCTATAAAAATTAAAATAAAAAGCGAGTATTTTAAATACAAATTAAAATAATAATTTTTTTTAATTTGGTGAAAAAATTCCCGATTTGGCATAAAATTTCTCGCTTATTCCCGGTTTTTCCCGGTCAAATTGAATTCCCGGCTATTTCCCGGATTTTCCGGTTAGTAGACACTTTGAAAATAAATAAATAAAGTAGAAAAATACAAAAAAAAAATGTTTGAATAATTGCAAAGATTTTTTATTAAAATTCTCAGTCTTCTTTTTATTTTCATTGAGAAAGACGACAGGAAGATTTACTAGAAATATTGTCAATGATCATTGAACGTATTGTTTAGAACGTGTAAAATCTTGTGAAAATCGCACTGAGGATTGGGGTAAAAATCGACTATCTCTCTTTTTCTCTCTTTTTCCTTTTTTCGCACGTGAGAGGCAAAATGCCTTGACATCAAGTGACAAACGATACGTGTGTTATTTCCACTTCAACCTGTCAAGACTCCAAACCAGTGAGATGGTAAAAGGAGGGGTTTTTTTTCGGAAGAATGTGTATATATATACACATACATTTAGGAAAAATTGTGAAAAAGACATGCAGAAGTAAAAGGAAGAAAGTAGTGGGGGAAAAGGTGAAGTGAGAATATATATATAGAGAGAGAGCAAGAAAAAAAGAGGAAGGTGAAAAAAAAACTGAAGACCATCGATCAAATTCCCTCGAGTATATCGACTAGACTATTTCTCTCCAATAGGGATGGATCGTGAGGCAGGAACTAATGATAACTTATTTTTAAAAATGCCTTTTTCTGGGTAGAAAAGAGAGTCGCATTCTCTACTCGATTATATAGAGGTAGAGGGGTTATTCTTATACTCTCTCTCTCTCCCTGGCAAATACTTTACTCTTATCATGAAAGAGGAGAGTAACTGATGAAGTCTCCTCGTACAGTGTAACCAGAGAAATTAATAGCTTGGTGGAAAATGAATAACAGTGCCTTGGTTGTTTTGGACAACAATCAAATGGAGTCGAGAATTGTAGAGACCCACTAAACCATGAAAACTCCCTGAGACAAAACTAGTCCACTGGGGAGTTGTATGTGCAAGTGCAAGAAAAATAATAACAATACACAACATCCGGCAGTAGAGAGTTCTTATAAACTTGGAAAGAAATACATTGGGATTTTCTTTGTCGCATGGGAGAGAAAAAAGGGTAGCTATATCTTTTTATGGGATACATGACAGTGATTTATTTCTATCAACTCTTTGTAGATTTTTTGAAACTATGATTTTCTTTTTCGTTTGGAAAAAAAATTTTTAAAGCAATGAATTAATAAATTTTCATTTTCAACGAAGAAAATTGAAAATTTAAATGAAGAAACTGAAAGTAATGAAGAAAATAAAAATTTTAATGAAGAAACTGAAAGTAATGAAAAAAGTAAAAATTTAAATGAAGAAACTGAAGGTAATGAAAAAAGTAAAAATTTAAATGAAGAAACTGAAGGTAATAAAGAAAATAAAAATTTAAATGAAGAAACTGAAGGTGAAGAAATAAATTGTAGTGAAGGGTAGTAAAACAAATAAAGAAGGTATCACAGTTTTTCTGAGGATATCAAATTAAGACAAAAAAAGAATCAAAAGTGTTGCGAATTTTGTCTTAATTTGATATCCTTAGAAAAAATGTGTAAATAAACATTTTAAAAAAGAAAAAACTCATGTAGATTTGATATATTTTCAACTTGACGTACAATTTCGTTTACACTCTTCCAATGTTGCGAAATTATTTGCATTACCTAAGCATCCACCGTATGTGAAACTCACACAATTTCTGCTGGTATTACTAAATGCATAACGTCTCCTGTAACGACGACATGGTCCCGCATCGATCGGCAAATCGCAGACTATGAAAACAAAATGTAAATTTAGAATTTAATTTTCACTCAAAAAAAAAAAAAAAATCTATAGAGAATTTTACAAGAATTTTTCGAAATTTTACTAGAAGAATAATTCAATAGAATTTCTATTTTAATTGTAGTAAATATTAGACAGAAACTTATAATATTAACCTATAATATCAATATTAAGGGCATGTGGGATTTATCTCTTGAAAAAGTTGTTTCTCTCGTGTCGTCTCACTGCTAAATAATTTTCGATATCTCGTTCGGATAATTAGAGAAATGATGAAGAATATTCTTGAAATTTGCAAGTAATTTTTGAAATAAGTTTGAAATTGAAAAACGCAGTTATAAAAGTTGCATTACTTCAATTTCAATCTTCGCAAACATTCAATAATTTTCATAATTAACAAAATTTGTACAAGAATTTAATTATTTACAAATACAATTTTTACCAAATTTTTCTAAAAAAAAAAACTTATTATTTAAAAAACATTTAAGAAAATTCTTCGTAAAAATTCAATTATTTTAAGAAATAAAATTATTTACGGTGATTCAATTATTTAAACAAATTTAAAAAAACTTCTTCGCAGCAATTCAGTTATTTTTACGAACAATAAAATTTATCACATGAATTCAATTATTCAATAAAATTTTTAAAAAATGCGTTACAAGAATTCAATAATTATTTTTATATATAATAAAACTCATCGCAGGATTTCAATTATTTAAAAAAAAAAATCTAAATAAATTCCTCGAAAAATATAATTTTTCTTAAAAATCTTAATAAAATTCTTCAAATGATTTCAATTCTAAAAAAAATATTTAATTATTCAATGAATTATTTATTTTTGTATTAAATAATTGAATTCTCAAAGAACTTTCTAATAAGAATTAATTGAAAAATTAATTTTTATGAAAATTTCGGATAATAATTGAATATTAGTATTTCTTTTTAGATTTGTGACACTAAAAGATACTTTTTTCTTTCTTTTTTCTTGAAAATTTTCCAATAGTCGAAATAAAAAAATTATTCTAAAAATTTTTTATAAAATTCTTTGAAACGATTCAATTATTTTCAATATTTACTATTTTTTTAATAAAAAATTCCCCAAAATAAATCAATTATCAAGAAACAAATTTTTGAGGAAAATTTTTCTTTGCAAACATTTACTGCTGAATAATTTTCCATGAAAACACTTTTTATGTCAACTCCCTTAAAAAAATTTGTTTTCAATAAAATTGTTCTTCGCAAACATTCAATAATTTTCATAATTAACAAAATTTGTACAAGAATTTAATTATTTAAAATACAATTTTCACCAAATTTTTCAAAAAGAAAACTTATTATTTAAAAGAAATTTTAGAAAATTCTTCGTAAAAATTCAATTTTTTTAAGAAATAAAATTATTTACGGAAATTCAATTATTTAAACAAATTTTTAAAAATCTGCTTGGCAGGAATTTAGTTATTTTACAAAAAAAAAATTGTCACATGAATTCAATTATTTTTATAAATAACACAACTCATCGCAGGATTTCAATTATTTTTAAAACAGTTTAAACTAAATTTCTCGAAAAATAAAATTTTTCTCAAAGATTTTATTTCAATTCTTTGAATGAATTCAATTCTAAAAAAATATTTAATTATACAATAAATTATTTATTTTTGTATAAAATAATTGAATTCTCAAAGAACTTTGTAATAAGAATTAATTTAAGAATTAATTTTTATGAAAATTCTGAATAATAATTGAATATTAGTATTTCTTTTTAGATTTGTGACACTAAAAGCTATTTTTTTCTTTTTTTTTTCTTGAAAATTTGCTAATAGACGAAATAAGAAAATTATTCTAAAAATTTTGCAAGTAATTTTTTAAATGAGTTTGGAATTGAAAAACGTAGTTATAATTTTCATCTTTTTAAATGACATGACGACCACGAAACTACTTTTTTCCCATTTGCCTTTAATAATAATATTAATAATATTAATATATTAATTATTATTACTATCCAATTTCTTAATATCTATAAAAAAATTAATGTGTCAAAATGTTCATTTATTACGTACAATGTAAAAAGAAAGGTACTAATTTAGTACCAATTTTGGTACTAAATCGTAATTTGGTTTGATACCGAAATCAGCTCTAGTTTAAAACCTTCTTTTTACAATGTATTTTATAAAATAGAAGATAAAAAAATAATTTATTTAAAAAAATGTAATTAAATTGTAAAATAAAAATATAAAACAGTTAATCAAAGAAATAGGTTTATTAAACCATCGACGTAAACAGAAGCTGGTAGTCGAAATAAAAATAAAGAGAAATATCCAAGAAATTGAATTGAACTTACTGCTTTGAGACAGGCAAATCTCTGGCATTGCAATAATAAAAGTGAATAGGAAAATTATTAAAAGTCGATAGTTCATTTTTTTCACATTACTCACGCAGAGGCACTTTATTCACAAATGTACTGTACTGAAACGATTCAATAGTATTTAATTAAAAAAGAAAAAGGAAAAAAGAATTGTTAGACTATACACTTGGGTATTAAAAAAAAGCAGATATGAATTTATTGTTTCATAAACCAATTTTTTTTTCCTCATATGATGTTATGATAATACAGAGATAAAATATTTGTTTTAGATGATTCACATTTTTTCCTCAGTTTCTTGTTATTTCTCGAACATTAAGCAAAACCGTACAATAAATAATAAACAAGAGATACAAATTTTTGATTTTTTTTCACAGAACAATATTTTGTTGTATAAAATTTATTATCATTATTTATTATTAACCACGAACGCATGTTCTTTTGCATTCTTCTTCAGTTGCGAAATTATTAGAATTTCCCAAGCATCCATAGAAAAATATGATACATCTGTTTGCAATACGATAGTAGCCCCATCTTTCAACACGATCTCTGCATGGTCCACCATCTATTGGTTGTCTACAAGCTTCATTTAAAAAAAAAAATTTAATCTTAAAAACACTATTTTTCATTCTTTTTTCTGATTTATACTTTCTCACTTTCTTTTCTTTTTTTATACAATAAAAAAAGTCACAATCTACTTTTAAATATTTTCTGTATTGCTGATTAAGAATTCGATGTTTCTTTCGAAAAATTCAAAATGGCGGATCCAACATGGCGGCTGAAAGTATAAAAATCACTCGGATTTGCTTGAAACTTGTTATTTGGGGATTTTTTGGGGTTTCTAGTTACGAATATGATTTTAATATTTCAAAATGACCCTGAAAAATCCCCAAGTAATAAGTTTCAAGCAAATCCGAATGATTTTTAAATTTTAACTCTTTCGTCCGCTATTTAAAATTTTTTAAAATGAACTTCAGACTCGTAATCAGTGACCTCGAAAACCTCCGAGTAACAAGTTTCAAGTAAATTCTATGAAATTTTTTATTTTTTCAGACATTTTGGATCCGCTATTTTAAAATTTGACTTTCTTGGGAAAATTTAGTAACTGATTCGAATTCAGCGTAAAAAATACGTTTTGAGTTCAAAAATAGACCAGGATTTGTAAATTATTTAAATAATTAATTAATTATTTAGATATAAAACAGTAAATACCTAATATAAATAAATATATTCAATGAGACTTACTTCTTTGGGATTGAATCAATTCTGGCATTGTTATTATAAAAAGAATCAGAAACAGAGTTGTTATAATTTTGTAATTCATTTTTTGTGTTTTACAATTAAAATGAAGTATTAAACTATTAATAATTGTTTTTTTTATTAATTATTTAGTTAATTTAAAAAATCTAGAAGAACAATAAAACGAATTAAATTAATTTTTCGGAGGGTGAGGAATAAATTAATGATTGAAATAGTAAACACGTTATTAGAAATACTATTCACTTTATAGTTAGTAAAAGAATTGCGACAAAAGAGAAAAATCCGTTTAAATATAGTCGTTGGTGATGTAATAAAAGAAATTTATAGGGAAAAAAAGCTGTTTGACACCTTTTGACATTGTTTGCTTTCGGTTATTTCGTATGCGATTTCTTAGTTGTGTTTTTATTCGAACAAATTTTTTCCTTATATATAATTTACTTTTTTTCACGAAATAATAAATAGCCATACACAACAGTCTAAAAATAACAGATGAACGATTTTTTATTTGTTTCCATAAACTCTTTATTTTCTAATATTTTCCTTTTTCTGATAATTGATGAAACAAGAATTCTATAAATACTTTCGTAAACAGAAATTAGAGAGAAAAAAATAGAAAAAGTCAGAAAAGAAAAATTCCAAAGTCGATCTATTGATTTTTTGTTCATTAAAATAAAAATATTTCAGTTTTATTTTGAATTGCTGCATTGTCTTTCGCATTCTTCTCTTGTTACGAAATTATTAGCATTTCCTCCGCATCCTCCATACATAAATAGCTCGCAACGTCTTTGAGAAAATACGTACCAGTATCTGGGAATAAGTGCATCGCATGTTCCCCTCTTCATCGGCAAACGACAGACTATTGAAAAAAAGGAATTGAAAAATTGATTTTAATTTTTTATTTATAAATAAGTAAATAAAATAATAAATTGGAAAATATATTAAAACTATGAAAAAAGTCTGGGGAAATTCAAATCAAATAATAAATAAATTATATAATAATATTTTATTAACAATGGATTAAGTGTAATTAATGTGAATTTAAATTTAAATAATTAAATTAAATTAACAATATAATAGTAATAATTAAAAAAGTGGTAAAAATTAATTATCAAGAAGATTTTTTAAGCTTAGATAAAATTGTGAAAATTAAAAAAAAACTTACTAGGATTTGGTGCTATTACTTCTGATATTGAAATAATAAAACAGATTGTAAAGACGAGAAAAATTTTGTAATTCATATTGAAAAGTAGAAAATTTATTTTCTTGTATATTATAATTTTCTCGGAAACGGTTTGAAATTATAAAAAAAGAGTTTTAGATCCTCGACTTATAAATACCGTATCAAAAAAATATTTAAATTAAAAGATTACGCAGCGTCCAATAGGAATTCCGAGTATTTATTTAAAAGAAAACAATTTTCAATAATATTTTCAATAACAATTTTCAATAAATCGACTTTTAAAAAATTTCTCTTACAATTTCCTTATTATTCTTTATTATAAATATTTTTCTTCGTAAGAAAATGAAAACACTTTTTCCATTTGTCCTCAGGGTATTAAATTTTTTTTTTCAATAAATAAATAAACAATTTTAGTAAAATGAAACACAGTTTTTCCGCAGATATCAAAATTGAGACAACAAACGAATCAAAATGTTGCTTCGCAACACTTTTAATTCATTTGTTGTCTCAATTTTGATATCTGCAGAAAAACTGTAAAAATAATAAAGAAATTAAAAAATAAAATTCAGTCTAAAAAAGTTAAAATCTAAATGCAATTTGAAAAAATAAAATGAAAAATGAAAAATAAAATAGAAAATAAAAAATAAAATAAAAAATGAAAAATAAAATAAAAGTAATACTAAAAATTCCATAATATGAATGTATCGAAAAATAAATAAAAATTTATAAATTTTTCTCTTCTTTATATATAAGAACCTTTAATACAGGAAGTTTTACATAATTCGCAAACATGCTGGAATGTAGGGGCTCATAAAATCGAATTGCAAATTTCTGTTCCTATCTAAGGAATTCTTGTTATCATCCTGAAATGGGATATTGATTTCTAACTTAGTCCTTTTGCAAACAAATTCAGAAACAAGAATTTTAAGTGACATTATAAAAGACAAAGTATAGAGATTATGTAATTTTTATTATTTTTTTTCAAAACGTCAGGAACTTGGGATGTAAATAATAAATTATGAATAATATTTTATAGATAATAATCAAAATACGATAAATGATGGCTCATTAATTATTACTCAACACCTGTACAAAATTCTTCGCATGCACTCTTTGATTCAAAATTATTTGCATTTCCATCACATCCACCATATGTAAATTGTTGACATGATCTTGCTGAAGGAACATAGCCATATCGTTCGAAATTTGCTCGACAGCGTCCAGTCAATAGTGGCAGTCTGCAAACTGGAAAAAAATTATTTAATTTTTTATATATTTATAAAATTTTACTTTTAATTTTATATTTACGTCCATAGAGATTTAAATTTAAACTTTGTTGCAAAATATTTTTCATTAATGCTAAAAATGAATTTTCAACTAAGTAAATATTTACGTTACATTATTTTTCGTTTGAATATAAAAATTTTTGACGAAAAAAAATTTATTTTTATTATTTATTTATTTGGTCGAAAAAAATGTGTTTATTTACAAAATTAACGAGATTAAGAAATAAATATAACAAAAATAATAATGAAAAGCAATTTTTTTTTAACTTATTAGTAAAAAATAAAAATATTTATTTACTTTTTTAGGGATATTTAAAAATTTTATTAAATTGAAATTGAGTAAATAAATCGTTTACTAAATGAAAAATTAGCAACAGACATTTTTTACCATCAAATCAAATTGGTTTTAACCAGTAAAAATTAAAAATATGCAAAAATATAATTTATTATAAATAAAAATGATATTAAAAATTTTAAATTAATTGAATAGAAATAAATATAAAAATTATTCTATTGATTTTATTTTATTACCAAATTATTATTAAATATTATTATTTTTCGTTACGGTCCTAAAGTTTTAAACTTTCAAATAAACGAAATTTATTTATTTCTTGCTCAAATTAAATTTTTATTATTAATAATAATAAATTTTTATTATTAATTTTCCATCACTAGAAATAAACTTCAATTTTTAAAGTTTTTTAGTGGAATTTGAATTTTTTATTTTTATTGCAATCAGTAATTTATGAAAATATTTTTTTCATTAAATTATTATTAAATAAATTATTAATTAAAAATTAAAACTTAAATAAAAAATATTATATTAAATTAATATTTATTAATATTTTATTAATTAATAATTATACGCTTTCAAAACTTGTGGATCATTTTTGATTTCGTCAACACTTTTAATTCAGAAAATAAAATACACTAAGAATAAAGAAAAGAATAAGAAAAAATAAAATAAAATAAAATAAAATAAAATAAAATAAAATAAAATAAAATAAAATAAAATAAAATAAAATAAAATAAAATAAAATAAAATAAAATAAAATAAAATAAAATAAAATAAAATAAAATAAAATAAAATAAAATAAAATAAAATAAAATAAAATAAAATAAATAAAATAAAATAAAATAAAATAAAATAAAATAAAATAAAATAAAATAAAATAAAATAAAATAAAATAAAATAAAATAAAATAAAATAAAATAAAATAAAATAAAATAAAATAAAATAAAATAAAATAAAATAAAATAAAATACCTTTGAAAAATAATTGCAAAATTGATACAAAAATCGAAAAATCAAGAGATGAACAAAATTATTGTAAAATTAATATCGACATACTTTCATTTCCTTGTCCATTTGATTGGTCAAATTCCATCATAAATATGACGCACAATACGAAAAAGAATGTAAAAAATTTATAATGCATTTTTGGGGAATTTTTAATTTCAAAATTTTTTAATCTTTTGCCTTTAATATTGGAATTTTTGTGAATTTGGAAATATTTTTCTTTTTAATAACAGTATAAAATATACTCTTTCGTTCATGCAAGCATATCTAATAAGATTCGTTAAAAAAAATTGTTGACCATAAATAGCCAGACATGTATTACCAACAAGTGACGTGAACTTGTGAAAAATAATATTTTAATGTTTGAATATTTCCAACTGACCAATGAGTGATTACTGTAATTGTTTGTTTATCTAAATTTAAAAGCAAAATTTTCCTTGTTTTCCTTTCCGTTAAAACTTGTTTTGTGATAATTTAAAAAAAAAAATTTTTTATTACTTTTCGAATGAGAATGGTATTGTTTTAATGATAACGAGTTAAAAAAAATTAAGTGTTTATTCTTTTTTTTCCTAATTACTGAAGGTAGATTTATTTTATTAATTACTAAAGAAGATTCGTTAAAAATTTTTTTCAATACAAAAATAAATGGACTAAAAATTTTCTGTATCCTTTAAATAAATTATTCTGAAAAAAATACAATGTTCCAAAAGTTTCGAACGTTCAAATGAACATTTTTTTAGTTCCTTTAATTTGTTTTTTTTTTTGCATAAAAGAAAATAATTTTGTATAGATTTAAAAAAATAATTTTGAACTGAATAAATACATAATTTTAATATTTTCTTTTTTGTGTACCTAGTAGTTTTTAAAAATGTTTACATAGAAATAAAAATCGTTCATTTGAACGTTCAAAACTGTAAAAATATAAAACTTGAAATTTTAATTTAATAAAATAATAAATATAAATATGTATAAAATTCATTTGGAAATTTATTATTTATTTATTTATAAATAGAAAGTGGAAAAATAAATAAAATTTTATAATAAATTTTACAAATAAAAATAAATAAAAAGAAATGAATAATATTAAATTTTATTTAGTTTTTTTTATTAAATGTTTTTTTTTAAATTAATGGAGTAGTAAAAAATTTTGATAATAAAATATGATATAAATGATTATTAAATGACAAAAAATAACTTTGGTTGGTGCGTGGGTAGAGGGAGAATTTTTTTGTAGTACAATTTTTTTAATAACTTTTAAAATGTATTATCAGTCGTATATTGTAACTGAATGTGACAGTTCATTGCTTGGCATTACTATGGGAAAATACATAAAAAGTACAGTAAACTTTCATTTTTATCAAATTGGTCGTATGCGAGCAATTTATGAAAGCTTTTCACGATGCCCCTTACAACAGTGACCCCTCAGATTTATTGAAATGTCTACTATACCAATTTATATGGAAACTTGAAGCCATAATGTTAGTCCCTTTTTTCAAAAAAAAAAAAAAGTTGTAAAATATTTTAAAATGTTCCCCATTATATAATCACACTGAAAAAAATTTTTTTTCTGAAGCATATAAACAGTTTCCTGCCAAAGAAATATTTGAACCGAATTATTTTTATTTCAATCAATAATTTCTTGTTTTTTTGGAAGGAATAATTTTTATTTCAATCAATTTCTTGTTTTTTGGAACGAATAGTTTCTTTTGGAATGAATAATTTTTATTTGAATAAATAATTTCTTGTTGTTTGTAACGAATAATTTTTATTTCATTCAATTTATTGTTTTTTGGAACGAGTAATTTTTATTTCAATCCATAATTTCTCGTTTCATGAAACAAATATCATTTAATGTATATAATAATAATAAGGAATGAAAAGATTTAAATAAATAAACAATAATTTCGAAAAGAGCAAGTCACTGTTTGCAATGACTGTCGGCCTATTTATTTGAATTTTTTTATGCGGATCTTATTAGATTCGCTTGCATGAATGAAAGAGTGTCGCACGAAAAAAGAATTTTAGTTTAAAACCAGAAAAATCGTAACGCAAACAATTTTTAATTAACTTTCGTCAAAATGAATTATAAATCTCTTGGATTCTTTTTTCTGTTGTGTTTTATCATCATGATGGAATTTGGCCTATCGAATGGACAAACAGATCGCGAGCGTGGTAGGTCACTTTTATTATGTATTTTAGATTATTTTGTTTCCTAAAAAAAACCTTTAATTTTTTTCTTTTTTTTATATTTCATTTGTTCTTTATTTTATTTACTTTTTGCTTTTTCTTTACTTTTCTGTTTTTTTCTTTTGTTTTGATTTTTGTCTTTTAGTTTCACTTTTGCTCTTTTCTGTTTCATGCCTCTCACTTGTTCTTTTTTCTCATTTTATTATTTTATCTTTTGTTTCTTTATTGTTTTTGGTGAAACTTTAAAGAATATTTACACTTTAGAAAAATTAAATAATTAAATTTACAATTTTTGAAAAATTCTCCAAAAAAAAAACTAGATCTACCTTTCAATTTTTTATGTAATCGAATTTTTTTTTCTTTTCATCAAAATATTTTAACTTTTAGTAAAAAAAAATTGTTTTTGACAGTTTGTAGACAACCAATAGTGACTGGTTCTTGTCGAGGATATTTTCCACGATTTGCTTATGTTCCTTCAGAAAGATCGTGTCAAAGGTTTATTTACGGTGGATGCAATGGTAATTTAAATAATTTCGAATATCTCATTCATTGCGAAATGTTTTGTGAAGGAGTCAATTAACTTTTCACAAGAGTGATAAATATTAAAATAATTCACATCTTTTCAAATTGTGTAACTAAAGAGTTGACAAATATTGTATTTTATATAAATAGGCTTTAAATAAAATGCCATCAATATATAGAATTTAAAATTCATTTTTCTGATCCTATATTTATAAATAAGCGGAATAAAGAAATTAAATATTAAATTTTACTAGAATATGTGATAACAAAAATTCTGTAAATATTCATTAAGCTAAATAATTCATCTTGTTTTCTATTTTAACAATACAATCCTCCGTGCAATTTATTCTTACAATCGAAAATACTTCTGATATTAATTTATTTAATACTAACAAGAAATATTATTCACCAAAGAAAAAAACTTATAAAAATATTCTTATTTTAAGAACAGCATAAATTGATGTACATATAAAATGTTCCTATTCAAATTAGATCTGTCAAATTAAACAAGTTCCTAATTTCAGAAGACATTTTCTTCGGTATTCAAAAAAATCAAAAAACTGATTTTAATTTTAAATTAATAAATGTATATTCTGACAATAAAAATAGAATGAAGACGGTTTTTGTATTCATGCAAGAGCTAAGATTAATAAACAAGATTCTTCAATTATAGGAATACGTATAATTTTACCAATGCGGAAATATTAATGCATTGTCATTTTTAGTACCATATTCATTATTATGCTCGTGACATTTTCCTGAATAAAAATGTTATTTACAAATGAATTGAAACTCTTTGAAGGCAACCAATTACGGAGGTATATACACTTTTGTTGCGCATACAAGCAACATAATATTTTCTCTGCGGATGTGTATATATATATGAGCGCAAGAGTAAAGTGCCGTTTTTCATAAGTTATATTACTTGTGGCATTTACTTCACGTTTTCATTTGAAAACATCGTCCTTTACCATTAATGTTGTACTTAAGCAAGCGCAAAAAGCGGGTACCGTACCTACATTTTTACAAGCTTGTACGTACTGTATATATATATGTGCGTATGAAGTTTTGTAAGAGAGCGTACATTGTTACTTTGTAATATGTATATTTCTACATATATATAAATTTTCCAAGATGTATATATGTATGTATATAAATACGCACAAGTGTGGACACGTGTTTACGTTATGTGTCCAACGAAGTTCGCACCTGTAAAGTAATAATACTAATGTTTCTTCGCGTGCATCCGACTTTTTATGAGCTTTTCCTTGCGCACGCGATGCTCTATATGGCTTACGCTTTTACGTACAAATGAGTAATGTTTCCGTGCTTTTGCGACAAACTCCCTCGAGAGTACACAGCTGATGTCGTCTTAATGCATTTTTTCGAATAGAAATAAATTCCATCCTACATTTATATCTATATGCACTTTCGCAAGAAAATCTGTACGTACGCGAAGAAATATGATACTTCACTGGGGAAAAATCTGGATATTCTGTCTGCAGCAATTTTTACCTTCCAAATATTTTCGACACTTAGAGCAATTAAAAAAAATATTTTTTTCTACCACACGCACCGAAAGTACACCATTTCCTACGTGTTTAGCGGGAAAAAAGTGTATGATTCCCTGCGAGCGGGAGGGAATGTACATTCCCTCCCGGCTAGTGACGTCACCGGGAGGGAATGTAACATTCCCTACCTGTGAGGGAGGAAAAGTAACTTGCTTTCTCGGTAATATTATCAAAGTATGACCATTGGTGAATCAGTTACGTGAGTTACGTCAGCTAAGTGACTTACGTAACTTACGCGAGTTACGCAAATGGTGTAGTTACGTAACTTACGTAAATGGTGTAGTTATGTTAGTCTTTTGAGTTACAAATAATAAATGATTTACGTAAGTTACGTAACTTACGTTCCTTACGCTACTTGCGTAAACCTACGCTCTTTGGGTTAGTTTAGTTATTTCAAGCTTTTCACAAACTTTCAGTTACCACAGTTGTAACTATACCGCCCCCAGCTACAACTGTACATTCAAAAGTAACAATCAAACTGCCGCGTTTGTACTTTCGGTATACGTGTGTTAGAAAAAATAGTATGTGCAACTCGGGAGGAAAATTGATTTTCACTCGTGTTTTACAGTTCTCGGCTTCGCTCGCAAGCACTCGCCTTCGGCTCGTTTGCTCGCTACGCCTCGAACTGCAAACTACACTCGTCGGAAATCATCCATTTCCCTCCCTTGATGCACAATCTACTATTATTTATTTTATTAAGGACAGATGGAAGAAAAAGTGATTTTCGTGGTCGACTTAGATGGTAAAGTGGAAATTTGGTCAAATAAAAATTGTATTAAATAAAATTTCTAGCGTATGAACATTTTGACAAATAGAAATTGTATTAAACGGAAATTCTGTTCAATAATGAAAATTCTAGCAAATGAAAATTTCGATAAATTAAAATTCGACGTAATGGAAATTTTGCCAAATAAAATTTTTATTATGCATAAATTTTGTTTTATATAAATTTGTTTAAATGAAAATTATAGTAAATAAAAATTCACACAAAGAAATTTCGGTTAAAGACAACTTCTAACATATAAAATTATGTCTTTCAAAAAGAATAAAAAAATGGTTTTATGGAATAACAAAGCCCCCCAAATAAATACAAATAAAATATAAATATATATAAAGATAATTTTCTTTTTTTTATTTCTAAATCACCTTAATTCTGAAAATGAATAACGAATATTTATTAACATAATATTTTAATTTCCTTTAGAAATTCATATTCTTCTTCAAAAGTATTCAATTTTTTGTCAAAAACTTATATTCAATTTTTATCAATTTTACTCAATTTTCATTAAAAATTTATATTTTTGCTTAAAAGTGATTTATTTGTTTATGAAAAAATGACTAGATTTTTCTTCTTTAAGAATTCACACTCTGCTTTAAAAATATCCAACTTTCATCAATAATGATTAATTTTCTTTAAGAATTAACATAAACCTTCAAAAATATTGAATTTTCATCAAATTTGATCAATTTTCTTCAATAATTAACATTAACTTTCCAAAATACTCAACTTTCATCAAATTTACTCAATATTCATTAAAAATTTATATTTTTGCTTAAAAGTAATTATTTTTTTATGAAGTAATAACTAGATTTTTCTTTTTTAAGAATTCACACTCTGCTTTAAAAATATTTAACTTTCATCAATAATCATCAATTTTCTTCAAGAATTCACAACAACCTTCAAAAATATTGAATTTTCATCAAATTTGATCAATTTTCTTCAATAATTAACATTAACCTTCAAACATACTCAACTTTCATCAAATTTGATCAATTTTGAATATAAAATCTAATTAAATATTTTTTATCTATTTCACTATTTTTTAAAATATAATTTTTTTATTTCTAAATCACCCTAAATTCTGAAAATAAATAACTAATATTTATTAACATAATATTTTAATTACCTTTAGAAATTCATATTCTTCTTCAAAAATACTCCATTTTTATCAAAAACTTATTCAATTTTCATCAAATTTACTCAATTTTCATTAAAAATTTATATTTTTGCTTAAAAGTAATTCTTTTTTTATGAAATAATTACTACATTTTTCTTTTTTAAGAATTCACACTCTTTTTTTAAAAATATTTAACTTTCATCAATAATGATCAATTTTCTTCAAAAATTAACATTAACCTTCAAAAATACTCAATTTTCATCAAATTTGATCAATTTTCTTCAAAGATTTCGCATTAACCTTGGAAATTCTCAACTTTTACAAAATTGGACCAATTTTTATCAAAAAACTAATTAAATATTTTCCATCAATTTTTTTATTTTCAAAAAATACTTAATAAAATAATATATATTATAATATATAAAATTATGTTCAATTAAATTCTAATAAAGTGAAATTTATGTAATTTAGAAAATTGATCAAATGGAATTTCTCTTAAATAATATTTCGGAGAAATCAAAATTCGTCTAAAAAAGAATTCTTTTAAATATTTTTTATTTAAAAATTCGTTTAAGTAACATTCTGTTCAATAAAAATTCTACCAAATGAAAATTTGGATAAATTAAAATTCGACGTAATGGAAATTCTGCTAAATAAAATTTTTATTATGAAAAAATTTTGTTTTTTAAAAATTGGTTTAAAATGAAAATTATAGTAAAGGAAAATTCGCAGAAAGAAATTTCGGTTAAAGACAACTTCTAACATATAAAATTTTGTTTTTCGAAAATAATAAAAAAAATTTGTTTTATGGAATAATAAGGCCCCCCAAATTGATTCAATTAAAATTTTAATAATTAATATATATTAATATAAATAAATATAAAGATAATAAATATACAAAAATTTATATATGTATATAAAAGTAAAGAACGTGAGTCTGTACGAATAAGATACGTCAAGTCGATAGAAAGAGACAGCGAGTGTTCCTAACGTCCCCTCTTCTTTCTCTCTCTAAAGACGTAAGCGCGAAAAAAATTGGACGCGCAGGCGCGTAGAGGCTGCGCGGATAGTTTTTTTCCCGACAATTTTATGGATCTCAATATTTTCAAAAAATTACTTAACTAAAATGAAAAAAATATTTTTATTGAATATTTATTTAAGGTCAGGTGAAAGAAATAGGAAAAAAGTAAAAAGATAACCAAAAACAATTTGGTTATTAATTCAGTTTTTTTATTCGCTTAGTTATTTATTTAGTTATCGAGCAGTATTCTTTTTGCTCGAACCTAAAAATGTTGAAATTCTCCTAAAATACAATATTTTGTTCTCCGGAAAAGATTCCCAATTTTATATCAAGGCCAGGAGTGTAAATATATCTCATATAAAAATTGTAGATACTACACTTTTTTTTCATCAGACCTGGCAGAATTATTTCACATTTCTTCCATAAACTCTGCTCTGATGAAATATTACCAAGCGAATATATATTGCTCTCCAACCGGCAATTTTAAATTATATATACATATATACACTATATCAAATAAGTATGAAACTTTTTAAAAATTTCAATTAAGTTTGTTAAAACTAAATGGCGCAATTTATTTAAAAAAATCCATTCCACCACTTTGATCAGTAGTTCTTGTATATTTTATGTATATATACACACACATATATACATATATCAACTCTAATCGCCAGACCGTTTAATATGAGACTTAATTCCAGTCTGCTGGAATCATGTGTAGAAAGAATTTTTCCTTCCACACTCGCTCTCTTATAATTGCCATAATTAGTTTTAATTCTACATAATTAAAGGTAGTAATGTTGTTAATTCAAATCTGTGAATTACTCTCAAAGTTAAATTTTTCTTTTTCTATAAAAGGAAAAATAAATAATAATAAAAAATTGCATTCATTTTTTTTTGCTCCCAATTGAATTGAAAAGTAGCTGACCAATCAAACAACTACTTAAAATAATTGTCGATGCATGGCATGGTATGTATGTATATAGGATATGTATATACATTAATTAGCAATGTGTATAATTGCAATTGTGTCCCTTTTCTCTGATGAAGTCCAAACTTCCCTCTCTCTCTCTCTCTCTCTTTCTATAAAATGCAACGTGAGAGTAAACACTGGTCAATTTTTGTGGTACATATGTTTTTGTTCGGATCAATATTTAATTACGTATGCGTGCGCTTCTGATAAATAATTTAAACAGATTGCACATACGTGTTTGAAATTGGGCCGACAAATTTTCCAAAGCTATTCAATAGAAAGAGAATTATTCTGAATTGATTCATTTTACCTTGATTAATCTTTATTACTCAACATTTAAATATGTTCACTGAGCAAATATCTCCCACCAATAAATATATTATAATTAATTTATTATTTTCTCTGTTTATAATAAACACACAGTGAGAATTTTGATAAAATTTCCAAACAAATTAAATTCAAACAATGCGACGAGAATTGATATTAATAATTTTTATATATGTATCAGTTTTTTAGACACAGTTTTCTACTTTTTATTCCTTTTATTCTATTGATATTTAATTTCTTTTTCTTTCTCTCTTTTTTTTTGTATAATGCAAATACAATGGAGAAAATTAATAATCCTGGGAGTTGAATCTGTCACCGGAGTGTCGATACTATTTTAAATAGTATATATGAAAGCTGAAAATAAATGCCTTTTAAATATTGGCAAACACTTTATGAACAAAGTAAATTGTTCATTTGGTGATATACTTGAAATTTCCAACTTGGCATCTACTATTGTTTATTCATGGGACACGCACAAGTGCTGCAACGAGCTAATACACCTAGAAACGAAAATACCTCGTGCATTTTCCCAATAAATTGAACGAACAATGCCGCGCTTTACGCTCGCGCTATAAAGTCACGATAGTTCATCGATAGTGAAAATTAGGCAACAAAATAAAAATAAAAAAAAATAAAAAAATGTCAATAAAAATTTGAACAGGAAACTAAATTTTGATATTCTGTCGAGAAATATGAGAACATTATCAAGAACAATTTCAATGTTTACTGTATTTTAGAATATGTATTATATAAATATAGATATATTTTTTGTATTATTGTATATTATGTAATTTTATACTATATTTATTAATAATTTAATATTTAATAATTTAATAATTTAATATTTTAATAATTTAATAATTTAATAATATTAAATAATTTCTTAATTCATTAAATTTATAATTTATATTGCATATAAATTTATTTGTGCAATTTATTATATTTCGTGTAATATAAGTGCAAATTTTCGAAATGTAATTATACGTCCCTAAAATTATTTTGATGTTATAATTTGAGGGCGTCAGAAGGTCATAACAAAGGGACAATATAGGTATATCTAGTTAATTGTCTGCACATCTCAAGCGGCATGTTTACATTTAGATACGAACAAAGGTCGGTCACCTCAAATGAATTGGGGTTCAATCTTGCAGTATACCTATGTACATATCTTATTGGAAATATGCTTTGAAAATAATTTCCACTATTAGTCGTAATTCAGAATTGATCCTGTTTAAACGTGCTAATTAATCTACGTCTTAATTTAAGAAATTCTGGTCATTTTTAAAAAAAATTATATAATTTTTTACTTTTAAAATTTTTTGTTGAAAATTGTGTTTTTAAAACTGATCAATATTGGTAAAGAAACAAATCTTGTAAATTTTTATTTTTTTTTTTGTTTTTTCTAGTAGAATTTTTTTTCGGGAGTGTTTGAAAGTTTTAAAGTGTATAATCATTTAGTATTCAAATAATAAAAATAGAAATTTGTAAATTTTTGTAAAGAAGTGTACGAAAATTTTGAAAAAGATTCTGCGATTTTTTTTTGTCAGTGCAGTTTTTATTGTCAAGTGAGGATCGACTATTGAAACAGAATTTTGATTTTAAGGTTCGAAAGTTGTTTTTTCTTTTCATATTTTATATTACTTTTCTAAATGATAATAACTTATTCTTTGACTTTTTTATGTTTTAATTTTTTTAAAATATAAATTTAGAATTTATTTTTTAGCTTTTAGATTGTTCAATATTTGTCCCTTTTTCGAAAATTCAAATGAACGAATTTTATTTTCATACTATTGTTTAAATTTGAATTTTATTAGAAAAATATTGTTTTGTAATTAAATAAATTCTTATATCGAAGTAAATATTTCATTTGTATGATTTTTCATTTTATTAATTTTTTTGTAAAAATTCTATGTAGTATTTTATTTAGTAATTTTTGAAAATATTTAAATAGAAAAAAAATTTTGTTCATTCGAACTTTCAGAACAAAGTGAATATTTTTCAATTGTAAATTGTTTTTCGAAAGATACAGATAACATTGTTTATTTACAAAAAAAATGTAAGGTCAAATTGTATTTGAAAAAATTTGTGTAATTCTCGTAATTTGAAACTTGTGATAAAATTGAAAAATAACATTTTAACGTTGTCAACAATTTTTTTTTTTATTTAAAAAGAATTCCTATATGAAAAGTAAGGGTAAATTTTGTCACTATATACACGCAACATGGATGATGGTTTTATTTAATTTCATGTCGCAATATCCGCCTCTATTTTCTCTCTTTTATTCGAAACCTGCTTCACACACACACACACACGTTATATAACAGATTTTTTTTTTTTGAAAGCTTTTCAAAGGTTCCCACCGATTTTGTCTGATTTTTTTTATACCGAAATTTCGGATTTTTGGTTTTTTACAACAATTTCCAATACCATTAAGATCTATAAAAAAAAGAGAAGATACAGAATTATTCATTTATAAATAAAAATAAAATTCAATTTCATAAATATAAATGAAAATAAAGTTCAATTTCATGTATACATATGAATCAATTGCAGAATTTTCAATTTGAAAACGGTGATATAAATTGGCAAAAACAATTTTTAATTGCATCCATACATTTATATATTTGAAGAAATTTGTTTTTATCCATTCAATAAAAGTTAAGGGATTCAAAAATTGTTTTTCGGGTATTTTTTTGATGAATATAAAAAGCTTTTTCCATCAGTGAACTGTCAATAATAAAAGGAAAATTATTACTCGAGAAATTTAGTTTTCAATAATATAACGTGTGATAATATACTTGGAGAATGGAGAATAAAATGGTTTATGACAGGAACAAAAAGGGGGGATATTGTGATTTGACAATCAAACCTTGGGGGGGGGAAAGAAGAAAAAAAAAGGAAAAAAAAATTGACCCCATTAATTTTTCCCTGTCGCAATATAATTCTAATCACGTGACTATATTAGCTCGCTTTTACACCATAAAAATTGACTATTCAATTTACAATTTTTTGATTACATCTTCTATCTCGTTATTATGAGAGAAGATCAAAGTTGTACTCATCTTCAAAGGAAATCAGAAACTACACATAAAAATGTAATCCATTTTCAAAAAGCCGTGAACATTATTATACTTGCTTTAATTGTAATCGTGATTGTAAACTCATCCAATCATGATATTTTCTCCAATACTCAAATATGTGAAAAATGTTATTATTATTATTATTATTATTAATTACATTTACGAATATTGCCTTCATTTTAATTAACAGTTTCATTTTAATTAAAAGATTTTAATCAATAATTAATATTGAGGTCCTTAAAATTGGCGGGAAAAAAACTGTTCGCGCAGCCGCTACGCGCCTGCGCGTCAAGTTTACAGTATAAATATATAAATTTTTGTATATTTATTATCTTTATATTTATTTATATTTTAATTGAATCAATTTGGGGGGCCTTATAATTCCATAAAACAATTTTTTTTATTATTTTCGAAAAACAAAATTTTATATGTTAGAAATTGTCTTTAACCGAAATTTCTTCTTTCTGCGAATTTTCCTTTACTATAATTTTCATTTTAAACCAATTTTTAAAAAAACAAAATTTTTTCATAATAAAAATTTTATTTAGCAGAATTTCCATTACGTCGAATTTTAATTTATCCAAATTTTCATTTGGTAGAATTTTTATTGAACAGAGTGTTATTTAAACGAATTTTTAAATAAAAAATATTTAAAAGAATTCTTTTTTAGTCGAATTTGATTCATCCGAAATATTATTTAAGAGAAATTCCATTTGATCAATTTTCTAAATTACATAAATTTCACTTTATTAGAATTTAATTTAACATACTTTTATATATTATAATATATATTATTTTATTAAGTATTTTTTGAAAATAAAAAAATTGATAGAAAATATTTAATTAGTTTTTTGATAAAAATTGGTCCAATTTTGTAAAAGTTGACAATTTCCAAGGTTAATGCAAAATCTTTGAAGAAAATTGATCAAATTTGATGAAAATTGAGTATTTTTGAAGGTTAATGTTAATTTTTGAAGAAAATTGATCATTATTGATGAAAGTTAAATATTTTTAAAAAAGAGTGTGACTTCTTAAAAAAAAAAACTAGTTATTTTTTCATCAAAAAATAATTACTTTTAAGCAAAAATATAAATTTTTAATGAAAATTGAGTAAATTTGATGAAAATTGAATAAGTTTTTGATAAAAATGGAGTATTTTTGAAGAAGAATATAAATTTCTAAAGCAAATTAAAATATTCTGTTAATACATAAATATTTGTTATTCATTTTCAAAATTTACAGGTTCAGAAATAAAAAACAAAAATTATTTTTTAAAATGAAATAGTGAAATGGATAAAAAAATCTGTAATTAGATTTTATATTCAAAATTGATCAAATTTGATGAAAGTTGAGTATGATTGAAGGTTAATGTTAATTATTGAAGAAAATTGATCAAATTTGATGAAAATTCAATATTTTTGAAGGTTGTTGTGAATTCTTGAAGAAAATTGATGATTATTGATGAAAGTTAAATATTTTTAAAGCAGAGTGTGAATTCTTAAAAAAGAAAAATCTAGTTATTACTTCATAAAAAAAATAATTACTTTTAAGCAAAAATATAAATTTTTAATGAATATTGAGTAAATTTGATGAAAGTTGAGTATTTTGGAAAGTTAATGTTAATTATTGAAGAAAATTGATCAAATTTGATGAAAATTCAATATTTAGAAAATTGATCATTATTTAAAGTTAAATATTTTTCAAGAAGAATGTGAGGAGAAAAAAATGAAGAAATTTATGTAAACTTGATGAAAGTTGAGAATTTTTCTTGGAATTTGAGCAATTTTGACAAAAATTGACTATTTTTAAGAAAAATGTAAATTTTTGATAGTATATCTTTATATTTATTTATATTTTATTTGTATCTATTTGGGAGCCTTATTATTCCATAAAACATTTTTTTTATTATTTTTGAAAGAAATAATTTTATATATTAGAAGTTGTCTTTAATCGAAATTTCTTTCTACGAATTTTTATTAAATATAAATTGCATTCAAACGAATTTCTATAAAACAAAATTTTTTCATAATAGAAATTTTATTTGGCAGAATTTCCATTACGTCGAATTTTAATTTATCCAAATTTTCATTTGGTAGAATTTTTATTGAACAGAATGTCGTTGAAACGAATTTTTAAATGAAAAATATTTGAAAGAATTCTTTTTTAACCGAATTTTGATTTCTCCGAAATATTATTTCAGAGAAATTCCATTTGAGAAATTTTCTAAATTACAGAAAGCAAAAATAATAATTTTTAATTTCTCATCACCAATTAGAAGGTATTATTTTAAATAATTACCAGTTATCATATTGAGTTTTCTTATTATCTGATAATCCTCCGGGAGTTTTTCCTTATTTTTTTAAACTATTTCTTTAAATTAATATCTAAAGAAGAAAATTTAATTCGACACTTGTTTGAAAAAAGAAGGGGAAAAAAATATTTTTTGAAAAATTGTAATTAAATCCGAGTGCTTTCTCTGTTTATTTAGTATGGCTTGTGTGTCGCACGTATCACGTAGAAGAATAATTGAATTCCGTGAAGAATGGAAGCACGAGTAGTCCCCTGAGTTAACTCGCGCTAATTTAATCTTGGGGGGCCAACAGCAAATGTAGACCTACGTCGGCCCTTAAGTGGCCACATGCTTCTAATGCATGGAAAACGCGCTCTTGAAATGAAAAGTCTTTCCTGAATTATAAATGAGAATGAATTATGCTGGACACGTATAAATTTTTCGTATGAACAACATTTTGAGAATATTTACAGACACTTTTTTTGCTATGTTGCTAATGTAATTATAATGATAATTATTATCTTGATATTTTGCCTCGTAATAATAATTTTTATCGGACAATAAAAATTATTATCATTTAAATTATTATCATAATAGTTTTTATCGTAATAATTATTGTCATAATAATTATTATCATAACAATACTTTTTATCGTAATAATTATTATCATCATAACTATTGTCATCATTGTCATCATAATTATTATCATTATTATAAATAAAATTATAATTATTATCGCGATAATATTTTTTAGCGTTATGACCCAGGAATACAAGGTTTTCGACCCGATTAAAAAAAACCTGTTTCTAAAGTAAATTTTAACGTTGAATTCGAATCCAAAGTTAGTAATTATAATCATAATAATGATAACAATAATATTAATAATAATACTATTTACTATAATAATAACAATAATAATATTTCTGTTATTTCCAATTATTATTTTATTTTTAATTTTATTTTTAATTTTATTTTCAATTTTATTTTCAATTTTATTTTCAATTTTATTATCGTAATTTTAGATTTTTTTTTCTTTTCAAAGTTTGTAGAATTATCCAGAAAAAAAGGAGAGGAACGAGCGAAATCAATTTTTAAGTAGTTAAGTTATTTTACGGTGCTCTATTTTTTCTTTTTCTTTTTTATTTTGAAGATTGCACCATTTTGCAGAATAAATGCACACATTAATACTTGCGTGTGTCTAGAATGTAAAACGTACTTAAAACGTTTACATCGATCGTTGAATAATTTTTACTTTGAAATTTTTAGAAGACTTTTTATTTTGCGTAATTCTGGGAATATAATTTTTTTAATTTTTGCAAATTCTGTATATATAGTAGATTATTGAAGAATATTTGTTGTGTATAATTTTGCAAATTATATTATCTTCCAGAAACAATTACAAGGCTGTAAATCGCGCGAAAAATGTTTACAAATTTATTTCCATTGAAAAAAAATTAAACTAACAATAATTAGTAATTCTAATTTTTCAATCTCCTTTTCAGAAAAAGGAGATAAGAAAAATTTTAAGATTTTTTCTACCTGATATAATAATTAGAATTAAATTAATTCTCTTAAATACTATTTTTGATTAAAAATTTCCATTTCTTTGATTATTACCAATTGGGAAAAAATTGAAATATATTTAAATTTAAAATTAATGTAATTTTAAATAGACGATTAATTACTATTGAATTACAGTAAAGTGTTCGCTATTTCTCATTAGTAGAAAATTGGTAATTCAAATTCAGAGAGCAACGTTTCATTTCGATAGCCACAAGTCGTGATCGATTAACGATCTATAATTGACTAAACGAATGACCTCCTCTCCTTGATTGATTAAAGCTTAGAATCTCAAGCACCAAATGGAGTTAGAAAAAGTGGCAAGATTCTGGAGCAGTTAATTCTCAGAATCTACTACAGTGACGCTTAAACTCTCGAAATTGAGTGTCAGCTATTTATCCTAATCCCCACTATCATTGCCGAATTTTTTTCTTTCTGTAACCAATTTCTACTATTGAAAATAATTTATGAAAAATCATTAGTTCTATTTACGAGAAAAATCGTGCAAAAAATAAATTTCTTTGCTTTTAAGCCAACATTTTACTCTTTTTTTTAGATTAAATTAGCAATTTTAAAAATAATAGAATGTAAAAATTTTTAATTCAAATTCATTTTCATAAAAATAAAATATGAATTGGAATATAGTTTGAGTATTATTATAACTATAATATCAAATATTCTGACACAGGGCATTCATGGAAAAGTCAGGGATTTTAATTAAAACTAAAAGTATTGAAAAAAATTTAATTTTTAAAATTCATAAGAAAATTCTAAATTATTTTCTCTTTCTGTTTCCCTCATAAACTACGAAATCACCAGAAATAATAATAAAAAACCTTCAATTTTTTCAATTACTGAAAATAATTTCTTTTTAAATAACTTAAATCTTGAACAACTATCATAAAATAAGTAAATTATTTAATAAATAATTTTACTTAAATATTTCAAAATTCATTCAATTTTAAAAGAGTTACGTTTATAATTTTCATATTAAATAAGTGAACTTCAAACGGTTTCAATTTGAAATTTTAAATGAATTTAATTAGAAATTTTAAAGAAACTTAAATTTTTGAAAAATTTTATTAATTCAAAATCTAAAATTAGTTAAATTTACCAATATATATTTAATAAATTATTAAAAATAATGGATTTATAGAAGAATTTTAGTTAAAAACACTAAAAAAATTAAATTTTGAAGAAATTAAAAATGATAGCAGGAATTCAATTACTTTCAAAAGTAATGGAATTCTTGTCACAAAATTCAATTATGTTCAAAATTAAAAAAAAAATAAATCTCGTCAAAATCCCAATTATCTTTA
The DNA here is from genome assembly GCF_015476425.1 of Leptopilina heterotoma. Lineage (NCBI taxonomy): Eukaryota > Metazoa > Arthropoda > Insecta > Hymenoptera > Figitidae > Leptopilina > Leptopilina heterotoma. The sequence goes on from NW_025111150.1 coordinate 1,287,052, forward strand.
AATAAATAATAAAATTCTTCTTCAAAATTCAATTATTTTCAAAAATTTTTCTCACTTCAATGATTTTCAATATTTACTATTTTAATAAAATTACCCAAAAGAATTCAATATTATTTAAAAACAATTTAATAAAATTGTACACAAACATTTAATTATTTTCATAAATAATAAAAATTTCACATTTCGATTATTTTTAGAACAATTTCGAATAAATTCATCTAAAAATATAATTATTTTCAAAAATTTTTGAAAATTTATTTTGCAATAATTCAATTATTTTTCACAAAAATAAAATTATTTGCTGAAATTCAAATATTTTTAAAATCTACAATTTGAATAAAATTTCTCAGAAGAATTCAATTATTTAAAAAATGTGTTATAAATTTAGTTGCAATTATTCAATTATTTTCATAAATAATAAAATCTTTACAGAGGGATTCAATTATTTTCATAAATAATAGAATATTCTTGAAAATTTTTATTAAAATCCTTCGAAAAATTCTATTATTTTAAAAAATTGACATAATTTGTTTATTATTAGAATTTAATAATTGTTTTCAATACATTTTTAATTAAATTTCTTGAAAGAATATTCTTTATTTTCAAAAATTTTGATATAATTCTTTATAAGAATTTTTTTATTTTTTATACAATGTCAACTACATTTCCCCAAAGAATTTTAGTTTGTATTATATAATTTACTTTTGTATTTAAATAACTGAATTCTCATAGAATTTTCTAATAGAAATTGATTTAAACAATTTTTGTTAAAATTTTAAATAATAATTGAATGGGAAAATAATTTTGAAGAAGTTATAGTAACAATATTCTTATAAAATGAAAAAATAGATCACTCCGAGTCGAAGAACAGAACATTTTTTTTTTTTTTTAAATTTTTTTTCTTTATTTTCTAAAAATTTAAAAATTTTCAATTTCATTTTCAATTAAAATTTGTAAATGCCAAATAGAATTTATAAACATTTTTTTCTTTTATTTTTGAAAAACTTTCTATTTTATTAGAACAATCGAAATTAAAAAATAGAAATGATGTAAATTATTTCCTTATGAAAATTGAAAATTTTTCTAGAAAAATATTAAGATACGGGAATATTTAATGTTTTTTTCCCAAAATAAAAGAATGAGTTTGTGAACAATATTATTATTATTTATTTTATATTTATTAATTTTTATTAAAATTCCAATTGTATAAATAATTGTACAATTTTAATGATGAATTTTAATGATGAATTTTAATGATGCCAAGTAATTATTGGTTATATTTGGCGTTTTCAGCGGTGAAATTTTGCGAAATTGAGAACAATTCGTGACTCACGGTTAATTAGGGTTTAATTTTTAGTTAGCTTTCTTTGTTATGAAACGAGAAACGAATGAGAAGTTCAGTATCTTATTGTAGGAAGGTAGAACAATCGATATTCGTTGAAAGCTCACAGTCGAGACTTGAATCGTAAATCGACGCACGTATTCGACAAATGTTCCATGCGATGAAGTTATAACGAAGTAGGGTATATGGTTCGATCGATTGGAAGAAAAGGGTAGTGGAGGAATATAAAAAAAAAGAAAGAAAATTCACTATTTACACTATATTTTCAGTATATAGCTCCAACTGACCGGCAAATATTGAATTACAATTAAAGTACACGCTTTTATCGAGTATAACTTTATTTCTTATTATAAATCAAATACACAACTTTCTTATATATATATACAGTACACCTATATATATTTACTACAAGTTTATATTTATTAAATATTTTTTTTCTCTTTGTTTCAGGTGAGTGAGAAACAAAACTATTATATGTGAGTATTGAAAAAAATTTCTTTTTTTTATGAGAAGAATTTTTAATTGACAAGAGTTGGAAAAAAAATATTATTTAAAACTGTCAAAATAGTGAAAGAAAATTTACTGTCAGTAGCGAATTGGTCGAAAAAAAGAAATAATAATACGCAAGAACTGTCAGAAACAGAATGATTTTTTAAAAAAAAGAAAAATCTGGACGTGAAATGGTATTTAAAATTCGTTATATTTCCGCTAGAAAACTCTGTACATAGAGAGGATAATTTTTCCGAGAGCCAACAAATTGAGCGAATCAGAATAAGAGATGAAAAATAATTTTACTCATGAAAAGCAAATTTCGTTTATTATAATTCGTTTTTTTTCTCGATATGGGAAATATTTTACTAAACGAAACAATTTAAACGATATTTAAATGAAATATTTAAATATTATCAATGTATCATACATTTCTCATATATAGTTTGTATATTTACCGAAAAATATTTTTCATATTTTCGTAAAAACATGATATTAAGGTTTTTAATTCACGCACACTTTAAAGTGTCGCATATTTGTTGATTTTACAAAAGAAAAATTTCTTCCTTTCGTAAGAATTTTTTTCGTCTAAAGTTTTTTCTGTTTTTTTATCTTTTATTCACAGTTTTTTATCTTTGGGAGTTCAAAAATTTTTTATATTTTAAAATATATTTTTTTTCCTCTTTTTTTCGAGGGGAAACATTTTCTCTCTTTTTAAAATATGTAAATTATACTTGAAACTCGACACAAAGTTTTGCTTTAAAGTGTACAAACTCGGGCGAAAAATGTCGAGCGAACTGATCAAAGAAGCCGGACTTTTGAAACTCACAACAGAACCCCATGTAAATTTGCAATTTAAAGTTGACCTGTATTGACATAAATATGCGCGCATAACGTTTCCGCTGGACGCTTTCGTGAGATAATTTGCATTGAAAAAAAATGTGTAGAACGTTACAACGTCATTTTATGGTTTTATATAATGTCTCATTAGTTTTATTACATTAGTCAAAAAGTTTAATTTACATTTTATAAATTAATGAAGAAAAAATTTTGAATTTAATAATTTTTTTTTAATTCATGTCGATAAGAAATTTTAAAAGGTATATTTAGTATTTTTTTCTTGGAATTATGAATTTTGACTTTAATTATATTTTTGTTAAACAAAAAAGGAAAAATTCAAGTTCATCAAAGTTTTGAAGATTCAAATTTGATGATAATGTTTTTATTACTTCTTTCGATTTGAAGTTTTTTTACGATTAATAGATGTAAAAAAATTAATTTATAATTATTATTATTATGCAAATAACAAATTTTTTTAAAATATCAACTGTAATTAAAAAATAATTTCAGATTCACAATGTTAAAAAAATTTATAATTAAACTAATAAATTGTTATTATTCATTATTTTCGTAAATAATAAAATTCAATTCAGGAATTCAATTGTTTTCAATACAATTAAAAAAAAAAAAATTCAGAAAGAAGCCCAGAAATTATATTGTTTTCAAATTTCAATACAATTTTTAAAAAATTTCCAAGGAAAAATCAAAATATATTCCAAAATTTCATAAAAATTCTTTGCAAGAATTCAATTATTATTTTTAATAAAATTTGAATAAAATATCTCTCAAAAATCCAATTATTTTCAAAAATTTAAATAAATTCTTTTTAAGAATCCAAATATTTTTATAAATAATAAAGTTCCTCCCAATAATTCAATTATTTTCAAAATTTTAATAAATCCTGTGTAAGAATTAAATTATTTTTAAAAATAATTATATTCTTCCCAAGAATTCAACTGTTTAAAAAAATTGAATAAACATTTTTCGCATAAATTCAATTATATTCATAAACAATAAAATTCCTTCAAAAAATCAAATTATTTTCAAAAAATTGGATAAATTCTTTGTATAATAATTCAATTATTTCCAAAATTCTTAATAAATCCTGTGTAAGAATTCAATTATTTTTAAAAATAATGATATTCTTCACAAAAATTCAACTCTTTAAAAAAAATTGAATAAAAATTTTTCGCATAAATTCAATTATATTCATAAACAATAAAATTCCTTAAAAAAATCAAATTATTTTCAAAAAATTGAATAAATTCTTTGTAATAATTCAATTATTTTCAAAATTTTAATAAATCCTGTTCAAGAATTCAATTATTTTCAAAAAAATAAAGTTCTTCAGAATAATTCCATTATTTTTTGTAATAATAAAATTCCTTCCACTAATTCAATTATATTCATAAATAATAAAATTCCTTCAAAAAATCCAATTATTTTCAAAAAATTGAATAAATTCTTTGTAATGATTCAATTATTTTTAAAATTTAATAAATCCTGCGTAAGAATTTAATTATTTTTATAAACAAGAAAGTTCTTTTCAATAATTCAATTATTTTCATAAAATATAAAATTCCTTCAAAAAATCCAATTATTTTAAAAATTTTAATAAATCCTGCGTAAGAATTTAATTATTTTTTTTAAACAAGAAAGTTCTTCCCAATAATTTAATTATGTTCATAAAATTAATATAAAATTCCTCAAAAAAATACAGTTATTTAAAAAAATTGGAATAAATTTTTTGCAAGAATTCAATTATTTCTAAAAATTTTAATACTTTTTTTTAAATTTAATTATTTTAAAAAGTTATGATAATTTCTTTATAAATTATAAGAATTCAATTATTTTCAAAAAATTGACTAAATTCTATGTAATGATTCAATTATTTCTTTAAATAATATAAATTCTTTCATTAATTTAATTATTTTTAAAAATTTTAATTTGATACATTTTTTCCATGAAATTCAATTGTTTAAAATAAAATTTTGATCAAATTCTTTATCAGAATTTAAGTGGTGATAATCAGATTTTAGTAAAATTCATTCCTCGATGAAATTCAAGTAATTTCGTGAATATTAAGATTCTTCGAAGGAATGTAAATATTTTTTAATTGAATTTTAATAAAATTCCTGGAAAGTATTCAATTATTTTCAAATGTTTTAATAACATTTTTTTACAAGAATTTAATTATATATTTTGAATAGAATTTTAATTGAATTTTTCTTAATAAATTATTTATTAAATTTTATAAAATTTTATTTAAATTCTATGCAAGAATGGAATTATTTCAGAATAATAAATAATAATAATAAAATTTACAAAGTTTTATAATATTTTTTCTAACAAGAGTTTTGTCTTTTAAAATTGAAAAAAATTCACATTACAGCTTTTCTATCAAATTGAGACAAAAAACGAATAAAAAGTGTTGCGAAGCAACAATTTTTATTAGTTTTTTGTCTCAATTCGATATTCTTAGAAAAACTGTTGTCATTAACACAAAATTATGGAAATTATAATAATTTATAAAGTTTTCTGTTAAAAAATAGTAGTATCAAAAAATGTATTTTACGTAATTTCTGTTATTTTTTGGTTATTTTATACAAATATTTGCCTTCTTTTGAAAGTTTAAAGCTTTTGAAATATAAAATTTTACCAAAAATGCATTTCTAATTATGTTTCGTGCTAAATCACTGAAGATATGAATATTTTTACCAAGTAAATAATTTTTCTGAATTTTATAAAATGAAAATTAAAATTATAATTAACATGTTCTAAATTCTAATTAGTTTAATATGATTTAATTAGACTTGTGAGGCTACACACGCAGTATCAACATATAGTTGGAATATCCGATTATAATTGCTAATTAGTTTTATTAATTTGATAAATAATAATGAAATTTAATGATAAAATTAAGAGGAAAAAAGGAGAAGATATTATAAAATGAGATAAAGGAAAATAATGAAAAAGAAACACGAAAAATGTATAAAAATTTGATTTTACTGTAAATTGAGGAATGCGTCATCAGTGTCAAGTTACCGGGAGTTGAATCCTCTTCAGAGGTTGCTCATCCGATGTTCTCACCGCAGACTTACCGCTGTGAAATTTTAGCTCTTTGACCGTGAAAAGGGATTTCCGTTTCCCTTATCCCAGAAAGGGTCTCGTGCCAATCTCATCGATCCTAGATGAAATTTGCCAAGGCTGATGATCCATTAATGTGGTAGATTAGATTTCGTGCTCATCCAAAGCCTTATTCTGATTCCATTCTCCACTTAGATAAATTACACTTCTCAACTTTGATGGTAAATGCTTTCCCACGTTATTAAACTGCAATTCGCATACAATTATTTCATCTAATACGAATATAAAAGTGTATACTAATTATTTTCATAAAATTAATTAACTATATTAATTTTCGTATTCTTTCATTCATTCTATCCGCAGTTTGAAGTTAGTTTTTGTTGCTTTTGTTTTTTTTTTCTTTAAAAAATATTCTTTGGCAAATTGAAAATTTTCAGGTATTTTTTCATGATTCATAATAAAATTATATTAGAAATTAGAAAATTAAAAAAAAATTATGATTAACAAATGAGAAATGTATCCATTTTGCTTATTATATGCTTTTTTCAATAATAAATTTCGTTTGACTGTTCAAAACTATGCAAATTCTTCTTTTTATTTATAAAAAATAGAAAATTGTTAAAAAATTATGTGTAAGAAATAGGAAATAAATACCAATTTTATGCATAATTTTTATTTCTCAATAACAATATTGTTCACAAACTCATTCCTTTATTTTGGAAAAAAAATTACTTATTCCCGTTTTTTAATATTTTTGTAGAAAATTTTCAATTTTCAATTATTTCGAAGGAAATAATTTACATCATTTCTATTTCTTAATTAAAATTGTTTTAATAAAATTCAAAGTTTTTCAAAATATTATAATTATTTTTCCATAGGAATTAAGATTTTCAAAAATTTCAAATTCAAACCTTTTTGAAATTAAACAACTTTAAAAATATTATTATAAAACATGAAGATATCGATTACTCCGATGCTTCGACTCGGAGTGATCGATTTCATCATTTTTCATAATAATTAAAGATGATCGAGAGATAAAATAATTATTTTATATTAAAAGAATATTGTTACTGAAACTTCTTCAAAATTATTTTCGCATTTAATTATTATCTAAAATTTTAAATAAAATTTTTTAAATCTATTTTCATTCATAAAATTCAATAAGAATTCAATTATTTAAATACAAAAGTAAATTATATTATAATAAAAATTAAAATTCTTTGGGGGAATGTAGTTAACATTGTATAAAAAAATTCTTATAAAGAATTATATCAAAATTTTTGAAAATAATTAAATTCTTCCAAGAAATTTAATTTAAAATGTATTAAAAACAATTATTAAATTCTAATGAACACATTATGTCAATTTTTTTAAATAATTGAATTTTTCGAAGGATTTTAATAAAAATTTTCAAGAATTCTATTATTTATGAAAATAATTGAATCCCTGTAAAGATTTTATTATTTATGGAAATAATTGAAAATTTTTAATATATTTAAAAAATTTTTTTTATTCTTCTGAGAAATTTTATTTAAATTATATAGATTTTGAAAATATTTGAATTTCAGCAAAGAATTTTATTATTGTGAAAAATAATTGAATTGTTTGCAAAATAAATTTTCAAAAATTTTTGACAATAATTATATTTCTAGATAAATTTATTCGAAATTGTTTTAAAAATAATCGAAATCCTACGAAGAATTTTATTATTTATGAAAATAATGAAATGTTTGTGTACAATTTTATTAATTTTTTTTTTAAATAATTGATTTCTTTTGGGTAGTTGTTTTAAAATAATAGAGATATTAAACATTATTGAAATGAGGAAAATTTCTGAAAATAATTGAATTTTGAAGAAGAATTTTATTATTTATAAAGATAATTGATGTGATAAGAATTTTATTACTTTTGTAAATAATTTAATTTTTACAATTGTTTCTAACTTCTTCAAAATTCAATTTTTTTAGTGTTTTTAACTAAAATTCTTCTATAAATCTATTATTTTTAATACTTAATTAAATATATATTGATAAATTTAACTAATTTTCGAAGGTTTTTGAATTATTAAAATTATATTATTAAAATTAAACTCTTTTAAAATTGAATTAATTTTGAAATATTTAAGTAAAATTATTCATTAAATAATTTATTTATTTTATGATAGTTGTGCAACATTTATGTTATTTAAAAGGAAATTATTTTCAGAAATAGAAAAAAAATGGAAGGTTTTGTTATTTGTATTATAATTTGTGGTATAATTTTATAGTTTATAAGACAAACAAAAAAGACACAAAAATTCAGAATTTTCTTATGCGAATTTTAAAAATTTTTATTAGAAAATTCTATGAGAATTTAATTATTTAAATTTTAAATACAAAAGTATATTATATAATTGAATATTTCTTAAAATTTAATTCTTATAAAGAATTTTTTTACCAAATTTTTAAATAATTGAATTCTTTTGACGAATTTTAATAGAAATTTTAAGAATTAGTTTCTTTTTTCAAGGTGTCCGATTAAAATTGTATTAAAAATAATTGAAATTCTGACAATTCTGCGATGATTTTTATTATTTATGAAAATAATTAAATGTTTGCGTACAATTTTATTAAAATTTATGAGACGAACAAAAAAGATACAAAAATTCAGAATTTTCTTATGAATTCCAAAATTTAATTTTTTACTACTTTTAATACAAAATCCCTGACTTTTCCCTGAATTCCCTGTGTCAGAATAATATAAATGATTATAATAGTTTTAATAATTTTAAAACTATATTCCAATTCATATTTTATTTTTATGAAAATAAATTTGAATTACAAATTTTTATGTTATATTACTTTTAAAATTGCTAATTTTATTTTTAAAAAAAGTGAGTAAAAAAATAGCCGCGCGCGAATTGTTTTGCTAGTTCTATATTAATTCCCTATACGAGTATATTAATTATTTTTATACTTATAAGTGGGTATTAATTATTATCTTCTGTTACTCTAAATTGTTGAAAAAAGACGTTTTTTTTTCTCTTTTTCTCATCAAGATTCTTACCCAATTTCCCATGAGACTTAGCAACTTGAATTTTTTCATGAGCAAAACTTTATCAGAGAGAGAGAGAGAGAGAGGGAAATTGGAAGTTTAATTAAATTAATTTTATGCGTTTTTTTAATTACACAAAGATTTCTCCCAGTGTACGAGTTCGCTCCTGGATTATTCTCCTTAGACAATTTGTTCAGAAATATTAAAGGGATTTTAGTTTTATTATATTTCTATACTATCAGTTTAATAATTCGGAAAAAAACTCTTTAAATCCGAATTAGTTTAAAATAAGTAAATAACTATTAAGTAAATAAACTTAGTAAACTAAGTAAATAAATATTTTTATTAGCTTTTTTATAATTAGTATATTAGTTAGTTAATTAATTATTAGTTTGTCAGTATACTGTAATTTATTGAACTAAATTAAAATTCTTATATTAATAAATAAAGATATAAATAAACTAAATTAGAATCTGTTGGGAATTTTCCCAAGTTCATAAATATTCCACAAGGGTACAAAAAGAATAGAGAAGATATTTCCTTTTTTTTTCTTTCTGCAACTATTATTCATACTTTTTTGAGTTATAAAATTTTCACCTCCCGATATTCATTATTGATAATTTGACTTCGATAATACCCAGAAGTCGTTTTAATTCTCCTCGTAAACTTTATAAATTAGGAAAAACTGCACGAAAGTTTGGTAACGGAGCGAAGCTCTTAAACAAGTTTATAAAGTTCACATATATAGTACCTCGGGAAAAGCAAGTTAAAGGAACCACTTAAAGGGCGAAGGAAGTCGGGTTGATCTTTTATCTTATTATAATTTTCCAGCTTCTCTCTGAAGCAGCTTTTTATTATTAGAATATAATTTCCTAAAATGTATTCAACTTATGAGAATTATAATTACATTTGCAATATTTTTATTTTTTATTCATATTTCGTTTTTTTATTCTTTAATTATTATTATTATTATTATTATTATTATTATTATTATTATTATTATTATTATTATTATTATTATTATTATTATTATTATTATTATTATTATTATTATTATTATTATTATTATTATTATTATTATTATTATTATTATTATTATTATTATTATTATTATTATTATTATTATTATTATTATTATTATTATTATTATTATTATTATTATTATTATTCTTATTATTATTATTATTATTTATAATTATTTATTATTGTTTATTTATTTATTGAAAAAATTAAATGAAATAAAATGAAATAGAAAGAAACAATGAAACAGAATGAAAAAGTTAATTGAGAATAATTGGCGAGACAAATTTTCGCTAAATAAGTGAATAAAATATGGAAATAAATGAATTTGCATATTATTAAGTGGAGGTTTATTTAAGTGATACATTTTTTTAATGGAGTGAATTGTGATGAACACAGGTTTCAGTTGCAGCTGCGTGTCACAAATAATACCCTTAAGTAATTTGGATTTAATTAATATTCATGTACCAGGTAATTAGAGAGTAATGACAGGTCAACATGATTTGTAGTTGGTGGTAAATTATCTTCAGGTTTGAGCCTATATATCGATTGGAAGAGCCCCCAGATCAATTAATATCAGGAAAGCGAATTCTTTTCAAGTCAAAAATTTTCATGAGTCATGCAGTTTTCTCCCGGAAACTATACTGTTTCCTATCAAAGTCATTTATCATCCATTGTGAATTCGTTGCTACATATATTTCAGCTTACAAAACGTCGATTCAGTTGAATTCATTATATTTTCAAATGTTATATCTCGTCCCGAAAATGAGATTATAAATTTTTGAATTTAAATTCTGGGGGTTTTTTTTTAGAAAAATATGGTTATGGTTATATCGTTTATATAATTATTCTAGTAAATTAGAATTTATGTAATTTTGAAAATTGATCGAATGGAATTTCTCTTAAATAATATTTCGGAGAAATCAAAATTCGGTTAAAAGAGAATTCTTTCAAATATTTTTTATTTAAAAATTCGTTTAAATGACATTCTGTTCAATAAAAATTCTATCAAATGAAAGTTTGAATAAATTAAAATTCGACGCAATGGAAATTCTGTCAAATAAATTTTTTATTATGAAAAACTTTTGTTTTATAGAAATTCGTTTGAATAAAAATTATAGTAAATAAAAATTCGTAGAAAGAAATTTCGGTTAACGACAACTTCTAACATATAAAATTCTGTTTTTCCAAAATTTTAAGATTTCAGCCACTAAAAGCTACTATTTCTGTTATTTTTTTTAGAATTTTCACTACTTTAAATTCGAAAATACTAGAAATTAAAAAACTATTCTCAAAAATTATAATCAAATTCTTTAAAACGATTCAATTATTTTTAAAAAATATTCGAAATTTAAAGATAAAATTTATACTATTTATTCAAAATTCAATTATTTTCACAAATTAATAAAAATTTCCACGAGAATTCAATTAATTTATAATAGCATTTTCAAAAAAATATCAATAAAATCAATTATTTAACAAAATTTTTATACAAATCTTCACAATAATTCAATTACTTTCACTGATTAATAAAATTTTTTATGGAAATTCAATTATTTAAACAATGTTTGATATAATTGAAAGCAAGAATTCAATTATTTTTAAAAATAATAAAACTCATCGAAAAATTTCAATTATTTTTAATACTATTTTAAATTAATTAAACGAAAAATTCAATTATTTTCACAAATAAAATTTTCCACAACGATTCAATACTTAAAATAAAAATTTCATAATATTTATTATATTTCGAAAAAATTAATTATTTAAAACAATATTTATAAAATTCTTATGAAGAATTCAATTACTTTCAAAAATTCAAAAATAAATTCAATTTTTTTTATACAATTTAAATAAAATTGTCGCATTAATTCAATTATTTTCATAAATAATAAAATTCTTCTCAGGAATTCAATTATTTTTGGAAATTTTAATAAAATTGTTAGCAACTATTCAATTATTTTCATAAAGAATAAAATTCATTGCAGAATTTCAATTATTTTTAATACAATTTTACAGAGTTGCTTAAAAAAATGTAATTATTTTCAAAAATTTTAATTTCAATTCCTTGAAAAATTCAATTATTTTGAGTCATTTTAATAAAATTCTTTGCAAAATTCAATTATTTTCATAAATAACAATATTTATCACAAGAATTCAAGTATTTATGAAAGTAATAAATTTCTTCTTGGAAACTCAATTTATTAAAAAAATTCAAATAAAATCGTTCGTAAGAATTCAATTATCGTCAAAAATGTTAATTGAATTCTTTGTAAAATTAAATTATTTTTAAAAACTTTTCGCAATTCAATGATTTTCAATACTTTATAAGGTTTTAAATTGAAATTATTAAAAACAATTCAATTTCACCAGGTCTTAAATTGAATTTTCAAAAAGAATTGAATTTCTTAAATTTTGGATTGGAATTTTTTGAAAGTAATTGAATTTCAACAGGTTTTTAATTAAAATTTTAAAACATAATCGACTTTCACAAGATTTTGAATTCAAATTTTTTAAAATAATTGAATTTCAACAGGTCTTAAATTAAATTTTGGAAAATAATTGATTTCCAAAAAGTTTTAACATTTTAAATTAAAATTTTTGAAAGTAGTTGATTTTCAACAAATTTTACATTGTTTTTTTTAACAATTTAAATTTTCGATGTTTGTAATAGAATTTTTTGAAAATAGGTTCTTAAATTTCAGAAGGTTTTAAAATTATGTGTTTGCAAAATAATTAATTGATTTTCACAAGGTTTTAAACTGAAATTTTATAAAATAATTGAATTTCTACAAGTTTTTATTTTTGTAAATAATTGATTTTTCACATGGATTTGAATTAAAATTTTAAAAAATAATTGAATTTCTACAGGTTATTATTTTTATTTTTGTAAATAATTGATTTTCACATGGTTTTGAATTAAAATTTTAAAAAATAATTGAATTTCTATAGGTTTATATTTTTATTTTTGTAAATAATTGACTTTCACAAGGTTTTGAACTAAAATTGTTAAAAGTAATTGAATTTCAAAAGGTTTTAAATATTAAAGAAAATAATAAAATATTATTAATTGCTTTGGTCAAACGATCAATTTAATTAAAAAAAACTTTACAAAATTAATTTACTTTAAATATTATTTAAATTGTATTTTTTAAAAAACAATTTATTATTAAGGTTTTTAATAGAAATTTTTTACAATAATTAAATTTAGAAAACTTTAAATTTAAATTTGGAAAAAATAATTGACTTTCACAAGGTTTTGAATTGAAATTTTTAAAAATAATCAAATTTCAACAGGTTTTAACTTTTAAATTAAATTTTTAAAAATAATTGAATTTCCTAAAGTTTGGATTTAAATTTTTTACAGTATTTGAATTTAAAAAGTTTTTAATTAAAATTTTAAAAAAATAATTAAATTTCACAAGATTTTGAATTAAAATTTTTAAAAATAATTGAATTTTAACAAGTTTTAAATTGAGTTTTTAAAAATAATTGAATTTCAACAGGTTGTGAATTGAATTTTTGTAAATAATTGAATTTCCTAAAGTTTAGAATTGAATTATTTAAAAATAAATTAATTGCAACAGGTTTTAAATTGAATTTTCTAAAGTTTGTAATTGAATTTTTTGGAAATAATTGAATTTCAACAGGTTTTAAATTGAATTTTTTGTAAATAATTGAATTTCCTAAAGTTTAGAATTGAATTATTTAAAAATAAATTAATTTCAACAGGTTTTAAATAGGAATTTTGAAAAATAATTGTCTTTCACAAGGTTTTGAATTGAAATTTTTAAAAGTAATCAGATTTCAACAGGTTTTAAATTGAATTTTTGAAAATAATTGAATTTTCTAAAGTTTGGATTTAAATTTATTGAAAATAATTGAATATCGACAGGTTTTAAATTGAATTTTCTAAAGTTTGTAATTGAATTTTTTGAAAATAATTGAATTTCAACAGGTTTTAAATTGAATTTTTTGAAAATAATTGAATTTCCTAAAGTTTGGATTTGAACTTTTTACAGTAATTAAATTTAGAAAGTTTTTAATTAAAATTTTAAAAAATAATTTAATTTCTACAGGTTTTAAATTGAATTTTGTAAATAATTGAATTTCCTAAAGTTTGGAATTGAATTTATTGAAAATAATTGAATTTCGACAGGTTTTAAATTGAAATTTTGAAAAATAATTGTCTTTTACAAGGTTTTGAATTGAAATTTTTAAAAGTAATCAGATTTCAACAGGTTTTAAATTGAATTTTTGAAAATAATTGAATTTCCAAAAGTTTGGATTTAAATTTTTTACAGTAATTAAATTGAAAAAGTTTTTAATCAAAATTTTTAAAAATAATTCAATTTCAACAGGTTTTAAATTGAATTTTGTAAATAATTGAATTTCCTAAAGTTTGGAATTGAATTTATTGAAAATAATTGAATTTCGACAGGTTTTAAATTGAATTTTTAAAAATAATTGAATTTCCTAAAGTTTGGAATTGAATTTTTTAATAATAATTGAATTTCAGCAGGTCTTAAATTAAATTTTGGAAAATAATTGATTTTCACAAGGTTTTATTTAAGATTTATTGAAGAATAATTGTTGTATACTTCTTTAAAGTAGTATCTGAAAACATTAAAAAAAATTTTTTGATCGATTAACGTTGTCACTTCAATTTTCATCTATTTTTTCGAAACATATTTTAAATATATATATAGATTCCATCTTTTATCTATAAGGAATATAGATAAAAGGACAAATCCTGTTACATGTATAGTTTCCAAGATGATTAGAGCAACAGAGACTGTCTCTCTGGGAGACTCGGCATCACACGGCATTTTAATTGAGAATTAGATTACTCGCGCTCCAGCGCCATCGGCTGCTAATCCATTTTCGTGCCTAATCCCATTGGTCTTCGCTGCAGCTGGAGACTCGGTGCTCGCAAATAGAGTGTGAGAGTAACTATTCCCTTCCTCCACATCTTCTTCTTCTTCTTCTTCTTCCAAGAAGAAAACGAGGGGAAGAAGCAAGAGGGAGGGGAGTAAGTCTTCAGAAGACGTTGCAAGGCTAAAGATTGTCGGCTGGTCGGGGTCAATTGGATTTTGCCAAGTTTGTTCTCAAGAAAACGCCTCGACTGTTACTGTCACGATACAGTTTAGGGTCCAATGACGTTTGGAAGACGCAAAATTAACTGCATTAGAGATCTCAACGTCGGTAATGGATTTGCGAAGATGGTTAGCCTCTCTCTCTCTCTCTCTCTCTCTCCCAATTTGTCTGAAATATCTCAATCACTGCTTATCCACACCAAAAACTTTCCTTTCAGTCACACCGAAAAAAAAAGAAAGAAAGTCGTTCACAGGGAAATTAAATTACAGCTTCTCGATTACCTATCTTTATGCTTCGCGCTTCAAGAATCCCCTTGATGATCATGTTCTATTTATTCTGCACTGACCCAAGTATAAAGGCTCCTAATTACTTTTCAAATTAAGAGAACCGCCGACTTTAATTGCTTTTCACGAAAATTATTTGTCAATTACTGGACACGTTCTACATCAATAATTCTCAAAAGTCCCGCGAATTATCAAAAGACTCAAAAGACTAATTTTCTGTTTTTTGAGGAATTGTGAATAATAAAAGTTTTCAAATTTTCTGATAGATGAAAGAAAAAGAAACCTAAAAATATGTATGAAATTGGCATAGAAATCTGGTAGTGTACATGTATGACAGGACAAATTTTCCTTCTACGAATGAACATGAAATAGAAAGAATTCCATTGAAACTAACTTGGAATTTCAACATACTTCAGTTATACCTGAAAAATTTATCAGAATAAAATAATTTCAATTTTAAACTTTCTGATTTTCTTCAATTTCTTAGCTCTTTAAATTTTAATTACTAAAAATTTTATACAGTCAGACCAGAATTGTTCGGTTTTTTTTCCACCTCAGTAGTAAAATAACCGTTCTAGTCAGGCAAATATTCCATCTCTATGGAAATTTTGGCAAATTATTAAACTCAAGTTTTAGTCAGACAAGACGTTCTCAAAATTCTTCAAGTTTTCCCGCAAGTAGTGAAAGTCAATTTTAGTCAGACTTTCCCGCAGAGATTAAATTTTAATCGAATTATTAAAGTTACATATTTTTACTAATTCGTGCGTAATATAAAAGGCAAAATTAAACAAATTTTGGAAAAACAAAATTTCGAATAGTTTTTTTCCCGCCAATTTTGAAGGTCTCAATATTTTTAAAAAGTTACTTAATTAATTACTTAACTAAAATGAAAAAAAATATTCTGATTGTATGTTTATTTAAGGGAAGGTGGGAGAAAAAGTATTTTCTTCATTTTAATAAAATATTTTTTTTTATTACTATTTTTTTTTATTTATTTACAATTTTTTCCTTCGCTTCCCGTTTTCTCTCCTACATTTTTACTGTCTTTGAAATTTTTATCGTTATCCACCAGCGAGACTGAAAGTTGAAGGTGGGTTTTTTATGTACTCAGTCATTCGCCTTTTTAGTTGAGCTTTCTTTTTCCTCTGTTCTTATTCCTTTGCCAAAAGATTTAAATGGCCCGTCCTAAAGACAAGCAAACTACTTCGACCCAGACTGACCCGTTCTGTTTACACGAGACGTTAATTTAACCCGACCTAGCTGCACTCCGGGGCCAATGCTCTCGACTTGTCTATGCCGTCGTTGCTGCTACTGCTACTGCTGCTGCTGCTGCTGTGCACTTTCCTTTAAACTCGAGAGAAAATTTGCACAAGATTAACGGGAAACAGAGAGGAGGGGGGGGAGAGGGACTCGCGAAGCTCGGATTATAAAATTTCTCCACTGTACATTGTACGTCGGGAGGCGTTACACTGCAATGTGATATATTGTCAGCCAAAATGAAATGACAAAGTGTTCATTCTTCTTTGAGAAAAGAAAAGAAAAAAAAGACTTTATCATCACACCTGGGGGAAGGAGTTTATTCACATATAGGACATTGTTCTATACGTCACTGAGAAATTATCTCATTAATTCTTCATTTTCAGACTAATTCTGTTTTTTTTTTTTTTAATTCAGAAATATTTGTTTCGAATTGCGAAATTGTTATATACTTATACTTATCAGTTTCTATTGAGTCAAGTGCTTTATTTTCATAATTGTTGCAAACTAAAGAAAGTTATCTTCATTTTTGCAGATTTCTCTGTTATTTTATACTTTTCTCTTAAACAATGGCATCAAAATAATAATATGTCCAGTTTTTCCCCCGCTTACGTCTCTAGAGAGAGAAAGAAGAGCTCGCTGTCTCTTTCTATCGACTTGATGCCACCGCCTATTCGTACAGACACACGTCCTTTATTTTTATAAACATGCAGACTTCGCACTTGATAATTAATTTTAAAAAAGTAACAAAAAGTAGCTTTCAAACTAAAAAAAAAGTAGCTATAGAAAAATTAAACTTGACCAAAAAAAAAAAAAAAAACTCGTTTTAGACACTTTAGAAAAGTGACAAAAATTCCATTTTATCTTTTATTTTACTGCCTTTTTCCTAATTTTCATAAAAAATATTTACTTCCCTCTTATCCTGCTAATAAATTGAATTCCTTGCAACGAATTTTATTATATTCATGAAAAAATTTAAATATTTTTTTAAAATGATTTAATTCTTGCGAAGAATTTTATACAAATTTTTAAATAATTCATTTCTTTTGACTAATTTTATGCAAACACTAATTTAAATAATTTAATTCCTGAAAAATTTGTATTATTCATGAAAATAATTGAATTCTTAAGAAGATTTTTACAAAAACTTTTTTAAATACCTATATTTGTAATAATAATAAAAACTCAAAATGATGCTACTTTTCTTTATTCTCGAATTTCTAGTTTTCATTTAAAAAGCGCAGAGAGAGAGAGAGAGAGAGAGAGAGAGGGGGAACAATTTCCAAAGTAGTTAAAGTGTCTCTACTATCAACATGATCACAAAATAAATTTCCATTATCGTCTGAAATTCAGTTATGAATCGATAAATTTGTGGAAATTTGCTTAAAGGGATGCGTTCACTTTTATCGAGTTCCATAATGACCAGCTAGTTTCGTGCAAGAATTTCGGGGGCAAACGTGTGATGAGGAGAAGCTTTTAGAAGCGGAAAAGCCAATGGTAAAAGCAGTAGAGCAATGTGTATAAATGCGCACATATAGCTGTGTTCAATAGCGGTTACCAGACGGAATATAGAGCGAGAGAGAGAGAGAAAGAGAGAGAGAGAGAGCGAGAGATGCAACCAGCATTGGTTGTTGAATTGGTCGAGCAACAGAAATCTCAGGGGCAGAATTCTAATTAAAGGAAAGATCTCCCTGACTGTGAGGAAATTAGCCTGAATTTGTCGGTCGAAGAGAGGACCATCAGTAGAAGCAGTAGAAGCAGTAGAAGCAGCAGTGGCATTGGCCCACCCCGTCGTCGTGTGTTTGTGCCGACGTTAATTAAACGCTATCAATGAACGTAACACCGGCGCTAACGCATACGGTAATGCTGGCCTTAACGTTTCCTACGAAGCGTGTAATCCCGTTTACTGAAACACCTACCGCTTTCTAGATGGTTATCGGATGCGCGTCGACAGGACGCGACAATACGTGTTTTCAAAAAGGACGACAAAAATTATGATACCTAAACGCTCTTACACAGGAAAAACCTAAACTCATTTTTGCTGCTTCTCATTTTTAGTTCTGTATCAAAATGACTAAACTGGTAAACTTCAATTTGTTCGAAATTAACCTGTTCTCTATTAAATGTCAAGTTTGGCTAGATTTTAATATTTAATAAACTGACAGATTGTTAATTTATGTTGGTAGTCACCGTGTAGACAGAATACTTTATTTTTACGATTTTAAAATTTTGGGCCAGAAGGTTTAGTTTTTTCTACGTTTGTCACCATCACTTGTCAATTGACAAGATTTTTCTAACAATAGTTTTTCTAAAGATATGAAATTGTGACAAAAAAAGAATAAAAAGTGTGTCAAAGCAACACTTTTGATTCGTTTTTTGTCTCAATTTCACATCATATCAGAAGAACTGTAAACTAACAGTTAATTACTTTATTTACCTTTTCATAAATACAGGAAATTAAACTTAAAAAATTAAATTTTTTTTAATTGTAATATGATTCTTTAAAAAAAAAAATGTAAGTTTCTCTATTAAAAAATTACAATTTAAAGGCTTGTGAAAATCAATTATTTACAAAAATAAAAATAAAAACCTGTTAAAATTCAGTTACTTTCAAAAAATTTCAATTTAAAACCTGCAAAAATTCAATTATTCTGCAAAAACATAATTTTAAAACATAATTTTAAAACCTTCTGAAATTAAAGTACTTTCAAAAAATTTGTATAAGGTACAAACATCGAAAAATTAAATTATTCTTAAAAATACAATTTAAAACTTTTTGAAAATCAATTACTTTCAAAAATTTCAATTTAAAATATTAAAACCTTGTGAAAATCAATTATTTTCCAAAATTTACTTTAAAAACTGTTGAAATTCAATTATTTTTAAAAATTTCAATTCAAAACCTTGTATACAAAAATAAAAATAAAAATCTGTTAAAATTCATTTACTTTCAAAAATTGCCTTTCAAAACCTGAAAAAAATCAATTATTATTTTGCAAAAACATCATTTTAAAACCTTCTGAAATTTAAGTACCTACTTTCAAAAGATTCTATTACAAACCTCGAAAAATGAAATTTTTTTTCTAAAAATACAATTTAAAACTTGTTGAAAATCAGTGACTTTCAAAAATTTCAATTTAAAATGTTAAAAACTTGTAGAAAACAATTATTTTACAAAATTTAATTTAAAACCTATTGAAATTCAATTATATTAAAAAATTTCAATTTTAAACTTCAGGAAATCCAAGTCAATTATTTTTTTCCAAATTTCAATTTAGAACCTGTTGAAATTCAATTATTTTCAAAAAATTCAATTACAAACTTTAGGAAATTCAATTATTTTCAAAAATTCAATTTATAACCTGTTGAAATCAGATTATTTTTAAAAATTTCAATTCAAAACCTTGTGAAAGTCAATTATTTTTAAAAATTTCAATCTAAAGCCTGTTGAAATTTAATTATTTTTAAAAATTTTAATTCAAAATCTTGTGAAAGTTAATTATTTTTTAAAATTTTAATTAAAAACTTTCTAACTTTAATTACTGTAAAAAATTTAATTCCAAACTTTAGAAAATTCAATTATTCTCAAAAAATTAATTTAAAACCTGTTGAAATTCAATTATATTAAAAAATTTCAATTTTAAACTTCAGGAAATTCAAGTCAATTATTTTTCCAAATTTCAATTTAGAACCTGTTGAAATTTAATTATTTTCAAAAAATTCAATTCCAAATATTAGGAGATTCAATTTTTTTGAAAAATTCAATTTAAGACCTGTTGAAATTCAATTGTTTTTAATAACTTCAATTCAAAACCTTGTGAAAGTCAATTATTTTTTCCAAATTTGAATTTAGTTAAAGTTTTATAAATTTAATTATTGTAAAAAATTTTTATTAAAAACCTTAAGAAATTAAATTGTTTTTTAAAAAATCCAATTTAAATAATATTTAAAGTAAATTAATTTTGTATAGTTTTTTTTAATTAAATTGATCGTTTGACCAAAGCAATTAATAATATTTTATTATTTTCTTTAATATTTCAAACCTTTTGAAATTCAATTACATTTAACAATTTTAGTTAAAAACCTTGTGAAAGTAAATTATCTTACAAAATATAAATTTAAAACTTTCTGAAATTAAATAATTTTCAAAAAATTTTAAAGTAAAGCTTTAGAAATTTTATTATTTTTAGAAATTTAAATTCAAAACCTTGATGTAAAAATCAATGATTTTGCAAAATGTCAATTTAAAATCTAGTGAAATTAAATTATTTTCAAAAATTCTGTACCAAATCTTGTGTAAATTTAATGTTTTTCAAAAATAAAAAATTAAAACCTGTTGAAATTCAATTACTTTCAAAAAAAGTCTATTCTAAACCTTAAGAAATTCAATTATTTTTTAAAGTTTCAATTCAAAATGTAGAGAAAAGCAATTATTTTTCAAATTTTCAATTAGAACCTTCTAAATTTAATTAATATAAAAAATTTATATTCAAAACCATAAAAAATTAAATTATTTAAAAAAAATACAATTAAAAGAGTTTTTAAAACCTTTTTTTGACACTTTTTATCAGAAACTCAAAATTAATCAAAGCGGGATCATTTTTACTGTAGTTCAAAATAAACTGCCTACAGAGATCATTTTGAACCAAGTTTTGGTCTCTTCTCTTTTGTTTTTAAGCACAAGAATTTCAAGTTACGACTTACGAGCAGTCAATGTGTCGTTTACCTCAAGAAAACAGACAAAAATACATTACACACAAAAAAAAGAAGAAAGACCTCTAAAAATACTCGAGGGAATGCGAGCAAATATATATATAGTGAGAGAGAAGGAGAGCTGATTTCTGAAGGAAAAGCCAGAAGATAAAATTCTGTTGGGATTCCTTGCAAAATAAACAAGAGTATGTTGCTGGGGTAAAAAACAATAGAATTGAGTACATGTCTTTCGTGTATATAGTGTAGCAAAAAAAAAAAAATCTCTTTCGTATCTATAAAAATGACACACTTTCTTTAAGAGGTATCATTCTTTCCTTTAAGATTTCCTTTCGAAATTTTGTATTTCGAAGAAGATGCCTTCAAATTTTTAATCCCGAAAAGAAGAATCTTTTCGGGACTAAAAATTTGAAGACATCTTCTTTTTGTTTCTAAAGTTTGAAATTTTAGTGAAATATTTACCTCTTTAAACACTATTTTTTTTTTGAAATTAATAGATTTGCACAATGGTTTAACTTTGAATTGAAATTTTCGAAAGTAATTGAACTTCTGCAGGTTTTTTAAATTAAATATTAAAATACAAAGAAAAATAGTAAATATTCGAAAATCTTCGAAAGTGAAAATAAAATAATGTAAAATAAAAAGTAGAATGAAGTAAAAGGAAGTAAAATAAAAGTAAAATCCGTGTGTGTAAACCAGAATAAGAAAAAGATGAATTATAGAAGAATGTTGCAAATTCCTCCACAAGAGTTGATTTGTGAAAGGTTTTCTTTTTTTTTTTTTGAAAACTGCTTTCAGTGAAAATAACTTTTTCTGTGAATAATAAAAAAAAAAAAAAATGCCACTATTTAGCGAAATGGTTTAGTCTTTTGTATGGAAATGGATAAAGGCTCGCGAGGGAAAAAAAAGAGGATGTTACCCCAAAAAGTGGGATGGTATGCATTTATATAGATATATTGTACCCCCTTCCCCCTTCCACAATTCGTTTCCTCTTTACTCGTCCCCTGCTTGCCATTCGTCTCTGCGATGCATGGTAATAATTCACTTCCCTTCCATTTCGCCTACGATATAACGCCACTTGACAATATATATTTTTTCCATCGATCGTATACACATCCTATATACACGAAATGTATCTGTATATAAACACATTGCTTGTATATATCTATATTTATATATATTTATATATATATATATACATTTACCAGGTGTGTTTGACGCCTGTTATATATCGACGTCTACAATCGCCTTGGCAATTAATAATTTTACCTTTATATAGTAGACTAAATATTTTTATACGAAGAGCAAATGCGAAAAAGAAGAGGTAGAGAGAGAGAGAGAGGCATAAAACTCCATTCAGCCGTATTCAAACTCCAATTCATACAAGAAAAAAAAGACAAAGTCGCGGTAACAAGAGTCTCTCTCTTAAATCAGACTTCCTTTGAACTGAAACTAATACTTCAACTTTTATTTCTACAAACAGTCGGGTAGAGAGAGGATATTAAAAACGAACCTCCCTTTCGAGAAAATATCTTGCGGCGTCTCGACCTACTTAAACTTCCTCCTTGATTTTTCTTTGATAAACAGCCAGTAATAAAGCGGAAAGTATTAAAATATTTTTATTACCTTTCGTACAATATATAATTTATATTTTTTATCCGCTGATATTTATTTAAAAAATTATTCATCAAGAATCGCATTCTTGATTGTGTGTCTGACTAAAACATGTTTTTACTACTTACTCAATTGAATTTCAAGACTTAAAAATAAATTCTGCAACTGTAGTAAAAAATTTAAAATACAAGTATTTTGAAGTGTTTCGTCTGACTGAATATAGATTTTACTACTCGAGTCAACACTCAATTAATTTGTTTTGTCTCACTGAGAATTAATTTTACTACCTGAACTAAAAAAAAGAAAAAAACTAGTGAAAACTAGTTTAAACTAGTTTTTTATACTTCCAGTAAAAACCAGAATTTTTAACTACTTTGTCTGACTAAACATATACTTTACTACTTAGGATTAACATAGAAAATTAATTTCCCCTCTGGTTGACTAAAAATCAATTTTACTACTAAAACTAGTTTACTAGTACTACTAGTACTACTGCTTCTAGTAAAAATATAAAAATATTAACACAGTTTTTCTAAGAATATCAAATTCAGACAAAAAATTTAACAAAAGTGTTCCGAAGCAACGTTTTGATACGTTTTTTTGTCTCAATTTGATATCCGCAGAAAAATTGTGAAGGTATTCGTCTGACTAAATATGGATTATACTACTGCTAGTTAAAATACGAAAATTCCTTAGCAGTTTGTCTGATTAAAGTTCTTTTACTACTTATATCAACATATAAAATTAATTTCCTCCTTGTCTGACTAAACATGTATTTCACTACTTACTTAATATACAAAATTAATTACTTCTTTGTCTGACTAAAAAATAATATTACTACTGAAACTAGTAACTAGTACTACTAGTACTACTGCTTCTTGTAAAAATATGAAAATATTTTTTTAATTAAAATCAATATTACTACTGAAACTAGGAACTAGTAATACTAGCACTACTGCTTCTCGTAAAAATATGAAAATATTAAAGTGTTTCGTCTGACTAAAATGGATTATTCTACTTCTAGTTAAAATATAAAAATTTCGAAATGCTCTGTCTGATTAAATATATATTTTACTACTTATATCAACGTATAAAATTAATTTCCTCTTTGTCTGACTAAACATATATTTTACTACTTAAATTAATATATAAAATTAATTACCTCTTTGGCTGACTAAAAAATAATATTACTACTGAAAGTAAAAAAAGACAACTACTAAAATTATTACTGCATTTAGTAAAAATAGAAATATAAAGTGTTTTGACTGACTAAAAATGGATTTCACTACTTAAAGTAACATGTAAAATTCATCTACTTTTTGGCTGACTAAAAATTAATTCTACTACTTAAACTAAAAAAAAAAGACTATTATACTAAGAATACTAAAGCATCTAGTAAAATTATACAAACTTTAAAGTTTTTTGTCTGACTAAAACTTTTAAAATTCAATTATTTTTAGAATTTTTAAGTAAAATTATTCGATAAATCAATTTGATAAAGAATAATTTTTTTAAAATAATCTGTTATTATTTATTTTCAATTTCAAATTTTCTTAAATTCAATCATTGTGACGCTCCATGAGAAAAGAGACCTTATTTACTCTTGTCATAAGGTCCCTTTTCTCGTGGAGCGTCACATTTATAAAAATTGCAACTTGGACTCTTCAAAAATTCAATTATTTTTACAGTTTCTAAGCAAAATTATTCGCTTAATCATTAAAAAAGAAAAATAATTTTGTTAAAAAAGTTTTTTGAGAATGAAATTATTTACTTTTAATGTAAAATCAACTAAAGTTCAATTATTTATAAAAGTTGCAGGTAAAACTTCCAAAATTCAATTATTATTAGAATTCTTAAGTAAAATTATTTGATAAATCAATTGATAAAGAAATTTTTTTTTTAAAAAAGCTGTTATTATTTATTTTCAATTTCAAACTTATTTAAATTCAATTATTTATAAAAATTGCAACTGCATCTCTTCAAAAATTCAATTATTTTTACAGTTTTTAAGCAAAATTAATCGCTTAATCATTAATAAAGAAAAATAATGTTGAAAAATGTTTTTTGAGAATAAAATTATTTATATTTAATGTAAAATCATTTAAATTTACATAATTATATATTTTTACAGTTTTTAAGGAAAATTATTCGCTTAATCATTAATAAAGAAAAATAATGTTGAAAAAGTTCTTCGAGAATGAAATTATTTAATTTTAATGTAAAATCAACTAAAATTCAATTATTTATAGAAATTGTAAGTAAAACTTCCAAAATTCAATTATTTTTTAGAATTCTTAAGTAAAATTATTTGATATTTTCAATGTGAAATCTTGTTAAATTCAATTATTTATGAAAATTGAAATTGCAATTCTTCTAAAATTCAAATATTTTTAGAATTTTGAAGCACAATTATTAGCTTAATCGTTAACAAATAAAAATTAAATAATAACTATTATATTATAATCTTTCGATTGCAATTACAATTTTCTATAATTAACTAAAAAAAAAGATTTATTTAAAAATTAAAATACGTCTAAAATTCAATTGTTTTTAATTAAATTGTACAATATTTCGATTTATTGAAACTTTTATAAATTATCTGTTCCTGTTTCCTAATAAAACATTCAGTTTATTAAATCAAAGTAACAAATTAAAATATAAAGATAGAAATAAATAACAATATTATATAATAATAAATAAAAAATAATAAGGTATATATTTACATATTTTTGGATATCAAATAAATTATTCAATAAAATTAAATGTTAAAATGAATATAAAATTAATTGAAAAATAAAATTGATAATTAATATTAAAATTAAATAAAAATAAAAATATAGATTAAATAATAATAGACTGAAAATAAATTTGAAAGTTCTACCTTCTACTCAATGACATTTTATTTCCAACAAGTTAAAAATTACTTTAATAAACCCCTTTAAAAACTGACCAACATCGGTTCTATAGTCAAAATATAATAGACTGACCCGCACATATAAAAAAAACAGCAAAAAAAAATATTTATTGAAATTTTTTCTCAATAATATACTGAATTGTTAAGAGTCAAAAAAAAAAAAAAAAGAAGAAGCATGCTTTTGTGTATTAGTTTGTTTTTATTGTTCGAGGTCATTATGAAAAGTTGAAGGGGAACTTTAAACTTTTACCCTCAGAAAGAGAGAAGATCTCTTCTCTCTCGCTCTCTCTCTGTCTCTCTATATATATGTATATATTTTTCTGAAAAAGTTTTACTAATGATAGTAATGATTGAAAAAGAGAAAAACTCTCTTATTTGAAACGAACAGAAAAATATATAAAAGTGGTTTGAGAAAAATTCTTAGAAAAATTTCTCAAGTATTAAAGCGGCTTTCTCAGTGAAGTCCAAAAATAAAAATTGAAGAAAACTGCCGTCATTGGTAAACCAAAACGAACCTCGTTACGAGGTCTATAGAACAAGTGTACTTGAGGAAAAGGAATTCTATATTACGTATTTCAGGGAAGAAAAATAAAACACAGAGAGAGAGAGAGAGAGAGAGAGAGAGAGAGAGAGAGAGAGAGAGAGAGAGAGAGAGAGAGAGAGAGAGAGAGAGAGAGAGAGAGAGAGAGAGAGAGAGGCAGAGAGAGAAAGGGTGGGGAAACTTACATAACTCTGAATGGCAATTTGCATTTTCCGTTTAGTAATGCAATGAGTGCTGAGTGAAGTACATTTAAAATGAAAAGAATATAAAATGTTTACTTAGAAACCAGAAAAAGTTTATAGTATATTTTAAATTGAATTTTCTACACAGCTTTTTTTTCATTATGACATCAGGTTCTTGGAAGTTATTCTTTTTTTTCTCTCTTATCTTTGATCGCTTTGTACATTTTTAATTTTTCCATTAACTTGTGATCGAAATGATCGAGAATTAAAGTTTACTCTCGATTCGAAAATGAAGCTTTTCTTGGTTTAATTTTTTTTATGAAACGTTCTTTTCTCCATTGAATAAGGAGGACTTTACGATCCAAGAGAAAGAGGGAAAGAGCAAAAGAGAAAATGAGAAAAAAAGCAAAAGAGAGAAAGAGAAATGAAAAGAAAGAGAGTAAGAGAGATAGAAAAAAAAACAGAGAAAGAGAGTAAGACAACTAAGAAGTTTTATGTCCTATAATGTATCTTTAAAATCTTGTATCGAATTGTTACTTTTTTCCTTAGGAAGAATTTTTCTCTCTTCTTCTCGACTTGTGTTGGTCTCTAAGTAAGCCAAAGTGAAGAAGACAGAAAAGCTAAGCCTGGCCCTTCGGTTTGTGTGGACTGCTGGCAATTTTCTTGATTATTTTTCTTCTTTATTTTTCCACTCATCTGTCTCCATCGTTTACTACTTTTTCTCTCTGTGTGTGTGTACGTGCTTTCCCTCCCTCTTCACTTAACACGACCACCACATTTTTTAAATACGCACAGAATATTTTAGAAATAAAGTTGAAAACAAACATTTTACA
This sequence comes from Leptopilina heterotoma, assembly GCF_015476425.1. Classification (NCBI taxonomy): domain Eukaryota; kingdom Metazoa; phylum Arthropoda; class Insecta; order Hymenoptera; family Figitidae; genus Leptopilina; species Leptopilina heterotoma. Next base: position 1,314,295 of record NW_025111150.1, read on the forward strand.
AAATTCATGTAAATAAAAAAGAAGAACTATATTTAACATATAGTTAATAAAGTAGGAACGGTAAAGCTTTCACGTCCCTTCAAATATTTATAACTTTCCTTGAAAATTAAATTCATAATTTATTCATTTTTAACTCATGGAGTAAACATGATAAGTTATTCCGTTCCGCGTTTACTTTCGACTCGGTGTAAATATTTAAGCAACCAACTCTTTTCTTTTTTTTTTCTAAAAGTGTGTAAAATTAGTAATATTTTCCACAGGGGGATTATGATAAATCTTGTGAAGAAGGAACAAAATTTTCTGGTGGTTTTTTTTTTTGATAAATGTCAATCAAAAGGGGGGGGGGGGAGAGAAAGAGGAAAAGCGAAAGGAATTGCTTCGCTGGGGGAAATTATCGTGTGACGTAATAGTTCTCCCACCAAGTTATCCTTCTCCCAAACGGGTTAGCTGTGATTGACCGTTTAATCGACGCTGTAATTAAATCGCGCGAACAGAACAGCGCTTTCGTCTTAAGAACGATGGGAGTTTAATGGAGCTTTGAGCTTCGGCCAAGAGCTTACCAGCTTTCACTGCTGTGGAAGACCAGAAGGTTTATCGTCTGACAGGACGTTGTCGTTTTCACTTAAAGATAGCCGATGCTTTTAAATAATTTAAATCACTTTTCTTTCAAAGTATTTTCAATATTTTCAATTTCTTTTTTTCTTTGTCGCTCATTTAATTTAATTCGATTGAATAATGAATAAAGTGCAAGATTTTTATTTTTAATGTTTCGTCTGACTGAATATAGATTTTACTATTTGAGTTAACACTCAACGTTAATTTACTTTTTGTCTGACTAAATATCAACTTTACTACTTGAACTAGAAAAGACCAATTCTACTACTGCTTCTCGAAAAAACATAAGAATTTTAAACTACTTTGTCTGACTAAACGTATACTTTACTACTTACATTAACATACAAAATTAATTACCTCTTTGGCTGACTAAAAATCAATATTACTACTGAAAGTAAAAAAAAGACTACTACTAAAAGTACTACTGCTTCTAGTAAAAATATAAAAATTTTAAAGTGTTTCGTCTGACTAAAAATGGATTTTACTACTTCTAGTTAAAATAAAAACATTCAAAGTACTCTGTCTGATTAAATATTTTTTTACTACTGATATCAACACATAAAGTTTAGTTTCTCTTTGTCTGACTAAACATATATTTTACTACTTACATTAACATGCAAAATTAATTACCTCTTTGGTTGATTAAAAATCAATATTACTACTGAAAGTAAAAAAAGACATTTCATTATTTTCATAAATAATAAAATTTTTTACAGGGATTCAATTATTTTCATAAAATTCATAAAATTAATAAAACATTTTTTACTGGGATTCAATTATTTTCATAAAAATTAAACACATCGCAGAATTTCAATTATTTTTTAAACAATTTTCATTAAATTTTCTCGAAATATGAAATTATTCTTAAGAATTGCATTAAAATTTATCAAAGAAATTGAATTATTTTAAAAACCTTTGCCCTTATTTTTAATACATTTTTAATTAAATTTTTCCAAAGCATTAAATTATTATTTTCAAAAATTTTTAATGAAATTCTGTATAACAATTCAATTTCTTTTAAAACAATTTAAAAAATTTGTATCAAAATTCAATTATTTTCAATGTCTACTTATTTCAATAAAATTACAAAAGAATTCAATTATTTAAAAAGAAATTTTAATAAAATTCGTCTAAAGAATTATGTTCAAGAATTAACAAAAATTCTTGTAAAAATTTCAAATTATCTTTATAAATAATAAAATTTTTCTCCGAAATTCAATTATTTTCAAAAAATTGTAATAAAATTGTTGGTAGAATATCAATTTTTTTTATCTTCAAAAACTTTTCAAAAATTCTCGTCAAAATTTCAATTATCTTTATAAATAAAAAAATTTTTATCCGAAATTCAATTATTTTCAGAAATTTTAATAAAATTCTTGACAGAATTTCAATTTTTTTAACGAAGTTGAAGTCCTCAACGTTGATCAACGAAAAAAATTTGCTTAATCTATTCGAATATTATTTTTAATTTAATATTTAATTCTATAACAATTATTATTAGAAAATAAACATCAATTTTTTTTCTAAATATTTTTGTGGCAATATTTTTGCGTTATATTTTATTAATTTACTAAATGAATAATTTTTTTCGTTGATAAACGTTGTGGACTTCAACGTGGTTTTTTTTAATACAATTTTCATCAAATTTCTCAAAAAATGAAATTATTCTTAAAATTTTTATTAAAATTTGTCAAGAGAATTCAATTATTTCAAAATTTGTTAATTAAATTCTTTATGAAAATTCAATTTTAAGAAACATTCAATTATTTAATAAAATATTTATTTTTATAATTAAATCAGTGAATTCTCGTAGAATTTTCTAATAAATATTGATTTAAAAATGGATTTTAGTTAAAATTTTAGACTATAATTAAAATTTGAAAGCATTATAGCGTAGATTTTTAGAAATAATTGAATTTTCAGAAGGTTTCAAATTAAAATCTTTGAAAATTTGAATTTTTCATACTTTTAATTAAGAATTTTGCAGAATTAATTTTTTTTCAAAAAGTGTAATGAAATTTTTTTTCAATTATTTCAAATTTTTAATTTCTAATATTTTTAATTGAAGAATGTCAGAATAATCGAAATTTCATAAAATTAAATTGTAAAAAAAAAGATTTGAAAATTCTCAAAGAACTTTTTCAAAAATTATTTTTAAAAAAATTTACTTAAAGAAGTATTTTAGTGGAAAATTCTAGAAATGAATATTTCAAATAATAAAAATAATTTTTGAAGAGGTTACAGTAAGAAAGTAGGAAGATTTAATTATTATAAAACATGAAGAAAGCGAACGTGATCGATATCTTCATGTTTTATAATAATTTATTCTTATATGTTATTGAATTTAAAATTTTTGAAAATCTTAATTTCGATGAAAAAATAATAATGATTAAGTATTTATTTAAAAATAAAGTTCTTCAGTGTCAGGGAAAATGTCGAAGTTTTGCCTGGAAATCATGGAATTATTTAATTTGGTAAAATATAAATGTATTTTAAAAAATAAAAAATAAAAATGTATTTTTATATTTTACTACTTACTGCAACACTTAATGTTAATTTACTTATTGTCTGACTAAACATGCTTTTTACTACTTACATTATCAGAAACAAGTAGTTGATGTCCATTTGTCTGTCTAAAAACATTAAAAAAAAGGAATTTTAATTATTTTGAGACTTATTTGTCTTTAACTACTTGCCTCTTATTTTGTTGACTAAAAATGAATTTTACTACTTCTAGTAAAAAAAGAATTTTAAATATTTTCATTTTACATATACAATTAATTTTTTTTTGGTCTGACTTAAGACATATTCTACTACTGTAAATAAAAAAATTCCATTACTAAAAGTACTACTGCTTCTACTAAAAATATAAGAGTTTAAGAGTATTTTGTCTGACTAAACATACTGATTTACTACTTACATTAACACAAAACTTTCATTGATGACCATTTGTCTGACTAAAAACATATTATACTACTTAAGCTTAGAGAATACTTTACAATTTGTCTAATGAAAAATTTTTTTCTACTGACTCTAAAATAACAAAATTCTGATACTAATATACTACATGACTGTTAACATTTTGTCTGACTAAAATTATTTTTTCCACCCTAATAGCCATGAATTAGTAATTAACATTTATTTTAAAAATTGAAACTAAATATGAATTTTACTACTTACATTAAGAAAAAGCAAAAAAATTAATGTTTTGTTTGAAAAAGAGGAGAGTCCTCTAAAATGTAGATTACTTTTTTTTATTTTTTTATTTATCTGTAATTGTGTATGTATTAATTATTTTTATAGTATCAGTTACTAATTCAAAAGAATAAAATTATATTATTATGTAACTTTACCATTACTGCCTTTATATTATTAAACAAGGCCTCTAACAATAAAGCTCGATAAATTCAGATGATAATTAAATCCGAAACTTCATATATATATACATATAGAAATTTATTGTATATCTTCGCGGGTTGTACAGGAGAAATAAATGCGGATAAAGCTAAAACTTTGGGGGCAATAATACGGTTTTAATTACAAACACATAATAATTACCACCGAGTGAAACGATATTCGTTCATTTTGCATTCATTTGCTGCTTTTATTAGACTAACTGCGTGCAACTGCTAATATGCCACTTAGTTTGTTCTTGATTTGAATTTGCATAACAAACAAATTAATTAAATTATAGTCAAACAATGATATTATGTAACAAAATTTTTGTTTTACAAAATAATATTAATGGAGAGCTAATTTATTTATTTATAATTTATATATGTTATTTAATTATTTTTAATCTACAGCACTCACAGTTTTTTCTAAGGATATCAAATTGAGAGAAAAAAACGTATCAAAACGTTGCTTCTCAACTTTTCTATGTTTTAATCTAAAATGCAAAATGAAATATACTCTTTTTAAATTTTGAAAAAAAAACTAAAGCAAAACAATCACACTAGAAACGTTATTAATTTTCACTAGAGTGAGAGAGAGGTGGTTTGAAAATTGAAAATCTGCTTCTTCTATATAATTAACGAGAAATGTTAACATTAATATTGCGTTCGACGGTCAACACGTCACAGCACATAAACGATTTTCTTTATTAAAATTGCAACCGCTTGTATTTTCCCTACGAATATGTTATTCCATATGTATACACATGCGCTATATATATGCATGTACTCAATAATTTCGATTGACGATAAAAGTGAGCAGTTATTGCCAACTGTATCGGACTCTTTATTGAAATATTTGCTTCAATCGCTGATTATTTCTGTTATTATTATTATTATCATTATTATTGTTAATTAATAATCGGGGATATTGACAAATCAACCCTCATTAGCGGCGATTGTGTACAAAATTTTACAGAATATTTACAAACGTTTCTGTAATCATTTTACAAATATTGCTAGGTAATTAAATTTTCTCTTTCATTTATTATTTATTATTTGCGATAAAAATGTTTATTTGCGATAAAAAATTAAATCCTAAGTTCACAAAGTTTGATCAATAAAAAACATTCATCAATAAGTTTATTATTCAATGATAAAGCAACAACTTTACTACAAAAGTATAATATATAAAAAATTAAAAATAATACTCTCTAAAATTGATTTATTAAAAAATTTTACTAATTTCAATTAGCAGGGCTCGAACTAGGTCCCTAAATCCCGTAAAGTCCGCAATTTGATTGAGAAAAGACGACAATTTTAGAAAAATCACAAATGATTGCAGAAATTCAATTATTATCAAAAGTAATAAAATTATTTACAAAAATTCAATCATTTTCAAAAAATTTAATAAAATTCTTTGCAAAAATTCAATTATGTTCAAAAATTGCAGAAATTCAATTATTATCAAAAGTAATAAAATTCTTTACAGAAATTCAATCATTTTCACACAATTTAATAAAATTCTTTGCAAAAATTCAATTATGTTCAAAAAATTTTTAAAATTCTTTGAAAAAATTCAATTATGTTGAAAAATTTTCAAAAATTCTCGTCAAATTTCAATTATTTTTAGAAATAATTAAATTCTTTTCCAAAATTCAATTATTTTCAAAAATTTTAATAAAATTCTTTGAAAAAATTCAATTATGTTCAAAAATTTTTAAAAATTCTCGTCAAATTTCAATTATTTTTAGAAATAATTAAATTCTTTTCCAAAATTCAATTATTTTCAAAAATTTTAATAAAATTCTTTGAAAAAATTCAATTATGTTCAAAAATTTAAAAAAATTCTCGTCAAATTTCAATTATTTTTAGAAATAATTAAATTCTTTTCCAAAATTCAATTATTTTCAAAAATTTTAATAAAATTCTTCCCCAAAATTAAGATATTTTCAAAAGTTTTAATAAAATTCTTTGCAAAAATTCAATTATGTTCAAAAATCTTTAAAAATTCTTGTCAAAATTTCAATTTTTTTAGAAATAATTAAAGTCTTCTCCAAAATTCAATTATTTTCAAAAATTTTCATAAAATTATTTGCAGAAATTCAATTATGTTTAAAATTTTTTTAAGATTCTCGTCAAAATTTCCATTATTTTTAGAAATAATTAAATTCTTCTCCAAAATTCAATTATTTTCAAATATTTTGCTCAATTCTATGAGTCTTAATATATCTACTATTTTAATAAAATTTTCCAAATGAATTCAATTATTTTTCAAAAATTAATAAAAATCTATGCGAATCTTTAATTATTATCATAAAATAATAAAAATTTCACAAGAATTCAATTATTTAAAAATTTATTGATAAAATTCTTTATGAAAATTCAATTTAAAGAAGAATGCAATTATTTAATAACTTGTTTTTTTTATTTAAATAATTGAATTCTAGTAGAATTTTCTAATAAAAATTGATTTAAAAATGAATGTTAGTTAAAATTTTAAATTATAGGTAATAAATTGAATATTAAAAGCAATAAGGCGTGAATTTTTAGAAATAATTGAATTTTGAAAAGGTTTAAAATTAAAATCTTTGAAAATCTGAATTTTCCATATTTTTTTTTAGTAACAATTCTGTGGAATTAATTTTTTTCCGAAAGTTTAATTGCAAATTTTTAATTATTTAAAGTTTTTATTTTTTAATATATAGGAATTAAATTTTAAGAAATATTCAATTATTTAATAAATTATCTATTTTGGTATTTAAATAATTGAATTCCAGTAGAATTTTTTGATAAAAATTTATTTAAAAATCAATTTCAGTTAAAATTTTAGATAATAATTAATTATTAAAAGCAAAATAGCTTGGATTTTTAGAAATAATTGAATTTTGAAATTAATTTTTTTGAAAAAAGTTTAACTGAATTTGTTTTTTATTATTTTAAGTTTTATTTTGTAATATAGGTATATTTAATTGAAGAATTTACGAATAATTGAAATTTCGTAAAATTGAATAATACAAACAAATTGATTTGAAAATTGTCAAAGAACTTTTTGGAAAATTATTAAAAATAATAATTGAATTGATAATGATTTTATCACTTGCTCATCTTTAAATATTATAAATCATGAAGAAATCGATCACTTCGAGTCGAAGACTCGTAGTTATCGATATCTTCATGTTTTATAGTTATGAAAAATTTTAATTTATAGTTTTAAGCAATTAGTTTCAGTAATTGGTACGTAAATGGTCCTTACAGTCCGTATTTTTAAATACTTTTACTGGTTCGAGTCATGAATTACGAACTGACTTTTTACTTTTGAATTAAGTAAAATGAATTGAAATTGATATTGAATTAAGTAAAATAAAATAAAATTTTGTAAGTAGTAAAATGTACATTTAATCAGACAAAATTCTGAATAAATGTACATTTTACTACTTACATTAACACACAAAATTAATTTACCGTTTGGTTGACTAAAAATATATCTATATATATAATATATAATATAATATAATTTATATTTAAATTATTTTAATAAATAAATAAATTTTGTAAAAAAAAAATTTTTTTTTCTAAATAGTGATTAGAGTAAAATGTGAAAAAATAGTGGAGAAGGAAATGAGATGAGACGGCAAGTAATATTTATTGCTAAGGATCTGTGTAAATACGTTGTTTCCGGGGGAGGGAGAGTAAGTGGGGGTGGATTATAGAAGAAAAGAAGTGAATTTGGTGCAGTGCAACCGTTTCGGATTGGTCGACATTGGCCGCTATCAAATCGATTCCCATCTTGTGGTACGTTCACTCACCTGGTCTTGGTTCACCACACGAGGTCCCCTGGTAACCCCGGAGTCATTACTGAACGTGTTCAGTAATAAAGTTTACCCCGTCTGGCTTGGGCAAGCGATTTATTTACTATCTTGACTTTGACCACTATTCCACCAATTGTGCTATTTTTTATCCTAATGGCAATATTTTTTTTTATCGACTCCTTCCCTTCTTCTTCTATACGCTATCTTTTACTATCCCTAATTTTCTATTTTTATTTTTTATTTACTTTTTTATTTTTACTTTTAATTTACTATTACTATTTTTACCTTTAATTCACTTTTTCTATTTTTACTATTAATTTACTTTTTTTTTTTTACTATTAATTTACTTTTTCTATTTTTACTATTAACTTACATTTACTATTTTTACCGTTAATTCACTTTTTATATTTTTACTATTAATTTACTTTTTCTATTTTTACTATTGATTTACATTTACTATTTTTACCTTTAATTCACTTTTTCTATTTTTACTATTAATTTACTTTTTATATTTTTACTAATTATTTACTTTTTCTATTTTTACTATTAATTTACATTTACTATTTTTACCGTCAATTTACTTTTTCTATTTTTACTATTAATTTACTTTTTCTATTTTTACCATTAATTTACTTTTTCTATTTTTACTATTAATTTACTTTTTCTATTTTTACTATTAATTTACTTTTTCTATTTTTACTATAAATTTACATTTACTATTTTTACCGTTAATTCACTTTTTATATTTTTACTATTAATTTACTTTTTCTATTTTTACTATTAATTTACATTTACTATTTTTACCGTCAATTTACTTTTTCTATTTTTACTATTAATTTACTTTTTCTATTTTTACCATTAATTTACTTTTTCTATTTTTACCATTAATTTACTTTTTCTATTTTTACTATTAATTTACATTTACTATTTTTACCGTTAATTCACTTTTTATATTTTTACTATTAATTTACTTTCACTAATTTTCTGTTTTACGATTTTTATCACAATTCCAATATGTGTACTATTTTCAATCCTAATAGCAATTTATTTATTCGTTTCCATATCTTTCGACTATATTCAATTCTGTGCCGTGTATATGTTTTCGATAGAAAAGAGATATTTTCTTTTTGCAGAATATTTTTATTTCCCTTGCAGAACAAAAAATACCTTTCAAATTTATTATTGAAAATCAATTATTTATTTTCAATAATTAATTAATATTTTCTGGTTTATTTCCTTTTTCTTATTAATTTAAAATAACATTTTAATTAGCGTGTAACGATTATCATTTTTATATTTTTTAATACCTCTCTCCAAGTATTTGGATTTATTGACAATATTGACATTTCATTTATTTAAAATTGGAAAATTTTACTAATATTTCATTGTAATTTATATTTATTTCACTATTTCTTTCTTTGACTTAATTTTGATTTTAATTCACAAAGTTGAGGTCCACAATATTATAATGTAAGTAGTAAAGTCTATGTTTAGTCAGACAGAATAACTTAAAATTCTGAAGTTTTTACTGAAAAGTAAATGGTAGTAGTTTTTTTTAGTTTGAGTAGTAAAATTGATTCATAGTCAGACAAAAACGTAAATTAACGTTGAGTGTCGACGTAAGTAGTAAAATCTATATTCAGTCAACCGAATCACTTTAGAATTCTTGTATTTTTACCAGAAGTAGTAAAATCCATGTTTAGTCAAACAAAACGAAATACAAATTTTTAAATGTTTTAAATTATGTAAATTTCACTTTGGCTTACAAAGTGAAAGTGAAAGTGAAAGTGAAAGTGAAAGTGAAAGTGAAAGTGAAAGTTAAAGTGAGAGTAAAAATAAAAATCGAAATTAAAATCGAATCTAAAGTCCAAGTCAAATTACAAAATCGAATCCCAATTCTCATGTCAGAATAGTAAAATATTTCTTTCGTCAGACAAAGCGTAAATATTTAATTTTTGTTCTCCGTCTCTGTAAGTAGTATAAAATTTCCAGTCAGACAAAACATTAATATTATATGCTGATATGAATAATAATATGAATAATATTTATCCAGCAGTTGAAAAATATCAATTTTTAATTAAATATCATAAATTAACATTTAACAATAAAACATTATTGTCAATTATTATCAAAAATTAATTAAACTCCCGGCATTTAATTGTCAAAAGAGTAAGAGACTTATAAATTTTCCGCAATTCAAAATTATTATATATATGAAATATGACTTGTGATTAAAATTTAAATTTAAATTGATATATATTTAAATAGAAAGCAACATAAATACAAAACTTGATTATTCTGCAAATCACTTTTCCACTGCAGAATCCCAGAGTGAGAATAAGACGGACTTAATAATTCAAATAATCAGTGTAGATGCATGTACCTGGCATTTGTATCTGAAGTTGGTGAAACTAATCTACATCGGAGGTTCGCATTATTAACTATAACTAACAATATTACAGAAATGAGGAAATTATTGTACTTCCCATATATATATATATAAGCATACATAAAGTGCGCGCTCATGTAATTTCATCCTTTACTATATTTTGAATATTTACAGTAATTTCGAATATTTACTTTATTAAATTCCCCAACATTTATTAAATGCTCTATATATTACGTACTAATTATGTTTTTGTAGTGAATAAAAATTCTCCATATTTTTGAATTTACAAAAAAATTTACTATTTTATTAAATTATTTATTATTATTTAGTTATTTACAGAAATAATAGTTTAAAATTTAATTTTCTAACTTGAAGTTTATTAAAGTTTTTATTATTTTATGGAATGTTTCGCTATTTTATTAATTCTATTAAAGGTTCTATTAGTTTATTAACGGTTTTATATATATATTAAAAATATTTATTTTAGGAAAATAATAATTCTTTTATTTAAAGTAATTTACTTTTTTCCAATAATGTTGTTTATATACAAAAAACGTTGGGGAGAGAAAAATTTTAATCTCTTTTTTTTTGTTTTAAATTCAATAAATTATCTCGAAAATTTCAATTAAACATGCGCAGAGAGAGAGAGAGAGAGAGAGAGGGAGATTAATCAATAAATTTTATAAAAGTTTCATTGTTACAAAAAGACGAAAATTTACTGTTCGCACACTGGAATGGTATTTCATGAATGTGAATTAAACTTTTCGGAAATATGGGACAGTTACCAAAATTCACTCTAAACCTAGCAAAATGCGGTTGGTTATGGGATGTAGAATTCTCTTTCCATATCAGCCAACAACCACATACTGAACATGTATTCGGCCCTTTTTTTTATATGTATATATGTGTACAATTCACATTGCGCAGACGAACGCTTTCCCATTGCGGTGGCCAAGTCGTTAATTTTCAATGTTGCACTTTCGAAATTCGACTAACGATGCTTTATTCAATGCGTACAAATTTTTTTTTATCACCGTTACTTTGATTTTCGAAAAGTGCCCATTTTTTTTTTGCTTGTTGAAAAAATATCTTATCTCTTTTCCGAATAAAGATTAATAGAAATTTATTTATTCTATAGATTTACTTATTAAAAATATCTTTGTTTATTTATATTCAATTGCATTATAATTTGTTATTTATTTTATCATTTTATGTTTAATTTAATATTACCATAAAGAAAAGTAATTTAAATTCTGGAAATTTCGAGTTTTGTATTTTTAGTCAGACATTATGTTTTTTGCATTCTTTTATAACGATGGTGTCAGTAGTATAAGTCAATTTTCAGTCAGTCAATACTGAGATAATTATAAAAATGAATAACAATAATTTATTAATTTTGCAATAATAATTTATTAACTTTGCAATAATAATTTGTTAACTTTGCTATAATAATAAATTATTAACTTTGCTCTAATAATAAATTAATTAACCTTTGGAAAATAATTAAATTATAGCGCAGAGTAATTTATAAAATAAATATTGAAGGGTAAAAAATTGTTAACAAGTAAAAAATTGATCGTAATCGAATGATTAATTTTTTTCAAACACCTCTCTCTTAAATCTTAACTAACGGTCGAATAACGTGAGCCGTATATCGATTGAGAGTGTTTTCTTTTTAAACTTCTTTTTTTTCGACTGCGATTTATTGTTGGTTTTGGTCTCTCAAAGCGATGGGAAAGCTTTCGAAAGCACAGAAAAGTCTGGACGCGATACACATTTAAGGCCTTTTAGTTTCCCTTGCGACAAACGCGGTTAAAAGACAAAAAAAAACACCCCCCCCCATCTCCTCTCCCTTTCCCTTACCCCTAGAAAATGGTAGATGAAAGAGTCTCTATTTAGTCTACTTTCGTACCATCATTTTTCGTTCCTTTTTTTTACTCCTTACAGATTTTTTTTCTAAACATATAGTATTTTTGAGTAATAATTTTTTAGGATGCCTTTATCTTATTTTTGCATTTTATTTGTAAAACAACTGTTTTCCATCAATTTTATTAATTTTTTCGGTAACAGTAATAAATTGCTATTTTTAAGTCTCTAGAGTTTTGAATATATTTTGACTCTATTACAGGTTTAAAAATACGGGGGTCAACTTTGGAAAATTGTTTTCAAAAAGACAAGAACGATTTTTAATGTATTTTTCCTAGTAGCGGAGCTCGAATCGACTTTAAGACCCCAAAAAAGTCGCTTTAGTCGCATAAATTTAAATTCACAACAAAAGTCGCGAAAAGTCGCATGAAATTTTAGAAAAAACGATAAAAAAAAGAAGCGTGAAATTGTAAAAAAATGTAAAAAAAATGACAAAATGTTAATGGGATTTTACTAGAATTGAGTGTAGAATGTAACAAAATATTTTTATGAAAATTATTTTATTTGTATAAAATATCAAGAAAATTATAAATCCTCCAAATCAAATATTAAAATAATAAAAACACAATTTTAACGTTTCGAAATATATTTTTATTTTCTATCAGACACAAAAATAATTTTTAATCGTAATAATTAATTTTTAAAGCAAAAAAATACTTAAATGAATCGAATAATCGGTTTGATTACTATTTATTGAAAGTTGAAACATTTATTGCTTCTATTATTTTTTTATTTGAAAAAAAATTTAATAAAATTGTACGCAAACATTTAATTATTTTCATAAATAATAAAAATTTCACAGGATTTCTTCATGTTTTATAATAATTTTTTATAAGTTGATTAATATCAAAAACGTTTGAATTGAAAATTTTTTAAAATCTTAATTCTTATGGAAAAAGAATAATAATTGAATATCTATTTAAAAAATAAGTTATTGATGTTTTTGAATAATTTAAAAGAGATTTGTAAATAAATATAAAATAACTTTTTTTGAGTAAAATTTTTTCCTTTATTTTCTAAAAATAAAAAAAGTTTCAATTTAAATTTAAGTTTGTAATTAACAAATAGAATTTATAAACAATTTTTTTTTCTTTATTTTAAAAAAAATTCAAATTTTATTAAAGCAATTGTAATTAAATTCATTTAATTAAATTCTTTTGAAGAATTTCTTTGAATTTTATTTAAACAAATGGAGTTTCTTTAATAATTTTAAATGAAAATTTTGAAAGCAATTGAATTTAAGGAAGAAGAAATTTATTAAAATTGAATTGAAAACAATTGAATTCTTGCGAAGAATTTTACTATTTATAAAAATAGTTGAATTTTTTCGAAGAATTTATTGAAATTTTAGGAAATCATTGAAATTTATTGAAATCTTTAAAAATATTTGAATTTATCCGGGGAATACAATTAAAATCGTTTTGAAAATAATTAAATTCCTGTAAAGGATTTTACTATTTATAAAAATAATTGAATTATTGCGAAGAATTTTACTGTCTATAAAAATAATTGAAATGTTTCGAAGAATTTATTAAAATTTTTAGAAATAATTCAATTGTTATTAAGAATTTTATGGAAATATTTGATAATAATAAAATTTTTTCGAGAAATTCACTAAAAGTTGTTTCGAAAATTATTAAATTTATTTAAAAAATTTTATTATTTTTTCAAAATAATTGAATTCTTTCAATTTTTTTTTTTTTTTGAGGAATATATTTAAAAATTGCATTAAAAGTAATTTAATTTTTACATAGAATTTTTTAAAAAATACTTTGAGAATAATTTAATTATTTTTAGAGAATTTTAAATTCTTGTTAAAATTGAATTTTCTGGGAATTTTTGATAATAATTGAATTCATTCATGTAATTTCATTAAAATTTGATTAAAAAGAATTTAATTCCTGCAAAGAATTTTAGTATTTATAAAAATAGTTAAATTGTTTTGAAGAATTTATTAAAATTTTAGGAAATAATAGAAATTTATGGAAATATTCAAAAATATTTGAATTTTTATGAGGAATTCAATTAAAATTGTTTTAAAAATAATTGCATTCCTGCAAAGAATTTTACTATTTATAAAATTAATTGAATTCTTGCGAAAAATTTCGACTATTTATAAAAATTATAGGATTTTTTCGAAGGATGTATTAAAATTTTAGAAAAAAATTGAATTTTTTCGAAATGTCTTAAAATTTTTTTTTAAAAATTGAATTCTTTTGAGGAATTCAATTAAAATTGTTTTGAAAATAATTAAATTCCCGCAAAGAATTTTACTATTTATAAAAATAATTGAATTGTTTCGAAGGATTTATTAAAATTTTAGAAAATAATTGAATTTTTTCGTTAAATTTTATTAAAATTTTTAAAAATATTAACAGTACTAATTAATTTTGTACTTAATAAGTGATTTTTTTAAATTTTGATTATGAAATTATTCAAAAAGTTTATATTTGAAAATAAAAAATTTTGTAATTTGCATAACAATAATAAATTGAATATCACGTTCCGCGCGCTAGTGCGCGTAATATTTGCTGGTTATCAATAATGTTAATTAATATTTCAAAAATAGCCTCAAACTTCAATTTCAAGAATTGAAAATTCAAGTTTACAGTTTATATTTTTAGAGGTGAGAAATGCATTAATAAATTCATTGGTTATTTGAAAGTATTTCGTTGAGGAACTCGATACGGTGAACGTGCTAAAGGATTTAAAGCTATCGGAAATAGGGGTGGGTGATGGCGAGGTGGGGAGAGAGAGGGAGGGAGGGATGTACAGTGAAAACCTTATGTGGGGTAGTGGAATATGCTAGGAATAGCCAAACGCCGATAAAGGCACCTGGCGCTTATAACACAACCTTAAACTGTATGTAGAGTTATAGGTATATGTGTTTATGGAACTTCTCAACAGGTCATGCAAAGTCTCGCTTCTGAATGTCTTATTCTTATAACATTACAAAAAGAAAAAAGAAGAGAAAACACAGAATAGCACTTATCTATTATTAGCAATCTCATCATTTATTTCTCACATTCTTTCATGAAGATTCACAGGGGATTTATAAATTTATTTAATGATGTTATCAAAGTTGTTAATCTGGATTGGATTAAAATAATTTTTTTTTTTTTTTTATTAATTAGTGAAAATTAATTATTGGCTAAAAGTTAGTATTAGTGAAAATAATTTTTTGTAGCTAATAATTATTAGTTATAGTAATTAATAATAATAAAGTGCATGTTTAAAGTTAGTTTTTTAGTTTGAAATTAGTTGTTGTTTGCTTTTTTGTTTCTAAACTTTTTTATAATTTTTCTTTTCAAATATTTTCAATTTTAAAATTAATGTATTGAAATTCATTGAACTGTTGCAAAGAATTTTATAAAAAATTTGATAAATAATAATAGAATTCCTTCAAAGAATATTATTATTTAGGAAAATAACTAAATTCTCGCAAAGGATTTTATTAAGATTTTTAAAAATTCTAATTAAATTCTTTTGAAGAATTTCTTTGAAGTTTTTTTAAAACTAACGGAGTTTCTTTAATAATTTAAATTGAAAATTTTGAAAGCAATTGAATTTTATGAAGAAGAATTTTATTAAAATTGTATTGAAAATAATGTAATTCTTGCGAAAAATTTTATTATAATTATAAAAAGAATTGAATTGTTCCGAAGAATTTATTAAAATTTTAGAAAATAAATTAATTTTATGTTAATATTTGAAAATTTAAATTCTTTCGAGGAATTCAATTAAAATTTTTATGAAAAGAATTGAATTTCTGCAATTTATAAAAATAATTGAAATGTTTCGAAGAATTTATTAAAAATTTTTAAAAATAATTAAATTCTTATGAAGAATTTTATAGAAATATTTGCAAATCATGAAATTTTATCGATAAATTCAATTAAAGTGTTTCGAAAATTATTAAATATCTTTACAAAATTTTATTATGTTTTGAAAAGAATTAAATTCTTTTAATTTTAATGACAAATATATTTAAAAATTGCATTAAAAGTAATTTAATTTTTATATAGAATTTTTTAAAAATATTTTGAAAATAATTGAATTAATTTAGAGAATTTTAAATTCTTGTTGAAATTGAATTTTATGGAAATTTTTAAAAATAATTGAAATCATTTCATGTAATTATATTTAAATTAGATTAAAGATAATTTAATTCCTGCAAAGAATTTTAGTATTTATAAAAATAGTTGAATTTTTTCTAAGAATGTTGTGGAAATTTTAGGAAATAAATGAAATTTATAGAAATATTTAAAAATATTTCAATTATTCATCCGAGGAATTCAATTAAAATTGTTTTGAAAATAATTGAATTTTTGTAAAGATTTTATTATTTAAAAAAATAATTGAATTGTTTAGAAGGATTTTTAAAAATTTTAGAAAATAATTGAATTTATTAAAATTTTAGAAAAAAATTGAATTTTTACGAAATGTGTTAAATTTTTTTTTTAAATTGAATTCTTCCGGCAAATTCAATTAAAATTGTTTTGAAAATAATTCAATTTTAGTAAAGATTTTTCCATTTAAAAAAATAATTGAATTGTTTTGAAGGATTTATTAAAATTTTAGTAAATAATTGAATTCTTTCGTGAAATTTTATTAAAATTTTAGAAAAAAGTTGAATTTTTCCGAGGAATTCAATTAAAATTGTTTTGAAAATAATTGAATTTTTCTAAAGATTTTACTATTTTAAAAAATAATTGAATTGTTTTGAAGGATTTATTTAAATTTTAGAAAAAAATTGAATTCTTCCCAGGAATTCAATTAAAATTGTTTTGAAAATAATTGAATTTGTGTAAAGATTTTACTATTTAAAAAAATAATTGAATTGTTGAATTAAAATTTTAGAAAATAATTGAATTCTTTCGTGAAAATTAATTAAAATTTTTGAAAATATGGAACAATAATAATTAATTTTGTACTTAATAAGTGAATTTTTTAAATTTTGATTATAATATCATTAGTTATTAATAATTATAAGTTATTAGTTAGTGATCAGTTATTATTTATCAGTTATTTCTAATTCTTAATTAGTAATTAGTTATATATTTATTAATTAATAAAAGAATTTATTACTGTGCAGATAAGTAAATAAATTACATAGAAAAATACTAAAATTAAATAGATAAATAACAGAAATTACCAAAAAGTGTGAAAAATTATTTAATACAATGTTGTGTCTACTCTCCTTCTATGTATACAGTCCAGTGAGCTTGATAAGTCGAAATGAAAAGAAATGTGTTCAATTTGTGAATGAGAAAAGTGTAAAGAAGTTTCTTTCTTTTTTTTTATTTAATCTTAACTACAAGCGCCTCATTATTAATTATGTAAGAGAAAAGAGAAAGAGAACTGGAACATGTGAATTTTTTATATTCAAGTTTGTTGGTATTATGCGCGTTCTGAATAGTGAGGACGTTGGTATAAGTTTTTATATTGTATAATATATATGTATATATATAAATCCCTGCCTCTTTCGTCTTTCCCTCAAGCGCCACTTATGTCCTTCTAAAACATGCATCGTCCAATCAATTTGGCCTTGCATCTTTTATTTCAAGTCGATGCTCGAGAGAAACGGACTTTTCTTCATGAAAAACTTTTTTTTTTCCTTTCATATTGCACGAGGCAAACTGACTTTTATGTTAGTCTCGTGTTATGATTTTGAGGAATTCTTATATGCAGTGGAAATTGAAAAAAATATTATTTTTGAATAATGAAAATTATTCAAAGAATAATTATAGAGAATATAATATATTAATACTTCCAGAAGAATATTAGAATAAAATGAAAAACAATTTTCTCGATTTGTAGGAAAATAATGACACGAATACATTCGTATTATTAATTTATACCAAACGAAAAGAAAATTAAAATTAAAATATTTCTCAACGCAAACACACTTTTTCTAAGGATATCAAATTGAGACAAAAAACGAAAACAAAAAACGTAAAATTTTAAATTAAACGTAAAAAGTTGCTTCGCAACATTTTTTATTCTTTTTTTGTCTCAATTTGATATCATTAGAAAAACTGAATCAGAATCTTTTTTTCGGTATTTAAAAATTTTCAGCTTTCGCAAA
Organism: Leptopilina heterotoma; assembly: GCF_015476425.1. Classification (NCBI taxonomy): domain Eukaryota; kingdom Metazoa; phylum Arthropoda; class Insecta; order Hymenoptera; family Figitidae; genus Leptopilina; species Leptopilina heterotoma. Next base: position 1,332,517 of record NW_025111150.1, read on the forward strand.
ATATTCCTGACAAACGGAGTAAATAAATTTAATTTTTGTATATTTGCAATCATTTTTAAAAAATTTATTTACTTTTTTTAAAATTCATATACTTTTTTAAAATTCATTTACTTTTTTAAAATTTATTTACTTTCGTAAAACTCATAACATCAGCTTTCGATAAATTAAACGTAAAATTTTAATCAGTTTGAAGAATTAAAAATGAATGTCAATTGCGATATCGAGTTCTACTTTCTACATGTAAAATTTTAAATAAAAAAATCAATTTACAGAAAATTTCATCAAATATAATATAAATTTTTGTTTCTTAAATAATAATTAAAGAGAAAATTTAACTATTGTCAGTTGGCCATGAACGTTTTCCTGTCACTCTCGTATACAGTGTAATTAAACTTTCCCAAATATCTCGTAAAAGTACTTATCGCACACTATGTATAATATAATATAATATAACATAGTTCCAAACTTTAGATATCTTTATTCATGAATACTAACTTTTAATATATGTAAAGCATTGTATTATTTTCCACCAGTTATACCAAAAGAATCGTAATTTGTTTCTAAACTGTTTTCATTCGTCAGGCTGAACAATTTTATTAATTCATAATTATCATATTTCGTACATTAAGGCCAGTAATTAATGTTTAATTAGTTCCATAAAATTATAAATTAATTTTTTCTAAATGAAAAATTAATTCTATACATTTTATTTATTTTATTTTCTATTTTAATAACTATTTAAATATCTATTTATAATTTTATATCTATTTTGATATTTTCATACTATTTATTCTAGAAAATATTTAAATAGAAAAATAACTTCGTTCAAAATTTTAGGAAAATTAATTAATTTACTTAAACAAAGATAATTATGTTTAGAATTTATATTGTCACTATAATATATTGTGTTTGTAAGAAACGATGATTTATGACGTTCAATATGTTTCACTTATATATCATTTATACCTTTTTGTTTCAGGTACGTACACCATGTGTAAAGTTTCTTGTCGGTGGTTGAATGGACGTTGACGAAAGATTGTATCACAGGTAAGAAGTATGCACTCTGTAGTCTTTTATCATAATTACTTAATTGCCATTAAAATACTAGCTCTCACGCAAAAATGTCTTTTAGAGATTGCAAAAATTCTTTCGATTCTCGATAATGAAGAACAACAAACGAGCAAAAAATTAACTGCAATTTCACATCAATATAATGATGTCATCATTCTTATATAGTCAACAAAATAACCCTATATTATAAATTACCCTATAATTTTAAAACCACGATAACATTGGTTTTTTAAACGAATAATTAATTTCAACCTCAAGACATTTAGATTTTTCTCTTTTAATCAAAATAATTTTACTTCTAATTAAAAGTGGATTAAATTTTAACCAGAATTTTATTTTTTTTATTACTTTAAACTATTTATTTACTTTTGCTGTAAAAATCAAAATATATTATTTAGTAAAGGTTATTTTCCGTCTAGAATTAAATTATTAATATAGGAAATTTTTTTTTGCAATTATTATTATTGTATTATACCCTCTATATGCAAGAGGTCGATTAGAAAATAAAATGCAAACGATGTGTGCGCGGGATTCCAATAAAATTCATAAAGTGTATTGAGCTCTAATTTGTAGAATAAAAAAAAAGGAAATCTCTTTGCGTTTCCTTCATTAAATGAATTCCGCACAAGTGTCCAGCACCTGCGACTAATTTTAATATTTCATTACTTATTATTTTTCCCATTGGGAGCATACCTTGAAATCGATATTCCCTTAACTGAAATTAATCAAAATGCTCTGATCTCGGGAAGTATTCTAATTTTTTTTTTTTTTTTTTTTTTGCTTTTCAAGTGCGGTAAAATTATGTAGCTTGATATTGAGTATTGTGGGTGGAAAAGAGAGATGGAATTAGGAATATTTAATTTTAGGGAGAAAATGAAAAAATAAAAAGTATACAATAATTGTTTTATTTTATTTTACTTATTTTTTATTCAAACTTTTTTTTTAACTTTTAGTTAGACCTAACAATAGCTACCACATTCATCTAAGTACTAAAAGTGAATATAACTCAGACTAAAGATTAGAATTCAATATAATATACAGCATCAGTAGTATGAGTAAATTAAAGTCAGACCAGCAGAAAATATTTGTAATTTTCGTCTAAGTAGTAAAAATAATTTTTAGTCATACTAAAGACTAGAATAAGAAACATATTTATTTTCAGTAGAATAAGTATATTTTAGTCAAACAGGCATAAAATATTTGCAATTTTCCTGCAAGTAGTAAAACTGATTTTCAAACAGACTACAGACAAGGATTCAAAATAATTAAATAATATAGTTTCAGTAGTAAGAGTAAATATTAGTCAGACAAGAAAAAAAAGAAAAAAATTCCATCTAAGTAGTTAAAATAAGTGTGAGTCAGACTGAAGACTAGAATTTATAATAATATATAGCATAAGTAGTATGAGTAAATTATAGTCAGACCAGCATAAAATATATGCAACTTTCGTCTCAGTAGTAAGAGAAGTTTGTAGTCAGACTAAATACTAGAATTAGAAACAATTAAATGTAAGTAGTACAATTAAATTTTAGTCAGACAATCATAAAATATTTTTCATCTTCCCGACCACGGAATTTCGTATGGAATTCCGTAAAAAATATCCATACAGAATTTTTGCAAATATTCCACATTGTATATTTTTGTACAGTTTTCAAGAACTTTTAATAAACTGTTACCAACTCCAATTGGATTTGGTAACAGTTTAATATTTTTTTTATCAGCTAAGAATTTGTTTCCGTGTAAAATTAATAAAAAAAATTTTTAATTTAAAAAATATAATAATAAGGAAATAATATTAAAATATACAAAAAACTATTACCAACTGCAATTGAAGTTGGTAACAGTTTGACAGTTTTTTAAAAGTTATCGAAAACTCTACAAAAATATACAATGTAGAATATTTGCAAAAATTTCGTACGGACTTCTTTACGGAATTCCATACGGAATTTCCGTAGAATTGTTTCACGATGGGCGCAAGAAGTAAAAAGTGATTTTAAAGCAAACTAACAACTAGAATTAAAAAAAGTTCAGTTTCAGTAGTAAGAGTCAATTTTAGTCAGCCAAAGATAAAATATTTGTAATATTCGTTTAAGAACAGATAGGAGAAAAAATGGTTTCGTAGTCGACTTCTCATTTAAGAAGAAAAGAATATTTTGGGTCTTTGGAAGATATAGTATGGTATGTGCTCTTCTTGGAATTTTGTAAAATTTTAATAAATTACTGAACAAATTACTTCTGACAAAAATGCAACTTTTATAACTATGTTTTTAAATTTCAAACTTATTTCAAAAATTACTTTCAAATTTCGAGAATATTTTTCATCATTCCTCTAATTACACAGGCACACAAAAAAAAAGTGTCGTGGCCGAGACACTACAGTAGTATATTCCCATGTATTTTTGGCCGCTGAATCCGAATCTGAAGTCCGAATGCTCAAATTGGTTCTTTTTTTTGAGTTATACTCAAAAAACGACTCAAAACACGAATTTGAACCAAAAAAATTAAAAAATTTTTTTGTGACATGACAATAGCATATTTCCATGTATTTTTTCCCGCTGAATCCGGATTTGAAGTCAGAATTGACAGATGTGCTCAAAAGTATGAGCTAAACTCAAAAAACGACTCAAAAAACCGAATTAAAATGACGAAAATGAAAAATTTTTTCTGTGACATTGCAAAAGTATATTCCTATGTATTTTTGCATGCTGAATCCGAATTCGAAGTCAAAATTGACAGATTTGCTCAAAATTTTGAGATAAACTCAAAAAACCACTCAAAAAACCGAATTAAGATGAAAAAAATTTTTTATGACACTAGGGGAGAGTGGGGCAAAATGGGGTAGGCGGGTCAAATGGGGTACCTCTGTTTTTCTATGATAGGTACTTTTAATTTTTTTTCCCTCGACATATATCATTCATGTTGATAAGAAACTGTTATTAATTATGAAGACACTCCAAAGAAAATTTTTTTTTGAAAGTTATACAACTTTTAAGTTTTAAGCAAAAAAAATATGAATTTTTTTCAAAATTAAAGTGCTCTCCAAACTTTTTGGGATAATGCATTTAATTTGGCAAGTGTGGGATCTTTTTCAGTACTTATTCTAGAGTAATTTCCAATAGAATAGATTGTTTAATTGTTTACAATAACTTAGAAACATTGCATTTTGTTTTAATATGCAGTGTGGGGCAGAATGGGGTACCTAAGTGTGGGGCATGCCGGAAGCTACGCCGTTTCATTAAAACTATTTAAAAACATTATATTATGCATATTTAAAGGTTTCCTGCAGAAGAATCAATATTTTTGTTTGGAAACTTATACCATCGATGTTTCATTATCGATATATCGATATTTTGCAATATGGATGTTTTTTTGTTAAATTCCAATAAATATTACTTGTTTTTTCATAATAATAAAGAATCCTACTTTTTGTTTGTATTTATAATCTCATACAACAAGAATTTAATGAATTTTGAAAAAATACTCAATGTTTTGTATAGTTATTTGATGCCACCCCATTTTGCCCCACGGGTGGGGCAAAATGGGATTTTAGCACTTTCTTAGAAAATACGATATAAGTTCTTTCAAAAATTTTTTTTTCCGCTATTATCATAATTTCCTCAAAGCTAAGTGTACAAAGAAGAATTCTGAAGTTTAGCTGAATCGATTTATTCGTTTGGTTCTCTGTAAACAGCCAATTTCAAAAAGGTACCCCATTTTGCCCCACTCTCCCCTACACTACTATATTCCCATGTACTTTTTCCCGCTGAATCCGAATTCGCAGTCAGAATTGACAGATTTGCTCAAAATTTTGAGATAAGCTCAAAGAACTGATAAAAAAAGCGATTTAAAAATTAAAATAAAGAAATGGAAATTTTTTGCTATGACACTATACATTACAGTATTTCCATATCGGATCTCGCATTTAAAGTCAGAATTGACAGATTTCTGACTGATTTGCTCAAAATTTTGAGATATACTCAAAAAACTGATAAAAATGTAATTTAATATGAATAAAGGAAATTTTTTGCTATGACACTACACTAGTGTATTCCCATGTATTTTTTCACTGTGATTCCAAAGTCAGAATTTTCAAAGTGGCTCAAAATTTTGGATTTCATTAAAAGTGCTCAAAAACATGCATGCTTGTACCTGTAACCAGGGTTTGAGTTCTAAAAAATTTTATGTCATTCTGATAATTCTAACTTCGAATTTGTATTCAGCGTATATAAAATTCATGAGAATACACTACCGAATACCAAAAAAATGAACTCTTTTGCATTAAATTAAATTTTGAGCATTTTTGGATTTAACTTAAAATTTTGAGCCAATTTAATAATTTTAACTTTGAATTTAGAAGCAGATGTAAAAACATGAGAATATACTAATGTAGTGTACCAGCAAGAAAAGTAGAGTTTCTTGACTTTAATTTTTGTAACTTAACAGATTTTCTTGTGTGTCTCAAAATTTTGAGCCATTAGAATAATTCTGACTTCAAATGCGAGATCCGAGTGTAAAAATATATGGAAATACTGTAATGTAGTGTCACAGCAAAAAATTGCCATTTCTTTATTTTAAATCGCTTTTTTATCAGTTCTTTTCAAAATTTTGAACAAATCTGTCAATTCTGACTGCGAATACGGATTCAGCGGGAAAAAGTACATGGAAATATAGTAGTGTAGTGTCATAAAAAATTTTTTCATCTTAATTCGGATTTTTGAGTCTTTTTTTGAGTGGTTTTTTGAGTTTATCTCAAAATTTTGAGCGAATCTGTCAACTTTGACTTCGAATTCGGATTCAGCATGAAAAAATACATAGGAATATACTTTTGCAGTGTCACAGAAAAAATTTTTCACTTTCGTCATTTTAATTCGGTTTTTTGAGTCGTTTTTTGAGTTTAGCTCAAAATTTTGAGCACATCTGTCAATTCTGACTTCGAATCCGGATTTAGCGGGAAAGAATACATGGAAATATGCTATTGTCATGTCTCACAAAAAAAATTTTTAATTTTTTTGGTTCAAATTCGTGTTTTGAGTCGTTTTTTGAGTATAACTCAAAAAAAAGAACCAATTTGAGCATTCGGACTTTATATTCGGATTCAGCGGCCAAAAATACATGGAAATATACTACTGTAGTGTCTCGGCCACGACACTTTTTTTTTGTGTGCCTGTGTTATCCTTATCTAATTATCTAATTATAATAATAAAGTAGGAAACCACTTTTTTCGAGGGATACCTCCCACATGCCCTTAATCTAAGTAGTACGAATAAATTTTAGTCAGACAATCATAAAATATTTGCCATTTTCCTGAAAGTAATAAAAAGTGAGTTTTATTATTATTATTATTATTATTCTATTAACAATTAGAATTCAAAATAGTTTAGTTTCAGTAGTTAAAGTAAATTTTAGTCAGCCAAAGATAACATATTTGCAAAATTTATCTAAGCAGTAAAAGTTATTGTCAGACGAGCATAAAATAATGCCAATATTCGTATAAGTAGTAAAAGTGATTTTGAGTCATAGTAAATAAAAAAATACTTCAAGAATAATTTATTTTCAGTAGTATAAGTAAATATTAGTCAGGCGATCATAAAATATTTGCCATTTTCCTGCTAGAAGTAAAATGTGATTTTGAAGCAGACTAACAATTAGAATTCAAAATAGTTTAGTTTCAGTAGTAAGAGTCAATTTTAGTCAGACAAACAAAATATTGTCAATGTTCGTCTAAGTAGTAAAATTGATTGTCAGACGAGTATAAAAAAGTTACAATATTCATATAAGCAGTAAAAGTGACTTTGGGTCGTACTAAATAAACAAAAAATTCATTTTCGAAAATTCGAAAAAAATTTCTTTATAAATATTATAATGGAAGAAATCTAGTTTTTAGTGTGACAAAAATTCTCTCGTATTAAGTCTAATTCACATTTACTTTTACTACTTAAACGAGTATTGCAAATAATTTATGTTCGTCTGACTTACTTATACTATACTGAAAATAAATTATTTTTGATGTATTTTTTTATTTACTATGGCTCAAAATCACTGTTATACTACTTATACGAATATTGGAATTATTTTATGTTCGTCTGACAATCACTTTTACTCCTTAGATAAATTTGGGCAAATATGTTATCTTCGGCTGACTAACATTTACTCTAACTACTGAAACTAAACTATTTTGAATTCTAATTGTTAGTCTGCTTCAAACTCACTTTTTATTACTTTCAGGAAAATGGCAAATATTTCATGAGGGACCATTCAAGTATTACGTAAGCATTTAAGGGGGAGGGGGGGGGGGTCTAGCTATTGCTTATATCCATTAGAAAAAATTGCGCTAATACATATAAAAAATCTTACATGGGGGAGGGGGGGGGGTCTAAAAATCTGAAAAATATGCTTACGTAATACTTGAATGGCCCCTGATTGTCTGACTAAAATTTATTCGTACTACTTGGATTAAGGGAAGTATCCCTCGAAAAAAGTGGTTTCCCACTTTATTATTATAATTAGATAAGGATAATTAGAGGAATGATGAAAAATATTCTCGAAATTTGCAAGTAATTTTTGAAATAAGTTTGAAATTTAAAAACTTAGGTATAAATGTTACATTTTTGCCAGAAGTAATTAGTCTAGTAATTTATCAAAATTTTACAAAATTCCAAGAAGAACACGTACCAAACTCTATATTTTCCAAAGACCCAAAATATTCTTTTCTTTTTAAATGAGAAGTCGACTACGAAACCATTTTTTCTCCTACCTGGTCTTAATAACGAATATTACAAATATTTTATCTTTGGTTGACTAAAATTGACTCTTACTACTGAAACTAAACTATTTTCAATTCTAGTTGTTAGTTTGCTTTAAAATCACTTTTTACTTCTTGCGCCCCACGTGAGACGATTCTACGGAAATTCCGTATGGAATTCCGTAAAGAATTCCGTACGGACTTTTGATTCGTTTTTTGTCTCAATTTAATATTCTTGGAAAAACTGTAAAACTATATATATAATGAAATTAGCAAAAAAAAAATTAAATTAAATTAATTACCAGTGCAGAGAGTGGATAAAGGTGAAAAGTATATTGGATTTTGTGTAAAACCGATTGGAAGGGTACATTAACGTCAAAGTCTGATAAGAGAGAGAGAGAGAGAGAGAGAGTGGAGCATCAGGATTTGGTATTATCACAAGAGCTTGAATGATCTGATGAGATGAGAGGCAGTAACGGTAGAAGGAGCAAACCAATATATCTCGATGGAGAGGAATGATAGTGGTTACAAGCCAAGAGAGAGAGAAAGAGAGAGAGAGAGAGTGAGTATAGAGGTTGGGAAACTTGGTGCGTCGTTGCAGCACCGAACCAAGAGTTAAAGCAAACAGAGGCTTACTCGCCCCGCTGCATTCATAATCGTTGGTTCAGATCTGACGCCATGTGTACCTTAGGGGTGCCACGGATGGGAATTGCGGCTCTCTCTCTCTCTCTCTTCTCTCTTATACTTGCCAAGGCAATGCGGTTGGTTGGTTTAAGTGGCCGACGATAAGATAATGTCCGCGAGGACTCGCTACTGAGTAAGGGCAATTAATTAGGGGTTCTTGGAGAGGCGCCCTTGGGTAAACAGGGACGAGAAATTAAAAGCTATTTGTCACGAGCACTAAATGCTGGTGAGGGGAACTCTTGAATTAAGATTATAGCGATACACATCTAGCGAAATGCAGCAAAACTTTTTCTTACCCCTTTACTTTCACTTCCTCCTCCTCCTTCCCTTCCCTTCCCTTCCCTTCCCTTCCTTCCTCTACTTTCTTGCCTTTTTACTATTTTCTCCTTCCGAGACTTTTTATCTCCTTTCCTTTTATTTTCTCGTCTTTCATCTTTTCTTTTGAAAATTAAACTCTAATTAAATGTTCTAAAATTACAGTTAAATTAAAATCATTTCTTTTTACTTTAATAACATTTTCAAGAATTAGAAATAAAACTTTGATATTAACAATCAATCCGAGTCATTAAATTGACTTGAAATGATTGTTAATATCAAAGTTGTTAATATCTGTTACTAATTATTATTTACGATTTTCTATAATTGCAAAATTATTTAAAAACGTCAATGACTTCTTTTCTAAATAAATATTTAATTATTATTATTTTTCCGTGAGAATTAAAATTCTTCAAAACATTCAAATTCAAACCTTTTTGATATTTAACGACTTTAAAAATATTGTTATAAGACATGAAGGTATCGATTACTCCGAGTCTTCGAATCGGAGTGATCGATTTCTTCATGTTTTCTAATAATTCAAAATGACCGAGAGATAAAATAATTATTTTAGATTATAAGAATATTGTTACTGTAACTTCTTCAAAATTATTTTCATATTCAATTATTATCTAAAATTTTAACTAAAATTCATTTTTAAATCAAGTTTTATTAGAAAATTCTGTGAGAATTCAATTATTTAAATAAAAAAGTAAATTAGATAAAATTGAATGTTTCTTTAATATAAAATTTAATTCTTATAAAGAATTTTATTACCAAATTTTTAAGTAATTGAATTCTTTTGACGAATTTCAATAAATTAATTAATTAATTTTTTGATTAAAATTGTATAAAAAATTTCAAAATAATTGAAATTCTGCGATATTTTTATTATTTATGGAAATAATTGAATTATTGAGAAAAACTTATAAAAAATTGAAAAAAAATTGAATTCTTTTGACGAATTTTAATAAAATTTTTAAGAATAGTTACATTTTCCAAGGAATTAGTTTAGAATTGTATTAAAAATAATTTAAATTGTATTACAAATTTTAAAATAATTGAAATTCTGCGATGAGTATTATTATTTATGAAAATAATTGAATTATTGAGAAGAAACTTATAAATTTTGTAAATAATTTAATTCCTGTGAAATTTGTATTATTATGATTATTATGAAAATAATTAAATATTTGCTTACAATTTTATTAAAATTTTTTTAAATAATTGAATTTTGAAGAAGAACTTTATTATTTATAAAGATAATTGGGATTTTGACCAGATTTTTTTGTCAATTTGGAACATAATTGAATTTTGTGATAAGAATTTTATTGCTTTAGAAAGTAATTGAATATTTGCAATAATTTGTAACATCTTCATAATTCAATTCCTCTCAGTGTTTTTAACCAAAATTCTACGAGAATTCAATTATTTAAAATCAAAAGTAAATTATTTTTTGAATAATTGAGTGTTTCTTATAAAATTCAATTCTTATTAAGAATTTTATTACCAAATTTTTAAATATGTAATTGAATTCTTTTGACGAATTTTAATAACATTTTTAAGAATAGTTACATTTTTCAAGGAATTCGATTAAAATTGTATTAAAAATAATTAAAATTTTGCGATGAGTTTTTTTATTTATGAAAATAATTGAATTATTGAGAAGAAATTTATAAAAAATTTGTAAATAATTGAATTCCTGTGAAATTTTTTTTATTATTTATGAAAATAATTGAATGTTTGCGTACAATTTTATTAAAAAATTTTTTAAATAATTGATTTTTTTGGGTAGTTTTATTAAAATAGTAGAGATATTGCAAATTATTGAAATGAGGAAAATTTTTGAAAATAATTGAAACTTTGACAACAATTTTATTAAAATTTTTGAAAATAATTGAATTTTAAAAAAGAATTTTATTATTTACAAATATAATTGGGATTTTGACCAGATTTTTTTTTGTCAATTTTGAAAACAATTGAATTTTGTGATAAGAATTTTAATACTTTTGAAAGTAATTGAATTTCTGCAATTATTTGTGACTTCTTTGAAATTCAATTTTTTTAAAGTGTTTTTAACTAAAATTCTTCTATAAATACATTATTTTTAATAATTATTTAAATATTTTTGAATTATTTTGATTTTAAATTATTAAAATTTTAAAAAAATTTCTAATTAAATTCATTTAAAATTGAAATTTGATAAAATTTCAAATTAATACCGTTTGGAATTCACTTATTTATGAAAATTGTAAACGAAATTCTTTTAAAATTGAATTAATTTTCAAATATTTAAGTGAAATGATTCATTTCATAATTTATAAGTCATTATTGTATGCTAGTTGTTCAAGATTTAAGTTATTTAAAAAGAAATGATTTTCAGAAATTGAAAAAATTGAAGGTTTTGTAGTATAATTTTTGGTAATTTCGTAGTTTATGAGGCAAACAAAAAAGACAAATAAAATTCAGAATTTTCTTAAGAATTCTAAAAATTTAATTTTTTTCAATACTTTTAATAAAAATTTCTGACTTTTCCCTGAATTCCCTGTGTCAGAATATATTATATTATAGTTATTATAATATTAAAACTATATTCCAATTCATATTTTATTTTTATGATAATAAATTTGAATTAAAAATTTTTACATTCTATTATTTTTAAAATTGCTAATTATTTAAAACAGAATTTTCAAAATATTTTTCGAAAAAAATGAATTATTTCAATAGATTTTTATAAAATTCTTCGCAAGAATACAATTATTTTTATAAATTTAAAAATTCTTCAGAACAATGCAATTATTGTTAGTAATTTTATTAATTACACTAATTCTATTGTTTTGCATTTCCTAACTTAATATAAAGAAGAAATAAATAAAAAAAGGAGATTTAAAAGAAGAAACTAAATTATTAAATTTTTTTTGCATTCCGTAAATCATCGCCTCTTTTTTTTCCAACGCGCAACTATATTTATTTGCGTGACACGATTCCTGTGTGAATTTTAGAGAGAGAGAGAGAGAGAGAGAGAAAAAAAAAGCGAAACTTGTGAACCACACGAGAGAAATATGTGAATTATACGTCGGCGTATAAGTGACGCAAAGAAAGACAAATATTCGCAAGGGTGTTACGTTTAGATACGAACGCGCGTTACCAGAGAGGAAAAGTCGTTTAAACAGTTAGATGAGGTAGATGAACAAAGTGATGAAAACTCGGATGAATTATATATCCTTCCTCAAAGTAATTCCCATTCACTTTTGTGTATTAAACTTCACACTTTTCGAGACTTGTGTGTGTGTGAGAGAGGCGAAATGTTTTGAATATTCGCTTATAGTCTGCAGTTTAATTAAAATATATATGACAATATTATAGAGAATAAAACTTTTATTTTTAATAAAATTTATTCGAAATATTAACAATAAGACAGGATTTACTTATTTTTCTTGCTTTGTAGCATTATTTTTTATTCGATTCTTTTATTTCTACTTATTTATTTTCTGTTTTCCAATATTCTTTTTCTTGTATTATCGAATTAATATTTATAAGTTAAAAATAAAAAAAAAATTATACTTCAATTTGTGTCAATTCTCAAGATTATTATTTTTTTATCATGAAAATTTTTCATATTATTTATGTCAATTAAGAGAAAAATTACAAAATTGAAAATATTTTCTTCGCTAATTTAATATATTGAAGATATATAAATTTTGAAAAGCATGTCATTTTGCGCAGTAATTATACCTTGAAAATAGACTATTGGCAATTTAGAACTATCGACTTGTCAATTATGTACTCGTACTCTCTGAGCACTCGACCTATTTACAGACAATGAGTGGTCATTTAAAGAGAACTAACAGTCAGTGAATTGAAACAAATGATTTCTATTGTTTTTTGTTTCAACCGACATGTATATTGGGACAGGTACCACTTTGAAAATCATTCAATTAATTAGAGGAAAATTTAATTCAACTGCAATTTACTTTAAAATACATTTGTCTTTTTTTCGCTTTTCTTTTCTTCGATATATGAATAAATATTCGCTGATGAATTGAAATATTTCAATTTACTAATAAAAAATTGTTAATTTAGATAAATTAAGGTTTGATTGAACATTTTTTGTCAATGGTGTAATTATCGACAATGTGAAATTGTGATAAAATTTTTCATCACAATGTTAAAAGAATGTTTCATTTTATGTTCAAAATTTTTTTAAAATTCGAGTCAAAATTTTAATTACCTTTATAAATAATAACATTCTTCTTCGAAATTCAATTATTTTCAAAGATTTTAATAAAATTCTTGGCAAAATTTCAATTATTTTCAAAAATTTTCCTCAATTTACTAATTTTTAATATCTATTATTTTCATAAAATAATAACCATTTCACAGAAATTCAATTATTTACATATTTTTATAAATTTCTTCGCTAGATAATTCAATTATTTTTCTAAATAATAACATTTTTACAAGAATTCAATTATTTTTCTAAATAATAACATTTTTACAAGGATTCAATTATTTTTCTAAATAATAACATTCTTACAGAAATTAAATTATTTTTCTAAATAATAAAATTCTTTTTAGGAATTTAATTATTTTCATAAATAGTAAAACTCATCGCAGAATTTCAATTATTTTTAATATAATTTTAATCGAATTCCTCGATAAATGTTATTATTATTAAAAATTTTATTAAAATTCCTCAAACGAATTCAAGTATTTAAAAATTTGTTGATAAAATTATTTATGAGAATTCAATTTTAAGATACATTCAAATGTACAATAAATTATTTTTTGTATTTAAATAATTGAATTCTAGAAGAATTTTATAATGAAAATTAATTTAAAAATGAATTTCAGTTAAAAACAAATAAATTTGAAAATTCTTAAAAAACTATTAAAAAAATTATTAAGAATAATGGATAAATAGAAAAATTTTAGTTAAAACTAAAAAAAATTAATTTTGGAGAAACTACAAATTATTGCAGAAATTCAATTGTTTTCAAGAGTAATAAAATCCATCGCAGGAATTTAATTATGTTAAAAAAAAGTAAATTTGTTTTTACACTGAGAAAAATAAACATAACTGAGTGCTGTCCGGACAGGACTGGTCCCTGTCCAAAATTTTTTTTTCATTTAGACAGTACTCTTTGCTTTCTGGACAGGAATGATTCCTGTCCAGAATGGACTGAGTAATGTCTTAGACATTAATGAAGAAGACAGATGTGAACGATGTCTGGACAGGAACCACTCCTGTCCAGACATTAATGACAACTCGCCGCGTTTAAATAAATCTGTATACTTATTTGTAGTGTTCGAAAAAATCCAACCTTAAATAATCTCTGATTTTATTCTATACAAAAAAAACTTTATAACTTCTATGAATATCACCTTATAATAATTAAAAAAATGAATGCTGAAATTTCGCAATAGTTTTCAAAGGTTATTATGACAGTTGTTTAAAGTGTAAATATGGAGTCCCAGGGTAAGTTATACGTTTTTATTAATCTTTAAATTTTCTTTAAAAATAAATTATTTTATTCTTATTATTCATTTCTAATCGTTCTATAGAAATTGTATTCTCTTTTGAAAATTCGCTTCATAATTCCATCGCTAGTGCTACGAATTCCACACTTTGTGACATCCTCTGTACAAAATGTCAAGAAACTGTTCTTCCTGGAGAGAACAGTGCTTTAATTGGGAGGGAGAATCTCAAAAACTTCCTGTCAAAATCATTCGATGGAAAAAGAATTCTTAGCCACTTCGAAAAAAAATGAAAACCTTTCAGAAAATGCTTTAGCCTCTCTAACTCATTTGATTATAAATCGGGAATGTAACCTCATTTTTCAAGAAAAAAATATAAGTTTACAAAATCCATTGAAAAGCTTTGAGTAAGCTCTTTACAATAACCATATGTATAAGAATTTTTGCGAGAAATTATTTGCTCTATAACTGAATCGTTTTTAATTACATTTTTAATTTTTTATAATTTTTCTCTAAATTTTAAACTGCAAAATGCATATTAATAATACATTCTATAATTTTAATCGAGGAACTTGTCACACTTTCTTGAAAATGGAATTATAAAAAAATTTTAAATACTAAATAAAAATAAAAATAAATAAATAAATAAATAAAAATAAAAATAAAAATAAAAATAAAAATAAAAATAAATAAATAAATAAATAAATAAATAAATACATAAATAAATAAATAAATAAATAAATAAATAAATAAATAAATAAAAATAAATAATAATAATAAATAAATACAAATGCAAAATGGAAAAATATAACAAATTTATATCAAAATAAAAAATAGAAACAAGATTAAAAAAAATTTTATTAGGAATTATAATTCATTCAAAACTTAAAAAATTAACAATTTATCCATTTATAGAATTTCTTCTGAGATTTTGACTCAACTGTCGGTGGAATGTGCGACCATTTTCAAGCAGGTCCCAGGAGTATTTTACACAGCAACGAAGACAGTCAAAATTGGTGGTGTATCAAAAAAATTCGAGCTTCTGGACGATTCATGAATCGCATAAATTATTTGAGAACTCTTCTCGCTGAAGATGGCTTATTAGTAAAAGCAACCTTAGAAGAAGTTAATGTCGATGTTGATGCTGATAAACAACCTGGTATTTTCACGATTATATATGTGTATAAATATAAATTTTGCATCCATAATATTATACAATATATTTAACAGATACAGTTGATGAATTACTGCAACTGATTAAAGCACCTTGTGAAAATGGACTTGATTGGGATGTACTCAAAAATGCTTGGCAGAAAACATTTTTTGCACGTCGTGAGATGTCAAAACAAAGTTTAAACGGAGCATTATGGCAGTGGGAAAAGTTGCCTTGTCTTGCAAAACATCGTGATTTGGTAAATTTATATTTATCTTTGGTATGGGTATAGTTTTTACAATTTTAAATGGACATAAAGGTATGCTTTTATATAGATACTGTTGGACTTCGAAAAATACTACGAAACTTCAATAAGCATTGTAGAAACTTGGACACAATTTCGAGACGCTTTAGTCAAATTCATTAGTTCACGACGTCTTGATGATGAATTACAAGAGCTGTTCAATAATATTGAATCGTTAACTGATGGTATATTATTTACATCGAAGAATTCAGTCGTTTATATTTAATTCATAATAATAATATCTATTACTGAAATTTGATTTTTAGATCAGAAAGACACAGTTCTGATAACCATTTTTCCGACAGCAATCGTTGCCCTATTAAAGCCAAATTCAAACAGAAAACCAAAGCGATTGAAACTTGACACAGACGAAGAAAAAAAGATCAAACTTGCTGATCGAGAAACGTTCATCTCAAATGTAGCGGTATGGTATATACTGCTTTCACTGTCCAAAATGTCCAATATACAGGGTATCTACTATTTTCGTTTAACAAAATTCTCGGCTCTGTTCTAATTTTTCCCGGCTTTTTTCTCATTAAATTTAAATTTATTTGATTCCGAACATAAATAAATCTCTTTAAAAGAATTAAATTATTTTTAATAGAAAGTAAAGAAATTTCAATTATTTCAAAAGTTTTCAATTATTTGTTTATAAAATTTAAATTATCTTGAAATAAAAGAATTTTAAAATTTCAAAAATCTTATTTTTCAGATTTTTCAAAAAAACATTGCGAAAATTCAATTTTATTAAAAAATTTTAATTATTAATCTTCACACTAAAAAACAAATACATTAGAATGTAACTCTTTATAAAATTCAATTATTAAATTAAAATACTTTGAAAATTCGATTTGTTAAAAAGTTTTTAATGAAATTCTTTAACAAATTTAATTATTTTTAGTTGAATTTCCCAAAATTTCTATTAATTCGATATTTTTTTGAATTTATTACATACTATATATTTGAATCAGTGACTGATTTTTTACTGTCAAATTAATTATTTATAAATACAAATTGAAATAAAAAGCGATTTTTTATAAACAAATTAAAATTATAATTTTTTTTAATTTGGTGAAAAAATTCCCGGTTTTGAACACAATTTCTGGCTTATTCCCGATCAAATTCATTTTCCTGTTTTCCCGGTTAGTAGACACCCTGAATATAATATTTTCTTTGAGTATTCTTTACACAATGTTTAAGCAATCCTTAAAAGTTTCGTTTTTATAATGTTTAATATATATACACAACTCATAAGGCATTTAATTCCATTAGGTTGATGAAGACGTAGATTCATTCGTGGAAAGGAAATTACAACAAACCCCCCAAGAACAAGGACCTTATGTCGTCATCACTGGCAATCTCAAAGATCCAAAAACAATATACTTAATCGTCAGAACTGTGAAATACGATTGTAAATCTATACCTGAAGCTTTCGATTTGGCTGTAAAAATTTATTTGGCATACCGGATTCCGTATCCAACCAAAAGTTCTCACGCATGGGTTCTTGTGCAGAAAATTATTTTGCGAATCAATAAGCCCGACGATAAGTTGCTTCAAGTAACTAAAAAAGCATTGTCTTTCTTCGTGAATGAACTGAAACTTCCCGGCGAGTAAAAAATCAACGAGTAGTTCTCACTTCGTAGTTTATTTGTTTGATCGTTATCGTATTTTATTAGTTGTTTACTTGTTTCAACTTTTGATTTTATACATTGTAAGGGCTGATATTGTGTAAAATGGATCCACAAATATTTTGTCAAATCTTAAAATTGCAGGCTGATTTAGTTGCCAGCAAATGGCTTAGTCAACCCGATTTAACAAGAACGCGAGCATTTGAGTTTATAGATGATATGACAAGCATTTTACAACAAAAATCGGTTACAAATTTAATTCATATAGTTCTCTTAAGATTATCTCAATTAGGAGAGAATTCACAAAATCTTCATGCATTTCAACGAATGTTTAACGATTTTCAAAACGTATTTGCTCATATCGATACAGAGCATAAATGTTTAGTTCATTTTGAAAAAAATTTAGGAACCTACTTTCCACCTGTAGAAGTTATTATCAACAAGGAAGATTTCTATAATAATCAAGCAAATATTTCCGATCCCGAAAATGAGAAGGTTTCTTTCCAATTTTTCCCTATTCGTGAAACTATTAAAAAATTTTTAGAAATTCCAGGAGTACTTAAAAGTACATTATCTTATCTTGCTGATCTGGAAAATGATGACTATATTGTTTAATTTTGTACAAGGTGAACGTTGGAAAATTATAAAACGTGATTATGAGAATCGGATTGTTCTTCCCTTATTTCTTTACTGGGACGAATATGAAACTAACAATCCACTAGGTAGCCATAAGGGAATAGGACAAATTGGTGCCGTTTATGTCGTTATTGCCTGTTTACATCCTCAGCTACAATCAAAGGTAGAAAACATTTTTATCTTGACATTGTTCAGATCTATTGACTTGGAAAAAGTCCCTCTTCGTATGTTTTTTACAAAGGGTGTAAATGAACTGAATTTTTTGGCAACTTCAGGAATACCTGTTTCCACTCCAGATGGTATTCAACAAGTTTATTTGGTTGTAGGAACTTGTATCGGCGATAATAAGGCATTTAATCAATTACTTGGTTTTACAACAGGTTTCACGGCTAACTACCCATGCCGATTTTGTCACGTGAAGAGTTCAGAAATGAGCACAATTTTAAAGGAATCGCAGTGTAAACTTAGAGACGAAACATCATACCAATCTGATCTGCTTGCAGATGATCTTAAAAAAACAGGTGTCGCAAGACAATCAGCTATATCTGATTTAAAATCTGGTTCTACCTTGGAACTAATAGGCGTTGACCCTGCGCATGATATTTTTGAAGGTATAGTTGAATATGATACTGGATTAATTCTTCACCAGTTCATTGAAATTGATGATTTCTTTACACTAACAGAACTTAATTCTAGAGTTCAAAATTTTGATTACGGGCCAAATGAAACGAATAAGCCACGTCCGATAAAATTGAACCAGATAAAAAACAAGCACATAAAAATGTCGGCTAGTGAAGCATTCTGCTTTATTCGAAATCTTGGTTTACTGATTGGAGATTTAGTACCACGTGCTAATGAACACTGGGATCTTTTTATTACTTTAAGAGAAATAATAGATATTGTCGTCTCACCAATTGTTGATGTTGACATATTGAACTACTTAGAAAGCCTAATAGCAGAATATTTAGGAAAGTTGACTTCTTTGTTTAAGGATTGCGTGAAACCGAAGCATCATCTTCTCCCCCACTATCCTAGAGTATCAAAGCGTTTTGGTCCTATATGGCATCTGTCAACTTTAAGATGCGAAAGTAAAAACCGAATTTCAAAATTGGCCGCTCATGCTTCACGTAATAGACAAAATATTACTAAGACTTTAGCTATTAAATCTCAGTTGCAGGCTTCTGACAGATTTTTGCGTAATGAAAATTTGGAATTGAAACTTTATGAATATCAGACTTCAGAAACTCTAAAAGTAACAGACTTGCCAAACATGCATTTGTATTTTCCTTTACTTGCTGATATTGAAGTACAGAACAACGTGAAACACTTACAGTCCATTTTACTTCAAGGTCGCAACATTTGTCAGAATGCAGTATTAATGATACCTGGTGAAAATGACCCAGAATTATACATTGTTTATATTATAGTTGAAGTTGAACCTCAAAAAATAATTATTATCGCAAAAAATGTGACTGGAAATTATTTATATGACCACCATTTCCAAGCTTACGAACTGTATTCTCGCGATTTAACTGATAGATTCAAATTTGTTCGACTTTCCAATGAAAAAATACAATCAGCTTATGTTTCATTTCTTAGTAAAAATAAGAATGGAAAACTGTACATCCCAAAGCGATGGATTTGAGTCGTTTAGGAAAATTATATTAATATTTATTTTCAACTTTAGAAACATAAAACCTACTCTTATTTCCGTTATATATTTTACAAAAACTTGAACTCTGATTCACAGCAATGTATTCTTTTGTAATAATGTTGAAATAAATTTTACATATATTTAAAATATTATTGTATTGCATTCGTTAAATTTTATTAAATGTGAAAATATATATTATACTTTTATTTTCTTTAAATACTACTACTCTATAAAATATATAATACATTATAACGTATTCACTATCATTTAATTACTTGTTTAATTTAATTTAATTATTGTGTTAAAAAAAAATTCGCGTTTAGATTGAAATAGAAAACACTAAAAATTAATATAATGTTTTATTAATGTATAGAATATAAGATATAATAATATCTAAAATAATAATTTCTGAAAGAGTTTTTTCTAAATGTCCGATTTATTTTCCCTAAAACACAATCTGTCCTTTATTCACTTAACTAGCAATATATTTTACTTTTACATCTAACAGTAAAATAACGACCGTTTACTTTAATTAATTCTATCTTTTATTGACATTATTATAACCTTTAATTATAATTGTTTTGAATTATGTCTTACGTCTGTTAAAGGCGGCGAGTTGTCATTAATGTCTGGACAGGAATGGTTCCTGTCCGGACATCGTTCACATCTGTCTGTTTCATTAATGTCTAAGACATTACTGAGTCCGTTCTGGACAGGAATCATTCCTGTCTAGAAAGCAAAGAGTACTGTCTAAATGAAAAAAAAATTTTGGACAGGGACCAGTCCTGTCCGGACAGCACCCAGTTATGTTTATTTTTCTCAGTGTAGGAATTCAATTATTTTCATAAATAATAAAACACATCGCAAAATTTAAATTATTTTTAATACAATTTTAATCAAATTTCTCGGAAAATGTAATTATTCTTAAAAATGTTATTAAAAATTAACAATTCTGTGGAATTAATTTTTTTCAAAAAGTTTAATTGCGAATTTTTTTTCTAATTATTTAAAGTTTTTATTTTTTAATATATATTTAATTGAAGAATGTATGAATAATTGAAATTTTGGACAATTTAATTGTAAACAATTGAATTTGAAAGTACACGAAGAACTTTGTCAAAAATTATTAAAACTAATGCATTTATAGAAGAATTTTAGTTGAAAACAAGAAATAAAAATTTAATTTTGGAAAAGTTACAAATTATTGCAGAAATTTAATTATTTTCAAGATTAGTAATATTTTTCGCAAAAATTAAATATCGTTCAAAAATAATAAAATTCTTCTTAGGGATTCAATTATTTTTACAAATACTAAAACTCATCGCAGAATTTTAATTATTTTTAATATAATTTAAACAAATGTCTCGAAAAATTGTTGTGATAATTTAGAAAATTTAAAAATAGAAAAGTTTAAATATTTTTATTTCTTTTCATTATTTATTTTATATTGTGGAATTTATAATTCAGTGTAAAGACACATAGGAGTTTCATTACGAAAATACTGGTAATTATTAATTACAAACGTCGCTGCAAGACATTAATTATATACTCGGAATGTATATAATTCACAAAACTCTAATTAACTTTGTCACTTAAAATTTTAAATACTTTCCCACTTTTCGCCTTATGGAAATAAAATGCAAAAATAGGAATTTTTAATTCGAAAATGAACGTTTTATTTAATTTTGATCCCATTTTTTAATTTAAAAAAAAAGAAAAAAAAAGAAAAAAGAGAAAAAAAGAAAAAAGAGAAATAAAGAAAAAAGAGATAAAGAAGAAAAAAGAGAAAAGAAGATAAAAAGAGATAAAAAGAGATAAAAAGAAAAAAGAGAAAAGAAGAAAAAAAGAAAGGAGAATAAAATCTCGAAGAAAATTACATCAAGTTAAAAAATGTCTCCAAGGGAATAAGATATCCTTGGTCGCGAGATTCAAATGACATTCGTTACAAGAAATGGGATATTACAGAGAATATTGTGACTTGTTCCCTTCGAGATACTTCTTGGGGGGGAAAGACTATTGAGAATGGCTAAGCCACTATATTGCCATCTTGATACGCGATATTAAAATGCTAAATATCCCCTTACTAAAGAGATGAAGCAAAAAAAAAAAAAAAAAAAAAAAAAACCATTGGATGAGGAAAGCACTTTTGAGCTCAAACAGTATTTTACCTATTCGTATAATAAAACAAGTCGGTTGGGTATTATTAATATTATGGTAATTTAATATCTCCGTTTTACTCCTGCGCGTAATGAATTTCATATCGTGTTAAACGAAGAGAAATACTTGTTTAATAGTCATTAGCATATTAAACAAAGTCTCATGGTCTCTCCTGCACGTCCCGAGAGTTTAAAATAGTTCCTATGATTAATGATTCTAAAAGACCAAGACCAATATACCGTTTATTTATTAGTGAAAAAAATAGTCCTTTCTCTCCTTACGATCAAAATTTACTACTCCTATTACAATTAAAGGAAAAGTATAATAAATTTTCCTAAAGAGTTAACAAATTTAACTAAAAAAATTAAACTAACAAAATTTTTTGTTTTCTACATTTTTCGTTTAAACAGGGTTGCCACAGGTCAGGGAATTCAGGAAAAAGTCAGGGAAGTCAGGGAAAAGTCAGGGATTTTTAGTAAAAGTACTGGAAAAAATTGAATTTTAAAAATTCATGAAAAAACTGAATTTTGATGTTATTTTCTGTTTGCCTCGTAAACTATGAAATTACCACGAATTTTAATACAAAACCTTGAATTTTTTCTATTTCAGACAATAATTTCTTCTTAAATAACTTAATTTTACAAGAACTATAATAAAATTATGACCTATAAATTATTTAATGAATAATTTTTACAATTACCATAAATACTAGATTGACAAAAGAATTTTAATTAAAAATACTGAAAAAAATTGAATTGTGGAAAAGTTACAAATAATTCCAGAAATTCAATTATTTTTAAAAGTAATAAAATTTTTCGCAAAAATTCAATTATATTCAAAAATTTAAAAAAATTCTGGTAATTTCATTTATATCTTTAAAAATAATAAAATTCTTCTCCAAAATTCAATTATGTTCAAAAATTTTTTAAAAATTCTCGTCAAAATTTCAATTATCTTTATAAATAATACAATTATTCTTCGAAATTCAATTATTTTTAAAAACTTTAATAAAATTCTTGGCAAAATTTCACAGGAATTCAATAATTTATAAAATTTTTAATAAATTTCTTTAAAATAATTCAATTATTTTCATAAATAATAAAATTTTCACAGGAATTCAATTATTTAATATAAAAAATTTCAAAAAATTTTTCGACAAATATCAATTATTTATAAAGAATTTTATAAAATTCGTCGCAAGAATTTAATTATTAAAAAAAAATTTAACAAAGTTCTTTTCAAGAATTCAAGTATTTTTAGAAATAGTAAAATTCTTCATCGAAATTCAATTATTTTTATAAACTTAAATAAAATTCGTTGGAAGAATTAAATTATTTTCAGAAGTAATAAAAATCCTCGCAGAAATTCAATTATGTCAAAATTTCAATTATCGTTATAAATAATAAAAATCTTCTTCAAAATTCAATATTATTTTTAAAAACTTGAATAAAATTCTTGTTAAAGTTTCACTGGAATTCAATAATTTATAAAATTTTAAATAAATTTCTTTAAAATAATTCAATTATTTTCATAAATAATAAAATTTTCACATGAGTTCAATTATTTAATCTTTCATAAAATTTTTCGAAAAATATCAATATTATTTAAAAAAATTTTTATAAAATTTATCGCATGAATTCAATTATTAAAAAAAAAAATTTAACAAAGTTCCTTTCAATAATTCAATTATTTTTATAATTAATAAAATTCTTCACCGAAATTCAATTATTTTAGAAAAATTTTAATAACATTTTTGGGAAAATTTTTAATTATTTTCATAAATAATAAAACTCATCGCAGGATTTTAATTAATTTTTAATACAATATTTTAATCAAATTCCTAGAAAAATGTAATTATTCTTAAAAATTTCATTAAAATTTGTCAAAATAATTGAATTATTTAAAAATATGTTGTTAAAATTCTTTATGAGAATTCAATTTTAAAAAACATTCAATTATTCAATAAATTGTTTATTTTTTTAATTTAAATTGAATTCTTACAGAATTGTCTAATAAGAATAGATTAAAAAATTAATTACCGAATAATTGATTTATTATTTATGAAAATAATTGAATTATTGCAATGAATTTTATTACAATTTTTTTCAAATAATTGAATTTTTTGAGAAAATTTACTACTTTTAAAAATAATTGAATTCTTGCGAAGGATTTTATTAGGATTTTTGTAAATAATTAACTTTTTTTTTTGAAAAATTCCATGGTTATTTAAATTATAACAAAATATGAAGAAGGAGTCTTCGACTCGGAGTGATCGCCTTTTTTATGTTTTGTAATAATATTCTTATAAATACTTGAATTTCAAAAAGGTTTGGATTTGAATGTATTGAAGAATTTTAATTCCTACAAAAAAATAATAATGATTAAATATTTATTTAAAAAAGAAATTATTGATGTTTTTGGAAAATTTTACAATTAATGAAATTTGTAAATTAATGTAATAGAACATTTTTTGGAGTATCTAATAATTTTTAGAGTGAATCAGAATATTTTTTAGGGTCAGGGAAAAAGTGAGAATTTTTTCTGGAAATCAGGGAAAAGTCGGGGAAAAATAAAATTAAATATTTGTGGCAACCTTGATTTAAAGGATTCGAGGGGAAATTTTCTTTACGCGAAAGGAAAAATCGACTAATTTGGGTTTAAACTTTAAACCGAATGTTTAATTTGAATTTGAATAAGAGAATATTTTATTCTTTATGTACAGTGAACTATAAGTAAAGAAGCAAACTTATGAGGTCTGACTGTAGGAATGGTTTTACTGCTCTTACCAGCAGTGCAGGTAGAAGAGTATAGAGTTCAAAGAAGTTGGTGCGACGTAAAAGAATGGTGATTGCGAATTGAAAGAAAAAACTTGGTCGTGATATATTTTTATGGGACTACGTGCTAACCTTTAATAAAACTTAAATCACATTCCTTAGATGTGAATAAAAAAGAAAACGACTATAAGGTAACTTTTCAAGCTATAAACGTATAATTAAATCATGATCACTTTTCGTAAAACTGATCAAATTACGCAAAAAATAAAGATATCCTATGACTAGAAAAAAATTCCACCGAGAAACTCTAGTCTCTAAATTTAAAAATATAAAAATATTTACTAATTTGAAAAAAGTGCCTTACTTTTTGCTTTTACCCAACTTTTTTGCTTTTTTTCAATTTAAAAACTTGTATTTTCTACCAAAATGTAATTATAAATATAATGGTAGTTGAAGATTTCGACTAAATTTTTTCCAGTGTAAAAATAACAAAAAACCAGAGAAGAATTTTAGTTAAAATAAATAATATAGCGTCAAGTATGAAAATAATAAAAAGTTAATCAATATCCCAAAAGTTAATTTTTTTTTTCTTTTCTCCATCAAAAAAGAAATTTATAATTAAACGACGTATCAGAAAAAAGTGCAAATAATGTTTTAGTCATTTTGAAGAATTTTAAAAATTGACATTCAATGAGAGTTTAAAATTTCTGAGATTGACAAACGATTCAAGTGAAAATTCATTATTTCACGATCTCTGAAATTTTTAATTTCTATCCAACGTTAATTTTTAATACTTTAGAGAGTTGAAAATAAAAATTCTCACACTTTCCTTCGAAGCACTTTTTAATTATAAATTACTTCATGTTTTAAGAAATACGAACAAATATGGACTATTAATTTTAATTTACCTGTCTATCCGCACAATTTCTCATGAAAATAGGTTTCATGTAAAAATTATTTTCCTAAATTTTTAATTGTTTAAACGAAAGAAATTGTTCTACTTTCCATTAAACATGTGAATTTCTATTTCTTTTAAAAAATTACTGCACTTACAAGAAAAAATAATAATTTATAAATTCTGAAAGTACAAAAGAGCACAAATCAATTTTTTTCATTTAAATATTTACGAAAAAATTACCAAGCAGGAAAACTGAAAAAAATGTTGAATTAAATATTTTTAGAAATATTTAGAAAATAAATGTGATGTAACATCACTGTAACTAATAATAATTTAATAATAATAATAATAAATTAATTTTTTCGATTTTTGGAAGACTTATATAAAAGGTAAAAGAAAAACACTCTTTTACTTTTTTATAAAATAGACTATTTTTTAATGAATAATAAGAAATTGTAATTAACAAATAACAGAATTATAATAATCATAGTAACAAGTTTTTTTATAAAATAAAATATGAATCGAAATATATAGTTTTAATATTATTGTAATTATAATAATCATTGACATAGGGAATTCAGGGAAAAGTCATAAAGTTTTATTAAAAGTACTGAGAAAAATTAAATTTTCAAAATTTACAAGAAAATTCTGTATTTTTGTGTTTTTTTTTTTTTTTTTGTTTTTCTCATAAACTATAAAATTACCACAAATTCTTACAGAAAACATTTAATTTTTTCAATTAGTGACAAAAATTTCTTTTTTAATAATTTAAATCTTAAACAACTATCCTAAAATAAATAAATTATTTAATGAATAATTTTCCATAAATATTTCAAAATTAATTTAATTTTAAAAGAGTTGCGTTTATAGTTTTTATAAATAAGTGAACTTCAAACGGTTTCAATTTGAAATTTTATAAAATTTTAATTTTAAATAAATTTAATTAGAAATTTTAAAGAACTTAAATTTTTGAAAAATTTTAATAATTCAAAATCTTCTAAAATTAGTTAAATTTTTCAATATATATTTAATTAATTATTGAAAATAATGGATTTGTAGAAGTATTTTAGTTAAAAACACTAAAAAAATTGAATTTTGATGAAGTTAAGAATGATTGCAGAAATTCAATTATTTTCAAACCGGTAATAAAATATTCTCATCACAAAATTCATTTATGTATCTTCATAAATATAAAAATTCTTCAAAATTCAATTATTTTCAAAAATTTTAATAAAATTTTTGTTAAAATTTCAATTAGTTTCAAAAGTTTTCCTCATTTTAATGATTTTCAATATCTAATATTTACATAAAATTATCCAAAAGAAATCAATTATTCAAAAACCATTTTAATAAAATTGTAAGCAAACATTTTATTATTTTCATAAATAATAAAAATTTCCCAGAAATTCAAATATTTACATATTTTTTATAAGTTTTTTCTTCACAATAATTCAATTATTTTCAAAAATAATAAAAATCATCTCAAAATTTCAATTCTTTTTAATACAATTTTAATAGAATGCCTTTAAAATGTAAATATTCTAAAAAAATGTATTATTATTCGTCAAAAAATTCAATTATTTAAAAATTTGTTAATAAAATTCTTTGTAAGAATTAACTTTTAAGAAACATTAATAATTTACTTTTGGATTTAAATAATTAAATTCTCATAGAATTTCCTTATAAAAATTGATTTGAAAATGAATTTTTGTTTAAATTTTAGATAATCATAGAATATGAAAATAATTTTTGATTAATTTCAAAAAGATTTGAATTTAAAATTTTTGAAAATCTTAATTCCTATGGAAAAATAATAATAATTAAATATTTAAAATATTTAAAAAAGAAATTATTGTTTTTGAATAATTTTATAATTAAAGATATTCGTAAATAAATTTAACAGAACATTTTTTTTAATTAAATTTTTTGGTAGGTCGTCACTTTCTCTAAAAAATATTTTTTAATCCTTTTTGTCTAAAAAAAAGCGATTTCTAATGAAATCTGTTATCTAAAAAAAATTTTCTAACAATTTTTGATTTATAAAAAAAGTTTTTCTAAAAAGTTATGATTTCTAATATTTATTTTCCTAAAATTTGTAAAATTCCATAATTTTGATAAAAGTTAGAAAATTGTTAAAAAATTAAGATTAAGAAATAGAAACTATTTTTTTTTTCTGTTTCTCAATCACAATTCTGTCGACAAAATTATAAATTTCTTTTTGAAAAAGAAGAAAAAATTTTATCAAATTACTATTTCTTATCACAATTTGTTAAAAAAATTCTGTTCTTCTTTGAAAAAAATAACAATTTACATCATTTTTATACCAAAATTTCCACAATTAATATATTTATAAAATATTATTTTTTTTTTGAAAATTTTAAATATCTTTAGGAAAAAATACTCTATAATTTCTATTTGTTAATTACGATTTTTAACGAGATTATTTTACAAAATTTCTTAAATTTGCATTATTTCTATTTTTTATTACGCAATAATTTTTCAATGAAATCTCCAGTATTATTTTTTTAAGAATTTAAATAATTTTCATAAATTTTATTTTTTAATTATATACTTATTTGATTCTCATTACAAAAATTGAATATTGTTAATAAATTTTTTTTTTTTGAAAATTACCTTTATTAGAAAAAAGAAAATTAGAAAATTACCTTCATTAAAAAAGAGTTTTTTAGAAATTCACCTTTATTAGAAAAAAAACTTTTAGAAAATTAAATTTTTCTAATTGACAAATATAATTTATGAACATTTTTTTCCCTTTATTTTTAAAAAACTCTGAATTTTTTTAAAACCATTAAAATTAAGAAATAGAAATGAATTGATGCAAATTATTTCCTTATGAAAATTGAGAATTATTATTATTATTATTATTATTATTATTATTATTATTATTATTATTATTATTATTATTATATTATTATTATTATTATTTAAATAAAATCCAACAATTAACAAATTTTATTTTAATAATTAACAATATATATTGACTCATATTTTTTTAAGAATATTTCTCAAATAATTAACTTTTGCAGTTGAAAAAATATTAAAATAGTTATAAAATTAAAATATAGATTAATTAAAATGAATATAAAAATAAAAACAAAACAATTTCGAAATGATGGAAAATAGATTTTAAATTGCAGAGTCAACTTTCGTATACGTACGTATGTGTATATAAATGAAAGAGAAGTATTTTAAAGAGAAAATTTTGTGGAACACGTGAGTTCAAGTCAAGTTAAACTCTCCAATAAATGTTACTGTCGCGAAGGGAAAGATTTATCACTGCTATCTAGCATCTTGAGACCAATCCCGCGAAAGTCAAATATACGTAATCTAGAAGCTTTCCTTGAGGAGGGAGAGAGGGTAAAAGGGCGAGCGGGTTAATTTCTCTCAATGCCACGAGAACTTCTGTCTGGTATCGCGAAGATGGCTCGTAAAAGGGCCCCTGCAAGTGTCTCTAACGTGCTGTTAGTACCGAATTTAACAGTACCGTCGTAAACGCAATGGTAGAATAACATCAGATCTACTATACGAATCTTGGACCCTACCTTTCCACTTCCAATTCACATTTATTCACGTAGTCACACTCTCTACCCTCGATAATTCCAACTAGTGCATTTTAAACCTCCTCCTCTTCGCAATATATAGAGAGGGAATTATTAACTTTTCTCTCCTATAAAGATATATTTCGTCAAATTTATCAAGAGAGTAATAATACCGAATTTAATTTCCAAATTTTTTATCTAATTTAAACATTCCCGTTTTAATTTATTCACATTTTATTGCAAAAAAAAAAATTTCATTTAAAATTTATATTTTTCTCTGCTAATTTTGTAATATTAACAAATTTCATCATTTTAATTTTTCATTCGTACATTTAGTTTAATTTCAGATTTAAACTTATTAAATTATTAACATTTATTTTACAATAAATGTCACATATTAAATTTACACTTTATATAGAATTGAAAATTTACTGTTTTAAATAAAAATACATTTTTCATCAAGATGGAAATTTAATAATGAAAATATCAGAAATATTTCAATAATTTAAGTTATGTTTTTTTAATTAAATAATTTACCTTTAACGATTTATCCTTCTAAAGTTAACTATCCAAATGAACATCAATATTTTGGTTACTAATTTTATATTATAATATTATTATAATATTAATATTATAATATTCATTGTTATCTTAAAAGTATCGAATTGCAACGAATTGATACCGAAAAATGAGGATAAAAACAAAAATTGATCCAAATTCTTGGCATCAATTTGATACTTTCAAGAAATCTATGTTTCATTGAAAAATTTATTTTCTAATGAAATTTATTTTCTAAAATAATTCTTTTTGGTAAATAAATAATAATTGTTACTTTAGTAAAATTTGAAAGGTATTGATAATTAAAAATATGTTTTCCTGAAACTGTTTTCAATAAATAACATAGTTATATTTCTTGGGGGATTTCGATTTGGTGAATTTTATATCAATATGACATAGTTTTTAACGAATATAATATTTTATGGAGGTTTATATTAAAGCTTGGTTTATGAGAGGATGTTCAGTAGTGCTTACAAAAGCAAGAGATGCTGGTAAGCATTATAATTCCTACGTGTACTCCTCTCGCAAACAAGCATTTGTATATAAATTTCGTTTGAAACACAAAATGAAGAGGGTTAAATTTCAAAAATAATATATACCCTTGAGATGATACACTGTGTCTTGTCGTTAAAAATAAAAAAATTTATATTCATACCGAAAAGAATAATTACACTCGCTAAGAAATTTTTCATACGGGAGATTAAATTATCAACTTTTTAAAATTCTCTTTAAAGAAATTAAGAAAATGTAAACGTGCACTGAGCAAAAAATTTATACGCGAACAACTAAATTTTCATTTAATCTACCAAAGAAATACGCGCATTGATACATTGATACTTTTTTTTAAATATTAAAATGAATGACATTATTTTTACTACTTGTTTCAAAATGAATTTTATTACAAAATAATGTTTGTTATTATTATAAAATTTGCAATTAAATTAATTTAAATTTAGGACAATTCAAAGAAATTCAATTATTTACAATACAATTTTGATAAAATTTCTCAAAAATATTAAATTATTTTTTAATTTTTTTTAATGATATTCTAGAAGGAATTTAATTATTTTTGAAAACTAACGAACTTCTTAAAAGAATTCAATTATCTTTTTAATAATAAAATTCTTTGCCAAAATTCAATTACTTTCAATACATTTTTTTTCAAATTTTCGACCAAGTTGAAGTCCACAACGTTGATCAACGATAAAAAATTGTTCACTTAGTAAATTAATTAAAAATGACGCATAAATATTGACACAAAAATATTTAGAAAAAAAAATTGGTGTTTATATTTTGATAATAATTATTTTACAATTAAAAATTAAATTAGAAATAATACTTGAATGCATTAAATAAATTTTTTTCGTTGATAAACGTTGTGGACTTGAACTTCGTAATTTTCGAAAAGATTCAATTATTTTAAATAAATTTAATACCAGTTTTAGAAAGAATTAAATTATTTTCAAAAGTTTTGATAACATTTTTTTTTAAGAATTCAATTATTTTCCATACAATTTTAATAAAATTTCTTTATAAAATTTAATTACAATTTTTAAAAATTTTAAAAAAATTCTTCGAGAAAAAGAAAAAAGAATTCTTAAAAACAATTAAATTATTTTTTTAATAATAAAATTACTTGACAAAATTCAATTATTTTCAATACAATTATTTAAAATTTTTTTAGAAAAGATTCAATTATTTTTTTAATAATAAAATTCTTTGCCAAAATACAATTATTTTCAATACAACTTTTAAGAAAAATTTCGAAAAGATTCAATTATTTTTTTAATAATAAAATTCTTTGTCAAAATGAAATTATTTTCAATACAACTTTTAAAAAAATTTTTCAAAGATTCAATTATTTTAAATAAATTTAATAACAATTTTAGAAATAATTCAATTATTTTCAAAAGTTTTGATAACATTTTTTATAAGAATTCAATTATTTTTATTTATTTTCCGTACAATTTTAATAAAAATTGCATTTTTTCTGAATAAAAATTTTCAATTTTTCAATTCTTCAATAAAAACAAATTATTTTTAAAAAATTTAATAAAATTCTTCGTAAATGGAGAAAAAGAATTTCTTGAAAACAATTAAATTATTTTTTTAATAATAAAATTACTTGACAAAATTCAATTATTTTCAATACAATTATTTTGTATTGATTGTATATTTTCGTATTGTATTGTATATTTTATAAGCAGAATAAATATTATTATTATTATTATTATTATTATTATTATTATTATTATTATTATTATTATTATTATTATTATTATTATTATTATTATTATTATTATTATTATTATTATTATTATTATTATTATTATTATTATTATTATTATTATTATTATTATTATTATTATTATTATTATTATTATTATTATTATTATTATTATTATTATTATTATTATTATTATTATTATTATTATTATTATTATTATTATTATTATTATTATTATTATTATTATTATTATTATTATTATTATTAGTATTATTATTATTATTATTATTATTATTATTATTATTATTATTATTATTATTATTATTATTATTATTATTATTATTATTATTATTATTATTATTATTATTATTATTATTATTATTATTATTATTATTATTATATTATTATTATTATTATTATTATTATTATTATTATTATTATTATTATTATTATTATTATTATTATTATTATTATTATTATTATTATTATTATTATTATTATTATTATTATTATTATTATTATTATTATTATTATTATTATTATTATTATTATTATTATTATTATTATTATTATTATTATTATTATTATTATTATTATTATTATTATTATTATTATTATTATTATTATTATTATTATTATTATTATTATTATTATTATTATTATTATTATTATTATTATTATTATTATTATTATTATTATTATTATTATTATTATTATTATTATTATTATTATTATTATTATTATTATTATTATTATTATTATTATTATTATTATTATTATTATTATTATTATTATTATTATTATTATTATTATTATTATTTTTTTTTTTTTTTTTTTTTTTTTTTTGCTTAGGGAATTTTGGGAAATCTGTTTACAGATACCTTGGATTCCGCACTCCAAGGTTATGTGGGGTTGGTAAAATAAAAAAAAGGGAATTTAAAAAAAAGGATAAATAAATAAATGTTATAATAAATTAATAAACTGGCGACCTACTACCAGCCCGACCCACTAAAACCCGTAACCCTTCTTTTGGAGCCCTTTACCCTCCCTCGGAACTGTCGTAAGACTTTAGCCTTCGAGGGAGGCGCTCCAACTCTATCGCTGCTGCGACTTTGTTCTGTGTCTGCGGTTCTCCTGCGTCAATAGTCAAAAAATTTAAAACTATTTCAATATAAAAGCGGAATTAACAGCACAACAACAATAAAAAACAAAAATTTTAAGAAGTTTAAAAAGTCAAAAGATAAAATTATAAACGGATATATAAAAAAAAATAAAAATAAACGCGTATAAAATATTGAAAACATAAAATTGTACAAAGATGAATAAAAAAAACAAAACAAATTAAAAAAAATGTATAGGGACAAATAAATCACAAAATAAATTAATAAAAAACAAACAAACAAATTAAAAGCTGTTTAAATTACGCTTTTTGGCGGCCGTCGAGATCCTTCCTCGACATAACCGAGATTATGAAGTTCTCGACTTGCCGCCAATTCTCTTCCGACTGGGTCATCAGCGATACCATATTCTCCGGTGTAACTTGACTGTTTACACCTTCGAACATGGCCCGCCTCTCCAAGTCCCATTTTTTGCATGAGAAGAGGGTGTGCTCCGCGTTGTCCTCAGGGAACTGGCAATATGCACACACCTCGTTCTCGCGTAATTTAAAGCGACACAGGTACGAGTTAAAACACCCGTGACCTGTGAGCGCCTGAGTCAAATAATAGGAAACCTGACCGTGTTTCCTATTTATCCAGGTGGCGAGTGCCGGGATAAGGCGATAGGTCCATCGACCTTTTCCCTCACCATCCCATCTTTCCTGCCATCTTTCTATGAGCCTGTGCCTCGCTTCTTTGCGGATCAGGCCCTTGCTTGGTCTTAATTCCTCATCCCAGGAACTGCTTTCTTTAGAAAAGAGAAACATTTCTTCCCTTTCCCTCGCCAAGAGATCTGCTGGCGGGACACTTGCAAGGACCTGCACAGCACTCGTAGATACCGTCTTATATGCAGAGATGATACGCGTTGTTATCGATCTCTGCGCCGACAGTATCTTTTCACAGATGGTAACACATCTTTTACTCCTCAGGGATGGGGCCCACGCTGGTGCTGCATAGAGCATTTTAGCGTGGGCGACACTCGCCACCAGTCTTCTTTTTTGTTCACGGGGTCCGCCAACATTTGGCATTAACCGTGAAAGATTAGCCGCACACTCGATCGCCTTATTCGACGCCGTAGCCATGTGGTGGTGGAAGTTTAACCTTCCATCCAACTCCACACCAAGGTATTTAATTTGTTTACTCCACTTGACCTCGAATCCGTCTATCACGATTCGTGGGAGCTCATAACCACGTCTGTCTGTGACTAGCAGTGCCTCGGTCTTTTCCAGGGCCATTTCAAGACCTCTGGTATCCAGCCAGCTTTTTGCTAGTCGCAGACATTCGTTCACCAATGTCCCAAGAGCCTCCTCACTCTCGGCAGTGCACACGAACAACGCGTCGTCCGCAAAGCCGATGATCATCGCACCTTCGGGCAGATCCATTCGCAGAAAATCATCGTAAGATACATTCCATACAAATGGACCCACCCTCGAGCCTTGAGGAGCCCCACGCTGCATCTCTTCCCTGAGAGTGCAGGTGTCTCCCTCATATATAACCCACCTGTCGCTAAGATAATTATCCATTATCCGCAACAAGTAGGGCGGCATGTTTTTCTTTTCCATCGACTCGATGAGATCTTTCCATCTTGCGGAATTAAACGCGTTGCGTATGTCAATTGCTACCAACGCGCAGAAGCTCTTCTTTTTCCCAGGTCCCAATTTGTTTTTTCCTGCTTTGGCTATGTCCACAACTGCCTGGATGGCATCAACTGTGGACTTGCCTTTACGGAAACCAAATTGGTAATCGGATAGACGATTCTCTTCGGTCAAGTGGCCCTGCATTCTCTGGAGAACCATATCCTCTAGAAGTTTACCCATTGTATCTAGCAGGCATATAGGCCTGTACGATGAAACCTTATCTAGAGGTTTTTCACCTTTCCTTAGGAGGACTAACCTCTGTCGCTTCCAGTCGCGGAAGAACTCTCCTCTCTCAAGGCAAAGATTGAAGCATCGAAGCAGAATCTGGGGTGAAGTGTCGATTACCAACTTTAGGATCTCGTTACTTATCCCATCGATTCCAGGCGCCTTGCCTGTTTTTAATCTTTTGCCTGCTTTTTTCAGTTCACTAAGTGTGAAGAGTTCTTCCTCTTCGACTTTGCAAAAACTCCAGTCCCTTCTAAGGTATGGTTCTGCAGGAGGAAACAAAGAACTTATTATCTTTCTGACCCAATCGGGATTGTCCAGGCCGGGGGTCTTTTGCCTCGTCACTAATTTCTTAGTTACGATTTTAAAAGCCAGACCCCATGGGTCCTTATCGACCTCCTCGATTAGGTCCTTCCAGCTACGGCGTCGCGACTTGCGGATCTCTTTCTTGAGGTCCTTTTTCGCCTCCTTGAAAGCCTCTTTCAGCAAGGGATCTCCCTTAGAACGGGTATATGTCCTTCTTGCTTTGAGGCATTCCTTTCTCAAGGAGGACAGTTTTTCTGACCACCAGTGCAAGGATTTTTTCCTTGGAAAGGCGCCTTTGCGACGTGGCATCGACGCATTGCAAGCGGTGACGATTATATTTCGCACCGCTCGCACCTCTCCATTTAGACTTTTCGGCCTCCTCACCCAACCAGAATCCTCAATTAAGATAGATTCTTTTAGGGACCGGCTGAACTTCTCCTTGTCGAGTTTCTTAATGTTCCACGAGAAGGTTTTGCGACTAGGAGCTTCCTGTCTCTTTCCTCCTCGTGTGTCTCCCATTGAGACTGAGAACTCAATGTACTGGTGGTCACTTGCTGTATATTCCTCAGAGACCCGCCAGTCGCTTATGCGGCTAAATATATTAGACGATGCTATCGTTAGATCTATTATCGATCCGATCGCACCTCGTCTAAACGTCCATGTTTTTCCCCGGTTCACAACTAATAAATCGTTCTTGGAGATCATTTCTCCAATCAGAATTCCTCTCTTGTCGAGCCTCGTCTCACCCCACTCTGGCGACTTTGCATTAAAATCGCCAGTGATGATGACATCCAGCTTGGATTCTATGAGGCTCGATTCTAGGTCTTCTATATTGGCTTCGAAGGTGGTCAGCGGGTCGTTGGGTGAGAAGTAGCAGCTATACATACGTATGTTAGCCACCTCTATCCACACAAACCCGCTGCTTGTCTCCAAGAACTTGTCAACCCGCAATTCTGGGTTGCACAGCTTGATGGCGGCTCTCTTCGCCTTATCCTGATACCAAGGTGCGAGGTCGCTTCCTTGATACTGCTCACTGCAGAACAGGATATCCACCTCATTTTCCCTAGCTGTTTGCATCAGGAGCACCTGTGCATCCTTACTTGTATGCAGGTTGACTTGAAGGAGCTTTAAGGATTTGCCCTTTTAAGTTTCTCCAGTTCCTCCTTGTAAACCGGGCAGGAAATTCTTCCAGGGATATGGTTGACTTCCGTTTTTTCCCAAATCTGTACACGTTATGCACTTTGGCTTGTCATTAGTACACTTTTTGGAGAAGTGTCCCGCTTCGCCGCATCTCCGACAGTTTTTTGTTCTGTCGGGGCCCTTGCAAATTCGGGTCACGTGTCCATAGGCTAGGCACTTTTGACATCTTGTCACTTCTAAGTGCGTTCGGATGGATGCATTTATCCAGCCAATACGCACTTTGCCCAGCTTAAGCAGACTCTCGCTGTCCGTTTCATTCAAGCGTACTAGTGCCACTTTCGTACCACCAAAACGTGTCAGAAGTCGGCAAGTCACCTCTAATTCGGGCTTTTGCAACTTCTGCTTTAAGACGGTTTAAAACGTCCTCCTCTAAAGTTGTTTCGACAAGATCCCGAATTTCGAGGGTCTTTTTACTGACAAGAGCCGTAACCTCGGCCTTGTCCAGAAGAACGGAGGTAAGATTCTGAGCGAACTTTGAAGTTTCACCCCCCTTTTTCACAACAACAAGAACCTCTTTTTTAAGAGTTCTCCTAATTTTCACAATCTCTGTTCCAGTTTCCTCTGGCTTTACCGAAGTTGTTGCCAGTTTTATGAGATCATGGTAGGTCTCTGGATTCCGGGCCACAATTTTTATTGCCTCCGTTGTTCTAATTTTGGGGGGGGCGCTTCTGAAGTCGCTCCCTCTCCTCCGCTTTCTTCAAGGCCTTTTTCTTACGGGCCTCCCGTTTCCTATTGGAGACAGTTTCAAAGTCTTTTTCGTTTTCAGGCTTATTTGCCACAGTTGCCTCCGAATAAGAAGCAACCCTGGCCGAAGCAGCCTTACTCACCTCCGTCTCCATAACAGTAGGGTTTGCCTTGGTCTCCTTGCTCTTAACCCTCTTACCCTTGGGAGTGGTCACAGAAGAATCAGTCTCCGGACCTTCAAAGTCTCTAGGGCGCTTCCTTGGGTCGATGGACTTGCTCTCGCTGGATGTGGCGTGCGACATCGATCTAGGAGTTTCAGGATTCGACCTTGGTTTGCTTGGGCTAATGAAGGGCTTAGGTATAAATCGCAGGTTTCTGCAAAGCACCTCGTGCACCTTCTCCATTGCCACCATTCCATCCTTAACATCCTTGCTAATGTTTTTTTGCTTTTTGCAAGCACGCCACATACTATCCAGTATTATTGGGATCAGATCGACCTGTTCTAAAACATTTTCTTCGAATCTGCTAAGTCCCACATCCTCAGAATTTTTTATTTGGCTCCCTCCAAAATCCTTGGAGCCGTCTGCACCGACTACCGGGGCTTGAACCCGATCAGAATCGGTGACGGGATTACCCTCATTTGAGGTACCCGCTTGGAGTAATTTATTTGAATCTTTATCCATTTCATTCATTTTTTTTTGGTTTTAGAATCAGGGAACCACCCTGTTGGTTGCCCTTTAGTGAAAAGCCCCGCCACCACGGCAAGGTCTACCGAACATATCCATGATGTCAATCATGTCTGGCAGTGGATAAGCATCCACTTCTCCCAGCACATCAAAGACATCGATGATGTTCGGTAGTGGACAACCATTGGCGGGGATTATTATTATTATTATTATTATTATTATTATTATTATTATTATTATTATTATTATTATTATTATTATTATTATTATTATTATTATTATTATTATTATTATTATTATTATTATTATTATTATTATTATTATTATTATTATTATTATTATTATTATTATTATTATTATTTTTTTTTTTTTTTTTTTGCTTAGGGAATTTTGGGAAATTTGCCTACAGATACCTTGGATTCCGCACTCCAAGGTTATGTGGGGTTGGTGTGATAAAACAAAAGGAGATAAAAAAAAGAAAAATAAATATATAAAATAGTAAATTTAATAAACTGGCGACCTACTGCCAGCCCGACCCACTAAAACCCGTAACCCTTCTTCTGGAGCCCTTTACCCTCCCTCGGAACTGTCGTAAGACTTTAGCCTTCGAGGGTGGCGCTCCAACTCTGTCGCTAATGCGACCTTCTGCTTTTCTCTGCGGTCATCCTGCGTTAATAGTTAAAAATTTAAAACTATTTCAATATAAAGCGGAATTAACAGCACAACAATAATTAAAAATAACAAATGTGTAATTAAGTGTAAAAAGTCAAAAGATAAAATTATAAACGGATATATAAAAAAAAGAAAAAATAAACGCGTATAAAATATTGAAAACAAAACTGTACAAACATGAATAAAAAAACACACACAATTAAAAAATGTATATGGACAAATAAATCACAAAATAAACTAATAAAAAACAAACAAACAAATTAAAAGCTGTTTAAATTACGCTTTTTGGCGGCCGTCGAGATCCTTCCTCGACATAACCGAGATTATGAAGTTCTCGACTTTCCGCCAATTATCTGCTGACTGGGTCATCAGCGATACCATGCTCTCCGGTGTAACTTGACTGTTTACACCTTCGAACATGGCCCGCCTCTCCAAGTCCCATTTCTTGCATGAGAAGAGGGTGTGCTCCGCGTTGTCCTCAGGGAACTGGCAATATGCACACACCTCGTCCTCGCGTAATTTAAAGCGACACAGGTACGAGTTAAAACACCCGTGACCTGTGAGCGCCTGAGTCAAATAATAGGAGACTTCTCCATGTTTTCGGTTTATCCAGGTGGTGAGTGTTGGAATCAGACGATAGGTCCATCTACCCTTTTCCTCCCTATCCCATCTGTCCTGCCATGTCTCGATAAGTCTGTTTCTCGCGTATTTGCGGATGTAGTCCTTGCTAGGTCTTTTCTCTTCTGGGTACTCGGGATTATTTCTTCTTTTAAAAGAAGAAATACTTCCTCCCTTTCCCTTGCCATAAGATCTGCCGGCGGGACACTTGCAAGGACTTGCACAGCGCTCGTCGAGACCGTCTTATACGCAGAAACGATACGGGTAGTAACACATCTCTGCGCAGACAGCATATTATCGCAAATGGTTTTGCTTCTTGTTTTAAGTGAGGGAGCCCACGCTGCTGCTGCGTAAAACAGCTTAGCGTGGGCAACACTAACCACCAGTCTCCTTTTCCTTTCACGTGGTCCGCGAACGTTTGGCATAAGTCGTGCCAAGTC
Organism: Leptopilina heterotoma; assembly: GCF_015476425.1. Lineage (NCBI taxonomy): Eukaryota > Metazoa > Arthropoda > Insecta > Hymenoptera > Figitidae > Leptopilina > Leptopilina heterotoma. The sequence goes on from NW_025111150.1 coordinate 1,371,981, forward strand.
TGACGCACACTTTATCGCCTTATTCAAGGCCGTCGCTATATGGTAATGGAAGTTTAACCTTCCATCGAGCTCCACTCCTAAATACTTAATATGTTTACTCCACTTGACCTCGAATTCGTCTATCACGATTCGTGGGAAACTATAACCACGTCTGTCTGTGACGAGCAGAGCTTCGGTTTTTTCCAAGGCCATTTGAAGACCTCTGGCATCCAACCAGCTTTTAACTCGCCGCAGACATTCGTTCACCAATGTCCCAAGGGCTTCCTCGCTTTCGGCTGAGCACACGACCAACGCATCGTCCGCAAAGCCGATGATGACCGCGCCTTCAGGTAGACCCATTCGCAGGAAGTTATCATAGGATACATTCCACACGAATGGTCCCACCCTCGAGCCTTGGGGGGCACCACTTTGCATCTCTTCCTTCAGAGTCCAGTTGTCCCCCTCATAGATTACCCACCTGTCGCTAAGATAATCATTCATTATCCGCAACAAGTAGGGCGGTATTCTCTTCTCCATCATCGACTGGATGAGATCTTTCCATCGTGCGGAGTTAAACGCGTTACGTATGTCAATAGCCACCAATGCGCAGAAGCCCTTCTTCTTCTTTGGTCCCAATTTGTTTTTTTCCCGCTTTGGCTATGTCCACAACTGCCTGAATGGCATCAACCGTGGACCTGCCTTTGCGGAAACCAAATTGGTAATCGGATAGACTATTCTCTCCGGTCAAATGGGTTTGCATTCTCTGCAGAACCATATCCTCTAGAAGTTTACCCATCGTATCTAACAGGCAAATAGGCCTGTACGACGAGACTTTATCCAGAGGTTTTTCGCCTTTTCTTAGGAGGACTAGCCTCTGCCGCTTCCAGTCGCGGAAGAACTCTCCTTTCTCAAGGCAAAGATTGAAACATCGGAGCAGAATCTGGGGTGAAGTGTCGATAACCAATTTTAGGATCTCGTTACTTATCCCATCGATTCCAGGCGCCTTGCCTGTTTTCAATCTTCTACCTGCATTTCTCAATTCTGTAAGAGTGAAGAGTTCCTCCTCACCGACTTCGCAGGTACTCCAGTCCTTCCTAACCCACGGTTCTGTAGGAGGAAATAGAGCTTTTATAATCCCTCTGACCCAATCGGGATTGTCCAGGCCGGGGGTCTTTTGCCTCGTTCCTAATTTCTTAGTAACGATTTTAAAAGCCAGACCCCATGGGTCCTTCTCGACATCATCAATTAGGTCTTTCCAGCAACGGCGTTGTGACGCTTGAATCTCCTTTTTCAGGCTTTTCTTGGCCTCCTTAAATACTTCCTTTAGCAAAGGATCTCCCTTAGAACGGGTATAATTCCTTCTAGCTTTGATGCACGCCTTCCGCAAGGAGGCCAGAGCATCCGACCACCAGTGCACCGAGCTTTTTCGTGAAGCGGTACACCTGCGACGCGGCATAGATGCATCGCAGGCAGCGGTGATGGCCTTCCTCACCGCTCGTACCTCTGCATCCAGGGTATTTGGCCTCTGCACCCAACCCAATTCCTCAATGAGGCGGGATTCTTCCAGGGATCGGACAAATTTCTCCTTATCGATTTTCTTCACATTCCAGGAGAGGCGTTTTCGACACGGTGCTTCCTGTCTTCCACCATTTCCTGTGTCTCCCACTGAGACTGAAAACTCGATGTACTGGTGGTCACTTGCGGTATACTCCTCAGAGACTCGCCATTCGTTAATGCGTCTGAATAGAGGAGATGATGCAATCGTAAGATCAATGATCGATCCAATTGCACCCCTCCTAAACGTCCATGTCCTTCCCCGGTTCACAATCGTTAAATTGCTCCTGGAGACCATTTCTCCGATCACTCTGCCTCTTTTATCGAGCCTTGACTCGCCCCACTCCGGCGACTTAGCATTAAAATCCCCGGTGACGAGTACATCCAGCTTGGATTCTCTAAGGCTCGACTCGAGTTCCTGAATGTCATCTTCAAAGTCCGTCAGTGCATCGTTTGGCGAGAAGTAGCAGCTGTACATACGTATGCCCGCAGCCTCTACCCAAACGAATCCACTGCTCGTCTCCAGATACCTTGCAACCCGCAGCTCAGGATTGCACACTTGAACAGCGGCCCTACCTGATTTATCCTGGTACCAGGGAGCGAGATCGTTTTTCCTGTGTTGCTCGCTGCAGAACAGGATGTCGATCCCTTTTTCCTTGACCGTCTGCATCAGGAGGGCCTGCGCCGTCCTGCAGGTGTGCAGGTTGACCTGCAGAAACTTTAAGGGTTTGCCTTTTTATGCCTCTGCAGCAATTCCCTGTAAACCGGACAAGAGCTTTTCCCGGATATATGGACAATATCTGTCTTTCCTAAATCTGTGCATGTTAAACACTTAGGTTGTTCGACGGAACAGTTCTTTGCCATGTGACCCTCACCGCCGCATCTCCGACAGTTTTTAGTTCTGTCGGGGCCTTTGCATGATCGGGTCACGTGTCCATATGTAAGGCACTTTAGGCACCTCACAACTTCCAGATGCTCTCGGACTCGGACGTTTAACCATCCTATTCTTACCTTGCCGATCTTCAGCAGAGTCTGACTATCAGTCTCTGCCAGGCGGACCAACGCAACCTTTGTGCCACTAAAACGTGGCAGAAGTCTGCACACTATGTCCGTGTCAGGCTTCCCCAATTTCTCCCTCAAAACCGAAACCACATCCTCCTCGGTCGTAGTTTCATCGAGGCCGTTCAATTCCAGACACCTCTTGTTTACAAGAGCCGTAACCTCGGCCCTATCATGCGAGGCCGAGGCCAGAGCCCTCGCAAATTTTAAGGTGTCACCTCCCTTTTTCACGACCAGGAGAACATCTTTATTAAGTGCCCTCCTGATCCTGAGAACCTCTATATTTGACTCTTCAGGCTTCACAGTGCGTTCATTTCAGTCACGATCTCAGCGATAGCCTTTGGGTTTTTCGCTGAGATCCTTACTGCCTCTGTATTTCTCGGCTTTGAAGGATACTTTTGGAGCTCCTTCTCTTGTTTCTTTTTTAAGGCCTTCTTTTTGGCCTTTGCCTTTTTATCGATGACAGCGGCAAAGCCGTCGCCATCTACTTTGTCATCCTTTGAGACCACTGAAGCGTGAGTCTCTTTGACTATTTTCTCGGCTGCTCCTCCACTACCTGGCTCCAACGGAAGGGTTTGCGTAGGTACTTCCTCGCACTTCCTCTTCTCAGACTGGCCATCAGGATGTGGACTCGCATCCGGACTATTCCCGTTTCTTGGGCGCTTCTTATCATTAAATGCACCGCTCTGACCCGCCGCAGCACGCTTGTGTGATGGTGTTACACAGTTCGCGTTTGTTGGCTCTGGGATTATAAAGGGCTCGGGGATAAATCGCATGTTCTTGCGAATTATCTCGTGCACCTTTCCCAACGCCAACATTCCGTCCTGGACGTCCTTGCTAATGTTTTTCTGCTTTTTGCAGGCCCGCCACATACCGTCGAGTATTTTAGGCATTAGTTCGACCTGCTCTACAACATTTTTTTGGAAACTGTTAAGTCCCTTCTCCGCAGAATTTTCGTTTTGGCCCCCCCCAAAATCCGTGGGGCCTGCGACGGTCTTTGAAAGATCGACGGGAGTATTGTCCCCTTGCGGGGTTCCTCCTTGGGGTAATTCATTTAAACTTTGACTCATCTTCATTAGTATTTTGGTTTTTATGTCAGGGAACCACCCTGTTGGTTGTCCTTTAGTGAAAAGCCCCGCCACCACGGCAAGGTCTACCGAACATATCCAAGATGCCAGTCTGCTGGCACCGTAGATAGTTTGTCCAGGGCTTCTTTGACATCCTCCTGTTCGGTAAGGGTGTCCATGTCGCGGATCTCCAGCACAGTCTGCCGATCCGCCATCTGCACCTTACCTAGATCGCCGATCACCTTTGTCACCTCTTCGGTGAACAACTTCTTGTTCGAAGACCCCCCAATTTTAATGAGGAGGTCTCCCTTTTTAGTGGGTACAGCTCCCACAACCCTTGTCTGGCTGGCCTCCAAGTCAGCCTCTTTTCGAACCTTCGCTAGCACTTCGGCAAAGGTAGATCCTTCAGCCACTTTGACGACCATTGTGGCTCTTCCCTTCTTATCTGAATTTGGCTTTGGTGCCGTTTTCATCTCCTTGCCTTTGGACCTTTTAGAAGGTCCCTCCTCCCTTTTCCTTTTTGGATCCTTCGCAAGCTCAGGATCACTTCTCTTTCGTTTCTGAGCATCCAAGACAACGTTTCTCAACATGATCGCGTTACAACGATCTCGTCTAACTCTACGATCCTGTCTGGCCTCTTCCGACCAAGTCAATCCCTGGTAGAGATTCTCATCCTTTTTCGTAGCTGCTGCGTGCTTCTCCTTGATCTCCTGTATGAGCGATTTCATGCCTTTGAGTCCATCCTTGATTGTCATATTGACATTTTTTTGGACCTCGCAGGACTTCATCATCTTGTTAACCGCTTCCTCCATTGCTAGAATGCATGTTGCCTCTTCCTCTCGCAGCTTAATACATTCATCTCGATCTTGGTTGCAGCTTGCAATGTCCTTTGCCGAAGCATTACTGAAGACAGAAATGCCACTGACCTGGCTTGTCACGCTGCTTGTACTTCCTCTTCTTTCTACCCTATCCACGATGATCTGTGGAACTCCCAACGCGTTGTTGCCCTCCTGCATCCATGGGCCACTGGCCACCGCCCTCACGCTCGAAAGCGCTTGACGATCGGAACCAGTGAGGGATTTAGCCAAAGCATTACCCCGCAGGTACTCCTCGGTTTTACAATCGCTCATACTTAATGTTTGTCCCGTATCGAGGGAACGATCGAGCCTAAACAGGGTACTACCATCTGGCCAAGATGGGCCCTGAACCGCCTCCGTTAGTTACATAGACGTTATAGCATTGCCGGAGCATTGATGCGACGTCTATGATATCCAAGGGCACGTGAACATTTATGTTCGGACGTGGAGGTCGATGTGTCTCTCCAAGATAGCAGGAAGTTTCCGCAAAGGGAGTGCATCCTGGTATCTCTTCACAGAGTTTACCCTCATTATTATTATTATTATTATTATTATTATTATTATTATTAGTTATTATTATTATTATTATTATTATTATTATTATTATTATTATTATTATTATTATTATTATTATTATTATTAATTATTATTATTATTATTATTATTATTATTATTATTATTATTATTATTATATTATTATTATTATTATTATTATTATTATTATTATTATTATTATTATTATTTATTATTATTATTATTATTATTATTATTATTATTATTATTATTATTATTATTATTATTATTATATTATTATTATTATTATTATTATTTATTATTATTATTATTATTATTATTATTATTATTATTATTATTATTATTATTATTATTATTATTATTATTATTATTATTATTATTATTATTATTATTATTATTATTATTAGTATTATTATTATTATTATTATTATTATTATTATTATTATTATTATTATTAAGTATTATTATTATTATTATTATTATTATTATTATTATTATTATTATTATTATTATTATTATTATTATTATTATTATTATTATTATTATTATTATGATTATATTATATTATTATTATTATTATTATTATTATATTATTATTATTATTATTATATTATATTATTATTATTATTATTATTATTATTATTATTATTATTATTATTATATTATTATTATTATTATTATTATTATTATTATTATTATTATTATTATTATTATATATTATTATTATTATTATTATTATTATTATAGTATTATTATTATTATTATTATTATTATTATTATTATTATTATTATTATTATTATTATTATTATTATTATTATTATTATATTATTATTATTATTATTATTATTATTATTATTATTATTATTATTATTATTATATTATTATTATTATTATTATATTATTATTATTATTATTATTATTATTATTATTATTATTATTATTATTATTATTATTATTATTATTATTATATTATTATTATTATTATTATTATTTTTTTTTTTTTGCTTAGGGACTTTTGGGAAATCTGCCTACAGATACCTTGGATTCCGCACTCCAAGGTTATGTGGGGTTGGTATGATAAAACAAAAGGAAATATAAAAAAAAGAAAAATAAATCTATAAAAAATTAAATTTAATACACTGGCGACCTACTACCAGCCCGACCCACTAAAACCCGTAACCCTTCTTCTGGAGCCCTTTACCCTCCCTCGGAACTGTCGTAAGACTTTAGCCTTCGAGGGTGGCGCTCCAACTCTGTCGCTAATGCGACTTTCTGCTTTTCTCTGCGGTTATCCTGCGTTAATAGTTAAAAATTTAATACTATTTCACTATAAAGCGGAACTAACAGCACAACAATAATTAAAAATAACAAATGTGTAATTAAGTGTAAAAAGTCAGAAGATAAAATTATAAACGGATATATAAAAAAAGATAAAAATAAAAGCGTATAAAAAATTCAAAAAACATAAAACTGTACAAAGATGAATAAAAAACACAAACAATTAAAAAATGTATAAGGACAAATAAATCACAAAATAAATTAATAAAAAACAAACGAACAAAATTAAAAGCTGTTTAAATTACGCTTTTTGGCGGCCGTCGAGATCCTTCCTCGACATAACCGAGATTATGAAGTTCTCGACTTGCCGCCAATTCTCCTCTGACTGGGTCATCAGCGATACCATGTTCTCCGGTGTAACTTGACTGTTTACACCTTCGAACATGGCCCGCCTCTCCAAGTCCCATTTCTTGCATGAGAAGAGGGTGTGCTCCGCGTTGTCCTCAGGGAACTGGCAATATGCACACACCTCGTTCTCGCGTAATTTAAAGCGACACAGGTACGAGTTAAAACACCCGTGACCTGTGAACGCCTGAGTCAAGTAATAGGAAACCTGACCGTGTTTCCTATTTATCCAGGTGGCGAGTGCCGGGATAAGGCGATAAGTCCATCGACCTTTTTCCTCACCATCCCATCTTTCTTGCCATCTTTCTATGAGCCTGTGCCTCGCTTCTTTGCGGATCAGGCCCTTGCTTGGTCTTAATTCCTCATTCAAGGAACTGCTTTCTTTAGAAAAGAGAAACATTTCTTCCCTTTCCCCTCGCCAAAAGATCTGCTGGCGGGACACTTGCAAGGACCTGCACAGCACTCGTAGATACCGTCTTATATGCAGAGATGATACGCGTTGTTATCGATCTCTGCGCAGACAGTATCTTTTCACAGATGGTCACACATCTTTTACTCCTCAGGGATGGAGCCCACGCTGGTGCTGCATAGAGCATTTTAGCGTGGGCGACACTCGCCACCAGTCTTCTTTTTTGTTCACGGGGTCCGCCAACATTTGGCATTAGCCGTGAAAGATTAGCCGCACACTCGATCGCCTTATTTGACGCCGTAGCCATGTGGTGGTGGAAGTTTAATTTCCCATCTAACTCCACACCAAGATATTTAATTTGCTTACTCCACTTGACCTCGAATCCGTCTATCACGATTCGTGGGAGCTCATAACCACGTCCTGTCTGTGACCAGCAGTGCCTCGGTCTTTTCCAGGGCCATTTCAAGACCTCTGGTATCCAGCCAGCTTTTAGCTAGTCGCAGACATTCGTTCACCAATGTCCCAAGAGCCTCCTCACTTTCGGCAGTGCACACGAATAACGCGTCGTCCCGCAAAGCCGATGATCACCGCACCTTCGGGCAGATCCATTCGCAGAAAATCATCGTAAGATACATTCCATACAAATGGACCCCACCCTCGAGCCTTGAGGAGCCCACGCTGCATCTCTTCCTTGAGAGTGCAGGGGTCTCCCTCATATATACCCACCTGTCGCTAAGATAATTATCCATTATCCGCAACAAGTAGGGCGGCATGTTTTTCTTTTCCATCGACTCGATGAGATCTTTCCATCTTGCGGAATTAAACGCGTTGCGTATGTCCAATTGCTACCAACGCGCAGAAGCTCTTCTTTTTCCCAGGTCCCAAGTTGTTTTTTTTTCCTGCTTTGGCTATGTCCACAACTGCCTGGATGGCATCAACCGTGGACTTGCCTTTACGGAAACCAAATTGGTGATCGGATAGACGATTCTCTTCGGTCAAGTGGCTTTGCATTCTCTGCAGAACCATATCCTCTAGAAGTTTACCCATCGTATCTAGGCAGGCATATAGGCCTGTACGATGAAACCTTATCTAGAGGTTTTTCACCTTTCCTTAGGAGGACTAACCTCTGTCGCTTCCAGTCGCGGAAGAACTCTCCTCTCTCAAGGCAAAGATTGAAGCATCGAAGCAGAATCTGGGGTGAAGTGTCGATTACCAACTTTAGGATCTCGTTACTTATCCCATCGATTCCAGGCGCCTTGCCTGTTTTCAATCTTTTGCCTGCTTTTTGCAGTTCACTAAGTGTGAAGAGTTCTTCCTCTTCGACTTTGCAAAAACTCCAGTCCCTTCTAAGGTATGGTTCCGCAGGAGGAAACAAAGAATTTTATTATCTTTCTGACCCAATCGGGATTGTCCAGGCCAGGGGTCTTTTGCCTCGTCGCTAATTTCTTAGTAACGATTTTAAAAGCCAGACCCCATGGGTCCTTATCGACTTCCTCGATTAGGTCCTTCCAGCTACGGCGTCGCGACTTGCGGATCTCTTTCTTGAGGTTCTTTTTTGCCTCCTTGAAAGCCTTCTTTAGCAAGGGATCTCCCTAGATCGGGTATATGTCCTTCTTGCTTTGAGGCATTCCTTCCTCAAGGAGGCTAGCTCCTCTGACACCAGTGCAAGGATTTTCTTACGGGAATGGCGCCTTTGCGTGGTATTGAACGCATTGCAAGCGTGACTATCATGTTTCTCACCGCTCGCACCTTCCCATCCAGACTGCTCGGCCTTTTCACCCAGCCCAAGTCCTCAATCAAAAGGGATTCTCTTAGGGACCGGCCGAAATTTTCCTTGTCGAGTCTCTTCATATTCCACGAGGAGGTTTTGCGACTAGGAACATCCTGTCTTTTTTCTCCTCGTGTGCTTCCCATCGAGACTGAGAACTCAATGTACTGGTGGTCACTTGCGGTATATTCCTCTGAGACCCGCCAGTCGCTTATGCGGCTAAATAGTTTAGACGATGCGATCGTTAGATCTATAATGATCCGATCGAACCTCGTCTAAAAGTCCATGTATTGCCTCGGTTCACAGCTAATAAGTCGTTTCTGGAGATCATTTCTCCAATACGAATTCCTCTCTTGTCGAGTCTCGTCTCACCCCACTCTGGCGACTTTGCGTTTAAAATCGCCAGTGATGATGACATCAGCCTGGATTCTGTGAGGCTCGCTTCTAGGTCTTCGATATTGGCTTCGAAGTTTGTCAATGGGTCGTTGGGTGAGAAGTAGCAGCTATACATACGTATATTAGCTACCTCTATCCACACGAACCCACTGCTCGTCTCCAGAAACTTGTCAACCCGCAATTCTGGGTTGCACAGCTTTATGGCGGCTCTCTTCGCCTTATCCTGATACCAAGGGGCGAGGTCGCTTCCTTGATACTGCTCACTGCAGAACAGGACATCGACCTTATTTTCCTTTGCCGTTTGCATTAGGAGCAACTGTGCATCCTTATTGTATGCAGGTTAACCTGCAAAAATTTTAAGGATTTGCCTTTTTAATCTTTTGCAGTTCTTCCAGTAAACCGGGCAGGCTCTCTTTCCGGACTCATGATTTGTTTCTGGCTTTCCCAGGTCCAAGCATGTAAGGCACTTCGGCTTAACGTTACAGCTCTTCGCGAGGTGTCCCTCTCCGCCGCATCTCCGACAGTTTTTACTTCTGTCGGGGCCTTTGCAGAATAGGGTTCTGTGTCCGTAACCTAGGCACTTTTTGGCACCTAATTACTTCAACATGCTCACGAATTGGAGCGTTTATCCAGCCGATTTGATTCGGCCAAGTTTAAGCAGAATGTACTTTCTGCTTCTGCTAAGCGGATTAGAGCAACCTTAGTACTTCTAAAGCGCGTCAAAAGGTGGCACTCTATTTCAGATCAGGTTTGCCAGCTTATCTCTCAGAACTGAAATCACCTCATCCTCCGTCGTGGTTTCATCCAGCTCCTTGATCTCAAGAGAACCTTTTATTTACGAGAGCAGTGACGTCGCATGGCAAGGCGCCATGCAGAGCCGAGGACAGTGCTTCCGCAAACTTCAAGGTATCTCCACCCTTTTTCACTATCACAAGAACCTCCTGTTTAAAGGTCTCCTGATTTTATGAATTACGGTACCAGTGTCTTCTGGTTTAAATCTTTGCTTTTATCAGCGGCAAAGATACCCTCATAAGATTTTGGGTCTCTTGCCGTGATCTTTACCGCTTCCGTGGTCTAAGCTTCAAAGGGTGTTTTGGGAGCTCTTTTTCTCGCCTGGGGGCTTTTTTCTTGGAGCCCGTTACCCTTCTTCTTTCCAAATACCCTAAAGCCGTCCGTCACTTGTCCGCTCCGCTCTTTTAATACGGTCTCAGCATACGTGTCTTGCTGGGCACTACGGTGGAGGGCGCCTCTTTGCTCGCAACTAGCGACTCAGAAAAGCTGAGGAGCATCCATTTACGCTTA